>NC_138206.1:46638903-48128283 GCF_964194415.1 Vipera berus | reverse complement strand
GCCCGTCTCAAAAATTTTTGCCTCCTCGCCTCCCTCCCGTTCTCAGCCTTTCCCCAGCCTTGGGACTACCCGGTATCACTGCTATAAACCACAGGTAATCGACCTCCAGTGCAGAAAAGGCTTCTCGGGAGGTTGGGATAATAGGCCCCACCACCTGAGCGGCGGGAAAGGAGGGACTAAGGCAGGGGTAGGCAACCTTGGCTCTTTTATGACTCCTGGACTTCAACTCCCAGAATTCCTGAGCCAGCACAGCTGGCTCAGGAATTCTGGGAGTTGAAGTCCAGAAGTCATAAAAGAGCCAAGGTTGCCTACCCCTGGACTAAGGAGAGGCAGGGAAGTGAATAATTGTCAGGCTGAAAGTGTGCCTTATGCAGTGCTTTTTTGGTAAAAGAAAAAGGTGCCGGAACTCACACATGTCATACAACCCGCCTTGCCTACCTTACAAGGTTTCATCCAAAAAAGGTGCCGGAACTCTGTTCTGAGTGTTCTATGAGGAAAAAAATCCCTGCCCTTATGAAATAAGCACACCTCTCTGCACAGGTGCCATCCTTTGAACAATGTGTAAACTAATGGAACGTAATATGGATGCAAGGGACGCGGTGCTCAGTGGGTTAGGACGTGCTGAACTTGTCGATCAGAAGGTCAGCAGTTTGGCGGGTCGAATCCCGGGTGCCGCCTAGCAGAGTGAGCGCCTGTTACTCGTCCCAGCTTCTGCCAACCTAGCGGTTCGAAAGCACGTAAAAATGCAAGTAGAAAAATAGGGACCACTACGGTGGGAAGGTAACAGCGTTCCGTGCGCCTTTGGCGTCTAGTCATGCCGGCCACATGACCACGGAGATGTCCTTGGACAAGCGCTGGCTCTTCGGCTTTGAAACAGGGATGAGCACCGGCCCCTAGAGTCCAAAATGACTAGCACGCATGTGCGGGGGAACCTTTATCTTTACCTTTAATATGGATGCAAGAGCTGAAATGTATGAGAGCAAAAACCGCTGCTTTCCCTGTGCCAAGTATATTTCCCTGGCCCCCAATTTAACGCTCGGGTTTGCCTAGGTGTAAGAAAGTTTTTCCTCTTTCCCAGGTATATTGGGTTTTATAGTAAAAAAAAAAGGACTCAGTGCAAATTACCAATCCTCGGTATAGCTCTGTTCTCATTAAAGTGAATAAAAATGTTTAGATCTATATTTATCCTAACATTAGAGACATAATTACACTTGAGATGCAGAAGTGTAAACATGTCTGCTATTCCTCTTCACTGAAGCCTTGGCCTTTATCTTAGGGATTCCCTTTCAGCAAAAGGAAAATGGCCTACTCCAGTTTGGGGGAAAGGGAAAGACCTAAGAAACATTCTCCCAACGAGAAATGCTATTTAGAAAACAATTCTGAAATTAACTTATTGTGCGTGTCTTGTGCTTTTCTAAGTCCAATTGATAAAATGAAAAGCAATTTATTTGATAGGTTGACTATTCCTATTCTATAAATGAAGTATAAACAGGAAGTTAAAGATAAAAAATAATTATGCTTCTGCTTATTTAGGAAATATAATATGATTTTTGGTCACGTTACATAGACTAATTCTATACTCTGTTGGGGTAAAATTTACAAGTTCAAAATGACTCTGTAAAAAAGATACCTTAGAGCTGCCAAAATTAGCCTCCATGTTTATTTATGAGATAAACTGCAAAATTGTTCTGCCTCAAGCTGCTCTGAGATAGTAAGTCATCACTGAACTGGCACAAATATGAGAAATTATTGAAGGGACACTGTATTTTTCTATGTGTTTCATTACATATTTATTTAAGATACTCTATAGGGCTGGTTATCTTACATACCATAAATCTGTGTGACTCACAGTAAAGATGACATGTTTGTATATGAAGGAATTTTTAAAAATCCCAAAACCAGCTCCCAGCAGCCTATACAACGCTCCTAATAAATAAACAACAATCACTAGGTGTTCACCGTAGCCTGTCACAATATATTCAATTTTTAATCAATTTGGAAATAAAAACATTCTCCAAGTTTACTAAACTTTTTTTTCCTGGTTTCCTGTCTGACTTGTCAAACCTTGTATGGGATGATAAATATATGATTCTTCCATATTGTGAGTAACAGTAACAGCACTATTAAACTTCTCTTTTAGGGACATTATGACTGAAGAGCAATTTGTTAACATTGATTTAAACGATGATAATGTTTGCAGCATATGCAAATTAGGAACAGAAAGAGAGACTCTTTCCTTCTGTCACATTTGTTTCGAGCTAAGCATTGAAGGTAAGTGTATCCTAATTTCAGACAACTGGAAAAATGTATCTTTAACAAACAAAACCTTTCAATTTCCAGATTATGATGGTAGCCCATAAATTATTCCTGTTTTTCTAACATTGGTCCTTTCTTGGGCAGGGGAGTTCATTTGTTTTGTAGATTTTGTTTGGTGTTTAGAACTTTGATTTTCCAAAGTTATAAATCACATAGTAATCTTCTGTGTGAAAAGGCTCTAATTCAGAGGTGTCAAACTGCCGGACACATCATCCAGAAGCTGCGCCCACCCCATTACCGGCAATGACAAAACTGTCCCAATGTGTTGCGTGACGTCACGTGACATCACGAGCTTGGCATGTCTGCTCTAATTCATCTGTTTCTCAGAATAGTTCCATAAATAAAAAATCACTAAAATTAACTCATATTTATAATAGATTTACATTAGGATTATGTGAATATATAAATGTAAACTAATCTTTGAAGCCAGTTTGGCTTAGTAGGTAAGACACTGAATTAGAAGTGAGAAACTTGAGTTCTGATCCTATATTAGGTATGGGCCTAATTTTGGACCACTCATTCACTCTTAGTTTTAGGTTTGTATTGATGAACCAATTCAAAAACATTTGTCAAGAAAATTGCAGGACTTATCTATATACAGGTTGTCTTCGACTTACAGCAGTTTATTTAGTGACCGTTCAAACTTACAACCGCACTGAAAAAAGTGACTTATGACTGTTTTTTCACAATAGTTGCAGCATCCCAATGGTCGTACAATCAAAATTCAGACATTTGGCAGCTGATTCATGTTATGACGGTTGCAATGTTCCAGGGTCATGTGATCTCCTAGTGCAACCTTCTGACAAGCAAAGTCAGTGGGGAAGCCAGTTTTACATAACCATGTTATGTTTCCTGTCCTTTGAATTTGGGTGAGGGTATGTAGATTTTAGGGGTCTTTATCTTCCTAATTTCTTCAGTTTCTAGCTGGAAAGCTCAAACTTTTCTGAAAGGATTATTGAATTTGCATTTCTAAAAGCTGGCAACTGACTAGTTTTTGCTTGGGGGAAGAGGCTGGGGCTGGTATCTGTCTTTTTTTTTAAAGATCTTCTCCATTATTTCTTTGGGAAAATATATTCTGCCATTTTAATATTCCCCAAAATATTTATTTCTTTGGATTCTTCTCACAATATATAATCATTGCTTTCTCATAAACATTCAAATGTACTTAGAATGGTGTTAGTGAATAAGTAAATAAGCTACTACATTGGGCTATTGCAATCCCTGACAAGCTTATTTAAACATATGCACAAAATTATTGTTGGGACATTGGTTACAAAAAATATAGATTTATCCAGATTCTTAAGTTAATGTTTGGATTATATTTACATTCAATATTTACATTCAAACTTAGCTATGACTTGGTAACTCTTAGTCAATCACCCGCTTTCAGTGTTTCAATTCAGCCTACCTCCCTGGATTGCTGTAACACTGGTGTGGGTTTATATTAAGGGAAGTTACCATTTAGGTCACTTTTTGCTCTCGAGATATAAAACAAATAAATAATGCAATTGAAAAGCATCTAGGCAAAACACTAGATAAAAGATGGAGCTCCAATATCCAGTGGGGGAAAAATAGCATATTCTTTCAAATGAAAAGAATCCAGATTCCTTTTGAGTTGAATAAACATAGTTCAAGTGGGGAAATAGGAACTATAATCTGAACTATTTTTATTTTTTTGTTTTTCTTGGGGGGAAAAATTACTAGAGAGAAATTTACTCCAAATTTCAGTGATGTTAAAATCTAGCTCTAGTACAGGTAGTCCTCGACTTAGAACAGTTTATTTAGTGACTGTTCAAACTTACAATGGCACTGAAAAAATTGTCTTATGATCGTTTATCATTCTTATGACCGTTGCAGCATCTGCATGGTCATGTGATCAAAATTCAGATGCTTGGCAACTTACTCATATTTTGTTGTGGTTGCAGTGACTTGGAGTTGTGTGATCATCTTTTGTGGCCACCTGATAAGCAAATTCAATGGGGAGGCCAGATTTACTTAACAACCCTGTTACTATCTTAACAACTGCTATGATTCACAACTATGGCAAGAAAGGGCCAAAATTCATTTAACTGTCTTGCTTAGTGACGAAATTTTGAGTTCAATTATGGTCATAAGTCAAGAACTACCTGTAGCTATTCATATCTGTAGCCTATTTCTGAACTTACACAAGGAACAATAAAGAAATCATTAACATACTTCTATGAGATAATGGTACTAATTAATTATCAAATCAATTAAAGAATGAATGATTTTTTATATATGAAGTATATATAAAGTATTTTCAGTCTATAATTTACTATTATTCATGGAATTATACTTCTTGTTTCTTTTTTCTTTCTTAGGAATACCAAAGTCTGATCTTCTGCATACAAGATCATTAAGGGGACATAGAGACTGCTTTGAAAAATTCCACTTAATAGCAAACCAGAGTTGCCCACAATCAAAATTGTCCAAAAGTACATATGCAGAAGTGAAAAACATTTTGAGCAAAAAAATTAACTGGATTATACAGTACGCACAAAACAAAGATAGGGATTTGGATTCAGAAGGTTCAAAACAGACACAGCATCGGATTTTTAGTTTTAGACATCAGAAAGAGAGAAAGTTACTTCCACAGTTTGATTCCCAAGTCCCTAAATATTCTGCAAAATGGATCAATGGAAGCTCTGGGAGTATAACAAACTGTTCACAGAGTATTCTAGAATCAAGAGAATCCAGTGATTTTAGATTTGACATGTTGCAACAAAGCAGATCATCATTTTGTTGTAATAATTCATTATGGTCTAGTCATAATCAGTCTTCGGAGTTGGGAAAACCTAAAAAAGATCCAGAGACTTGTGTACGAAGATTTCACCAATACAACAGAGAGCAGTGTAAGTGCAAGAAGTAATTTATAAACCCGTCTGTGTATATAAACTTTTTGCAACACTTGGAAAATAAAAATACTAACTTACAAGTATTGAAAGCAGTAAATGTTCAGTTGGTGCATAACTTTAATTATTACAATTTCAATCCAGTGATACAGTGTTTGTCAAATAGTCCTAGCCTAAAGAAACATGATTTTTAAATTGTGAACCCATACTAAATAATAACGTGTTTCTCCGAAAATAAGACCCAATCTTTTTTTTCTTTTTTTTTGGGGGGGGGGGTCTTTTCCGTTCACCTCCGCCACTGGCAGCCCAACCCAGCCATCCCACTTCTGCAGCCGAAGGAGCAGCTTCATTCTGCAGCTGAGAATGGAGCTCAGGCCTGCATTTCTCAGTCAGAGGCCTTTCCAGAAGGTCTGTGCAGCCAAGAACCGAGCTATGGATTGAATCCGTAGCTCGTTTCTTGGCTGCAGAGGCCTTCTGGAAAGGCCTCTGCAAAATACAGGCCCGAGCTCCATTCTTAGCTGCAGAATGAAGCTGCTCCTTCGGCTGCAGAAGAGGGCCAGCGAGGCAAGTGTCAATCCATGGGTGGTCCGGCTGCAATGGTAAGCTCTACCCCCACCCCCCCAGCTTGATTTTTAGGCGGGCGCCTCACCCCAAGACTAGGGCTTATTTTGGGAATAGGGCTTAGCCCCACCACCACCACCAAAAAAATCTAGGGCTTATTTTCAGAGTAGGTCTTACTTTCGGAGAAACGTGGTATATGTCTTAATTCAAAAACTACTCATAGTTCATACTAATTTAAGACTTGTAAATAAAACTAGTAAATATATGGAACTTTTCTTTTGTGCTTTATTAGTGTGATCTAAGCTTAGCTTCAACAACATAAGCTCCATTAAAGGAGTTCTATTTTGTTTTGATTAAGCATGTATATTTGCATTGTTGACTAAATATACTAATCCATCTATCTACTTAGAAAATGTAAGGCTAATTCATTCTAGCAATCTTGGATCAGCTAGGAAGGACTTTAAATTGATGGATTCTTCTGGAACCTTCATAAGCAGTCTTACAATTTTGCTAATCAGTCTGTTGATTTTTAGGGCAAGTCATGATAATAGTTACTATTTCAAAGTATAAAAATTATTTGAACAAAAGTTGGGATTGGCTGCATCATTTTAAGGAGAATGGTTGAAAAATTGCAAAAGCAGCTATTCTCAACTTAGATATATTGCATTATATTTTAAAAGGGATGTTAGTGCTTTTAGTAACTTGATTTATAATAGCAAAAGAAGAAGAAAAAATCCCAACACTGACTTAATATGGAGGAATGAATTAATTTTTATATAGTTACTTCACTAATATATAAGTAAAAGTTATTGCTGTTTAATTTTTTTATATGGAAGCATTATTTCCCATTTATACACACACTCATTAACAATTTCCTTTGTCTTTAATTCATACCAGTGAATATGATGCCTCTGAGAGAAGTTGAGCAGCTGAATGGGAAACTACTAAAGCAAGTCCATGGTGAGATACATTTTAATATTTGCTGATTAATACATGTTTATAAGATTGTATTTTCCCATTTTAAATCCCTGAAAATGGTTTATGCTATGTATGTGTGTACAGACACACACGCCTGCATGAATGCATGCATGCATATATAAGTTAAACTTGTATCAGTCATTGAACACAAATGAAAAACAGTTTCAACCAGTTTTTTATTGTTATTAAATGTATATGCCACCTCTCTCACCAATAAAGTGACTCTGGGTGACTGATTTGCTATATGTTCTGTAACAATGCTTTCTTTTGACCACTTTCTTGAATACTAATAATTGTGGGTAACAGTCAAACTTAAGAGGGTGGCATATATATCAAATGGCACTGAAAACAGTTATCTAGGCCCCAGCATCCTTTACCATTTGCAGCTCTGCCAGCACTCATATACTAGACAGTTAAGATTCTGATTGGAGAAGGCAGATCTGAAAGTACTTGGAAAATTACTGAGACTATTCAGTTGTTGCTTACTTATCTGTCATAAAAAAATTGTGCACTAGGGGCTGCAGAGATAAGATTACATGAAATCCTCAACTTAGAGTACGTTATGTGGTCCTGAATGAACTCGTATTGCCCAGCTCTGTCCTTCCATTATTTGGCATGGAAACAAACATTAAAAGTAATATTATATATGTTCATGATAGTGAAAGGAAATTTGTAGGAAAGCTAGAATTATGTGTAAATAAGCATAAAGAAGCTAATTGGGACAGGAATGTTGAAGATGCATGCCTTTAACATCATTTTTAAAGAACGCATGAAAATGTTTTTTTCTCAGAATAAAACCAAATTTATTTTAAGGATAGTTAGCTTTTAGGATGGGAAACATGTCTAATTCAGTAGAAATTTACACAGGGTATAATTTTTAAAATGTCATAGTCAAACCTCCATCATTGGAGATTTTCAGGAAATATTAGCTATTCATCCCTTCCAGTCCTATGACTCTCTATGTCAGTAACTTTACTATTTTAGCATGATATGTTATGCATCTGGCAGCAAGAATGGATTGTATTTTGAAGAATTTATGCAGCAGGTACAAATAGATTAATGGGAGTTTGTGCCAGGGAAGGAATGGTGTACAAGAATAGAGTTGCGCCTTTCTAAATTGATTAGAACTGATTAACTGGTAAAGAGATTCACATTTTCCATAAGGAAAATGTTCTAAAATCAGTCTCGTAGATAACACAGTACTGAGATCTTCTAAGGATGAGCAAGGAGAAATAGTGAACTGACAAATACCTAAATTAGAGTTTAGGGCAGGGGTAGGCAACCTCAGCTCTTTTATGACTCATGGACTTCAACTCCCAGAATTCCTGAGCCAGCATAGCCAGAATTCTGGAAGTTGAAGTCCATGAGTCATAAAAGAGCCGAGGTTGCCTACCCCTGGTTTAGGGGAAGAATGAGAAATTTTTCTGTCACTTAATTCAACAGTATCTCATATCCTACTTAACAAGACAGTTTAGAATGCTAACCACCACCAAAAGAGTGTCCTTGTGAGGATATTTATTATATGTGTGGGTATATTTCCCCTTTTTTGATACATAGTCTCATTCTTTAAAACCCAACTTTCTGAGTTCTTCAGTTACATGTAGCAAGCAGAACTTTGGGGAAGATTTTCAATTTAATTTAATTTAATTTAATAACATTTATATACCGCCCTTCTCCCTGAGGACTCAGGGCGGTTCACAGGGCAGAATAAAATAGCAAATACAAACATTAAAAAAGATTAAACAATTGCCCTAGTTAAAAACAATATAAATACAACGCTAAAAACCCCCAGAAAAATTAAAAAGCGAAAGATAAAACAACCCCAACACACCCCCCTCAGGCTAGGCCGGCTTGTACAAACAGAAATGTCTTGAGATCGCGACGAAAGGAGCGAAGATCGGGCGCCGTCCGGAGCTCTACCGGTAGCTGATTCCACAGCTCCGGAGCGCCCACAGAGAAGGATCTCCCCCTGGGGGCCACCAATCGACATTCTCTGATCGGTGGCACCCTGAGGAGGCCCTCTCTGTGGGAACGCACAGGGCGTAGGGAGCTTGATGCCGGCAGCAGATGTTCCCTGAGGTACTCCGGCCCCATGCCATGGAGTGCTTTGAATACCGTTACCAGTACCTTGAATCTCACCCGGAAGACAACTGGCAACCAATGCAGCTCACGGAGCAGAGGTGTAACGTGGGAGTATCGGGAGACTCCCAACACCACTCTCGCGGCTGCATTCTGTACCAGTTGGAGCTTCCGAGTGGTCCTCAAGGGCAGCCCCATGTAGAGAGCGTTGCAGTAGTCCAGACGAGAGGACACGAGCGCATGAGTGACCGTGCATAGATCATCCCGGCTAAGATAGGGCCGCAACTGACGCACCAGGCGAACCTGTGCGAAGGCCCCCCTAGTCACGGCTCCTATATGATCTTCCAAGGTGAGCCGTGAATCTAGGAGGACCCCCAAGTTGCGAGCCCTATCTACGGGGGGTAATAATTCACCCCCCATAGCTAGAGGTGGAATGTCCGAATAAACCCGGGATGAAGATATGCAAAGCCACTCAGTCTTGTCGGGGTTGAGCTGGAGTCTGTTCCTCCCCATCCAGACCCGAACCGCCTCCAGGCAACGGGACATCACGTTGAGGGCATCACTGGGGTGGTTTGGGGTCGAAAAGAAAAGTTGGGTATCATCAGCGTACTGATGATACCCAACTCCAAAGCCACGAATGATCTCACCCAGCGGCTTCATGTAGATGTTGAACAGGAGAGGCGAGAGGACCGACCCCTGAGGAACTCCACAAATGAGAGACCTCGCGGTCGACCTCTGCCCCCCTGCCAACACCGACTGCGAACGTCCCAAGAGATAGGAGGAGAACCACTGTAAAACTGTGCCTCCCACTCCCAATCCCCTGAGACGCCGCAGCAAGATACCATGGTCGATGGTATCGAAAGCCGCCGAGAGGTCTAATAGGACTAGGACAGAGGAATGCCCCCTGTCCCGAGCCCTCCAGAGATCATTCACCAGCGCGACCAATGCCGTCTCCGTGCTGTGCCCGGGCCTGAAACCCGATTGGTACGGGTCTAGATAATCCGCTTCATCCAGGACCAGAGGGAGCTGATGCGCCACCACACTCTCAACAACCTTCGCAAGAAAGCGAAGGTTGGAGACAGGACGAAAGTTCAGACACCTTAGCTTTACATCAGATGTATTTAAAATGATCCCAAATTGCCATATTCCATTGTAGGTTTCTGTTGAGTCTGGTCACAGCTGTAACTCACATTTTTAATTTTGTTCTTAGCTATCTCATAAATGAAAGTACATCATTGCAACTCTTAATTAGTGTAACTATTTGATGTTATATTGATTTCAGATGTGTTTGAAGAGTTAACTAAGCAAGTACAAGAAAAAGACTCCTTGGCTTCGGAGCTTAATGTCCGTCATATTGCTATTGAACAACTGCTAAAGAACTGTTCAAAACTTCCATGTTTACAGATGGGACGGGCAGCCATGAAATCCAATGTATCCATATAGCCATGGCAAACTTGCATTTTCCACTTTTGCTTCTCTGTGAGTTAGACTTTGGGGGAAAACTTGCACATTTGAGCAGTATTTTGGGGAAAAAATAAGCTTGTGGGTACACAAGGTAGTTACATGTATTTACGTTTTTAAAGAGAAAAATAAAGATGGATAACATTTTCATTTCATATAATCATTTCCATTATTAGTTGAACTGTGTGAATCCATTGCTTCATGATACAGTGGGGCATCATGTCTTAAAAGCATGGATGTTTAAGAGCCTCCCACATTGTTTATGTGTATGCACATTCGTGCCCAAACACCATGATATGATTGCCATTTCCATACTTTGAGCAGTATATTGGAGGAATGGTTTGTGCAAAGAATTCCTCTAGAAGATTTGCCAGCCTAATAAATATTTTCCTTTTTCTCCAATTACCAGTATTCAGCTTAATTTAATTAATACTTCTAACCACTTGTAAATAACCTGGGATAACAGGTGAAATACAGTTTTAAGTATTAAGAAATAATGGAACCACCAGTATTCATCTGCATTTTTTTTATTTATTGCAAGCAATATTTTATTACTGAATTTTATAAAAAGAGACAACTATTTTAGGTACTTTTCCAGATCTTTTATAAAAGTTTTGAATTATAAATAGGATTTTATCTGGTGTAATGGGTGTTTGCTCTTTTTTCAGGTCAACCTTTCATGATGGAAGTAGTTTTTAAAAAAGCTTGTTCCCAAAGACATGATCTCAGTAGTTGTACAATATTACCTTTAATTTTAAAGAGTGTATAATTATATCAAGCATCACAAATTTAAGCCAAGAACCCACTTTTGGAATGATGGTTCAGGCTTTGTTAATATAAGCAGAGCTCAACTTCAGTTTTATATGTGACTTTCTATTGTTTATAAAAATAAATGGCTTTAAAAACATTTAATGTGTCAAATTAGTTGTTTATATTACTTTATGTCACTTGTGAACTTTGTAGAAACTATGAAACTCTTAATCGCTATATTAGGTTATGGTCCAAATATTGCAAAAGAAATGTTCTGTCCCTAAATATAAAAATACTTGACACTCATGGGAGAAAAGTTGTATAGTTGACCGAGGAGTCTCATTCTGGTAAATATATTTTTTGTAAATAAGCAACATGATTAGTGTGTGTGTGTGTGTGTGTGTGTGTGTTTGTTTTCAGACCTTACCTTTAAACATGTTTTCCAAGGGTTAGGTCTATAGGCTCTGTTCTCTATATATTTAGATAATTCCCCAAATTGGACTTGAGTTTTAGAAATGATAGTCTGTCCATTGATCATATAGGTTGTCCTTAACTTCCAACTGTTTCATGATTGCTCCAAATTATGGCCTTGAAAAAAGTGACTTATAACCTTATACATCATGAGAATGAAGAAGTATTTAAAGAGTGTAACAAAGTAGCAACAATGGTGCATTGGAATATCTGCAAGAAATACTATATCTCTTCCTCAAATTTGTGTGTCCATTCACAAGTGTACTATAATTTCAGTTAACTTACTGCAACATAATTGCCTGTAAGCAAGAACAGATGATCACAAAATAGACCAAGTGCTCTGAATCTTTAACATTCAAAAAGATAATCATCTGCTACACCCCACCTTAGCCTTAAATGTTGATAAGACAGACAAAAAACTAGTGGATAGTGGATTCTGAATAACTTGACATAACAAAATATAACAACAACAATATAATAATAATAATGTTGGAAGGGACCTTGGACGTCGTCTAGTCCAACTTCCTTCTTAGGAAAGGAAACCCTATACCATTTCAGACAAATGGCTGTCCAGTCTCTTCTTAAAAACTTCCAGTGTTGGAGCATTCACAGCTTCTGGAGGCAGGTTGTTCCACTGTTTAATTGTTCTGTCAGACAATTTCTCCTTAGTTTTAGGTTGCTTCTCTCTGGTTACTTTCCATCCGTTGCTTCTTGTCCTGCTTTCAGGTGTTTTGGAGAATAGCTTGACTCCTTCTTCTTTGTGGCAGCCCCTGACATATTGGAACACTGCTATCATGTCCCCCCTCGTCCTTGTCTTCATTAAACTAGACATACTCAATTCCAGCAACTGTTCCTTATACTGTATGGTTTAGCCTCCAGACCTCTAATCATCTTTGTTGCTCTTCTCTACTCTCTAGAGCAGACATATCAAACTCGCAATGTCACATGACGTCACACAACGTATTGGGACAGTTTTCCCATTGTCGGCAATGGGGTGAGTGTGGCTTCTGCATGACGCATCTGGCCTGCGGGCTGGCATTTTGACACCCTTGTTCTAGAGTCTCAACATCTTTTTTACATTGTGACCAAAACTGGATGCAGTATTCCAAGTGTGGCCTTACCAAGGCATTGTAAAGTATTAATACTTCTTGTGATCTTGATTCTATCCCTGTTAATGCAGCCTAACACTCTGTTGGCTTTTTTGGCAGATGCAGCACACTGCTGGCTCCTATCTAAATGATTGTCCAGTAGGACTCTGAGATCCCTCTCACAGTTGCTACTATTGAGCAAGGTTCCACCTATACTATACATTTGGTTTTTCTTGCCTAAATGTAGAACTTTACTTTTTCACAATTGAATTTCATTTTGTTAGATAGCACCCAGTGTTCCAGTTTGTTTAGATCCACCTGTATCTTAAGCCTATCTTTTGGAGTGTTGGCTATTCCTGCCAGCTTGGTGTCATCTGCAAATTTGATGAGTTCCCCATCTATCCCCTCATCCAAATCATTGATAAAGATGTTGAAGAGCAGTGGGCCTAAAACAGAGCCCCACTACACACTTCCCTCCATGTAGATGTACTTCCATTGAGGACCACAATGCTGAGTACGGCCGGTCATCCAGCTACGAACCCATCTGGTGGTGATGCTGTCTAACCCATATTTTTCTATCTTTTCAAGCAGTAGGTTGTGATCTGCTTTATCAAATGCCTTACTGAAGTCCAAGTAAATTATATCTACAGCATTTCTCTGGTCCACTAATTTTGTCACCTGGTCAAAGAATGCAATAAGATTTGTCTGCCGTGATCTGTTTTTGACAAACCCATGTTGGCTTTTAGTGATTACTTTGTTTGCCTCTAGGTGCTCGCTGATTCGTTGTTTATCTTTTCTAGAATCTTCCCAGATATTTAGGTCAGGCTGATAGGCCTGTAGTTTCCTGGATCTATTTTTGCACTTTTTTGAAGATGGGAACTACATCGGCTCTTTTCCAGTCCTCTGGTAGTTCTCCAGTGCTCCAGGATCTTTGAAAAATATAGTTCAGTGGTTCTGAGATCACATCTGCCAGTTCCTTGAGAACCTTGGGGTGTAATCTATGTGTTCCTGGTGATTTGAAGTCATCTAGGCTGGATAGGTGCTCGCTTTCCATTTTCTTGCCTAACTTAACTTGTATTTCTAATCTATTTTTTATGGTACTGTTTTTGATAGGTTGGACTGTTATTTCCCTTTATATAAAGACAGATGCAAAAAATGAGTTAAATAGTTTTGCTTTCTCCCTATTGCTTGTCACCTTCTTGCTACTTTCCCCCTCTAATAGACCAATCATTTTGTTAAATTTTTTATTGTTTTTTACATGTTGAAAGAAGTTTTTTTTTGTTATTTTTGACTTTGGTCACAAGCCTTAGTTCATTTTGAGCCTTAGCTTTCCTCACTTCATCTTTGCAGGCTCGGACTGTTTGCTAATATTCTGCTTTAGTTAGTTTCCACTTTTTATACTTGTCCTTTTTATCTTTCAATTTAAGCAGCCATGCTGGTTTCTTTTAAGAGCTGTTATTTTTCTTCTTTGTTGGTATTGTGCTAGACTGGGCTTTTATTATCTCACTTTTCAAAATTTCCCAAGCTTCTTGAGTTGTTTTCCCCTTGAGGATTCTCATCCATGGAATCCTTTCCAAGCTCTCTCTAAGTTTATTGAAATTAGCTCTCTTAAAGTCCAAGACTCTAGTTTGACTGTTCTATTGCTTGTGCTTCCATAATGTTGAATTCCAATATTGCATGATCACTTCCCCACAAGGTTCCTGTGGCTTTAACACCTTCTATCAGAAAGAGCTGGGGAAAAATCACAAAGACAAAGCCCTGCAAATAAAAGAATTACATGTAGTTATCCTAGACTCCCAAAGACCTTTTTGCCTTCTATATTGAAAGTTATAAAGTTCTGCATTCCTGTCTCTAGTGATAAACCTCTGCCTCCTCCATTTACAATTGTAAAGTTCTGCATTCCTGTCTCTAGTGATAAACCTCTGCCTCCTCCATTTACAATTGTAAAGTTCTGCATTCCTGTCTCTAGTGATAAACCTCTGCCTCCTCCATTTACAATTGTATACAACAAATACCTCTGCCTCCTCCATTTACAATTGTATATAACAAGACTTGTCTCCTGTAATTGCCCTTGCCTCAAGATATGGCTTCCTGTCTCCTGTAATTGTCCTTGCCTCAAGTTATGCCTTCCTGTGATAACCCTTGTCTTCTCTGTTAGCATTTGTATACGATAAGTTATGCTTTATTGTTTCCTGTGATGACCTTTGCCCTCTTCATTAGCAGTTGTATGCAATGAGCTATGTTTTCCTATGACCTTCCATATGTTACTTCCTCATGTGTGTACTTCCCCCTCCCTGGTGAAACTGCTCAATAAAAGAGTGCTGTGCAAAGCTGTTCGGGGGGCAACACCATCCACCCCGGGCACTCTGTGCTCTCTCACCTTGAACAAACTTGTGTTGGTGCCTCAGTTTGTCCTAGGATTCTGTTCCTGCGCTATCGCAGTTCCCAAGTGTGACCGTCGGAACGTCCGGCACACTGGGTCGGTGGCAAAGGGCAAAATCCTTCCATATTCAAGGTGTTCACCCTTGCGAGGGTCCCTCTAAATTCTCACCCCTGTTACGGGGCTCTAAGAGTTGAGGCCGGAACCCTGATCGGTCGCTTGACGCGACAATTACAACTGTGGCAAAAGAAAGCAAAGATAATCTCAATAGTAATAGGCACTCTTGGTGCAATCCCAAAACATTTGGAGCATCATCATTGACAAAATCACCATCAGTCAATTTCAAAAGGCAGCTTAACAGTTTACATATGGTGACAGGACCATCAAACAACATCTGCCTATCCAAGGTCCTTGGGAAGGACTTGATATGTAGATAAAAATCTAAATTTAAACATATCGCTCACTGTGCAACAAAACAATAATAATTTGAAAGCCAGTAGTAGTTCAAGGCACCAGGCTAAAAACAAGACTAAGACAACTACGTGATCTTGAAACAGTCACTCTCTGTCAGTCCTAAGAAGGAGGCAATAGCAAACCACTTCTGAAATCTTGCCAAGAGAACTACAGAGACTTTAACAAGTAATCTCAATAATACTATGCCTACACAAATTCTCATACCAAAAAAGTCATGAATTGTATTAAGTCAGTGTTAAGAGATACAAGCTATACCTATTAAAGTAATTCTAGAAACTAAAGAATGAAAGTATATACTTCAAATTAACTATTATGCAGGTTTTAAATCAATCAAATAACAAAGACATTCAGTCCTAAAGCTTTCTGAGCCTCAGTGACTTCATTGCAGCATCAAGATGTTTCAGCTAGAGATCTACATTGAGGAATAGTAAATTTTATACTTTCTTTAGCTTTATTCATTCTTCCCCAGTCTGAGCAGTTTATTAGTAAAGGTAAAGGTTCCCCCACACATGCGTGCTAGTCGTTTCCAACTCTAGGGGCCGGTGCTCATCTCTGTTTCAAAGCCAAAGAGCCAGCACTTCTCCGAGAATATCTCCGTGGTCATGTGGCCGGCATGACTAGATGCCAAAGGCACACGGAACGCTGTTACGTTCCCACCGTAGTGGTCCCTATTTTTCTACTTGTGTTTTTACGTGCTTTCGAACTGCTAGGTTGGCAGAAGCTGGGACAAGTAACAGGCGCTCACTCTGTTATGCGGCACTCGGGATTCGACCCGCCAAACTGCCGACCTTCTGATCAACAAGCTCAGCATCCTAACCCACTGAGCCACCGCATCCCCCGAGCAGTTTATTACAAAGCAAAAAAAATTGTTCCTTAAAGGACTAAAAACTCGTAACAGAGTGATGTAACCTCTCAAATTAGAAGTGTTTCAAATGTAATGTTTTGTGCAATGTTGGCCTGTTTCAGGTATGGGAAAAAATATAGAATGGCGGCTTTTTCCTGGTTATTATATTCCTCGCTTTACAAAAAATAATAATATGTGTATAATTTTCAAGAACAATGTGAAATTTGACATTTCAATTAAGTAGGCAATTTATAACTATAAATTGAAAGAAAATGTAAAGTAAAAATAAATTAATTTTTAGTTATTACAGATGACTAGATAATGCTAGTATTTTCCATTTTCTACAAAAATGCACAAGTTATTTTCACACAAAAAAAAATCCAAGAAAAATCATACAGTACCAAGTTTCTATCAAGTAGGCTGTATTATCTACGCCCTCTGGTGGTAGATGTTAGTAACTGTTGAAAATGGTTCAGGTAAATTTTCATTTAGCGTCAAAAAAACAGCCCAGGTCACTTATATATATTTTCAGAGATATTTCCTTACCTAAACAGAGAGAAAAAATGATCATGTGGGTGGGCAAAAGCAGGAGTAACGTCCATCTCCCTACTGGCTTGCCCATTGAGTTTCATTGTGGGAAGCTGGTAGGGAGCATCAAAATTATTTCCTCCCTCCCTCCCTCTTTGACATTCTTTATCTTCCTTCATTACTCCCTCCCTCCCTCCTTTCCTTTCCTGGCTCTTTCCCTCTCCCTTCCTCTTTCTTCTCTCCCTCCATCCCGCCTTCCTTCCTTTCCTGGCTCTTTTCCTCTCTCCCCCCCTTCCTCTTCTTTCCTACCTTTCTATAATTTCCTTCCTTCCTTTACTTCCTCCTTTGAATTCCTGCTAGTTTCCCCATTTATTTTGCTCGTGGAAAGATTGCAATCTAGCCAACAGGAAGTTCCAAGTCCAAGGTCAGGTGGAGGAGCAATTGAAGCTTTGTACAGGGATTCGGGATCAGGAATGGTATGTGTGTGTGTGTGGGGCTTCATAAGAGGTGTCATATGGATTGGGACGATTATGTGGGTATTATCACATAATATTGAAAATGAAAATCATATAACCATAGCAGCAGCCAGTAGCACTAAAACCGCCACAGCTTTCTCAAATTCCATCTCCCCCCCACCCCCAAGCACCTTAGAAGAAATGGATGCTGGATTTTGGGCACATTCTGTAAGTCATGCCATTTGATAGTTCACCATTTTGTCCAGCAAAAGGTAATGACAATGAGAGTTTTAGTATTATATATACTGATAGGCGCTAGGCTACTTCACAGATATACTGTATAAGGTAGGCAAACAAGGTCAGTAATTTTCTGCCCCTACACTAAATGAATAGGATCTTTCTACAATTAACTATTGATATTTATTAATATCTTGGGCTGGAGCAACAATGACTAAATTTAACTTTGTAATTTATTTAAAATGAAATGCACATTTTGATAAAACATGTTTATGCTTGGTATAGAGAGTATAATTATAGGTCTGCAAAGCAGCAATTTATGTTTTCATTACTCATTAACATGCTTTGCTATAAATTTCTCCAGCTGAAAATACCTTGAAATTAATCTCTCGTATCAAATTATAATGGAACAGAAAAACCTTTCCCCCAAAGTATATCAGAATGCATGCCCTCACTATTCCTAATGTATGCCAAATAAAATATTCTGCTGTATAAAATGCAAAAATAAACATAGCAATAGCAATTGCACTTAGACTTGTCTGAATATGATATAGGTTCTCCTGCTTGAGCAGGGGGCTGGACTAGAAGACCTCCAAGGTCCCTTCCAGCTCTATTCTATTTTATTCTATTCTGGTCAATGGTGGGAAATGATTCAAGGAAACAAACACACGTTCACACACACACACACACACACACACACACACACATTCCCTTAGGCAAGTCTGTGCAATAAAGCAATGTGTATCTTACCCTATCTTCAGCCCTCCTGAGTATGCAGGAACCAAGAGAAGGCAACAACAACAACAAAGAAAAACTAGTTCCTGTTTAAAAGCTGCAGTGAAGAGTCAAGAAAGGGGGACACGTCTAGGAAACCCCAGAGCGTGCTTGGCGCCTTCCCCTTTCCCTAAAAATAGTTGAAAACTATACTAAATAAAAAAAAATAACTATAAGGGTGAACACGCACAAATAACAAATTAGGGCAGCAGTGGCCCTATTGGTTCAGATCTCCACAACAGACCCAGTTTCTCATGTGGCTCCTTGGAAAAATTGCCCAATCCTGATCTAATCCCACCAGGCTCAAGGTTGACTCAGCCTTCCATCCTTCCGAGGTAGGTAAAATGAGGACCCAGATTGTTGGGGGCAATTAAGCTGACTTTGTAATAATGCCACTTGGGGGGGTGTATGAAAGCCCTAATAAGCAGGCATATACATAGAATGAAGGCTACTGCTAAGCTTGTAAGCCGCCGTGAGTCTTCGGAGAAGGGCGGGATATAAATGGAATTAAAAATAATAATAATAACTGACAGCAATTGTCATGGTTCCAACAGACAGAGACAAATAAAGCAGAACTCGGAGGCTTGGGAATTCCTCAAAGAACATGTTTATTAGTTACAAAGTATTGGCACGTCAAAAGTGAAACCAAGTCTGAAGACACACGTATTTCCCAATACAAAGTTAAGACATCCTACCTCTAAAGCTATGCAAGCAACTACGTTCCCCCAATACATCTTCTTGGCAGGCTTTTCATGAAATGCCCAGTCTGCGGTCTCGGGAGAAGCTGATGACCTTGGTTCCCACAGGACAAAAGAATATTTTGACTAGCCAAGCACCTGGCAATCCCCCCCCCACCTTTCTATGTGTCAACCGAAAATGAATAGGGAAAATGGCTATTGCCATGCTCATTTTTAAAGTTGACATCAATCTTACTATGATTCAGCTGAAACATGTTCACAGTTCGCATTCCCATAGTCTCCAGATGCTTAGAAACCTCCTAGAATTACTTGAACAATCGGGGGTGGAGATATAAGCTGGATATCATCAGCATACTCATTGGTATCTCAATCCAAGCCATATGATGAGCTCACCCTACCATTTAATGTAATGTAAATATTAAACACAGTGTGGGGGAGGAAAGCAAAGCTCTTCTTTTTCTTCCCTGTATGAAAGCATACAAGCAAAACACTGAGACTGCCAGAATGTAGATGTGTAGGTGTGTTTGGGGGAGATTTATGTGTAGGGAAGAACAGAAAGGGATTTGCAGCTGAGAGAGTGGAATAAGTCAGCTGAATAGGCAACTGATAGTAAAACAGAAACAGGAAGAACTTCACAAAGCCAACAGCAGACAATCTGAAAAAGAAACAGAGCCCAGCAGTTTCATCAATCAGCAGAGACATGGAGAGACATGGAGCAGTTATCTGGAAAAACAACTTCCTTTTGTCACCCCAGCAGATTGAGAAATTGCCAAGCAATTTAGAACAGCAGCAGACAGCACCAGAAACCAACTTGAAGGTGGCTAAATTCTTTGGTGTAAGCTCAAGCAACAAAGAAAGATTAAAAAAATATAGACATAGGTGTTCTTATAGGTATTCAGGTAGCCCTCATTTATTGACCACAACTGATATCGACATCTGTTGTTAAGCAAAGCACTCGTTAAGTGGAAAATGACATGACTGAGACTGTTTTCCCCACTCACCCACCCTTTGGAATGCTCATCTGGGTACTGGGATAATTAGCAAGAAGGGAATTAATGTTTGTATTTACATTTATTGGAAAATGATTACAAGAGAGTAAACAGATGCAAAAGGAGAATACACAACAAAATATGCTGACATTGGCAAGTCATGAGCACACTACACAAACAGCTGTGTGCCTGCTTACTCTCTTATAATCTCTTCCTGTTCTGTGTATAAAAATACCATTTTGTTCTTGTTAATTATCCCAACATCAAAAGTGAGCATTCCATAGATTGAAGAAGTGAGGCAAAAGGATCTTAAGAATTGCTCCACAAACCACACTTTCTCGTGAGTCATTCCAGTGACTATCTTACCATTGGGTTCACCTGGCTGTTGAGTAGATCCCTCTGGCCTTGTAACTATGTTACAGGGCAATTCTTAATAAATTTCTAAAAGGTTTGTTGCTGTCTTGGGGTCTCTTTTGTTCTTTGCTGCTTCATCCTGCAAATCCTAAATTAAAAAGTCTATGCACAAGTTAGGGGCAGAAGAGCATTAAGAAAATAAGGTTTATTTTAGAACACATACTGATTAGGAATATCATCTTCATACTTCTTTGAATAGCAAAGTGGTGAAAATGAATGGCATATATTTCAATTGATCGTATTATTTTCTTCTGTAACTCTCCCTCACCAACATCACAATTGAACTCATTTGTTTTTTCAGCAGTCATGTATAGGATGGCATTGTAAAAGAGAATGAGCACTTGATAATTGTATTGTACAGTAGACTCAAAATGCTACATATCTACATTATTCTCAATTGTGGTTCCTTAACCCATGCAGATTACATTCCATGAGAGGACATTCCATGAGAGGTCTTTAAAAATTCATCAAACTAAAGGCTTTTGTTGAGATATTCAAATGAGTAATTCAATTATTTTTTCCCTTTCTCTAGAAACAGTTATAAATAAAACAATTCATATAGCTCTCTGTGGAAATCTCAATTTACAGCAGTTTTACTTGAGTGTAAATTTATTACACTGGATTTTTAAAACAATTAAATCTGTCCAATTTTAAAAATAATTTACATAAGAAATTTGGTATACAATATATGCACATTCATTTGAACCATGAATATAGTGTTTCTATATACAAAGACTGAATCATGTTATATTGGCTTGTTTCACCTAATTAGGTCACACTAGTTTTGGCTTCATAGAATATTGTGAAATGGAATAGTATGGTTTCTGTAAATCCAATTATTACAATCTCTTCATGTTTGAACCCATTGAGGTCACTATGGGTTATCCCAGATGGCGCAAACCCGATGCGCCAGCAAGACAGATTTCCATTACTTGTTTTATGATACTGGGGGGAGATTAGTCTGAACTGGGTTATGAACCACTGGTGTTTCACCTCTTCTAGTTGTACTCAAAAGTGGCTGGTTGTGAGTCATTCCCAAATCTTGTGTAAGCCCCAGAAGTACCCACAAGTGACCCTTTGCCACTTCTCCTGCCTTAATCTGGGGTTTTAACGGAGAACTGCATTGCTGGGAACTCACCCCCCTTCAGAAGGTGACATCCCGCTAGGGTGGAAACTTGGCCCTTCTGTCAGTCCTCAACAGACCCAGGATGACAAGGTACTCAGCAAGTGGCCCCTCTGAAGATTTTGCTCCCGGCAATGAAGTCAGTTATCTATCCCTCTGCTTCTTATTGGGAGTAACATCGTGTCTTTCTTCTGCTTCCTTGGTTCTGGCCATGGCAAAATATGTGGAGGTCTGGAATTTGCAGTTCTGTAGCAGAAATGTTTTCATATGTGCCTAAAATATTAAATTAGCCATTAAATTGTCAAAGAACAGCAAGTAGAAACTAATGATATATCTAGAATCAAAATCGAAAGGACTTAAGATATGTAAACGTGATAGTGAGACTACTTTGGAGGGGGAAAAATGGAAAGTTTTGGTGAAGGAAAATATGGGATTGTTATGGAGTCAAAGCAGGGAAAACAGAAAGGACCAGAGAAGGGTACTTTCAACATAGTTGAATATAGACTATATTGGTGAAGAATAGTTGGAAATATAAAGCTTTGATGAAGAGAAACAAGTGCTTAGTTATTAATAGATTTTCAGCAAGAGATTATTAGCAGAGTGGAAATAGAATTGTTAAGAAAAAGTTGTTTTGGTAGTGTGAAGAGATTGGAAAAATAGTCTAGATAGTTGAATAGAAATGCAGTACTTACAGTACGAAAACTAAACATCTTCCTACTGCAGTATTCATCCTATGTATTTGTACTTCTCCATGTTTGCTATTTTTATGGTGTTTTGATGTCTGTTGTTTTAAACCTTGTTGGTCACTTGCTATTATAATTGCAATTATTCTCACTGTTGCCGTTTGCTTCCTGGATTTGCCCTTCCTCAGGGCAGTTTTTATTGCAGTAATTTCTGTGGGTCTGATTGGGTTGATGCTTGGAAATCTATTAAACCAAGTAAACTGCACTTTTATCATACTGCAATGTCTGTTAGTCATATGGTGTTTAAAATTGTTATAATGGTTTCTTGGGCTACTTTAAGCATGTGTGGGTTCATTACTTTACACAAATAAGGCCATGCTGGAGTGCGCTTTGGAATGGATTTAACACTAAAGGTTTGGCTGGGTGATAATAAAAAAAATAAATTCAAGAATAATTATCAAGAAGTGCATACAATTGCAAGGTTCAGGGCGGGGAGGTACGGGTAAATTCTCCCAGCAGGTTTCTATGTATGGGGAAAATGGTGGGCTAAGACTGTTAAGGTGGTGCTACACTTGCTGATAAGCATTGTCCTGAGTTTACAAAATATGAGGGCAATTCAGAAATAAACCTCCATTTGGTAATCAATGACAGAGACTCGAGATACAGAACTTTTATTATACACATTAGAAAACTACGACGTTACATTACTTTTCGACATAATCGCCATTCCAATTGAGGCACTTGTCATAACGTCTTACAAGGTTTGAAATTCCTTGGTAGTAGTCACTAGGCGCCAAATCTGGGCTATTGGGGTGTGTGATTAAAAAAACATCCCAACGAAACTACTTCAAATGTTTTTGGGTACGTCTAGCGGTGCGCAAGCGACCATTATCATGAACCAACACCACATCAGAAGTGGTGCCATAGAAAATCCCACCAAATGTGAAGATGCCAAAGGAGTACTGCTAGTGAAGTTCATGGGAGTGTGGTTCGACCATCAATTCAGAAGTCTACTGTGAAACATTATGAAAACTCAGACAAGCCATAACAAGCATCAGAGCATACTGACGTCCGGAGGTTTATTTCTAAATTGCCCTTGTACAATGTATAAAAACAAAACAATGTTCTGTATGATGTGAAGTTTCACTGTGTATTAAAAAATCAGATTTCACATAGAATGACAGCTAATATCTTGAACAATTGTGAGACTTTTAGCTTTATTAACTATGATCAAGATTTCCATGTTGTATCGTCAGTTCCCTTGATTGCCTATATATACATATATATACATATACATATACATATATATACATATACATACACACACACACACATTTCACATTATTCCTAAAAAACCCCCCTGCTTTTCATTTCTTGATTCAGAAGTTAAATTGTACCCTTAAGAATAATTTCTAAATAAAATTTAACTGCTTTATATTAAACTATTGTAGCTCACTTATTTTAGAAATTTATGCATGAAAAAACCAAAACCAATTTATGCATAAAAAACCAAAATCAATTATTTCCATATATAGACGGGATTTTTTCAGGATTTTGCGAATGGCATTAAATATTTCATAATAAATAATATAATTTAACATATTCTGCCAATTCCTCTTATAAGGAACCCCATTATGTATGTATAGTTGATTTTAAAACAAAGGGACTAAGCTAATAGGTGATTCTACCAAGGTCTACATTTAAAAGTAAAGAAAGATGAAGAATGTAAAATAAATAGGCTACGTAGTACACATTGATATTAAGTAGAAGATTATTTTAAGTAATTCAGTTAAGATTTATTTTAAAATTTGGAACATAAACATATGACCCCCAGGTTCTCATCAATTTGCAGAACAGATTTTATTATCAAGAAATTACTTATCAATGTAGATTATGTATGGTTGATTATGAAATAGAACCATTTGTTTAATGGTTTGTGTAGAATTTTCAGATGTATATAGTCATGAAAATCTGCCTTGTTTTTATTATTTTATGGTTTTATGATTTTGTATTGTATATTAGGTTTTTTTAATTGTGTTCAACTAAAAAATAAGACATACCTTTTAAAAAATCAGATCCATACGATTTAAAAAAGGATAAAAATATAATCTAAAACGCAGTGTTAAATCATACTGATTGGCCCTAAAGTACATTAGAAAATACATCTTTACTCAATTAATTTAAGTATTTGAATCAAAGCTGCCATTACTTATTATCTCCATTACATGTTAAATCAGCTGACTGTAAGAACAGTTCAACAATGAAACCAATCATCCATTTCCACTGATTGGTTGTATCCCAAGAAAGCGGGCAGCCATCTGTCAGGGGTGCTTTAATATGGATTAGTGCTCTAAGCAGGAGGTTTGATGGCTTAAATTGCTCCATTCAAGTAGATAATTGCATGATCTTCAATCAATTTCATTTCTCTTTTCATATTTTCACATTTTTCATGTCTGGGTTTCTTATAAAATTTTCAAGCAGTATATTTTTAAATATTTGGGAGACAAATATTACGTAATTTACTCTATCATTGTCTGCAGAATTAAAAAAGAATGATAAAACAGAATACTTCATTTCCTTCATAATGTAAAATTCATGATATATGACGTTTCTTCAACTTTATACCACTGTTATGTCACCCATCCTGCATGCGTTTTCGTACTACAACAGAGAAAACATTAATAATGAATAAATAAGTTTTAAAATTAAATTGTCTTTAAAAAAGAAAAAAGATTAACATATATACACCTTTGCTAGTTGAATGCTGATTGGTATAATACAACAGTGTTAATTTCCCACCCCTTGCAAAACAGGCAAAAAGAATTTTAATCTATTAAATCTGTTTTCAAATTGTTAGCCTGACATCTACATACTATATTTAATCAAATAATTAACAGAAAAAATAATAAACATATTATATAAATTATAAAATTAATTAGAATTATTGATAGTAATAAAAGACAAAATTGAAATTCCAAAACCCTCTGTTAACATACTGTTATTGTAATTAACTTGTAGAAAATTTACCATGGCTTCAATCCCAAATCATCCCAAATATTAACCCTAATTGGTCCTGGATCAAACATCCACATTTGTTTCTAAATTAGTTGCTGATTGATTGAATATAATAAGCCCAAACTCCAAAGCCAATCTATTTCCCCCCCAAAAAAAACAGATTAGAACATTCCTCAATTAAATGTAATAAATCCATTTCCCACTCTCCTTCAAACCCCTTAAAAAAGACCTGTTTGCCAATTATCCACCCACAGAATTCTCTATCACATAAAAGCAGAGTTGAGCTTCCAGGTGTCTGAAGTTGATTCTGTTATTTCTAAGTCCATGTTTCTCTGAATATTTTTCTATTGTCTGTGTTGTTTCTGAGTCCATGTTTAATACTTTGAAAACAAATTTCTTTTGTGGGTTTAAAGTATTTAGAATTGATTGCTTCAGAATGTTTTCCAGAGTCTTTATGAATTCCATCAAATGTTAGAAAAAAATTCAGCTAAAGATTGCATGTTGCTAGGCCAGGGGTAGGTAACCTTGGCTCTTTTATGACTCGTGGACCTCAACTCCCAGAATTCCTGAGCCAGCCAACTCTGGGAGTTGAAGTCCACAAGTCATAAAAGAGCCAAGGTTTCCTACCCCTGTGCTAGGCTCTCTCTCTCCCCCCACGCCCCAAGGCTTCTCCTTCACTCTGTAATCTGATATGTTGTAGCTCAATGACATAAATAAAACAGGGATGAAGAAAAAGAACAGGGGATATTTTCTATTTCTATCCAAAGGCTTTTTGCAGGTTAATAAATTGCAGATTCGCTGCAGTGAATAGTCAATAATATATAATTCAAATATAAACCTTTTCCCCATGCATGTTTCCATAAGGAAAAGCAAAAGTTGGTAAGAACAGCCAAATAAGGAGTAGAAAAAAAGATAGAATCCAGCAAGGAGTTGAAATAAATCAGCACTCAGCCAGCCAATTAACATTAAAAAAAAAGAAAGCAAAGATTTAAAAAGTGAGATTAAAAGTTCCAGGCATACTTAAAAAACATTCTGCTGGTAGGAAGAAATGTTGCTATTCCCATAAGGAGCTGCACCTTTCAAGATTCCCCCTCCTGGGTGGGTACACAGCTATCCAAAAATCATCCTGAGTCATTCCTAAGTGACCCCATTCAAATCCTGGGGACAAGACTGCCAAATAACCAGCTCTGGCAGCAAATCTTTCAAAAGTAACCTTTTCTCTCCTAAATATTAAATCTTTCACCAGGTTGTTAAAGTTCCAATGGCTGGAGTATGTGTTTATTTATTAAAGAGGAAAGTATGGTTTTTCAAGAAAAAAAATGCAGTTGTGCTTGCTGAAAGTACAAAATGCAGAGTCCATACAGATAACAGTTGATATATTCACAATAATATAACTCCATATACATTATGGGCCATTTTTTCCATTAGTGCTGATGTAATAGTTTACATAACACTACTAAATAAGATAATTGCTCACTCATTCCTTTTTTAATCCAATCCAGTAATTTAAGATAAAATTAGATAATATGTTAATGAGACCTTAATATAAAATTGCTTAGATGAAAAACAATTTATAGCTTTTGCTCTAGAAAAGCCATTTTATCTTTGCATATTCTAACTCACAATAATTTTTAACAAAAATTTAGAAAAAAAATCCACATAGAAGTGGGTTCATCACAAAACCCAAAACTTGTAATGGTGCCTCATAAATGTTACAACGTGTTCCATTTACTGTGTTAAAATTTTGAACCATATGTTCATAATGCATATTCAAATCCTTTGATATTTTTTTCTGAAAGCATGGGAACGTGTGTAAAGAAATCCTTCTTGTATTCTTACAATTGTCACACCTTTTTAAAAACATCAATGTACAAACATAATTTTAAAAAACGAAAATTCACGAGTTTGACACTAGACTGAGTAGGTTTGTTGAAATTAGTCCCCTGATTTCAGCAAGTCAACTTTAAACATTATAGTTAGGTTTAATCCAATATAAATTTAAGGAGAAGCTGCCTTCTTACTGGACATTTGATTTTTATTACTATCTTACTATTCTATTTTAAAAAGCAAGAAGCAGAGGTTATAGTAACAGTAATTCAGTAATCTGGTACAGTGGAAGCTGTATGAGTAAGATTAAACCCCATAAAGGAATTATAAAAACAGTAAAGGCAGAAATTCTGAAATACAAAATTATTTAGTGGCATAACCAGCATTTGGCACAAAATATTAAACAATAAAGGAAATGGCAGTATTTTGTCAAAAACTGCTTTTCTTAATGGTGCAGACAGAAATTTTGTAGGAGAAATATGATATACAATCAATGTAAAGTTTATTGAACGCACATTTAAGGCAGACATAAACATTTCATATCTAACAGTATCAAGTAACCTAAAAGATCTTGATATCTGAAGACTAATACTTCATTTCAGTATCTAAACTTAGCAATAATACACTGTGCACTTCAAAAATTGTTTATTATCTAATTCAATATATCATATTATCAGATCAGGCCCACTTAAAAACATGAAAATTATTTGTACTACTGTGTTGCATTACAAGTAGAAATAAAAATTCTTACATTAAAATTAGTAACACAGAAACATTTTACTACAGTTAAGAGTAACACATTACAGGTAGTTCTTGTTTTATGACCATTCAATTACTATGGTGCTGAAAAGATGAGTTTAAGACCATGAGCTCATTGCAACACTCCTACAATCATGGATTAAAATTCAGGCCCTCGGCAATACCAATCTATTTCGCCCTAATCTATTACTTTTTGACCATCCTACACAATGGCAACTTTGGCAGCAGGGTAGGGGCTAAAGTAGAAGCCCAGAATCTTTAGCAGTCTCAGGCAGCTATCACCGCCCACAAACCTCTATTTCAGCCCCAGCACTTTCTAATCTTCCCCAAATTTCATGAGAATGGGTGCACTATTTGAAGAATGGCAAAAGTCCCATTCTTAAGATACTTCAGACACCTCATTCTGCAAATCGTGTGTGCCATTTCTTCTCCAAGCCACATATCCCATCCTAGTGACTCTTTAAAATCTTCTGGTCTTCCCCAGATCTTGCAAGAATGGATGTACTGTTTGGAGAAGGAATGGCTTACCAGTGCTGCTTCGCAGGGTGGCCAAAAGGACACAGGATCAGGAAGAAATAGGCAGATGAGGAAAGATGCACTGCCCTGCAGTGATAATTGCTTGGCTTGGTGAGATAGCTGAGGCTTCTCAGGATGCAGCCCCATTGTGTCACACTACTGGACTGGGGTGGGGAAGTTGAGGATTCCAGCACCTTTGTACAACACTGCAGCTGTCCCCAACTTGCATGCAGCCTGCACCAGGCCTCCTGTTCTGTACATGAGACTCTTGTCTGCTTAACAATCCATAATTCAGGATTGCTGAGATTTCGGTCACTAAGTGATACCACGTGACATATCGTTTTACAGCTGCATTACTTAGCAACTGAAATTCTGATCCCAACTGTGGTTGTTAAGAGGTTACTGCGAGAAAAGTTTAAATATTTATTCTTGATATCTTAATTTTTTCAATTATTCATGTATACGAGAACCACTAGTTCAAAAAAATTATCAAATGTAAATATTTAAACTTCTCTTGCAGTAAATTTTTGAAATTATTCAAATGTATGAAAAGCATGAGAGCCAATCTGCTGAAGTGGTTAAGGCATCAGGCTAGAAACTGAGAGACAGTGAATTCTAGTTCTACCTTAAGCATTAAGGTAGAGCATAAAGCATAAAGCCAGCTGGTGATCTTGGGCTAGTCACTTTTTCTCAGCCCTGGGAAGGAGTCAATGGCTTTCTAAAAAACCTTGTCAAGAAAACTGCAGGGGCTTGTTCAGGCAGGCTCCAAGAATTGGACATGATTGAATGATAAAAAGAAAGAGAAGCAAACTAATAAATTCATTGGGAGCAATTTCCTAATAAGAATTTATAACCTATCACATATACATATAAACTACCCGCTTAAGCTGATATTCACATTTTGGTATTCCAGTTTTTTTTATTGGTATTAAAAGCAGTAGAGGAATATAAATAGATGAAGTAATAAAAAAGTACTAAACATTAACACTGAGGATATTAATATAGTGGGGATGCCCTCACCAGCTCTTGGGTTACAGAAAATTTTACTACCAAAAATGTAATTGTCCCAGTATATTTTATAAATTAAACGTAAGTATTCTGGTCCCATATATAAAAACTATTTGCAAAAATCTTTATAAAAAGCAAGGAAATTCAAAATGGCAAGTACAGCTTGTAAAATGTCATTAATTATTGAATTCAGGTTTAATTTCACTATCAGATATGTAGTTAGCATGCTGACTAAATCCATTCAACATTACATATCTAGAAAGGAGAAGTTTGTCCGCATAGAACAAGCAAAACCCTGTAAGACTGGAGAGAGCAAGAACGAGAAAAAGGGAGAAAAAGCGTAAGAGGACATAAAATTGGTAAATACAAAAAAACTTTGCATTACCATAACTAACAATGCATTTTAAATATTCAAAGCTTTTGAGACAAGTACTCCAAAATCAAAATTACAAGAATCAAGTCCCTATTTTCAGATTTGTGAACACAAAAACTATTGTTGTAACAGTTGTCATATGAACAAATACAAAATGCTTCATATCGTACAATCTACTATATCTAATAGATCAAAAATTCATATTTCAATATTTAGGAACCTCTACAAATGAGGATGTTTTTTTTACCGTCAACTTCTTTCAACGCAAGCAGTCAAACTTAATAAAAATCATGTGAGCTAAGCACATATCTGGATGCTCAAGAGCGTATTTAAATGTGTAGAACTGAAAGGAACTAATCATCAGTGGGGTAATGAACCGGTGAAACGTCAAATTAATGTCATGTTATACTATGGAACCATCTTTGCTTTGTGCTGGAATCATCACAGGAATAGCTCCCATTCTACTTAGATTAGGTGCAGCTACCTTTGGTGGATCAAAGTACTGGTTCTGGGAGGGAGTACGTTCAAAGTCTTCACTCGGCACTTTATTGTATTGAGTTTTGGTAAAACCATCCATGTTAGACGGAGACATTGAGCCCAAAGATGATCGATTACTCCCTATATAGCTGCGGGCTGTTGAGGCACGACTCTTTGGAGGAGGGACATCCTCTCTAAAAAGGAAGCATATTTAAGAATTCACTTAAGAACCTTTAGAAACGCTAAACACCCATCAGTGCTATTTGTTTAATGAAGAGTACTAACACTGCCATAATAGCGGACAACTCGCTTTCTCTGTCACAGGGTTTCTAAAACTTGGCAACTTTAAGATGTGTGAACTTTAACCTCCATAATTCCCTAGCCACTGATTTATTCTATCCTTAATTTTTTTTTAGATTATTTCTGTCAAATACGTAACATAAACTATTTTTTCTCATCTATTCTAAGCTATATTCCTTGAGCCTAAAAAAATGTAAATAAACAAACGTATGGCAATTTAAGATGCATTTTATTTATTTACTAATAATTTGTTTAATTTATATGCAACCCACTACCCTGACAATTTAAGAAAATTATTGTCTCCCAAGTTGCAGTTTCACTGTCAAAAGGGGGGGGGAGAATCAAGGGCAGGGAATAAAGGAAATGAAGAAAAGGGGAAAAATATAATTTCTTTAAGAACAGAACTAATATATATTGTTATATTTTTTATTTTAAAACATTTTTATATACAAAATTGTACATCATTCCCTTTTCTTGCTCTACTAAGAATAACAATTTATGACGTTTGTTGTTTTAGCCAACAAAATGGCTTTGAAGAACTGCTTTTCAATGCTAGGGCAAATATCAGTATCTATTCAGTATTTTATTGGCTTATGAAGCCAGAGTGTGCTTATTAGGTTTTCTGGCTGATATTGTTTCACCAAAACAAATACAAACATTTATCGACTATTGCATCTAAAACGTGTCAACTTTTTTGGTTGATTATTCTTTTAGATTTTTTTTTAAATTAGAATAATATATCTATTATTATTGCTACTAAATTTCTTTATATTGAATTACACTCAATAGTTTCTACCTTTTAATCAGGTTTAATTTTTCACACATTCTAACATTTATTTTGTCATTTATAAAACAAATAAAATCTTGCTAGCCCCATTACAATATTTTTCCACTTTGTTTTATAAACTTCTAAGCACAACAAAACATATGAAACCATTTTTTAAGCAAGATTTTCCAGACACTTCCACTGTTATTTAGTTGCTATTTTTGCAGGTAAATCAGTATCTTCTAGAAGTTAACATTTTTAGAAATGAAATTTTGAAGTAATATTCAGAGTTAATCAAAATGCTGCACCTGATATCATGATGTACTTCTTTTTCATATTTTGTGTCTCTTCGTTTCTTATAGTAACAGAAGATGAAAAAGGCCATTAAGGCGAGTGCCAGAAGAGTCCCTATAACTGCTCCAGCAATAATACCAGCTCTATCTATAGCTAAAATACAAAAAACAAATTATGAGAGGTAGCAGAAATTATTTTTTGCATTTTAATGACAAATGTTTAGCTAATATCTATTTTTATTACTTCACTGTTGCCTGTTGACTAATACTTACGGGGTGTAATAGTCAGTATGAGAGAACATTCATCTCTGCCGACTTTATTGTAAGCCAAACATGTGTAGGTACCAGAATAGGTCTGAGAGGCATTTTTCACAAATAAGTCACCTGTACTTTCATCTGTAAATATTTAAGGTATTTGTTAGATTTTCTTGCAACAATCTATAGAATAAAAAACAATAATATTATTTCATGTATTTTATTACTTAAACATACCTTATTTTATTGATCTAAGTCTACTGCTAATACTGAGTATTAGTATTATTTTGGGAATGAGGATAGATAAAAGCCCTTCTACTAATGCCTGTGCATGTAAGCATTTCTACAGATGAACACTTTGTCTACTGTGATCAGAGTAGTTACTAATTAATCAAAAATCATATACATTTTAAGAGAGAGAAAAGATTTCTGATGCAAAAACTAAGACTGTTATCCCTTTACAAAATTATTAGTAATGTGTGAATTTTTCAAACAAGAAAATTCCTCATACATGTTAAGTTCATTCAATGCATTACTTTTCTGAGATTGCTAGAGCAACCATGTCTTTTGCAAGGCTACTCCTCCCTGTCCAAACATGCTGAGGTAAGTCTAGAATGGATAAGTACTACCGAGAAGACTTCATGAAATATTATAATTACCTCAAGAGACTTAGAGAATTAGCTCCATTTAAAGTTTTTTAAAAAATCTAAAGATTCTTACGCAAGGAGCTGAAGCAAAGCAACTTATTAAAGATGGCAGATTCCAAACTGTGTTTTTGGCTGGCTTCCATTTAGGAACAAAACAAATATTCTATCCTGAACATTAACCCTTCCAAAAGGATATGGACAACAGTAAGCAGTGGAGAACAATGCCATAGTTCTATTTCCTTCAGCAAATTTTAGTCTATTTTCCCTTTTCAACTAGCTTTAAGAACTTAAAAGTCTGATGATATACCACCGAGAAATATTTTGGACAATTACATGGTTAAATAAAATAAACAAAATGTTTTTTCCTTTTATCTCAGTTTTATCTAAAATTAATTTAACATTTGAAGACAGTAAAGGTACACGCAATAGTCCTGTCCATGAAAAATACATTAATAACATGAAAGCATACTTGGTAATGCTGTTGCTGGAAGTTCTTGGGAACCAGTTGTTTTTTTCCAGGAGTAAACTATGATGGGAGAACCTTCTTTGGATTTACATTTCAAAGTAAGATCACTTCCAATCTCCTGTGATCCCTCAATGTGGCATTTAGTTTTCATCGGTTTTTCTAACAAATAAATATTCTAATGTAAGCTTTAATGATGATGTAGTTAATTGGCATTTGCTTGTATACCCAGGAGTATTTTGTATGCTCAGGAGATTTTAGCAGGCTATTGAACAGTAGTGATTTACCCACCAGTATGAGACCAAATCCAGAACTATATCACATATTTGTATATTAACCCTAAAACCATAACCTTTTCTGGGTTCACAATAATCCTGTTACCTGCCTCCTTAGCTCAAACATATATTTTCCTGGACCATTAATGTTAATCTGCGAGCCAAGGAAAAATTTCCCACTTTAGGAGATAACCTATAATCCTGCTGAAATACCTTGTCACTTCAGATCGTAACAGCTGACCATTCCAAGCTGCTACTATTCTACAAGCCTTTGATCTGCAATATCACAGTAAATTATATGTATTATAGATATATAATTTCTAATTATATGAATTACCATGATGATAGTATATCAGAACTAGTGGGTATTGGCTTAGGTTAAATTAGATCACGATTTAAACTCCCTTGGTCATGGAAGCCAACTGGCTGATTTTAGACTAGTTATTCTCTTGTCAGTGGTTCTCAATCTTTTCTTCACCATGGACCCCTTTAAATACCTTTTGTGGCCACAGACCACCAAGACTTAACTCAAAATTTAAAGCAGTAGATTGCATCAAGCCTCTGCAGACCCCCTGTGACATCACAGCCCCCCAGTTCGCAGACCACTTTTCTAGGATAAACTTAAAGTGTACTTTGTTTGTCAATTTGAACTACTAGAGTAAATGCATGAAATAATGAATATATTAGAATAATGAATGACAATCTTAATAAGTGGAAGACCAACAAGTTACAAATTGAAACATATTAATTCCTCATTTTCACTTTTTAGTTCTATGTACTAGTTCTCTTCTGTAAGTTTATTTTTAATTGATCCAACCTAGTGCTTTTATTCTGAAACAAGTATGTTCTCAAATAAACTGCTTAGCTACAAAACTTACAATCTGAAGAGACATCACAAATCTTTTAGGGGAAAATTTGAAAGTTAAACATAGTTTCATCTTAATAGATCAAACTATATTTCTACTAAAAACAAAAAACAGAAATTTCAAGCAGCATAATTAAGTAAAATAGCTGCTTGGTAGGAAAGATTGGGATATGCATAACTCTGTTATATGTAACATAATTCAGAGAATTTTGCTACAAAATAAAATATTGTAGTATGAGCAGTATGACATATGCCAATCGTAAATTTATATTATGTAACACAACAAAAGTATCATTTGCATTGCATATGTATCATCGTGCCTCATTTTTCCTGGTTTTAATTTCCCAAGGTCATGGGAACATAATTCAAAAGATTTGAATCTTAAAAGTTAACACATTGAAATTTATGAGAATTTAAAAAACAAATATGCTAATTTTAAAAGAAAAACAACCAAACTATTGCTGAGTAACAATGCATTTTATTTTTACATTACACTGCACTTCCTATGTATTAAATATTCATATTTAATATTCAAACAGAGCTATACAAAAAAGGCTAACCATAAATACCTTACCAAGTACTGTCAACTGGACTCTGTGAGTTTGAATACTAGGAAGTTTCTTCACTTTACATTGGTATAAGCCAGCATCTTCTGGTTTTAAATTTAAGATATCAATGCTTGCATTTCCAGATGCTGGATTTTGCTTAGCAAACTGTACTCGTCCCACCATACGATATATATCATAAACTTTGCCTACATTATATATAATAACCTGAATGGGGGGGAAAAGAAAAGGTTAAGTTACAGTGGTGTTTAAAAGTTTGTGAACTCTTTTGAATTTCCCACATTTCTGCATAAATACGGCCTAAAACACGATCTGTTCGCCACACAAGTTCTAAAATTAGATAGAGTGCCCTGTCAAAAATATACTTGTTAATTAGTGATTGAAGATTGCAGATTGGTCCAAAGGTACAAATTTCTGGGTGAGCAAAAATATGTGAATATCTAGGATTATCAATTCATTTGAAGGAAAAATGTCAAGCGTTTTAATCAATAAAAGATTTCAGCGATGAGCATGGGAAGTCCTACATAATTTAAAGAACAAAGTAATTCTGTATATTCACTATCAAAGTCTGATCCGCTTAACAGGGTGGCATCTCCACAAGACTTGCATCATGCTTGGTATCCAACTGAGAGCAAATCCAAGTGATTTTATCTGCTAGATGCCCGGAGAATTCCTCCACATGGTCCTACAGGTTGACTTTGGGGCCACCCTTTCTAATGAGTCCAGATAACTCTAAACAGAGCCACTGTTTAGGTGGCATTCAGTGGATGCAATAATGGCACAGAAGTATTGACACTTCGCCATAAGGTAAACCTTAACAGTGGCCTTAACATGTGTTTAGCCAAATTCACTGTTTCCTTCCAATGGCACTCTAGAGTCTCTTGAACCTTTTCAGCTTATTATGTTTTGACTCATTTAATTGGGTTTTCTTTACCTACTTTTAGGACTTGTGTGGAGAACAGAACACATTTTAAGCCACTGTATGTCTTAGCAATAAATAATCTTCTCAATATACTACTCTAAAGTGCCCTAGAAAAGGATACAGTATTCTCATTAAGAATTTAACTTACAACGCATACACAGACTAAATTCAAAATAAGTATTATATCCACGCAATGTCTTCTACTTACTGGCTCTTCCCCTTTTGGTGGCAAAAGACTCCATTCAATTTCAACTGTGCCTTCATCTGGTGGAGTGAGAGTATATGTGCACAGCAGTGTAACTTTATCTCCTTGAGCTTTTGTGATTGAGCTCTGTTCTGTCGTTATTGTTATACCTTCAGTTAGATCTAGGTAAAGTATTGTGAAATCAAGTATATTAGATTCAATATCTTAAAAGTTAAAGACAACATCTTAAAAAATACACGTATCATTGAAACATTTTCATAGTTATCTTTAGATAACTAGAGGAATCAATTAACTTTATAATCCTCATTTGCACATTATGCTCAAAAGGACTATGTATTTTTATAGAAGACGAGTGAGCGAGCGCAAGAGAGAGGGAGGGACAGTGGGTGGGTGAATTAAGGTGGATCATGTTGGGCACCACAATATTCAAACTCGCAAAGCCACTCAGTCTTTTTCAGGTGAAACCAAAGCCTATTATGCCACATCCAGACTCCCACATGATCAGATATCTGTGACATCATTTAGGTAGTCAGGGCTGAAGATATAAAGTTGAGTATAATCAGCACACTGATGATACCTCATTCCAAATTATCAAATGACCTTACTGAGCACCTCACATGGATGTTAAACAAGAAGCAAGAATCCAGTCTGTGGAACCCTACAAAGCAGAGGGCATAGGCTGGACCTCCTCTCAACACTGACTGGAACCAACCACAGAGAAAGGAAGAGAATCAACCAGGGTGGATAACAATTGATTTTTTTAAAAAAATAAAAAAATTTAAATTTAAATTTGATTTTTTTTAAATTTTTAGCAAATTTGTTAATAAAATGCTTTTGGAGTAAAAATATTTTAAAATAGTGTTTTATATTTAAGATACATTGTTTATTCAGCATGAAATGGAGCTTAGTTATCCAGCATGAGGCTCTATATATTCTGCAACATTTACATTTTTGGTAAACTCATTCAATGAACCCAAGCTTTGCAAGCTGAGATAACATGCACTGCATTGATGCATTCACACGATTTCACAGTAACCATGAGATAAATCATAAAACAAATTTCAGGAATATTCTATATCCTATTGTTTAGCAAATTATGTACACTACAAACTGTATGACTGTTTTGAAGAAAAATGCATCTGTACCAGGCTCTAAGTCAGGGGTGTCAAACTGCCGGCTCCTGAGCCGGATGCATCCTCTGGAATCCATGCCCATCCCATTTCTGGCAATGGCAAAACCATCCCGATACGTTGCGTGATGTCACGTGACGTCGCAAGTTTGACATGTCTGCTCTAAGTGTTTTAATTAAATAAAAGAATTTGAATAGTTCTCCAACTATTGTGTTTGTCTGAAAGTAAAACCCGGTTTTATATTATTTTTGTCTCCGAAAGAGGCATTAGGTCTTATTTAGAGGGGGATGTCTTATATTTTTTGTGATACCTGCCTTGCCTCGTGGTGGCGGCACCAACAGCCCCGACTCGCAGGCACTCGCGTGGCTGCCGGTACACTTCTGCTGCGGCTTCTTGCGGCAGGAGGCCGCATGGCACATCATGCTGCTGCCACAAGGCACGGCCGGTGGGGAAGGGGGTGGAGCTACCCCACATGCCCCATACCTGCTTACTTCAAGGCCCCACCAGCCAGGCCGTGTCTTGCTTGGTGACCTTCCCTTTCACTCCCTGCCCAAGCCGGACTGCCGTTTCAGAGGCAGGGGGGAGTGGCGGCGAAAGGCTACACTGCTGCCATTTTCCGCTGGAGGGGCTTTCTTCACACTTCACCCCACAGATCATCTGCCCAGAGGCAGCCACCTTCTCCTCTACCAACTCTCCCGGGGCTTGCACTATGACCAGGCAGCACAAGCCTCCCCAGCCGCCTCCTTCCACCAGGCCTCCATCGCCACCACTGGAGAGAACTGAGAACAGGAAGGGGAGCAGCTCTGTGCAGCGATGCAGAGCAGAGAAGAGCACTTGCTTGCCACCCTGCATTGCCCTGCGTCTCCCTTCTCCATTCTGGAAACGACAGCCCTGTTTCCTCCTGGCGCTACTATAGAGTTTGGCTCCTCTCTCTTCCTGAAAGCATTTCTTCACTAACATGCTTTCCAGCTCTGGCACATTTCTCTCCTTCTGCAGGGAAATGGAGTTTGTGAACTAAAAAAACCTCACAGAGCTTCTAACTTCTTGTAAAAAAGAAAAAAAAAATCTCGTGAGAAGTTAGAAGGTCTGACTGAAGTTTTTTTAGTCCCACATTTCTTGATAATTATGGGGTTCATACCTTACACTGTATGCTCTAACCCCACTTGCTGTGAATCGAACAGGAGGTACACCTTTATTGCTAGGTTCAGACCTCCTCGGTATCATCTGTTCATGTGTTTCTTTTACTCTTTTTATCTCAGGTCTATCCTCATCTATCCCTATTATTTCTGACCTGCTATCCTGCTCTTCCTTCATTGGGCTTTGTGTAGCCTCTCTTTCCTGAGAACTAATGCTACTTGTTGGCATGAACACTTCAGTGTTAGCACGCACCCTGTTCCAATTATTTTGTTCTGTGAAACTGGCAGACCTTGATATCACAACCTTCCTTGTTTCATCTGAAAATCTATAGCCCTTGGAACCTGGCTCATATCCTAAGTACAAACCTAAGTTTCCTGGCCTTTTTCTATCCTTTTCTTCTGGTGCCTTTGGGGATATGCACCCAGGCATAACTGCCAAATGTCCTTAGGTGACCTAATGATTTCCTTCCATATAACATGTAATATGGAGTTTCATTGATAGCAACCCTCCATACCCTGTTCACTAAATAGTTGTCTGTTTTTATGGCTTCTCCCCTATTTGCCTAATGCTTTTCTTACTTACAGGATACACACACTTTGACTCCCTGCAAATAACGCAATCCAAATATGTGTTGCATTGTTTAATTCGTAGTCCCTCAGCTAGATCTGGCATCCTCTGCAGCACTTTAAAACTTGCATGTCCTAACCTTCACAGTTATCATGCTTGGGAGTGTTTGTGAGTTATTGTTCACAATCTTCCTGCTGCTTTCTTAGTACATACAAATTATCCTGTTTAATGCCTTATGCACAAATCCTCCCACCTTTCCTTATGGTATATTGACCCTTTGCAAACATTACTCCATACCCCCATTTTATCCAAGCTCAAAATACTAAGTAAATTATGGGCTACGTCTGGCACATATAACACATTATCCAAAGTTTCCCCAATAACTTTATCTTCCCCTTTAACTGCAGACTGTTGTCCATTAGCCATGCTAACAAATGCTTGCTTAGCTGGTCTCAAACTGGAAAACATATGTGGGTTATTTGCAATATGCTGACTTGTCCTACTGTCCAACAACCAAGTGTTTTTCTGTTAAAGTTGCTGCCAGAGAAAATGTCAGTTGTGTAGCTCTATGATCTTGTTTCGCTGCTCTTCTGTTTCTCTTCTTAGGACAGCGTCTCTGGAGATGCTCTGTAGAACCACACATGAAGCAGCGTTTCACATGCAAATGTTCTCGGCTGCTCTGCTGGCATCTTTGGATGTTGTAGTTCTATTCTAGGCTTGGTCTGTGTGTTGTCGTCACCCCCTCTCTGCTGCCTTTCCAGATGCTTCTGTTCCTCCTCCAGCAACCAGCCAGTCAAATAACTCATGGTTAAGTCCTTCTCCTGCATAGCCTCTAAACTGGTCACTAGGTTGTCCCATGAATTGTCCAATGAACTGAACACCACATACACTTTATGTGACTCAGTAAAAGTCATCCCTCTTTCCTCAAATTCTAGGAATGTCTTTCTCATGGACTGCAAATGCGTAGACATGCTCTCTTCCAACTTCAGCTATGCTTTATATAGCTTTCTTGTCAGCACTGCTTTGCTGCTCACAGTCCCTCTCATGTACACACTGCATAAAGCTTCCTAGCACTCCTTAGCAGACTGGAGACCCCTCATGTGTATCAGCTGGCTATCCTCCAAATACAAGATTATACTGGCCAATGCTTTCTCATTCTTTCTCTGGTCCCCATCATCCAGGGCTGCAGGTGGAACAGTAATTATCATCTACAACTCCTCCCTTCTCAGGTACATCTCCATTTTCAGACTCCAGGAGAGGTAGTTGCTTCTTCAAACCATCACAAACCACAAGCTTTAACTCCTCTGGCTCTTGGTCAAACTCTCACTGGTTTTCTCCTCACTCCGGGCCCATAACCTGTCAGAGCATGCACAGTCTTATTGCGCTGAGATAACCCATTAGTAAATATAGTAAATAGTGGTCTATATTAAATGGTGGTTTATATTACATTATGTACAATATCCACTAGGAACAAAATACAGCAAACTCCAACACACAGTAGTTACAGCAGGAAATGGTGGAGGGAGGGAGGGAGACACTCCAGCAAAAGCCTTCCCTTTTACACTCAGGCTCTTAAAAAGACACAGACCCTGCTGAGTCATTCCTATCATTGTATCATCCACCTTACATTACATCAGGTGGTTAGCCTTTAAATCATTACCCTGATAAGATCCATCATGGTAGCTCACCTGCTGCCTGCCACGTCCCCACCTTGTTGTGTTACTGCCACATCACCAGGTGTCCCATTAAAATGTATGGGACTGTCAGTGAGTCAATAGCGGGACAGAGGAGGAGTCACTACAGGACAGAGATGACAGTTGCTCTTTAAAAATTATGGTTTAAATTGAGTTGATTTAAATCAAGCCTTTTTTACTAGTGTTTTAAATCATGATTTAAATCGACTTGATTTAAATCAAATCCACCCTGGAATCAATACAACACTATGGTGTTCAACTGAAATGCAATCAGATCAAAAGCCTCAGGTACCCTCTTATTCCACATGGTGACCAAGGCTTCAGTTAGATTGTGTAGCAGACCTCCTGGACAACCCCAAGCTCCCTCTGAAACCCAAGCAAGTCAATTTCATGATATAATACATTTCAACACATGGTTTAAAGGAGGAGGAAATATTTTGGAGGCATTTGAGGAAAGCAACAAAGTTTGCTTGTGTTCCTTGATATATATTATCAATAAAAAAAGTCCAAAATCATTTAATATTTTAAAATACAATTACCTCTAATTACAGGTAGTCCTCAAGTTACTATGACATTTATTTAGTGATCATTCAAAGTTACAGCAGCATTAAAAAAAAGTTCCTCGCACTTACAGAGCCTTGATGGCAGTGGTTAGAATGTAGTATTGCATGCTAATTCTGCCCACAGCCTGGAGTTCTATCCTGACAGGCTCAAGGCTGAATCAGCCTTCCATCTTTCCGAGATTGATAAAATGACGATTGTTGGGCGCAATATGCTGATATTGTAATCTACTCAGTCCTGTAAAGCACTATGGAGCAGTATATAAGTGCTATTGCTACAACCGTCACAACATCCTCATAAGTATGTGAACAAAATTTGGATGCTTGGCATGTGGCATGTATTTATAATGGTTGCAGCATCTCAGGGTCACGTTATTGCCATCTGCGACCTTCCCAGCTAGCTTCCAACAAGCAAAGTCAAGGAGGGAGTACTGATTTGCTTAACAACTGCATGATTCACTTACCAATTGCAGCAACCATGGCAAAAAATTTTGTAAAATTGGGTGGGACACACTTAGCCACCACCTGGCTTAGCAACCAAAATTCTGGTCTCAACTATGGTTGCAAGTTGAGGACTACCTACAATGGTATTTGTTTCTGATATAAGTGAAAAATTGGCCAAATATATACTGTTGTGTATTATAAATAATACCAAGATGACATTTTGAGGATAAACCTGAAACTCTGGCATAATGCTATGAAATAATCATTTAAAAATTCACAATTGATGTAATAATTTATATTAGTTTAAAAAATGATGCAAAACTACTTTCAAAAATATAAACATACGAATAACTGTTTTACTATGAATTTTTATTTAATTCTATCCAAAGATAAAAATATGTTTAGTTTTTAATACAGTGCAGAATACTGATAGACTTCAAATGTTAAAAAAAGAAATACTAATACTGATAAATTACAAGAAATACTTGTAATACCATACCAAGAAATGGTAACAACTAATACAACAAATCAGAAATCTAATCTTCCTTTCCAACAATATTGTTCCCATTTCTATCCTTTTCCTTCTTATAATTTCAAAGATATTTCCCATACACTGAGTGGCTTGCAAATATGAAGACCTTTAAAATAAATACAACGTTCGCTGGTCATTTGGATTATTCTTCTGGTATACGTACAGGTATGTGGTATATTTCAATTATTTTTTTTAAAATGTATTTTCAAAAACTTAGTGCATTGTTTCAGAGGTTTATATTTGCATACTATTTAAAACTCTGAACAAAACATACTAGTTTTGATGTTTTAGTTCCCTTTTTCTTATTACGTTAAGTGGCTTAAATATTAATAATTTTATTCTACAATAAAATGTTTTATTCTAGTAATAATTAGTATATGGGAGTTGTAATTTTTCTGTGCTTTCTTTTTCTTCACTTATAAAACAAAAGATTATACCTGGCCTCTGCTTTAGCTGTGTTTAAAGCAGCTGGCAAAATTGAAAAGCAAAATCAGGCAATACAAATTCAAAATACAAACTGAAATTAGTGATAAATACTAAAATCATCTTTAAAAAAAACTAGCAAGAGAAATGTTTCATATTTCTTAAAAACAGATAGAGTGAAGACCAAACAATTTGTGAAAGAATTATGATCCATGATTTGGGAGGAAAGGTGAAGTGCCTCTTTCACATGTCATGGAAATGAGATTTTGCAGGGGGATGCATTCAAAAGGGCTTCCACTGCAGAGTCTCTAATCCCAAACTGGTTAGTGTTTTTGATGTCAATGTCCACATCATAAATTGTATTTGATAAGCAACTGGCAAGGCATAATACAATCCCTTTAGCTTCTCTGTGTGGTTCCTAGCTACTGTAATGGACTAATAGCAAAATTTCAGTTCAAGTATTGACCCATATAGAGTACACTGCAGCATCAGAACAGAACCAAACATAGCTCTGTCCAAATATGACTAGCTAAAGATAAGATGTAGTTGATAAGGCAGACGTATTACATAAATCCATTCATAGAGAAGACTGCAAACCTGTCCTGCAAATGCTATATCTCAATCATTATCACATTTCCTATATAGCAGGATTCCCAAACCTTTGCAGCTTGGCGGCCCAGCTGTGGGGGTGAGAGGGGAACTGGGTCGTATGAACGCAGGCAAGTGTGCGAGCACACAGCCCTTGCGCAAGTGGTGGGCCAGTGCACATATGCGCAGCTCAATTTGTGCAAGTAGCAGCCAGGGCACACACATGCAAGTGCCCATATACCCCCTGCTTGTGTGAGCTGTGCACGCGCACTCCAGCCAGACATTCATGCAGCCCAATTCCAAATAGCCTGGGGGTTGGGGACCTCTACTATACAGTATACCAATACTACTTCAGGCCTGTCTTGATTTAATTTCACACTATTCTCCCACATGATAAGGCAACAAAATGTTTGAGTGGTTAGTTTCCTAACTATGCTTTCTGGATGTGACCAACAGGAAGTTCAAGGCAGAACAGTTTTGGAACAGGAGGAATGTAGACTCATGTCTCATCATTTTGTGCTCGGCTGCAATTCACACTCAGTACATCTACTCTAAAATACAGCAGTCTAGTTGCTAGTTGATGCTTGTCCTTAAAAGCCGATTACCCCAGTGCTCTCTAATAGATTTAGACAGTCTACACACCCATTAAAATGCTAGGTTTTTGAAATGTGAAAATATCAGACCAAGAAAAATCACTTCAGATTTTTCCCCCTCTTAAAACAGAATATAAGCTGCACTTATCAAAAGGCTAAAAGATATGACACTGGAAGAGGAGTCCCTCAAGTTGAAAGGTGTTCAATATGGTACTGAGGAACAGCAGAGGGCAATTACAAGTAGCGCCAAAAAGCGTGAAGTGGCTGAAAAGATGCTCAGCTGTGGATGTGTCTGGTGGTAAAAGGAAAGTCCAATACTGTATAGAACAGGGGTAAGCAACCTCGGCTCTTTTGTGACTCGTGGACTTCAACTCCCAGAATTCCTGAGTCAGCTACGAGTCACAAAAGAGCCGAGGTTGCCTACCCCCTGGTATAGAACAATGTTTCATAGGAACCTGGAACATAATATCTATGAATCAAGATAAGTTAACGTGATCAAACATGAGATGGCAAGATTGACTATCAACATCTTGGGAATCAGTGAACTAAAGTGGAGAAGGGCAAATTTAATTCAGATGACCATTGTATCTATTATTGTGGGCAAGAAGCCCTTAGAAGAAATGAAATAGCCCTCATAGGCAACAAAAGAGTAGGAAAAGTGGTACTGGGGTACAATCTCAACAATAATAGAATGATCTCAGTTTGAATCATAGGCAAACCATTCAACATCACAGTAATCCAAGTCTATGCCCCGACCACCGATGCTGAAAAAATTGAAGTTGACTGGTTCTATGAAGAACTACAACACGTTCTAGAAGAGGGGTGTCAAACTCAGTTTCATTGAGGGCCGCATCAGCATTGCGGTTGCCCTGAAAGGGCCGGGTGGGTATGGCCAGGGTGGGCGTGGCCTACTGGGTGGGCATGGCTAGAGTGCGTATGGCCTACTGGGTGGGCATGGCCAGCTCTACATCGTTTGCATCAAGGGTGCCTATAGGGGCCTGGGCAGGAGTGGGACAGATCTGAGGGTCTCTGGCAGGAGGAGGGTCTCTGGGCCAGGGCCAAGGCAGTGGGGGCGGTTCCCTCACTGTTTCCAGGATGGCTTCGCGGGCCACATGAAACCACTTCGCGGGCCGTATCCGGCCCCCGGGCCTTGTGTTTGACATGTCTGTTCTAGAACTAACATTGAAAAGAGGTCCTTTTCATCATATGGGCTTGGAATGCTAAAGCAGATGGTCAAAAAATAACCAAAAGAACAGGCAGGTTTGTCTTTGGACTACAAAATGAAGCAGGGCAAAGGCTAACAGTTTCATCAAGAGAACACACTGTTCATAGTAAACACTCTTTTCCAACAGCCCAAGAAGACTGTACAGATGGACATCACCAGCTGATAGTACATAAAGACATCCACATTGCACATCACTCATGAATGAAGAAGTGCTAAACTAATCCAAAAGCAAGACTGAAAATGTTTGACTCCAGAGGGACAATTTGAAAAGAACATAAAAAGTCCAAATTTTACTCTGTTAGTCAAACGATTTTAATTGTAACAATTCCATTTTCCCCATGAATAAACCAGTATCACATCAAAGATATAAAGCAATCCTTAGCAACAAACACAGCCTCTTCAAATAGTGGTGGCTACACCTAAATGTCACATTACTATTAAATGTATAGGCCACCTGTCTCATTAATAAGGCAACTATTAGAATATTAGTAGCTAGTGATGCACTTTTATCCAAACATTTATGTGATCATCTCTTGAAGCACTACACCCTATAAATTAATTATGTGCTATCTGAAGAAGCACCAATAATGTATAAACTGTCTTGAAGCTCTTGGCTATTAATTTCATTGGATCACTTTCTAGTATTAAAAGGCTATAAAACTTCATAAATTTTCTTCGCAGGTTGTTGGTTTTATAAATCTTCACTACAGGAATAGGTAAATTTTCTACCGAGGTTGCACACCTTTTGAGGTAATAACCCCAATAGTAGAATACAGTATAGAAAATCAAAGCAAAACTTGCTCATTTCTTCTCCCTTCTTTAACCAGTACAGGTAGTTCTCAACTACAGCAGTTCACTTAGTGACTGTTTGAAGCTATAATGGCACTGGAAAAAAGTCTTATGGCAGTTTTTCACACAACTGCTGCAGCATCTCCATGGTCATGTGATCAAAATTCAGCCGCTTGGCAACTAACTCATATTAACTGCCCCGGGATCATGTGATTTTTCCATCTTTCTGACAAGCAAAGTAAATGGCGAAGCCACATTCACTTAACAACCATATTACTAATTTAACACTGCAGTAAATCACTTAACAACTGCAGCAAGGAAAATCTTTAAATGGGGCAAAATTCACTTAACTGTCTTGCTTAGTAACAGACATTTTGGGTTCAATTTTGTCGTAAGTCAAAACTACCTGTAGCTTTAACGGAGAGACAAGATTATTCTCACATGAGATTAAACTGTTGTTGGTAGGAGCTTGATAAATTTGGGTACAAAGATTTTGGCAAATGCTTATAGCTCTGATGCTAGTACCCCACCTACATACTACAGTATCTCCCTTCCAATCATTTTTTTTCTATCTTCTGAATAGCTATGTGACTAGTAATAAAACTTTGTTCTTTTTAAATCTTTCTGTACCTGCAGAAGGACAGGAGAGGAAGTTATCCTCTTCTCTGGCATTTTTACTTTGGCACATCTGATGTCACTAGTGATCGAATTAGCTATTAAATCAGTATGGAAGGAGAAAAATAATATGTTTACCATCATCCTATACTTAAGATGATTATTTGCAGTATTACATTTTAAGATACATAAAAGATACTGGTGCTTCTATATTATGGTTATTTCATCTGTTCTTCCCTTTTGCACATAATTATTTCTCTTATTTATGTCATTATACGTCATTCATATATATATATATATATATATATATATATATATATATATATATATATATATATATATATATATATATATATATATATATATATATATACATACACATACATACATATATATATATATATACATACATATATATATATATATATATATATATATATATATATATATATATATACACACACACACACACACGTATACATATACATATATACATACACACACACACACCTGACTCTGTTATATCTATGAGTTTATATTTTTACATTTCCTTTTATTTTTAATTATACCATTTTCTATCTCTGCTCCATAACTGGAATTTAAATATTATGCAGCAGCCAAAGGTCTGTTGAATCAGGGAGTCCTTGACTCACAAATGTTCATTTAATCACAGTTCAGTTATGATGGTCTTGATAAAAGTAATCTATAGTCACCTGTCACACTACTCTGTCAGTCACAATGGACAAGTGATCACAATTCAAACACTTGCCAAACACTCACATTTACAACCTGTTGCAGGACCCTGTCATCATGTGATCATGATTTGTGACCTTTTTTCCTGATTTAAGCAAAAAAAACCCCACCCATTTGGAAAATTGGATTCCCTTAACAACTGTTGTGATTTAATAACTGTAAAAATTGTTGTAAAATCAAGTCTTGACTCAACTGATGACCGCAATGACCTATGATGGAAATTCCAGTCCCAACTGTGGTGGTTAACTGAGGACTACCTGTACAGAATATTTGTGAAACCCTAATTTAGATTGAGTTTAAAAAGTGGTACCTGTTAATCAGGTATAATTCCAGCCTGAAGTTATTAAAACAAAACTTTTGAACAAGCATAGTTACAAGTTTTAAAAGTGAACATTTACAGATGTTTCAGTTTTAGAAATTTGCAACTGGGTGGAAAGCAAAAGGAAGATTGCCAGGATCCTTTCTACAGGACCTATCTACTGTACAGGTATGTCATTCTGCCAAGTTTACACTGCTAAAATTGCCTGCCTAGGTTCTACAGGATGTTCGCAATTATTTTATAGTTACAAGGCAAAATTTTGTATTTTAATATAGTTAGTTTGGGGATACTTTTGTGAATCCTAATTAGTTCATTAAGATCTGAGGAAATAGCTTTTTGAATTTCCTATTTTAGTAGGTGTATTTAAAGTGAACATGATAAACAGACATTGATATACACAAAATAAAAGAATTTTTATCCTATGAGTAATGTTGCAAAACTATGACATCAACAGTGGCATAAGATATCTGCACAGGAAACAAAGAGCTGGAAAGTGCTGAAAAGCTTTTAGTTTCCCTAGATTTTAACCTCACAGTGTTGGTATAAACTGAATTCTAGCTGTGTGCACTTTAAATCTTGAATACAGGAAATAATTATAGCAAGAGAGTAGTTTCCTAATTATTTAAATCGTATTATCACTCAGCTTTATGAAGAGAACCCTTCATAAAGATCTGTGTATTTTTTTTTAAAAAAAATTGTACACCAGCCAATCTCTGGGAATTGGATGGCATACAAATTTAATAAAAAAAATTGAGTTGGAGAACACCTGAAGATATGTTCTAAACAACCAAAGTATTTGCATATCCTAAGCTTAATACTTGCTAAATAAAACTTTTAGGATCTAGCATATTTAAGCAAATGCCTTGTTTTACCTGTACATCAAGTTATTATTGTACAAGAATAAGTAATAAGGTTATTTCCTAATTTTATCACTTTATTCCTCTCAAGTGTGGTTCAAAAATCGCAGGTAAGGGGAAATTTGTCAAACCATAAAGATCCGAGTATAGTCTGCAGCATGATTTCTAAACTAACCCATTTCGAACACTATATAATACTTCCAATACCGAAATATTATATAGCTATTTGGATTCTAACCATTTTTTCTGGAAGGCGTTTTACAAAGATGTGTGTACAAACACCGCCCTATAAAAAGCTTTGTGGAACTGTATCTTTAGTGACCAGTGTTAAAGATAAAAAAAGACTCAAGTTTTAAAGAATAAACTTTACAACTCTACAGCCCTGTCTGTACTTGTCAATTAATTATAAGCCCAAAGTTCAATACAGGTTGGTCTGAAACGGGTGAGGTTTATCTACTTCTAGTAACTCCCTCCATTTGGAAAAGCTAACGAATGAGTCCCAAATTGGGCTGCAACTGGCACCCTGACATGTTCCTCCCTTGCTGTGTTTTTGCAAAGATAGCGAAGCCTCGTCGACTTGAAGCAAAATAAGTTAGCCCACGTTTCTGATCAGAAAGAGCTCGTTTGGAAAAAGCCCTTTGTTTCCTTCATCTAGTTACGGAAAAGCCTTTCCAGCGCTACTAAGCCAAAATACATCAGAGCAGTTTATTTTGGAACCATTTTGGCAGCACCTGCCCCATATTATACAGGTTTATATGGAGTAGAAATCATGCGGCTGGTTAAAACTTGTGAAATGTTTTTAAATATTATTATTATTATTATTATTATTATTATTAGTAGTAGTAGTAGTAGTAGTAGTAGTAATAGTAATAATAATAATGATGATGTGTAATTGTCTCTTAAAAACGTGGTTTTTTCCCCCCCTTTCATCTTTCAGTTCAGTTCTTCGCCTGGTTCACTCCTCTTAAGAGAGCGAAGGACTTTGCTACTGGGCGTAGGGGAAGGGTAGTAGTTACGCGAGCCCAGCGCTCACAACAATACCTCCGGTGAATCATCAAGAGAGTGAAATCCCGATACCTCTTACTCGCCCCACCCACCCACCCCCAGAGGGTGAGCTTTCACCAAAAGAAAGAGGCCGACATACTGTTTTTTGGTGTGTTTTTTAAAAAAAAAGAACCTAGGGGAAAGAGAACCGCCAAGAGGTTTAAAAAAACGACAACAACAACCCTCAGTAGTAGGCAACAAAAAAAAAGCCGCCTTTCTTTTCTCTCCCTCTCTTCCCTGACGCCCCTCTTCGGAGCCCTTCCACAACGGAGGGATTTCCTCCCGAGAAGCCCCCAACCAACCACAGGAGCCAGAGAGGCGCTTCGCAAAGCCGACCCCCATCCGAGCTCCAGTCCTTTCAACTCGGGAGCCTTTGTTTTTTTCCAGCAAAAGAGGCGGGGTGGCGGGAGAAAAGGGGCAAAGGCGGTTGGGGGGGTGGGCAAAATGGGAGGCAGGGGGGCCCTCTTCTGCTCTTCCTCGCTGACTTCCAGCCTTACCTGCACAGAGAAACGTTACAGCCCACAAGAGCGGCAGCAGCGATGCCATGGCGGGGAGAGAGAGAGGAGTCGCCGGCGGCCAGAGGAAAAGGAGCGACTCTCGAGCGAATTCCCAACGGACACTCGCTGCCTTGCGCCGCCCTCCTCTGGTCCCTTCGCAGCCCAGCAGGTGAAACGGCCGTCACTTCCGCCCGGCCACAGCCCTGCTGCGTCCTCCGCTGGACTTGCCGACGCTTAAGGGCAGCCCGAAATCCCAGAGAAAGGCGCCGACCTTTCCTCTCCACTTCACTCGGTTGCTTACTCACCCTTTGGGGCAGAAACTCCCAGCAATACAGGCTCCGGGAAATTGCAACAGGCATAATAAGCGCCCTGGCTTGCCCGTATATACTTTCCATAAGGCTGGTTTCTCTCTCTCCGGCACGCGCGCAATTCCGTAAATAATAGCTACGAGTGCAGAAAGTTTCGAAAAGTGTGGTGGGGATTTAGCCACTTCTTCCTGGACCCTTTTTTTTTTTAAACTCGCCAACGCGATCGTGGAAAGGGAAGAAATTTGTGTACGTGAATGAGAGTTTGTAGCTGGCGTTTTTACAGAAAAATACATACCGTAATCATCTTTGCATATAGCCCACAGTTAATACTAACTGTGTTAAGACGTTTAACCCCTTTCTCTCCTAACAGGTGAAATCTATGAAAGGAAGTACTCTGGGTCTACGACTAACCTGTGCACAAATTACATGCACCTTATTACATATATCGCTGGAAAGACAAAAGTCCTATCCCCAAATACAGGCCATTGGGATACAGGCCTTCGCTCATTTCGTAGGGACTTGAAAACTTGGTTTTTTGAGCTGTCTGGCCCAGACAGGGGTTTTAATTAATTAATGGGGTTTTAGTTAAGTTCAGGGATTAATTTAATCTTAGTTTTAATCGATTTTAATTGTATGTGATGTATTTTAACTTTTAATTTTCCCTGTAAACCGCCCTGAGTCCTACGGGAATAGATTTTAGATTTTTAGATTTTATTAGATTTATATACCGCCCTTTCCCGAAGGACTCAGGGCGGTTTACAGGGCATTTTAAAATCATACCAATACAAAATACAAAGTTAAAAGATAAATAAAAGATTAAATTATCCCTGAAAATAAAACCCAGTTAAAATTCTCAGCCTGGGTCAGAGAGCTCAAAGAGCCAAGTCTTCAGGTCTCGGCGGAATGAACGTAGGTCAGGGGTAGTCCTGAGCTCCATGGGCAGCTGGTTCCAGAGGGCAGGCGCACCCACAGAAAAGGCCCTCCCCCTGGGTGTTATCCGCCGGCAATCTTTTACCACCGGCACCCTGAGAAGACTCTCTCTGCGAGCGCACTGGACGAAGGGAGCTTGATGCTGGCAGCAGGTGTTCCCTCAAATATCCCGGACCCAAGCCATTTAGGGCTTTATAGGTCATTACCAGCACCTTGAATCTCACCCGGAGGGCAACCGGAAGCCAATGCAGCTCACGGAGTAGAGGTGTTACATGGGAGTATCGGGAAACCCCCATCACAACTCGTGCAATTCTGCACCAGTTGAAGCCTCCGAGTGGTCCTCAAGGGCAGCCCCATGTAGAGAGCGTTGCAGTAGTCTAAACGGGAGGTCACGAGCGCATGAGTGACTGTGCGTAGGGCATCTTGGTCCAGGTAGGGTCGCAACTGGCGCACCAGGCGAACCTTGGCAAAAGCTCCCCTGGTTATGGCTCCTATATGATCTTCAAAGTTGAGCTGTGAGTCCAGGAGGACGCCCAAGTTGCGAGCCCTATCAACGGGGGGGTAACACCTCACCCCCCATCATTAAAGGTGGAATAGTTTGGTTAGCCCGAGATGCCGATATGTAAAGCCACTCAGTCTTGGCAGGATTGAGACGGTATATAAATTTAAATAAATAAATAAAAGCGCTCTAATGGGAAAGAGAATGTACAGGATACCTAAAAATATATCAGCATGAATAAAAGAGCAAAATAGCATGAAATTGACACCATATAGAATTCGTAACGAAAACTCCCAGAACTATGATAATGTGCATGCAGCAGATTTTAAAACAGCCTATGGGACTTTTTATCTATTTCCTGCCTGGGTCTTTTAAAAAATCCCGTGAGTAGGTCTGCTAAATGATTTGGCCAAAACTAGCTATTAAATGTAAGTGATATGTTTATCTAGCTTCAACTTCAGAAATATTTATTTAGAGGGGGGAAAACTATTCATTTATCTGCAAAGCTTATAGGCTGATCTAATTTCCTCTTCAACTGGCATATCTTTTCCTGTATTTAGAAACCACAATATTCGGAAGAAATATTGAACTTGACTATTTAAATAAGGTTAATACAGTCAAATATGCAGATAACTGATTAAATATATTAGAAGGAGCATTTTTAGAAAAATGCACATTGTTACTATTGTGTTCCTTAACTACTTCCAGGAGCTGAGACCGTTTTTTCTTAAGTCCTGTCCCTGTAGGAATCAGTGTCAGGTAAGGAGATGATCAGTAATTTCTTGTGTATGATGATGGCAACCAAGATGTCTCTTATTCTGCTGAAATGAATATGTTAATGTACTGTACAATCTTGTGAAATCATTGGTTTCTGTAAATAAACCTACATCTTTTCCCTTTGTAATCTGAGTAACTCTTTTCAGGATAAAATTACAGGGGAAGCAGTAGATACATGTCATTTTCTCCTCCTGAAAAATACAATTGAAATTTCTGTTTACCATTTACAAAGGAATTTATTGTGTTTACCAGTTTGTTTAGTTTTACTTCTAAAATAAACAAAACAGATGCTTAAGGATTTGCTTGTATATTTAGATTTTATTTATACATTTAGCACTGATTTCAGAGATCGGTTCTTCAAATTACAGAAAATATTTAATTTTGCCAAATTAGATGTACAATTACTACAAGTTACTAAACAACTCATGTTTCAGATTTACTTAATTAGCTAACCAGTTGACTAATTCAGATCACAATAGCTTTCATAAGTAACAAATGTATAGAGGTGTAAGTTTTAATTAGGTAGAAGTATTCATTTAGAAACCAGGAGTTCTACTCCTGCCTTAAGCATGAAAGCCAGTTAGATGATTTTGGGCCAGTTATTATCTCTTGGCCCAATTCACCTCACAGGATTGTTGTTATAGGGAAAACAGAAGGAAGAAGGAATAGAGGTAGTCCTCCACTTATGACCGTTTATTTAATGATGGTTCAAAGTTATGATGGTGTCAGAAAAAGTATCTTACAATCCATCCGCTAAGTTACAATTGTTGCACCTTTAACAGAATTCACTTAATGATTGCAATGATTTGCTTAACAACCACAATAAAAATGATTGGAAATCAGTCCAGTTATGTGATGACTTGCTTATTAACCACATCACTTAGCAACTAAAATTCTGGTCCCAGTTGTGGACATAAGTTGATTTGTGTACGTTCACTGCCTTGAATTAGTTACAAAATAAGAAGGACCAGATAAAAGTCTAATAAATTTAATTTAATTTAATTTTTTAATTTTTATTACATTTATATCCCGCCCTTCTCCGAAGACTCAGGGCGGCTTACAAGCTTAGCAGTAGCCTTCATTCTATGTATATGCCTGCTTGTTAGGGCTTTCACACACACCCCAAGCGGCATTATTACAAAGTCAGCTTATTGCCCCCAACAATCTGGGTCCTCATTTTACCTACCTCGGAAGGATGGAAGGCTGAGTCAACCTTGAGCCTGGTGGGATGCGAACCTGCACTAATTGCAGGCAGCTGGTGTTACTTAAGGAGGCATTAGCCCACTGCTCCACCAACATTTTACCTTTCCTTCATAGCTCAAGACAGCATGCATAACACTGCTCCAATTTGCTCCACAACCTAGCTGAACTGAATTAAAACAATTCTGTGTGTTTCCATGATTAAGGATGGACTTAACTTTGTATTTCTGTGATTGTAATATGTTAAACATTCTATGATCCTCACTTTCTAGTATACCTGCTAATCTTTATGCTGTAGTGGACTAAAATGGATGTTCTCCATGCTAAAGAGATACATGTCATAGCAGAACAAAAGGATTAGGAAGAGGAGGACAATGACAGGAACTACACATATAAGTGGTACTTATTACTTCAAAGTATACAAATATCTTGCTAAATTAGGCAGATGAGTCCTGCAGGAATAAATTGTTTTAAAAAATAAGAGAATAATTAGATGTTAAGACTCAGACTTTGAACAGGAAATTATTTTAATTCCCAATGAAATAGAGAAATCAATATTTTTTTATATGTGTTTGTACTATCTAAACACAGGGACACGGTGGCTCAGTGGGTTAGGACGCTGAGCTTGTCGATCAGAAGGTCGGCAGTTTGGCGGGTCGAATCCCGAGTGCTGCGTAGCAGAGTGAGCGCCTGTTACTGGTCCCAGCTTCTGCCAACCTAGCAGTTCGAAAGCACGTAAAAAATGTGAGTAGAAAAATAGGGACCACTATGGTGGGAAGGTAACAGCGTTCCGTGCGCCTTTGGCGTCTAGTCATGCCGGCCACATGACCATGGAGACGTCCTCGGACAAACGCTGGCTCTTCGGCTTTGAAACAGAGATGAGCACCGGCCCCTAGAGTCGGAAACGACTAGCATGCCTGTGCGGGGGAACCTTTACCTTTACCTTTTACTATCTAAACATGTGTTTGTGTGTATTTGTGTATATTCCATCAGGTGGTTGCTTAGCCACACACTGATGTTGTTGGAACCTCTGAGCTGATTGGGTCATTCAAGTGGCTTTTGACTTCTTCACTAGTCTCAACAAACTCTCTGGCGGCTTGAGAATAAATCATCTATCAGAGTCATTAAAACTATCACTGGAACTGCTGTTGTAGAGTTCCTGACTTGCAGAGTTGATGGATGGGAAAAGTGAAGACAGCATCTATAGTTGACATTGTTGGAGGATGGCTGAGAGATGGTGGGGCAATGAGGGCTGGAACTAGAGCACTACCTGGAACAGCAATTGGAACATTTACAATATTAGCACAAGAGGAAGTGGGACATTGTGGTTACCATCACCTGTGAGGCTGAGGCTGTAGCATTGAAGAAGACAATAGAGATATCAAGATGGATTGGTAGCTAACAGAAGAAAACAACAATTACTACTATTGGGGCCTGCTAACTGGACTTGGAATGGTAGCAATGGTGGAAAGGTGCCATTTAGGGTGCTGTTAGTTTAAAGAACTAGTGAACCAGGGACCAGTTCTAATAATTTGGAATCCTCTGAGTTACAATTTAGATTCTGAAAATGAGAAACTTATTTAGATCAGTACTAATAGCATAAACACCAGGGACATAATTAGGCTGGTGAAGTATGGGGATATTGGGACCTGATTCTATTCTGTTACCTGTGCTAGTCACAGAGTTCCATGGAAGGTGATCTAACAGATGTGAAATGCTCTGAATGAACATACTGATGCAAAATTTCAGAGGATGCATATGTCTAGGGTGCTGGCTGAGAAGGATTTCCTGTGAAACCAGCATTTCATTATAGGAACTTACATGAAAGTGGGATTAATATTATGATTTAGCACATTCCCCTGAAATGCTAAGAGAGACTAATGAGATGATAACAAATGCAATATAAAAAGACTTTTTAGGAAAAGTCTCTTAGTACCTGCTGAGAGAAGCAAATTGCTAAATTACAGGATCTGATTAAAACTGATTATAATGTTAATAAAAGTTGTTAAATATAAGACATGGGTTAAATTTACAAAATAACAAGAAAATATGTTGAAACTGATTAATTTTATGATTTATATATTTTTAAAAACTACAGTCAATAACAGTAAAATGTACGGCCACTTAAAATACATTTTTTTAAACCTAGGTCTATTTTTGCCACAAAAGAATGCTAAATCCATAAACTTTCATAATATGCCTGTGTAGAAGCCAGGTATCTACTGTATGTTTCTCATAGCTCAAACTTCAGTGGTCATAGTAACAGTGTACAACAAGAGACAGAAAGGCATTCAGACACATAGAGCCTAAAATTGATGATAAGGTGCAGAGAAATCTTAACCTCTAATTGTATAATATTTAGGGACAAGAAGGAAAACACTACACTAAAACTGTAATGATTATCACATTAATTTGTCAGGGGCACAAGATAAGAATAAAACGGATGTCAAACTGGCCTGTGGGCCAGATGCGTCAAGACAGGCCACGTTCACACCAGCTCCGCAAAGGCAAAAAATACCACGATACGTCATGTAATGCGATCAAGTTTGACACCCGTGGAATAAAACAATATGACACTTCTTCGTGGTATATGTTTATGCCACAATGAGAGTCCCATAGCTAATTTGCTTACTTTATTTAATTAATTTATATGGCCATGGATGAGGGTGATATATAATATTAGTAAATTAAAATTAGTCAATAAAAATCATATAATAAAGCATATTATAATTTAGAACACATACAAATCCATATAGTGGTGGAAAAATACTATATAAGTTGTGCCATTATCTCTATGCCTGTGGAAAAAATACCTTTAATACCTTTCAAAGGGCAGGTAGATGAGATCTTGCTATAAGAGTGGGAACAGCAATAGAGAAATGAAATGGGTAGTCCTCAGCTTAGAACCACAATTGAGCCCAAAATTTTGGTTGCTAAGCAAGGCAGTTGTTACGTGACTTTTGCCCCATTTTATGCAGTCATTAAATGAATCGTGCAGTCATTAAGTGAACCTGCCTTCCCCCATTGACTTTACTTGTTGGAAGTCAGTTGGGAAAGTTGCAAATGGTGATTACATGACACTGGGACAGTGCAATTGTCATAAATATATGCCAATTGCCAAGCATTCAAATTTCTATCGTGGGGATGCTGCAACAGTCATAAGTGTGAAACTGTGTCACTTTTTCCCAGTGCCATTATATCTTCATCACTAAACGAATGCTTGTAAGTCGAGGACTACCTGTATCCTGTCATATGATGTTGTCTAAGTGACAGGATCCTGAGATTGTTAATTTATCAGATTTTAATAAATGGGGAGAAATAGCCTGAGATAGCTGGTTCTGCTGTAATCTGGTCTGCACCATGAAAGGCTCAAATTGCAGCAACTTGAATTGCACTGAATTGGAAGCTGGTGATAACTAATAAAATCTTATAGATGTTTATTCACAAGACATCTTCACTGAGGTGCAATGACTCTCTATTCTGAACTCAAAATACTACTTACTCAAATAACATTAAAGATAGGATATGCAAACAGTTTCCAAAACACAATAAAACAGGTTGGGCAGGTTTCTCTGAGCTATACCACAAGCGTAAACAGTATTTTATTCTTGGAGAGGGTTAGGATTTCTTAATCCCTAAAAAAAATTGGATAATCATTTAGTGTACAGTTTTAATCAGTAATGATTCTAAAACAATGGGAAACAAATGGCTCAGTAAGATATTTATTTAAACAAAGCACTGCTTTACTGACTGTTAAAATAGCTAGTTACTTGATTGTTTATGTAGCTCTTGTTTTTATATAAATTATGAAGAATCCAGTTCAGGGAATTGCTGATTTAAAAACAACTCTTCAATTTAAGACAAAAGTTATACCAGGCCTGGTGGCGGGAACGCTCCAAATACCATGCTGCTATAACTCCAGTCTCCTCCTGTGGCTGTGTGGGCAGAGCCACAAAGGTGGCCAGTGGCCAAAACTGCCAGACCACGGACGATGCAGAGAATCTACCACCGGTCTCCAGAGCTGCCGCCATTGAAACCTTAAAATACAGGTGGCAAATGGGCAGTAGACAGCATGACGCAGTGCTGCAGGACCCAGGCAGCGGCAGAGGAGGTGGCCATTGGGCAAGTGATCGAGGCAGGGCAGGGCCGGTGGAAACCAAAGAAAGCCCCTCCAGCAGCAGATGTGACTGATGTTCAGTGGCGGTGGAGACCTTTCGCCTCTCCCCTAGCTCCGAAACAACAGAGGCAGACCACGTAAGGCAACCAAGCCTCCCCCGCAATCCAGCTCAGGAGAGGAGTGAAAGGGAAGAGGCAGGTGGGCAGCCGGGTTATTGAATGGACGAGGGAGGTCGCTGAGCAGGAAGTGGCCTGTCTGTGGGGGCTCTGGGGTAAGCGGGTATGGTGGGAGCTCCACTCCCCACCTCACCTCAACTTATGGCAGTGGCACCGACGCACCACGCAACCTCCTGCCCCATTGTGGCAGTGAGGAACCAGACGGTGGGATGAGTAGGTGGGCTCTTAACTAGGGCTTAGTTTTGGGGTAGGGCTTATATTAGGCACAAACTAAAAAAAGCATGCTAGACCTTATTTTCTGGGTGGGTCTTATTTTCAGGGAAACATGTGAAAAGGACCCATGATTTCATGAGATAGGCTGTTACAATGCTTAAATTATACTATTTGAAAATAAAAACAAATATTCAGAGCCCCTAGATCTGTGTTATTTAGCTTGGGGAAAATAAGGCCCAAAATCCTATTCACAGATTTGAAATATCCAAAGAATATTGCAGGGGGATATTTAGTCACCTAGATGGTAAGATAAGGTGTGTCTGGTATATCTATAACAGTTAATAAATATTAAGCATTAGTAAATACTAATTAGTAAATACTACCCACCCCACCCCATTTTTAAATTTTAAAGTGTGGGATTGGCTTACAAGTGAGAGTAATATAAAGAAAATATCTACACAAACTCTTATCCTACAGAATTCCTGTTAATAATTATTTGGATAGAATTATCCTGCCTCAATATAGGACATCGCTCCAATGTCTAGGGTATTCCAAAATCTTTTGGATCATCCAAGATTAGAACAACTGCATTCTTTATTATTTGAATTAGAAATAAGGAAGATTTGTCTTGACATAGTTTCTCTGAAAATGGAAAAGGAGAAAATATTGATGTTATACATCTGTGGAATTCTTAAAGTGACATACATATGCAAATTCTTTTTTCCTAATTAAGTAACTCTCCCACATGTTTCCCACAGATATAATGAGTTATAGTGGTTTCTCAATTATTTGCCAAAAGGCTCAAAATAACAGGTACAGTATGCTTTTCACAGTACTTTGAATCAGATGTCACACAATGTAATTAATAGATGCTTCCTAAATATTGCGGGCATGTTCCAACATTGATATATGGGCTAGTTCTTAAGTACGTGCTCTAGCAGTACATTTAAATTGATTATTGTTTGTACCAGTGGTGCAGGCAATTTTCTTCCAAATTGTGCAAGTGTGTATTTGAATAATCATTTTACTTCAGAATGCCCAAAGGTGGTGGTGGTTGTGATGGGGAATGTGTGCAGGGACAAAGGAAAGAACTAAGAAAAAGACACCATATTACTATTTTCAATGAGTTATAGCAGAATGCTCTTGTAGTATATTCTAATTCTGTGATTTTTCAGTGGTGTGTGCCAGTATATTATGAGGAACTGATTCAATAAAAATATCAGTATTTTCTGCATTCCTATGATTATGTTGTAATATATGTTTTTTTTTATGAAAGAGCCCATGGTACCAGATAAAAGAAAATAGTATCCAAAATATGTACATAAATCTTTCAATTCTACCAATCTGGATGTAGTTTATACAAGATTAGAGAATCATTATCCAATCAAATGTTGCAATGGTTTTAGAAATCTTGATACTTAATATTTAAAACATAAGCTAAACATGTGTTAGATTATGTATTGCACATCTAATACAAATCCAATTCTCAATATCATAACTATCTCCTGGTAGATATGTGCATCACTGTCAAGCTAAACTCCTGTTGACTTCATGGAGACAACTCTGGAGTTTTCTCAGCAACAAAACAGACATAGTTTACCATTGCATTCTTCTAATATGTTTTCCACCTACCTAATCTTCCCCACAATTTGGCATTACTTGGTAGCTTTCCTACCATGTAATAACCAAATCCAATTTTCCTCAACTTCTAAGCCAGGCAAGATAAGTCATGCAAGGGGGCCTTAGCTCTGAGTTAATAAATGTTGCTTAGGGTCTGGCTTTACAGTCATATTTCCTATATGCTCATATTTAAAGTTTACTTTAAAATAACCAAACAAAACTAAAGACGCTTTTTTCATGATGGAATAGAAATACCTGTATCAAGAATTTTCACCCCAGAAAAGTATATATATTATAGAACCACTACACTTTGTCCTTTTATAGGGGAAAATGAGTTATACAATAGTAACATTGGCTTTTGTGGTTTTTGTTAGGTGATTGGCTTCCCCACATGGCTTTGTACTGCAAAACACTTCTGTGTGGGATCACATTATGTGTCTTAAAAATACATTGATTCATTTGAAATTTAGTACTGAACGTATTAGAGTTAAATTTTGAAGTTTGTTGTCTAACCAAAAGTAATGCTGAATATTTTAAAAAGTATTTTTTTAAAAATAAAAGGTAATCCTACTTCTTTCTCTCCAATGAAAATACACATTAGAAACAGATCATTTCATACTATAAACCTAATATTGCCAAAGGATTGGCCATCATATTTGAGTGTGGGTGGGTTGTTTGGTCAAATGGCGAACAGAACAAAATGAACTCTGACATACTGTTATCACACATTTGTCACATACCACATAACTTGAAAGTACTGAAAACAAGCTGGTTTAAAGTCATAATATTGGAGAAAGAAAGCCTCAAAGATAATTCTTTTGAAAGATACTGCAAGAACAGGGCATCATTTGTCTGCTGTCCCTGAATCATTTCTCAATGAACTCTGGAGGGAAGCGATAGCATACACTGTTAGATAAAATCCTTCAGAGACAATCCATGATATCTATGAATGTGGCATTTTTCACTTAAGCTGGCCAGACCAAGAACAAAAGAAAACACAAAGAACACATACTCCTCCTCTGAAAAGTAGCTATCTACAAAACTCAATTGAAAGTGAAAACAAAGTGAACACATCAAATCATTCGCCACAAGGAACTTGTTTGATAAAAACCGCTTACCATGACCCCATCAGAACTGGATATTTAATATAGTTCTTCTTACTGTGTTCTAATAGCAAATAGCTTTGATAGTCCCTAACCTGTTCTTTATTTAAAAAAAAGTCTTTACTCTTTTATTGGTACTTTTTAGATAAATCAAGAAACCTTAACTGTGGGAAGAATCAAAGCTCAACTAAATTCTGTTTGCTTCCCCATTTGGCAGTTGTGCACTGTTTGCAAAACTCACGTTCATCGTGCGTAATCCTTAAAACACAAAATAGGTGCACTATATACATATACTAGAAAAGTAGTTTTATGCTTTACATTTGTTATTCTAATATACTTGACTTAAATGTTCTTATGTGTACGTGTCACTATCTCTGAAAAGTAGCAGCTTTGTTCACCCATAGCGGCTTTCCATGCAGCTGGAATTTAGTTGATGTTGCTGACAGCTGCTGACTATATAAAAAAAACCACACAGATGTAATTACCTATTGAGACCTATGGCCCTTGTTGGCTTTACCCTGAGCGGTACTGAGTGCTTAAAGCCAACTTGCAAAATCAGTGACTGTACCTCTTCTTCAGTATTTCCCCTTCTTCCCATGTTTGGAGAACAATTTCTTCAATGTTGCACCAAAAGGCAGCACCGGAGCAAATAAGAACACCCTTTTCCTCTTCAGAGAAGACTGCAGCTAATTCTTTCTTGATGTTTGTTCTCGTGCCATGGCCTGTTTGCTTTTTCTCTGGGCCACGTTCATGCCCCACCTCTGAGGCATACTAGTTTCCCTTTAACCCATCAGCAGAAAAGAAAACAGGCCTGTCAGCAAACAGGGAAGACAGTAGAAGAATGGATGATGCAGTGATTTAAAAAAAAAGTAACTGGGAAAGTGAAAATGTTCCCAAAGCAACAATGGTGTTGCTTTCTTATTTTCATTTCATTTTTCATTTGTAACCAACTTGAATATGCTATTTTAAAAAATAAGGAGTGAAAAAGGGACACTATTTTTTTAAAAATGCTATTAGATAACATGGTAGAGAACTTTGTCATAATATATCTGTGAGACGGTAAGCAGTCAGCTTTGCTCATGTGAAAACTCAAAATGTAGTGTGAGTACAATCATCACATCCTGTTTCCAGAATCCTAATGTATATTGTATTGTACTGACAATTGCTAAACCCTAGTAATTTTCATCAGAATGTAAATCTACCCTTTAATGTGTGTAAAGGAGGACTTCAAATATCCAGAAGCTATTTCTTCTGTTCAAGTCATGTGAGTAGAAGGAAACGTCAATGTTGCTTGCTCCCTAAACAAATAAATGTATCCCATTTCTATTGGAAGTGCATTAAACTAAACAAATATTGGTGTAGCTGCCTGTTCCTTCATGAGCAGACAGGTTATAGAAAGGTAGACTAAAGGACTATACTTCCACTTTCACTGTGTGATAAAAATAATAGATAAGGTAATCTATATAGATTTAATTATTTATATATATGGTTTTATAGAAGGGAAACAAAGGTCAATTGATCAAATATAAATTATGTTTATTTAAAAATAGAAAGAAAGGCTCCTGTATCAGAGTGGAAAAATATCAACTGGGCCCCAGATTCTCCTTTATCATGGATTCATAGAAATGACGCATTTAAGTTATCAAGTCCAACAACTGTTCAGGAAACCAACAATGTACCTAAAATTGCCTTTATAGCAATATCACGCTGCTGGCTCATGGTCAGTTTTCAATTAATTAACACTTACTTATTCTGAGGTAGTTAGGTGGATTCAGCCACTAGTTAGTTTTCAATGATGGACCACTTTGCTTGACTGAATAAAACAATACTAAGTTTCTCTGAAGAAGCTGAGTTTCACATATCTTCCTTATTCTGTAAGATAGAGGATGCTATAAACAAACAAATAGATAAGGAAAGCCAGCTTGACATGCAATAAATAAGCAAAATAATTAATAAAGCCAGCCTGACAGTCTCCAAGCAAGAGACCCAAATTCTGAATTCTAAACATGTATTGTATCCCAATAATTATATAATATCATATTGTATGTTTGTTCATTTAGTGAATTATTCAATAGGTTTATAGGGCTGCCCAACTCAAAAATGTGATTCTGTGAGGCAGTCAAGCAAGCAAACAATGAGTAGGAGTCCTGTCATGGCTTTGTCAAATCCCAGTTCGGAGGAGGAGAAGGAGTTGGAATTGGGACTGTCCCAACAGGAAGGGCATAGTCCTCTCTGAATGAATGGAGAGTCCAGGTGGCTGAGGATAAGGCAATCCCAAGGCTATCTGGCAATGGAGAGGGGGAATGACTGGACAGAGAGCTGCCTGCAGGAGTGGAGCAGCTGCAGAGGATCAGCAGAGATGACAGGCTTCAGACCACATGATGAGGAATAGCTGCCTCCCCCACTTGATCGGATGAGGAGAAGAGAGAAAAGGGAGGCACAAAGGAGGTCGGCAAGGCTGTTTGTGAAGAGACAGGCCCGCCCCCACCTCACAAGGAACAGCTGGGGAAGGGTGATATAACCAAATGCTGGGGGAAGTGTGTTTGTTGGGAACACCTCCTTGTTTTGATGTGCACCTTCCCAGATTTCCTGGATCCTGTCTCTTAATCTTTGGACTAAGTTTTTGGACTCTTAACCTCAGACTTTGCTTATGGACTTTGGACTTGACTCTCAGACTGTGCTTTTGTTGTTGGAATTCTAGATTTATGGGTATTGTTACTTCCCTCTTTGACTCATGGGTTGGCTAGGACCTAGTTTGTGGAGCCGGGGAATCCAGGCTGGGGGCTGAGGGCTGGGGCAGAGCTTCATCAGCACCATTGTTGGGTTGTTTGACACTATGATAAATGAGCAATAAATAGTTCCTACTTAATTTCTGCCTTGCCAGCGTGACTTAGGAAAGAACAGCCAGGTCCAAGGCAGGCTTCTTGAGGAGGGGTCTCACCACCGCCTCCTTCAAGGTGGCAGGAAAGACACCCTCCTTCAAAGAAGCAGTTATTACTGCATGGAACCAGCCTCGTGTCCCCTCCCGGGCCGCATAAGCTAGCCAGGAGGGGCACGGATACAACAAACAGGTGGTGGTGCTCAGTCTCCCCATGATCCTGTCCACATCATCAGGGGAAACAGAGTCGAACTCAGTCCAGATAACATGCTCAAGACCGCCCGATTCCTCCACATCAGACTCTGCCCAGTCAGAGTCCAGACCGGTCCGGATCTGAGCGATTTTGTCCAGCGTGACTTAGGAAAGAACAAGTCCCCCCTCCTTGCATAACATTAAATCAATATACTACTATGTAGTAAATTAACAATTTAGTAAGATCAGCCTTTATTGCAGTCAGACCAGCACCAAGGGTGTGCGGTGCAGTCAATTAAAACTCATAGAAGATACATCAGAGTGAAGGTTCAATCTCCGAGCTTGTGAGTTGGTTTCCAAACATTTAGGAGATGTGGATGTCAGTGTCAGTGTTCTTCTGTTTATAAGGGCTTCAGGTGTGAATGTATCAAGTGAGGTCTCATGATGGGTCTTGTGATGGATCAGGTGTGAGTCGTCATTGAGAGGCTTATGATGGGTCTTGTGATGGGAAGATTAGATCAGGTCAGGGTCATTGGAAGGTGAACTGCTGGTGGGAGGAGGGCTTGCATGGGTTGGTTGAGGATCGGTGCTGTCTCTGGTTGGCTGTGCAGTTGATTTGGATTCTCAGGAGTTCGTAGGCTGGTTGTATGTTAATGTGTCTGTTAATAGACTTGCTTGTAGAGTGCCATGCTTTGATGAACTCACAAGCATGGCAGGTGGTAGCATGGTGTTGTTTGGGGTCAGTGTGGGTAGAAATTAAGGATTTAGGATTGTGGCATTTGACTGCTAGCCAGTGTTCATGGATCCTGTTTTTTAATTGACACAATGTTTGTCGCACGTAGAATTGGTTGCAGTTGTTACAATCTAAAAATAAAAATTATGAAAAATTAGAAGATATAAACTTACATATTAAAAGAGAAGAGAGAGAGAGAGAGTCTAAAAGAATTTAAAAGTAGAGATATGACAATTAGATGGGGTAGAGGAACATAAAGTATGTGGAAGATGATATCTATCAAATTAGAGACTACTCTAGTATGATAAACTAGGTGGCCATTAAGTCTAGTTTAGGGCACAAGTCATCATCCAATCATTTTTAAGCACAGCTGTGCAGAACCTGTCAGCACTGTATATTGTAGAACAGTTGGTATAATGTAAACAGCAGAGAGCTGTTGAATTGTCCTGTGCAATTATTTATGTGGTAATATTGAGATGAGGCTAGTACAAATGTCTGTGTAATATAGGCACTGGAGAGGCACATCATCTATTGTTTCTTTGTGTCCAGAGTCACAGGGGCATTGTCTCTCCAGGTATGGAATCTTCCTGTGTTAGCCTTCAAGGACAGCTAAGGAGAGAGCATGACCTCTGTCTAAGTAAAGGCCCTCCTGTTTAGGTACTTGGAGTTTAGTTAAGTATGTACAGGGGAGCAGAGAATTTGTTGATTCACTGTCAGTAAAGGTTGGGGTCCTGGCTAAATCCAATTCGCACTCTGCATCTGCTACACACTGACTAATGACAGCTTGGCCTGATCATGTCCTATGCTGAGGAGAAGACCTGGACAGAAGCCCAAGCTTGAGATTTTAGTTTGCCGCTGCCTGTTTCCTGGTAGATTGAAAATTATCACTCTGAGTTAATGGAGCAAGGGGAAAGGGGAAAAAGGATAGTTTGAATCAATATTTGAATATGGTCAACCACATTCTAGCCTCTACTTTCATATGCCTGTCTCTATTTGCCAGGTGGCATTAGAGACACTTTTGGGGACTTGAAGGGCTGATCTTAGAAATTTATTTATTTATTTATTTATTTATTTATTTATTTATTTATTTATTTATTTATTTATTTATTACATTTATATACCGCCCTTTCCCTGAGGACTCAGGGCGGTTTACAGGGAATTAAAAACCAAAAATACAAAAGTTAAAACCAGTTTAAAAAAGATTAAATTTAACCCTGTGCAACTAAAACCCCGATTAAAATAAATTAATCCTCAGCCTGGGCCAGAGAGCTCGAAGAGCCAGGTCTTCAGGCCCCGGCGGAATGAACGGAGGTCGGGGGCAGTCCTCAGCTCCACTGGCAGCTGGTTCCAGAGGGCAGGCGCCCCCACTGAGAAGGCCCTATCCCTGGGCGTTACCCGCCGGCAATCTCTTACCGGTGGGACCCTGAGCAGACCCTCCCTGTGGGAGCGCACTGGACGAAGGGCACTTGATGCTGGCAGCAGGTGTTCCCTCAAGTACCCCGGACCCAAGCCATGTAGGGCTTTATAGGTAATGACCAGCACCTTGAATTTCACCCAGAGGGCAACCGGAAGCCAATGCAGCTCGCGGAGTAGAGGTGTTACATGGGAGTATCGGGAAACCCCCATCACAACTCGTGCAATTCTGCACCAGTTGAAACCTCCGAGTGGTCCTCAAGGGCAGCCCCATGTAGAGAGCGTTGCAGTAGTCCAAATGGAAGGTCACGAGCGCATGAGTAACTGTGCGTAGGGCATCTCGGTCCAGATAGGGACGCAACTGGCGCACCAGGCGAACTTGGGCAAAAGCCCCCCTGGTCACGGCTCCTATGTGGTCTTCAAAATTGAGTCATGAATCCAGGAGGACGCCCAAGTTGCGAGCCCTATCAATGGGGGGTAACACCTCACCCCCCATCGTTAGAGATGGAATAGTCTGGTTGACCCGAGATGCCGATATGCACAGCCACTCAGTCTTGGCGGGATTGAGACGAAGCCTGTTTCTCCCCATCCAGACCTGGACCGCCTCCAGGCACCGGGACATCACGGAGAGGGCATCACTGGGTTGGTTCGGGGTGGAAAGAAAAAGTTGGGTATCATCAGCGTACTGATGATACCCCACCCCGAAACCACGAATGATCTCGCCCAGCGGCTTCATATAGATGTTGAACAGGAGGGGCGAGAGAACCGACCCCTGAGGAACTCCACAAATGAGAGGCCTCGGGGCAGATCTCTGCCCTCCCGCCAACACCGACTGCGAGCGGCCCAGGAGATAGGAGGAGAACCACCGTAAAATGGTGCCTCCCACTCCCAACCCCCTGAGACGCCGCAGCAGGATACCATGGTCGATGGTATCGAAAGCCGCTGAGAGATCTAATAGGACCAGCACAGAGGAGCAACCCCTGTCCCTAGCCCTCCAGAGATCATTCACCAGCGCGACCAATGCCGTCTCCGTGCTGTGTCCGGGTCTGAAACCCGATTAGTACGGGTCCAGATAATCAGTTTCCTCCAGGAACAGAGGAAGCTGATGCGCCACCACACTCTCAACAACCTTCGCCAAGAAGCGAAGGTTGGAGACTGGACGATAGTTATTTAAAACAGCCGGGTCCAAGGCAGGCTTCTTGAGGAGGGGTCTCACCACCGCCTCCTTCAAGGTGGCAGGAAAGACACCCTCCTTCAAAGAAGCAGTTATTACTGCATGGAACCAGCCTCGTGTCCCCTCCCGGGCCGCATAAGCTAGCCAGGAGGGGCACAGATCCAACAAACAGGTGGTGGTGCTCAGTCTCCCCATGATCCTGTCCACATCATCAGGGGAAACAGAGTCGAACTCAGTCCAGATAACATGCTCAAGACCGCCCGATTCCTTCACATCAGACTCTGCCCAGTCAGAGTCCAGACCGGTCCGGATCTGAGCGATTTTGTCAGCCAGATGATGACTAAACTCCTCGGCTCGTCCCCTCAAGGGATCCTCCCTCACCTCCTGGTTAAGGAGGGAGTGAGTTACCCTAAACAGGGCGGCCGGGCGATTATCTGCGGACGCGATAAAGGCAGCAAAGTAGTTAGACTTCGCCGTCCTTATCGCCGCAAGATAAGACCTTATAAAGGTTCTTAACTGCAATCGGTCAGATTCGGATCGGCTGGACCTCCAACCGCTCTCTAGACCTCGTCTCCGACGCTTCATCTCCCGGAGCTCCACAGAGAACCATGGGGCCCAACGGGATCTGCGCCGGGTCAGAGGTTGCAAGGGTACAACGCAGTCAAGTGCCCCAGCGGCCGCCGTTTCCCAGGTATCCACCAGAGCATCGACTGGGCTGTGGGTAAGGGTGATGGGTATAGGCCCAAGCGCCCTCTGGAACCGTTCCGGGTCCATTAGGTGCCTGGGGCGGAACCACCTGGTCAGTTCCGCCGCCCAGCGGCGGGGGGTGGCTTAACGGAAAACCAGCTGCAGGAGGTGATGATCTGACCATGACAGGGGGGTGATGGTTGGTGAACCCCCTCCCAGATCATCCAACCACTGTCCAGATAGGAACACCAGGTCGAGAGTATGATCCCCCACATGAGTCGGGCCCTCAATAACTTGGGTCAGGCCCATGGCCGTCATGGAGGCCATGAACTCCCGAGCTAACTCAGACGACCCTCCCAGTGACGGCAGGTTGAGGTCACCCAGGACTATAAGCCTGGGGAACTCCACCGCCAGCCCTGAGAGAGTGTCGAGCAGCTCGGGCAGGGCTGTTGCCACACAGCCGGGCGCCAGGTATGTGAGCAACAAGCCCAACTGAGCCCGAGGACCACATCTCAAGAGGAGGGATTCACTCCCGGCCATCTGGACAATGGTGGCCTCCCGCGGACACAGAGTCTCCCGAATAACCACTGCCACCCCACCACCCCTGCCCTGAGCCCGTGGCTGGTGTAGCACCCGGAAACCTGGAGGGCATAGCTCGGTCAGAGGCACCCCTCCCTCCGAACCCAACCAAGTTTCCGTAATGCACACTAGATCCGCACATTCCTCCTCGATCAGATCATGAATGAGGGGAGCTTTGTTAACGACGGATCTAGCGTTAAAATAAACCAGCCTGAGCTCAGGGACCTGATCACCCTCATCCCCGGGTAGGAGGGTGCTAACCGGAGGGTCGGAGCGCGCCACCGCTCGGAGATAGCGGGGGCGCGATCCCGGGTGTTGATATGGTCCTCCGTGCAAGCACCTGCTGCCATTCCCTATCGTCGTGGGGATTTGAAGCCCCGCCCCCACATTCCCAGAACCAGCAGCCACCTCCCCCAACCCCATCCCGTCAGGACCCCTAACAGGCCCAGACTGAGTGCCGGTTAAAGATTCCCTCCCCACCCTCCTACCCCTCCCCCTCCCTAACCTTTTAAAATAACCGGCTAAAAATTTTATCAGGGGCCTCTTAGCACATCTCAACTCGAGGCCCCTATCTAAGCCCAGCCACCTCTCGGAGTCCCAACAGTTGGGCTCGTCATTAAGGGGAGTGTGGAAACAGGCGGTAGGTCGCGCCCAGGAGGGAGAAACCCCCCTGAGGGCATACAGATCAGCTTCGGAGTAACGGAAGCAAACCATGCAACGCTAAAATAATCACATAGGGCAGGTGTTACAGATATGTCCAAAGGGTAGTTCGATGATATTATTATAGATTTGGATTATACACGTTCTAATAGTAGAAAATTGGAAAAAAGACCCAGTAAGATTGTATTGCTTCTATTTGGAAATCTGTATTATGATTATTGCTGCTTCTTATATTTCCAGATTGGCTTCATTTTTTTTCTTTCAAATTTTTGTATCATGAACATTTTCAGAGCTGCTTCTCACATTTCAGAGTTACCAAGATATTTGTTAAATTCTATTCTACCCCAAACCATTTTCCTTTCTATTTTTCTTCTGCCTGGGTTTGCAGGGAAAAGTCCTTGGTTAAAGGGTTAGGAACTCAAAGACATAGACAAATTGCAATGGATGAGAAGATTCAGTTTGACTGATGCCTTTTATCAGGAGAACATTGGAAAAAAACATTGCTAGTTTTAATTACTAGTGTTTCTCAACCTTTGCAACTTTAAGAAGCATGGACTTCAACTCCCAGAATTCAAGGCAAGCAGGCTGGTGAATTCTGGGAGTTGAAGTCTACACATATGAAAAGTTGCTAAGGCTTCAAATCCCACTCAAATTCTGCAGTGTCCGAGTGCACACGTGTATATACAAACTGTTTCAGTGTAAAGCAAGAAGTGGTTTGTTAGCTTGTTTTATTGTGTGTTTGAGTCAATTTTTGACCTTTAGGGTCTGCCTGGACAAATCCTGGCAAGCGTTTTCAGAAGTGGTTTGTCATTATCTCCTTCTTAGGGTATGAGTGACTGGCCCAAGGTCAACCAGCTGGCTTTATGCTCTAGGCAGTATTAGAACTCATAGTTTTCTGGTCTCTAGCCTGGTGCCTTAGCTACTACACCAAATTGCCTCTCACAGATAAATTTAATTGATTAAATTCATTTTATTAAGTAATTAAATTATAAATTATTTTATGTGCATATTAAGATGTTTCAGTATATATATTTTCTTTAAAATATTTAGATTCTAGCAATATCAAATAACAAATGAATAAAATGTATTCTCATAATTAAAGTAATCCACGGAAGAAACAGTAACAGAAAAATATTTCTGTAAATATAACAGTATTGGTGTTGCATCACAAATTCTATATCATTGATGATTGAAAATAGAATAGAATAGAATAGAATAGAATAGAATAGAATAGAATAGAATAGAATAGAATAGAATAGAATAGAATAGAATAGAATAGAATAGAATAGAATAGAATAGTTGGAAGGGACCTTGGAGGTCTTCTAGTCCAACTTCCCACTTAGGCAGGAAACCCTATAGCATTTCAGACAAATGGTTGTCCAATCTCTTCTTAAAAACTTCCAATGTTGGAGCATTCACATTAATTGTTCTGTCAGGAAATTTCTTCTTAATTCGAGGTTGCTTCTCTCCTTGATTAGTTTCCATCCATCTTGCCCTGTCCTCGGGTGTTTTGGAGAATAGTTTGAATTTGAAGATTGCGTCATGTGTCATGTATTTATTTACCAATTTTGTTACAGAAAACTGCCAAATAACCCAACAGCAAATAATAGCCCAATCAAAGAACTACCCAGACTACTCCTACGAACACTGATAGGGGAAGCCACTAGCATATAAAATGAGAGCAAACCCCACTCCCTACTAGCCCTGATAATGTTACCTAGTTTGGTAATGAAATATTTGCAAGAAAACAACAAAGTTCAGAGAGCACCAAGGACCCTACAATTCAATCCTGAGCTACAAATATTCTCTTTTGTCAATACCGCTTTTTGTACGTAGATGTGTTTCTAATGTGGGAGTCACATTGGAGTTTAGATTTCTTGCCTTCTACATTTGAAATTATCCACTTTCCTTTCCCCAGGCCCTTAACAGTGTTTTATTTATTTAAACAGAAAACAAATCAGCATCAACCATCTGGGAGTTACAGATTCAAAGGATAGGGTAAAATATTAGATCAAAACATTAAAACACTGTCCGAGGTGTGGAGTATATTTATAAGGGGGCAAAGCAACTCTACTGCAAAATCCCTAAATTAGTTCCCTGGGGATTAAGCTTTGACAACATAGTTAACTATCAAGTAAAATGTAGAAGATTCCTCCTTGAAGCAATTAAATTTGGTTCCATCAACAGCTGTCTAAAAGCTGGTTTGACTTGACAGAAGAAGACTGTCTTTTGAGACACAACCTTATAATAAAGTAACTACACTTGAGGCATACTGAATGCTCTTCCATATGCTCCTTCTCTATGTTTTTTTAAAAGCTTTTCTATCGCTTGATATCTCTCTTACTCAATGACCAGGATGGGAAGACATCTCTTGCAATCAGTGCCCCTTGTCCATCACCTGTTTTTCAAACAATTTTTTTAACCTGGGTCTTATCTTTTTTTTTCTTTCTTTCAGAATTTCAGAAAACTCCTCTTCAATAATAGCCTGAGAAAGGGCTTGCCCAACATTAAGTTTGTCATATGTTTATCTTTCCAACTTCACTATGCTTCCAATACCATGGTGAATGTCTCTTGTTTTATGAACTCTACGACAAGTACTGTTTATGGGAAGCTGGTCCACAAGTCTCTAGTCACATAAACATGGAACCAGAGATGGGCATGTAAAAGATCTTGTCTCTCCAGTTCTCTTGCCATCATATATTCAGATTGGCCAGAGAAATGGAGTGATATACTCTCTCCATCCTCTTCATGATTTTGGAGATTTAGCAAATATAGGGGAAGAAGCCCATTGCCCTAAACAGTGCACATGGATACGAGGGCAAGGGGCATTTGGCAATAGCCTAAAGAGCTGGAAATTTCCAATATGACCAAATCTTTATAGATTTGTCGTGAAAATGTTTAAATTATTCCCATGGCCAAAATTGTGTTTAAAATAGAGGGAAGACACTACTTAAACATATGACAGCTAAATATAACTTTAGGTTGCCCTTGCCAGCTGGAGATGAGATGAAGTCAAAACAGAAGGAAGCTAAAACAGAAGGGCATTTTTAATGCTATGCTTAGCGGGGGAAAAGAAAGAGCAGATGGTGAAACCATAAAGATACATACTTGAATCTGATATTTATATTGGCATTGGAACATCAGTCGGGCAAAACTTGCATCATGAGCTCACAGTGCATAAGCCTACCCTAACACTTTGACATAATCGGTTGTGCAGACAACTTTGAATGCATATTAACCTGGCTATAAGGAGGATACCTGTAACAATATCAGAGGTCATGATATATCATTCTCTGATCATTGCCAGATTTATATTTATTCTTAGGAAATAGTATTAAAGAATTTAAAATTTAACCATACACAAAATCAGTAGATAATGTTTAACTTGCTTCATTAGTGATGAAAAATCTAAAAAAGATCAAAAAGAATATTAACTCATAAAGCAAAGGTTATTTACAAAAATATAATTCTAGCATAGAAACAGAAAAGCGTTGGCAGAAAGGTCCAGTGGGTCCATCGAGTCTGCCTTTTAATTTTTTTGGGGGGGGGTTGTTTTTGTTTTTCATTATTTTAAAATTATTATTTATTATTTATTTTATTATTGTCTGTCACACATGTCAGCCAGCTGCTCAGATTTGGCATTTTTTTTCTACCTATCGATTCCTTTCCAGGGACCTGGGTTAAACAGATGAGGAAGTTTGATGGTATTATTATTATTTTATTTCATTTTTATTTGTTTATTATTTGTTGTTGGATGATAGACGTGTGTTTTATCGCAAGCGTATTTAAATTCCTATTGGGGTAAACTGTATATTACAGGCAGTCTACTCCTGAATTTTGGTGGATTAGACATACATAAGCTACATTGATTGTTTGGTTCTGATTGACGATGACTCAGAGTGATTTAACAATGAACGAGTTTATTGAATACACATAGTCAACTGACAACTGTCAAATGTTGCAACCCTTTTATAGAGAAAGCGTTAGAACTGTAACCAATCAATGGAGTCTCTTTTCCCGCTCCTAGGTTGTGGCGACCAATGATTGCACCTTAATTTCCCGCTCAGAACCTTGCTAAGCTGCAATGTATTTGCAATCACTTACTTGCCTTGTAATAACTATTTACATACACAACACCCCTTACCCCCCAGTTGATGTTATTTCTTTACAAAATCCTTTAGGTATTTTGGTGGCCTATGTATTCTGGAAGGGTATCTGTTACTTTGGCTGGTAGGGACCCCTCTTCCTGGTTGACTGCTTGGCTGCTTGTCGCTGCTAAGCCTGGGCTCTGGATTACTGGCTTCAGGTGTGCTGTTTTGCGTATTAGGTTGAGTTTGTAATTCAGTGGTCACTGGCCTACCACGCAGGAGTATTTCCCCTTCGATTTGACTGAATTGTTGTTGTTGGGTTAGAGGGGATGAGACATTTTGCCCATCCTCTATGCCACTCACTGGCCTGTTGTTATCTGTACTGTTTCCCCCTACTATGCTTGGGTCCCCCTCAACTGGCACACAACCACTAGATCTTTTCCTCAGCTGGTCTATGTGTCTCTTCCAGATCCTGTTCCCTTCCCCCTCAATAGTGTACGACAGGGGACCTAAGATTTCAGTCACCACCCCTGGAATCCATTTGTCCCCTTGGGCATAGTTCCTGGCCCAGATCAAATCCCCCACTTTAAATGTCCTGTTAGGAATGTCAAATTCAATGTTTGTTTGCAGTCTGTCAGGGTGCAATCTGTCCAATTTGGTGGATAGTCTCCTGCCCCACCTCATTTCAGCTGGACTTTTCCCTGTAGCAGAACATGGGGTCGAGTGCTGAGCCAACAAGAACTCTGCCAGTCTCTGATGCCAGTCACCTCGAACAATTCTTTTTAAAGCGTCCTTTGTGGTCCTCACGTTTCTTTCAGCCAATCCGTTGGTGGAGGGGTGGAAGGGTGCTGAAGTCTTGTGCTTAATCGAGTTGGCCTTGAGGAAATCCTGAAATTCAATAGATGTGAATTGTGGCCCATTATCAGACACAATTAAATCCGGCAACCCATGAGTGGCAAAGAGGCCCCTTAATGCCTGTATTGTTCTGCCCGCAGTTACTGAACTGACCGGTACTACCTCTAGCCATCTAGAGTAGCTGTCAACCACTACTAGGAATGTTAACCCTTGGAAGGGTCCAGCAAAATCAATATGAATCCTGGACCAAGGATTCCTAGCTTGTTCCCATTTATGTGTGCGGATATGTTGTTGTTCAGGCCTGGAACGTTGGCACAAATGGCAATTGGCAACGCATTCCTCAATGTCGTTGTCCAGTCCTGGCCACCACAAGTGACTCCTAGCCAACGCTTTCATCCTGACTATTCCAGGATGTCCCTCATGCAATTCCTGTAGAATAGCTGATTTGTGGATTCCTGGAATAACTACACGAGTTCCCCAGAGTAAGCATCCCAAATGAACTGACAGTTCATCTTTCCTTCTGAAATATGGGCTGTACATTTCGTCCGGTTTGGCGTTAGGCCAACCGCTCATGACCCAGGCCATTACTCTTCTTAAGGTGAGGTCCTTATTGGTTGCCTCAGCAATGTCTTTTGCAGTTAATGGCAAATCAGGAATGTCCTGTAGGGACATTATTTGTCCCGCTGGGGCAGGGTCCTCCTCTGTTGTGCTTAGGGGCAATCTGCTAAGAGCGTCTGCATGACCCATGTCCTTACCTGGTCTGTATTGGAGGGAAAATGAGTATGCTGAGAGGAAAATGGACCACCTCAGCATCCTGGGTGACATAATCTGGGGAGTCTGTTTATCTGTGGTAAACAGTCCCAGCAAGGGTTTGTGGTCCGTCAGTATGGTAAAGTTCCTACCATACAGGTAGTCGTGGAACTTCCTAACCCCTGCCACAATGGCTAATGCCTCCCTGTCTATTTGTGCATAGTTCCGCTCTGCCTTGGTGAGTGTGCGGGAGTAGTATGCAATGGGTCTTTGTATTCCCTGGTTGTCTAAGTGGCTGATTACAGCCCCTACGCCGTATGGCGAAGCATCGCACGCCAGGTAGATTGGTTTGTTTTCTATAAAGTGGGTTACAGTTGAATTACTGGAAAGGATGTCTTTTAGAGTTTGGAAACTCACTTTGTGCTTGTTCTGCCATTGCCAAGGGGTCTTCTTATCTAAGAGTCTGTGTAAGGGTTCTGCAATGGCAGCCTTGTGTGGCACAAACGTATGGTAAAAATTTACCAAGCCAAGGAAGGCCTGTAGTTCTGCCTTGTTCCTTGGTTCTGGGGCCCCTTTGATCGCTTTAATTTTTTCAGGGGTAGGGTGGACTCCACCCTTGTCAATCCTGAACCCCAAAAAATCAGTGGATTTAACCCCTATGCTACATTTTTCCTTCTTCAGTTTCAATCCAGCCTTCCTAAATCTACCCAGTACCTGTTCCAGCCGCTCCACTAACATTCCTTCATCCTTTCCAGCTATTAGGACATCATCAAAGTAAGGGCATACTCCAGGTATGCCCTTTAAGGTCCTCTCCATCACTTCTTGGAAGATGCCTGGAGCTGCTGCAATTCCAAATTGCAGTCTGTGAACTCGGAACGCCCCCTTGTGGGTAACGATCGTCTGTGCCTCTGCAGCCTCTTCAGAAACAGTCAACTGTAAGTACGCATGCGCCAAGTCTAACTTGGCGAAAATGGCGGCGTCCTGGATCGTGGCGAGGACCTGCTTCACCGTCGGGACCGGGTAAGCATGTTTTTTCATTCCAATGTTGAGGGTGGCTTTGTAGTCCGCGCAGATTCTCACATCCCCGTTGGGTTTGAGGGGTGTGACAATCGGCGTTTCCCACAAACCGCCCTCAACAGGTTCTAATACTCCTTGGCCTACAAGCCGGTCGAGCTCGGCCTCGATTTTACCCTTTAAGGCAAAAGGTACCCTTCGGGCCTTAAGCCTGATTGGTCTTACTGAGGGGTCTAGGTTGAAGTTAATGGGGGGGCCCTTATACTTGCCCAGAGATCCGTCGAATACGTCTGCAAATTCCTTGCAGACGGATTCGATGGTCTTATTTTTAATCACTGAATTTATTCCCCCTATCCAAATCCCCAGGGCCGGGAACCAATTAAGTCCAATTAAGCTAGTCCTATTTCCCTCTGTAACTATTAGTTCTAAGACCCCCTTAAACCCCTTAAATTTTACACTAAGGCTGGTCTTCCCTTTTATTTTTATTGGACTTTTTTGAAAGTCCGTTAATTGAATATTTGTTGGACTAAGTGGGATTCTTTTCCCACTTATTTGTTCAATTCTCTCAAGGGTTTCAGTGGAAATTATCGACACTGAAGCCCCTGAGTCAATTTCCATTCTGCAAGGGACCCCTTGCAGAAGGACTGTGATTTTTAATTTTCCGTCCGGAAAATTGTGACCATTCCCCAGCCTTCTCCGATTGATTCGCGCCACCTCCCCAAAATTTGGAATTTTAACCCGGGTTATTGGGGTCTCCTTGCCACTAGCATTAGGGGTTACCTTACCCTCAGACCACACATCGACTTCGTTCAGACGGTTGTCGCGAGCGCGGTTTCTGCAGATGGCCTGGATGTGGCCGGTCTTGCCGCAGGCCCTGCACTTGGCGGTACGGAATCGGCAGGAGGCGCGGGGATGGTTGCCGCCGCAGCTGCCACATCGGCCCTGGCTATCGTTGTCGCGCGGTCTGGTTGCGGTGTCCCGCCACGGTCGTTGTGCCCCGGTCGGTTGTCTTTGCGGAGTTGCGGGTTGTTGACGGCGGCCGGATTCGGGCCCCTCACTTCTGGGTTGTCTTGGTGCCATCTTCCCAAACCGCCTGGAGACTTCGGCGATCTCTTCCTCCCACTGCTGGTCCACCTCCCCGCAGTCCACATAGCCCTCTTGGTTGATCTCGGGCGCTGCTGCCATGCTACTGCGGGGGGGGTCGCGATACCCGGTTGACTCGTAAGTTAGGAGTTCGTCAATCACCTCCTGTAAATCGCCGGTGGGTTTGGCGATTATTCTGTTTTGTAGCTGCTCATCACGTAAGCCCAGTACGACTCGGTCCCGAATTCTAATTTCTAAATTATCGTATTTACACCGTACTGCGGCTTCCCTGACGGCAGCGACAAACTTTTGTATGGACTCTCCGGGTCTCTGATTCCTCTTTTCGAAGATGCGCCGCCAAAAGAGCTCGGACCTTCGGGGTGTAAAGTGGACCTTTAATTTGGCGAGGAGGTCGGCATAAGGCACGCTAGAGACTGGTTGCGGTTGGCACAGTCCGACAGCGACTCTGTAGACCGGTGTGCCACAGATCGTCAATAATGCCGCCGCTTTTTTACGGTCGTCAGTGATTCCGTTCACTAGCAGGAACCCTTCCACTTGACCGATGTATTCTTCCCAATCCTCGGGGAAGTTTGGGTCGAATTCCTTCAAGGACCCTATCTGCGCCATTCGGAGAATTTTTATTTCGCCGCGGCCGCCGGTTGACTGTGACTCGTTTCAAATTTGCCGCCTTTGCGCAACAAATCGCCGATTCTCTGGTCTTCTGTCAATCCCACCTTCGTCGCCAATTGTTTGGTTCTGATTGACGATGACTCAGAGTGATTTAACAATGAACGAGTTTATTGAATACACATAGTCAACTGACAACTGTCAAATGTTGCAACCCTTTTATAGAGAAAGCGTTAGAACTGTAACCAATCAATGGAGTCTCTTTTCCCGCTCCTAGGTTGTGGCGACCAATGATTGCACCTTAATTTCCCGCTCAGAACCTTGCTAAGCTGCAATGTATTTGCAATCACTTACTTGCCTTGTAATAACTATTTACATACACAACATTGATATATATACAAGAGGCAAAATATTTAAAATCTGAAGTAAGCCTTTCTACATTTTGCCCATGTTGAGGCAAATTATATATTGTTCTCAGAAGTAAATTAAAAGTTAGACTCAGCACAATGCAAGCCCAAGAATGTATAAAGGTACAGAGGGCCTTAAAAGACTGTTCTTAAAATCTAGCAAGAAGCTGCTGCTAACCAGTTAACCAAGGACATCCAATATTCAGACAGCCAGTTTACAATATGAAAATGTAAGTCTATGTTACTGCAGGGAAAATGTTTCAATCTAATTACACAGGGTCTGAACAACAGACTAAAGGTTTTTGTTTCTAGGCCTAACTCATTCTGACTCACATAGTTAGCTTTCCACACCCTTTTTTCTGCCACTGGTAACATTTATAAAGAAAGCTTTTGAAGGAGGAAACTCTACTTCTTTTGCTTTAATCTGCAAATCATACTTTATGCATGGAGTACACTATACAATACACACACACACAGAAAGAGAGAGAGAGAGAGAGAGAGAGAGAGAGTTATTTTGCTTTAATTTGCAAATCATACTTTACGCATGGAGAGCACTTTGGAATAGAGAGAGAGAGAGACTTTTGTAGTACGACTATCAATTACTTTAAAAATCTCTCTTGAATGCATATTTGTAGCAAATTTACAGGATTTCTTATAATAAATTCATGGATAAAGCTATGTTATGGCAAACAGCAGACGGTGTTCACTGGCTTATGAAAGCATTTTGCTTTGTTTACTCACTGAAGATGGAGATTTAACAGGCTTCTTGCTGACTGTGCAGGAATTCATTCTCTTCTTGGAAAATAGTTGCTTGCCCACTTGGAAGTAATCTGTTTTAACACATCTTATGGTTTCATTCTAATTGCCTCTGTAGATTTTGCTTTCCAAGCTTAATGCATACAAGATTCTTTGCTTTCCAAAACCATATACAAGAGGAAATTATGTTGAGTTGCATACTAGCTATCCACAGTTTTTCCCCCCATATGAATCGAGATGCACCAACACTCATTTTTAATTCATGATATATAATCTGGATATTTTGCTTACAGTGTAAGTGTACCAGTTAGAAATAAACTTTTCCTGTTATATAAGTTATATACGTATTTTTTCTGGTTTATTAAATTATGCAATATTTTTCAGCTAATAATGATGAATCAAGTGATTTCCTATTCTCTATTTAGCAATGAATTGCATTTACATTCAAGGTAAAAAAAATTGTGTCAAACATATTACAACAAAAAAACCTTGAAGTCTTCAAAAATAATTATAAAATTATAAAGTAAGGAAACAGCAATCAGAAAACAGCATGGTAGCTGTTAAATAGCGGGTTCTTTGGCGCAGGAATGAAGACGCGAAGCTGAGTACAGGGTAACTCATTGTTTATTTCGTGCTGGAACTGTACTGAGGGAATGGCTGCAACTAGCCGCAATATATAGTCTAGCCCCTAGGTGGCAGCCAATAGGTTTGAATCAACGATTGCCACCTGGAGATAGCCAATTGCAGCACAAGAGACTTGTAGTCTGGGTTGCTGGAGAGCCGTTAGCTGCTCCAGCAACCACGTGGTATTCCCTCAAAAAGCCCAGTACATAATACCCCTCCCCTCTTAGAACAGACCATAATAACATCAATTAGTCTCAACAATTGTCAAGACTCAATATCCAAACACACTAAAGTAAAACTGATAATAATAATAAAAAACCCAATGTGGACTACAATGTTATTAAACAACGTCTGAATGAATAGTCTACCAAAATGGCACTTTTAGACAGTTATATCATAGCACTAGTTTCTGTAGTATAGTGGCAACAGGATTTACAACAATATATAGCTCTTTATTTTACAACATAATCTGCAAGATATGAAGGAGGCTTATGTGCCCTAGATGAACGTCTCTGAGTTCCCATCACTTTGTGGTCTACCAGCTTGCCTAGCGGGCTGGGTAGACTTGTGTCCCTTTGTGCTCCTGAGTCAAGGGGATTTGATGCACTCTGGCTGGCCTCTCCAGGTTGGCCCACCCCAGAGTCAGACTGTTCAGCAGAGTAGGCACAGCGGTTGCTGAAGTTCGGTTGGCTTGCTCCTTCAGGGGGTCCATGTTGCACTCCAGAGCTCCCCAGTTCTCCCTCTAGTTCCACCTCAGTTAAGAAGGAAAAGTCCTGGTGGTCCATGTGAGGGCTGGCTTGGCCGCAAGTTTGAGGACCTTGGGAGGCACTTATGATGCAGTCCTCACTTAGTGGCCATTCTGGAAACCGTTTCCTGAGCTGATCAATGTGTCGTCTGACAACTTGCCCTCCCTCCAACCCCACTTCATAAGATAGGAGTCCGGATGCCTTGGTAATTTTACCAGGAACCCACAGATTCCCATGACCATAGTTCCTGGCCCAAACCCAATCGCCCATGTGCAGCCTCCTTGGGGGTTTTGGTTGATAGGCTTCTGCTGCCACTCTATCTGGATGCAACTTGTCCAGTTTAGTGATCAAACGCCTCCCCCAACGTAGTTCTGCAGGACTTTTGCCTGTAGCAGTGCAGGGCATAGAATGCTGGCAGAGTAAAAAATCTGCCAATCTGTGATGCCAGTCACCTGTGACAATGCGCTTGAGTGCCTTCTTCGTTGTCCTCACCATGCGTTCAGCTTGACCATTAGAAGATGGATGAAAAGGCGCAGACTTTGCATGTCTGATGAGATTAGCTCTAAGGAAGGCCTGAAATTCAGCAGCAGTGAATTGGGCCCCATTATCTGAAACTAAGACATCTGGCAACCCATGTGTGGTAAAGAGTTTTCTCAGCACCTGGATGGTCCTAGTAGTAGTCATATTAGGAACTGGAATTACTTTCAGCCATTTGGAGTGGCTATCCACTACTATAAGGAAGAGCTGTCCCTGAAAAGGCCCAGCGTAGTCTATGTGAACCCTAGACCAGGGAATGTGCATTTCCTCCCACCTGTGAACTGGAGCCTGTGGCACTTCAGGCCTAGATTGCTGGCATGTATAACAACCATGGACTTGAGCCTCAATGTCCTTATCAAGGCCAGGCCACCAGAGGTAGATTCTAGCTAAAGCTTTCATTCTGACAATGCCTGGGTGGCCTTCATGTAATGATTGTAAAACCCTGTCTCTTAGGGAAGTGGGAATTATGACTCTGTTTCCCCATAAAATGCACCCTTTATGTGCAGATAACTCATGCCTCCTGACAAAATAGCTTTGAAATTCTGAGCCTGGACTTTTTTCCAACCAGCCCGTGTATACCCATGACAACTACTAAGTATTTTATCTGTGGCAGTTTCAGCAGCAATGTCCCCTGCATGGAGGGGAAACTCAGGTATGTCTTGTATGGACAATATACTAGCAGCAGGAGCCGGATCTGGATCCATTAGTGCCAGTGGTAGTCTGCTGAGGCCATCAGCATGGCCCATTTCCTTGCCCGGTTTGTGAATTAATTTAAAATTGTATGCAGATAGGAACATAGACACCCAGGTGCCCCAAAAACCCTTTAAACTTTACCAACAAAGTGGCTTCTCCCTTAACTTTAACGTGAGCATTTTGAAAATCTGTTAGGATTATATCTGAGGGTCTTAGTTTGGCCCAATTGTTACTGCGCCTACACATGAAGTTAAAAGTGTTTTGAGAAATGATTGAGACTGCAGAGCCAGAGTCCAATTCCATCTTACATGGAACTCCTTGTAGCTCTACCATGAGCTTAAGTTTGGGTTTGAGGGGGCGTCGAGCCCCGGTGCAGCATACACTTCTACGGCTTCTGAAAAATCCCACACTAACTGGCCCCTGGGCCCCAGTACCTCTCCTAGTCGGTTCTTCTGACTGGTGTTTGGGTGGCTGGTCTCTCTGGTGGGCTCTGCAAACCACCACGATGTGTCCTGTCCTTCCGCAAGCTCTACACGTGGCTGAACGAAATCTGCAATTGGCGCGAAAATGATTGCTGCCGCACCCTTTACATCTCAGTAAGAGAACTGCCTTGTAACTGTCCTCTCTCTGCTGGCTGTTGCGGTGTTGCGCGTTGGGTCGCTTTTGGAGTCGGGTGATTTCAGGTTCTTCTTCCTTGGAAGATTCTCCGGTGTGTTTGGCATCCTCAAGGTGGACCGTTTCTTCAAACTGTCGATTTGGCGGGCTGTACTGTTTGAACGGCGCCCCCGGTAGCTTTGTTGGCCATCACCTCATCTTGTGCTACAGAAAATGTTAAACTTGGCCTAGCAAATAGTCTCTGCTGAAGCGTTCTGTCCTGTAGGCTGCAGATGAGCCAGTCTCATAGTCACTCTTCTAAATTTGAAAATTTGCATAGGCGTGCGGCCTGCCTTAGGCCTGCTATGAACTCCAAAGCTGACTCTGCGGGAAGCTGCACACTTTGATTGAACTTGAACCGCCAAGCCATTTCAGACATCTTGGGCTGGAAGTGCCTGGTTAGCTTCTTTTTGAGATCTGCGTAGGAGACTGCTTCAATTGGTGTCGGCGCGAAAAGGTTCTTGGCTAAATCAAGAGTAGATTAGCGTTGTGGCCTTCAGTCCTCCTTCCGCGATCTGATTGGCTCTGAGGTAGTTTTCTACTTGTGATAAATATGATGGCTATTCCTCTGGGTGTTTCACGTCGAATTATCGCAGTTTGCCAACCTTCGGCATTCTTTCTTGCTGGTTCCTGCGTTCTTCTGGATTCTGCTTCAGGCTCAGGGAATGAGTCCACTGAGCATGAGGTCGCTAGCGTAGCTTGGTAGCCGACCTTGGAGGGGGGAAATGCCTCCTCCCTCCGGCGTGTGCTGCCTTTCCCTCGTAGACTTCAGCTCTTTATTCGGTGAAGCAGGATCCCACCTTCATCGCCACTGTTAAATAGCGGGTTCTTTGGCGTAGGAATGAAGACGCGAAGCTGAGTATAGGGTAACCCATTGTTTATTTCATGCTGGAACTGCACTGAGGGAATGGCTGCAACTAGCCGCAAGATATAGTCTAGCCCCTAGGCAGCAGCCAATAGGTTTGAATCAACCATTGCCTCCTGGAGATAGCCAATTGCAGCACAGGAGACTTGTAGTCTGGGTTGCTGGAGAGCCGTTAGCTGGTCCAGCCACACATGTGGTATTCCCTCAAAAAGCCCAGTACATAACAGTAGCATTTAAGGTAATGTTGCTTGTTCCAAAGAAGTGAAACAAACAACAAATTAAAAATAAACACATTTTCACATTTAGAAGGTTCGATTTCATCTTTTCATTTCATTTCAGACTTTAAGTTGTAGTCTTAGTTTTCTGAAAAACAATATTTCTGTGGAATAAATGAATTAATTAAGGAAAACAATAAACAAAGAAAAATAATGAAGTAATATGGCCTATCATTTGCAAAAAGGTATAATACGGAGATTTGGAACAATTAGACATTTCTGTCAACTTTCTATTATGAAAAATCAGTTTGATCCAGTAAATGCATTTTATGGATATCGCCATATTATGAGAACAACATGTCATTAGATGTCAGGAATTAAAATATTTGTGGAGTTAGATTATATACTGATGCAATTTATTGCTCAATGAAAATTTATCTTCATGCTGTCTTTAAAATAGATTTGTTAATCATAGTACCATTCCTATTTTCTAATCAGTGAATAAAAGTTATTTAAGTAAATTTAAATAAATTGCGTAAAATAAAATGCAAGTAAGTAAACAAATTATTATGTAATATAAAAATAATTTATATAATAATAATAAATAATGATAATAAAAATTTGTTAAACAGAAAAAAATCTAGATTTAAAGTGATATAATTGGTTTTGCTAAGCAAAAATCAAGTCAGCATAAACAAGATTCATAGCTGCTATTTTTTAAAAAAAAACTACATAAAAATTAAAAATAGATACAAATACAAATATTTTGTATTATATACATTATATGGCAGGATAGTTAATTTTCAGTATTTTTACTTAATGACAGAAAGACCTCTGAAATATCCATATAACTTAGTGGTAAGTTAATTCCTATTTTGTTGCTTAGAATAAAATCTAAATAACATGTAAGCTAATTTTGCCATTATTAAAGCATTTTGGAAAATTGCTTACAATAGCACACCAGAAGAGCGCTTGTTTGGAAGGAATCTAATTGTTCCAATTTTACGAACATACAAGGTTGGGAGAGCTGAATGGATGATTCACAAATGCGATATTAAGAATTATTTCAAGTGTTAGCTACTAAAGAAAGGGGGAAAAATCCATCTTTCTGTAAGCATTGATAAACATTTCTGAAATCAATAATGTCAATTAGATTTCCCACCATACCTCTGACTGAACATTCAGTATGTTTATTTATTCATTGTTTGGAAGCAGTACTATATGTCGATTTACCAGTAAATCAGTTTGGGCCTAATCAGTACATAATGCTATTGCATGGAAACATGGAAAAAAAGATGAGAGTATTTACTGTATAAGGAAATGTATATTGTTCCTAATCTTGAAATTGACCCTTAGTTAAGTGCACCCACATAGAGACAAACATATAAAATATGGGATATCTTTATCTTTGAATACTATTAGGAAAAAAGGAAGGCAAAATTATACAAACAGTCACTATAAGAGCAGGAATAAAAGATTTATGATACATATTACAAATAGACTTAGCATTATTTTCAATTTAAAGTGTTTTATACCCCAGGAACTTTTAGACTTATTGGAAAAAGTCTAGCAGTTGAAAAAGTCAAAGAGAGGTCTATAGAACCTTGTAGCAATATGGGTATAGATGCCCTATGTCAGACATGTCAAACACAAGGCCCGGGGGCTGGATCTGGCTCGCGAAGTGGTTTCATGTGGCCCGCGAAGCCATCCTGGAAACAGTGAGGGAATGGCCCCCACTGCCTTGGCCCTGGCCCAGAGACCCTCTCTGCCAGAGACCCTCAGATCTGTCCCACTCCTGCCCAGGCCCCCATAGGCACCCTTGATGCGAACAATGTAGAGCTGGCCATGTCCACCCAGTAGGCCATATGCACTCTAGCCACGCCGACCCAGTAGGCCATGCCCATCCAGTAGGCCACGCCCACCCTGGCCATACCCACCCGGCCCCCTGAGGGTAACCACAATGTTGATGCGGCCCTCAATGAAATTGAGTTTGACACCCCTGCCCTATGTGGAGAATATATTCTAAAGAATTGTATATTGTACGTACTGACATTCCTTTTAGTTACTCAGCATTACTGGGTGGGTGGGCTATGGATATATTATCAACATTGCAGAAGAAGTCAGGCATAAGGTCTTTCCTTTTCTGTTTATTTTATACAGAGAGATCTAAATGGGCTAAGTCTATCTTCTCACATTCAGCTTTTCTACTAAAGTATAAATGCATTTAAAAGAATGACATTATTTCCATCTTCTCTAACATCTAATCTCTGCTGATAAAAATCATTGTCCTCTTTAAAGCAGTGTGAAAGCATGTTCTGAAAACACTTCCACATGAATCAAAGAGCTCTGTTGTTAATAAGATACAGCAGCATTATTTAGAATTCAACTTCAAGGATTGCTTACAGCGATGGTTATATTACACCATGAGAGTAAATAATATATTAAATCATTAACACAATTATTTTCAAGTAGAGAGGACGAAAATGACAGTGGGTGTTGATACAGTTGAAATGCATAACTGAAAACCATAAACAGATACAATTTCAATAGTTTTTCAGTAACTCCCCCCTCCCCGAAATATCAAGATTTGTGGATTTTTCTTTTGTTTTTAATACATAACTGGTTTGTGGCCTATTCAGATACAACAATCCAGTTATTGTATCAACCCTGTATTTCATGACAGTAATTTGTAGAAGTGGTTACAATATGCTATAGAAGCGCCTACAATGTTCTGCAGAATTTTCAACTCAGACAGCCAAAAAGACTAGACAGCCCTGAACTAACTTTTGAGATTTATTAAGAGTTAGACTAGTAACCAGTTTTATATAGCAGTTAAGATAGTAGGCTAGAAACCATGAAATCTAGTCCAATTTAAGTTACAAAACCAACTGGTACTTTGGGTCAGTCCCTCTCTCAGTCATACAAAGACCCGCTTCTGAAAATCTTGTCAATAAATTTTCAGGGACAAGTACAGGCAGTTGTCAGGAATCAAATCTGATTTGAAATCACACATGGACTCATAAAAGACTATTGATCTGTATTTAACCAGAAAATCTATCTTGGAAGTTGTTCTCCCGCATTTCTATTTAAGGTAAAATCCATGCCAGTAGTTGCATTTTTGGAAACATCTGCAAGAAAAATATAATTTCTCTTAGTAAACTGCACACTATGTGTGTGTGTGTGTGTGTGTGTATGTGTGTGTGTGTGTGTGTGTGTGTGTGTATCAGGTAGCACAAACTGTTACATCCTCCAAAATTCCATACCATTCCCCATTTCAAATATAGAACGTGAACCAGAAGGGGGACAGTCTTGTTTGTAATATGTGTCCACAAAGAATAACTTCAATTCTTCTTTCCACTTCTGCTTCCAAAAATCTGCTAGTTGGGTAATCAAAGAGTAACATGAAAAGCAGTAAAAGTGGGAGAAACTTGTCAGGAGAGGTTTCTATTGAATACATATATTCTGTTAGCAAAATGAAATATCTGCATTTATTCTCGGATGCATAGGCCGCTAACCCATGTTTAGGCATCAAAGCTGACTAAACTAACAAACAAATAATGGAATCTTTAGAAACTGCTACTACACCTACTTCAATATTTGACCTTGGCTCTGCTGTTTACGGTTTTTGTGAAACACAAAACGTCTCTATGTTAGAACATGTTATGTTCACACACCTGTTGACTGCTGTTGGAAATTACCTCCTCTATGTTTAGTTTTTACTTTCCTAATACCGTGAAGTTTGGGAAAGTACTGCCACCTACTGGCTATTTGTAATGCAGCATTGATATTGGTTGCACTACTGATGGAAATGTTGACAATTTCAGAAAAAAATAAAATAAAATGGAACACTACAGGGTGGTAAAGAAAATCCACTGGTTGATAAAATGGCCAGAGGCATGTATTTTATTAAGAAAATGGAAATAAAAAAGTAATGTCAATTTCTTAAAAAGTAGTAAATGCTGTGGGTTGAATTTAACTTACACTTGTAGTAGATCCATTAAATCGAACTGGATTTCATCCAATGGTTTTCTCTATCTTATATATGATCCTAGAACAGAGAATTCATATGAACTATCTGCAAGGCATAGCTCACAAGTGGGAGCTCATCTCCATAATGACTCGATTAGCTACTCTACAACTACCAAAGCTCAAGTCATAAAGAGATGCTTCATGGGCAATCATGGTAAAATACGTACTTTTATTCACTGAGCAAACCAAAGTAGGAAAGGGATGAATTATGAATTTAGGTATCATCTATCATGTAATAATAGATATCTAGCATCTTTCTGTATCACTGCTGCCCAATATAGATGTCTGATGAGTTTAGATGGGCAGCTGAGATGATTTTTACCTGGAGGGAATAAGTACTCTTACATTACCAGTGATTTTTTCTTCATTCCATTCTGAAACACCACACTGCCATGATAAGGAAGCATAGCGGATGGAATGGAATGGGATAACTATAGGTCTGACCAAATTACAAGACAAATCTATTAACAGATGTATGGAGAAAAAAACAAAGTATAATTGTAAAAATCATCCAATTTACAAAAAAATATTGTATTTTTAAGCCTTTGAACTCTGGTGCTGGAGAAGACTCCTGCGAGTCCCTTGGACTGCAAGGCGATCAAACCGGTCAGTTCTAGAGGAGATCAACCCTGACTGCTCTTTAGAAGGCCAGATCCTGAAGCTCAAACTCAAATACTTTGGCCATCTAATGAGAAGGAAGGACTCACTGGAGAAGAGCCTAATGCTGGGAAAGATTGAGGGCAATAGAAGAAGGGGACGACAGAGAATGAGGTGGCTGGATGGAGTCACTGAAGCAGTAGGTGTGAGCTTAAATGGACTCCAGAAGATGGTAGAGGACAGGAAGGCCTGGAGGAACATTGTCCATAGGGTCGCGATGGGTCGGACACGACTTCGCAACTAACAACAAATTGTATTTTTAAGCACATTATCAGTTTAAACAATCATTTAAAAACATCTCTAAAAAGTCCAATACTTTTTTTAAAAATATCCTTTTTTCATTTAATATTGTCTTCATCATTTTAGTTTTCTACTAGAATCTCTTTCTGTATTTTTCCAATTGTCTGATGTCTTTTGGCATCTATCTGCTGCTAAATCATTCTTTCTCAGCTTTCCTAGTAGCAATAGGTACTTAAAGGAATTAATATAGTATTAGAATCAATCATTTTTTGGCCAAAGTACAACAGGCTTCTGAAGCGTTGGGATCAAAAATACTTTACCTGTTGTCTGTTATTGCAATATGGCCTATTTGGTAATATTTGGCCATGAGCACTGGCTTTTGGAGATGTTTGGAAAACTGTTGGATATTATTGCACAATGCCTTTGTCTCAAAAGCAGATGGAATTTTCCAAAACCATTCTTACATATGGAGTAAAGGTAGCCTGCAATTGAAAAAAAGAGGCTCCATTGTAATTTCTCAAAAATACAGACAAGATCTTTGCGTTATTAAAACTTTGGCAAAGCATTGTCAATGCTCACCACCTGACGGGAACTCTGTTAATATTTCTTGTTCTTCAATTAATGCTTCTAAAATTGCAAATATTGCTGATGACTAATGCCAAAGAAGTGATTACAAGTAAAACCCATGTTGATTTGAACTTGTTAGGAACATAAAGTGATGAAATGCTATTTGTTATGCATTTATAAAATATTTTGTTGCTTACAGGTCATAGCAATGGATGAAAATGTAGAATTTACAATTCCATATTACTATAAATGACATGTAGTGATATGTCTTAGATCAGGAAGATTTAATCACTGCATTTGATCATGCTATTCAGATTCTAGTGTTAATAACAGAAAGTGGATTAGCTTAAATGAGGGAGATGTATATATTAGTGTCCTTGCAACCATGGTTTCTTACCAAGGAAGGATTCTCTCCCAGGATTAATGGAATTATCCCTTTTGCAAGTAGCAGGTGTGGAATCTCTATTTCTGCTTCTGCTTCTTAAGAACTGCTTTACTCCTTCTTGTCTAGAGTAAATCTTACTATACAAATCCTTTATATTTTCACACATGGGGGAAAAAGAACACAAGAAAGAAAAAGAAACACAAAGCTAAAATATCTTCCAATTTCAAGAGAAGAAAGAAATAAAATATGCAGCCCGCCAAGCTGCTTTACATGATTATGGCACTTAGACTCAAAGAAAAGGCATACGGACGAGATTTCAGTCCCCTCTCAGCTTCAGCTTTTGTGACACATTTCCCCAAACAAATAAGATAATTTGCTGAAATGAGCCACCTTGCTGTTTTCCTTTCCTCTGAAGAATCCAGTACTACAACAGACAACCCATCAGAAATAATTAGATTATATGGCAGAATCCATAGAAACAATAATGTGGAGAAAAAGGACTCCTACAGAATATCTTAGAAAGAACATCTTTTATCACTATTTGAGTATTTCAAGGACAACCGAACTCCAAATTATAAGAAATAGCAAGTGGGTGAAATCGTATTGTTCTATATATGTGTGTGTGTGTGTGTGTGTGTAAATTATTCAAATTGCTAATAAAGAATTTTAGGGAGGCTGAAAGGTTCGAATCTCAGATAAAAAGGGTATGACTGACTAATGAGAACATAAGACATTCGAAATGATCATTTCAGCCTCCCTAAAATTCTTAATTAGCAATTTGAATAATTTACACAAATAATGAGCTGTCATAAGTTGTGACTATATCCTGTGGATAGCCTTGAGTTAGGCCAAAACAGGAAAGAAAGAGTTAATTAGCAAGGCATATTCAAATGACTTGACAAATATTTCACACACACACACACACACACACACACACACACACACACACACACATATATATATATATATATATATATATATACACACACACATATATCATTAATTTTTTAACATCACCTTAATATTCGGTAAACAGTGTGTTGTCTGAGTTTACATTTAACAAATATTCACTAACAGTTGATTTCTATAATCTATAATCCATTTAGTAACTTTACTTGATTTCCTCTTTTTCCCATAATGTTCTCTTTTACCAACCTTAAGTTAATACAGTTCTTGTTATTTTAGTGAATAATGATTGAATATAAAAGTTTTCTAATATTTCTACAGATAATAATCACATCAATATAATATTCCTTTTCTATCTAGTCATTCTGGTTGTCTCATCATAGATCCTGTTTACAGTTCTTGTTTACATTTGTTTTTCTCACAATGTTCAAAACATTCTTACTGGTTAAGATTTTCTCAAAGTTAATTACATTTACATATTTAAGTCTATTTTTTTTATGTAAGCCAACCCAATACTTTTACCTTTCTTAAGGAATAAATACGACTAAAAAAAGAAAAAAGAATAAGAATTTAAAAAAATAAAAAGATAGCATGCTACTTAAAATCCTTATTTCCTATAAGCTAATACGTATTTATTTCCAAAAAAATATATTCTTTTTTACCATAATTAAAATATATATTTAATCTTTAAAAATTCCATTTAATAAATCTGGTCCTCTAGTTTTTTAACTCTTATTCAAAACATTTTTTTAATCCATTGTAATTTTCTTAACCCCATCATGGATTACTGCCTTGTTGTGGCGAAGGGGCTTACATAATTCAATGAAGCTATGAGCTATGCCGTTCAGGGCCACCCAAGACGGAAAGGTCATAGCAGAGAGTTCTGACAAAACGTGATCCACTGGAGAAGGAAATGGCAACCCACTCCAGTATCTTTGCCATGAAAACCCTATGGACAGTACCAAAAGGCAAAACGATATGACACTGGAAGATGAGCCCCTCAGGTCGGAAGGCATCCAATATGCTACTGGGGAAGAGCAGAGGGCTAGTACTAGTAGCACCAGAAAGAATGAAGCGACTGGGCCAAAGCCAAAAGGACGCTTAGCTGTGGATGTGTCTGGTGGTGAAAGGAAAGTCCGATGCTGTAAAGATTTTTTCTCCATAGGAACCTGGAATGTAAGATCCATGAATCAAGGAAAGCTGGACGTGGTCAAACAAGAGATGACAAGACTGAACATCGACATCTTAGGTATCAGCGAGCTAAAATGGACAGGAATGGGTGAATTTAATTCAGATGACCATCAGATATACTACTGTGGGCAAGAATCCCTCAGAAGAAATGGAGTAGCCTTGACAGTCAATAAAAGAGTAGGAAAAGCAATACTGGGATACAACCCTCAAAATGACAGAATTATCTCAGTTCAAATCCAAGGCAAACCATTCAATATCACAGTAGTCCAGGTCTATGCTCCAATCCTTGAACAGGATGAAATTGACCGGTTCTATAAAGCCCTACAGCACCTTATAGAAATAACATCTAAAAATGATGTCCTTAATATCATGGGGGATTGGAATGCTAAAGTAGGAAGCCAAAAGATAACCGGAATAACAGGCAAGTTTGGCCTTGGAGTACAAAACGAAGCAGGGCACAGGCTGATAGAATTTTGTCAAGAGAATACGATGGTCATAGCAAACCTTCTTTTCCAACAACCCAAGAGACGGCTCTACACATGGACATCACCAGACGGTCAACACAGAAATCAGATTAACTATGTGCTCTGCAGCCAAAGATGGAGAAGCTGAATGAATCAAAAGTTGTCACAGCTAACAACAACAATTTTATTAAAGTAATCACCTTTAGATATCTAAAACAATTCCTTTATATAAGCCATTCCAACTCTTTTGTATTACTCATATCAAGAAAAAAATAAAAAGAAAGAAGAAAAAGAAAGTACTATGTTACTTGAGGGGCTCTTTCCTCTTAAAATCAAATTCATATCCAAAGTTGTTCTATTTCTTTAACCATATTCAAACAGGTGTTTCTTTTTTAAATATTCTCCCTGATAGGCCCCATCGTCTATTTTCTTAATTTTCACTTTAGCCTTTTTCTTTTGCCCAGTATCTTTCTTAATCAATATATTCTGCTGAATCGGAAGAATATTTCCATATTCTTGTAGGTATTACTGTAAATATAAAAGGTAAGTCAAGTACAATATCTTTGTGAGAGGCATTTGCCCATTCATATTTGTTGAAAATCTTTTTCTTTCTTTTTCTCTCTGCTTCTCTTATCATTTTTGTCTCTCTAGTTCTAGTGTTTTTCCTGGCATCTCTGCAGTCCATTTTGTCCTATCTTTTATCTTATCCTCAAATTTGTTTTGTGGTGTTAAAGTATAAGTTGTCTTTTCCAAATCCAGTATTTCTTGTAAAAAAAATTTCCACTTGGGTTAAAGCATACTTCTTTGTTTTGTTAGGTTCCATCTTTAAGTCTCTATCCTCATATTTGTATTCAGTTGTCTCTTTTATCTGTTCCTTCTCTGTTGTTGTTTCCTGGGATTTTTTTGTTGTTGTAAAGTTAAATTGGAAATGAATTGGTTTATGTTGGATTTCTTTGTGGTTTGAAATCATTGTTATTTGAATTAGTTGCAACATATCATATGTCTCCTCTTAAAAAGTATTTATTTTTTATAGGTTCTTTCTGTAAATCTCTCATTTTCCATGATGACCAAGAATCCAAATTTTCTTTTCTCCGCAAATAGCTGTGGGGTCAGAGTTAAATAGATACTTGTAATCCAGAAAGTTCAAAAAAGTTTTTTTTTGTTCCCTGAAGTTTGTAAGTCTCACTTTGTCTGAAGCCCAGATTGTTTTCTTTTTTGTCACAGCTGTTCTCTATTGTTAAAGCTTTGAAGGTCACAAGTAGAGATTAGTTTTTTCCAGATTTTGCCAAGTCCTGCATGAAAGCCATAACTGTCATAGTCTTCATCCACCACTAGATGTTAGCATTGGTTTATTTTTCAAATTTTTAAAATGAAAAAATTGCCTTTAAAATGAGTATTTTAGCCATTCAGTAATTTCAAACTTATCCAAATTTAGGTTTTATAGTCATTTCATTTCTATACATTTTGGTCCTCCATAAAAGGTTTAATGCACCACTTCCATTAGTAAAAGGGTGGGGCAAAAATCTCCCTCCTTCACTTTTGGAGGTTTTTTGCTTCTTGGGATTGTTTTTTATGCAGGAAAGTTGATAAGTAGGATAGAGAAAATCTATGTGCTTACTCAGATTCAAACGTGCTGTTTACAATCAGCTTAAAATAGTGCTTTTGACTTTGGTTGCTTGCAGCTTGGGCTAGACTCTGAAGTTAGGCTAGCCTTTGTCCTGTTGGTTTCTGGAAGGCTTCTCCTGTCAACCGCCATCTCTCCAAGGTCCCCAGGACTTCTTTCCTTCTTTGCCGCCTCTTTGCCACCTCTTTTATAAAAGGTAACCAGACTTTCTGATTTTATACCCTTTTAATTCATAATTACATCTATATTTAATATACCCCAGAACACCAAACCACTTCCATTCAAATCTATTACATTCTTTCTCTTAGTTTCACAGGTGCACAACGTATCTGTTTTTTCTTTCTGTGATTTAATGTGTTAACTCATGCTGTTTACCAATTGCAGTACTTTGTAGGTGTAATGCTAAGGCTTCTAGTGGAACATTTGTAAGAAGGAATTAAATAATGATATGAGCCTATTTCCCTTAGGTGTATAGGGTATAGAACTAATGTGATTTTATATTTTTATGCACAGGTAGTCCTCGCTTAATGACCATAATTGGCCCCAGAATTAGGTGGCTTAGCACATGACCTGACTCAGTTTTATGACTGTTTTTATGGTTGTTAAGTGAATCATATGGTCATTAAGTAAACCACATGGTCAAGTGAAACCAGTCTCCCAGACATTTTGCCATTTTGGCAAACAAATGCCAGAAAATTGGCAAAAACCTCACAAACCATGGTCAAGTGACTGCAGGAGACTTCAATTAGTCCTAAATGCAAGCCAGTTGCCAAGCACCTAAAGTGTGATCATATGACAGTGTGTATGTGTGTGGTGGGGGGGGGGCAATTGTAAATTAGAGCACAGCCACAGGTAACTTTTTTTGAGTCTGTTGCAACTTTATAGGTTATTACATACCCACTCATCAAATGAGGATTATCTGTAACAGTTTAGTACAGTTTAGTACTGTACTGTACTGTACTGTACAGTTTAGTACTGTGATGGACCACTAAGCATGGAGTTAGGTCATATTTGGGATTTAAGGAATTAGATCTGATACAGTGCCTGAAGAACTATGGATGGAGGTTTGCAACATTGTACAAGAGGTAGCAACTAAAACCATCCCCCCCAAAAAAGAAATGCAAAAAAGCAAAATGGCTGTCTGAGGAAGCTTTGCAAATAGCTGAGGAAAGAAGGGAAGTGAAAGGCAAGGGAGAAAGAGAAAGGCACACCCAATTGAATGCAGAATTCCAGAGAATAGCTAGAAGAGATAAGAATGCCCTCTTAAATGAACAATGCAAAGAAATAGAAGAAAACAATAGAATAGGGTGGACCAGAGATCTCTTCAAGAAAATTGGAGAGATGAAGGGAATGTTTGATGCAAAGATGGGCATGATAAAGGACCAAAATGGCAGGGACCTAACAGAGGCAGAAGAGATTAAGAAGATGTGGCAGAATTATACAGAAGAACTATACAAGAATGAGCTTAACATCCTTGATAACCACGATGAGGTGGTCACTGACCTCGAGCCAGACATCCTAGAATGTGAAGGGAAGTGGGCCTTAGAAAAGCTGAGCAGCAACAAAGCTAGTGGAGGTGACAGTATTCCAGCTGAGCTATTCAAAATCTTAAAAGACGATGCAGTAAAAGTGCTACACTCAATTTGCCAGCAAATTTGGAAAACTCAATAGTGGCCACAGGATTGGAAAAGATCAGTCTGCATTCCAATTCCAAAGAAAGGCAGTGCCAAAGAATGTTCAAACTATCGCACCATTGCACTCATTTCACATGCTAGTAAAGTTATGCTTAAAATCCTACAAGTTAGACTCCAGCAGTATGTGGATCGAGAACTATCAGAAGTACAGGCAGGATTTCGAAGAGGCACAGGAACTAGAGATCAAATTGCCAACATACACTGGATCATGGAGAAAGCTAGGGAGTTCCAGAAAAACATCTACTTCTGCTTCATTGACTATGCTAAAACATTTGATTGTGTGGATCACAACAAATTGTGGCAAGTTCTTAAAGAGATGGGAGTACCAGACCATCTTATTTGTCTCTTGAGAAACCTATATGCAGGTTAAGAAGCAACAGTGAGAACTGGACACGGAACCACTGATTGGTTCAAAATTTGGAAAGGAGCCTGGTAAGGCTGTATATTGTCGCCCTGCCTGTTTAACTTATATGCAGAGCACATCATGAGAAAGGCAGGGCTAGATGAATTAAAAGTTGGAGTTAAGATTGTCGGGATAAATATCAACAACCTAAGAAATGCAGATGATACCACTCTAATGGCAGAAAGTGAAGAGGAACTAAAGAGCCTCTTGATGCAGGTGAAGAAGGGGAGTGCAACAGTTGGCTTGAAACTCAACATTAAGAAAACCAAGATCATGGCATCCGGCCCTCTCAATTCCTTGGAAATAGATGGGGAAGAAATGGAGGTAGTGACAGATTTTATTTTCCTGGGCTCCAAGATCACTGCAGATGGGGACTGAACCAAGAAATTAGGGCGCTTGCTCCTCGGGAGGAAAGACATGGCAAATCTAGACAGCACACTAAAAAGCAGAGACTTCACCCTGCCAACAAAAGTGCGTATAGACAAGGCTATGGTTTTCCCAGTTGCAATGTATGGCTGTGAAAGTTGGACCATAAGAAAGTTTGAGCACCAAAGAATTGAGGCCTTTGAACTATGGTGCTGGAGAAGACTCCTGCGAGTCCCCTGGACTGCAAGGTGATCAAACCGGTCAGTCCTAGAGGAGATCAACCCTGACTGCTTTTTAGAATACGATACAATACGATAATCTTTATTGTCATTGTCCCATACAGAACAACGAAATTGAAAAATCCACATCAACCCCACAAAACCCAACAAAAACAACAAAATACATATCAACATACCACCCACCCCACATATACACATTTATTTATTTATTTATTTATTTAGTTACATTTATATACCGCCCTATTCCCTGAGGACTCAGGGCGGTTTACAGGAAATTAAAAAATCCACCATACAAAAGTTAAAAAAAACCAAATTAAAAATATTAAATTGACCCTGTATACTTAAAACCCCAATTAAAAATTTCTCCTCAGCCTGGGCCCGAGAGCTCAAAGAGCCAGGTCTTCAGGCCCCGGCGGAATGATCGGAGGTCGGGGGCAGTCCTCAGCTCCACCGGCAGCTGGTTCCAGAGGGCAGGCGCTCCCACTGAGAAGGCCCTATCCCTGGGTGTCACCCGCCGGCAATCTCTCACCGGCGGCACCCTGAGCAGACCCTCCCTGTGGGAGTGCACTGGGCGAAGGGCGTTTGATGCCGGCAGCAGGTGTTCCCTCAAATAGCCCGGACCCAGGCCATGTAGGGCTTTATAGGTAATAACCAGCACCTTGAATTTCACCCGGAGGGCAACCGGAACCCCTAGAAACACTCTAACACTCTAAAAACTAAATACAGAAGTTCTCTCAGAAACTGCATTCTGCTGAAGACCAGATCGTGAAGTTGAAACTCAAATACTTTGGCCACCTGATGAGAAGGAAGGACTCACTGGAGAAGAGCCTAATGCTGGGAAAGGTTGAGGGCAAGAGAAGAAGGGGACGACAGAGAATGAGGTGGCTGGATGGAGTCACTGAAGCAGTAGGCGTAAGCTTAAATGGACTCCAGAAGATGGTAGAGGACAGGAAGGCCTGGAGGAACGTTGTCCATGGGGTTGCGATGGGTCGGACACGACTTCACAACTAACAACAACAACAACAATAGTTTTACATCAATATTATATATAGATAGATAGACAGATTTGTGTGTGTGTTTGTGTGTTAGACTGTATATGCATGTCTGTGGGTATACACATATATACAAACATACACTTTGCATTATGCTTCAGAGCACAGGAACAGAAATGTCAGGAAAACAAATTAGAGTTGAATTTTAAGAGAAATTTCAAAACTGTTAACCTTTATTGAATCGAGGAACAAAGTATATTAACTTTCTTTGCGGGATGGTTTTTTTTTTGCATTGTATCATAAAATACAGATTTTTGTAGTGAATATGACTTTGCTTTGGTGATCTCCATGTCTTCCATTTCAATGAGTGCCAGATTTTAGTTAGTCTTCCATTTTGCTGTCAGATCCCTATTTCAAGTCTGCTTAAATGCTTCAGCCACTAGGGGAACATGCCCAGGTAAAGTGTCTTTTGCTTTCTATAGTTTGCTTATCAATTACATGCAGGCCCTAAGTGCTTATTTCAACTCAGACTTTTTTTTTTACATTTCAGGAGAAAAGATATTATTTAGATTGTTTCTAACGTGATTTTTTTAAAAAAATGAATCTCGTATGTAGCAGCTATGGTGCATACAAATATATTGTGAAGAAACTGAAAATAAAAATAAACTGGATTGCTTTCTGCTTATGAAAATATAACACTTTTCTCACATTTTTCTTATAGTGTGATAGTCACGAGGCCAGATTTCATTTATTTAATTATGCAGATAATTATTCTAAATGCAAGTTATTGCATTCTTCCCTCTGTTATCATGCATCAGTGATGTTCTAGATGGACTTCTTTTTGATACACTAGACCAGGAACGATAGGTGTAGGGAATTATATGGATTAAATATGGATAAAATTTATGTTTGAACAGTGTGGGAAATAGATTCTAACATTTGGTGGGTATAAATACTCAGGTATTCATAAAATCACTTGTAGGAAGCAATACTAAAGCTAACTAAGGATCACAAAGATACTTAGAAGTTTTATGGTGGCTCTTCAGTTTTATTGCTACACATGCACATAGACAAGCACAAAAATTACACATATAGAGAGCAATACTAGCTGTGACCACTAAGATGTGCTGTACCTTTAAATATAATCTAACGAACAGACAAGAGGAAAGAGAGAACAATAGTTTTCTTGTTACAATATCAAATGGAGCTGTTAATTGTCCACGTACTCTGTCTGTCTGTCTAGAAAACATTTTATATAATTATTTTGTAAAAAAATGCTTACCATGTAAGAGTGAGACCATACTGCATGTAGAATTTTTCATATATATTTGTAATGCACTGTGGAGAGAATTGGATTTTTTTTTTGCCTGAAGAGACTGTATACTGAGGTGACTGGAGCTCACTTAACAAATGTCTTGCTTACCAAGAGAAATTTTGGGCTCACTTGTGGTCGTAAGTCAAAGACTACCTGTATTTTTTCCAGCTCAAAGTGTGGAGGAGGATGTTTTTCATTCCAGGATTTTCTTAAGAAAAATAGCAGTGTCTTATATTAGCTCAAGGCTTCTCAGGCTTGCGCATGCATTTTAGTTCATACATGGTTAACTATTTCTAACCAGATTCAGTACAGCAAAAGCGATTTGAGAAATATACATCTAATTTTAATACAGAAGAATTACTATTTCCCCCCCCTCTCTCTTGAAATTTGTTTTTCAAAATGAATATAAAAAATCAGAAATAGGCTAACAACAGTATAAACAAAACCATTTAAGAAATTCTAAAAAGCTTCAATTATATTTACAGGATATTGATGGAACTGGAAGGAATAAAGTAGAACTGTCTAAGATATTCCAGAGATATTTTGAGTATTCATAGGTTTCTTATGTCCAACACTTCAAAGAAAGACAATTCAAAAAATGTTTATGGTCAAAGACAGAATACCTCCTACACACTTTGGAATTTGGGAGAACTGTTCCAGGGCTGGCCGACTTTTCTTTTCTTTTCTTTTCTTTTCTTTTCTTTTCTTTTCTTTTCTTTTCTTTTCTTTTCTTTTCTTTTCTTTTCTTTTCTCTTCTCTTCTCTTCTCTTCTCTTCTCTTCTCTTCTCTTCTCTTCTCTTCTCTTCTCTTCTCTTCTCTTCTCTTCTCTTCTCTTTCACCAATATATATGGCAGGGCTTTTCAACCTTTTCACCCATTGTACCACTTTTAGGATATGGCAACATTCGAGTACCACCAGTCACCTAGCAGAGGGCTTTTCAACCAGTGGTATGGGTACCACCTGTGGTACATTGGCACCTGGCAGGTAGTACGTGACCATCCTAGAAAAGTGGCAGTGGGGGAGGGGAATGAGCTGAACTGGTGGCAGGCAACTTGCTAGGCGACTGGTGGTACTCGAATGAAGGAGGCGGTGGTGAGACCCCTCCTCAAGAAGCCTGCCATGGACCCAGCTGTTTTAAACAACTTTCATCCAGTCTCCAACCTTCGCTTCCTTGCGAAGGTTGTTGAGAGTGTGGTGGCGCAGCAGCTCCCTCTGTTCCTGGAGGAAGCGGATTATCTAGACCCATACCAATCGGGCTTCAGGCCCGGGTACAGCACGGAGATGGCATTGGTCGCGCTGGTGAATGATCTCTGGTGGGCTCGGGACAGAGGTTGCTCCTCTGTCCTAGTCCTATTAGACCTCTCAGCGGCTTTTGATACCATCGACCATGGTATCTTACTGCGGCGTCTTCAGGGGTTGGGAGTGGGAGGCACCGTTTTACGGTGGTTCTCCTCCTACCTCCTGGGACGTTCGCAGTCGGTGTTGGCAGGAGGGCAGAGGTCGGCCTCCAGGCCTCCTGTTTGTGTAGTTCCTCAGGGGTCAGTCCTCTCGCCTCTCCTGTTCAACATCTATATGAAGCCGCTGGGTGAGATCATTCGTGGTTTTGGGGTTGGGTATCATCAATATGCTGATGATACCCAGCTTTTTATTTCTACCCCAAACCACCCCAGTGATGCCCTCTCCGTGATGTCCCGTTGCCTGGAGACGGTCCGGGTCTGGATGGGGAGGAACAGGCTTCGGCTCAACCCTGACAAGACTGAGTGGCTGTGTGTGCCGGCATCTCGGGAAATTCAGAATATTCCATCGTTAATTATGGGGGGGTGAGATATTACCCCCCGTAGATAGGACTCGCAACTTGGGTGTCCTCCTAGATTCACAGCTCTCCTTGGATGATCATATAGGAGCTGTGACTAGGGGGGACTTCACCCAGGTTCGCCTGGTGCGTCAGTTGCGGCCCTATCTAGACCGGGATACCTTGCGCACAGTCACTCATGCACTCGTGACCTCCCGTTTGGACTACTGCAATGCTCTCTACATGGGGCTGCCTTTGAGGACTACTCGGAGGCTCCAGCTGGTGCAGAATGCAGCCGCGTGAGTGGTGGTGGGGGCTTCCCAATACTCCCATGTAACACCTCTACTCCGTGAGCTGCATTGGCTTCCGGTTGTCCTCCGGGTAAGATTCAAGGTGCTGGTTACGACCTATAAAGCCCTAAATGGCATGGGTCCGGGTTACTTATGGGAGCACCTGCTGCCGGTATCAACTTCCCTTCGTCCAGTGCGCTCCCACAGAGAGGGCCTCCTTAGGGTGCTGTCGGTCAAAGAGTGTCGACTGGCGGCCCCCAGGGGGAGGGCGTTCTCTGTGGGCGCACCAGTCCTTTGGAACCATTTACCGGTGGAGCTCCGGATGGCTCCCGACCTTCGCTCCTTCCGACGTGACCTAAAAACATATTTATTTGAACAAGCCGGCCTGGTCTGATGGGTTTAGGGGTATTTTAACGTTTTGTATTAATTTATTGAATTGGGCTGTTGTATTTAATATTTTTTAATTTTTATATATTGTATTTTATTGTATTGCCCTGTACACCGCCCTGAGTCCTTCAGGAGAAGGGCGGTATAAAAATTAAATAAAATAAATAAAATAAATAAATAGCAAGGTGTCAAAAACTTGACCAAAAAAACAACAACGAAAAAAGTGATGAAGTACAGGTAGTCCTCAATTTACAACAATTTGCTTAGTGACTGTTTGAATTTACAATGGCACTGGAAAAAGTGCCCCCCAAGCCACAGCTGAGCAAGACACCTGCCTGCCTGCCCAGCGGCGCTCTTCCTCCTGTCCGAGGTTTTCATTGTTGTGAGCATTTCTGTTGAGGATTGGCAGCAGGGGTGGGGTAGGAGAGGTGGTTGGTTTTTATTCCCCCCCTTCTGCTGGGTGGTTGCAGCAGGTTTTGGTGACTTCACATGTCCCTGGGACATTGAGACCATCATAAATATGAATCAGTTGCCAAGCATCTGAATGTAAATCACAAGACGTGGAGATGCTGCAACATTCCAGCTGATTGGCACTTCTGGGCTCATCAAATGTGCTAGGATCAGCGCCCAGCTCCATCTGGAGCCTGGCATTGATCCTGGTGCTTCCGCTGAGCCCTGACAGCCCTACAACTCAGCCATCTCTCGCTCAGGCTTGTGCAGTGCTGCCACCGGTTCAGCTCATTCCCCTCCCCCACTACCACTTTTCTAGGATGGTCGCGTACCACCTTTTTTTGTAAAAAAAAGGTGCCGGAACTCACACATGTCATACAACCTGCCTTGCCTACCCTACAAGGTGCCAGAACTCCATTCTGGGCATTCTATGACAAAAAAGCCCTGCATCTACCAAAAGGATAGAGTAGGCCCACCCTGCTAGATCTAATGGGATGGACAGAAATATGTTCTCACAAATAACTTAGCCCCATGCTATGTAAAATTTAAAGATGACAACGAGCACCTTAAATAGCACCAAGAATTCAACTGGAAATCAGTGGAACTCACACAGCAGTGATATTATATGCTCAATAGTAGCAACTGTGAAAGGGATCTCAGAGTCCTAGTGGACAATCACTTAAAGATGAGCCAGCAGTGTGCTGCAGCTGCCAAAAAAGCCAACAAAATGCTAGGCTGCATTAACAGAGGGATAGAATCAAGATCACAAGAAGTACTAATACCACTTTACAATGCCTTGGTAAGACCACACTTGGAATACTGCATCCAGTTTTGGTCACCATGATGTAAAAAGATGTTGAGACTCTAGAAAGAGTGCAGAGAAGAGCAACAAAGATGATTAGGGGACTGGAGGCTAAAAACATATAAAGAACAATTACTGGAATTGGGTATGTCTAGTTTAATGAAGAGAAGGGTGAGGGGTGACATGATAGCAGTGTTCCAATATCTCAGGGGCTGCCACAAAGAAGAGGGAGTCAAGCTATTCTCCAAAGCACCTGAAGGCAGGACAAGAAGCAACGGATGGAAACAAATCAAGGAGAGAAGCAACCTGGAACTAAAGAGAAACTTCCAGACTGTTAGAACAATTAACCAGTGGAACTACCTGCCTCCAGAAGCGGTGAATGCTCCAACACTGGACGTTTTTAAGAAGTGAGTGGACAGCCATTTGTCTGAAATGGTTATTTATGCAATATATAATATATACATGATATTACATGATTCTGAATATTGTATAAAAGAATTACATTAAATGCCCTACAAATGTCTTTCAGAGATTATCAATGCCTTGAGCTCATATACAAACCAGAAGAGTGATAGTCTTTACACAAGTCATTAAATATGACCATCAATGATTAATAAAGATTTTTAGAATATATCAATTATTCTAGAATTAGCAAATACAGTACTTTTAAATTATGGCATATAAATGAAGTTGTAGTTTTATTTAAGCAATTGTTTAGATTCCTTCTGCTTCCATGTTGCAAGGTTCATGCCAGCTATGTGTGCTTCAATATAGAAGTAGAGAAACATATCCAGCAGTTCTAAACATCTCTAATGAACAATAAGATTTTAACTATTATTCGGTGTATTGAAGGAAATTGTACATGAAACACTATATAAATCAGTGTAATATTTCATCACTGAGGAAACAATGCAATGCTGTTAGAAGATCTGAAATGTTTTTTAAGGGTTTATGGGCAGAAACCTCTTTCAAGTTGCATAGAATAGTGACATAAAAATGAGTTAACAGGAGTTGGATTATAAAAATGTATGAATTCCCAATTCCTCTTTTGTCAAAGGATTACTTCCAAACTTCTAATCAAACATCAAACCAAAACACAGATGAATTATAAGAGCATAACTGCCCAAAGGTAAACAAAGCAGACTTGGAAGATCTTATGAAGAAAACTGATTATTGCTGACTAGATCAGCATAATTTTCACAAACCATTTAACCACAATATGTTTTGAGCCTAATATAGTTTGTGCTTTCCCTCTCCACTGATCTACGTTAAATTGTGGGTATGAAAAAAAAGGTAAAGGAGTCCCTGTGGATTTTACTCTGCTAGTAGGGGTTGGTGCTCACCTCTGTTTCGGGGCCATTGAGCTAGTGCTGTACAAATACATTTTTGGGAGTCATGTGGCCAGCATGACATCACAGAGTGCTGTTATCTTCCCACTAAAGTGGTACCTATTTATCTACTTGCATTTGCATGCTTGCATTTGCAGGAGCCAGAGCGAGGATGGGACTTCACCCCATTGTGTGGAGCTCAGATTTTGAACCTGGACTGCTGGCTTTCCAACTGACAAGCCCAGTATCTCAAATGCTGAGCCACCCCATCACCTAAATAAGGGCTTTAGCAATACTGGTAGTATTTTTTGGTCTTCATCTTTTCCTTTTTCTTTTCACTAATAGAGAATTTTCAGCAAGGTGCCTGAAAATATATTCATGTATATGGGTGCCAACTCAATCACATATATGTAATTTACGTTGCAAGATTTAAGAAATGGTGCTGAAATTGTGGTTTTAATAGTAGGAAATTGAGTAGACTCTGTCATCAGCTACAAGAGTTGTGCTAGTTTTCTGCAAGGATTTGCAAGGAAGTGTTCTACTTCCAGCCATTAGTGACTTCTACAAACTGAAATTGAACCACAGGATTAAAAATTTTTATCTGGCTTTGCTGATAAATGGACTGTACATTTTTGTACAAGGTTGTATGGTTCTCCAGAACAAGAAAGCCCTAGAATTAGCGGCTTTTAGGTTTTCAGAACTAGGGGAAATGCACCATATTCTTTGTCTTTGAATATTAGGTAAAATTTGATAGCAATTACACTTGAACTACATTTAGTCCATAGCTCCTTATACCAAGTGTGAGTTTGACAGCAGATGGTTAGAACATCTGACCTGATCTTTGCAGTCTCTTCATGCTTCCCCATTCCCTTTTTTGTGAATTGCTTGACAAGAAGTTTTGGAAGCTGAAGCTTATAATTATTTGGTTATAATTGCTTTTTTTAAATAATGAAAGATTGTAAGCTGCAATATTAAGCATGTTCACCTGACATTTAAACCAGCAGGAAAAGCGTTAATTCAAAATTTATTATTTTTATTCTTTCAAAAATCTAATGTTTATCAAAAGCCTCACTCAACATAAATCATCTATTTTGTAAATGCTTTTGAGCTGACTAATAATAATAAAAAACTTAATGTGAGCAAAGCACCATTATATCTGGGGAGCAGTTACCATCTTACAGTGACTATCAATATGTGTCCTTCAAAATCTCATGCTTTTAGGGAAGCATACGCCCACATAAGATGATGTACAATACCACACAGAAGTGTAAGAACATTTGTTAGTCTTAGTGAATTCTCATTGAAAATGATGGAATGCATTTTAATTGTTTTATCTGATTTATACAATGAACTTGAATACATCTCCTCATACAATCTGTGCGTTTTTATTAATAGTATTCTATTTAATTAATTTAAAGAAATTATTATGTAATGAGGCCAGAAAGCAATTGCATGCTGCAGATTGCCCATTTTTTATTTATAAGATAAAAAACTTGACCATTAATAAGTTAGTCATGTGTTATGGATGTTTAGGGGCTTCATTTGTTCTTTTGCTTAGGAGCTAAAGGTGCTCTAGGGACGTAAAAATACAGAGTCGTTTTTCAATGTCGGGTAAGATTCTGTAATTATAGTACATCGATATGCCCATGGGTTTTCTATTTTCCCAGTGCAAGCCTCCTTTTCATTTATGTGTGTGTACATAGGCTTATACTAGTCAAAATAATCAATGGGAAATAAATTCAAATTTACCAAATGGGAAGAAAATAACATTTTTTGTTTTGTTTTTTGTCAACATGAAAAAGAAGTTTCAACACTGACTATATTTTCAAGATTACATTACAACTTTATAGTTTCTTCAGTGAGCTGTTGTTTAAATGAAAACATTTTAAATGTATTTTTTAACAACAATTTCCATGTAATGTGTTTCATGTGTTTCATGTTCCTGTTTCCTCAGCATAAAATCCCATGTGCTGAATACATCAAGTCTCTGCCCCATATCTGAAAGACAGCAAAGAAAGAAAATATTTAAAAAGCAATTCCAGTTCATGAGCTTTATAGAAATAAAGAAGTTGAAAGACTAACATTGCTGGTTCTGATCTATCTCTTCATTAAACTTTAGAACTATGTTGCTGAAAAGATAAAGGGTGACTCAGAAAGAGAAGAGAAGCACTCAATCAAGTTCACCTAGTAATTCTCCTAGTGCCCCTTCATTATCAACTTAAGTAGATAACTGGACGGCAAGATTACAAAATCAGTTAATTTCAAATCTTCCAAGGCTGGACTTCATCCACAGCTGGCTTGCTTCAAGCTGTGACAAGGTCATTTATTATCTTTATAGGAATTTATAGGAATTTCTCTAGACATTATCAGTGTGTTCCTCTAGCTCTCACTACCATCTTAATCACATGTATATATTAAACCTATGTGATCTCTCCCAACTAAACTGCCATCGATAAACCTAATTACCACAAAGTAAACTTCGATATGTAGATTTATGAATTAACAAAGTTTAATTCAAAGGGACAAAAATAGTACTATAATATATTCATTCAGTGAGCTATATTGTAGAAGATTATAGAACATTCTATATCTTTACTGTACTTTTCTGCCCCTATTTTGAGTAAGAAAAATATAATTGCCTAACTGTGATAAAGAATGAAAAAGAAAAAAATTCCTTTTGCAAGGAAGGGTGTATATTAAACTTTCACTTTCCTAGGTTACTTTATGTTCAAGGGTCACAGGTCCAGACTAAGCTGTTGAACTTTCTTTCAAGTATTTAGGTAATATACAGTATTGTAGAGCTCCAGCATAAGAGTAGATCTATTGCTAGAGTAAAATTCACACAGTCATCATTTTGCTTAGAGTTTTTTCTTTTCAATTTGAACTTAATATGGATAAGGTAAAATAATCATCCCAAGGCACTATTATATACCAAATAACTAATTTATCGTGTGCCAAGAAGTCTTCAGAAGTTAATTTATAATAAATGGATGAAATATTTCAGAAGCTAAGACAGCATTTACTATTTTTTTTTAAAAAAAGCCTCGAGTAAAGAGACAAAATGATCAGGATCAATCAAGATTTTCCATTTTTAATAGCTTTGAGAAATCGTAGTAGTAGTAATAGTAGTAGTAGTAGTAGTAATAGTAATGATAATGATAACGAATTCACCACAGGTTTTGTATTTTTCTTACATGAATGTATGTACTTACTTGTACATAACCCAGAGACACTTTGTGAGAGAGATGGACAGTTTCTAAACATTTTACACACACACACACACACACACACCACAACACAACATACACGTCAAGAAAAAACTTCTGATTTGCACCAATTTCATCAATCAAATTTACAGGACTAGGCACTGCTTGTGGCCAGTGTTTGATTTATATCATTGTATTACAATTATATTTTGAAACAAACCAGGGATGTTGAATAAATTATAAATGTGACATCTGCAAACACCTAAAGACAGTTGTAAATCCCCATCATTACCCTATTGATGTTTTTGGCAGACATTGAAACCAAGCAGGTGAAATCATCACTTTTTCACAGCCAAAGAAGGTTTGTGCAAAAAATGTATTACAAAAAAAGTTAATGCCATATCCTTCACTATTTTATGGAGTACATTTTTTTCCAAGTGAATTTCAAAAAGATTCCATGAAACAGTTCAGAATCAGAAGGAAAGAACAAAAGAGACTTATTCCTAATTATCCTCCTTATTTCATAGATGATTTCGAGTAGATTGACAATACATGTAGCATAATGGTTTAATTGAATTGTCGGTTAATTGGAATATATCATTTCCAGTGTTTGAAAGCCAAATGCGGTGAAGGAGTCACCTTTCAATACTCTTTAACTTTTAAAAATCTTAGCACCAGATGGAAACAGTTTAAAATAAAAGAACAAAATGTGGTAGGGTAGTCTTTAGTTTTGTTAATTTTAGCAGAAGATCACTATTGCTTAAGCCAACTTTCCAGAAAACTGATGTTAATTACAGAAAAAAGGGAATGCAAGGGGAAAGAATTAAGTCATGCACTAACTTAACCCATGTGATGCACAGAAACAGCAGTGAAATCGGCATTATACAATCTAGAATATGGTCTCCTCACTTTATACATAAAACCCAATTATTCTCTATACACCTGCCTGGATTCAGAAGTTCAACAAAGACTAATGAAGAAAGATGGAAAAACAAAAAAAATGCTGTGATTATTTTTATGTTCCTAGAAGTTTAACCAAATATAGGGCCGAGGATCTTGATGTCGGCATCTTGTTATGAAAGCTTTCAATCCTAAATCATTAAATGGCACAAATGTATTTTACTAAAAAGGCAATTGTATACTTCTTTGTAGGAGAAGAGACTCAGATTTATAGATAAAAGCCCATTTAAAAGTTTAGCCAATATGGTAAATAAAAACAGATTTATTTGATATATGCCAGCAAAGTTGTAATGAATTCTGGTACAACTGTACAAATTAACTTTCCCCCTATTATGCATTTTTTAAAAAAAGTGTTGCAACCCTTATTATACTTTTCTAATATCAGAAATATATGTAATTTCTTCTCTTCCTTTCTCTGTCTAATCATACATGTGTATATCCAGTCAGAGTACAAATCATCCATGTTAATAGCAGAGGTATAATCTGATTGGACTATAGCAGACTAAATATGCTGGTGTAAAACCATGTCCATTATCTAGAAAGAGATGCTTAAGAGTTCAAAATGATATGTTTATTCAAACAATTAGATGCTATGATAAAAAAACCCTGCATTCTAAATTCATTTTTGTGACAATGGGAAAAAAGGAAAAAGAATAAAACATTCTTCCTGCAGGAAGCAGAGAGAGGAAGAAAACCTAAGAATCTTGGAAGTGTAGGCCAAACAATAAGAAAAGGTCTTTTATTTTCCATATTCTAAAGCTTCTACTGGTCAATAGGATCAAATGTGTAATAAGTGAATGGTTCTTGACCTGCACTTACAACAAGGGAAAATGATCTTCTTTGTACAATAAATATCAAGGACAAAGCTAGGGCAGGTTTCTTCTTTCTAATAAACTCACTTTTTATGATTGTATATGTTTGTATGTGCCAGTTATGAATGTGAAGGGAAAGCTGCAGAGAGGAAATAGCAATAGCAATAGCACTTAGACTTATATACCACTTCACAGTGCTTTACAGCCCTTTTTAAGCCATTTGCAGAGTCAGCATATGGCCCCCAACAATCTGGGTCCTCATTTTACCAACCTCGGAAGGATGGAAGCAGTGGTAGGATTCAGCCAGTTCACACCACTTCGGCAGAACCAGTAGTTAATTTTTTGTTGCCCAGGCCCAGAATGGACTTCTGGAAGCAACATCCACACAGAGAACAGGCTGTTCACATATTTGAATCCCACCACTGGATGGAAGGCTGAGTCAACCTTTAGCCGGTGACAATTGAACTGCCGAGCTGCTGGCAGCTGGCAATCAGCAGAAGTAGCCTGCAGTACTGCAATCTAACCACTGCACCACCAAGACGCAGGAAAACATTTATTTTGTCATAAATTTTGTTCACTCCTGTGCATAATTTTATAAATCTGACAGTAGAAAATATTATACCATGTCTGAACACCATAAAGAAGAGAGTGCAGCCAAAAAATGGGGGAGGCCTGGAAGAGAGTGGGACAGATAATGTCATAATACCAGCAGAGATGGAGGCAAGGTTTTGAACTGAACCACTGAAAAAGATGCATGACAGACTTAGCACAGAATGGAAACCTGGGAAAGCAACTGTTCTGAATTCTCTCTTAGCAGAAGGAAAGTTTGTACCATATGTCAGACTTACTGGCATCATATTCTTTTGTATCTTGAATACTGATCAACTTCTTGCCTTTACTTTAAGCAAATTATAACAGTAGCGTTCAGAGGACATTACTTCCCAACGCTTGCATCGCCATGTTAAATGTGATTTTTCCAAATAAGGAAGTCACCAGATTAAACTAAATAAACACTCAAAGTAAGCATGTCTAGTTAGTCCTCAACTTACAACAGTTCCTTTAAGTGACCATTCAAAGTTATTACAGCATTGAAAAAAGTGCCTTATGACCATTTGTCGCACTTAGGATTGTCAGAAAGGTCGTAAAATGAGGCAAAACTCACTTGACAGCTGCTCTTGCTTAGCAACAGAAATTTTGGGCTGAATTGTGGTCGTAGGTTGAGGACTACCTGTATCTAGGAATGGGTTGTCAAATGAAGTAATGTCAGTGTTTTGAAGAATAGGAAAGATGGTTTATGCTGTTAGGCAAATAGCCTCTATGTTATAGCATTCTCTTCTGAGCATCTAAAGCTCAAACTGGAAAGAGGGAAAAAAGGAGGCAGGATAACCTACATTTGGGCCCACTCTAGACCTCCGTCCTCAGCCCCTCTTTTTGTACTGATGAACAGTAAGGTATGCAGAGGTTCTATGCCTTCTTCATTTAAACACATTTTTTCCTCTTAATTGCGGAATGTCCTTTTTCAGGAAAACAGTTACAAAGGGAATGTCCACAGAGTCCAAACTCTAATAAAAATTTCTTCAGACTTTTCTATTTTAATACAATAAGATTAGTGATGGGCTAAGGTACAACAAACTCATAGAAATTGGGCATATCTGCACCTTCTGCTTGGCCCAGCATAGTATGGCTACCCAACACTTCCTAAGTACAGAAGACATAATGTTATGGTCCTCTTATCTCCAGCCCATTACATATGCACCTTACACATATTTTTCCAGTTTTAATTCAAAAACATCATTTTCTAATCGAAGCAGTCCAAGCAGTCTTAAACCTTTTAGTCTCCACAATGGTGTTCCAGTCTAATAGCACCCTCAGATCCAATGGACTACAATTCCAGGCACAACTCTTCCTACCTCCAGCAATTGTCTGCTGGCTGGAAGTTTTTCTTTCTTTCTTTTTAAAATATTCTTGTGATTGATGTAATCATGCCCCATTAAGTTGAACTTCTACCTTAGAAACTCATGTTTCTTATGGTATGTCAAAGCATCACTGCAACTTACCTTTGCAAAGCCATCATGACAATCTACAATAGTGTTTCCAAACAAAATAAATGAGAAAATATGTAATGGAAATTCAGCTACTTAGCTGGGACTGAGACCGTATTTCATAATGGTCACAGAAAGCTGAGCAAATCTGTTACGTACATATATCAGAAGAATTTTTTAAAAATGTTTTGAAAGCGCTTAGATCCAAAATTAATATTTATGATTATAATGGAAAATCAGAAGTATTCAAGAAATGTCACTCGCATAAAAATGTTATACCCAAACTGCATTAATTTGAAAATCTGGTGGGGGAATAATGTCTGGACCTTTCTTTTTATATCATTGCATACAATTCAAGATACTGCTGAACAAGAGCATATAGGACTATCAGATCTATGTTTGAAAAATTTGGAAGAACAACAGATAGCAGCAATGTATTTAATCTTCTCTATCAATTTGTTCCATCTAGTGACTGTTGAGATTTGCAGCCCTTTGAGTACAAGTAGGGATTTTGACATTTTGAGATGTATAAAGTTTTGCTGTACAGAGAACAAATTAAATTTACTTCTAAAAAGGTGATATCTTACAAAGAACAATCTGAATCTGAGATATTTCCATCCAATTACCTGGCCCCAAATCACTTAGGTCAGGGCTTTTCAACCTTTTCATCCATTGTGCCACTTTTAGGATATGGCAACATCCGAGTACCACCAGTCGCCTAGCAAGGTGTCAAAAACTTGACCAAAAAAACAAGGAAAAAAGTGATGAAGTACAGGTAGTCCTCAACTTACAACATTTCACTTAGTGACTATTTGAAGCTACAATGGCACTGAAAAAAGTGCCCCCCAAGTCACAGCCGAGCAAGACACCTGCCTTCCCCCCCTTCGGCACTCTTCCTCCTGTCCGAGGTTTTCATTGTTGTGAGCATTTCAGTTGAGGATTGGCAGCGGGGGTGGGGTGGGGATGTTTGGTTTTCATTCCCCCCTTTGCTGGGTGGTTGCAGCAGGTTTTGGTCACTTCACTTGACCCTGGGACACTGTGACCGTCATAAATCAGTTGCCAAGCATCTGAATGTAAATCACAAGACCCTGGAGATGCTGCAACATTCCAGCTGATCGGTGCTTCTGGGCTCAGAAACGCCAGGATCAGCGCCGAGCTCCAGCTGGAGCCTGGTGCTGATCCTGGCACTTCCACTGAGCCCTGACAGCCCTGCAAGTCCAGCCATGTCTTGCTCAGGCTTGTGTGGTGCTGCCACTGGTTCAGCTCATTCCCCTTCCCCTCTACCACTTTTCTAGGATGGTCGTGTACCACCTGCCAGGTGCCAATGTACCACAGGTGGTACCCTTACCGCTGGTGGAAAAGCCTTGACTTAGGTTAGTAGTGTAAGAATGGTACAACTGTACAATATGAACTCAGCAGTATCTTGTTTAGTCTGCTGTTCAGCCCTCTGATCAGACAGGATTACAGAAAAATACTTCTCTTACTATGTTTGCAATAGCACAACAGTTTTATTTACTTTGATCTTTTTTTTAAACAAAGCAATCACACTCCAATTAACAAAAGCAATATGATTGAAAATGAAAGCAATGGAAAGTTAAACAATGGATATGTTAACTGACACATGCAATATCTTTTTAAAAAAGCAATGGTAAAGATGTAGTTTTGTTGTAAAATAATCATACCGTATCAGATTCTGACACCATCTCACTTTCTTCAGGTTGGCAATTTCTCAAAACAAAAGGTACTATTTAATTTAGTCTGTAGAATTTTTAAGACAGAAAAATTTAACATTCCCTGGGCATTTTATAAAAACAAATGTCAAGAAATAAGCATTCAATTTGTAATACTCATGTTTCTTTGCTCTGTTTAAACTTCCAATGCCGGTGCATATTTCTGAAAACATTTATAAAAAGTGGGGGTAATAGAGGCAGGTAATTTTGTTTTCAGCAACAGCATGAGAAGAATACATTCTGGTGTCAAATGATGCCAAAATGAAATGAAGAAAAGGAAAAAGAGAAAGAAAGAAAGAGAGAGAGAGAGAGAGAGAGAAGATGATGAACATAGCATTGCACTATAAATGCCACCCATTTTATTTGAACATGAAAAGTTGATACATAAACAAAAGGAGTGTGGCTTATATTGTGGCACTAGGTCAATTATTTCTTTTTTTTTTTCAACCTGTGAATTCTGCTGGATATTTAAGTGCTTTGTCACTCTTCTTTCTTTTCTATTATATTTAGAATAGAATCTATTGAAAAGTATTTATACTGGTAGTTGGAACTGAATGAAATACTTATTCATGCAAGTTGGTAGCAGTTCCGAAATAATGCCATAGACCAATTATGGACTACATTCCTTTACCTGAAACTCAGTTCAGACAAGTTAGGAACAGTATTGGGCAGAAAACTTTTATCAAAGCTTTTTTCTGAATTTTTTCTTGAAAGTTTGACTATGGCATTATTTCAAAGTTAGCTTTGAAAGGTAAACTGATCACATTAATTTGTGTTTTATGGCAACCTGTCATGTGACTCTGTTAAAAGAAAATCAGTAAATACAAAGCACAAATATGAGGTTCAGAGATATACAGGATTGGTAAAACAGCAAAATAATGGGCACAACCATTCAGGTAAAGTTCTTCTCTCCTGCATCGATTACAGTTCCTACTTGAACAAAAAAGAAGGAGGGTGGGCTCTGCTCATACAGCCGACTTTTTTGACCACCTCCCCTTTTAGAATCCCCTGACTAGGTTGCAAACAGAAATGGATGGGCGTAACACAACTAAGCAATTGTGTTTCTGTGGAAAACAAATTAGTCTAAGGAGTTCTAGGCTAAACAGGAAAAGGAAGAGGGGAAGGGAAGAAACAATTTTCTGTAATTGAGCAGCAATGTAACTCTTTTTAAAAATATTTGTTGTTCCCCGTTTTCGCCCCAAATCTGGCAGATCATTTAACTTCTAGATCATCAATAGTTTTTAATTGTAATTCTTATATTATTATGGATTTGAGTAGTCTTATATTATTATGGATTTGAGTAGTGCAATTGCAGGAGTTCACCCATTTTTTAATAACTGTAGTACCATGAAGGTACAATTAACAGCTTTGTATACTTGCTAAAGCATGTTAAAGCATTTTTTAAGGGCATTTGATATCAGGACACATGATGCAGGTGTGTCAACCCACAGGTGTTGGATTGAAATGACTAATATCTTTTCCTTCAGTAGCTAAAGAAAGAAGAATAAATGAGAACTAGTTTTTAATTGGAATTAGAGAACCCTTGTCCCATTGGGTCATTGTTTCAGAGACATTTCCTTTCCTAAACAGAGAAACAGAATGGCCATAAGTTGATAAAAAAGCAATGGTAGTGCAATTGCTTCCAACTTGCACTGCTGATTTCCCCACTGAGTTTCTTGTGGGAAGCTGGCAATGAGCTTTCCTTCCTTCCTTCCTTCCTTCCTTCCTTCCTTCCTTCCTTCCTTCCTTCCATCCTTCCATCCTTCCTTCCTTCCTTCCTTCCTTCCTTCCTTCCTTCCTTCCTTCCTTCCTTCCTTCCTTCCTTCCTTCCTTCCTCCCTCCCTCCCTCCCTCCCTCCCTCCCTCCCTTCCTTTCTGTTCCCTAACAACATTTGTGTATTGCTATCAAATCTATTAGTCCTGGGATTCAGTCTTTTATTTTTTCCTTGTTATAAATGATGTGAAATTTATTTTTTATAAAGCATTTCTATATTATAACACTTTTTTAATGTAAGGAGGGCTGGAGCCTAATGTACTTTATTTTTTTATTTTAGAAGGCTATTCTATGGATTCAGTTTTCAAGAAGGAGAAGGGTGCTATGGTAAACACATTTTTGTCATTAAAAATAAGACATACCAGATTTACAGTGGCATGTTGTTTTATTGAAAAAATGTGAGAACAACAGTTTCACAATGAGGTTTACTTATGAGATAGCACAGTCTTTAGACATATTACAACTAACAGAGCACACACTGATATCCATAGCAGAGTATTTTGTTTTTCTAAATCTAATAGTTTGACCACAATTTGTCATGGTTTCAGTTGCCTTGTTTAACAAGGGGGTATTTTTGAAGTTGCTATCATTTCTTTTTTATTGTAGATATTTACCTCCAAAAACCCAGTTCTTGCCAAAATAGCAAGATTAAGCATAAAAGACCTACACTATTTCAACAGCTGGTTTGCTATATATGCCAAGTTCAGAATCATCAAACAGTGCTGAATGGTGTTTTAACAATCTGTTTTTGTTTTAAGATTGAAGGCAGCATTTAACAGTCCTTCTGGCCTTATATTCTGTGGATGTTCCCCTTTTTAGTCAGAGAATTTTGTGGGCAAAGCCTTGATCACATTCTCGTGGTGATCATCTTGACCTATTTTAATGTATAGCATGGACAACACTACCCTTGCTTTTATATGTACTAATTTTGCAGAAGACATTACTTAAAATCTAGTCTTTGATATTTGGGGAGTTTGAGATAGACACAGCCAAGTAGTAAGAGAAGGAAAAAATTGTATAGTGGTAAGCCAACAGATGAGACTTAAGAAATACAGTAGAACATACAATATTCAGATAAGGTTTTAACTTAACACAAAGCCTTTTGTATTTTTCTTGTCCAACAGAATACAATGAGAAAAGAGGTGATCTAGAGGAGGCTTAATTGCCACATATCTTAATTGCCAAGTTTGGAAAACACTGATAAATATTTAAGTTACCTTATTGGAATTTTTGTGTTTAGTTTCCCCCCCCCCAATTCAGAACCATGGCTGGTTTCAAACTATTCTTAAAGCAATACCTAGTATGGTCGTGACATTTAACTGCATTTTCATTCTGGGAGTTGATACATCTTAAATTTGGTAATGAATGAATGTGAATATACATGTCCCAGGATAATGTTGCATGATCCAATCTGAGTCAGTCACTAGGACAAGAAGTTTTGTCTTCCGAGGTTTTGAAGTCTTGCTGGAGCCCATCTTCAGGGAACTTCTCTCTAGCAGAGTGTCAGCTATTTTGTGTGTAGTATTTATAGTGCCTATTGTAAGTGGCTTTTTATATGTTGATTGGAGTGTGTTGATGGCTGGCTTTTAAGTTATTAGCTGTCATTTGTTTGTGCTGTCCTTGCCTTCTAAGTACTTGATAGGGTGGTGGTAAAGCAACACTCCTGTTCACTGATGAGGGGCCTGTTTTCTAGGCTTCAATCACTTCCCTGGCTGTTTTTGTGCCTGCTTGTCCAACAATCTTAGTTGCTGCAAAGTTGAATGTGTGTCCTTGTTCATTGCAGTGTGAGGTTACCAATAAGTTTGGATCTCCTTGTCTGACTGCTCACTTGTGTTCTTGCAATCTGGTGGGTAGCTTCCTCCCTATCTGTCCTATATAGTCACATGGCAATCCACACATGGATTTGATAGATTACATTGGAATTATCTCCCACATCCAAGCAATCTTTGCAATGCATAATTTGTCTTCGTATGGTAGCCTCTGGGCAGTGTGCGATACCCACTTGCAGATCTTGGAAGCTGTGTTCTATGGCTTCCGAAATCTATGGCAGGGTGTGACATGTAGTTGGTCTTGTACCTCGTTTCGTCCTTTCTTCCCCCCCCCCCGAGTTGCACAGACATTTTGTGATGAATGATTGTGGGAGCCATTCTGCTTGAATTGTTCATGTAGGTACCTGCTCTCCAGCTGTTTGGCTTGCTGGGTACTCAGTGGGTTCTCACCCTGTCATATAGTGTTCTGATGCAACTCTTTTTGTGTGACAATGGATGGTTGCTGTTGAAATTCAGAATATGTGGGGTGTTGGTGGCCTGGCAATAACTGTCAATGCACTTTCTTCACATTCAAAAGTGAAATGTATAAACAAATAAAAGGGACACCCATCAGATCTCCAATATCAGGAGTCATTGCAGAAACAGTCCTGCGTGAAGTAGAACACCATGTATCTCAGAACTACATTTCAGAGCTACCCCAAACTACACATTTGTCATCTTCAAGAGAAATGCACTTAAAGATTTTCATACCATACTGAACTCTATCTTCCCTGACATACAGTTCACAATGGAGGAAGAAACAGGCACAAAAACAGCCAGGGAAGTGATTGAAGCCTGGGAAACAGTCAACCGGAGTGCTGATTTACCACCAGCCTATCAAGTACTTAGAAGACAAGAGCTGGGCAGCACAAGCAAATAACAGCTAATGACTTAACAGCTAGCCATCAACACACCCCAATCAACACCTAAAAAGCCACTTATGACAGGCACTATAAATACAAGAATAGCCCATACTGTCAAGCAAGAACATCTGATGTTAGCATGTTTCATACCACACACTCTGCTAGAGAGAATTTGTGTGAAGATGGGTTCCAGCATGAATTCAAAAGCTCAGAAGACAAAATCTCTGGTCTTGGTGACTGACCCAGATTGGATCCTGCTAAATTTGCCAAGTTTGAAAAATACCGGACTACGGCAAAACAAAACAAATACATATCCTTGGTATTTAAAGTTATTATCTGCTTAGTCCCTTAGCAAAAAAAATGTGTAGAAAAATATCAGTAATCATTGCTGCCTTCCATAACCTAGGCAGTATGTCCATTGTCTATATCTTTTTAATATACAACCTATGAACAATTGTTTTGAGTACCTTGGCTACAAAAATCAATACAATGAACATGAGATGGCATTTTTGCATCTTTTTGCTACATTTATGCAGATTTATGCAGTCCAATACCAATTCTAGAAAAAGATGTTGACCTTAATTTCTGTTTGAATACTCCCAAATGAGGATGGCTTATTCACTTTTGATAAAGTCAAGATTCTTCTACTTGTCTGGAATGCAAAAAGCAGGGGTGCAGTGAAGTAAGCAGAGTGGTATATTGATTTCCAGTGTTTAAATACTAAGTATCTACCAACATTACCAATATAAGTCCAGACATTGATAGAATTGGAATAATCAGCCCCCTTGGTTGTTTTATAGAAAATTGATCTCTGGCTGTAATTTTTATCTCCATGCTGTGAAAATCTCCACTAGTTTATATTACAGAACAAGCTCCGGTGATTTTTCAACAAGATATCCGAATAGTGTTTAGATCTTACCTGTTTGATTTACACAAGTGACTTTCTCTCCACACTAACAATAAAAGACTAATCTATAGCACCTGTATGTTATCTTTTAGTCTCTTGGAAAAGCTATTATATCACTCATGATGGTTTGAGGGCATCCCTGAAGCATCTAGTTGACTATATCTGAACCAGCAGGAATGTTCCCACACTCTCACAGTCTGACCTTGCTGCATTTTTCACTTTCTGAGAATGGCACATCTCAAACAAATAAACAAGCTTCAGTGGATCTTAAATATTACATAGCTATGTAACACTTGTATCTACCTGTATCTATTTCTATGAGTATCCCCTCCCCTATGACTGATGAAACCTGGGCACAAAAAACATTTTCTTGCATAAATAAATCTTTCTACTGTTTCCAAAGGTTCTCTTTTTAGTAGATTTACAAAACTAAATTAAGCTTTCTTGAATTTATTAGAAGCACCTATGGCTTATAAATCATTACAATTTATGTCTGTTACTAAAATTCTGCAACAAATGATATTTCCTTTCAAGATACAGTATCCATAAAAATACAGTAATTTTCTTTGGGATTGCCACCTTCTTTTTGGGAGAGTAGAGTTAATCTTCCCTCTAATTATTTAGCACTTTAGAATGATAATAAATAAGCTTTATAATACATCACTTTTTCTCTTAATTTCCCTGAAATGAGAGTGTTCATCTAGCTGTGATTTGGTAGTCAGATTTATATTATCAAAACACTTCCATTATCCAGTTGCAGGCTTGGCAGTATTAATGAAATAACAAAAGTTAAAATGTCCCTTGAGTATATAGAAAAGCCAGAACTTTTCCTTAACATTTCAGTGTTAAGGAACAGGCCTTAGATCGGCAATTATGCTTTTCATATACAGTAACACTGAATGATATCATGCTTCTTTGAGCACTGCTGGTTCAGGCATATCTGTTAATGATTTTCTAGCTGTAAATGATTTTCTAGATGGTTGCATTAGAATACTTTTGAAGTATTTTCCAGTGTGGTTAATGTTATCTGCTATTAGAATGGGTATAATATCAGATTTTCATCGGAAACATCTGTGCAAATCAAACTAAATATAATATCGTAATGCTACTTATATGCACAGCTACAAAAGGTCTATTCACTTGCTTGTATCTCCACTTTACAAACAATGGGCTTGTTATTCTTACAGTATAAGTCATTTATGGTTTGGTGAAGTTCATCCAAGGGTGACTATATCCAAGTAATGTGAGGAAATGCCTTCTTTTAAAAAAAATTAATCACTACTGGTGGAGATAGATTACCTCCAACCTTCTACTTAAGGTAAACAAAGACATCATTGAAATCTAAACTGTGTTTATTACAGGTGCTGCAAATTTAAAACAAAGCTGAATGCTACCTTATATAATGGCATAAATCTGTCTGAATTCTTCAAGTTACTGAAGTCTTAGCTGCTTAATTATAAATCTTTTTATATAACCTAACTAATTAACCAGGATATATGATTTCATTTTGTAATAGTTCTGCAGGAAGAAAAGAGAGAAAAAGTTACATTTGAAACCTAATTAACCCCAGATGTGAAAATAGTTGGTCTTAACCCTAAAAGATTAATTTTTGAAAGTACTGAAATATTTATGTTTCAGCAGAAAATTTGAGGTCAGTCAAAAAAATAGCATTAATAGCATTAATGTAAATAATAATTAAAATGAGAGGAAAAGGCAACAAAATAAGACAAAGTGATATTAGATAATTTTATATATCAAGGCACATTGGTATCCTATCTTATTTCAGGATAGATGATCATGGAGAAAATCGATCTATGTGATCATCAAGAATTGTCACCAACATGATAGTACATAACCAATTAATCAATTAATGAAGCAAGCAAGCAAGCATTTGTCCTGGGTCAGATGACCCTAGCAAGCTTTTAGATGAGCCTTGCCCTAATATAAGCTATAAACTAGAATCGGTCGAAGATGTTTACCCAGGACCCTGATAGAGATTCTTCAGTATAGCCACATAGATCATATGAACAGTAATGATGGTAGGTTGACTATCGGAAAGTGGACAGATAGTGAATGGCTTACTTTGTACTGTTACTAGCCACTCTATTCCAGAGAAATTTTTGTCTGATTGGTTAATTTGAAAGCTGAAGGACAGGGAGTCTCTCTAGGGTAAAGAGACATTCCTGCTTGTAATCAATTCAGGCGATTAAATATCTGAGATCAAGCCTTAGGTCTATATATGCCATTTCCCAAAAGAAGGCAGACAGTCTGGCAAGATTCTTGTAATATAAGTGTTCAACAATAAATATCTACTTGGGCTTATTAATGAGTGGTTCTAGTTCAGGGGTGTCAAACTCAATTTCATTGAGGGCCACATCAGCATTGCGGTTGCCCTCAGGGGGCCGGGTGGGTATGGCCTGGGTGGGCGTGGCCTACTGGGTGGGCATGGCTGGAGTGCGTATGGCCTACTGGGTGGGTGTGGCCAGCTCTACATCGTTTGCATCAAGGGTGCCTATGGGGGCCTGGTCAGGAGTGGGACAGATCTGAGGGTCTCTGGCAGAAGGAGGGTCTCTGGGCCAGGGCCAAGGCAGTGGAGGCCGTTCCCTCACTGTTTCCAGGATGGCTTCGTGGGCCACATGAAACCACTTTGCGGGCCGGATCCGGGCCCCGGGCCTTATGTTTGACATGTCTGTTCTAGTTGTTTGTACCTGACAGGTGGGCCCTCACACTTATGGCCTTTCAGAAATGTCTAAACACTTAGTTCTGCTGTGTTGTTTGGGGCTCACAGAGAACCACACCTCCACAGGGCTGGTTAATGCCTGCAGGGTCCTCTCCCACCTTTTAATTTGGAATTTTAACTAGCCTCCTAAATAATTTTATATATAGTTTTTATGTATTTATATATTATGTCTACACTGCCAAGAGGGGGGATATGCAGTTTCTAAATTTGATATATAAATTTAAAAAAACAACCCACAAATAACCATAAGAAGCTGAGTACTGTGACCTTAATTAGCTGATCCTGGGGCCTGGCTGGGGCTGCTGTTTGAGCTTTCCAGACCTTAATCAGTTTCACACTGAAGGCTATTGTTCTCTGTTGCATTAAATTTGGCTGTAAATATGCTTATTGGATGGAAAAGGTTTTATTTTTGTTGTAAAGTTAGCCAGATGTTTACACAGGATTTGGCATTTTTATTCACCTATCAAGTCTTTCTCAAGGATGTGAGATAGGCAAATGTAGTTTGATGGTATAAAAGATATTGCAGAATGTAATCTCTGCCAGGTTGTGCCTTTTGCAATTGACTGATAGTGATTTTGTCACTGTTCCAGTTGTTTTGGAATTGCACCCAAGGCACCAATTACTATTAATACTATCTTTACTTCCCTTTTCCTCAGTTGTTCTACTTATTACTATATACAGAAAAATGTGAAACTATAGCTGCCAACTTTTAGCTAGTGTTGGGCTTCATAAGAGCCTTGGTGGAGCAGTGGGCTAATGCCTCCTTAAGTAACACCAGCTGCCTGCAATTAGTGCAGGTTCACATCCCACCAGGCTCAAGGTTGACTCAGCCTTCCATCCTTCCGAGGTAGGTAAAATGAGGACCCAGATTGTTGGGGGCAATTAAGCTGACTTTGTAATAATGCCGCTTGGGGGTGTGTGTGAAAGCCCTAATAAGCAGGCATATACATAGAATGAAGGCTACTGCTAAGCTTGTAAGCCGCCCTGAGTCTTCGGAGAAGGGCGGGATATAAATGGAAATAAAATTAAATAAAATAAAAAATAATAAGCAGGCATATACATAGAATGAAGGCTACTGCTAAGCTTGTAAGCCGCCCTGTCTTCGGAGAAGGGCGGGATATAAATGGGATTAAAATTAAAAAAATAAAAATAAAAAATATGCATCAAATTCTTGTCAGGAATCTAAGATCTCATAATGTATTGGCATAGTATATACTGTATGTACTATAGTATAGTGTAGTACATACTATATTATTCAAGCAGTGTGGCCTTTTGCAAGTGACAGATGGACATTTTGTTAATGCACAGATTTTCTAAGTGCCGTCCAAGAGTTTTTGGTATGGCACCAAGTGTGCCGATAAACACTGGGACCACCATGGCTGGTTTATGCCATAATCATTCAATTTCAAATCTTGATACTTTATGATCTTCTTCCATTCTTTTTCTTCTTTTGTAATACTTCCATCAGTTATTCACAACTTTCAAACACAATTAAATCTGCATGTTATGAACCAAAGTTTTGTCAGTTTGTATTTGAAAATCCCACAAAAGTTTAACCTGTTTATTTTTTTAACATTAAAAAAACTTGGCATAAGCAGATGTTATTGTTTGATGGTGTTAAATATATAGTTGCATAATATAATTCTTCCAGACAAAGTTGCAATTGATTGATGCCATGCCTCTTTTTTATTCTTGCCATGTCTCTTTATTATTCTTCATTTGGTCTTTCTTGTAGGCCAGTTTGGTCTCTCCAGTATTCAAAAAGCCATCTGGTATACTAGCTTCAGTGCATCTTCTTCACTGTCCCTCAGATATTCTTCTAATGCCACTTTTTCCCCCCTTCAACTGTCTGGTGTAGTTGCAATATTCAGGGATGTTATACACTATTTACCTAATATCAGATGGATTTCAGTTCAGTCAATCATTCAGTCACATACAGTACATATTTACTGTACCAAAAAATTGAGATTACAAGCCTGTGGAGGATTAAAAAAAACAAAAATAGATCAGTTTAATTCGTTGCTGTTTGAAACAGTTATTGCAAATGTTCACAGCTGAACATGCCTTTGCAAAGTCTCAAGTGTATACCATATAACAAAAAAATAAATTGCAGCTGGTGAGACTTTTTTTTTAAAAAAAGGTAGAATTTATTTAGCAAATTGACATTCATAATCTATCAAGATGACAAGACTGAACATCGACATCTTAGGTATCAGCGAACTAAAATGGACAGGAATGGGTGAATTTAATTCAGATGACCATCAGGTATACTACTGCGGGCAAGAATCCCTCAGAAGAAATGGAGTAGCCTTCATAGTCAATAAAAGAGTAGGAAAAGCAATACTGGGATACAATCCTCAAAATGACAGAATGATCTCAGTTCGAATCCAAGGCAAACCATTCAATATCACAATAGTCCAAGTCTATGCCCCAACCACCGGTGCTGAAGAGGATGAAATTGACCGGTTCTATGAAGCCCTACAGCACCTTATAGAACTAACACCAAAAAATGATGTCCTTATCATCATGGGGGATTGGAATGCTAAAGTAGGAAGCCAAAAGATAACCGGAATAACAGGCAAGTTTGGCCTTGGAGTACAAAATGAAGCAGGGCACAGGCTGATAGAATTTTGTCAAGAGAATACGATGGTCATAGCAAACACCCTTTTCCAACAACCCAAGAGACGGCTCTACACATGGACATCACCAGACGGTCAACACAGAAATCAGATTGACTATGTACTCTGCAGCCAAAGATGGAGAAGCTCTATACAGTCAATAAAAACAAGACCAGGAGCTGACTGTGGCTCAGACCATGAGCTTCTTGTTGCAAAGTTTAAGCTTAAACTGAAGAAAGTAGGGAAAAGCACTAGGCCAGTCAGGTATGAATTAAATCATATCCCTGTTGAATATACAGTAGAGGTGACAAATAGATTTAAGGAATTAGATCTGATAGACAGGGTGCCTGAAGAACTATGGACAGAGGTTCGCAACATTGTACAAGAGGTAGCAACCAAAACCATCCCAAAGAAAAAGAAATGCAAGAAAGCAAAATGGCTGTCTGAGGAAGCTTTGCAAATAGCTGAGGAAAGGAGGGAAGCAAAAGGCAAGGGAGAAAAAGAAAGATACGCCCAATTGAATGCACAATTCCAGAGAATAGCTAGAAGAGATAAGAATGCCTTCTTAAATGAACAGTGCAAAGAAATAGAAGAAAACAATAGAATAGGGAGGACCAGAGATCTTTTCAAGAAAATTGGAGAGATGAAGGGAACGTTCAATGCAAAAATGGGCATGATAAAGGACCAAAATGGCAGGGACCTAACAGAGGCAGAAGAGATTAAGAAGAGGTGGCAAAATTACACAGAAGAACTATACAAGAATGAGCTTAACGTCCCTGATAATCACAATGAGGTGGTCACTGACCTCGAGCCAGACATCCTAGAATGTGAAGTGAAGTGGGCCTTAGAAAAGCTGAGCAACAACAAAGCTAGTGGAGGTGACAGTATTCCAGCTGAGCTATTCAAAATCTTAAAAGACGATGCAGTAAAAGTGCTACACTCAATTTGCCAGCAAATTTGGAAAACTCAACAGTGGCCACAGGATTGGAAAAGATCAGTTTACATTCCAATTCCAAAGAAAGGCAGTGCCAAAGAATGTTCAAACTATCGCACCATTGCACTCATTTCTCATGCTAGTAAAGTTATGCTTAAAATCCTACAAGCTAGACTCCAGCAGTATGTGGATCGAGAACTACCAGAAGTACAGGCAGGATTTCGAAGAGGCAGAGGAACTAGAGATCAAATTGCCAACATACGCTGGATCATGGAAAAAGCTAGAGAGTTCCAGAAAAACATCTACTTCTGCTTCATTGACTATGCTAAAGCCTTTGATTGTGTGGATCATAACAAACTGTGGCAAGTTCTTAAAGAGATGGGAGTACCAGAACATCTTATTTGTCTCTTGAGAAACCTATATGCCGGCCAAGAAGCAACAGTGAGAACTGGACACGGAACCACTGATTGGTTCAAAATTGGGAAAGGAGTCCGGCAAGGCTGTATACTGTCGCCTTGCCTATTTAACTTATATGCAGAGCACATCATGAGAAAGGCAGGGCTAGATGAATCAAAAGTTGGAATTAAGATTGCTGGAAGAAATATCAACAACCTAAGATATGCAGATGATACCACTCTAATGGCAGAAAGTGAAGAGGAACTGAAGAGTCTCTTGTTGCGAGTGAAGAAGGAGAGTGCAAAAGTTGGGTTGAAACTAAACATTAAGAAAACTAAGATCATGGCATCCGGCCCTCTTAATTCCTGGCAAATAGATGGGGAAGAAATGGAGGTAGTGACAGATTTTATTTTCCTGGGCTCCAAGATCACTGCAGATGGGGACTGTAGTCAAGAAATTAAAAGACGCTTGCTCCTAGGGAGGAAAGCCATGGCAAATCTAGACAGCACACTAAAAAGCAGAGACATCACCCTGTCAACAAAAGTGCGTATAGTCAAGGCTATGGTCTTCCCAGTTGCAATGTATGGCAGTGAAAGTTGGACCATAAGAAAGGCTGAGCGCAAAAGAATTGAGGCCTTTGAACTCTGGTGCTGGAGAAGACTCCTGCGAGTCCCTTGGACTGCAAGGCGATCAAACTGGTCAGTCCTAGAGGAGATCAACCCTGACTGCTCTTTAGAAGGCCAGATCCTGAAGCTAAAACTCAAATACTTTGGCCACCTAATGAGGAGGAAGGACTCACTGGAGAAGAGCGTAATGCTGGGAAAGATTGAGGGCAATAGAAGAAGGGGACGACAGAGAATGAGGTGGCTGGATGGAGTCACTGAAGCAGTAGGCGTGAGCTTAACTGGACTCCAGAAGATGGTAGAGGACAGGAAGGCCTGGAGGAACATTGTCCATAGGGTCGCGATGGGTCGGACACGACTTCGCAACTAACAACAACAACAACAATCTATCAAATTGTCAGCATCAAAGGGAACGTGTTTTTAACCACCAAGAAAATTAAATATTCAAATGGCAGTAAATGGCAGTGCATATTTTTAAGAAGCAGGTTATTTCTTAGTTTTACATGATTTTTAATTTTATTGTCTGAGAGGATTTAGTATATATTACATTAATTATACTGAAACAAACTCATTTAAGCAAAGTAAAGAATGGTAATTCTTTTACTGCAGGGTTAAACAATATAAATATAGTTACAATCACATATAAATATGGAGATGTTCAGATATTGAATATTTAATGTTTGATGTAAGGATTTTATTTTCTAGAGCTGATTCAAAAATGAGAATTATAGTTTGTATTTTATTTTTTACTGATCATTTAAAATTATTTATTTATACAGTAAAAAGCTGCAGCATACACAAAATAACACACCTCAAAGCCTACCTTTGCAGATTTTTTTATTTAAAAATGTGGTTGTTTATATTTCTGTGATTTTATTTCTTTACCTTATTTTTATTCTATCTTAAATCCAGGTGCCTTTACACAATAGAGCCACAGTCAGGAGTCAGAAAGCATTAGTCTTTGATCCACCATTTGTGAAGAAATGCACCATCCTGAAAAGAATTAAGTAGCTTGAATTTCTATAAGAGACAAAATATTTCTCCTTCTTAAATTAAATAGCAAAGACTTTCCATACCAAATACTAGTTTGGACATGAAAGAGGTGATATAAGCACCACCCTTTCCTATTCCTTTTAGTGTGAATAGAATAATAATGAATTATTTCCCATTTCACTTGCTTTGTTTCTTGGAAACCTGGCAAATTATTCTTCTGTGATAATTGGTGCTTAAAAAGGGTAGTTATTCCACAGATGAAATGAGAACCCTTCTGCTTTATTATAGGTACAACATGTGGATATGTAGAAGATATGGGTTTTCTGAAAAATTAAAGCTTTGAACTGTGAATGGATCATAATTAGATAAGAGCCAGAGGTTATGAAGCTTGTTTTACTTCTCATTAAAAATATGAGCTAGACCCAAAGGTTTAACAGAATCAGAAACATTAGATGGAGAAAATGAAATAAAATCTACATCTTCCTGAGTCTTGCCCAGTTTCCTAAAAATAAATTTTAGAACCTCAGAATTTAAAGGAAGCATCTCACTATCACTGCGTAATGTAGACCATATAAATTCCCTCATATTTACTCCAAATACACAATTTTACTCTAGTTTCAGCAAGTCAGGATATTGCCATCCTTATTAGCTGGATAATTGTACCAGCCATGGGATTTTTTCTATGATACTCTATGGGAGAAGACGCTGGACTTTGAAGTAGTAGCATAGGAAGAGTGTTGAAGTTTTTGAACTCTGGTATTGGGTTAGGACGCTGAGCTTGTCAATCAGAAGGTCGGCAGTTTGGCGGGTTGAATCCCAAGTGCCGCGTAGCAGAGTGAGCGCCTGTTACTCGTCCCAGCTTCTGCCAACCTAGCAGTTCGAAAGCACGTAAAAATGCAAGTAGAAAAATAGGGACCACTATGGTGGGAAGGTAACAGCGTTCTGTGCGCCTTTGGCATCTAGTCATGCCGGCCACATGACCACGGAGACGTCCTCAGACAAGCGCTGGCTCTTCGGCTTTGAAACGGAGATGAGCACTGGCCCCTAGAGTCGGAAACAACTAGCACGCATGTGCTGGGGAACCTTTACCTTTATATTGGAGAATACTCATCACGGAATTACCATTTCATTAGAATTTGTTTCTGAAAGCCGTGATACTCTCAAGTTTATTACTGAACTTCTCTGTCAGTCATAAGAAGGACCAGAATAACAGAAAATATGGAACCCAGAATAGTGTGGAAGTAAATGCTGTGGTGAGATGTAATTTTCTTATGAGTACTAGCAATTAGAGTTTCTAGTACTAGAAGAAATACACATATGCACATGCAAAACACACCCTTGTCTCTCCCAAGTTTTAGATTACTGTATAATAATTAGAATGCCAGCCTACCAAAAAAAAGAGTTGAACAGCAATTGTTGAGATCTGCACCAATAATCTTTCTTACTCAAGGATAAGCAATTAGCACTATCAAATTATGTTGGGTTTGAACAACTTTGTAGAATAAGTATTTTCAAGAGACTGTAAGAATTCTCCCCAAAATAACAGGAACCAGCTTGATTTCAGTTCCAAAAAATTCCAGATTCAGTCATAGAATTTCCATGTAGGGTTCTCAAAGACTATCTAAAGATCTGGAAAACTGTTTACAATCACATCAGCTAGTATTGAGCTGGTGCATAGTCAGAATTATGACAAGCTAGCAAATTTTAATGAAAGTTTCAAAAGTATGATCTTAATTCATACAATTGTCATTAATTTCTGTCTAAGCTAAATATATTTGTCTTAATCTTTTTCTATAATGTGTTCCTGGAGCACTGGGAAACTACTAGAGGACTGGAAAAGAGCTGATGTGGTTCCCATCTTTAAAAAAAAGGGGGGAAATGGATCTAGGAAACTACTAGCCTATTAGCTTGACCTCAATACCTGGGAGGATCTTGGAAAAGATAATCAAGCAAAAAGTCAGCAAACATCTAGAGGCAAAAAAAGTCATTACCAAAAGCCAACATGGGATTGTCAAAAACAAATCATGCCAGACAAATCTTATTACATTCTTTGACCAGGTGACAAAATTAGTGGACCAGATTAATGCTGTGGATATAATTTACTTGGACTTCAGTAAGGTATATAATAAAGTAGACCACAACCTACTACTTGATAAGATAGAAAAATATGGGTTAGACAGCATCACCACCAGATGGATTCGTAGCTGGCTGACCAGCCATACTCAGCGTGTGGTCCTCAATGGAACTGCATCTACATGGAGGAAAGTGTTAGTAGGGTGACCCATTGTTCTTGACCCAGTGCTCTTCAACATCTTCATCAGTGATTTGGATGAGGGAATAGATGGGAACTCATCAAATTTGCAGACGACAGCAAGCTGACAGGAATAGCCAACACTCCAGAAGATAGGCTTAAGAAGGATCTTGACAGACTTGAACATTGGGCGCTATCTAAGAAAATGAAATTCAGTGGTGAAAAAGGTAAGGTTCTACGTTTAGGTAAGAAAAACCAAATGTACAGGTATAGTATAAGTGGTACCTTGCTCAATAATAGCAACTGTGAGAGGGATCTTGGAGTCCTAGTGGGCAGTCAGTTCAATATGAGCCAGCAGTGTGCTGCAGCTGCCAAAAAAGCCAACACAGTGGTAGGCTGCATTAATAGAGGGATAGAATCAAGATTAATACCACTTTACAGTGCCTTGGTAAGGCCACACTTGGAATACTGCATCCAGTTTTGGTCACGATGATGTAAAAAAGATGTTGAGACTCTAGAAAGAGTACAGAGAAGAGCGACAAAGATGATTAGGGGACTGGAGGCTAAAACATATAAGGAATGGTTGCTGAAATTGGGTATGCCTAATTTAATGAAGAGGGACGTGGTGGCTCAGTGGGTTAAGATGCTGAGCTTGTCGATCAGATGGTCAGCAGTTTGGCGAATCCTGAGTGCTGCGTAACAGAGTGAGCGCCTGTTACTCATCCCAGCTTCTGCCAACCTAGCAGTTCGAAAGCACGTAAAAATGCAAGTAGAAAAATAGGGACCACTACGGTGAGAAGGTAACAGCATTCTGTGCGCCTTTGGCATCTAGTCATGTCGGCCACATGACCACGGAGATGTCCTCGGACAAGCGCTGGCTCTTCGGCTTTGAAACAGAGATGAGCACCAGCCCTAGAGTTGGAAACGACTAGCACGCATGTGCGGGGGAACCTTTACCTTTAATTTAATGAAGAGAAGCACCTGAAGGCAGGACAAGAAGCAACAGATGGAAACTACCAAAGAGAGAAGCAATTTAGAACTAAGGAGAAATTTCCTGACAGTTAGAACAATTAATCAGTGGAACAACTTGCTTCCAGAAACTGTGACTGCTCCAACACTGGAAGTTTTTAAGAAGAGACTGGACAGCCATTTGTCTGAAATGGTATAGGGTTTCCTGCCTGAGTACGGGGTTGGACTAGATGACCTCCAAGGTCCCTTCCAACATATTATTATTATTAAAATTATTATTATTATTATTATTATTATTATTATTATTATTATTATTATTATTATTATTATTATTATTATTATTATTATTATTATTATTATTATTATTCATCGCACAGTCAGCCAGATGTTCAGACTGGATTTGGCATTTTTGTCTACCTATCGAGTCCTTACCAAGGACCTGGATAGGCAGATGTGGATGTTTGATGGTATTACAGATATTGTCGCATGATGGAAGCAGTTCCTAGTAAGGCCGACTTTTGCAATTAACTAATGGCAAATCTGTCAATGCCAATGGGTTCAAGTGGTGCTCCAGTTGTTTTGGGATTGCACCCAAGATGCCTATTACTACCCTTTCTTGCCTTTGCCACAGTATTTCTATTTCTATTTGCAGGTCTTTGTATTTTGTTATCTTCTCCAGTTCTTTCTCGTCTATTCTGCCACGTCCACTATCCAGACTTTTTTTGTCTTTCTTATCAACAATTGTTAAGTCCGGCATGTTATGTTGCAGGTGCTTGTCTGTTTGAATTCTGAAGTCCCAGAGCAGTTTCATATTATTATTATTATTATTATTATTATTATTATTATTATTATTATTATTATTATTATTATTATTATTATTATTATTATTATTATTATTGTTATTGTTGTTGTTGTTGTTGTTGTTGTTGTTGTTGTTGTTGTTGTTTCTATGTGAAGACCACTATCAGTGATAAAACCACTTCCTATATAGAAGGTTTTTTTTGTTTATTTTACACCAAATAATATTTTATCATATTAATCTCTATAGGAAATTGAAATGGTATTTTTCAGGTTTATACCTCATTAACACAACAGTTTTCCAAGAAGGAATTCTGAGACGAATCTTCACAATGAAGTCAAGTCAATGAAACTTTTTAATCTATATAGCAATTTATGGCAAAAAAGGATGCTGCAATAATTAATGTTATAAAACAGGAGTCCCCAACTTCTGGGCTGCAGCCCACTAGTGGGTCATGAGGTGTTTGTAACACGGCCATAGAATGGTGGGCGAGCATGCACATGCGCTCCATTTGCACAAGCGGCGTGCATGTCACTCGTGCAAATGGAACTTCATGCACGCTTTTGCTTGCTAGTTGCTCATGTGGAACCATCCCCTCTCCCCCTCCCCCAGAAAGGTTGGGGTACTCTGTCATAAAATATTGCCATGTGTATATATGCATAGAGTTATTTTTAACCTACATTTCTGGAAGAAAAGATCATTTTGCTAAGCAAATGCTCACCAGTCAGCAATCACCATTTCTGTTCATTTTGGAGTCTATAAATGTCTACTATTTTTAATGTGCTCTATACCATCTTCCTACATATTCATTCCTACATATCCATTCATGTTATGTAGCAGAGTAACATTTTTCCTTAGATGTATTTATTGATTGATTTTACAGCACCAACCATTGAGATGGCTCATAAATTGTGTAAATGTGTTTATATCCATTTAAACTCCATCCCATAAGATCATTTATACTAATCTATTACATCTTTCCCTTTCTCTAAGTTTCATAGAGACACAATGCATTTAGTTTTAGTTTTATGTATTAATTCATGTACTTTAACATTTACTCCTTTTATTTTACAAGTTGAAATATTCTATATGCCAAGGTGATTTCATAAATGCCAAATATATCTTTACTGTCTGTGGCTTTGGTTAATTCAATATTTTATATATTGCTTTGTAGCATGATAAACTAGGCTACTGAACCTATCATACTAATCATAAGGAATATCAGTGAATTTTGAGATATATTTGGGCAATCTGACACCAAGACAACCAAATAGTAGGTTTACTTAAAGCATGCTTACATTTTCTATGTATGTAATAAGATACTATTGCATGGATCCCATAAACTAAGAAGCATAGGAAATGCTTTAAAACTTATGTAGGATATAAATATACTGTATATCAAAGTATTATAAATTTTTTCCTGTATTAAATTGTAATTCTTTTCATTTGTAGCTTCGTTGATTTGATTATGTTCTTCTAATTTGTGTTCTGTTATCTGATTTGTTTGTTCATTTACCATCATTTTCTGGGTATTTTTTATTGTAGATTTAGGCTACAGATGTGCTTTTTTATGTCATCAAAGTTGCTTTCGATTTCCTCATGGTTTAAATCTATTGTCATTTGTATCTGTCATATCATTGTGTACATTTTCTCTTGGAAAGTATTTGTCTTGCCTTGAAATATTGCTTCTGGAGGTCTTTGATGTTCCAGGCTAAATCCTTCAGGGATAAATATTGAGTGTGGTGTTCTCATTTTTTGATAGGTATACAACAGGGCTTTTTAACCAGTGGTATGGGTACCACCTGTGGTACATTGGCACCTGGCAGGTGGTACGCTACCATCCTAGAAAAGTGGTAGCAGGGGAGGGGAATGAGCTGAACCGGTGGCAGCACTGTGCAAGCCTGCGCAAGAGACAGCTGGAGCTGCAGGGTTGTCAGGGCTCAGTGGAAGTGTCAGAATCAGCGTCAGGCTCCAGCTGGAGCTCGGCGCTGATCCTGGCACTTCTGCTGATCCCAAAAGAAGCACCGATCAGCTGGAATATTGCAGCTTCTCCAGGGTCTTGGGATTTACATTCAGATGCTTGGCAATTGATTCATATTTATGACAGTCATAGTGTCCCAGGGTCATGTGAAGTGACCAAAACCTGCTGCAACCACCCAGCAGTAGGGGGGGGGAATAAAAACCAAACACTTCCCCACCCCACCCCTGCTGCCAATCCTCAACAGAAATGCTCACAACAATGAAAACCTTGGACAGGAGGAAGACCACTGCCATACTTCATCACTTTTTTCCTTTTGGGGGGGGGTGTCATCAAGTTTTTGACACCTTGCTAGATGACTGGTGGTACTCAGATGTTGCCATATCCTAAAAGCGGTACAATGGGTGAAAAGGTTGAAAAGCCCTGGTATACAATATCCATGTTGTCTCCATGTTGTTTTTTATTTGGGGGTCAATTATTAATCAGTCAAAGTTGCAGTTCAGTATCTTTAGCCACCATAAGTCCCTGTAAATTCTCCTCTAAAAGATTAGCCAAGAGCCGAAGTTTTTCTTATTCTATAAACAATTCTTAGAATTAGACAACAGTCCAGTATTTTTCTTTCAGACACTTTTTAATCTTATGGCTGGGCCAGCTCTTTCTTTGTTCCTATTTAAAGTTCAAGGGAACAGATTATTCTTTGTTTCTGGGCATCCTGCCATTTTCTGAGTCATTATTGTTAGTGTTCTATGCTCTGATTCTCCACTAGGTGTCAGTAGTTGTTTATTTTCCAGTGTTTTTTTTCCAGACAAAAAGTTATTATTGTTATATATATATATTTATAATTTCATCAAAACCCTTTAGGGTGGGCTTCCGGATGGCAAGGCGACGCTGGAGGCAGCCATTTCTTGGCTGTCAGCCTCGCAGCTCCGTAGAGCCGCCGAAAACAGCGCCGATCAGCTGTTTGGTGGCTTGGAAGCCCCCACCTCGAGAGAAGAGGAGGGGGTGAGCGTCCAGGTAGGGGTAGAGCTCTCCGGGGCCTCCAGAACTTAGAGTAGTTAACAATAGAGGGTGAAAATGGCGACTATATCTTCTAAAGTTCCTGCCCTGAGGCAGCAGTCTTCGGCGAAAACTTTATTGTCCTCTGCATCTGAATCTGTAGCAGCTTTTACAGTAAAAGTTTTGCAGAGTTTGCTCCAAGAAACTATGGAAAAGCAAATGCAACAATTTGTTGAGATAATGGAGAAAAAGTTGGAGGAGAAGTTTACAGAGAAATTAGCAGAAATGAGAGCAGACATCACATCTGCAACGTTAAATATGGCTAAAAGCATTGAGATTTTGGATGAAAAAGTGGAAGATCTTGTTCAAAATGATACTAGAATGGAAGCCAAAATGACAGAAACTGAAAATATGATAGCGAAAATGGATTATGATTTCATTTCGACACAGTATTTTCAGATGGAGCTTGTTTTGAGAATCAGAGGCCTAAAAGAAAATCCTAAGGAAAATTTGATGAAAGTGGTTTCTGAGGTTTTGGAAGGGGTGTTGGAGCGACCAGCAGATGAAATAATGGAAGATATAGATAAAATCTTCCGTGTTAATTCGTGGATTGCAAGACAAAGGAAATTACCCAGAGATGTGGTGGTTTATTTCACAAAGAGAAAGATTAGAAATGAAGTTATCCAGGCCTCCTATAATATTGATTTTTGAATGGATGAGCAAAAAGTTTTGATTTTAAAAGAGATTCCTGCAAGAATTTTAAGAAAAAGGAAGGAATTTGTTTTTTTGACACAAGAATTGAGACGACGTGATATTAAGTTTAGATGGCAAATACCAGAGGGTATGGTAGTGACTTATGAAGGTACAAGGCATTGTCTTACCACGGTGGTTCAGGCACGTGACTTTTACAGTAATGTTTTAAAAGCAGCCCCCATATCGTCTTTGGAGGCTACAAAGAAAAAAGGTGACAGAGAGCCTCAACGTTCCAGAGAGAATCCACAAGATGTTGAAGGGGTAACGCAGACAGATGTGAAAGTTACAGGAGTGGGTCAAATTTTATCACCACGGGAGAAGGCCAGAAATTGGAAGAGGTGTGCTGCTTCTGGAAGAATGAAGCAAACCTGAGGATTTAGTTGCATAATTGCAAGAGATAATAATGTAATAAGGATGCTAGAAGGATTAAGTATGTGGGGATTCATTTTTCACCCTTATAAAATAACTATATAATATTTTGTGTTGCTTTAGTTTGAAGATGATTATGAAAATTTAATTGGGAAGATTTGTAGTAGTGTTTATTGATATTCTGTAGGTTATGCTTTGTTATTTGGATGGAAAGTTTTAAGCCTGGAAGGTAGTGTATGGTATTTTAAGTTGTATAATATATTAGGAGAAGGAAAGGTTGTATTAATTTGGTTTTAGTATGTTAAAGTCTAGTTGGATAGAAGAATAGTTTTATAAAACTGATATAAATTGTTTTATGTGTGATTGAAATTAATTCGTAATACTTTTATGGGCAATATTGGAGTAGGTAATAGAATATAAGAATATAAGAATGATGTGAAGGTATTATTTTGTATTTGAATAATCATTGATATGATATCTATATGTATGTTTGGAATTTACCTATATGAGTTAAAGTTTGATAGTTTGAATAGCTTAGGATTGTTTGCGTAAGTTAGATCATGATTGTTTGTTTGTATTTTTATACCCTGTGTTTTGGTATTAGATTGGAAAGTATTATTTTGTATTTGTATAATTATTGATATGATATATATATATATGTTTGGAGTTTTCTTATATGAGTTAAAGTTTGGTAGTTTAAATAGTTTAGGATTGTTTGCGTAACTTAGATTATGATTGTTTGTATTTTTATACCCTGTATTTTGCTCTGGGAAGCTGGGGGGAGGGGGGGAGGGGGGAGGGGAAAGGGAGGGAGGGGTTGGGGAGGGTTGGGGAGGGGGAAGAGGGTGGGGGGGAGGGGGTTGGGAGGTTTTTTTTTTTGGTTTGCTAAAGATAAAATGTATTATAAAACTTTTTAATAAAAATAACCCTTTAGGGTATAGTCTTAATAGGGTTTTTTTTAGTTTCTAGATTTGTCCAGACGGTAGTATTTTAAATTTAATTTAAATATATTTATTTTCCCCTTAGTATTAATTCACCATTTCCGTCCATGAGGGTGTGGGGATGTAATCCCCTCCCTTCACTTTCAGAGCTTTTCTTGCTTTGGGGGTCTTTCCCAAGGATTTAGTTAAAAGATAGAAGAGAGAAGAATGATACTCTCAACAGTTCCAAACACACTCTTCACCAGTGTTCTGGCTTGTGCTCTTGGACTTGGGCTGCAAGCTTCTAGCTTGGGCTAGATGCTGATGTACAGCTAGCCTTTCTCCTGTTGGGTTGGAAGGCTTCCCCTAGATCAAACAAAATGACCACTATTGTTTTGTGATCAACAGGGCACCCCACCTTTATGGCCACCTCTTCAGGGCAAATTCAGACCTATTTAGGGTCCCCCTGGCAGGGTGAAACTGGCTATAGGGGGTGGAGCTCTGCTATCCCATGACCGTGTGCTGCAGCGCAGAACCGGAAGTCGTATTATCACTTTGATTTTATTGAAGAACACAGAGCTTCTCATTTCTAACATTAACAATCATTTCCAAGTTAACAATAGCTTGTGATTATTAATACACTAACATCTAACTACCTTGCATATTTTTCATGTGATATTTTTAAAAGTTCTTTTCCACAAAAGGTATTTATAATACATAGATTCATGATAAAAAAATTTCATATAATAGATGAGTAGCAACAACCAATAAAGAGAAAATTAGAATGATTTAATGCTTTGCAAGCATGTTCCTTCGTAATATCACAGCTGAGTTATAAGATGCTTTCACAGATGACATCCGTGGGCAGAGTCAGAACAAAGGACACAGCAGAATCACGCTTTCTGGGGAGAGAGGTCAGTCTCCCTGGCCTCTGCCAGAAGACTCATTTTCAGTGTGCTGTGAAGGAATAAAATATTGATGTTCTGATCCTTCCCAAAATGGCTTATCTCAGGTAGACTTCTTGTACTAGCTTCATCATCAAAACAACTGTTTTGAATTAAATCTATTTTTCTCTTTCTTACCATTTGTTCGGATACTTTTCCCCTCCCTTTTTTTGGGTAAAATCATGATAGAATATCTCATCTATGCCATGAATTTATATACCAAATTCAAGACTGTACAATAAAATATAAAGGAAATTGTGTACCATTTATTATTGAAAGCTAGAGTGAAGAAACAGTATGTAATGGGGCACTTATCCAGTCGTGGCCTATTGTTCTGGGGGAAAAAAAAATCTCCAAAGGTGATTGTTTTGAAATAAGGCAGGTGTAAAAACAAGATGTGATCTGAATGGCTTTGCTGAAAAGCAAAGCATTTGTTCTCACATTCTTTCCATTCTGCTTTTATGATCAGGATATGTGTCTCTGAGATAATGTATCATGATCATGCTTAACATAGTTTCCATATTTTTTTTGCTTAGGATATGTCCTCTCAAGGTAATATGTCACAAACTTCACATATTTAAAAAATACTGATAATATTGTTATGACTATAACTTCTAAGACGAAAACCAAAAGCAAATTGTGCTTTTCAAAAAGCTAAGTATATAAAACAAACAGCAGCCAAATCTTATGCTGCCCATGAAATGAATGTTTATAACCGAAAAGACAGAGCAACATTAAAATATAAGCATGAGGATGAATGAAAGCCTTTGCTTCTTAGTCCCCAGGAACACTGATACTGTGTAAATGGAATAAATATTTAAATCAATTAAAATATATGTCTTTTAACTGTAGCTTTTGTCATATGCCAACTAGATGAAATCAGCAAAGCCCATTGAAAGTACATATTTACAAGATTTAACAACCAGTGAACTTATCGAAAATGTCTGGATATATTTGAAGAAGTCAAAGAAGAAAGATCATTATATTGTATCCAAATTGTCTGTGTGTTGTGTGTTTCTCAATAGCAAGTTCAATAAGCTATGTTCCCTTGGATGCCAGACTTCTATTAGCTCTGTGGAGATGACTAGCAATGTTTATGACAAATTATGCAATATTCCTTTTACAAAACTGAATACATTGAATAAAGCTATAATGTTGGTTGTATTATTTTTATCCCATATTAAAGTCTGATCTTAATTGGTGTTGAAGGAAAAATATTTATCATTGGTAAAGAAGAAAAACTGTTGGAACATTGAAAAATATTTTTGTTTTGTTTTAGCATTCATTAAATAAAATACAAGATAGATAGAAGGTCAGCTGTCTCTATTTTTTAAGTGAAAACAAAGAGACTGCAAGCTGACAAAATTAATTTGAGCAGCGGGAAAGGGAAAAAATAATAAACCATTCTGTCTGGCCACCCACTTCCATCAAACCTCTCCCACCCATTCAACATGTTTTGTAGGACAGAAAGATACATGGAGATATCTCAATTTAGTTCACTTGCATTGAAAAAAAATATGCTTAAATTTGTAGCTTTATGAGAAAAAAACATAGTTGTATCAAGTTTTGTATGTTATATGTACACTTATTATAACTATTTCATAACAAAAGAAATATTAGTGTAGCTCAGGAAGACTGCTGTGTAGCCAGAAGACAAAACAGATAAATCTAGTGGCTGCTGCGAAGAAAGAAAAAAGGGGAAAGAGATAAAAGAACATTATCGATGCAGGGATATTAAATGCCACAGTACAATACATGTAGCTTGCATTATATTATACTATAGAGCAGACATGTCAAACACAAGGCCCGGGGGCCAGATCCGGCCCGCAAAGTGGTTTCATGTGGCCCGCGAAGCCATCCTGGAAACAGTGAGGGAACGGCCCCCACTGCCTTGGCCCTGGCCCAGAGACCCTCCTCCTGCCAGAGACCCTCAGATCTGTCCCACTCCTGCCCAGGCCCCCATAGGCCCCCTGGATGCCAACGATGTAGAGCTGGCCACGCCCAGCCAGTAGGCCATACGCACTCTAGCCACGCCCACCCAATAGGCCACACCCACCCTGGCCACGCCCACCCGGCCCCCTGAGGGCAACCGCCATGCTGATGCGGCCCTCAATGAAATTGAGTTTGACACCCCTGCTATAGAGTATAGTATACTACAATTCTACAATGGTTTTGTACTTATGTAAAGTTTCATAATGATTTTTCAAGAAGTTGGTGGCATGCAATAACCACCAAACTGCTTCATCACAGCTCCATTGAATGATAAATGTATAAACTCTAGCAGCATTCTAGCATAAATGAATTTTCTATTAGCATTAATCTAGTATCTCAGACACAATCTGGGCTCCTTCAAAGCACACACACATACATGTTTACTACAGGAACAGTTTAAAAGAGGGGGAGGATATGCAGAAATATTTGCATCTACTATATATATTGGTATTTTTCCTTTGGGTCTGTTTTTTATCACTGTAGTCACACTGGCATTTCAAACTAAAGTTATGTATTTTTAAAGCAATCTATAATTTAGAAAACAATGTTGGGGGAAAGTTAAGAGAAAAATACCCATATAAATGAACATATAATATTTAGTAACCATTATGTAGGAAAAATTGTTTGCAAATCCTAAATTACTTTTGCCAAATGTCAAATTAAATGCACATTTTAGTGCAAATCATTTTTATATGCATATTATTTGACAAACCTAATTAGATAGTATCACAAAAATGAGAAACTCAAACTAGGCAGATTTGCAAAAGTGAAACGGAGAATCTCATTCATCTTTTGATAAACAATACATGTGTGGATATTTTACTGTTTTCCCAAGACTTGTCATTGCATGGATTGAAAATATAATATACATCATTTCCATGCTACTTTTGTTTTCAGAAGCAGGAGACAGAAAAAAAAGGTCCCTATATTAATATTTTTGTGTTTGATGCTTCAAATAGGTTTACATGAATCAAATTTTTCAAGAATAATTATGTGACCCTCATTGCTTAAAAACATAAAAAGTTTCCTGACTGCATGTTATTTATCCATTAATAGGTGTAAGATTACAGCAGTATGCTGGCTTGCAAGTTATTCTGCTAGGTAATATGAAAAGTTTGGTGAGAACAAGGGAGAGCAATTTCATTAAAAGTGACTGGGTTATTGGAAGATTCAAGTATGAATAACCAGAGACTGTCTATTTGGTCAGATAAAAAGAAATCCTTTTTGCAAACATTGTTTAAGTATATTTATATGTATGTCTGACAAAGGTAATGAATATAAATCTAAAAGCAGAATTGATTTTATTATTTATGGCAAAATAAGAAATTAATGAAGAGTCTGAGGCTAATGAAAAATTCTTAATGTGAAACAGACCGCAATCTGATTAAGTCAAGAACAGATCTTAGGAAATCAAGGGCAGGAGAGATAAGAAGTGAAAGAAACAAAAGTGAAAGTAGAATGACTTAATTGTTCTTACTATCAGGAAATTTCTTGTCCAGCCTTCAGGTGTTTTAAAGAATAGGTTTATTAATAGTTCTTCCTCTAATGTTACCTGCCTTCACTTTTTCATTTTCTTTTTTTTTAATGTTAAAAATGGATTTTTGTACTTTTTTGAAGTGAGGGGATAAAATGGACATTAGCAAACTGCTTTCTTACAGATTGCATTTTTATTGCAGCGCCCTAGTAATGGTCTCAGTTAAGCAAATTAATCTCCAAAGGATAATAAAGCACCTTAAGTAGTAAGTAGTTCAAAATATAGTCAGAGACTTTGCTGTTTGCATTTGATAGAAAATTCTTTTTAGCATTCATATTTTAGAATTTAGAATTATAATATCACTATACCATCACTATTTTGCCTTCTTAGTTTTAGAAGCAGCAGATTAAGTATAGCAAGTTAGGCTTTGTTTTTATTGTGTGTATTAATTGGTAGCTGTCCAGAATTATTTATATATTATAGTTACAAGTTGTGATGGCTCATGTGATCACCTCACTTACTGACCTGCTGCCCATGCTCCCCTTGATGGGCTCAGGTCAGTAAGGAAACATGGGTTACCTTGGGGTGGGGGAGGTCCTGGGAGACCTAGCATAGGTCCATACCCACACTATAGCATCTCCTCAGCTCACATTTGGCCTTCCCTGGGTCTCCTATGGGTTCCTCCACCTTGTGAGACAGCTGAGGTCCACTACAACCCCTCATGTTCCCTGCAGGCTTTGGGGCTGTTTCCCTCCCACACTGGGTCTTCAAGCATTCAGGGGCTCAGTGAGACTGGATGAGAGGGAGATGTGTGTGTGTGGGGGGGGGTACTGCACTCCATCATAAGTGCAGACAGATTTTGTTCACATGACCATAGGGGAGCTGCAGGAGCTATAATATTGAAACTGGGTTAAAAGTAGCTTTTGAGGGATTTGTCATAACTTTGGTCATCAAACAATCAATCAGTCATAAGTTATCCCTAGGGGGAGGGCGTTCTCTGTGGGCGCACCTGCCTGTGGAACTCCGGACCGCCCCCGACCTTCATTCGTTTCGCTGGGACCTAAAAACCTGGTTGTTTGATTTAGCTGGCCTGGACTGAGGGGTTTTAAATTTTTAAATTTTAAATTAAATTTTAAATTTGGGCTAACGTTATTCGATTCTATTTTAATTTTAACTGTATTCTAACTTTTGTACTGTTTTAACTGTTTTTAACTTTGCCCTGTAAACCGCCCTGAGTCCTTCGGGAATAGGGCGGTATAGAAATCTAATTAATAAATAATAAATAAATAAGTTGAGAACTACCTACTGTCGCTTTGTAGAGCCTTTCCAAAATATAGGCAATTTGATTGAGGAAAAAAACAGAATCTGTACTATTAAAACTTTTTTGTTTGTGTCTTTCATCTAGGCTTTTTTTTTAATAAATAGATTTTTATTTGCATTTTCCCCAATGGAGTTCTAAAAGGATTTACCTAATGTCATGCATTTTTGTATATACTGTTTCTCATCTTCACATACATTATTAAACCATTTAGATGAATATCAGCACTGCAACATTCCGAATACTGAGAACAGGTGTACATAATGTTATTCTAATTATTTTCCAAAAACAAATTCCATTTTTTAAATTCCTAATGAAGGGAAGGGAAGAAAGAATTCTTCAAATGCTTCTTTTTGTGTAGTAATTAGGTTTGGAAAACAAAGGTCGTATTTGCGCGTAACAAACTATTTTTATAGGTTTAATTACTGTATAGTTCAAGTAGGACTAAGGCGGAAAACGTGGCTGGGCATGACCAATAGGATTCATGATTCCTTGCTTGAAAATTAATTCCACCGATTTATACACTGCATTCATGTAGTTTGGGATGTTGATGTTTGAGAAACAGCACAAAGGCATAAGCTTGCTTTTAAATGGATCCCAGCCAATATGTGTATTTGTTTTTGTGGTGATATTAGCATTCTTTTTTTTCTTTCACATATTATCACATTAAAGAGAAAGATTCCCGTATTTTATTTATGACATTTATTTACCCATGCCTTGGCTTATTCACTGCTGCTTCATCCATTGTACAAGTTATTTGAGCATTTTTCTCCCCTTCCATGCAATCATTTCTGATTTTTAGAAACTGCCTGGACAATTTTCTTGGCAAGCTTTTTCAAAAGTGATTGCCATTGCCTCTTTCCAAGGGCTGAGAGAAAGTGAGTGGCCTAAGGTAATTTGTCAATCCTTAAATATTGTATGTAGCAGCTCGAAATCTGAAAAAAAAATAACCCAAAAATGTAGAAAAGAAAGAAAAGCCTCCTTCTACATTTTTTTTTTGTCCAATGGAAATTTTAAAAACTTTTTTTAAAAGCTATCAACAGCTGCATTTTCGCAGGAATACATGTCATGTGTCAACCTTTTTTTCCACTACAGAAGACATAGATGTTAGCTTTGGGGGCTAATGTTAATGTTAATGTTAAAACCGCAAGATAGAAAAAAAATAAATACAAAATATGTTCTAAAAACACCTTACAAAATGTCTTTTATTCTATACTCACTATTCTATACTTGTGCATTTGTTTTTTCTTGCCTAAATGTAAAACCTTACTTTTCTCTGCACTGAATACCACTTTACTTGGAATACCACATCCAGTTTTGGTCACCACGATGTAAAAAAGATGTTGAGACTCTAGAAAGAGTACAGAGAAGAGCAACAAAAATGATCAGGGGACTGGAGGCTAAAACATATAAGGAACGGATGCTGAAATTGAGTATGTCTAGTTTAATAAAGAGAAGGACTAGGGGGGACATGATAGCAGTGTTCCAATATCTCAGGGGCTGCCACAAAGAAGAGGGAGCCAAGCTATTCTCCAAAGCACCTGAAAGCAGGACAAGAAGCAATGGATGGAAACTAGTCAAGGAGAGAAGCAACCTAGAACTAAGGAGAAATTTCCTGACAGTTAGAACAATTAATCAGTGGAACAAGTTGTGAATGCTCCAACACTGGAAGTTTTTAAGAAGAGACTGGACAACCATTTGTCTGAAGTGGTATAGGGTTTCCTGCCTGAGCAGGGGGTTGCACTAGATGACCTCCAAGGTCCCTTCCAACATTATTATTATTATTGTTATTGTTATTGTTATTGTTATTGTTATTGTTATTGTTATTGTTATTGTTATTGTTATTGTTATTGTTATTGTTATTGTTATTGTTATTGTTAGTGATGTGCAGAGCTGCTCTTGAGTAAGCAAGAGCTTGCACAGAAAAACGGGATTTTGAGAGTAGTGAATTATGCACAGTAACCATACAGATGCACTGGGATGTGTAAAACTTTTACTTGTAGAATAAAGCATAGTCCAGGTCATTCATAAGTAATTAGATGATAGTCAATAACAACAGTCTAAGGCAGGGGTGTCAAACTCAATTTCATTGAGGGCCACATCAGCATTGCGGTTACCCTCAGGGGGCTGGGTGGGTATGGCCAGGGTGGGCGTGGCCTACTGGGTGGGCATGGCTAGAGTGCATATGGCCTACTGGGTGGGCATGGCCAGCTCTACATCGTTCGCATCAAGGGTGCCTATGGGGGCCTGGTCAGGAGTGGGACAGATCTGAGGGTCTCTGGCAGAAGGAGGGTCTCTGGGCCATGGCCAAGGCAGTGGGGACCGTTCCCTCACTGTTTCCAGGATGGCTTCGCGGGCCACATGAAACCACTTCGTGGGCCAGATCCGGCCCCCGGGCCTTGTGTTTGACATGTCTGGTCTAAGGATTATCCACTACAGAGCCGTCTTACCAGTCTTTAAGTCAACCACAATAAACAGAGTTCTTCAGACTTTACAAACAGTAGCAAAATCTACACACCACGATAAACAGAGAGAATAGCAGAGAGACTTGAAAACATCACCAATTGTAACAGAGAGAGATAAGCCATGTCACTTGTTCCCTCTTATGGCCCTTGGGATCAGTGCTAGCCAATCAGCAGAAATTATGATGCAATACATTTACTTTTAAAGTTATGCATTACAGTTTTTATTGCAATCATACAGCAGTAGTTTATATATTGCCAACCCAACCAGTTAGGCATCAGACATATACCTAGCAATTAGGATTTAACTATCATCTAACAATCAATCATCTATTATCTATCTGTTTATGTATATGGGCAATGTATAAGATCATTAATAAATAATAACAGCAGTTGGAATTTAAGAAGACCTGCTATGCTTTTCTTTTGACTACATTCTCTTTTCTTCTTGAACTCAGCAATGATTTTTAGGGCCCTCCAGAAGAAGTTGACTTTAAACCTACAAGGAACAATGGCCCAGGCTAAACTGAAGATAGGAAGTTGAGTGGACAAGAGAAAAAAAAACAGAAGCATTGTAGTGATTTCTGGGTTTTTTTGGTGTGTTTTCAATTATGAAACAGAAGAAATGAGTATGGGCCAGACAGAGACCACAGACATGATAGAGCAGCTGCCAATATTTGTAAAGTATACAGATAATTGTCCCTTCCTGTCATCTATATAGAGATAAATGATACTTTGAGAATATTAAGATTTTGAGTGTTGCTTTCATTCTTCTAGTCCATGGAAAAGACAAAGATTTTGGCTGGGAAATTCTGTCGAGGGAAGATATTTGGCTGCTGAAACTACATCTTCTGTTTTCTGGATGAGAGATTTCTGTCACAAAATGGATTATATGTTAGAAGAACTGAAAGGAATTTGTTGGCCTAAAGCAGGATGAACTTGATCAGGGCAACAGAAAAATGTGGACTTAGACATGAAAACTCTGTATTAAGGACCTCCAAAAGAAGAAGAAGAAGGAGAAGGAGAAGGAGAAGGAGAAGGAGAAGGAGAAGAAAAGTCTTCTAGAAGGTGAAACTAGTGCTATAATGGGCTTTTAATCACTCAATTAAGGCATAGGAAGAACATTAATTAATTATGATAGCCTTCATTGTATATACTAATATTTAGAATAGGGATTACAAGCAAGATCAGCTTAAAACTTTAATAGATAAAGGCAAATATGATTTAATAGCTACAATAGGTATCTGATGGGATAATTTATTTGATTGGAATACGGCAATTAGAAGATACAAAGTTGTCAAGAAAAAAAGAAGTGTCAGCTGCTGATCCATGAAGAAAAATCTGGATGATGTTTTTCAAAAGCAAGATGTAGATCTTTCAAGCAAGTATGAATTATCAACCTTGCTAAGCATGGTGTTGAGGAAATCATACCTTTCTTCTTTATAGGATGGAATGAGCAATGAGTGTAGTGAGCTGAGGCAGTGAGGAAGATACTTCAGATGCAGATGGGCATTTTTGCTGTACCTGTTGGGACATGTATATCTGCACTTTCTTATATTCAGTGTATCTTTTAGTGGAACCACAAAGCACCTGTGGAAGGTATGCATTGTTAATTATCCTAGGAAATTGGATTTATAGTTCTTAGTATAGTCGTTTTAAGAATTTGTATACATTTGTATAAATTTGCCTCCTCGCACATTCCAAAGCACCATTTTGTCTTCTGTTCCAACAATAGAGCAGAGCTCTAATTATATATAATTACACTCTAGGCACAGTATTACTAAAAACGGCTAGTAGAAGGGAAAAATAGTAACCTGTCTCATCCCTTAGATGGCTATAAAATATTTAATGTAATTAATTATCCATTGTAAGATAGACAGACAGACTGTCTACACATTTTTAACAGATATGAAAAGATTTCTGAAGAAATAGGGGACTATAAAAAATGAACAACCATAATAACAGCTATAAGCCAGAGATCTAAGGGTAGAACAAAAGGTAGTATTTAACTCAGCAGAACCCTTCCCTCCCTTCCACCTTTCCTCCTCCCCTATCTCCCTCCTTTTCCTTCCTTCCTTCCTTCCTTCCTTCCTTCCTTCCTTCCTTCCTTCCTTCCTTCCTTCCTTCCTTCCTTCCTCCCTCCCTCCCTCCCTCCCTCCCTCCCTGCCTCCCTCCCTTTCCATAAGGGCTAAACATGGTAGATATCCATAGACAAAAGTATATAAAATGAGTTCATCAAGACACTGTATCGTGCTTTCAAACTGTGGCAAAGTAAGTGCCTTTTTACCACCTATTACTTTTTTATTATGTAACTATTTTATTATGTAAATATTCATTTACAGTGCCATCTGAACAAAGAGAAATTACTTCACTGTATATTGACATTGCCAGGCCTCTTTGTGCACCAGTGTCCCACTTCTCCCCCCTGCAACCCAAAAAAATGGCATACAGAAAATTTTGGCATCAATTCATCCAATCTCTTCACATTCCTGTTTGTGAGAAATATACAACAAATGTTGTAAATTAGTATACATATGTTTCTTATATCTATTTCTCATTAATCTTGAGAGGAAATGAAGCAGTGATATGCAACTGGAAAAAAATATAGTTGTACTAAATATAGAGCATAATCCTGATGCTTAAAACGTTGTCACATTTCGTTCAATACCCTATGCTCTTTTCTTTCTACATATTTCTGAGTTTAGAAAAAGCTATGGAGGTAATACACAGATACAAATATGATTATAGTATTCATACAAAATTGCAGCCATGTTCAAGATATTATTGGAAGTAGAATTGCAAGGGAAATCCACTATTAACTCTATTGAGGATGGATCTATGTAACCTTTGCTGAACAAACTTTATTAAAACCTAACAGTTACAATCTAGTCTACAGTGTGGAATATACAGACATCCTTATAAGCAATGATTTTCAATAAGTAGAGCAAAAAGCATTGTCAGGACCAGGTAAATAGTTGAGCTTTCTAAGAAAAAAGACAAAATTTGGAACGGACATAGACATAGATTTAGAAATGGTCCTGATACATGGAAGATGTTTCAAAGCTTGACTGATCTCAGGTGTTGTTGTTAGTTGCGAAGTTGTGTCTGACCCATCGTGACCCCATGGACAATGTTACTCCAGGCCTTCCTGTCCTCTACCATCTTCTGGAGTCCATTTAGGCTCACGCCAACTGCTTCAGTGACTCCATCCAGCCACCTCATTCTCTGTCGTCCCCTTTTTCTCTTGCCCTCAACCTTTCCCAGCATCAGGCTCTTCTCCAGTGAGTCCTTCCTTCTCATTAGGTGGCCAAAGTATTTGAGTCTTAGCTTCAGGATCTGACCTTCTAAAGAGCAGTCAGGGTTGAGGGTCAGGATATCAGGTAGAAACATTTATTCTAGAAGCTCTCAGTCTGCACCTTTGCCCTTTAGTGTTCAATGTAAAGATGGTGACGATCTTTTGGGTATGATATCACTGTTGAGATTTACAGGAACAAGGGCAGAAACAGAGCTACACATTGCCACTAATGCTATAACCATGGATTCAGGTGTGCCTTGGATTCCTTGCATTCAGGTCTGCCAGATGCTGCATGCTTTCTTCATGTTGTCTTTCAGGGATGAATCATGTTTAAAATTTGCTAGATTTGCTGTATGTAGGAAGACAATATGCATCCTGAATTCCCATCCTTCCCCACATGGTTTTCCAGATTTAGTTTTTATAGTAGCTTCTTGTTTTTTGTAAAGATTCCTTGATCAGTCACATTTCTTGGCACCCCATTATTCTTAATGTAATCCACAAGCTGGCCTGATTTCCACCATAAAAGTTTATCCTTAGCTATCATAGGTACTTCTGAAATCCACTTGCATCTTTTCCACTCTGAAATTTTGGAAATACATTCCTACTTTGTTTTTTTTTTGGGGGGGGGGAATCTTTCTATACCACCTCTGATTCACTTTTGCATGTTAAGCCTACTAAATCTGTTAATAATATTGTATTATATGCTGACTATCCACAAACTCAAATTTACGTTTTTTAATTTTCTAAGTTTATCCCACATATGTGATACCAATCATTCATAGGCTGCTCCATGGTTTGTACCTGGAAGTGTTCTGGATGGTTGGATTGCACTTTTTGGCTTCTGTTTCCCGTTAAGTAGTTAATTTGATTCTGATGTTCATCAGGTGAATTCCAAGTCCAGATTATATATGTTGCTTGAAGAAAAAGTTGCCAACAAATAATTCTATTTGCAAAACTGAATTAAGCTGAAAATCCAGAAGAGCCAAATAATCCTTTTATGTTGCTCCCAATTACTAATTAAAGGACAGAAGAAAGTAGTGCCTTGGTGATCCTTTCCTTTCCAAAGATACGATAGGGCCAAACAGGATAACTACAGTGTTCAATTAAAGTTCCCACCCTTGGAGGTGCTTTGTGTATGTTGAAGTTCTTCCAGGCTTGTGAAGACTGCAAGCAATCTGAAATATATCCAGTGTTAAAGCATTTGTGCTTGTCCTGGAGAGAAATGTGAAAGCAATGGTCTGAAGAAATTTGAAGCCTCCTGAATTGCTTTGTAGAAATAAATTGGCAGTTGGAATTAGGTCACCTCCAGGGTTTGAATGATTTCCCCAAAGTGAACCCATGTCAGTTCACAAAAGTTTATATTATACAATACAGCTTATTCCTGGCAAATAGTATCCTCTGGCAGGACAAATCTGATTAAACTTAACTTCTCTTCTCTTCTCTTCTCTTCTCTTCTCTTCTCTTCTCTTCTCTTCTCTTCTCTTCTCTTCTCTTCTCTTCTCTTCTCTTCTCTTCTCTTCTCTTCTCCTCTCCTCTCCTCTCCTCTCCTCTCCTCTCCTCTCCTCTCCTCTCCTCTCCTCTTCTCTTCCCTTCCCTTCCCCTCCCCTCCCCTCCCCTCCCCTTCCCTCCCCTCCTCTCCCCTGCCGAGAAGTTATTGAAATCTACAGAATCAATTTTCAGAATCCAATTTTTGAATAATAGAAGAAGGGCCTATTTTCGGGAATGGAAAAACTGAACTAATTTTTAGTATACATTTTTATTAAAAGTACTACAAAGATCATTAATAAGAGAGGAAAGAAAGAAAGAAAGAAAGAAAGAAAGAAAGAAAGAAAGAAAGAAAGAAAGAACGAAAGAAAGAAAGATGATTTTTTGCAATAATCAAAACTAAAAATCATAATTGCATTTTTTTTCTATTGTATATCAGGGTTTCCAGTCAACCATAAATGTAGATATTGATTTTTTTTCTAATCAAAGAAGTTAAGTTAGTCATCTCCACAATTTCTATTTTCTTTATCAATCATTCCTCCATTATAGGTAGTACAATATTGAACCTTGAACCTTTCTCATTTTGAACATATAATAGTCTCACTGCAGTTGTCAGATATAAAAATAAACTCCTGTGACTTTTTACTAGTTTACTAGTTAGTCCCAAAAGAGAAAAAGTAACTACTTTTTTATCTGCCAATCCATTCTGTTTTTAAATTATCATAAAATTACCATTTTAAATTAAATATAATTAGTCAAACTGTCAGTAGCTATGAAAATAAATACAATGTACTCTGTACCTCATGAAAGCCCTCTAGACTTACAACATTGGTTCTTGATCAAAACTTGCCAGGGACACGAATGCTTCCACTAATCTATGCCAAACTATCTTGGACAGCAAGATCTTGCCTGGAGCATCCTTCTGGTGGCATTTAAAACACCTGGTGCCCCATGATGAGTGAAAGAAAAGATTTTTTTTATTCTGTTTATAACTACATATATATATACCAGAACTGGGTACTTTTATTGCTAAGGACAGAATAATATGACATCATGTTCAAAAGTAATCCAACCAATAAATGAATAGTTCAAGCAAGTTGTAAATTAATAATTTAAGCAAGCAGTAACTTTCATGAAGGAACTTTTTCATTGTGTGCTTTATATCAGAGGTCTCCAACCTTTCCGGGATCACTAGCGGCCCTGTTCATGTATGCAACATGCACTGGTGCCGTGCGCATGCATGAACAGCCACAAACCCTCTGCTGCAGCTAGTGGCCCATTCACACATGGGCAAATGGGCCACAGACACTCACCCAGCACTAGCATCCCCATTTGCACCTACACACATGCAAAAACAGGACCACAGGCCCTTGTGCGAGTGGGGGGAATTCACGCCCACACATGCACGCACTGACCAGCCATTTCCACAGCCCACTGGCCAAGAGCCCACAGCCCGGTCCCAGGCCATGACCTTAGGTTGGGGACTCCTGTACTAAGGAATTTTAAACCTTGTAAGACGTTATGACAAGTGCCTCAATTTGAATGGCGATTATGTTGAAAAGTAATGTAATGTTGTAGTTTGCTAATGGGTATAATAAAAGTTCTGTATCTGCGAGTGTCTGTCATTGATAACCAAATGGAGGTTTATTTCTGAATTGCCCTCATATAATGAAAGTATTGTATGCACTGATTTAGTTTAAATCTCACTGTACATTGTCAATGTCACATATTCATATTTGAAGTACACTTGAACAGAAGTAATTGAAGTCACTGTAAAGCTCAATTGGCTTTCACATTTAAATGTAAGTTTTCTTTTTATTCTGTTTGTATGATTTCTTGTACCTGTTAGTTAATTAATTTGTGTTGGATAATAAATTTGGATAATAATTTAGATAATAAATGATCGTTCATTTCTTCTGAGACATTACATTGACACAATGAAACAGTCAGTTTGCAGGCAGCTACGGATTGCTGGGTTACCATAATTTCCTTGGTGTTGGAAACTTTATTTTTGGTTTAGTTGCACTATATTTGTTGTTTTTTTTTTGTATGGTGATGGTTATATCACTCTATATGCCACTGGAAGGTATTCTAGACAGTTGAGATGATACAACCCAAAGCTAGTTTAACAGCTCCCTTTGTAAAGAGAAAATTTCAGCAGTGAAATTGACTTATGTCCCATGGGTTTCCTCTTTTTTCTTCAGAGAAAACAAGGAATGAGCATTTTCTTTTCATATTCTATTATTCTTTTCAGGGTCTCTCTCACTCTCTCTGTGTGTATGTGTGTGTGGTTTGTGTGAATGAGCATTTTTGTTGCTGGATTTGCAAAAATGTCAACGTTAATAGAATTTTTGCTTTCAAAAATGAAAAATCCCTGAAAAATGCACTATGTTAAGTTGTGGACAAGCAACAAGTACTTTTAAAACAAGGTTAAGATTAATAAATCTTCATCATAGAATATATGTGTAAGAGAAGATAAATAATAACAAGCTTCTGGAAGAAAATATTATTAATTGCCTACATTAAGAAATCAGGCATAGAAAACTTCCAGTTGAAAGACCTTAAAAATGTAAATAATAATAATAATAATAATAATAATAATAATAATAATAATAATAATAATAATAATAATAATAATAAGAAGAAGAAGAAGAAGAAGAAGAAGAAGAAGAAGAAGAAGAAGAAGAAGAAGAAGAAGAAGAAGAAGAAGAAGAAGAAGAAGAAGAAGAAGAAGAAGAAGAAGAAGAAGAAGAAGAAGTTGGAAGGGAACTTGGAGGTCATCTAGTCCAACCACCTGCTCAGGCAGGAAACCCTATACCATTTTGGACAAATGGCTGTCCAGTCTCTTCTTAAAAACTTCCAGTGTTGGAGCATTCACCACTTCTGGAGGCAGGTTGTTCCACTGGTTAGTTGTTCTAACTGTCAGGAAATTTCTCCTTAGTTCTAGGTTGCTTCTCTCCTTGACTAGTTTCCATCCGTTGCTTCTTGTCCTGCTTTCAGGTGCTTTGGAGAATAGCTTGACTCCCTCTTCTTTGTGGCATTTTTAAGTTGTAATAAAAACTTCAACGTGAATACCAAACTTACCTATTAAGGCAGTCAATAACGTGTACAGAAATTTTAGCAATTGTACTCTTTGTGAAGCATATTTTTTTGTAAAATGCACACACATTTATTCATGTTTTTTGCTATAAAATGTTTATAAAGCATTAAAGTTGATGGAAGCAAAGCTATGTATTGATTTTGGACATATAATATAATTAATTGTATAACTGTTGAGCAAATATGTCCTGTCTTAGTCCCATCTCCTTTACTTTTGCTCATTGTAGAATAGACTATTGTCATGGATTAGCCTGTATATTATAAACTGTAGCATGTTATCCAATTCATGTTTTATGAAGCTTAGCAACTTGTGAAAGTATATTATCATTTTACCCACGGATCTAATTTGGTGATAACAGTTCTACTGTATTTCTCATGAGATATTTAAAGGAAGCTGTCCTTGAAAATTAAGGACTGTTATATTTTGATTAACTTTGGTATACTTTTAAACTGTGGTGGTGTTGCTCAACCCTTTTAGTGGTTAAGCTCTATTAATAAACAATATCAATACTTTTGTTTTAATAAGATCTACTTTATTACAGTTTTTTGTCCATCATTAGTGTAAAAGGGACGCGGTGGCTCAGTGGGTTAGGACGCTGAGCTTGTCGATCAGAAGGTCGGCAGTTTGGCGGGTCGAATCCCGAGTGCCGCATAACAGAGTGAGCGCCTGTTACTCGTCCCAGCTTCTGCCAACCTAGCAGTTCGAAAGCACGTAAAAATGCAAGTAGAAAAATAGGGACCACTACGGTGGGAAGGTAACAGCGTTCTGTGCACCTTTGGCGTCTAGTCATGCCGGCCACATGACCACGGAGACATCCTTGGACAAGCGCTGGCTCTTTGGCTTTGAAACGGAGATGAGTACCGGCCCCTAGAGTCAGAAACGACTAGCACGCATGTGCGGGGGAACCTTTACCTTTACCTAGTGTAAAATATTGAATCTATCATAATTTTTCCAGGAATCCATATAAACATATACTACAGATTCTGGCTTTAGCAACATTGACTTCTTTTACTATTTTTGCTGGTGATTTACCATATTTTTAGTACAAAATAGATAAAATAAAAATGTTTTATTCTTTTCAAAAAGATAAGAAAAAATAAGTGTGCATGAATTTACATCATTCCCAATTAAAGGAGTCTTACATATATATTCATATCATACTGCGCAATCTATTTATATTTAGGTACGTGTAGGTTTAATAAGTAAAAATGGGGGAAATATAAATTTAAACATACAAACAGATAACATTATTCTTCTGACTCATATTCTCATATCAAGACCACATGTAACACCTTTGCTCCATGAAGTGCACTGGATCCAGTTTGCTTCCAGGTTCAATTCAAAGTGTTGGTTATCACCTGTAAAACCTTATATGTCATACAGGAAGGCTATGTAAGGAACCAACTTCACATCAGCCTATGCCACTTGATCAGGCAGGGAATGTATACTGAGGGTATACCCATCAGTCTGTATAATAACATGGCTACTTTTTCCTTTGTTCAATTATTTGGATCATATTTCATAACATTTCTGCTCCTTTTATAATAAAAACACTTGTATGATACCTAAAGTAGAGATCTGAATGGGAGGAACATCAACAAATAGTTAACCTTTGTGGGTACAGCATGATTGTCTATACCACAGGTCTGCAACCCGTGGCTCCGGAACTGCATGCGGCTCTTTCAGCCGTCTCCTGCGGCTCCCAGTTCTCTGCCATGCGCAGTCCCAAAAAAAATATGTGGGACTAAAATGTTCAACCAATCAATTCAAATATGCAGGATAGGTGCATATCTCCCCTTGGCTCCACTCTTCAGTCAAACCCTGTTCTGCGCATGTGCGCATGTATGCACATGCGCACACATTTTTTGCGGCTCCCAGTTTTTCCTTTTGTGAGGGAACCAGTTCCGAGTGGCTCTTTCACTGTTTCAGGTTGCTGACCCCTGGTCTATACAGAGGAATTGACAAATGCTTCCACAAAAGCTAAAATTCTGTATTCTTTTTCTGTCCGTCCATATAATTAGAATGTTTAAAACACTTTTCCCATTGGAAAAATGGCATCTGATCATAATAGTGGAAAGATACTTTAATATGTGTTACATTTGTATGTCATGTTATGCTTACAATTAATAAAACGGAAAAGTGAAATCAAGGAATACATTGTGCACTAAAAATAAAATTTACTTTGGGCCTTTAGAGGGGGAGAGTAAAACCATTTCTGAAAAAAACCTTGCCAAAAAAACTGTAGGAACAAGTTCAGGCAGTAGCCAGGAGTTGACACTGACTTGAAAGCACATACACACATGAAAGGGAAGGGGCAATGCCGAAACTATTTTTTCCAATTCCATCTCTTCAGGGTTTTTTAGCTGTGTAAATCCTTTTTCTATAGTGATTATGCCTTTTGGCTCTTGAATGAGTTCTTTCCATATCAGTCGTGTTTGTAAGGTTTCTAAGGGTTTTGAGTTTGGCCTCAAAACATTACAAGTATAGTTTTTATTCATGATAATCTGTTACTTCTTTCTGTCTCCAAGTTGAACCACAACTACAAAAAGAATATACAAAACAGAATATTTGTTTTAAAAAAAACACAAAGGAAAATATTTCAAGATTTATAAAATATGTGTTGTTTACTTACATCTCTTTTTTCTGATCTTTATTTTTTTCTAATTTATATTCTCTCTCTTTCACCACCCTTTGCTTTTAAAATATATAAACTAATGAAAAATTGTATGTCTGAAATAGCAGAAAATTGATTTTGTTCAAGGACCATACAGAATTCCATTCTCAGTTTTTCCAGATAGAATAAGAATAATCAGTATACAAAGACAAACTTGTTCAACATCTCAGTTGAGAAAAGGTACCTCATTCACTTTTCTGGTTACTTCTGAAGACAATTTGCAAAGACATGAAGAAGAATCTATCTATATTTATGATATTGCACTTAAAATTGAAATGTTATCAAATTTCTACATTTTAATTTTGGTCCTCCTACATGGCTTTCCAGACTTTTCCCTTCTTATAATTTTGTCTTATTGCTTACTTCCATTGATTGCACAGAACTGATGTTCTGCTGACCTTTTGTTTTCAAATATTTACGTATCTATTGTAAGACTACCTATACCATTTATAACACACATGAAAATTCATCATGCAGTACTATTTTTACAATGATATATACCAGAACTTTTAAAACTGATTTTAAAGGTCTTCATATATGTTTAATTCTTCCAAACTTCTTGTTTTATAATGTCAGTAATATTTTAAAGTAAACTGGTGTCTACCACATAGCATGCTTTTTCCTGCAAATTTTGTTAACAATTTCATATGACCATAGATTTTAAACACTGAATTATATCATCTTTAGAAAGAGTTTACTTCATTTGCTTACTTTTAATATATTCAGTCATCAGTGTTTTCTAATGAATTACAAAAGAACTTAAAACATTAAAAGTTATTTTTTTCCTACAACCCAGATTTTTTTTAAAAAAAGTTTAACATGCATTTAAAATTAAATCTTCATAAAATTTTAGCAGGAATTTTCTTCACAATTATACTGTATGTGTGCATTTTATTTATTTTTAAAATTTATTGGCTGCCCATCTTACCACAGGGCAACTCTAAAACTTTAACAGAATAACAGAGTTGGAAGTCGGCTGTCCAGTCTCTTCTTTAAAACTTTCAGTATTGGAGCACCCACAACGTCTTGAGGCAAATCATTCCCTTGATTAATTGTTCTAACTGTCAGGAAATTTCTTCTTAATTCTAGGTTGGTTCTCTCCTTGATTAGTTTCCACCATTGCTTCTTGTTAATATTTTATGAGACAAATCCTACTAATTTTAATTAGTGTCAAATTTTGCATTGTTTTATTTTGGATGTCAGAAAATGTTCACACATGTAAGTGATTATTTACATCTGTTAGCGATTATTAAGTTGTTGTTGCTTATGAAAAAGAAAAGACAGTTCATAATCAAATCTATGCCATAGGTACAGGGACCATATTTGCTTGGAAAAATAAAGAGAAACTTGGAAAAATCTGAAAGAGATTCATAAGGATAAAACAAGAATATTTATCTTTATAACTTGGCTTTACAAAGGAAAATTCAAGAGCAAAAAAAAGAAAATAAATAATTAAAGAATCTAAACAATTTTTCTGAAATAAAGATATGACCTTTATATTAAAGGATCGGTGATCACTTTTCATCATAGCAAAAAGGTTTCCAAATGTACATTTTAGTTAAAGTAATGTGATACAGCCCAAAATACTGTCTTTCAAATATAAGCACAAAGAAATATCATTATATAAAATGTCTATTCATTGCATACATTTTTACAATGATTGTCCAATATAGGTCATAAAAGATTCTTGATTCTTCAGCAACATGGGAATTTGGGGATGGTGATCCTTCTGATCCTTCATATTGCTGCTGATATGATTGATGATTTGAGAAATAATTGTATCATTTTGTACAATAGCCATATCCTGTTAACTGTATGTTATGAAATATAACCACTAGGGAGAGGGAATGCAGAAGCATGTCCATGTTATTGGTAGATTTATATCTCACCTATATTTTTTTTTATAACTCAGGGCAACATACACAATGCTTCAACCTCCTAGCTTCTCCACATTAACAACCCTTGGAGATGGATTGGTTGACACTGACTGTCCTGACTCTGACTCGACCATCCAGGTTCTGTGATCGAGTGAGGATTAGAACTCACAGTTTGCCAGTTTCTAATCCAGGACCTTAACCATTAACAACCAACAAACTATTAACAACAAGAACAAAAAAATGGAACAAGTGAAAAGTGGACTAATAGTTTGGCATTGGCCTTTTCAGAATACTTTTTTTCACTTCCCAGTATAGTTCACAACACGAACCTACTACCTAATTAGTAGCCAAGTTTCACCTTCCGTAGCTTAAATGTCATTTATGTAATACAATCTGCTGTGGTATTCTCTTACAAGCACATTTTAAAAACCACTTTAATAATTATATAAACTTGATACTAAGTGTAGTGTTTGTTCTGTAAATAATTTTGTCTGAAATGAGTGATAACCAAATGCCTTGTAGGAATTGGTGGGCATATACCTAGTTTTCAACTCCTGGAATAGTCCCTGCAGGTGTTTTTTTTTGGTAAGGTTTTTCAGAAATGGTTTGCCATTGCCTGTTTTCTAGGACTGAAAGACTGGTTTTTTTATTTATTTATTTTATTTTAATTCCATTTATATCCTGCCCTTCTCCGAAGACTCAGGGCGGCTTACAAGCTTAGCAGTAGCCTTCATTCTATGTATATGCCTGCTTATTAGGGCTTTCACACACACACACCAAGCGGCATTATTACAAAGTCAGCTTAATTGCCCCCAACAATCTGGGTCCTCATTTTACCTACCTCCGAAGGATGGAAGGCTGAGTCAACCTTGAGCCTGGTGGGATGCGAACCTGCACTAATTGCAGGCAGCTGGTGTTACTTAAGGAGGCATTAGCCCACTGCTCCACCAAGGTTCAAGGTCACCTAGATCTGCTTTCTGCTAGAACTCACAGTCTCTTAATTAGAGGAAATGCGTAAATAAAATACTGAAGACATGTCTGTCATTCAGTGAAAGTAATAATAAAAATTCAAGTATGAAGATATAAGAAGATATTGTTGAAATCATATTTAGTAAAATTATTCACACGCTTAAAATGCCATAAAATAAATGAAGTTAACAATGTTGGGGACGTTCCTCAAATCATCTTTTTTATCTGTCACATTTATTTTCCATCAGCTTTCTGCCACTTTCAACATTATTATCAATCATTTTTTGGCTCAATGTTTTTGAAAGCTCAAAGAACCATATAAAATGGTATTGCTGTTTGACCTCTCAGAATCAAGGTTAATGGAAGCTCTTTGCTGTCAGAAAAAAGGCTTCAAGCCAAAGTAACCTGTCAAAGGCAGCCAGTCAGGAATGGTCCCAGCACAAAAATACTAGTTAATGTAACACAAAGCAGATGAAACATTTTGAAATGCTTATACTTGAGAATTTTACTTCTGATTTAAGGGTTGATTACCTAATATCACTAAATCTTAATTCTTTCCAGCATACCTGGAAATGACTTATTTTCAAAGATGAGTAATATAGTCGGTGCTTGGGAGTGATGGTTTTTAAAAACATTAGGCAAAAATGGGAAGGGAACTATAAAACATTTATCTGATAACTTTGATCATGTGTTAAAAAAGAAAGCAGCATTGACATAGTAAATTGCCCAGTAAAATAAGATGATTTGGAGGTTTGTACTAGATTTTAGATATTTCACTTTAGGTGTAGGCCACAGGTTCCCAACATTTTGGGCATCAGGGACTGATTCCGTGGAAAGAGGTTTTTCCATGGGCCGGAGGGTGTGTGGTTTTGTGTGCTGCTTGCATCTTGCGGATGGGACTTTGCTTGTTTGTGCAGACCAGTTGCGGCATGCTGCGGCCAGGTACTGGTCCACACACCGGGGGTTGGAGACCCCTGGGGTAGGCCATGTAGGATTTTTCAGTTATAAATCAGCTGCATTACCTGATATTAGCATGACACTATGTTGTACCAGAGCAAATGTTTTATTTTATTTTGGCAAATTTTGTATCCTGCCCTTTCTCCTTTTGGCTTGAATATGGGTAAGAATGATTCTTAGGTTACACCCTGAGGAAAGCCTGCATTATTTATCAGGTTGCAAACTGTTATAGAAAGATTTCTTCTTATGCTTACATTACTTTACTTTGGTTTAATCTTGTGTAATCTTACTGAAGCCAATCCAATAAATACAGCCCAATGCCAGCTTCCTTATATTGCTCATAACTGTATCCCATTGCTTATATGATACCAGCTGTCCTAGCTATTGTTGCAGCCACCCATATCTCGAGATGCCAGAAGTTATACCTAAGATTCTATTCATAAAATATATGCTCCATCAAAGAAATTCTGCTCTAAAGGTATTATACTATTGTGTTCCCCCTTTAGCAATGATGCTCAGGGTAGCAACTGTACTTGCTGTTGATTTGAGCCTAAGAGGTCTTGCACCATCTTTTTTACACCACAGCTGGAGAATATGTGTGGCTTATATCTTGTTCATTATGCAAGTCTTTCTCCAGTTCCCGCAACTTCCCTAGCAATCCCAAAGGAAGATGCCACGAAGAAACTCTTCCCATGGGATTTTTAAGAACTGGAACTAACCTGGGAGACTGTAGAGACATGAATAAATTCATAGCAGAAAAGTGCATCAACAATGGCTGAAACTTCCACAACTTTTAAGGAATTTGGTAAATGTTCATCAGATAAATCAAGCATTCTTCATTGCTGCCATTCCATAAAAGCAATATTTTGCATTAGTTATGTTCTAGTGTTGACCCCTAAAGTATTTGACTATCCCAAGTTGTTGGGAAGCATACTTTAGGATTGCTAACTCCACAAACAAGAATTGATTGATAGATTGTACTCCTAGCATGCCCACGAGATAACGTTACTAATTGTCAGATCAATGTAGGTCCATCTTCCACACACTGTGAAAACTGGCTTGCAGCTTTCTAGGACTTCATCACTATTATGTCGTGGGCTCTGATGAGCAGGAATGAAGACGCGCAGCTGAGTACAGAGAAACTCATTCTTTTATTAAGCTGGAACTGTACTGAGAACTTGGGTGCACCCCACCCCAATATATAGCCAGACCCTCTGGTAGCAACCAATCGGATTAAACCCATGCTTGCCACCCAAAGTTGACCAATTACAGGACTGGAGACATCCTGTCTGGGTTGCTGGAGAACCGTTAGTTCTCCAGCAATGCACGTGGTGAGGTACCACAAGCCCAGTACCACAAGCCCAATAACAATCACCTTACTGAAGATACCAGAAACCATTTACATGGAAGACATGTGCTGAATGAATAGAATGGCCTGACATCTGGCACACTAGATTGCCCCAAAGTTCCTGATTGCATAAAGAATGGTACACAGTCTTGGGATCCATGAGATTGCTAGGCATGCCATCTCTGCCTCTGAACTATAATTCCTAAGCAGCACTAAAACAATACCAACGAAATCTAAAATTAATAATCAGTCACCAGAATTTATAATTATTTGTTAATTATTTGATTGGAGTGGAAAAATAATTATTTTTTTATACATTTACATGCTCCCTAAATTAAATGTAGGATATCTGTGATCTTCCAATATTGCTAACCCTAACTCCCAGAATATTTCATTACTGGTCATGCCAAGGCTTACAAGTTTCCCCAATTACCATAAGAAAATCTCATTGTCTATCTAAAAAGAACCCCAACCAATTACTTTTTTTTTCTGGAAATGAGGCATATGGAAAATCATATCACTGTGGCAAACTATTTGCCAGGACTTCATTTAAAAAAAAAGAACAGATTGATCATAATGCCAAACTGCACCTGTTTGGCTTTAGATAGGCAGCTACTGCCTGGTCAGCAGCTCCTAGATTTTCAGTGCCCTGGGGAATCCTGGTGTCTGAAAGGCAAAATGTAAAATTAAGCAATTATTAACAGCAATCATTTTTCATGACAAAGCCATACATCTCTGCCTTCTGTTGGAGACAGAAATCAGACAATGCAATAGTTGATTGTCTTTATTGCAAAGTCATAACTGTAGGCCACGTCGATTAAATGCTGATCTGAGAGAAGGTTGTGCCTAAAAGTGAGAGACTAGAATACAATAGCTGTATTTACTCTTTGTATTCATGTTCCCTAATACTGTTTCGGCTTTCTGCATCTTATTCAATATAGGCCTCTCCCGCAGTCTCATTTATGTTTTCGTTTTTTTGATGGCGAGTCTGAGTAAAGCTGCTATGCATCATAGATGTTTAGCAGGGAATGGGAGTTAATATTTGTCTTAGGAAAGAAATCCCTTTTTGATTACATTTTCTTATACAGCACTAACACCAGGGCTTTTTTTGTCATAGAACGCTCAGAATGGAGTTCCGGCACCTTTTTTGGATGGAACCTTGTAGGGTAGGCAAGGCAGGTTGTATGACATGTGTGCGTTCCGGCACCTTTTTCTTTTACAAAAAAAGCACTGACTAACACCTTATGTGGCACTTTATACAACAAGAAATATAGTTTCTTGCTTTGAGGCTAAGTTACTCTCCAGCTGTCCCTTCAATTCAGACAATTCTTATGAAGAGCCATTTTTACTAGTTTCAGGTGCTCTCTGTATATTTCCACTTCATAAAATAACAGAATAATACATTTTCCTAGTTTGTTGCATAGAAATGTACTACTGACTAAGACTGCATCTCATCTTTTTTGGTGTTCTATTACATTCTTGTCTAAAATGCCTGTAACTGGCTGTATCATAAAAAGGTTTTGGGGAGATGGGTAATATCTGTAGTACTTGAATTTCTGTTGGTTTTGTCTTACTTCAGCCTGATATATTTCTGCTTATCAAATCAGACAAGCCATATAAAATAATAATTGCTGCAAGAAGATCGCATCCCAAAGGTGCTTTTTCAGGAGGCAACTGGACGTTCTGGTTTTTCTTTGAAGAGGTTTCGCTTCTCCTCCAAGAAGCTTCTTCAGCTCTGACTGGATGGTAGGGAATAAAAGGATTTATATTCCTTGCAGACAGATGGTCATTTGCATTCTTTTAGAGAGTTGTTGAGGCCATTTGGAGGTTTACCTATGTCCTCAGGGTCACCTGAGTAGTGCATTTTGTGCTTCAGTTTGAGATGCAGACAACACAAACTCATCCCCAATAGCCTGTGCCTGTCTGCAACAGTGAAGGGACACAGGGCAGAAAACAAAAACAGAAAATGAACAGGTTTTCTAAAAATCCTCAAATGCTTTGGGATTTTAGAAGTCAAACAGACAAGAACCTGGCGTGTAACACTCCAGATTGAACAACGATTAAAAAAAACCCCTATTGATTAAAAAAAGACAAAAACATCTGGAGATAAAAGAGAAAGAACTGGGGAAAAACACAAAATACAAAGATCTGGAAAAAGAAGTAGAATGACTGAGGCAAAAGAAAGCAAAGATAGTAGCAGTACAAAGATAGTACTATCTAACAGGTACCTTGGTGCAATCCTAAAACATCTGGAGCACCACCAATGCCATCAATATTGACGAAATCACCATCATTCAATTGCAAAACAACATCTGCTACCCCAGGTCTTTGGGAAAGACTTGATAGGTGGACAAAAATACAAAAATTGGTTGACTAGGCAACCAACCAAAGCATATATTTTATACACTACCACAAGTAGGAAGAAAATATGAGTAGAAATAAATTTGTATTCTTGCTACCCTTTTCTTCCCTCACTCTTAGGATTAGTAAAGTTATCTCAAAATTCTTGAACTGTGTTGAATGTGCAAAGTTTTGTGGAGAATATTACATTGTAATTTTTAACCTATCTTTTCTGTAGGTGCTCAGCAATCTGGAGGCTACCAATATTTTCTTCTGCCCACAGCCATACAGATAGTTTGGGTTAAGAGAAGTGAGTGCCTCAAAGCTACCCTAGTGGGTTTCCATACCTGAGGATAGAGTTGCTAGTTACATTTTATATATCAGTCCAGTTTTCCATTTTCTACACCATTCTGGCTTAACTCTTATACAAATAATATTTAAACTGTCTTGGTTAGACATTATGAGTTTTGTATAGACTAAGAATGCTACTCTCTCACCTTAAAATTGAGGCAATAGACAATTTTAACTATCTCTGACTCTGTTCACTGTAGAATATCTCATTGGACAATAAAGATATTGCCAGTCTAATTTACTGTATCATGTCTTGTTCTCTGGCATGGTGGAATTGTGCTATTTCCTGGGTGCTTCCAATCATAATTCATAAAGTGCTAACACTGCCCCAGTGGTGAGTCATTTAATTGCAATGATAATTAGACCTGTGCAAGTCAACCCTTCATATTTTGTACAATGAAGGTGACAACATTTTTCTCATCAAAGAATTTGGCATTATTTCACTCTCCATTGCCACGCACCAGCACATAACTTATTCTGCATGTGTTTTCCGATAATGTAAACACATGGCAATTATTTTTGGTCTTAAAAAATCTTTTGTACATGAGGATGGATTTCTGAAATGAAGAAAATTGGAGGGAAGCTAAACCTTCAAATGCTGTGATCCTAATCCAAATCATGATCCTTTCACTATACAGTTTGTAAACCAACTAGCAAAGAATAAACGTCGGAGACATAAAAGACCAGTTGCATGGTCTGCTGTAGGCCACTCCAAAGCAAAGTAGTTTTTTCCCCACTAAAGTTATATAAATATGATTTGCTTTATCACCTTGAATCCTCTCAGTGAAACAATTTTCATAGTCTCAAATGTCTCTGAGCCAGGGCTTAAAAATGGAAGGCTTCTGCCTCAATGTTAAATGAAATCCTCTCAGGCTGAGGGATTTCATATGATTTCATATGCCACTCTGAGGGTTCCCCCTTTAAATCTAGAGTGCTAAAAGATATGCCACCCCCTTTCTTTCAGTAATTTAAGGGCATGTTTCTTGTCAAACAACAACAAAAAAACACCATAAATTATGAGTCAGGCCTCTTTCTCATCAATTCATTGCCTTTACAAAGATTGAGTTCAAGTGCTTCTTGTTTCATCCCTTTGAACATATCTTCCAGATTTTGGCTGAGGAGAATGTGGTTTCTGAATTGGCTAAGGAAAACTAAATATATTTACTCTTTGTCCATGTCCTCCCTCCAAATGCTTTGGGCATGGCAGGCAGGAATGGAAAACAATTGTTTTGGAATGTTTGGCTCTGAGACGGTTTGGAGCCTGACCAAAGCAGCTTCCAGTCATAGAAAATAAATCATCTAACTTCAATCCCAGAGCTAAAAGAATAAGAAGAAAAACCCTCTTTAAGAGGTTCATTTCCAAAATGATGATTATAAATATTTCTTCTTGGACTTATTCAAAATGTTCTAACAAAATGCATATTGATTTTAATTTTAGATGACATCAAAATGCATTGATCTTTGGGGTAAATATTAATCTCTTCTTTGGCATAAATCAATATTTACCATGGGTCAATACATGTGGATGCCTGGTTCAACAGAATCAATAGCAGCTTAATTTGCAACAAAGTTAATTATACTGTTACAATGTTTTACATGTCATTCATACCTGAAACAGATTTCTAATATTTATTGTTTAAAATGCTTAGGCAGAGAAGATTTACTGCTTAGGGTCACAAACTCCAATGTGGATACGGACATATAAACACATTTCTGACTTTTATTTCAGTTGTGTAAATTTTTGCTGCTATGGAAAATCTTTCCTCTCCCTGCCCCTTCCAAAATAATTAGAACATTCAAAAATTTAGAAAGAGTTGGAGCTGTAAAATATCTCTTAATGACATACACATGGTTGTTTAAAATGATAGAAGTGGTTAGGCTACTCTGAGGTTGTTCTACTGGATACATTGAAATTTACTTCTCAGAAATATCCATAACATGAGGCTACATCTCTGTGTGGTCAGAATTATCTATTGATGTTTTTATATTAGATGAATGTCCATTCAGTCAAGTGCAATATAATCAACTGCACACATATATATTCACATCCTAACAGAGAGGACAAAAACAGAAATTGCTGTGCATATTGTTTGGTCAGACTTATTTCCCTTATCTAATATAAGCAATATTAGATTCTCTCTCTCTGTCTCTGTCTCTGTCTCTGTCTCTGTCTCTGTCTCTGTCTCTCTCTCTCTCTCTCTCTCTCTCTCTCTCCATCCATCCATCCATCCAGGGTGAAGAGATTTTTAAGATTGTCAATCTGAGATCCTTATACTAGTATCTTAGCATGAGCTGGAGAAGAGAAAGAATAAAATCTTTAGCCCATTCCTGAATCTCCTCCTTATAAGCAGGACTGTACAGCAGCTAGAATGAAAATAATGTAGGAAAAGATGGTTTGGTATTCTGCTTGTTGCTGAAATGCAACTTTCAGCATGTCTCACTTTGAGACTGCTGGCTGGAGATGACCCATTTTTCCAGATTCTTCTGGAGGCTGGCAACATCTGTGTTTTCTGGCCCTGTTATATGAGTATAACTATTTCAACTATTTTACTTTCATATTTTATTAAAATGATACTAAGCCTTGTTCAAGCTAAGAGAAGAAATCTTCCATTTGATATTCCAATATTCTGCAGCAATTACCACAGAAGAATGGGATATACCACAATAATTTTCATCTCAGCAGGATGCCACAGTTTTTAACCTTCTTAGCATGTAAAAAAATTAAAATATATAACCTTCCTCTTGCCTCTATTTCCTCTCCTTGCTTTTAATTTGAATTTTTTTCTCCTCGATGGTCCATTTTTCCCAAGTGAAAGAAACAAAAGCTTATTTTACTGGACCTTCAATTTATTTTTGCAACAGAAATATTGGCCACCACGAACTTGAAAATTCCCTTAGGGTTTTGATATGTAAAGCTTTTGCTGCATAAAGTAAATAACTAACCATCAAGTACATTTCATCCACTTATTCTTTCTATAAAATAGTTTTAAATTCAGGCATAAGGAACCTGAAGTTCTTCAAAGGTTGATGCATAGAATTTCCAGCATTATTTAACATTGGCAATGCTAACAAGAAGTCTTAGGAACTGTATTTTGATAAGATTTGTAGGTCCACAGCTTTCCTATAATTGGTTTAAATACAAAACCTAGTGGGCCCTATAAGAAAAAAGTATGTATTCATAATCCAATAGATTTTGAATGTTTGATCAATGATAGCAAATGTTTCTTTAATTTTCAGCTGTGACATATTGTCCTTCCTTCCTTCCTTCCTTCCTTCCTTCCTTCCTTCCTTCCTTCCTTCCTTCCTCCCTCCCTCCCTCCCTCCCTCCCTCCCTCTGTAACAAAGAATAAAATACTTTCTGTTTGTGTGATACTATAAAATAAAATAAATTCAGTTGTCCAAATTATTGTATCATATTGCATCATATTAGAATTGCATCATATAAATAATACTTACTGGTAATTCTTAAACAATATAGCTCTGCTTCTGAGTGTTATTACAAAATCAAGATGATGCTCTATTTGAAAAATTCTGAATTCCTGCTAATGACAGATCCTTCTGCATTTCTCTCCATAATATAATGCTTCGGATGATAAATCCTCTCATTGTCCCAAGAAATTTAAAATGTGTTCTGTATTAATAAAAATGTCTCTTCCACACATAAAAGCCAAATACATTAAATTGAATTAAATAACAGAACAGATTTCTTGTTGAAAGTGGACCATATATTTTGGCCATCTGTATCAAGTTGTTAGTAGGAGATGTTGTTTGAGAAAAACAGTCATAAAAAGTTATATATCTCTCATCAGTCATAGAACTTGGCCCTAAATCAGGAGCTCAGCAAAATATTCTCCCACACAATATATGTATATGTACCAATATATTTGTTAAAAAGGGATGATGATGATGTGACAGTGCCTGGAGACAGCAGAATAGAAGAGAAAGAACTGGCGAAGATAACAAAATACAAAGACCTACAAATAGAAATAGAATGACTGTGGCAAAGGCAAGAAAGGGTAGGACCAATAGTAATAGGTGCCTTGGAGGCAATCCCAAAACAACTGGAACACCACTTGGACAACATTGGCATTGACAAATTTGCCACCAGTCAATTGCAAAAGGTGGCCTTACTGGGAACAGCTTCCTCCTACGACAATATCTGTAATACCTTCAGTTCAAACATCCACATTTGCCTATCCCAAGTCCTTGGGAAGGACTCAATTTGAAGACAAAAATGCCAAATCCAGTCTGAACATCTGGCTTACTGTGCAAATAATAATAATAATAATAATAATAATAATAATAATAATAATAATAATAATAATAATGATGATGATGATGATGATGATGATGATGATGATGATGATGATGATGATGTTGGAAGGGACCTTGGAGGTCATCTACTCCAACTTCTTGGTCAGGCAGGAAATCCTATACCATTTCAGTCTCTTCTAAAAACTTCCAGTGTTGGAGCATTCACAACTTCTGGAGGCAGGTTGTTCCACTGATTAATCGTTCTGTCAGAAATATCTCCTTAGTTCTAGGTTGCTTCTTTCTTTGATTAGTTTCCATCCATTGCTTCTTGTACTGCCTTCAGGTGCTTTGGAGAATACCTTGACTCCCTCTTCTTTGTGGCAACCCCTGAGATGTTGGAAAACTGCTATTATGTCACGCCTAGTCCTTCTCTTCATTAAACTAGACATACCCTATTCCAGCAACCGTTCCTTATATGTTTTAGCCTCCAGTGCCCTAATCATCTTTGTTGCTCTTCTCTGTACTCTTAACATCTTTTTTACATAATGGTGACCAAAACTGGATGCAGTATTCCAAGTGTGGCCTTACCAAGGCATTGTAAAGTGGTATTAACACTTCTTGTAATCTTGAATCTTTCTGTCTGTTAATGCAGCCTAGCACTGTGTTGGGTTTTTTTGGCAGCTGCAGCACAATGCTGGCTCATATTTAAGAGATTGTCCACTAGGACTCTGAGATTCCTCTCACACTTACTACTATTGAGCAAGGTACCACTTATACTATACTTGTGCATTTGGTTTTTCTTGCCTAAATGTAAAACCTTACTTTTTTCACCACCAACTGACCAAATAGAAAGTCAGTTAATTGGTTGGACTAGAAGACCTCCAAGGTCCCTTCCAACTCTGTTATTCTGTAATGTTCCACAGTAAAATTGACAACTACTCATGATTACTGATTCATCTGCATCTTCTGAACCAAATCTGAAATTTATCCAGTGAAACCAGATTAAAGTTCAAGTGAAGAGATTTTTACATCCTTGCCAGCTCCCAACATAGGATCACAATCCAAGCAAAGTGATATTTAGCAAGAAGGCCCAAAGCTATTTTAGAATAAATGGTTTTATGTTAAATGTAAACTAAATTTATCATGGGCATTAATCATCAAATTTCTTTTTATAGATAACCCAGTGGGGTTTCAGTAATGTTGGGGAATTGATAGTGGTTTATCCTGAGAAGCAATGAAATAGGAATTGAAGTGTCGGTTTTTTCATAATCAAAACAGAGAAAATAAGATTTGAAGGTAAAGGGGGGAATAAGGTAATTTAGATTACAGGATAAATTAAGGAGAAGGAATTCCTTGACAAGCAGAGAAAAGCCTACAAATAAAACAGAATTGAGGACCTTCTAAGGCAGAGGTAGGCAACCTTGGCTCTTTTATGACTCGTGGACTTCAACTCCCAGAATTCTTGAGCCAGCATGGCTCAGCTTGGAAACCTCTCCCTTTCCCTCAGCGTGGCTGGCTCAAGAATTCTGGGAGTTGAAGTCCATGAGTCATAAAAGAGCCAAGGTTGCCTACCCCTGTTCTAATGGGAGGGGGTCTTCCTCTCAAAGACTTGAAAAAGCAACCAAACAATGTTTAAGGAAAAGGTATCAAAACAGATGCTGTTGTGGGTACAAGAACTCAGTCTTGGGGACTTTGCTTGACCCAAAGAGAGTAAGACTGGATTAAAATACTAAGGAAAAAAAAGAAGGAAATTGTTGGATTAGCAAGACTACTTGAGGAGATTTTTTTTTTTAAAAAAGCAGTAATTTAAGGAAAGATAGAAAAAATCTTTGAGAGGAAATGTGTAAAGAGGTAATGGATTAAATTGGGAAAAAAAATCCAGAATCAGAGGCAAGTTAAGAAAATAAGCAGAACAAGTGATAGAAATATTTCCCAGAGAAAGGAATCAGTTAGTGTGTGAGCTGCTGACTGAGGACTCAGATCAAGTAGACAAGGAGTGCCACTTTGTAATGATTAGGGAGAGGATTAGGATTGGCAGATCCAAATTGCTGACAAGGAGCTCTCCAAATCTGGACGAGTCCAAAAGTGTTCAAGCCACTGGGAGTGGGACCTTTTTTTGCAAGACAGTTGTACTTGAAAGAGGGGGGCAGGTTTCTTGCCAAGGAGACATCTGTAACAGTTGGACTGTGCTACTGTATGTAGGTACTATGTCTTGAAGGAAATTGTTAAATGATGAAGTCTGTGAGCAGACCTGTGGACCTGGGATACTAATCCACTGAATAGATACTATTGTGTACAGTTATTCTTGGGTGTTTATGTATCTATGTAAAACTGTCTATAGACCTATATATTAATTGCTTAATGCAAATAACAAAGCAGTTAGCAAATATAAAAGCTGTTAGCTAAAGATCCTTCTGCAAAATAATGAACATATTTGTCCGGTCATAAATATAGGAGTGTATCTTGGGATTTTATTGGTTTTGTGTGGTGCTGAAGACATCACTTAGAGCCTCCTGTTGGCTGAATGGTTGGCAGCAGAACAGGTTAAGCATTATGGCTAGAAATTATAAAATAAGGAGGAACACTATGGCTAAAAGTTTCCTTGGAAGACAATTTCTCAAAATCAGTAATAGCTACTGAATAAGAAGCAGAGATATCTCACAATCCTACAAACGTTTGCATTTTTCCTATGCTCGTTTCCTTAAATGCTATCTACCAGATTTGTTGAAAATACTGAAGCTTTTACATCTTTGAATCCAATCAATATTGTTTAATAATGATATCTAGAAAGCAGACATCATGGCTTTGCTAAATTTTATAGTCCATAATTAATCACAGAAGAGGCATCTAAGATTCTCCTAGCTATCCTTACGTTAGTATTATGTTCCTTTTGAAATGGATTCCACATGTTTTGAAGATGAAAACACATTAAATAGTGAATGCTTGAACAGCTTTTCTTTAAACTTAGTTGAAGATGCTTCTGCTTTAGCTTCCAGAACGAAAAAATGCACAGGTAGTCCTTGACTTACAACAGTTCATTTAGTGACTGTTTGAAGTTACAATATCACTGGAAAAGTGACTTATGACTCTTTTCCACATTTATGACTGTTGCAGCATCCCCATGGTCACATGATCAAAATCGGAATGCTTGGCAATTAGTTCATGTTTATTACAGCTGCAGTATCCTGGGATCATGTGGTGCTTACCTTTTGCGACCTTCTGATAAGCAAGTCACTGGTGAAACTAGAGTCACTTAACAACCGTGTTACTAACTTAAGAACTGCAGTGATTCACTTAACAACCATGACGAGAAAGGTAATAAAATGGGGCAAAATTCACTTAAGTGTCTCACTTAGCAACAGAAATTTAGGAGTCAATTGCAGTCCTAAGTCGATTACCTGTATAAGCAACTACTGTACATCATATCTGAACTTAAGAAACAATAAAGAAGGGGCAGATTTAAATTATAGATCTCTGTTTTCGCTAACTGTCCACATCCAGTTGTTCTTGATTTGAACTGCATCTCTATGAAATTAGACCACAGGAAGTCCCAGAAGATACCGAGCAGACAAGAATGGCGGCTATTGATCTGCTGTGACCTCAAGTACTGTGATCTATATTAGCCAAATAATCTAAATATTTCCCTACTTACATTATTTGCTTTAGGAGGAATTCTATTTTCCCTGTAATAAAAAAAAGCAAAGGGTAAAGCAGAAATAGGAAAAAAAATTGAGATGAAACCCAAAGCAAAATATTTATTTATCTAATTTCCATCTCACCTAATTGATTCTGGGCAGTTTACAGATAATATAATAAAATAATATATAAACATGACTTGAAGCATGGTTAAAAACAAACAAGGTTAAAAATAAGGCTAAAATTTACAAGTTAAAATTAGGAATCAAATCACAAGATTTTTAGTTAGCAAGTGCCCTCAAGCCACCAGCCATCCACAGGATTACAGGATAGTCTTAGAGACCAATGCTAATGGGCAAAGCCAGGTCTTAACAGGTTTCCAAAAAAAATGAAGAGTGGGGCTAACCTCAACTCTGGGGGGGGGGTAACATGCTCTAAAGAGTGAGGGCAACAACCAAGCAGATCTCTACCTAGAACCTGCCAGATGAGTACATTATGTATAATTTGTTGTCCTAACTTCTGATACCAATGACTATTATGTTAATAATTGGAATAAGAATGCCTAATTTTTATAGGGCTGTATGGCCCTATAAAAAATTATGGAATAAGGAAAGCTAGCTTTTTGGTGGTTGTTTGGATATGTATTTGCTGTCTTGCAGGGTAAAGTGAAGCTTTTAAATGGATTTGCAATTTCACGTTTAATATTTTTTTTCCTCAATGGAGTCTTGGATGGTAGCAGCAAAAGGAATGAGATTTTGTTCTTTATCTCAAATAAAATTAAATATATATTGAATATATATATTTTATATTCCAAGCATAAATACTACTTTGAAAACCCGTGCATGATTTCAGAAGGAGAGACTATGAATAAGTTATAATGTAATATCTCAAATGCGTCTTCTCAAGCATCAGTTTTATGTGAATCTATACTCCAAATACCAACACACACACACACACACACACACACACACACACACATACAGACATAAAGTTTTCACATTTTAATAAAATGTTCAAAATGAGTTGCAGGAAGTTTGAACATTAAACAATAAGAATAAAACACAATGAAATAATGAGACAGCAATAAGAAACTGCAAATAATAATAACAAAAAACTAATGGTCCTTTGTAGGGTATTAAACTTTAAGCAGGCGACAAGCCTAAGCCCAAGAAAATAGTTTTGTTGTTTATTATTATTATTTTTTCCGAAAGGCAAGCAACTCTGGATGCTCTGTGGTTAGAGAATTCCTGAGTCAAGGAACCCAGCACAAAGAATCAGGGAAAGGCAGCATGTGAGAAGCAAATATACATTTAGAGTAAAATGGAATATACAGTATTGTTCAGAATAACACGAATGTTTCAAAGATTTTCACTGACATCAAAATGAGTTCATTAATATTGTACCATTTTTTTAAACATGCATGTTTTTCTTAAAATGTGACTTTTCAATAATAGTTCATTGAAATGTAAAATAAAGAAAAATGGTTTGCAAATTCAAATATGCTTTACTGAAGAAAAGATTCAAAGATAAATGAGGCATATTACATGTGGGTGAGTGAGTGGGTGGTTGTGGGGAACCACTGGAAATAAACTGATAGTCTGAGCTGAGACTAATTTTCAAGTAAACCTATGGATAAATTGATACAAAATCTCAGTGACATTTATATAATTTATACTGTAATGATTGTTTTCCATTGTCTCCAAAGAGTTTTGTCAACCTCCCATCTTTATCCCGCTTTTTGTCTCTCAGTGCACTTTTTTTTATGTTCAATATTTCACACAATTTGTAAAGTCTCCAGAGTTACTGGAGGTTAGGTGGCATATAAAGTTTAGTAAATAATCATATTCTCGTATAAATGTGCACTTCAGGAAACATTGTCAAAGAAAAGTATTAGATTAATTTTTGTGTATTCTCCTATGTATGACTGCTCATTTAAGCAATAGGCCTCACTAAATTTCTCACCATTTTTTCATAATGTGACATGTTTCATACCCATAGATATATGTGCACTGCTTTTCAAACACACTTTGCTGTGAGAGATAACATAGCCGACAATATTTCAATGCAAGTGCAATGTTTTTAATTCCAAAAATTACCTCATCTCCCTCCACTTGCTCTGAATTATCTGGAAGGAAAAGGAAACGACGGGAGACAAGCTGAATGGTGGTGCTTAGGGAGTCCCTTGATTCAAGTCTGTCACACTCTTAAGCCTCTTTTGGGCCTCAGGGGAGTCTGGCTGCTCTGTGTCTCTTCTGCCAGCCAGACAGTAACGGCCCACTGCTTTTATTCATTACTTTCAATGTATTGCGCTAAATTTAACAAGTAACGCAGGCAGTGAGAATGTATTGGCCTTTTCCAGTAGGATTGAAATATGTAGTTTGGCTGTGGGCTGCAATTACTGCTGATCCCAGCAACTAACTTCATAAAAGGTTTCATTAATTAATGAAAGTGATAGTTTGCATGAATGGAAAATCTTGGGTGAATGGAAGGATGTACACACACACACACACACACATACACACATACTCATGCATGTTTCTTCTAAAAATAATATTGCAGTAAATGTAGGAACACAAGCAAAAATGGATTTAATGAAAAGAATGTGAACAAGAAATAGTATTAAATTAATAGTATTAAATTAAGTATGGGGCTACTGGTTTAGCATGCAAAACCTGAAGTGGGTTCATCCATGTAACACTACTACTAGAGGAGTTTTATTGGTTACTATAGTCAATTTTAAAAGTGGTGTTATTACCTGGAAAATACCCTAGACTATATAGACCAGTTTTGTCTGGTCTATATGATCAAGGTATCAGGCTAGAAACTAGTAGACAGAGTGCTAGTCCTGCTTTAGGCATGAAAGCCAGTTGGGTGATCTTGGGCCAATTACACTGTGTCAGCCCAACCCACTTCACATGGTTGTTGTTGTGAGGAAAATAGAGGGAAGAAGTAATAGGTAGGTTTGCCACTTTGAGCTATTTATAAAAATAATAAAGGCAGGACAAAAATAGGAAGGAAGGAAGGAAGGAAGGAAGGAAGGAAGGAAGGAAGGAAGGAAGGAAGGAAGGAAGGAAGGAAGGAAGGAAGGAAGGTATATGGTTCCAGAATTGTCTTCTCTGAGTTGATCTCTGGTAAGATCTAGTAGATATTGTTTGCTAGTGAAACATGGCTGCATGCTCCTTATTTATTCAATCTATATGCTGAAAATATATAGAAGAGTGGCTTTAAAATTGGATGGAAAAACATCAACAATGTGCACTATGCTAATGACACTATTCTAACAGCAAAAATGCAAAGGCTCTGCAAAATGTACTAGACTAGAAGCTAGTGAAAAATATGGCATTAAAATCATAAATAAAAAAGACCAACCTATGACAACAGGTTAGAACAACTGATAATGACATTAATGAAGTGGTAGATAGCTTCTGCTTTTAGGATAATCAACAGTAAAGAAATAACCAATTGAGAAATATGTGGGAATCTAGCATTTGATAATTTGGTTAGAAAGTGTCATCAACACAATGATCATGAATTTGGACATTTCATTTGGAAATTTCCGGAAGACAGGGAAAGACAGGGGAGCCTGGTGTGTTTTGGTCCATGGGGTCGCAAAGAGTTTGACATGACCTTAGCAACTGAACAACAACAAAGCATTTGATAAAGCAGTCATGAGGGCCTTGGAAAGTGTCTTCTGAAATGGCTCCTGCCTCTGGAATATTCTGCTCCAGATATCTGAACCAGCTCTGCTCTATTACACAGCCATGAAAATACAGCTTTTCAGAGAGGCATTGGAAACACTTGAAGACTGTGCTGTTTGAATGATGAAACACTAGAGCCTTCTTATTTTAATGTTTCTCTCAGTGATTCTTTTGTATTTAAATTTATATTATTATTAACAAACCATTCAGTCTTTGGAAATAGAGCAGCATATAAGCTAAATGATATAAATTCATGTCACCTCTAAATGAGATTGGTGGAACATAAATCTAATAAATAATAAATATTTCAGTAATGTGTCATTCTTTAAGCATACAGTAGGTGTAATAAAGTATGTTCTGTATGAAGAAAAAATTTTGAGCAGTAAAAATGGAACTCCCAAATAGTGAGCATGCTTGAATTTAACTGTGATGTTATCCACACATTTATAATAAGAGAGATAGTACAACTTTATACAGCGTACATAGTGGGCAATGTATCAGACTTTGACCATGAATATCTATATGTAAGTCCCCATTTCATGATATTGTTCATTGTAAGACTTTAAATCAACCACTGTCTCTCAATACAATCCCTATTGTATAGAAAAAAACAACAGAAATTTCTCATGTAAGTTATCTTGAATTCCCAGCTATATATATATATATATATATATATATATATATATATATATATATATATATATATATATATATATATATATATATATATATATATATATGATTACTATTACTATATATATATATATGTGTGTGTGTGTGTGTGTGTGTTATCTAACAATAATAATAATAATAGTAATAACAATAACAATAACAATACTGTAATTACTACTTCTGTATTAGAGAACAGAGTAACTGGCATTCATGCAGAAGTTAGCTGAAAGTACTTTTGCCCATAGTATTATTATATTTTTGCTAGTTTGTTTAAAGAAAATAATGTAATCCTGCATTTTCATTTTATTTAAAAAATAATCAACCACATGGCCACCCCTAAGTTATGTTTTTATTTCCTCAAGGAACTTCATTATATACCTCATTCAGTGCCAATAAATTTTCCAATTCCTGGATTTCATATTATCAGAATTCAAGCTGAGTCTGGTGGTGTTGATACAACCCATAAAAACATCCAAGCATTGATTAATGATTGGATGTAATCGACTAAGGCAGACATAAAGAGTAAAAGAGATGGATGTCATTAGCATAGTGTGATCTGTCTTCTTAATCTAAGTCAGACTGCTCTTTTTGAACAATGCATATAGACATTGCTGGAGAAACAATAAATATACTGTAAAACTGTGAAGCACAACTTCCAAGGTGCCAATGCTATTAACTGGGATCAGCTTTGCACTAGGGGTTGAATCAATGCAAAATAGTACTCCAAAGCTTAGTTTACAAAGATGGTACAACAGAAAATTTAATGCTATGATATACCAAGAAAACAGTGAGTTTGGTGTAGTGCAGGTCTATAGAATATAAATCTGGGTTACCAAAACAAAAAGAGTTCTGTTTATCCATGTTATCTAATATAAAGTATTTCCAGTAATCCATGAATTCTAGTCCTGCCTTAGGCACAAAGTTGGCTGCCTCGCCTAGGACCAGTCACTTTCTCTCAGCCCTAGTGTGGAAAAAATGGCAAATCACTTTTGAAATCTTGCCAAGAAAATTGCAGGGTCCTGTCCAGGCAGTTACCAGGAGTTGACATTGACTCAAAGGCACATTGTAATAATAACACTAAGAAATTCATTATGAGCAACAACATTTAAATCCCCCAAACACATCTAGATTCACAATTAAAATCATTTCTCTTCTGTCCCGCTCCATCATGTTTGAATCAACTAGCGCATGGGTGTCAAACTCGTTGTGTCATGTGATGTATAGCGATGTATTGTGACTTTTTTCGCATTGCCGGAGCTGGGATGGGCGCAGCGTCTGTATGATGCAACCGGCCGATAGACCGGCAGTTTGACACCCCTAAACTAGAGTATTCAGAAATACCAATATGGAGAAGCTATTCTTCGATTAATCTATGCAACCAACCCTTTCAACATTATATTTACTGTATATAAATTCACCTCTCCCGCTCCCCCCCCCAAAAAAAAGGCTCTAAAGACAATTGGTTTTTATTGTGACTTTTTCTGTATTAATGAAACATCTGGTTGTACAAAAAAACCTGTTTTTTTGGTGGGGAGAACGCCAAAGTGTAGAACTGGTTTTACAACATTTTACATTTTCTTCTTAGTTCATTTGTGTCCCTGGACATTTGGACAGCATTTGTTAACAGGAAATATCTGGTTCTTCTTGATTTATTCTTCTTTGATGAATGAGTAGTTGGTTACCTTTTTAAAGCATAGTTTCTTTTAATGTGCATCTCTACAACATGTGATTGTGAACAATGTCACACCTTTTTATTTTAAAACCAGCATTTTTGCTTAGTTACTAGGTAAGACTGGATTTATCAAACATTTTTAAAAAGGGGCCAAATGTTCAGCGTTACTTTTGAACATTACTTCTAAATATTAACGCATTCTTATGGTTTGTAAAAAGTTTCCTTATAAGCACAATGATACAACACATCTGAGTTTTCAAATGCTACAATTTTTCATATGATGACAAAACTACCCAATGGTTTATGGCACTGGCAAAATAGGGATGCTACAAAAGCCTATCATGAAATGCCATTGAATTTTGTGCCAGTTGCAACTTCTAATTTTTCTTCAATGAGCATTCTATATGTGAATTCATTCAGTGAATTACAATAAGCCAAATAGGTCATTCTAGATAGGGATTCCCATTTTGTGATTGTCCTCCTACCTTGGCTACCGCCTGCATTTTGAGCAAAAGCTGTGAGTCCAGGAGGACTCCTAAATTGCACATTAGTTCTGTCCAGGGGAGTACAATCCTATTCAGAACCAAAGTTGGAAGTCTACATATTTAATGTCCTTAAAACCCACAGCTTTTCAATTTCATTGATGTTGAGCTGAAGTCTGCTCTTTCCCATCCAGACCCAGAAATAGTGATACTGCTTCAAATTATTCTTTTAGATTTGAAGGGCGCTTCCATACCTCTTTCATAAATATTTATTTTGACCATTACATTTATTTGCTTCATTTTTCATAGAATGGGTAACCACATAGTTACGATGATGATCTGATCTTTATTCTTCTTATTAAAAAGTTTTGTAAAAATTACAATATAATCCCCAAAACCAACCCACCCCCAAGCCCCCCCTCCCTCCCCCACTTCCCAAAGCTGAACACAGGGTTACAAATATAATAATCATAATCTAACTAACATTAACCAACTATATAAATAACCAAGTTCATAATGCTCTTTAACTCCCCTTATACAAACAAAATAAAAGTGAACATAATAATAATAAAAACATAAACAAATTAATATCCAAGTTATTAAACAATACTAATACTAAAAATAATAATAATACCATATAATTAAAACTAATAAAAATTCCGCTATAATAAACTATTAATAATAATAACAATCTAAAATTTACCCATAAGCTAAATGGAACCTTTTGGTCCCATATTTATTCTGAATATAATCTATCCATCTTCTCCAGACCGTAATGTATCTTTCTTGTGAATGATCCTTCAGATAAGCAGAAATCTTAGCCATTTCTGCTAAATTTGACAAACGTCCATTCTTCTATAGTAGGCAAACTATCCTTCTTCCAATATTGCCCTACCAATAACCTTGCAGCTGTTATCAAGTTCATCAAATTAGTTTCTTTAGTATCACAATCTATAATAACACCCAATAAAAATAGTTGTGGGGTAAACTTTATCTTTCTCTTAAAAATCTTTTGAATGTTCCACCAAATTTTAATCCAAAAAGCTTTTATATTTCTACAAGTCCACCAGATATGAAAATAAGTGGCATCCAAACTGCCACATCTCCAACATTTGGGCTGTAAATTAGGATACATACAAGACAACTTTTTAGGATCCAAATGCCATCTATAAAACATTTTATAAAAAATTTCTCTTAAATTTTGGGCCTGGGTAAATTTTACATTTCTAACCCAAATTACCTCCCATATATCCAATGGGATCGGTTCTTGAATATTTTGAGCCCACTTTACCATACAATCTTTAACTAATTCCATTTCCGAATCCAATTCTATTAAAGCATTGTAAATTCTCTTTATATGCGCTCGATTTTGATCTTTGATCTGTTTTACCAAATTTTCGTCCAGTAGTGTAATGCCAACCTTCTGATCTAACTTCCACCTAGCTTGCAATTGAGTATACTGGAACCAGGACTGTACAATATTTTCTTGTTTTAACTCAACTAACGACTTTAATTGCCAATCATTCCCTACCAATCTAAGTAATTCCTTATATGAACTCATATCCAAACTCACACCCATAGATACACCCACCCTCTATCGCGTGTCCAGGAATCCCCCAAATTGGTATTTTATAATTTAACTTATAATAATACTTTTTCCAGACATGCAATAAAGCACTTCTTAAAATATGAGATTTAAAAGCCTTGTCAACTTTTTTGTCATAAATTAAATATGCATGCCACCCATGCATGCCACCCAACTGGGCAGAGTCTGACAATCAGGACACGGGCGGTCTTGTCGATGTTATCTGGGAGGAGTTTGATTCTGTGACCCCTGAGGAAGTGGACAGGATTATGGGGAGGTTGAGCTCCACCACATGTTTATTGGACCCGTGCCCTTCCTGGCTGGTCTATGCAGCTCGGGAGGGGACACGAGGCTGGTTCCAGGTGGTTATATCTGCTTCTTTGAGTGAGGGTAATTTCCCCGCCGTCTTGAAGGAGGCAGTGGTGAGACCTCTCCTCAAGAAGCCTGCCTTGGACCCAGCTGTGTTAAATAACTTTCGTCCGGTCTCCAACCTTCACTTTCTTGTGAAGGTTGTTGAGAGTGTGGTGGCGCATCAGCTCCCTCTCGTCCTGGATGAAGCGGATTATCTAGACCCGTGCCAATCGGGTTTCAGGCCCGGGTACAGCACGGAGACGGCATTGGTCGCTCTGGTGAATGATCTCTGGAGGGCCCGGGACAGGGGATATTCCTCTGTCCTAGTCCTATTAGACCTCTCGGTGGCTTTCGATACCATCGACCATGGTATCCTGCTGCGGCGTCTCAGGGGACTGGGAGTGGGAGGCACAGTTCTCCGGTGGTTCTCCTCCTATCTCCTGGGACGTTCGCAGTCGGTGTTGGCAGGGGGGCAGAGGTCGACCCCAAGGTCTCTCGTTTGTGGAGTTCCTCAGGGGTCGGTCCTCTCGCCTCTCCTGTTCAAAATCTACATGAAACCGCTGGGTGAGATCATTCGTGGTTTTGGAGTTGGGTATCATCAGTACGCTGATGATACCCAGCTTTTCATTTCAACCCCAAACCACCCCAGTGATGCCCTCGACGTGATGGCCCGTTGCCTGGAGGCGGTTCGGGTCTGGATGGGGAGGAACAGACTTCAGCTCAACCCTGACAAGACTGAGTGGCTGTGCATTCCGGCATCCCGGGATATTCAGAATATTCCACCTCTTTCCATGGGGGATGAGCTTTTACCCCCCGTAGATAGGGCTCACAACTTGGGAGTCCTCCTAGATTCGCGGCTTACTCTGGAAGATCATATAGTAGCTGTGACTAGGGGGGCTTTCGCCCAGGTTCGCCTGGTGCGCCAGTTGCGGCCCTATCTGGACCAGGATGCCCTGTGTACGGTCACTCATGCGTTCGTGACCTCTCGTCTGGACTACTGCAATGCTCTCTACATGGGGCTTCCCTTGAAGACCACTCGGAGGCTCCAGCTGGTACTCCCATGTTACACCTTTGCTCCGCGAGCTGCATTGGTTGCCAGTTGTCTTCCGGGTGAGATTCAAGGTTCTGGTAATGGTCTTTAAGGCCCTACATGGCATGGGTCTGGAGTACCTCGGGGATCACCTGCTGCCGGCGTCAACTTCCCTCCGCCCTGTGCGTTCCCACAGAGAGGGCCTCCTCAGGGTGCCTCCGGTCAGAGAATGTCGGCTGGCGGCCCCCAGGGGGAGGGCCTTCTCTGTGGGCACTCCGGCTTTATGGAATCAGTTGCCGGTCGAGCTCTGGATGGTACCTGACCTTCGCTCCTTCCGACGCGGTCTGAAGACCCATCTATTTGAACAAGCCGGCCTGGCCTGATGGGGGATGTGTTGGGGTTTTAATGGGGATTTTTATATTATTATTGATTGTTTTAGCTGGGCTACTATTTAATTCTTTTTAGTTTTTGTATTCTGTATTTTTTATATATGCCCTGTTCACCGCCCTGAGTCCTTCGGGAGAAGGGCGGTATACAAATATAATAAAATAAAATAAATAAATATAATAAGTCCCATCCCTCAAGATAAAGTGTTCTTTTATTTGTTAAATTAAGCCAATCACTAACCAATGTTAAAACTACTGCATCATAATATAATTTCAAGTTAGGCACCTTAAGTCCTTCTCTTTCCCGTGCGTCTTGTAGAATCTTAAGTTTAACTCTTGGTTTTTTCCCCGCCCAGATAAATTTATTAATACCCTTCTGCCATTCATCCAGATTAGCATCTTTTTTCATTATAGGTATCATTTGAAACAAAAAGAGAAACTTTGGTAAAACATTCATTTTAACAGCTGCAATTTTCACCAGCAAAGATAATTGTAGTTTTTTCCAATTATTTAAATCCTTTTGTACTTTTAGCCATAATGTCTCATAATTATTCTTATATAATTTCACATTAGAGGCTGTAATATATACTCCCAAATATTTAACCTTTTTCACTATTTCATAGATCTGATCTTTATTCTTATAGGAAGTGAAGAACCATCAGTTTGTAAACATGTCAGAAAAGGGATATATTTTAAGTAATTCATAGTTCCTGAGGGAGAGTGCAATATTGTGTGTGTGTGTGTGTGTGTTATGTCAGGAATAGCTAGCTACCCAGCTGTTGTCTACTGGCAGTGTTCCATAATCATTTTGATTGAAGGACAGATGTCCATCCCCTTCTTCTCATTTCTGCCTTACTGACAGGTCAGGCAATCATGGAGCTTCTGTGTGATGCTCAAGCAACTCTTCTTTATGTAGTCTACCTTGGGAATACTACTGTGATTTGTCTGCCTGCAAGTTTGGGATTAATCTAACAAATGAACTGGGAAATGTTGTTGCCTGATTAACTAAAACGGTGCACCAGTGACTGCAGGGAAAAGGCTGGTAACAGTCACAGACAGCTGCCAGTAGGACTGGAGAGGACTGGAGACACTGAAGGGTTAAAAGTTTTGCCTGTGACACTGAAATTGAGGCCAGCTGTAGGTCATATTCATGTCCCAGCCACAGGAAAATGAACCTGTGAGACAGAACCTAATTATCTGCTAAACCAAAAGCCAGTCTCAGTTCAATAACTTACAACAGAGCTGGCAGCCAGATATAGGGTTGCCATGACAACATTAAAGTGTTTTTTTTAAAAAAATCCTATTGTTGCAGAGAAGAAGGAAGAGAAAAGTATGTAACCCTAAGTGTGCTGTAACCATTTGAACTTGGACAGTTTTAAGACCCAGGCTCCCCCAAATGCCAATCGTCTTTAATATCCTCTGTCCTTACCAAAATGAACACGATGTGATTATAATTCCCTTAAAGCTAAAAATCTAGTTACGCGCAACCAACCAAGAACTGTTTTGTCATTTTAGTGATTAAATCTGAGACTTACATATACGTAGGCTTAAAATAAGGTCAACTTACATGCTTGCCTGAAATGACTTCAGGCCAATTAAAGCTTTCATTTCACTTTGGTTCACATTTCTAACATTGAAGTTAGTGGTAAAGAGTAAAGCTGTTTTGTGGAGAATAATTAGGCAATAATTCAAACTACCAAATAAATGACATTGGAGTTATCAGTAAGAGAAAAATGTGTTCTAATTCAGGCCAGATGTAAGAAATATAAATACAGTGAACATACACAAAGTCATAGATGCTCATTTTTGCTGATAAACAATTAAGCAATTAATTGCTCATTAAGCAATTAAACAGATCAGTGAGTCATAAGAAAGAGTATAATACAAAAATCAGTAAACTAAAATTACAAGTTTACCAAAATGCCAATGAAGACCACTTAAAATAACTGCAGTTCAATCACTTGCTCTTTCATAGTGATAATTCTAACACAATAATTAATCCTTATATTCATTTTTTGTGTACTGAAAAGTATTTGCATTTCAGCTTCCAGAATGTGATAGATACTCAATGGAACTGCATCTACACATAGCAAAGTGTTTAGTGGGGTGCCCCAGGTCTCTCTTCTGGGCCCAGTGCTCTTCAACATCTTCATTAATGATTTGGATGAGGGGATAGATGGGAAACACATCAAATTTGCAGACGACACCAAGCTGGCAGGAATAGCCAACGCTCCAGAAGATAGGCTTAAGATACAGAAGGATCTCGACAGACTTGAACACTGGGCGCTATCTAACAAAATGAAATTCAATGGTGAAAAAAGTAAGGTTCTACATTTAGGCAAGAAAAACCAAAGACACAGGTATAGTATAGGGGGTACCTTGCTCAATAGTAGTAACTGTGAGAGGGATCTCAAAGTCCTAGTGGAAATCACTTAAATATGAGCCAGCAGTGTGCTGCAGCTGCCAAAAAAGCCAACACAATACCACTTTACAATGCTTTGGTAAGGCCACACTTGGAATACTGCATCCAGTTTTGTAAAAAAGATGTTGACACTAGAAAGAGTACAGAGAAAAGCAACAAAGATGATTAGGGGACTGGAAGCTAAAACATATAAGGAACGGTTGCTGAAATTGAGTATATCTAGTTTAATGAAGAGAAGGACGAGAGTTGACATGATAGCAGTGTTCCAATATCTCAGGGTTTGTCACAAAGAAGAGGGAGTCAAGCTATTCTCGAAAGCACCTAAAGGCAAGACAAGAAGCAATGGATGGAAACTAACCAAAGAGAGAAGCAACCTAGAACTAAGGAGAAATTTCTGACAGTTAGAACAATTAATCAGTGGAACAACCTGCTTCCAGAAGCTGTGATTGCTCCAACACTGGAACTTTTTAAGAAAAGACTGGACAGCCATTTGTCTGAAATGGTGTAGGGTTTCCTGCCTGAGCAGGAGGTTGGACCAGATGACCTCCAAGGTCTTTTCCAACTATTATTATTATTATTATTATTATTATTATTATTATTATTATTATTGTTGTTGTTGTTGTTGTTGTTGTTGTTGTTGTTGTTATTGATCATCGCACAATCAACCAGATGTTCAGACTGGATTTGGCATTTTTTTTGTATATATTTTATTGGTATTTTTTAACATAACATAAAATCATTCAGTAATTTGTAAACAGTATGTTGTCTGGGTAACATTTATAAGACTATCTTTAACAATTGATTTCTATAATCTATATTCCATATGTTAATTTCATTTGATTTCCCCTTTCCCCAAAGTATCTTTCTTTGCAAAACATTAGATTAAGACAATTCTCATTATTTTGATTAACAACAATTAAGTATATAGTTTTTCCAATAATCCTATTTGTCATTTTAGTTGCCTTATCATAAATCCTGTTACCGTGCTTATTTCAGCTTATTTCTCCCCCCAAATGCTAAATATTCTTACTAGTGACAATTTTTTCAACAATTAACTACATTTACAATGGTGGATTTAATTCTATTTTTTTCCATATAAGCCCTCTCATACTTTTATAATTCTTAATCAATAAGTAAAAAAGGAGGAGAAAGGAAAAGAGGAGAGAGACAAAAAAGAGGGGAAAAAAGAAGAAAGAAAAAAGAAAAAAGGACAAAAGCACTGAGATACAAAAAAATAACATATAACTTAAAATATATATCCCTCCTAATTTAATATATATTTTTTATTCCCTCAATTTCTTATTCTATTTGACCATAGCTGAGAATGTATTTATTTAAACTTTAAGCATTCCATTCAGTAGATCTAATCATCTAATCCTTTAACTCTCATTCAAAATACTTTTTTATGCTTTTCTTATCGTCACATTTAAATAACTAAAACGTTTGCTTTATTTAAAACATTTCAATTTTTTTCTTTTTTTCTTTCACAGAAAGGAAAAGGAAAAAAAAAACATATTGTATTAATTTAAAAAAAACCATCCCTCTAAGAGTAATATATTTCAAAGTTTTTCCATTTCTTTAGCTATATTCAAACAAATATTTCTTATTGTATTTGTTAACAAAAAGAAGAGGAAAAAAAATCATCTCTCTAAGAGTAATATATTCCAAAGCTTTTCCATTTTTAGCCATATTCAAACAAATGTTTCTTTTTAAAGTATTCTCTCTGATACGTCCCATCATCTATTTTCTTAATTTCCATTTTAATATTTTTTCTCTGGCCATTGCCTTTCTTAATCAGTATGTTTTGCTACATCATTCGTTTCCCTGTAAAGTATTTTTTCTCATTCTTTTCCTTATCTTCAAAGTTGCTTGGACATGTTGAAATATTTCCCATTTGAATTAAATCATAATTTTTTATTTTATACGGTTCCATCTTTAAGTCTCTATCCTCAGAATTATGTTCAGTCATTTCTACTGTATTTTCCTGGGAAATTTCTTGGAGTAAAATTAAGTTGGAGATAAGTTGATTCATACTCTCAAGATTGTTCTGTATTTCTTTGTAGTTTAAAATCTTTGTTCTTTGAAATTGTTGCCACTTATCATATGTTTTCTTTTGTGAAGTATTCATTGCTTCAGATTTGTTACTCTCACTTTGTTTACACAGCTGCATTTTCTAAGAACTTTGAGGGTCAGAGAAAAAAAGAATCCTCACCCACCAGTAGGTGTCAGCGTTTGCTCATTTTTTTCTCTCTCTAAAGGGTAAGTTTCGCCGCTTCCGGTAACCAAAAAGAGGGAGTAAAATCCCCCTCCTTTTTTTCCGGAGATCTCTTATTTTTGAGACTTTCTTCTTCAGGAAAATAGGTAGGATAGAGAAAATCAATATTCTTACCCAGATTCAAGCATGATATTTTAAATCCGCTTAGTTTAAAAGCTTATGACTTCCGTTGTCTCCAACTATGACTGGACATGGAGTTAGCCAGCCTTTTCTTTTGCTGGTTTCTGGGATGCTTCTCCTGGACCATTCAGGGAGACCGCCATCTCTCCTAAGTCCCTGGGATTTCCTTCCTTCATTCCACCCCTTCAGGGTGGGTTCTGGCCCCTTAGGGTCCCCAATAAAAAGAAATTTCAGCCGAAGAGTTTGACATTCTGAAACTTCAGACTGCTCGCTGGAAAACAGTAACCGGAAGACTGGATTTGGCATTTTTGTCTATCTATTGAGTCCTTACCAAGGACCTGGGATAGGCAGATGTGGATGTTTGATGGTATTACAGATATTGTCGCAGGATGGAAGCAGTTCCTAGTAAGGCCGCCTTTTGCAATTGACTAATGGCGAATTTGTTAATGCCAATGGTGTTCAAGTGGTGCTGCAGTTGTTTTGGGATTGCACCCAAGGTGTCTATTACTATTGGTACTACCCTTGCTTCCCTTTGCCCCATCTTTCTATTTCTATTTATAGGTCTTTGTATCTTGTTACCTTCTCCAGTTGTTTCTCGTCTATTCTGCTGTCTCCAGGCACTGCCATGTCCACTATCCAGACTTTTTTGTCTTTCTTATCAACAATTATTATTATTATTATTATTATTATTATTATTATTATTATTATTATTATTATTATTATTATTATTATTATTATTATTATTATTATTATTATTATTATTATTATTATTTTGTGCTAAAACTTTTATATCTACAACTTGGTTCACTGATTTCAGTGATAGTTACAAGTATATCTGCCTCGATAACATCACTCAATCATTTCACTATGTCTGAATCAATGGCTGGAAATATCACAAATTCAGTATCTCACACTGCCCACTATAATTTTTTTTTCTTGAGAAATGAAGATGATTGGAGCAAATGCAGCTTTTTTTTAATATTACAACTCTGATGGGAAAGGTTCAAAGAATGGATCCCAGGTCTTTGGGATCCCTCTCTCTCTCTCTCTGTGTGTGTGTGTGTGTGTGTGTGTGTGTGTGTGTTTGTGTGTGTAATGAAAAGAAAAAGAATGGTCTTTTGTCAGTGAGGACAGATAAAAGGAGATATAGAGTGCTGTCCCATAGTGCACAGAGGTCATTTTGCTCTGGGTCCTTCAAATCTGGCATAGGTGAGAGATAAAGAGATAAAGATAAAGATCTGTACACAACATATCATTATACATATTTCATGAAAAACCAAATCAGCTGAATCTAAATTGTTGGACTCAATTCAGTTCAGTTCAATTCAATAATTTCTAGTAAATTTTAGCTATAAATTAGGACTAAGGTTTACAAATAACATGACATCATAAGTCTCCTTCTAAATCATGTAAATGATCCTATGGGGCAGATATGAAATGATTGAATAATCTCATATGTGTGAGTATGTACCCAACCTCAACATGGTGTTTATAAAAAACCCAACCTTTTCCAATTCTTGATAGTTAATTTATAAAGTCGACTACTAGAACTGCTTCCTTTGACAGAGGAGAATATGATGCTTTTCAGATGATTCCCAGTTGTGAAAAATGTTTGCTTTTGTGATCAGTTTATAGAATTGAAACAGCTGTTTGGTTTTTTTGATAAGGATTTAGGGAGCTGTATTATGATTGTCATATTTTTATTAATTTTGAAACATGATGGCACTTTATACACTGTGAGAATTTTCTCTTCTCTTCCCCTATCTAAATATTTTGACTCGTATTAAAAACTAGGCCAGTGTGTTAATTATTGTACAGGATGTATCCTGGTCCTATCAATAAAAACTTTGACTTCTCAACCTTAATAGCAGACTTTTTTTACCAATGGTAAAAAATAGATAATCTGCCTCCTTACTATGATATTGTCAAATTTCATAGTTCCTCCAACACTTTGCAATTTCATGTTCATAAATCATTTTATAGGCTGCTTAATTCTATGGCAATCCTAGATCAGGGGTCCCCAACCTGTGGGACGTGGCCCAGTAGTGGGCCATGGCCTGCTAGCCACCAGCCCATGGGGCAGGCTGGCCAGTGTGCACATGTGTGCACACAGACATCCCTACTCGCGTTAGTGTCACAGCTGTGAGGTGCAAAAACAGGCTGCTGCTGCAACTCAGGGTGCAAAAATGGGATGCTGTCATGCTGTGGGTTGCAAAACTGGGTGTCGTCATGCCGCGGGATGTGGAAATGGGGTGCTGCACAAGAACAGGGCAGGGCTAGTGTTATCAAGTGGGAGCTAGCCCTGCCCCATTTGCATCACACATGTGGTCGCAGCCCCGTGCACATGCATGTGTGTATGTGAAATGCTTCCCCCTCCCTTTCTCTCCAGTCCTCCAACCGAGAAAGGCTGGTGACCTCTGTCCTAGATAATATACTGTGTATATCTATAAGAATACAAACAAGAAGAATAGCAACAGAAATAGTACTTATATGCCTATAAAGTTTCACAGTGCTTTACAGCCCTCTCTAAGTGGTTTACAGAGTCAGCCTATTGCCCCCAACAATCTGGGTCCCCATTTTACCGACCTCAGAAGGATGGAAGGCTGAGTCAACCTTGAGCCACTCAGAATCAAACTCCGGGAGTGAGCAGTGAGTTAGCTTGCTGTACAGCATTCTAACCACTGCACCACCAGGAATCCAGAAAGGACAATTGAATCATTCCAGCAAGGTCTATTTTGTGAACAAATTCTTTACTAACAAGTCACTAGTCATAATAAAGCTGTCCAGTGTCTGAATTTGTTCTCATATACCATTACAAGTCTTTAAGGCTCTGTACAACCATAATGCAAAAGGACTAATTCTTGTATTGGGTGTGGTTTCCAAAGGACAATAGGCTTCACTAAGAGGTGTGAGAACAAAATCTCGAAGATGTTATTACATTTAACATGCTTGTTTTTCAAGATATTACTGGGCAGGCAGATTTCATTTAGTTAAAGTAGTTCTAGTACTAAGATATTACATAGTTTAATTTTGGCATTCCCATGCTGAACAGCTGCAGCTGCCAAATTGTCCTCAATAGCAGTCGCATAGAGAGCCAAATATGAGATGACAAGGAGGTACTGTTTAGGATAATAACCAAAGGTTCATTTCCAGGAATGATTGCAACAGAGCATCAGAGCATCAATAACCCTGAGAAATAGGAGGAAAAGCCACAATCAAGTCAACTATGGCCAGATAAAGAAATATAACTCTGGCCAAAACTGTAACCTGAGTTACCCTCTCATTCAGGTTTCTCCCTTGTTTTCACAAAGATAAAGGGGAGAATGTGTGTGTGTGTGTGGGGAAAGCAGATTGTAAGATTATGTTACTATAACATTATAAAAATGTTATATTATATTATATATTATAAAAGCAGCATTAATGTGCATGATTTTGGTTTCCCAATCTGCTCCACCCTGATAGGTTGACAAGTTATGCAAAAGCCCTCTTGGCTATAGCTTCCAATTTCTCATTCCAAGAGATTACTTAGGCCAGGGGTGTCAAACTCAATTTCATTGAGGGCCACATCAGCATTGCAGTTGCCCTCAAGGGGCCGGGTGGGTATGGCCAGGGTGGGCGTGGCCTACTGGGTGGGCATGGCTAGAGTGCATATGGCCTACTGAGTGGGCATGGCCAGCTCTACATTGTTCGCATCAAGGGTGCCTATGGGGGCCTGGGCTGGAGTGGGACAGATCTGAGGGTCTCTGGCAGAAGGAGGGTCTCTGGGCCAGGGCCAAGGCTGTGGGGGCCGTTCCCTCACTGTTTCCAGGATGGCTTCACGGGCCACATGAAACCACTTTGCGGGCCGGATCCGGCCCCTGGGCCTTGTGTTTGACATATCTGACTTAGATTGTGAGCCAGCTGCATGCAGAAAAGTACTACCCATTCAGAGCTAAGAGCTGTAGACTGTCTCCAGAATTAGTTGCCTTCCAAACCACATTCATTATCTCTTGCCAGGATGAAGCCTAAGCTTGTTTTACTCTATCTAGACCCCAACAGCTATAATGGATTAATATGAAACCTGAAATGTATGTTCATTCAGGATTGTCAATAGTTGCCAAACCTGAAATGTATGTTCATTCAGGGTTGTCAATAGTTGCCAGATATAGCATTTTGAATGCCACCCATTTAAAAATTACTATTCAAACAAATGAACGCCATACAATAAAGCAGCTACTTATTAGCTCTATTGAGAGGGCAAATCAAAAAAGGGGTTTCTAGCATATGCAGTATCCAGAGTATTTATTATTTCACATTACCAAATTAGGTCATGCAGATCGTTGCCAAGTTCCAACCATCTGCTATAGATGAGCCACTGTTTTGCATATGCTGAAGTTTATATTTTATTATCTATTAAAAATATGAATTCTATATTTTGTAAAAGCTGTTGCAAAGCTCCAAAGAAAGGGCACTTTTTCTATCTTTTGCTTTACATCTCCATGCAACTGGGATTCACATACAACACATACAATTAGGTACAGGTAGTCCTCAACTTATGACCACAACTGAGCCCAAAATTTATGTTGCTAAGTGAGAAATTTGTGCCCCATTTTACGTCTTCTCTCATCACATTTGTTAAGTGAATCACTTCAGTTCTTAAATTTGTAACATGGCTGTTAAGTGAATCTGGCTTTCCCATTGACTTTCCTTGTCAGAAGGCCGCAAAAGGGAGATCACATGACTCCTGGACACTGCAATGTTCATAAATGTGAGTCAGTTGCTAAGCATCTAAATGTAAATCACGTGACCATGGGGATGCTGCAACAGACATAAGTGTGAAAAATGGTCATAAGTCACATTTTTCAGTGCCGTTGTAACTTCAAATGGTCACTAAATGAACTGTTGTAATTCAAGGACTACCTGTACGTCTCTAGCAGTGTAATATGAGCTTAAACAAGCAACCTAAAAAAAATCCTCAAGCCAAAACAGGAAGAAAAATAAGAATGGGTTTGGAATAGTATCCAACGATTTGTGAAATGAAATTGATTTCCATTCCAATCAGGTCTTTTACTCTTCTTGAAAAATGTCAAAGTGTCAGCTTTGACCATTACCTGCTTGTGATTTATAGTTGAGACAAAGCAGTAATACTCAGGTGACTGTCTGGGGCTGTGCTATAGTGTCTGTGTCTAAAAAGACTGCAGATGGCAGCCATCTCTTTTCTTAACCAACTTGCATTGCTGTTTTAAGATTTGAAAAGCTTTGTTTTTCCCATTGAGAAGAAGATGGTAACAAATATAGCTGATATTGATGTTGACTGGATGGTTTAGATAATATAAATCTTTAAAAATAAAGAAAAAAATATCAATATTAAGTCTGCTTCCTAAAATATTAATGTTGATAGACATATGATTGCTTAGATTTTTTTGCTCAGATCTAAAGTTGTCTCTGGCATATATAAAATACTGAAAAATACATTAAATTATTTATTACATACTAAAGGTTTATATCCTTACTTAATACTAACATCTCCACTATATTGTTACTGATTCTGGTTTTTGCATATTAAAGCAGGAAAAAACCCCAATAGTTTTCTAAAACTAATCTGTCAGGTTTCTAACTTCTCCTTTCTTGTGGAGCTACCAATTTATTAGCATTTGGATCTTCTTAAAAACCATATTGTAAGTGTATTATTTGTCATGCTGCATTATTTATCGTATATATGGGAGCCATTCTTGCTTGAATTTGGTTGAAACTTTCTTCTAAATATTTGCTGTTAATTTTGCCATTATTGCATTCTATACAAGTTCCCAGTCAGAAGACCTCAGAACTTTATCTTTCTTCCAGTGTTGGGGTGAAATGTATTCTTGCTGTCATGTAAGCTACAATATTTCTTGTTGGTATTTTTTGCAGACTGACCTAACCTGACCTAACCTCCTCCGTCCCTTCAGAAAAGTTATCTCAGTTTAAATTTAATTTCTATGATATTTGTCTGTCTTAAAATTGTTCTTCTGTTTCATGACATTTCCAACATTTATTGATTTATGAGATATCTATTTTGGATAAAGTGTGTACCGTCTGTAAGACATTTTGTACCAAATTTATTTTATTGTAGTTTGGAATAAATTTTATAGAATAATTTGTCGATAATCCTTCCTATTGTTGTGTTCTGACTTTTTTGCATCCATCTTGTTATACAGTTTTTTAATTTGTTCATTCTGAGTATTGCATTAAAGTAGCAGTTTTTATATGCACCCTGAGAGATGGCACTATATATATATATAAGAGCATGGTGAATTATGTCATTTTTCTTAATGTTCTTTCTTCATTTTTAAGACTTTATGCTTAAAACAATTTATAAATATATCAATACAACGATACACAATTCATACAGTATTGTGGCCTTTACTGAATAATTCTTGGTGGGTCTTTAATCTGTCCATTGATTCTGAGTAGACCATGTCTGCATATGTGATTTTTCATAGTGTTCTTACTATGCTTATTTCCAGCTTGAAAAGCATTGGAAGAAGAGGGTAGTGGTAAAATTGTTGGACTTCTAGTTTCATCAGACTTTGTCTAGTAATATAATCTTTTATATATTTATTGTCCTTTGTATCTCTCTACTATAAATATCTGGGAAGCCCATTAGATAGACTGGGTCCTTCCAGTATTCTGGATCAAAAGCATGTTGTGATCGTGATTTAATTCCTTGTTAAGACACTTGCGCTGGTCTGTTTAAGCGAATTTAGTCACATTTAATGGACCTTTCCAGATAGTGAACTTGTAAAGTACCTGGTTCATCTGAAATACCTTTATTTTGCATGTAGAAGAATATTACAGCAGAGAAGGTGTGGTCAGGTGAGGTCTGGACAGTACTTTAAGGTCAAAAGACAGTAACAGGATTACTGTCCACATGGCCTGTGTTCAGATGTTACAATGGAGGATGGAACACAAGGAAACAAGGAGAAGGAGGAAGTCCAACCCAGAAGGGGTGGATCCTAGTACAGCATCATGAGCAGGATAGGAAATACATCACAAAGGGGGAAGGTACTGGCAGACCCAATTAGCATATTATAATTTCCCAAAACAGCCACATGGTGCCAGCACACTCCCCGTCTGGTATTTCATAATACCACCATATAAAATCCCATAACGGTAGTTATGCAAATGCAAATACACATTTGTGGTTTGTTGTTGTCATAAAACACCTAAGAAATATAAGTAATAAATCTGAGGTATAGACATAAACTCTGAGAGATATAAAAATAAACATGACACGTGAGGTATAAAACCTGAGAGATACAAGAAGTAAACATGCGTCCATATAGGACAAAAAACCTGAGATTTATAAGTAAACATGCATACATATTGCAATAATAAAACTGCCATTACAGGCTGAGGTTTTGTTTGTTGCGTTCAAGACCTGAAAGATATAAAAGAACATGCATATATATTGCAATAATAACAATTGCCTTTTTGGGCCTCAATAGTCTGGATCAAGTTGAAAGCACTTTTCTTCTTGATGTCAGGATTCAACCAGGGAGGCAAGTGAGTTCAGTCTTCAAGAGGCAAAAGCAGGACAAGTTCTGTGATGGTCTGGTGAAAGTTTTGGTGCGTTTCGATTCTTGAGCTCGTTGGTCGTTAAATAGAACAAGGTCTCTAACTTGAAGATTGGAGTTAAGATGAGACATTTGTGACTGGAGCATGACTTTGTTGCTCCCTGCCATAACTAGAAGCAGGGTTGGATACAGGTGGTTGCTGTGTATTGCCTGGAAGTGGATCAGGATGCGTAGCTGTATCGTGTTTGTCGCTATCGGATTCTGTGCACTTGACAAAGGCTTTACAATTTTTAGCAAAATGGCCATATGAAGCACAGCACCTGTAGCGTATTCATCCCCACCACCTGAATCACTCCATTTAGGAGGAGATGGTACAGGATGTGAGTTGCCACCACCTGATCACTCCATAGAGGAGAGGATGGTACAGGAGGTGAATGCTACCACCTGCATCACTCCATAGAGGAGGAGATGATACAGGAGGTGAGATGTCCATCTTTCTTGTAGACACAGTTCCACGTGAGTCTCTGTGTTGAGCTGCTGTGTTACCATACCTTGGTGATGGTGATGGAGCAGGCACACTGGGTGTGCTGCCACCACGTGGCTGTTTTGGGAAATTATAATATGCTAATTGGGTCTGCCAGTACCTTCCTCCTTTGTGCTGTATTTCCTATCCTGCTCATGATGCTGTACTAGGATCCACCCCTTCTGGGTTGGACTTCCTCCTTCTCCTTGTTCCCATGTGTTCCATCCTCCATTGTAACATCTGAACACAAGCCATGTGGACAGTAATCCTGTTACTGTCTTTTGACCTTAAAGTACCGTCCAGACTTCACCTGACCACACCTTCTCTGCTGTAATATTCTTCTACATGCAAAATAAAGGTATTTCAGATGAACCAGGTACTTTACGAGTTCACTATTTGGAAAGGACCGTTAAATGTGACTAAATTCGCTTAAACAGACCAGCACAAGTGTCTTAACAAGGAATTAAATCATGATCACAATGTGCTTTTGATCCAGAATAGTCAAAAGACAGTAACAGGATTACTGTCCGCATGGCTTGTGTTCAGATGTTACAATGGAGGATGGAACACATGGGAACAAGGAGAAGGAGGAAGTCCAACCACGAAGGGGTGGATCCTAGTACAGCATCATGAGCAGGATACAAAATACATCACAAAGGGGGAAGGTACTGGCAGTCCCAATTAGCATATTATAATTTCCCAAAACAGCCATGTGGTGGCAGCACATCTAGTATTCACATCCTACTATTCAGCAAAGCTATCTATGGTGTTATCGAGCAACTTGTTTGATGATATTTTAAAATTTGGAAGGGCTTGACGATCTTTTGAATCTTGTAAAAGTTTAAATCTGGATCCTTTCCCACTCCATATAACTTTTCTGACACTTTCTTGCCATTCTGGTAAGGTTGTCTCTGAGATAGTAATTAGAACCATTTGAAGCAAATAATTTATTTCGATAACACATTCATTTGGATGACTGCAACATAGCCTAACAATATGATTTTAGATTCTTCCCCCGTTGGTGATTTCTTTTGATATTTTGCCATTGTTTAAATAGTTATTTTGATACATTTCTTGATTGTTACCTTGTCAAGTGTAGCAGAAATATTGCACTGAGTGTCTAATCTGACAGCCAGATTCTTCCTGCAAAAGATTAACTGGGTCCTGGATTAAGTGTCTTGTGATTATTTTTGATTTATGGACATTAATTTTGTATTTGGAAAATTATCAAAAACTAAGTAAGATTCAGTAAGAGTTAGTACTACTTCATCTGCATAACATTTACCACTGCAAATTATCAAAAGATTTTTCTTTATCAAAAAACATTAATAACACTTTTGTTTCCTATTGTTTATGTGTTCTATTATATTGATTATAAACATACTATTGTCCTTAATAATCTATTCTGGGATGTAACCTGATTGATCAGCGTGTATTAAATGTGCAATACATTTTTTCAATCACCTAATATTGTTAGACCCCTTCATGGATTACTGCCTTGTTGTGGTGAAGGGGCTTGTGTAATTCAATGAAGCTATGAGCTATGACATGCAGGACCACCCAAGACGAACAGGTCATAGCAGAGAGTTCTGACAAAACATGATCCACTGGAGAAGAAAATGGCAACCCACTCCAGTATCTGCCATGAAAACCCCATGGACAGTATCAAAAGGAAAATGGATATGACACTGGAAGATGAGCCCCTCAGGTCGGAAGGCATCCAATATGCTGCTGGGGAAGAGCAGAGGGCTAGTACTAGTAGTGCCAGAAAGAATGAAATGACTGGGCCAAAGCTGAAAGGACGCTCAGCTATGGATGTGTCTGGTGGTGAAAGGAAAGTCCGATGCTGTAAAGATTTTTTCTCCATAGGAACCTGGAATGTAAGATCCATGAATCAAGGAAAGCTGGACGTGGTCAAACAAGAGATGACAAGACTGAACATCGACATCTTAGGTATCAGCGAACTAAAATGGACAGGAATGGGTGAATTTAATTCAGATGACCATCAGGTATACTACTGCAGGCAAGAATACCTCAGAAGAAATGGAGTAGCCTTCACAGTCAATAAAAGAGTAGGAAAAGCAATACTGGGATACAATCCCCAAAATGACAGAATGATCTCAGTTCAAATCCAAGGCAAACCATTCAATATCACAGTAGTCCAAGTCTATGTCCCAACCAACAGTGCTGAAGAGGATGAAATTGACTGGTTCTATGAAGCCCTACAGCACCTTATACAACTAACACCAAAAAATGATGTCCTTATCATCATGGGGGATTGGAATGCTAAAGTAGGAAGCCAAAAGATAACCAGAATAACAGGCAAGTTTGGCCTTGGAGTTCAAAATGAAGCATGGCACAGGCTGACAGAATTTTGTCAAGAGAATACGATGGTCATAGCAAACACTGTTTTCCAACAACCCAAGAGACGGCTGTACACATGGACATCACCAGACGGTGAACACAGAAATCAGATTGACTATGTGCTCTGCAGCCAAAGATGGAGAAGCTCTATACAGTCAGTAAAAACAAGACCAGGAGCTGACTGTGGGTCAGACCATGAACTTCTTGTTGCAAAATTTAGGCTTAAACTGAAGAAAGTAGGGGAAAGCACTAGGCCACTCAGGTATGAACTAAATCATATGCCTGACGAATATACAGTAGAGGTGACAAATAGATTTAAGGAATTAGATCTGATAGACAGAGTGCCTGAAGAACTATGGACAGAGGTTCGCAACATTGTACAAGAGGTAGCAACTAAAACCATCCCCCCAAAAAAGAAATGCAAAAAAGCAAATAGCTGAGGACAGGAGGGAAGCGAAAGGCAAGGGAGAAAAAGAAAGACACACCCAATTGAATGCAGAATTTCAGAGAATAGCTAGAAGAGAAAAGAATGCCTTCTTAAATGAACAGTGCAAAGAAATAGAAGAAAACAATAGGATAGGGAGGACTAGAGATCTCTTCAAGAAAATTGGAGAGATGAAGGGAACGTTTCATGCAAAAATGGGCATGATAAAGGCCCAAAATGGCAGGGACCTAACAGAGGCAGAAGACATTAAGAAGAGGTGGCAAAATTACACAAAAGAACTATACAAGAACGAGCTTAAAAGGTAAAGGTAAAGGTTCCCCCGCACATGCGTGCTAGTCGTTTCCGACTCTAGGGGCCGGTGCTCATCTCCGTTTCAAAGCCAAAGAGCCAGCGTTTGTCCGAGGACGTCTCCGTGGTCATGTGGCCGGCATGACTAGACGCCAAAGGCGCACGGAACGCTGTTACCTTCCCACCGTAGCGGTCCCTATTTTTCTACTTGCATTTTTACATGCTTTCGAACTGCTAGGTTGGCAGAAGCTGGGACGAGTAACAGGCGCTCACTCTGCTACGCGGCACTCGGGATTCAACCCGCCAAACTGCCGACCTTCTGATCGACAAGCTCAGCGACCTAACCCACTGAGCCACCGCGTCCCTTAGAACGAGCTTAATGTCCCTAATAACCACGATGAGGTGGTCACTGACCTCAAGCCAGACATCCTAGAATGTGAAGTGAAATGGGCCTTAGGAAAGCTGAGCAACAACAAAGCTAGTGGAGATGACAGTATTCCAGCTGAGCTATTCAAAATCTTAAAAGACGATGCAGTAAAAATGCTACACTCAATTTGCCAGCAAATTCAGAAAACTCAACAGTGGTCACAGGATTGGAAAAGGTCAGTTTACATTCCAATTCCAAAGAAAGGCAGTGCCAAAGAATGTTCAAACTATCGCACCATTGCACTCATTTCACATGCTAGTAAAGTTATGCTTAAAATCCTACAAGCTAGACTCCAGCAGTATGTGGATCGAGAACTACCAGAAGTACAGGCAGGATTTCGAAGAGGCAAAGGAACTAGAGATCAAATTGCCAACATTCTCTGGATCATGGAGAAAGCTAGAGAGTTCCAGAAAAACATCTCCTTGTGCTTCATTGACTATGCTAAAGCCTTTGATTGTGTGGATCACAACAAACTATGGTGAGTTCTTAAAGAGATGGGAGTACCATCTCTTATTTGTCTCTTGAGAAACCTATATGTGGGTCAAGAAGCAACAGTGAGAACTGGACACGGAACCAGTGATTGGTTCAAAATTGGGAAAGGAGTCCGGCAAGTTTGTATACTGTCGCCCTGCATATTTAACTTATATGCAGAGCACATCATGAGAAAGGCAGGGCTAGATAAATCAAAAGTTGGAATTAAGATTGCTGGGAGAAATATCAACAACCTAAGATATGCAGATGATACCACTCTAATGGCAGAAAGTGAAGAGGAGCTAAAGAGCCTCTTGTTGCAAGTGAAGAAGGAGAGTGAAAAAGTTGGCTTGAAACGAAACATTAAGAAAACCAAGATCATGGCATCCGGCCCTCTCAATTCCTGGCAAATAGATGGGGAAGAAATGGAGGTAGTGACAGATTTTATTTTCCTGGGTTCCAAGATCAATGCAGATGGGGACTGCAGCCAAGAAATTAAAAGACGCTTGCTCCTTGGGAGGAAAGCCATGGCAAATTTAGACAACACACTAAAAAGCAGAGACATCACCCTGCCAACAAAAGTGCGTATAGTCAAGGCTATGGTCTTCCCAGTTGCAACGTATGGCAGTGAAAGTTGAACCATAAGAAAGACTGAGCGCCAAAGAATTGAGGGCTTTGAACTTGGACTGTAAGGTGATCAAAGTGGTCAGTCCTAGAGGAAATCAACCTTGATTGCTCTTTAGAAGGCCAGATCCTGAAGTTGAAACTCAACTACTTTGGCCACCTAATGAGAAGGAAGGACTCATTAGAAAAGAGTCTAATGCTGGGAAAGATTGAGGGCAATAGAAGAAGGGGACGACAGAGAATGAGGTGGCTGAATGGAGTCACGGAAGCAGTAGACGTGAGCTTAAATGGACTCCAGAAGAAGGTAGAGGACAGGAAGGCCTGGAGGAATGTTGTCCATGGGGTTGCGATGGGTCGGATATGACTTTGCAACTAACAACAACAAAAAACCCAGCTATAGTCAGCCCTTGAGACCAGGTACCATCAGCTAGTATGCTAGAAAATGCCTGTAGAGCCCTCATGACAATCCCAACTACTATCATAACTTAAACTAATAAACTGGTGTATGCTACCACTACTGTAATCCTGGGGATGCTTGGCTATACTGTACAATGAAGAAGAGCAGTATTACATACACTGTCCCTCTCCCCACTCCCATAAAATGCGGTTAGAGACTAAGATCAAAGCAACTCGGGGAGAAGTTAGTCAGCTGGTGGAACCATGGAAAAGTGGTGAAACTTAAAACATAAGATTTGGCTAGAAAGGCCCAATTCTCTCTGAAACTTTAGAGATTGCTAAACGAAGGGTCACAGAACTGGCTACCAGGCTAAGGAAGTACACTAGAGAAGCAGAAGCCAAGAACTTTTTCAAAGAATCATCCAAAGTACATTTCCAACTGAAATGTAACAACAATGTAACAGCTTACCCATGGACAGCAGAAATTGAACAGTATAGGCCAGGGGCCAGCAACCTGAAACAGTGAAAGAGCCACTCGGAACCGGTTCCCTCACAAAAGGAAAAACTGGGAGCCCCAAAAAAATGTGTGCACATGCGCATACATGTGTGCATGTGCAGAACAGGGTTTGACTGAAGAGTGGAGCCAAGGCGAGATATGCACCTACCCTGCATATTTGAATTGATTGGTTGAACTTTTTTAGTCCCACTTTTTTTTTTTTGGACTGCACATGGCAGAGGACTGGGAGCCGCAGGAGACAGCTGAAAGAGCCGCATGTGGCTCTGGAGCCGCGGGTTGCAGACCTGTGGTATAGGCAGATGGGAGAAAGAGAAGCACATTATACCAGTCCAAAGTGGCTGCATGGCTTGAGATCAGACCCCGGGCAATCTCCCAGAATAAGAACCAGTCACCATCACTGTAGCAGATATCCAACAGCTGTCTGCAATATGTTATACAGAAAAAATGGAGTGATACATAAGACGTGCCTCACATAGACTGAAGAATCCTTACACTTCCATCCATAAAATATTTTCAAATTCTGGAAAAAGTTTGAATGAGAAAAATATCTTCTTGCAACAAATCGGACACTGTTTTTACAGCAATAATTTCCAGAAGAATCCATTAAGTTATAAATTAAGTATCATTTTTAACTGTGTTTTTATTATTAATTGTAGTTTTTATAGGAAAAATGTGCTAGTAAAGATATAGCGGTCATGTAAAGTATAATATCTGAATCGAACTTTTTTTTTTTTTTAAGAAAATGGTTTTCCTAAATAAGTGTATTTCTTTTTCTGTCCTGCTAAATCCTACCTCAGACTTTGCTCTCATTGTGTATTCTAAGCTTCACCAGTGAATTTTAATAGGTTTTCTTATATGTTTTGTGCATTCAGGATTTCTTTGTTATACTTCCCACCCTGCTGCCTTATGTGAATCCTGGCACGGAAGTCGAGCAGTCAGTTTGTTTTCTGTGTTGATAAAAGGTTCTTTGAAGATGTTGAAAAGGCTACATGTGAGGGAGGAGGGGAAGAGGAACAGATTGAAGTATAATTCAACAAAATGCTGCCTAGGTAAAAACTAACCCACCCTATCCCCTCCAGCCTGGAAGAAAATGTTCAAATGGTCAGACTACATTATTTTCCATTAAGGAAAACTATAGCAATATGTAAATGACATCATGAGTTTTGATTAACACTGCAGATCTCATTAAGCAAATGGAAATTAACAAGTAAATAACAATAATAACAACATATTTTGAGATCTTAATCTTAGAAGTGATGCCTCAATTTTTCAAAGCATATGAAAATGGATGCAGTAATACTCAACAGAGTAAGCAAAAACATTGACTTTATCATTAATTTTGTACGCATGTCGACTTCATGTTTCACTCCAGTAAAGTTTTATCAGTGCAGATTCCTGGTGACACTGTAATAAAGTTCACTTCATTTCTAAGATAGATAAAATGGTAATGAAGACAAAATAAGGCAGTTTATGAAAATTGATGGCAGTTTTAATTAAACAGTATGAAGGAATTCAATTTTTTTCAAATGCTATTCATTGATTTCAGAACTGCACTGCAAGCTGTTTTATTGCCTTAAAACACACATTAAGTGCTGAAAGGTAGAAGGACTTTTTCATACTACAGAAAGTTATATAAATTATTAAATTCCTCTATCAATGTAAGTACATGTATTGGATAGGAAAAATGAAATTAAATGTGAACTAATGCATATTACACATAAAAGGTAAAACAAACAATTCCCAAAGTAAGTAGATAAATAAGTGCACTAATTAAAGATAGGGAAATGTGGTGTGTGAGCTCATATAGCAATGAATGCCAATGCAAGCAAAATGCATTGTTATAAGACCCTGATTATTCACACATTTTTATAGAGAAGTAAGATTTTGATATATCACAGGAAATTAAAGCAAGAAGGACGTGGTTATTTAAGATTCATGGTAGTAAAAACAAGATCATGTTAGAAATAAAAAACAATGTACAGATTAACTGGATATCATGCAAGCAAGGATAGTTTATAGGAACAAAAAAGTATGATGAGATGTAATGAATAATTTTTATGTAAACTAGATTATTTTTTTCTCTTCTTTTGTTTGCTTGCCATTTCTTTTTCTGTGGTTTGTATAGCGTTGTTTGTTCTAAAAGGGAATGCCATATGAACACTGTACATATATATATATTTATTTCATGTTCGTAGAATCATAAAGTTGAAAGCGACTTTGTAGGTCTTCAAGTCCAACCCTCTAAGGCACAATTCTCATATTATCCCATACAAATGGCTGACCAGCCTTTGCTTGCAAATCTCTAGTAATGGTTGTTCTACATAGCAACAAAAGCAATTTTACGTGATTTCTATCTTCTATATATTAAGTTAAAACAACCACATTAATTATGCTAGATATAAAATGCTTCATCTTTTAAATTTACTGATTGCATTTATTCGATGATCAATTGAATTGTAGATAGGTCAATACATGAAAATTGTAACTTGCTATGGTTTTAGCTAAAATTATTATTTGGGAGGCTAGAAATTGCTTCATTTATTGTAGTTTTAATATTTTTAATAAATAAACTAATAGTGGTATTCATTATTTTGAACTGTTTTCTTATTAATATTTTAGATTTGAATGCCACATTTAAGTGTTTAAATAAATCCTGTTTCAGAATTAATGTTAAACATTGACATAACATGATTAAATGCGTATAAGTTAAATATCCTTCCTGAATTCTTCCTGAAAAAAAATACTACTACTTGTATTACTGTTACTCCAATATTACACACTAGACTTGATCTTACCTCAAAGGCTGAGAAGTGATATTCCAACTCTAATATTGAGATGCAATTATAGTGGTAATTAATTTCTCTAACTTAATTTATATATATAACTTGGGGGTTTTTCTCTCCTATTCAGTCATGTTTGATTCTCAGAGAATGCTTGAACAAGACCTTACGGATTTTTTGGCAAGGTTTTTCAGAAGTGGTTTGCCATTGCCTTCTTTCTGGGCCTGAGAGAAAATGAGTGGCTAAAGGGCATCCAGCTGGATTTTTGCCTAAGGATGAACTAGAACTCACAATCTGCTGGTTTCTAACCGGATGCCTTAACCACTACACTAAATTGGCTGTCCAAGTAGGTTGTTAATAACCATTTAACAGGTTCCTTTTTGTTTGTTGTTGTTCCTTTATATTTTTTTAAAAAAATAATGTTGTTGTTAGTTGTGAAGTCATGTCTGACCCATCATGACCCCATGGACAATGTTCCTCCAGGCCTTCCTGTCCTCTACCATCTTCTGGAGTCCATTTAGGCTCATGCCTACTGCTTCAGTGACTCCATCCAGCCACCTCATTCTCTGTCATCCCCTTCTTCTCTTGCCCTCAACCTTTCCCAGCATTAGACTCTTCTCCAGTGAGTCCTTCCTTCTCATTAGGTGGCCAAAGTATTTAAGTTTCAACTTCAGGATCTGGCCTTCTAAAGAGCAATCAAGGTTGATTTCCTCTAGGACTGACTGGTTTGATCGCCTTGCAGTCCAAGTTCAAAGGCCTCAATTCTTTGGTGCTCAGTCTTTCTTATGGTTCAACTTTCACTGCCATACATTGCAACTGGGAAGACCATAGCCTCGACTATAAGCACTTTTGTTGGCAGGGTGATGTCTCTGCTTTTTAGTGTGTTGTCTAGATTTGCCATGGCTTTCCTCCCCAGGAGCAAGCGTCTTTTAATTTCTTGGCTGCAGTCCCCGTCTGTGGTGATCTTGGAGCCCAGGAAAATAAAATCTGTCACTACCTCCATTTCTTCCCCACCTATTTGCCAGGAATTGAGAGGGCTGGATGCCATGATCTTGGTTTTCTTAATGTTTAGTTTCAACCCATTAAAATTAATTTATAATACTGAGAAATTAATTGATTCCACATGCTCAACCATGGGTTTCCTAAACATGGGTCTCCTAAGTAGTATAATGTTTTTCACCACTATGTCATCAAATGAATGAAAATATATAAAAAATATTGTGGTGATCAAGGTAGTTTTCTGTGCGACTTTCACATGGTCGTAAAAATCAGGTAAAACTCATGTATACGGTTATTGCCTATGCATGTTAATATATATTTATTGCAGAATTTCCTACACTTGTTACACAACTGATGCCAATCAGGCCAAAGTTTTTTTTTCCTATCCTAGGTGAGGAGACTTTCACAATGAAAAAGATAGGCTTTAAAGTGTTGAACACTGAGTGGATTTTCACTAATATTAGTCAGATGATATTACTTGTGTATAATATATCAATTAGTATTACTGATCTTGCTGTTTTACTGCAGTGAAAACAGAATTTATAATATTCGTGGCTGAGAAGTATAGATATTGAAATTTACCACATCTGCAGGGCATACATTTGGAAAAGCTGTATTAATTGTTAATGCTACTGAAGTTAATAAAAAGCTTTTAGCAAAATGCTTCTTTTTGCCCACAGCATAAACATATTTTATTCTCTACAGTATATCAAATAGAAAGTATTGCCTTGGCTAACAATCAACATGACATTTGGCAAAACAGATGTTATCCTCCTATGACCATTTGAAATTGATACAGATCATTGCCATGATAATGTATAATCACTTTCCATGTGGCAGACAAAGAACAATTATTTGTAGTTTTTGTACACATGCATGTTAAGAAATAGCATTCTTGGATGACATTTAATAAGGAAGTGATATAAAGGTATACGGGAAGGAAGAAAGACACAGGCAGTTTAAAATATACATGCAAAAATATGCTATTTCTTTTAAAGCGTACAAATAAGCCAGTGTCAGAGACTGGATGATTTTTCATTTCCACCACACTGAACACAGCTCAGATCAGCAACAGCCAGTCATTAATGTGTGCATCTGGTTCAGTCTGTTATCAACAATGAATTGTTAATATGACTTTTTTTATGCATCACACATTATATTTTCTTTCTCCTGATTTGTTGGTGCTGTGGAAGTTGACTTTAAAAAAAAAGATATACCAGCTGTAGCTTGATTTATATGCACACGTTCTGTAGTGAAAACTAGCATGGAAATGTGCATGTACAGTGCAAACTTATAAAATTAGTTGTCCATCTATACCTTGACATTATCTAGAAAAAAATATTAATTTGGCACAAATGGTCAATAAAGGACTTCATCTTTATTTTGCTTTGTTTTGTATTCAAGTTTCATTTTGCCAACTCTCAGGATAGTATTTGTTCTATCTGAATAAATATTAGGCAATATTTGCTTTAACATGTTTCAAAAGCTTGCGATATCACTATTTCATAAATCTGCTCTTCTGGCTGCTGGATCCTAGGTTTGACAAACTGGAATTGACTACCACCTAGTACTTCCTCAGGCCTGCCGGTACACCAGGAGCCCCAGAAGCGTTGCCTCATGGATTCAGAGATCTGCCAGGCCATTTCTGTAAATTGCCTGGTTAGTCTTTGGCATTAGGAGGCAAACTGAACTTTCATTGAGTTTGCTCCTAAATGTTCAGTGAATTTGACATGCTTCTGGACCTTCTGAAGTTCTATGAGTTTTGACAGAAGCAGTGCCTGGAACATCACTGGATGAGGACTACAGATGACTAATTGAAAATGGATACACAGACAGCCTGTGCAGTTAATAAAAGAGGCAAAGTTGACTGTTGATTTCACAGTCTCTTGGCTGGTGACAATGTTTAGGTGAATTTCCTCTTAGAGAGATAAGAACAGGTGCATATTCCACCTGCCCTTTGTGACTGTTTTGCATAGGATGTTGTTGGCCACTAACACTACATCAAGGTGTGGTGGTGAGATTGACAGATTGTCCTAGCAGTAGTCTTGCATGGGATGCCAAAGGGATTGATCTTTCCTTCCCTCTTGTTTAGCATTTACATAAAGTCCTTTGGAAAATTTGGAATGCGGCATTATCAGTATATTGGTGATATGCAATCATATATTGTCATCCAGTTTGGTGCCTAAAAACTGTTAATCTAGAAGGGAGAAAACAGGCTAAAGTTGGATGCTACTGTTGTGATTCTGTGCCCGCCTGTGATCCCGACAGCTGAGTCCGGGGAATCTGAGGAGGAGGAGGGGCCTGGGGAGCCATTGGAGCTGGAGGAAAGCTCTGATGAGCTCCAAGACTTACATTCCAGTGAGGAGCCTGGCCCTTCCACTTGTGCTCAGCATGAGACACAGCTGGGTGGGGAGGCTGGGTCGGACTCAGAGGACGCACAGCTGGAGGACCTGAGAGATGCCCGCAAACGAAGATAGGCCAGGAGAGTAGGCCAGAGAGAGGCAATGGGGCAATTCTGGAGAAGGCATTGAGAAGCCACGCCTTGAGGACTGAATTACAAAAGGGGAATGTGTGGGTGGTGCTGGTTGCCGAAGGCAACCGTTGCAAAGTACTTCATGGGATCTTGTTCTGTTGGTATTGCCAGTGAATAATTCTCTCTTTTGCATTGTGTTTTGTGTCTCCATTTGGATTGTGTTTTGTTGCTTTTGTTTTTGGACCATTTGGCAGGTTTGTTACCAATATTAAAAAGGGTGTGTTTTCTTCTGAGTCTCCAGCCTACTTGTCAAAAGGGGTTTTGTCCTTGTGCAATTAACAAGGACGTACATAGGCTGGGACAGAACAACTACCAAGATGGAGCTGTTCTTTGTCTTTCATGGCCAATGGCTTCAGAGAACATTGCCCTGAGAGAGCAGGTCCACAAATTAAGGGTCTTCTTGCTAGTCGAATACTGAATGGGCAGATGGAATTCATGGCCAGGATAGCCTTTGTCCCATTCTACCTAGTTTACTAATTGTGATTCTCCACACTACTATGCATATGGACTACTGCAGTGCATTCTACATGGCGTTGCAGCTAATACGGAATAAGGTGGCTCTGTTTTGTTAGGTGCTTGACAAAATTACCATGTGACAGTAATTCTGCAGGCACTGCAGGTCTACTGGAAACCATGTTATTGAAACAGATACTATTATAAATCTGTACTAATCTAACTTTCAAAATGGAATAAAGTTCTACTTATAGCTCAGGAACACTACCTAGAATCTCAGATTCAGTCCCTGACATTTCCAATTGAAAGGATTATGTAGGAAGCAGCGAAAGATCATTTATATAATATGAAGCTAACAAGCATAAGCATCCAGTACAAACTGGAAGGTTGCAATAATTATGAAGTGTGAATTGCACTGTCATGATGTAAACTCTGGTCTTTTGTATTTGTGTCTCAAATTGGGACACAAGAATGAAAGTCACATTGTGTTTCAATTCACATTTCCCATGGGTCTCCTTTGCCCCCTCTTATTTTCACTTATGCTGAAGTGCTAAATGTTTTTTACATTCTTTTATTGTTCACATAGTTGTTCTACTGTTTGGCTTATAATAGGCCACATTGTTAGGACAATTCATCTGACTTTTCACAGTAGGAAGTTTTCATTAGCTATAGTCAATTATGTGCATCTCGTAGTCCCCTCTCCCTCCCAGAAATGGAACAATGTTTAAGCAAAAGCATTTACAGGGCAACTTCAAATTCCTTAACTAAAATTATGAAAACTATTTGTGAAATCAAATGGCTTGTGATGAAGACATGAAGATAAAAGTGTCAAATAATTCTTATACTTTTGTTTATTTTGCTGAATGCTAAAATTGGCATCCATTAGAAAAATATTACCTCAGATTAAGATGAGTGTAAATATAACTACTCATTTCTTGTGATAAAATGGTTTTGTCTTCTATATCGATTTAGAAACATTTAATTGAAAAATCTTTGGTTATGACTAAATTAGTTGCATTATGAGTTGTAGTTGCATTATATCAGTTGCATGTCATGAAATATCAATAGATTCATAGCTGGCTGAAAACTCATAGCCAAAGATTACTTATTAATAGTTTCTCATCAAACAGGGGAGAGGTATCAAGTGAGCTGCCACAAGGTTCACACTACACCCCTTTTTATTAATCACTTAGATGAGACATAAGGGATTTTTATCCAATTTGCAACTGACACAAAAGTAGATACAATAGCTAATATCATAGAAGACAAAAGCAAAATTCAAAACAATCTTGATGGGTTAGAAAAATGTGCTGAAAATAACAGAGTGAGATTTGATAAGTTCATCCTCTAAGAATTATAAAACAAGTACCTTGGAGGGTGTTACAGATGATGCCAAGACCAGCTGTATTAACATATAAATTTAATAAACCTTAACCTTAACCTTAAACCTTATCCCAGAGAACACAAAATATTAATGTTCCAGGAAGACAGATTTCTGCTAAAAATGTCCTAACAGAAAGAGCAGTGGAAACAATTGCCCAGGGCTGTGATTGGCTCTCTGCACTGGACATGTCCAAGCAGAGGATAAATCTTGTGTCATACATTTAGATTTCTGTGTGCCAGAAGATTGGCTTCTAAGGCCTAAATGGCCTCTTCCAATTTTTCAAATTCTATGTCAGATTTCTTTAATATAAATACTCTGTGCACGGTATAATTGTGGTTGGAAGGAAGTATAACAACATACTGAATCACTCTGCAGGATAAGGTCAATAAAAGAAGAAAAAAGATCAACTGTAATCAAAAATATCATTTTTTGGAACATTTTTGATGTGCAAACAATTCCTGGTTTCAGCCTGTAAACTTTGGATTTTTCACAGCAGTGGTTGGAAAAAAGTAGAACATAGGAAGCTGAGGAAAAACCTATAAATAGAGCTGTACATTAACAAATAAATTAAAAATACTGGTTAAAATACAAAGTATGAAATATCTGAAGTTTCTGATTCAGACTGCTAAATATTTCACTCATTTTTAATACAATAAATAAAATATATATTTATGCAGCACATGCTAACATATCTGTGCATACTGCTTTTTTCTTTCTAAGTCAAAATCTTCATCCTTTTCATATAGCTTTCTCTTTGGTCAAAAAAAAAACCCGAAACAAAAAAAAACAATGCATATTAATTAATCAATAAATTAATAAATTAAATTAATTAATCAATAAAGTTCAAAGCTGCTGGTTCCCCTCCGCCTAGGTCCCAAGAGCCTGACTTGTGATTGTTACTAAAAAACCTCACAAGTTAGGGTCTCAGGGACTAGGAAAAGTCCAATAAGATCCAGTCGAATTCTTCTTCAGTTAATCAGAATGGGTTTTGTAGTTTTTATTTCAGTAGATTTGGAAGATGTAACAAGTAGCTTTAATACTGTCAAAATACACTTTCAATTATTTTGGAAAGAATATCTATATCTATTGCATGGAGGCAACAGAGACTGTATTTTTAATGCATAAGGCTTTCATTCCAAAGAAGTCAAAGGAAATACATATAGGTTAGAATCTGCTTCCTTTTCTTCCAAAGCTTAAATAAAGCATCCATGGTTCAGCCTTATTTCTCTAGTAGCATTTGTATTGTGGGCCCTGAACATACGTATTCCAATCTTAAAAGGCTTTCTGGAACAAGAATGTGTTTGCAATAAAATTTACCTCCCGCCTTCACGCACTGAATCGTTTATCTCAGATTATCATACACTAGATTTTTTTTTTACATCTAGTATAAAAAAATGTAATCCACCCGAGTATTTTTCATCTCCTAAATTTATAGTGACTTTCAACAACTTGTTATTCTTTGTGCCAGGTCACTTGTACAACATCTCATCTTTTTTTAAAAAAAAGTCTTCATGCAAAATAAAAATTAAAAAAAATTACACCCTTGCTTCCCATCTTTTTTCTTTTCTTTTTTTTTTGTCCAGGTCCAGAGCGCTGAAAAGATTCACCCTTGCCTTCAGCATTTTAATCTTATCTGAAGAATGAAAAATAATATGTCTACTTTAGGAACAGATCCATGATGCTCGGCAGAAGAAATAAAAACCAAAGAGATGCCACAAAGGTGCTGGCCACTTAAGTAGAGTCTGGTGTATGTAACTCATTTTTCAAGATGCAGATCAGCTGGGGGGAAGGGAGGAGAGAGAAAAATAATTAGAACACCAAGTTATAAAACAAGCTATACAGAAAAAAAAAGATCTTGAGAAATATTTTTTAATGATTACCCCTCCCTTCAAGCTGGTTTTCCATACTCCGCAGCCCCCTCTTCCTGTTTCCACATTATGTTACTTAGGTGTTCAGTTACTTGAAACATTTGAATGAGGACAGAATCTCCCGTTGCAAACAACTCTTTTCTCATTTGCTCTGCAGCACAGCTTGAATGCTTACAGTTCAGGCATGAAACAGTTAAACACACACACACACACACACACAAAACCCCAGAAGCGTTATGTATGCTTTTTGTTATGAACTGTAATATGGTTTTCCCAATACCAATTTGACCAAACCAGTAATTAGGAAGGAAAAAAAAAGAAGCAGCAGCTACCTCTCCATAAATATAATCTTAACATAATTGCACCATCCCTATCGCACAGACCCATCCTCCTTAGGGGATACCTCAGTTGATGGAAATCAGTCAGATTTTAACTCCTCTCCAACGTACCTTCGCTTCTCAGTGGCTGGGTTTTACCTCCCATGAATATGCACGCGCACATTCAGACAGAAAAGGCTTCCTTTACTCCCAGACGTGAACGCGGCCGCGCGCGCGCGCGCGCTCCACACCCCCTTCCCCCCCACACACCCAGCAAAAGAGTACGCGCGCACGCGCGCGCACAAAGGCAAAGCAAGGCAAGGCAAAAGAGCGACTGCTGACTCAGAGAGGTGGCACGCGGGGCGGGGTGGGTGGGTGGGTGGATGGATGGATGGAAACGGCATTCCGGCTGGCATTTGCACCACGCTCCTCGTGAATAAGTGACATTCTGGCGCGTGGTCTCCAGCATCCGCCCTCCCGCAAGATTTGCCTTGAACGCCCATCCTCTCTGGTCCTTGCAAGAAGTGGAAGAATAACTGGGAAGGAGAAGCAGCCCGAGAATATCCAAAGCCTTCATTTCTTCCGAAGGCTCGCCCCCACCCCACCCCTCCCACCCCACCTCTTCTTAGTTTTTCCATCTTTCTACTTCCTCTGTCGCTGCCTCTCAGTTGTGGGACATCTTTCCGGAAGAAAATGCCTTGAGCTTCAATAAGCCAGTTTGCCTGACGGTCCTCCCCTCTCTTCCCAGTTCTATTCCCACCCCCTTTTCTCCCCCTAATCAATAATAAGACAGCTTTCCAAATGCAGTTTGAAAATAGGCTCTGCATAGATGGTCCTCCTCGATTTTCTGCCTCGGGAAAAGCGGGCAAACTTGGCTCTCTCTGTCTTTCTCTCTCTCTCTTTCTCACACACACACACGCACACACGCGTGATGTGGGGAGAAATAATGCCAGCAAGGCTTAAACAGACGTAGAAGTTATCCTGCGCCTTCTTCAGCTTTTCCTCTCTTCCCTTTGCGGCAGCATCCATCAGTGGAAAGGATCCCTCAGTTTTACACACGGCTTCTCCCAAGCGATTAGCTTGCAACATTTTTATTCGGGTATTTTAAACCAAGTTAGTAAGAAATAGAATCGGGACTTTTTAAAAGTACAAAGTGGGATTTTGGGATTGTATTTTTTTCCTCCTTTTGATAAGTTTGGAATATTTAACAGCAGTTCTAAGTCTTACTAAAACGAAGTGTGTATTCATTTGAGCCTGAAGAAGAAGTCTGTTTCTCTCTGTTCCTGTGGGTGCAGTGCTTGTGTGAGAGGTGTGGGTTTGTTTGAGACAGAGCAGCTAGGAGAAAATAATATATTGTACCATTACAGTATATCGGTGTGTAGTGTTTTCGAATTGTATAGATGTCTTCAGCATGATTCCATTTACGAAAATACTGGGCCATTTGGCATAAATAAAATATACATCATCTCAGTTAAATCCAGCAAAGACTTTGCTAATGTGCTAAAACAGTTATAAAGATAGTTGTTTGTTTCTCTTTAAAGAATAAACCGATGGATGCTGATGGAATAATAAGCCTGTTTAATGACCGTGTGATGCGTTGATTTCAATGCAGAAGGAGCACCTTGCACAGGGATTTGAGGCTTTGTAATCCATGGGATAGAGTGCAACATTGTTGTCATGACTGAACTATCAGTTCACTCTAACCTTTTGGTACACAAACAGGTCTCATCAGTCACTGCAACAATGCTGCACCAATAAAGGAAAATAAATGGCAAGGAGGGTAGGTGGGAAGCAATATGAAGTATAACTCTCACCACAAAGTGAAAATGAAAATATTGCGAACAGTTATAACAGAATGATGATGCATCTACAAAGGAAAAAAAAAAGAATTAAATGCACATTCCTGTACTGGAACAAGAGTATTTTTTTTAAAAAAACACACACCAAAATTTGTAAAGCAAGAAGGAACTTATTGCAAAAAGAAAAAAAAAATGAAAGGAATCAAATAAGTCAACACAGGAAGGTTAAACTGAAATCAGACTTGATTCTAATCATTACAAATTAAGGAGTGTTGTAGCCTTCAATGTTATATACTTCTTTGCTAGAAAAGAAAATCCATTCAAAATATGTCTACAGCACGACTTAAATTGCTTATTGCTGCCAACTTCTGTCTATATATTGCAGTTCTACTTTTTGCCTTGAAATCCTATGCAAGAACTGAAAAACAAATGAGCTGAAAACTAGGGAATAAGGTTCTTGAATGTATGTGCGTTTGTCAAATAAGCATATATGGAATTGAGCTTTAAATCTCTTTTGCTTTGACTCACTTACTTTTATGTTACCATTTTTTATCTTAGTTGCTTTTCTTTTTTTCCTGTATCCACGTTACCCTGAATAATACAGTTATGCAGCAGTCTGGGAAATTGCCTACTGAGCATGTGTCTTCTGCAAATAATCTATCAGATACCTTAGTTTTTTTTAAACTTTTTCTTCCAAAAGAGTCTATGGCAGCTTTGCAATTCAGAAACAATAGATGTACATACAGACTAAATATTGTCCCTCCCTTTTTCTTTCTGAATTACTTATTTCAGTCTATATTATCTTTCCTTCTTAAATTTTGATTATTTATAATCCTATTTAATATGAACACTTAACAAGAATATAATTTAGAAAAAATATGAAACATAATTATGTTTGGTTGAACATTTTTTAAATAATTTTTATGTAGTATTTCCACATACCAAAGCTACATTTTGGGGCAATGGAAAATTCTGAGTAGATAAAATCAGTAATTTAGATGTCATAATCAGCTCAACATACGAACAGATTTAATGTTCTTCCTTAGTCCTTTTTTCCGACTTTAAGCTTTGGACATTCCTAAATATTCAATCATATTACTTTAGGAAGTGATTAAATAGTGGGCAGGAGTATCCTTGCTTTTCAATATTGTTCTCTTTAAACAATGGAAAATGAATTATATGCTTTCTTATTATGCATAATTGTACATTCTTTAAATATGTGTTCCATAGGTTGGTAGGTAGATAGGGAGAAAAATGGATGGATGTATATAGATATATGGGAAAGAGTGTGCAAATGGGTGTGGGTGTATTGTTATGGCTGGAATAGGTAGGGTAGCTCAAATAATAATTAACATGAAATGTAACTTTTTTTAGAAGAATACAAAGACAAAAGATCTTGTCTTGGAAATAGCCTTGGAATCAGCTATGGCTTTGTTCTAAGAGCATATGAAATAATTCATCCTCCGTCACTTGTTTTTTGTCGGAGGTACACATAGCAACATACACAGCATAATAAGTGAAAGCAATTCAATTTTTATATAACATATCAATTACAGAAATAAATAAACCGCATATTTCCTTACACAATGGAAGTATGTAGTATAGGATATTTGGCATATTAACTTTTCTAATTTGAATTCAGTTTTGTGGAAAATATTTTCATTTCTCAAAGAATATAATCTCACTTGACATGAAACATTTCTCCACTTCTTTTAAAAATATGCAATATTATTAAGCAACACAATATGTAGTTTACAATTTCTAATCCTAAATTTGCTAGAACCAAGCAGTGTCAACACATTTTCCTAGCAGTGAACTAGTGCCAAAGAAAGAAGAGTGTAGCAATGACAACTAAAATAATCCAGAGAAAATTTGAGCATTTAAAAATAATTGAAACAAAAAGAAACAAATGTGCTATGCAAATTGAATCCTAGTTTCAATCATTAAATTGTTTTGATGCTAGAGAGACACTGTAGTTTAAGCAATCATATAGATAGATCATTGATATAATATAAAAAGATATATATGCATATTCCTGAAAGAAATTTTTTAAAGTGATATTGTGTAGTGGGTCCGATGCAAGGAAGAGACGCCAGCCGGAGTAAGTGTTCAGCTCTTTATTGGAAGGGGGGGTAGCGTACTGGGGAATAAAGGTTACCTGGCCTCCTTAAATACCTAGCCAGGTATGCGGACAGCCTATGGGGTTGGCCCTAGGTTTCCCGCCAAAACTAGGTTTCCCGCCAAAACCGTTCAGGCCAACGCCCCCTGGTTGCTGTTGCTATGCAGGTGCCTGCATACATAACAAGTGATGTTTGGGATTTCTTATTTTCTGAATAAAGCCTTACTTAGGCATAAACTCCACAAATGTAACAGATTTTTCTTCTGTAGACTCCACATACTCCTTGACTATATTTCTCAGTGAGGCAGAAGATTTGGTGACAGCTTCTCTTCATTTCTGTCTCTTTGCAGACTTTCAACTTCCGTAAGTAGAGGACAAGGAAGGGATACATTACTCCCATTCTGGTCCTTCTTGAATGGGAATAGATTATTAAAGGATTCTTAATGTCTGAACAAGGTAAAAAAAATTCTGAGTAAGAACCAGCAAATTCTGTGGGATTTATTACAAAGTAAGCAAGTGTAGGTTTGTGCTCTTTGTTTAACTCTAAATTTAGCTTTCGTGGCCATTTTCCCCTTTTCTGTCCATTCTCCTATCTGCTGCATCTTGTTCCCCCTTCATCTTCTTTTTCTTTCCCTGTTTAACTATTTAATTCTTTTATCTCAATCTTCCATGTTTCTTTGCTGTTTTCCTGGGAAAAGAATATTAGTATTTGAGAAAATGTATATTGTACATTTATTATACAAATGAGGAATCAATTCATTTTACAAATGGGTTGCTTTATTTTATAGGCAATTAATTTAAAGAAGGAGCTATTTATTCAATTAACATTAATTCAATTGTATTTCCTAGCCTTTTTTCCCTCTGGAAAGTAGGTGCTGAATTATGCACACACACAAACACATACATATATTTCACAGAAATAATTGTGTCAGAAACGTATTTGGGTGGGTGGGGAACATCTAGGTGTGGTTTAACTCACATTGTAACAATGGAAAATAAAGTAGGAAAGGTGGATATTAAACCTAATTTTTGTGTAAAAACCTATATATAGAGAGAGACAGAAAGACGGATGAGTCATTCAGTGATATTTAGTCTGCCTCAAATCAGAATAGTTTTTCTGGTTTCAATACCATGAGTTGTTCCAATCACACTATTTTGCCAAGAGGAGTTGGTTGGAAAGCTTTCAACAAGACACTGCAAGCAGTCTTTTTCACACACTCCATGTCTTTATCTCTTGTTCTGAGAAGCTGTGTGATTGTATGTTGCATTTGATAGCTGATAATAACTAAAAATCAATTTATTTTGTGAAATGGAACACTTATAATACTTAGACCTCAATTCCGACAATTTGCTCTGTTGGACTGAAGGAGAATTATAATTCCAAATGGCCATAATTTAACAAAAAACCTTCAACCATGCTATATGGAATTTGGCAGGGAAATATTGCATTATCAGGATTATTGTTGCTACAGATGTTTTTAATGATATGTCACAAAATAATGAAGTGATGTCTACTCTATTATAGAAACTTTAAAACCTTTGCACTGATTACTATGATTTTTCTGCAACTTATCCCATCATATGGTTTAGTTTTCCATTAATTTTAATCCCATTTCACAGAAAAGCAAGAAATGAATGGTCATTTGGGTTTTATTTCATCTAATGTAAATTATATCTCTATAGAAATATGTATGATAGTAGGATTATTATTGCTAACTGAAAGCAATGAAATGGCAAAATGCTAAATATATTTTTATTGGACAAGACACAGTATTTTTGAAAGCTCATATATATTATTGAACTGTACATTGTATGTATGCTTAAAATTAGATATAAATCTCATATTGTGTTTATACTTATTTTTGGCATAATTTAAATTTAGGTTTAGGGTTAAAATTAGTGTTAAGGTATAAATAAATAAAATTTCAATTGTGTCATAGTTTGGAAAATCACATATTATAGCATTATATGTATGTTATATATTAAACTGTGTTATACATATGTAGAAATTAGCTCCGAGAGGTTTGAAAATATGTACTTGCAACCCATTTATTTCTTCATTCAAGATGGCACAAAAGTTCCATCTTACAACAACTGAAAACAAAGGTTAACAACCAGAAAATACAAAGAACCTTTTTGGTTTTGAAGAATTAAAAAAAATAGGGGGGGGGAGGTAAGAAAAACAATATTTTAGCAAGATAAATGTGAATTGCAGATATATAAAGAATGAGTGTACCGTTATAGTTATCGAACAACATGACATAACTAAGGCTTAAAAACATTACAATCATCCACAAGGGGACACTACTTGCGGCCATAGCAGAAACTTCCTGTTTCCACATGAAGAAGTAAAAGTAGAAGCAGCCATTGCTGCAACTAACAAAGCAAATATTTTAGTAATTTTTTGAGATAGGGTCCAGGAAATGGTTCACAAAACTTTTCAAATGATACATACAATGGGTTATGCTTTAAAGCAAAGTTATTTTGCATTGCTACATTATAGTTTGTGATTTTTGAAGATGTAGATATGATAGCAAGATCTTTTAAAAATAAAACTTGAGTTATTTTGGAATAAAAGAGTATTTTCTACAGAGGAATTAAGTGCCACAATGTGAGATGCTTGATTTTGATTAATATGCTTAGAAAAACATACATACCATAAAATATAAACAAATAAAACAAAATTCATATGCAGAAATGCAGAAAAGTAATAGACTTGTTTTAGTAGTTTTATTACAACTGAGATATTTTGAATTGAATGGTAGTTTCATCATATACATGCCTTACTAAGCAGTTTTAAGCTCCACTGGGTACCCTAACTTTTACTTCCAAGTAAGTAAATAAAAAATAAGTCCTAGCCTCAATCTCATAGTGTATTCCCTTAATGTTTCTAAAATCTATATATTTTAACAAATACAGGACATAATTTGATACATACCCCTACATATGATTCAGGAAATTTTTATTTTTATTTGTCCAATTTTAGACTTGTCATATTTTAAAAACCTTTTTCTGCAGAGTAATACAAATTTTGAATTACGCTATATTTCAAATTTAATCATGTGAAATTAAAGACATTAAACTTTGTACAAAATGTTACCCAATAAATACTAATTACATTCATATCATTAAAAAAAATCCTCAAAGAAAATGCATGATTTTGTGTTCCTTCACCCAAATTAAACAAATAATTATAATGTATTAAGAAAACATCATATAATATATAATATAATATAATATATTATAATATATATATTATATATTATATATTTATATAATATATAAATATAATTTCAGTATATTTTATATTTTATAAAATATATTTTATATACCTTGCTCAATAGTAACAACTGTGAGAGAGATCTCGGAGTCCTAGTGGACAATCACTTAAATATGAGCCAGCAGTGTGCTGCAGCTGCCAAAAAAGCCAACACAGTGCTAGGCTGCATTAACAGAGGGATAGAATCAAGATCAAGTGAAGTACTAATACCACTTTACAATGCCTTGGTAAGGCCACACCTGGAATACTGCATCCACTTTTGGTCACCATGATGTAAAAAAGATGTCGAGACGCTAGAAAGAGTACAGAGAAGAGCAACAAAGATGATTGGGGGACTGGAGGCTAAAACATAGCGAACGGTTGCTGGAATTGGGTATGTGTAGTTTAATGAAGAGAAGGGTGAGGGGTGACATGATAGCAGTTCTAATATCTAAGGGGCTGCCACAAAGAAGAGGGAGTCAAGCTATTCTCCAAAGCACCTGAAAGCAGGACAAGAAGCAATGGATGGAAACTAGTCAAGGAGAGAAGCAATCTAGAACTAAGGAGAAACTTCCTGACAGAACAATTAACCAGTGGAACAACCTGCCTCCAGAAGTTGTGAATGCTCCAACACTGGAAGTTTTTAAGAAGAGACTGGCCAGCCACTTGTCTGAAATGGTATAGGGTTTCCTGCCTGAGCAGGGGGTTGGACTAGATGACCTCCAAGGTCCCTTCCAACTACTACTACTACTACTACTACTACTACTACTACTACTACTTCTTCTTCTTCTTCTTCTTCTTGTTGTTGTTATTGTTGTTGTTGTTGTTGTTGTTGTTATTATTATTATTATTATTATTATTATTATTATTATTATATATATTTGATATATATTGCTTGTAATTGGAAGTACAAATTAAGTTTTTCTAATGTACAAAAACGTTTCCATTTTTCAGGAAAAAGCCAATATTTGAGCTTAAATCATTCTATTCCAGTAAAATGATTAAGCTTCAATAATTTTATACGTTTCTTCTTAAAATGAGTATGTGATTTGTAAACACTGTTAGATAGTCACCCTGCTTTATACAATTTTAAAAAACAGAAAAATAAATAAAATTATTAATAAACTTTTTAAAAAGATTCTAATTTTATTTATATTGAAATTAAATTATTTCTTTTCATCCTATTCTTCATGGTCATGCTTAGAAAAATTGTATGTTGCTAGATCTATGTACTGAATTTTTTTCAAAAGTAATGTAATATATCTCTGCATTCCAACCTTATTATTTCTATACCAGAACAAACTTGTCTCTAACCTCCATATCAAGTGTAATTTATTTGTAATATTTATAAGGCTGATGTACATTAAAAAATGCTATGAGTATAGCTCTAGGTAAGTAAGCATCTTCATTGTCTTCTTCCAAGGGAAAGGTTTTGGATTATTGAAAAAAAATATCCTGCACAGGCTAAATTCAAAAGCAGCAAATGTTATTATTATTTATAATAATAATGTACGGCTTTGTAAGAGCCTTTTTAAAGACCATTGTGATATTTAAACAATCTTATATAAAACTCTTACGTGTTAAGTACATGCATACAATTAATATTTCAAACCTTTACATTCAATAAAGGTTAAAGCCTATTCTGCATTCTCATGGTTTGTCTTTCCATCAATTCCATTGATTTTTAGGGTCAGAGGCTATACCTTCATTGATCAAAGAAACAGCCTGACACAGCGAAAGAGTCTGCCAATTCCAGACAGATCAATCACACCTTTGTCTACTTTCTATATATAATGGTTATTTATTCTACATCTTAGTGGTTTTCTGTCAAACGGTTTTTAATGCAGTAGTGCTACTGAGAAAAATAAAAGGGAAAATATTCCACTAACAATATTATAAGCATTTCTCTGGACTATCTGAGGGTAGATTACAATGAAACTTTGCCAGCACCCTAGATTTAATTTTTGCATTGACTTTTGACCTGCCATTTATGTTTCTATTATGAACATTTTGTGGGAAATGAATTAAAGGACAGCCATTGTAAAAACTCTGAGTAAATATATATTTGATTAGATAGAACAACAGTTACAACATATAATAGCAACATTCATTTTCAGTTTTTATTTTTGAATGTTACATATTTGATATATGCTAATATTTATAGCATCTTACACCAGAGCATGTCACTTTTTAAAATTAAACAAGTTGGAGAAATGTTCCTTTAAAATGAATAAAAGCAATAACCTGTGATTTTATGGAGGTAACTTGTTCTTAATTGATAAGACCAGGGCATGCTGGCTGAGGAATTCTGGGAGTGGAAGTTCACAAGTCATAAAAGGGCCAAGTTTGAAGACCCCTGGATAAGACTGTCTCATTACTATAATTATAGACATTCATTTCCATTGCTGAATATAGTCTTGTCCTTGATCCTATAACTGCAACTTCAGTTCTACAAGCTGGAAAGCACATGCATATGAAGTTCATGCAACATAACTCTGCAGAATTAAGGCTACTGAAAGGTTGCCACTTTCATTGAAGTTCTGTATGTAGTTTTAGATATATGAAATTATATGTTTTTCCATACTTAAGCATTAAAGTGAGCAGCCTCCCACTGATAAGCTACACAGCACAATAAAACTGACACTCTTAAATATTCCAAGGTGATAGGAGTATTCAAACATCTACAGTTACCACTGAAGGAATGAAATTGAATTCATAATATTTTGGAAATTTTTTGAATAAAACCGTTGTCTAGTTTACATTGCAAGACTATAATAAACCATAAACACTTCCATTCCACACAAAAGGGCTACACAAAGACTCTTCTTTTAGCCATTTAATCTGGTAATTTATTTTTTCAACCATCACATAAATCGAAACACAGCTGTAACCAATGACTTGCAAATTCACTTCCCTGCCAGCTGGATTTTGTTTTGCTGAAGCAGCAAGATATATTTTTACATTGTTCACTTCTGTGCATCTGGAGAAATCACTAAGGATTAAAGGTGAACAGAGTACTTAACTGAAATAAACTCTACCAGAAATTAATATCAGCTTCATCATCTGTGGAATCGTTATGCCACACCACATATTAGTTCTTATTTTGTGAATTTCAGAATCTTTAGAAATAATTTGCAATTTATAATTTTCTTTAGTAGAACTAAAATGCAGCTGTTTTTTTCTGTTTTAAACTCTTGGTTTTTTTGGAATCCTTTCTTACAGATACCAGAACTAATTGATAATAATAATAATAATAATAATAATAATAATAATAATAATAATAATAATAATAATAATAATGATGATGATGATGATGATGATGATGATGATGATGATGATGATGATGGAAGGGACCTTGGAGGTCATCTAGTCCACCCCCCTGCCCAGGCAGGAAACCCCATACTAGTGATGGCAAACCTTTTAGAGACCAAGTGCCCAAACTGCAACCCCAAACCCACTTATGTATCATCTTGTGCCAGGTGAGTGTGGTCCATTGGGTGGGTGTGGCCCATTGTGTGGACATGGCCCAATGGGTCAGTGTGGCTCTGGTGGTAACGGCAGACTGGGTGGGACTAAAAAGTTCAATCAATCAATTCCAACTTTGTGAGATCTTTTTTTCCCACGAGAAGTTGAAAATGATTGATTTAACCTTTTTTTTTTGCACACGGCAGTGGAGGCCTAAAGCAAAAAGGTTTTATAAAACCCAGCTGAAGGCCTAGGACTGGGGTAATGGCATGCGTGCCGACAGAGAGGGCTTTGTGTGCCACCAGTGGCACTCGTGCCATAGGTTCGCCACCACGGCCCTATACCATTTCAGACAAATGGTTGTCCAGTCTCTTCTTTAAAACTTCCAGTGTTGGAGCCTTCTGGAGGCAGGTTGTTCCAGGTTGTTTATCAGAGTGAATCAATCTACTGAAAATGCAAACTTCTTCACTGAAATGTATGGACCACAATTAATCTGAATGCTCTTATGCGAGCTTTAGACATTAGATATTTTGTTTTTTAACTTCCTGGTGTATGTAATAGTGGGCCAAAAATCACCAAACCTGCCTAAGAAAAGACTATCCCTGCTTCTATCCTGGCATTTACATGCTGAGAAACACACAGTGATTCTCATAATAGAATTATTTCCCATATATTCAGCTCAAAGGAAAATTCTTAAAATAATTCCAAACTACCTGCATATTGTGACTTAAGTAGCTTCTAAAATGCTCTTCAAACTCAGTTCATTCTTCCGTACAGAAAGAGTATGCTTGACTCTTGAAGTGAAAACAAAATAACATTTGCATGTTGTACAGTTGTATTTAAAGATGATTTCATGTATGATTTCATGTACTATGTAGGCAGGCACTCGTCAGAAAAATGTCCTCCATTGTCAAGTTTTATTTGGGTGCAAGTATTGTTATGCAGCATTTTAATGAGTACTATCAAACATTACCAATAGATTTCCCCAGTTTTTACCACACTCATTCTCTGGACTTTGAGTCAAAAATTGTTTAAAAGTTAAAAAAAGCCCACATATAAATCTCTCCTGGGTGTGTGTGTGTGTGTGTTTCCAGGTTACTCTTCCTCAGTCTTGGTCTCCTCTTTCAACCAGTCCATTAAGGTAAAGGTAAAGGTAAAGGTTCCCCCGCACATGCGTGCTAGTCGTTTCCGACTCTAGGGGCTGGTGCTCATCTCCGTTTCAAAGCCGAAGAGCCAGCGCTTGTCTGAGGACGTCTCTGTGGTCATGTGGCCGGCATGACTAGACGCCAAAGGCGCACGGAACGCTGTTACCTTCCCACCGTAGTGGTCCCTATTTTTCTACTTGCATTTTTACATGCTTTCGAACTGCTAGGTTGGCAGAAGCTGGGACAAGTAACAGGCGCTCACTCTGCTACGCAGCACTCGGGATTCGACCCGCCAAACTGCCGACCTTCCGATCGACAAGCTCAGCATCCTAAACCACTGAGCCACCGTGTCCCTTATAACCAGTCCATTAGTTTCCAGTAAAGATGTTTAGTATAGAGCTTATATATAATGCTTACTTGGCCAATAGGGTCATAATGAATGGATTGGACCTCATCCCCTTTTTCAAAATAAAGACAATAATAGATGTATTCTATTCAGGGGGCATTTTTAATATATAATTTACAATAAACATGCTGTTTACCATATTGTAAACAGTGCTAGAATGTATGCTCACCAGTTAGTGCTTAGTTTAGTCAGGTCTGGTGGGATAATACCTCTCCTGAAGTTTTCACCATTTTACCATTATGCTATTATTTTCAAGATTTAATTTGAATTGACAGGAGGTCAACATGGTAGGTTCCACAGAACCTCTTTAGTGATTATAGAATTACAACTTTCAGGAAGGATCAATAATAAACCTCCTATGTAGGAGCCATAATTGGAACCTAATTCAGGGCTAGTTTCTCTCATATAGTCAGAGATGATATACAAAACATAAAATTATCTCTGATCTTGGAAACCTTAACTATTTTTTCCCAGAGGGCAGGTAAAATGAGTTTGCATTCTATCCCCCTTGTTATTTAAACTATCTATTAATGATATTGTGGCAAGAGTCACAAAATTAGGACATCATTCTCCAAACCTGGCTGGAACAATCATCTTGTATGCAGGTGATGCGGTTATCATTTTTACTTCACCTATCAGTTTGAAGGAAGCCCTAAAATCAATTGCCTCCTACTGAAAAGACAGAGATTTAATTATTAATCATGAATAATAATTAAGTATCTTTTTTTTCAGACTTCTAGAGAAAGAAAAGATGGACTAAAAACAGCTTTGTGAAAAGCGGGGCCAACGATCTTATTGGAATGAAGAGTTTATAAATATATTGGCTTTTTAAAACCTCTCCAGATAAGAGGAGACTTAAGATTCTCCACAAGTGCTTCAGATAGCTGCTCCTTGCAAGGAGATTGTAAGACAATGGTCTCTAGTGGGTTTTGAACATTGGGAGACAAAGGAATAGCTATATTGCCCAAGCTGCAGTCACTTTGGAAGGATACTATTGAACATTTCCATTTCTAATCACTTTTGGAAATTCCTTATTAATTGCTTTTCAGTTTTCAGAAACCTGCAGTTTGGATCAACAAATTTGAAAATATCACGTGAATTTCCTTCAATCCTTAGCAAAAAAAAAAGTTTTAATGACAAGTTTAAAAAAATATGAGAGGGGGAAATACGCAGCATAATTAAACTTTTAATTTTAGAAAGCTACAGACAGAATAAGGGTCCGAATAAATTTGAAATAAGATTGAGGAATTAATTGTAAAGAATTCTTTACATGGGGAAATGCTTTTGTTTTGTTTTGTTTTTTTAAAAAACCTTTTCCTTAGTATTTACTTAGCTTTCTTTTTACTCCTTTTTTGTTTTTTCTGCACCTTATACTCTTTATTTTTATTCTATCATATTTCTAGTTTGCATTAGTTTATGTTAGTTCATATATTTATTATTAAAATATGCTGAAAACAATAAAAGCAGCTTTGATAAACTAAGTTTGATCCATTGTCCTTTTACAGAACGTCAGTAGCCTCTTTCATAACACTCAGAGCATTACACTTTCTTCTCAACCTGCAATTATGAAGAACATATATCCCCTATCAAGTTCTTGTGAGTATTTCTGTGGAATAATGCTATATTTATCTCACAGCTATAGATTTCTATGTGTTATAATTAGTTTTTAATAATGAAAAATTAAGAAAACATATTATGCTATTTCTCAGAAAACATGCGAAAGCTGTTTCTAATTTTTCTAAAAAATATGAGATTCTTAAAAAAAAGAATAATGTCACTGAATTTACTTGATTGTTAAAGATGGAGGATGTACATGTGTTTGCTTCTGTTGATGCTGTTAATTTCTTTTATAATTTTTCCGCTATAATGAAATTACCAATCCTCAATAAGAGGCATTGGTCCACCTTCAAGTATTCAACAGAGAAGCAAAGAACTTGCAAACTACTAGAAAAATTGTAACAAAGGTATCTGTTCTCAACCACACTGATGTTTATGACATTTACTATCATATTTATGTTAGAACATTGAAGATAAATAGATAAGTAGTGGAGTTCTCATGACAATATGAGAACACACATTTGCTCACTTGTCTAGCCCTGTCCTCTCTTGCAAGATGCATAGGTCTTCAGACGACAAGACATTTAGATTTGTGGCCAACTTCTAATTGAATAAATGTAAGAGTTTTGTCTTTAAAGTCTCTCATTTTGAATATCTGTTTAATTCCACTCTGCTATAACTTTCTTAGTCTTCCCCTTCTTCTCCACTCTACCTATAATAGTGTAGGGAAGAAGGGGAAGACCAAAAAAGTTATAGCAGGGTGGAATTAAAAAGGTATTCAAAATAAGAGAGACTTTAAATACAAAAGATCTGTGTATCAATCAGTATATGGAGCTGATAAAGATAGGCCAAGATTGGAAAAGCTTTCAATGAATGTCTGCAGGATCAGTGGATCTCAATATGGTTTTGTTTTTAGTTTCAAATATTCACTGAAAGCCTATCCTTGGCCCTATCCTTGTTTTTTCCCCACATATATTTTAAAATAACTTTTCATATAGTTCCATCTTGCAAACCATTATTCTTTACATCATATCCATATATCAAAATTCTACTCTCCACTAACTTTTATAATGCATTTCTGTTTTTTCCTGACATATTAATTCAATTTTCATTTCCATATAACAAGATGGGCAGAAGGGCACACTTAGGTAATTGTGCTTCTTTTGATGAATATTCATTCTTCACACTAGGGTGCATATTACCCCATCATTCTACTATTAATTACACACCTTAAAACCTCCCCATCCCTATCTACCTATGATGTGCTTGGTTTTTCATATACCTTTTGATTTTAAGGTCAAGATGTTTTCCACTACAGTATATGCATCAACCCTTTTCCCATTCCTGGAAAGACTTTACACACTCATGAGTATATGAGTGTGTTCCAAGGAAAAACATAAACCACATTAAAAAAGGGCAAATAATTTAAATTATAATTCAGATCTCCTAACATAAAAATTATATGCAATAGTGCTGGAAAATCTTCAAATCCTAAAAAGTTGTACACTGTTACTTCCAGGTAAAGCAGAAACTAACAGAAAGTGCCTGCTAATGCACTTTAAATTCATAGACTCTATGCAAAGGGGTCACAATTGTATTCAGTAACACGGTTGTGTTGGAATACCTCCTATCAGTATTGTGATTCCTTACGCACAGATAGCAGATGACATCTCAATCCATATATGCAATGTAGACATATGGATGTTTTAGTCTTGATGAAAATGGTCTCAAAAATTTGGTGTTGATTTCTCTCAATGGACAGACACCATACATACAGTCTATGCTCTTAGATCAGACATGTCAAACACAAGGCCCGGGGGCCGGATCCGGCCCGCGAAGGGGTTTCATGTGGCCTGCGAAGCCATCCTGGAAACAGTGAGAGAACGGCCCCCACTGCCTTGGCCCTGGCCCAGAGACCCTCCTTCTACCAGAGACCCCCAGATCTGTCCCACTCCTGCCCAGGACACCACAGGCATCGTTGATGCGAACGATGTAGAGCTGGCCATGCCCACCCAGTAGGCCATACACACTCTAGCCACGCCCAACCAGTAGGCCACGCCCACCCGCCCCCCTGAGGGCAACCGCAACGCTGGTGTGGCGCTCAATGAAATTGAGTTTGGCACCCCTGTCTTAGATCATCCACAGAGTGATTAGATTAGTGAAAGAGAAGATAGAAATATAAAAAGTAAATGTATTTGTATGGTCAAACCAGTGCTTTTTTATTTCAGCAAAACATTAAGAGATCAACAGATTCAATAAAGATAGTCATTGTCCTGTTTTTATAGCATTTATAACAGCAAAGCTTTGTTGAATGCCAAATTGCAAATAGCATGAACATTCCAGACAAGCCCAAACTAACAATCAGAAAATACTTATGAAAAATAGAGAACACATGGTATTTTAACTGTTTCTTAAAACTTGCTTCCTATTTCAACTTTTCCTACTGTGCCCAGCAACTTCTCTTTTGGCTTCTCTTTTTGGCTGTGTCAAAAGCTACAAGTGATCCTAAATTGTGCCATGAACTATTTCAGAAGTGTTTGGATACTTTAGTTTTTATCCTGAAAACACTCCTCATAGACGGCTATAGAAAACAAATGGATTTATGAAAATGTTCTTTTATATTTTAGAAAAACACCAACAAGTACTATAAGGAAAAATAATTGATTTTTTTCCCCAAATAAAAATAAAAACGCACATATTATAACTAAAATATACAGAAGCAAAATCCTTTGTATGTGGATGAAAATGTTCCAGATAACGTTCCTAAAACATTTACAACGTTATTACAAATATACCAAAAACAAGTCATCGTTCTTTCTCAAATACTATGCTGTGTATAGTATGAACAAGAACATTAGCTTCTCTCATAACATTGCAAATAAAACAGTCATATTTGAATATCAGTAAAACTTCATCCAGGTAGTCCTTGACTTATGGCTATTTGTTTAATGACCAAAGCTAGGATGGTGGTGGAAACCACCACTTGCACGTATGATTGTGGCAGTGGCCCCATAGTAATGTGATCAAAATTTCAGTGCTTAGTTGCAGTTTCCCAGAGCTGTGACCTTTCCAGGGTTTTCTCAACAAGCAAGGTCAGTGGGGAAACCAGATTAATTTAACCACTACATGATTTACTTAATGACCATGGCAAAAAAGTGATACAATCAGGTATAACTCACTTAAAAACCACATTATTTAGTAATGGAAATTCCAGTCTGAATTATAGTCATAAGTCAATTACTATCTATAGTATTTGTTCTATATTTGCTACACAATGCTTTGATAGATTAAAAAGATGACGAAATCTTTGAAGATTCAAGTGTGCTCCAAGGAAAGCTAGAAGGTTGTACAGTTAACTCCTGGGTGTAACTCTAAACCATACAACCTACTACCTCAACCCGGATGCACACAGCTTGTAATGTCTTCTGATCTTCTCTTTTAGACAAGCATTTTCACAGATTGTATGTTTCACACAAGTGTGGAAAGATCTCTGAACCTTTGGCATCTGTCCTACTGACTACGTTTACTTTTGCACAATAAGATAAATTATGAGGTTTCAATAATTCAAATAAATCATATTAAACACATATATTTCAAATGAATGTGCTTTTGCAGAACAATAAATCTTAGGGCCACTTTACATTCCAGCAACAAAAGTTTTTTGTCACATGTTTTCCCATGCTGCACTTAAATATATGTGTCATTGGTCTGGTGTGTAGAAAATTTCCTCTCTTGAATCAGATATATTCTGTCAAATATAATGATAAGGCAACAGTTGATCTAAAAGAATTCTGTTCAGTTTCTTTCAGTCATAACAGATCTGATAAATTTAAAAGAAAATCCTGCATACGGTGGATATAAAAAGTTTACATGTCCCTGTTAAAATACCAGGTTTTTGATTTTTTTTAAAAAAATCAGATCAATATAGATCACTTCAGATTTTTTTTCACCTTTAATATAACATCTACAATTCAACTGAAAAACAATTTAGGGAGAAAATAACCATAAAAATGTGCAATAAAATGTAGAATGATTGCGTAAGTGTGCACACCCTCTTATAAGTAGGGATGTGGCTGGCTTCAGAATTAACCAATTACATTAAAACTGTTACAAGCAGTACTCAGTACATACTTGGCATCAATTAAAGTGACTCTGGTCAAGCCCATATAAAATTCATCTGTTGAAGTAAGATTTTTCAGACTTTTACTCATTTGCCTCTTACATTAAAATCCATGGTCTTCCAAGATCTTACAAAGCATCAAAGGGATCTGATTTTTGAAAGGTATCAGTCAGGAGAAGGGTACAAAAAAAGTCCAAGGCACTGGAGGTACTATGAAACACAGTGAAGACAATCATCATAAGTGTAGAAAATATGACATAACAGCAACATTACCAAGAACTGCATGTACGTCTAAAAAACAGGTCCAAGAGGCTGACAAGAAATCTACAACAATATTAAAGAAGCTGCAGGAATTTCTGGCAAGTACTGGTTGTATACTACACATGACAACAATCTTCCATATTCTTTATATATATGGGCTGTGGAGTAGGATGGCAAGATGGAAGTCTTTCCTTACAAAGAAAAACATCCAAGCCCGGCTACATTTTCAAAAACCTACATCAAGTCTGACAAAAGCATTTGGGAAAATATCTTATGGTCTGATGAGACCAAGGTTTAACTTTTTAGTCATAATTCCAAAAAGTACGTTTGGTACAAACATAACACTGTGGATCCCCAAAAGGACTGCATATCCTCTGTGAAGCATTGTAGTGGCAGCATTATACTTTTCAGCTGCTTTTCTTCAGTTTGAAGTAGAGCTTTAGTCAAGGTAGAGGGAATATCAGTCAATTTTTGCACAAAATGTTCAGGTCTCTGCTAAAATGCTGAAGATGAAGAGAAATGTCACCTTTCAGCACGACAGTGACCCAAAGCATATTTCCAAATCAATAAACAATGGCTTTAGGAGATCAAAGTTTTGGAATGGTCCAGCCAAGGCCCAAACGTGAATCCAATTGAAAATCTGTGGGATAAGCTGAATAGGGTTGTGCATGGGAGATGTCCTTGCAATCTGACAGATTTGGAGTGCTTTTGCAAGGAAGAGAGGGGAAAGATTCCCAAACTGATAGATTCCTACCCCAAAAGACTGAATTGTATCATAAAATCAAAAGGTACTTCAAGAAAGTATTAACTTAAGAGTGTGCACACTTATGTACAGTAACCACATTATTGAAAGATTTCAGTTTATTTTCCTATTAAATTGTACCACATATGTTATATTAAAGGTGGAAAAAATCAGAAGTGCTTTATCTTGGTCTGTTTTTTTACATCTCAAAAACCTGGCATTTTAACAGACTTTTTATATCCATTATATGAATGGTGTGTGTGTATGTGTGTGTGTTTGTGTGTGTGTGTGTGTGTGTGTGTATAAATGTGTAGGAGAGGGAGGAAGGAACCATTCCATAATGTAACTCCATTCCATAATGTTCAGTAGCTTCCAATTTGCTCTTTGAGCTAAAATAAATTATCTTTCCTTGACTACAGGGTTAAGTGTACAAGGAATTTGGCCAAATTTTGTCTCCATAAAACAGATTTTTTTATGGTTATTTATTTGTCATATTTTTATGTTGCTTTTCAGGCTGTGCATCACAAGGCCTTCTACAATATTAGCACATTTTGTAATTCTAAATATATAGGTAGTCCTTGACTTACAACCACAATTGAGCCCAAAATTTCTGTTGCTAAGTGAGACATTTGTCAAGTGAACCTTGCCCCATTTTACAACCTTTCTTGCCACCATTGTTAAGTGAACCATTGGAGTTGTTAAGTTAGTAACACCGTTGTTATACGACTATGGCTTCCGCATTAACTTTGCTTGTCAAAAAGTCACAAAACATGATCATGTGACATTAGCATTCTGCAACCATCATAAATATGAATCAATTGTCAAGCAATTGAATTTTGATCAAGTGACTATGGGTATGCTGCAATGGTTGTGTGAAAAATGGTCATTAATCACATTTTTCCAGTGGCATTATAACTTCAAACGATAACTAAATGAACTGTTGTAAATTGAGGACTACCTGTACAATATATGCATAAACAACTACCATTAATGTCTCTAGGTATTTTTATGTTCCCATCTACATTCATTCATCTCTTTCTCTCTTTCTTCCTCCACCAACATGATTTACAAGAGTGTAAATCCCAATGGGATGTAATCACTTGCAATTATTATATCTTATAATCCTATAATCCAAGTCTATTATAATTATAATAGACTTGCAGACCTATACAATGTTTATTGCCAGCTGTGGAATGGCCAGTTTTGTACTTCTAAACTACTACATTTCTATATGTACTAAGTACTATATGTACTAAGAAAGCCAACTTCAGTTTTTCCTTATTGGATTTTGTTTATTGGTTGTATTGTTTTAAAAATACCGGTAATTTAAAAGCATTTTGCTGGAATGTATATATGTATGTATGTATGTATGTATGTATGTATGTATGTATGTATGTATGTATGTATCAATAGATAAACATTGATTGTTTGAAAATATTGCCTAGAAATCAATAATGATGCTTGATATAACTTGCTATGTAAAACCTCCGTTAAATCACCAGACTGACACTGACCCATAGAAACGAGCTTGTACATAGTATTTCACCACAAGATCGGATCTACGGGTTTATGCCAATTGGCACTCATGGAAATAAATTTGAAAAAATAATTGCTAAGCATTTATGAGGAAAAGCAAATCTCAAATTCATATTTGAAAAATGGTACAAATCATAAAAAGATGGTTACAATTATGCACGTTTTCAATATTGAAAAATTACTCAAACTTCAAAGTATACTTATCTAACAGATCTATGACAAAATCATTTGCAGAAAACTAAGGATACATGTTGGCTAGTGATATACTGATAAAGTAGTACCTCAGTACTCGATTACTTCAAAACATGGTACACAATGTATTTTGGTGTAAAAATGTTGTCCCGGTACTCGTTGTTTGTTTGGTACCTAATGTGCTAGGATAGGAAAAGGGGAATGGGCATGGAGGACAAGAAGTCAGCCCTGTCAGGAAGGTTGCTGCAAAAAAAGCGGGAGATAGCTACAGAGGGTGAACAGGAAGTTGGCCATAGGAAAAGGATCAGATAGGAAGACCTTCCAGCCAAAAGAAAGGGCCATGTAGTAAGTCACATGGTTTGTTTGACACTTGTTTCTAGTGCTCATCACGCCTCTCAAAACCAATTAACAATGGGTCCTGAGGTATTACTGTAGCTCAAATTTCATAATTCAAAAATAAAAAAAAATGTGATGCAAATTTACCAGACTATTAAGAATAAAAAATCAAACTCTCAATCTAAAAAAAAGCTTTTATGCAAACAAATATCCAGTACCTCTGTTTAGATTCTTAAGCTCAGAGAACAAAACAGATTTCTTAAATCAGCATTCAGACAGTAGCAACAAATGTAAATGGGTTTGTTGTGCATTCTTAAAAAAAAGTCATATTAAGCAGGACAGCATATCATGAGAGAAAGTGAAATGATCCACCTATATATCCCCATATATTGTCTTCTATTAGAAGAAAAAGATGGCCCTCATGATCCATATAGCGCCCCCAAAGTGCAATGAGTCAGTATCAGTAGTTAGGTAAATTATGTTTCCTTCAATAGATTGTACTATAAAGTCAACTTCCTGAGTTTCTTTTTGGAATTTCTATACTTTATCAATTATTTTTTTCCATTATTTGTTACTTTCATCATGATAAGACTTTGCTTTAGAAATATTAATTCTTTTATTCCAAAATATATTAGGTCTTCCTAAAGTGTTTTTCCAAGCAAACCTATGGTAAAATATTATGATGTGGCCATATTTCATTCCTAGAATGGAATACATATACTCTCAGGTAAATATAAATAGATCTCTCGACTCAAAGGATTATTACAGAGAAAGCCATTGCATTACACATTGGTTGTGATTGAAAAACATTACTTCACATACTTCAACCAAATTTGATTTGGTTCTCTTCACTGATAAATCTCACTTTCAGATAATGAATCCAAAATATTTAAATAAAAGTTTAGGGCAAGATAAACTTGTACACTGTACTCACGTGATAAGTTAAAAGTTTGCATTGAAACATTATGTAAATAACATGTATGAGACTATACAAAGGTACACATAATATTTGATTACCTTGTTTAGTTCTTATATGATCAAATTCTTCGTCTGTTTTTCCCATTTATTTTTCATATCACTATAAGAGAATTAAGAAATACAGCATGAAACAGTTCCATATTAAGAGACCCTTAAAAAATTATATCACACGATCATGTCATTCTCCCTCTGAGCACCTCCTGAGCTCTTTGGCAGGATATATTTAACTATTTTTTTCAATAATTAAAAGAAAAGGAATAATGTACTTTTACCCTAAAGAGGCAAAAATATTTTTAATTGGACAAAACAGAAAGATATGCTACTTAGCAATGAGACTCATGCTGCAAACCTATGTAAATGCTTGAAGACCCAGCTAAATATTGTAACCTAAAGCTATGACTATAACTTTTACTGTAATAGTTATCAGTTTATAACAGCAGTAACTTGCTGTTTATGAAATATTTATTTTTTCCACTAAAGCAATTGGGACCAAATTTGGGTGTAAGTGCATCCCCTCAAAAGGGAAAATGATTTATTTCTACTGCTACTCCTATTGTTTTTGTGAACGGTCATTTAATGAGCAACTGCTAAATAAGGATATTTCATCTGGCTTTTTTAAAATAATAATAATAATAATAATAATAATAATAATAATAATAATAATAATAATAATAATAATAATAATAATAATAATAATAATAATAATAATGGCATCTGCAGCTTTCGTGGCAACATTTCAGAAGCTGCTATTGCCTGCTTTCTAGGGCTGAGAGAGAATGACTGGCCCAAACTCACCCAACTGGCTTCATTCCTCAGGCAGCACTAGAACTCCAGTCTCCCAATTTTTAGCCTGTTGCCTTAACCATTACCTGTATTTTAATCTAAATGTACAGAAAAAGACTGGAACAGCAAGCTACATAATAATTTACTTAAAATTCTAGTTAAGAATTTATGTTTGTGAAATGTGAATAATTTTTCAATTGGCAGTAACTGTGAGCACTTTTCAATCAACCGAGAAAAATAGTTCACAATAATAGAATAAATTCCATATTTGAGAGCACACAATGAATTATTAGAAGTATCAACTGTTTATGGAGTGATCTGTATGCCTCTAGAGCAGGGCTTTTTTTCTCATTGAATGCTCAGAACGGAGTTCCGGCACCTTTTTTGGATGGAACCTTGTAGGGTAGGCAAGGCGGGTTGTGTGACATGTGTGAGTTCCGGCACCTTTTTCTTTTACAAAAAAAGCACTGCCTCTAGAGAATATAACTATTACTTTTTATCAATAATGTTTAATGTAGAATATATTTTTCATATGGAGACATAGTTGTTGCTTTTTCAAAGAGAAGTACCAAGAGTCATAATAAGGCATAGAACATTGCCTTATATTGATCTGAATTGTTTTTTGCATTCTGTCTTCAAGTGAAAATTAATCTTGATTAGAAATACTCAAGTCACACAGCAACAAACATTTATAAAGAGCTGATTTGCTACACTGGCATTACCTTTCAGTGCCATGATTACATCTACATGACTCCCTGAAAAAATAAATGGTGCACATTTTCCCTTACTTCTTGGAGAAGTACCAAGAAGTACACAGAAATAGACACTGTTACAAATTGGAAAACTACTCACTATCTATATCAACTACTAAGTCAGGGGTCTGCAACCTTGAGCACTTTAACACTTTAAGCATAGCTGGCTGAGGAATCCTGGGAGCTGAAGTCCACAAGTCTTAAAGTGCTCAAGGTTGCAGACCCCTGTTCTAAGTATACGGTTTATAAGACTAAATAATTTGTAATATTATTATACAGAAATGAGAAGACTTCTTAGAAGTGCCAGAAGAATCAGCATTTTGTCTTCAGGCACCAGAAAACTGAGTTATTCTATCAATTTCATGGAGGTTGACCCACTCTGTTTAAGGAAAAGATTTGCATTGCTTAGCAGCAAAAGCCCCCACCCCATGTATTTAATGTCATACTGATAATCAAAGTTTAACTGAAAAGGAAATTGACAAGAGATATCTGCATTACTTCATCACTTAATTAAGATTAAATGTGGCTCAGAATTAATCATAATATTCTTGGGTCTTTGTTTTTCCCCTCCATTTTCAGCAGTATTCTGATATGAATTAAAAAGCCCCTAAAAGCAATGCAATTGGTTAAGCAATCATAATTAAAAAGAAAAAGGAAAGCATTGAAATAAAAGTGCTATATGTCTGTTTGGAAAAGAAATATGTCAGCCATAATGAAAGCACATTTTCATTCAAATCATGCGGCACAAATCAGTCTTTTCATCTTACTGGACTATGTCTGAAATACCCTAAACATGTCTTCATTATTTTTGTGAACAACTGTAGTAGCTGCATTGCCAAAGTCAGTATAGATGTCTTCCTGGGTACAGATCCAGGCTTAAGATCATAAATTGTGCTGTATTTTTGTTATTTCTCTGAGAATTCTAGTCACACAGAATAACACCCAATAAATTCTTGTGATAACCCTCTCTGAAAAACTAGAAGCAAGACAAACCAGCCCCCATATAAAAATAACAACAAAATCATAGTGCTGATTTCATAAATGTGGATTGCAAAACTTGCCAAAGCAAAGGGGCAAAAGAGGAGTTGCCGAGTTTACACTGTTCAAATGCCTGTTCAGCAAAACTCAAGATACTAGTATTTTTCAACACTGAGAATTGGGGGTATAAACTTTCCCTCTTCCAAAACACAAACAATACATGCAAACACAGACAACTTCATTATCTCTAGAAGGGGAAATCCATGGTGGAGGGAGGGAGGGCAGTTGTGCTTTAAGGATCACTTGCAGAATTTATTTGATATAGGATACAAAGGTTCGTCATTCATTTTCTGACACGTACAAGAAAAAACAATAGGTGAAAAATTCAGTTCTCTTTGAGTCTCTGTTGCGTAATTGCAAAATATCATCCATAAAAGTCACATCCTTTTATCCAAATACTGAGTGCATTCTCAAAAATCATTCTATGAAGGCAGCTATTGCCTACTTTATATCCAAAATTCAGCCCACTATTCATACCGGTAGCTAAAAAATGCATCACCACTGGGACCTAGGAGTCATGGTAACCTCTATTTGGCCAGCTTTCCACCTTTTCTGCTTGTTAGCCAGAGGCAGAATTATGCTGCGTAAATGTAACAATGCCTGGGGAGTGGAGTGCCCCAAAGTGAATCTGATCCTTGTTCATTTTTTCATTTGCTCCTTGGCAGATATAGATGGATCTGGCTGGGACATGGGGAAGAGAGGGAAAGAAATAGGGCAGCTTCTAAATACAGCAGTTAAAATATTTGTATACTTGCATACTTTAGAACTTGCCTCTACTGAGCTACATTTCGCAATGAAATGGTTTTTATTGTGCATATTTAATGTTTAAAACAGTGCTTATTTTGTTTTTTTTTCTAAATAAAAACATTCCCAATATGTCCAAATGCTTAATATATATTAGATATTTTCCAATGGTCCCCCTACATCTTTCTGCTACTTTTATTAGTGTATGTCTATACACTGGATATACATCTACAGTATATCCAGACACAGCTGTACCACAAGTGAACTAGAGAACTTAATGTCCCTTTATTTTAACTTATATTGTTTTTTAACTTTGCCCTGTAAACCGCCCTGAGTCCTTCGGGAATAGGGCGGTATATAAAAACCAAATAAATAAATAAATAAATAAATAAATAAATAAATAAATAAATAAATAAATAAATAAATAAATAAATAAATAAATAAATAAAGTCTGACAAGAAAGATACTTATGCTTCCACAGTTCGAATGGCTTTATCTTGGTGTGTTTTAGAATGCCTTAACCACATTCAAGCTGTACACTAACAAAATGACTGAAAATAATGTTTTCTTTCATTCACAACTTTAAATTTTTTTAATATTAAAAATATATTTAAAGTTAAAAAAAAAGATAAAAAAGCTAGTTGTTCCGATCATGTTAGAACCGTGTTTTTTCCTCCTCCTCCTCCATTTGAAGACAGAATGGAATGTGCAGCAAACCCTAATAACATTATCTGATCTGCAGTATATGTCTCCCCAATTATTCAAGACTCCAAGGCACGGTGTCAAACTCAATCGCATCACATGATGTATCGTGATGTATCGTGATATATCATGATGTTTTTTGCCTTTGCGGAGCTGGGGTGGGGTGGCCTGCATGTGACACATCTGGCTCAGAGGCTGCCAGTTTGACACCCCTGCTCTAAGGTAAGCTTAATAACTTATTATAAATAAAGTTAATAATATGCATAAAACAGACATCACTCTGAACAATATATATGGATAAAAGTGCAGCTTGCAGAACAAATCTATTTCCATTACTGTCTGCTCTGCTGCATTCTGGACTAGCTGAAGTTTCCATGCGGTCTTCAAGGGCATCCCTATGTATAGCACATTGCAGTAATATAAATGGGAGGTGACCGAGGTATGAGTGACCACAAACACCTACTGCTTTCATACTTGGCCTTTTACTCTGGGATATTTGACCTTTTTTTTTTAAACTTTTCAGGAATCTTATCTCCATTAGTCCCAACTTTCTTGGTCTTCCCCGTCTTCTTGACCCAGCCATTTTTTTCTTCTTATATTTGTTTTGCAATTTAATTGGTCTCTGTCCAAACCCCTCAGTGTGCTATCTTTTTTTTAATATTAGTCATTCACTTTTCCATTCCATTGACATTCATTTATTGCACGTTCATTCTTGATCTCATTTTTGGTTTTATAGCCTACATCTTAAAGATCACATTCCACTGTTTTTAAATTGTTTTTATATTACATTTAACCCTCATTGCTAGTCAGAAAAATGTATAGAAGCATGCTTCTACAAACAACCAATTTTTGCTATTTTTCACAAAAATAGTCCTAGAATGTATCACATAAAATCCATAAGTTTCGTACAGCTTATTTATATCTTAAGATTTATTTGTCCATTTCCTTATCTTTAGTAGACATTTGACAAAGAGGCACAGATGTGTCTGTGAGCTGGGTTTTTTACCAGTCACATATAATACTGTATGGAATCTTTCATTATACTTTTTCTGATAGACACAACTTTGATAATCTTTGATATATTAATCACAGGTTTATGCTCCTAATTGCAACATGCCATTAATATCAGTTGCAGATCATGCAGCAATATGAATTAGCTATATCCAAAAGTTCACTCATACTGATATTCCCAACCAAAATGTCTTGAACATCATCGTAGGTATATTCAAATAGGTATCCATAAAATATTAGAAAATGAACACATCCTTGTCAATGCTTAGTGGCTCAGCACTGATGTTCAGTGCTGAACCATTCATTAAGCATTATATTTAGCTTATATATGTTTAGTTTCAATCATATAGTACTGTTTTCCCATTACTCATTCATTGTTCAATTCCATTTTCACATAGAACTTTATCTTATACTTTCTGTAAATTAATAAACATATATTAGTAAAGCATATGATTACTAAGACCAGATGAATTTAATTGAGAAGAATATGGCTTATTTATAGCATTAAGACTTATTTTTTATTAGCCTTTAAATGGAGATTGTATTTTGTTTTCTATTTATTCTGTCAGTTCTATTTCATCCAGCTTTGTCAGAGGTCTATTCATTATTGAAGCTTATAACCCAAATTTCTTTTCAGCTATCTGTCCTGTTTTAGTTTCGTTCTTAAGCTTACTTTTACATAACATATCTTCTTGATCTTATTTTTTAAAGTTAACATTTCTTGTTACTTTTTTTAAAGTTAATTGTCTAGTTTTTAAATCTACAATTATGTGGGCTAATGATTTGATTTGTGCTGCTTAATGACTGCAATGAAGATTGACAATGATAAATGTACAATAAGCTTTTTCACGCACATTATACATTTCTTACAGATATGGGAAAGAGCACAATATAGCCTGCACAGTCTTTTCCCAGAATAAAATAGCCCTGTATCTTCAAAATTTAACCAAAATTTTGTTAGGTATACTTAATAAAGTAACAACTATGTGGTTTTTGCATTAATTCTTATTTCGTTTCTTTTTGTGTAGGGGAACAATAACCACATTCTTCTAATCATAAGGAATTACTGCAGCTTTCATACATAAATAAAATCATATAGCCAAAATATAAGCAAACCACATAGTTTGACATTTCTCCAGTTATATCATTTACTGTACACTTGTGGTCTTACCATTTCTCACATCTTTTATAACTTCCTTTAATTATTTTTTTGAAACCTACCTTTAAACCATTTTTTTCAATCCCACTCTTGAACATATTATTCCCATAAAGATCTATAAATAATCTTTCTGATTTGAAAAGTATTTATCCGAAACAGAAATAATTATTTCTTCATTTCACTTGCATCCCAGATTAAGTAATCATGTTTAATTTTTAATTTATTAACTTTACTAGAGATGTTTCTAGTCATCATCCATTTTGGAATAAGATTGTACAATATGTTGAATTACTGAGAAATAATTATAAACATATAAATATACATATTTCCATATGTAAAGAATTGGATTTCAGATATCTGTAATTAAGAATTTTTTGAGAAAATTATATTAGTTTATCAGAAATTGTCAATTACTAGATAGGCTTAGTCAACACTGAAACATTATTTTATTTTGAATTTACAAAAGACTTACAATATCAGGTAAAGTTGGGATATAGTTGCAATTAGGGGTGAGGATTGCTGTGTTTTTTATGTTTTTCCTTTGACTTTTGTGTATGGGAAACTGTTCCTTTTATTTTATTTTACATTATTTTATGTTTGAATAAGGATTAATCAAAACTATCTGGTAAAAAACTATATTGTTGTTTGTTTCACAGGTGTATTTTGCTGTGTATATATGATAACAACAATAACAACCACGTTGGAAGGTATCTTGGAAATCATCTAGTCCAACCCCTGCTCAGGCAGGAAACCCTATACATTTCAGACAAATGGTTGTCCAGTCTCTTCTTAAAAACTAATAATAATAATAATAATAATAATAATAATAATAATAATAATAATAATAATAATAATAATAATAATAATAATAAGAAGAAGAAGAAGAAGAAGAAGAAGAAGAAGAAGAAGAAGAAGAAGAAGAAGTAGTTGGAGGGGACCTTGGAGGTCATCTAGTCCAACCCCCTGCTAAGGCAGGAAACCCTATACCATTTCAGACAAATGGCTGTCCAGTCTCTTCTTAAAAACTTCCAGTGTTAGAGCATTCACAACTTCTGGAGGCAGGTTGTTCCACTGGTTAATTTTTCTAACTGTCAGGAAATTCTTCCTTAGTTCTAGGTTGCTTCTCTCTTTGATTAGTTTCCATCCATTGTTTCTCATCCTGCCTTCAGGTGCTTTGGACAATAGCTTGACTCCCTCTTCTTTGTAGAGATATTGGAACACTGCTATCATGTCACCACTTGTCCTTCTCTTCATTAAACTAGACATACTCAATTCCAGCAACTGTTCCTTATATGTTTTAGTTTCCAGTCCCCTAATCATCTTTGTTGCTATTCTCTGTACTCTTTCTAGAGTCTCAACATCTTTTTTACATCGTGTTGACCAACACTGGACCCAGTATTCCAAGTATGACCTTACCAAGGCATTATAAAGTGGTATTCAGACTTCATGTGATCTTGATTCTATCTCTCTGTTGATGCAACCTAGCACTGTGTTGGCTTTTTTGGCAGCTGCAGCACACTGCTGGCTCATATTTAAGTGATTGTTCACTAGGACTCAGAGATCCCTCTCAAAGTTACTACTATTGAACAAGGTACCACCTATACTATACCTGTGCGTTTGTTTCTTCTTGCCTAAATGCAGAACCTTACTTTTTTCACTACTGAATTTCATTTTGTTAGATAGCGCCCAATGTTCAAGTCTGTCAAGATCCTTCTGTATCTTAAGCCTATTCTCTGGAGTGTTGGCTATTCCTGCCAGCTTGGTGTCATCTGCAAGAAATACTATTTTCTGCCTTCCTATGTTTTGCAGGATTTTTGTATAAAGTATTTCTCATCTACTCTTTTTCACTACATACTTCCACCAGTTATCCAGTAATATCACATATTTCCCTGGCACCATGTAACAATTATTTTCACTCTTTCAAGCATTCTTTGCTTTAGCCTTTGTTATAACTATTTTTGATATATTTGAATGAAAAAGTAATGTGTTTTCTACTTTTTATACAGGACTTTTACTTTTTTCTCGCAGTTGGTCACTTCTTAGAGTTAGTTCTCATAATAATAAAAGGAGTAGGGACTACAGAAACAATGAATAGAGGTACGTGGTCCTACTTGTATTAAAAAGGCAAGCCTCTGTTCACAAAAAGCATAAGGAAACCCACAAGACTTTTGCCAATTATACTGCTTACAAGTATATAACTATTTTCCCCCCAATTATTTTTATCCAAGAATTAAAATGCAAACTCACAAATGTATGACCAAGAACAGAACAAAACTAAGCAGGACAAAAAACAGTGCACTCAAAAACAAAAAAAAAATACATATAAGTTGTCTCCTATTTGAATACTGATAAATACAGTATATTACAATATTAGTAGTTTTCTTCCCCTGTGAAAAAGGTCTACAGTAAACCTGCTACAATTCTATTGACCCAAACAATTTGATCTATCATCTGTCTCCTGTACAAATGAACAGTTAACAGGTGAACCCAACAACAGAAACTAACTTCAAAGCTCTCCATTAACAATGCATTATTGTTTTTTACCTGCAGAAAATATGCAACAGATTCAGTTTCAATTTCAACCTTAACCATTACAGTCATTGTCTCTGGTCCATCCAGGATCAAATATCTTCAATTAATTTTTGATAGTACAACTTTACCTTAAAATTAAAATTTCCTTTCCACATAATCACATTTCATTCCCCAAACTCATAGATCTCAGCTGTAGGTGTATCTACATCATTTGCTGTTCAAAAGTCCTACATCTGTTTTTCATTGGAAAGAACAGTTACTTGCGATTATTGAGAAGCAATACAACCAATGATTAAATAGTATGAATTACATTTCTCAGATGACCTTTTAATATAATGCTTATCCAAGTTGGAGTTCCAATCACTGATGAGAAGAAGAGAAAGTTGATGAATGTTATGATCAATTTCAGTTTGAAATTGACAAAACATGCTAAGTAGGTGTGCTTCTTTGGTTTAAGACCAGACTGGCAAAATTGCATATAGTAAGGAGAAGAACATAATTTCAGTGAACTAAACATTGACATGACACAGGAAAATGACTTAACAGTCTCTGCCTATACAATAATTTCTTCATTGCTAACATAATCCTGTGAGTTCTAGGGCACAATAGAACAAATCAACACTTGAAACATGAATGACCAGGTTCAAATTACCATATTTTGGGCACTGCTAGGAAAGGTAGAAAGAAAGAAAAAAAAAGGATGATCAGCAGCAAGGTGGATTGATTTGATTACAGCACTGATGAGTTCACCATTGGAACAAATGCAAGACTGGGTCAGATCATCCTGGAAAATTATGTGACTGCTAAAAAGTGTCACTGACTTAATGGTGTATAATCAATGAAAGGTAATAAACCAAATCTTATCTTAGAATAATTCCTCCACTGTTCCATCCTGAATGTTCTGCTTTATGATTATTCTAATTCTTTTTGCTTTATGATTATATATTGAGATTTTTAGACTAAAACATGTCAAATAACATAGTTCAGTGATCCAAGGCACTGATATTTTTTTAAGGTACTCCTATTATAGGAACTCTAAAGATATTTTGTCCTCTTTTACATTCCACTTGGATATGCATCACGCAGAAAAGAAATCTCTTTCCCCTTTGCCTGTATTCTTGGCATTGAATAATAATACTATTTTTTTCTAGATAGAACACAGAGATTTTATTCAGTCACTTCCATTCTTCAATGGGAAACAATTTGGGTTCCAAGTATTGCTGGACAATAACTCACAGCATCTCTCATCACTGTTCATGCTATTTTGCAGATGTCCATGTTGGGGCTTGCTCATGATAACAGCTAATCTGATCTATAATGTTTAAAAATGTCTCTGGCATTTTTCTTCAGGAAGAGCTATGTAATGTTGGATAGCCTCTAGTCTAAGAAGGAAGAACAGCTATAGAGGACTATAAATGAGAAAAGGTTTAGCAGGGAAAATATTTGAAGACATCTTCTGAATTACAACTTTATCAAACATTTACTTCTTCAAAATAGCTTTAAATAAAATAAAATCCAACTAAATTAAGGAGTCACACTAATTTCCCCTATTGGTATGGACTCTTCAGTTTGCTTTTGAAAAGAAAAAAATACTCTTAAATATCCAACTTGTGTCACAGAATTTTAGTGACCAGCCATAGTTTGCAGATCAAAATTATGAGCTAATTGATTATACTGAATAAAGCTTTCACTATTTTGTTGAAATCTGAATAAATTCAGATTTAATGATTAAAATATGCAGTATTTTCTGATTTATCGGTACTTGCAAAAGCAGTAAAGAAGAAAAATGAAGAATAACAAGATACCAGTTTATTAGTTCCAGATAATATAGAGTAAATAAACAAGGTTGCATATGTTAGAGCAGGTAACACAAACTGTTCAAAAACTTTTCTCTTCATGCATGGGGGGAAGTTGTTCTTGAAAATTACACTTAGCCTGCTGACCAACCACATTTAACACACTGTTCAATTTCCTTTAATGTATCATCTTCCATTGAGATCCACTGGCCAAGGTATATGTTGTGGTCTACTACGTCTAGTTCTTCTCCAGATATATTTTTTTCTTTTTTGGGGTGAATTTATTAAACATAACCTGGCTCTTTTTCAGGTTTATTTTAAAGCCAAATGTTCTCCTGGTTTGTGCAGCTTTTGTATGTGTTTTTGTAGCTCTTCTGGGTCTTGTGTGAAGAGGACAACATCATCTGCAAATCTTAAGTGATATAAATAGGCGCCACTGATTTTTATTCCATCTTTTGAACATGGACACTAACCTCACAATCGATACAAAATCTACAAGTGGCGCAAAGAGTCATGGAAAGATACAAGCTCAGATAGAAAGACCTGCACACAGAATAGAGAACAAATGAAAGTATACTATATCATCAAGAGAGTAAAAGAATTGAAATGGAATTGGGCTGGTCACATAGCAAGGAGAAATGATGGCAGGTGGACAAGGCAGCCATAGTATGGATCCCACTTGAGAAAAAGTGTCCGTGAAAGAAACCTAAAACAAGATGGATTGACGACATCAGCAAATATTGTGGGCCCAATTGGCAAAAGAAGGCTCAGGACCGTATTGGTTGGAAAGATGTGGAAGAGGCCTTCATCCTGTAGTGGATAGACAATGGCTAAAATGATGATCATGAAACAAGGTTGTAAAAGGATAGAGAAATATGTAATGCCAAAAAAAACCCACCTACCATCACTGATACCATCACAACACTAAAGTAAATTTAAGAGGACCAATAAAAAATGCTTTTTAAAGCTGCCTCATATGCTTGCTATTACTGATATGTCTAGTAATAGCAATAGAACTTAGACTTACTGTGTATACAGCTTCACAGTGCTTTATGGGTCCCCAACCTTTTTGGCACCAGGGACCCGTTTCATGGAAGACACTTTTTCCATGGATTGGGGTTGGGGTGGCATGGAGAGCATAGGGGAGGTTCGGGATGATTCAAGTGCATTATATTTATTGAAAATGTTCTAAATAAACAAACAAATAAATAACTAATGGGCTTATTTCTATTATTATTACATTGTATTAGATTAGACCAGTGATTTTTCTGCTTCTAAGAAAGTGGGAAGGAAGAGATAATCCTAAACTCAGCCTTCCAGCAAAACACAGCATGTTGAGGAAGTGTTGAACACCATGTGTGTGTTTATGTGTGTGTGTGTGTGTGTGTGTGAGAGAGAGAGAGAGAGAGAGAGCGCTTGGCTTGTAAACTTGGAGAGCTGCAGAAGAAAGGGGGAACACACACACACACACAAACACACACACACACACACACATTAAAATAAACCACGAAAAGCAGGCAGGATGTTGCCAAAACACAAGGCACCTGGAGCATCAAAACAAAAGCAAAGAACTCTGGTTGAAATGCAATGGAGCCTGGCAGTCTTAGAAAAGGTGCAGACGAGAGAGAGAGAGAGAGAGAGAGAGAGAGAGAGAGAGAGAGAGAGAGAGAGAGAGAGAGAGAGAGAGAGAGAGAGAGAGAGAGAGAGAGAGAGAGAGAGAGAGAGAGAGAGAGGAGAGAGAATCCCTTGGAGACACAGGGCTTAAGGTGAAAGGTAGCTTCTCCTTTCTCTATTTGCACCCTAACAAAAGGACACCCTCATATACACATACCTTGGGAGGGTCCCCCTCTAATGAGGCTTTCAAGTTGGGCTGGTGCGCACTTGTCTTGCAAACCTGGAGAATTGCACGAAGGGTGCACAAGTTCAGCTGGAGTGCCAGAAGGGGAAGAGGAGGAAAATGAGGAAGAATAGGAGGAGGAAGAAGTAGCAGGAGGAGGAGTAGCCAGTTGCAAGTGCAGCTGCCGGAGGACCTTTGCACTGAGCAACACAATTTCTGCCCAGCCACTCTCCTGCCCCTGCCCAGATCCCTGCAGTCTCGCCTCATGCCTGGAGGTGGAAGCCGTGCCTTTAGCGCATCTTCAACTGCACAGCCCGCTTCCTAACTGGCTGCGGACTGGGACCAGTCCGTGGACCAGGGGTTGGGACCCCTGCTCTAAGCAGTTTACAGAGTTAGCATACTGCCTCCAACAAGATGGCATTTCACCGACCTCAGAAGGATGGAAGGCTGAGTCAACCTTGAGCTGGTCAGGATCGAACTCCTGGCGGTGGGCAGAGTTAGCCTGTGATACTATATTCTAACCACTATGCCACCATGGCTCTGGATGGGTGATGTAGGAATGGGATTTGAGTTACATACTGTATGTACAACAATACAGCTTCAAGTTTCATAACTGCTAATTTATCTGATAACATTGCTGGTTTTGTTTTAAAATTTATGAGGTAGGTAAGGAATTCTATTTCTGTCATCCTGCCTTATTTTAAAGGCAGTTAATGCAAAGGGTAAATGTGTGCACATACTAGCTTGCTTTTTACACAAAACTTTCTAATGCTGCTGAAGTTATATAAAAATAAAGGTTACTAGGATGATGCCTTTAATAGTACATTTTTCATACAATTAAGAAACAGCATTTTGTTATCATTTTGTTAGAAGAACAGGTAAAAGAAACAATGTTAACCTGGAGTAAAAATTTTGGTTACAGTATTGACCTAGATAATTGGCAATCACTATGGGATAGAAACAGGAGGTTAACGCTAGCCACCTCCTATAAAGAGAATCTGTACAAGATGTTTTATAGATGGCACCTTCCCCCTACAAGGTTAGCAAAAATAGATTAAAAAATCTCACCGACGTGCTGGAAATGCAGAAGGCTTCCAGGGACTTACTATCACATGTGGTGGGAATGTTCAAAAGCGCAAAATTTTTGGCAGCGGATAAAAAATTGGTTGGAAGAAATATTAGTACAAAAAACTGATTTAAAACCAGAAACCTTCTTATTAGCGATTATTAATGATAAACTCAGCAAAGCAACTTTCTACTTATTATTGCATATTTTAACCGCAGCGAGATTGGCATATGCCCAAAAATGGAAAAGAAAGGAAACACCCACTGAAAAAGAAATAATAGATAAAATTTTATCCTGTGCCGAAATGGACCGGTTAACCCTAGAGATTAAAAATAAGACTGAAGCAGAGTATTATGAAATTTGGCAAAATTTGTTCGATTGGTTAGAGATAAGGAGGATCGCTGAGATGACTATCGATTGATTAGTTGATAACGTAAGAACTTCTTATTAGCACCTATATCAGGACACAACTGAAAGATATGTAAATATAACGCTGACGACTGAAAGACATTTTACCAAAAAATTTACAGATGTTATATGTACAGTTTGTTATACTCTGTCCTGTCATAGAATGCATTTTAAGTTTTTGTTTTTTCTTTCTGTAACATGAGGTAATACTAATGGTAGTGTTGTAGCCAGGGAAGTTGAATCATGTCCACTTTTGTTTTTTAAATGTACATTTAATAAAATTTTCTAAAAAAAAGAAAAAGAAAAAAAAGAAACAGCATTTGCTCTCTTTTTTGTTTTGCTCTCGTTTAGCAGCCAACAGACTCCCTTATGTGCAAGCATAAACATAGTTGCTTTGCTACAGAAAATTGGCAAAACAATGAGAATAAAACCCCAAAACAGTAAGAAAAAGTTATGGCACATATTTATTCATTGAGGAAAATGCTAGATTAGCTTTCTCATTGTCTTGCACCTTGCTGACGGTATGAGCAATAGGCTACACATTGAAAGACATTGCTTCTTTCTGTTCAGAGTGGAGCAGTATATGCATATAAATAAACGTCAGTTGATAAGAGCAGACTTATATCTCCATTGTTTTCTATAGGGATTTATTATAATTTTAAAATGTTGCAAAATCCATGGTCTTGATCATATTTTATGGAAATTGGCTGGTGGATTGTATTCAGAATTGACAATGCAATTCAATTGTTTTGTACAGCTGAACTCTCAAAATTGTTTGAAATGTATTTTAGTGGAACAAAGAATATTGAAGCTCTGTTTAGTGTTGGATTCAAAACTGTCAACTCAAAACATTTGACTGAACAGTTTGAGTGGGGCTGCTTTAGTATCAACTCAAAAATGATTTCCCATTTCGTTCATACCCCTTTTTATTCCTTCCATTGGAAGCTTCCCATGGTTCTGGGCACATATGGCTGTGTGAGAAGTTTGTACACTGCCTTACTACCTACTCTTTCAAGAAAATGAAAAGCACATGAAGCTAATTAACTCTGTTTCTTGATCTTATTTTAAAACCTTAGACCTCATACAATATTTAAGGAAATCAAATATTCTGGGTTATATTACTGATTTCTTCTGGTAAATAGGATTTCTTCTGAATAAGTTAAGAAAAATGTTTCACTGATATTTTAAACTAATATTTTAAATGTAATGTGGAATACTGTGAACTAATGTTTTCACAGACAAGAACTCAATTTTAACATTTTAATAAGAATTCACAATTGGATAAATCTGTCCATCATTTATTTGTCTATCTATCTATCTGTCTGTCTGTCTCTCTATCTATCTGTCATCTATAATCATCATCATCATCATCATCATCATCATCATCATCATCATCATCATCATCATCTAAAGCAGGGGTCTTCAAACTTGGCCCTTTTATGACTTGTGGACTTCAACTCCCAGAATTCCTCAGCCAGACATGCTGGCTGAGGAATTCTGGGAGTTGAAGTCCACAAGTCATAAAAGGGCCAAGTTTGAAGACCCCTGATCTAAAGAATAAGGTAGAAATATGCAATTATCCCTTCTGGAATTTGTAAAAGTTGCTTCCTATTTGCTTAAGCAAAGATTAATAAACATGTATTTTCAACAGATGTGTTCATAACGCTTGGTTTCTGCATACGTTTACTACAGACTTTCATTTTTATTAGAATAGCAGAGGTTTTGTGAAATAAAAGAATTAAATCAACAAAAATCAGTATCTCTGATAAAGAGAAATAAAAATAGAAATTGGGTTCAGTATGCCTCTTACACATCATCCTAGGAAAGGTTTCTGATGAAAGCAGAATTCTTGTTGCTTCCCCATATCTGCTACAGATCTGTAAGTACCCTGAAACTCTACTGGATAGAAGATTTTAGGCAATAGTATACTGGTGAAGATCAGATTACAGGAAAAGAAAACCAGCAAAAATTCTTGTATAAGATTTAATCGGAAATCTACAACTAACAGAAGCAGAAACTAATCCAATCTTTATTCAAAATATTTTCTATTCTTTTAATCGGATTTTCATATTTTTTTTCCTGAGAAGCCATTTTTCAAAATTTTATTAATAATGCCAAACTTCTATCACAGAAAAGTACAGTATATACTTTTCTTTTTTAAAAAATAAGACTAATCATTAGTTTAAAATATATTAAAATGAATCCTGCAAACCGTCCCCCTGAACCAGTTGCAGAGGCAATTTATTTGTCAGAATCAATAATGCAGACAATACAAGCCTCAATTGTAATGGATTATGAGCAAGATAAATATTACTAAAGAATATTAGCTTGAAGCTGTACCTAATCTGAACATGACAGCTATATCATCACCCAGAATACCATTAATTAAGTACTACTGCTTACATAGGCAAACTCTTGAAAAATGAAAATAGTTTATTTTGTTCAGAAAAAGGTAAAGCTGAAATTGAAATTTAGGCAGGATATTTGTTAACAAAACCTAGATCGACCATAATAAATCTGAGAATGGAGTCTAAAATTTAATATACTATCAGCTAACACAATATATCTTTATGATTAACAAATCCTGTTCATATCCATATACACATAGCAGTTATGTAAAAATGGGACATTGCTGCTGTATGCTTGATGGCAATGTATTCATTGGCCTTAGTGATGAGGGAAGCAGCAGAGTGGACAATGGCTAAGCATCTTTTGAAATAAAATATGTTTAGAAATGCCTATTTTGAGGGGTTTTTTCCCTATAGATAAACCTGGAGAAAGTTTTTTGCTAAGTTCCAAAACTTACCAAAACTTATATATATATATATATATACACTCCCCCACCAAAATTTCTTCCTGCCTATCTATCTATCTATCTATATGTGTGTGTGTGTGTGTGTGTGTGTGTGTAAATTTTAGATTGCTAACAAAGAATTAAAGGGAGACTGATATGCATTTCAAACTTATTTGTTTTCATCAGTCAGCCATACCCTTCTGAGATTCAAACCTGGGCTGATTGCATATTAGGCAGTTGTTTTAACCTCTAGGCCACAAGCTCTATCTCACTTTGTTAGCTGAGAAGCAAGGGAGATATGTGTTAAATGCTTGTTACTATTTAGATTACCTTGCTAGGCCCCAAACATGGGACAAATCTTTATTTCCTGTTTCGGCCTAACCGAAGGCCATCGACAGGCAGTAGTCACAACAGTGACAGCTCATTTACACAAATATGAGCTGTCACTGTTGTGACTACTGCCTGTCGATGGCCTTCGGTTAGGCCGAAACAGGAAATAAAGATTTGTCCCACGTTTGGGGCCTAGCAAGGTAATCTAAATAGTTAACAAGCATTTAACACACTAACACACACACACACACACATATATATATATACATAAACACGTACATACATACATACCTTGGAGATTGCTTTGCATTCCTATTTGATTATATTTACAGTTTTCTGGTTACAGTTTTCTACATTAGAATTTATACTTTAGCATTTATAAAAATGCCAATTTAGAAATCTTTCCAAAATTGTAGAACAAATTTTGAAACGTATTTTGTCATTTTCACTTCTGACCCACCCAAACAAAATTGTTTAGTGGTAGTTTGTATAGTTTCTCTCCTTTGATGATGTAACAGATTAGTTGTATATTATTAGATTTGAAAATATAAGTACTAAAGGGTTTATATTCTAGAATTATACATTTTCAGGTACATTTTCCATTTAATTTTAAATTACACTCCTACAGGTTTTTATGCATATTTATCATGTTTTTAGAAAGAAGATAATGTATATCTCACTGGCACTTGTATCACCATACTAGTGACTTGAATTCTTAACACAAACAAAAATGATTAAGAGTACTGCCTTTCCGACTTGTTCTTTAATCCCATCATTGCAACACTATCTATTCCTGTTTGGTATTTGCTTAGGCCATTGTATAAACATTCATGTGTGATTACAAAGCAACCATACCTGTTTTTTTTTTAAAAAAACTGATATATTGAAGATACCGGTGAAACCTGAAGTAAAAAAAGGAGAGTATGAGAGTCAAGAAAGTACTGAAAGAAATGGGGAATTGAAAATAACTGTTCATATGTAGGAAGAAAGCAGTTAAATTCCATATAAAGGGAATTGGGCAAAGATCATAAAGAAAATGCAAAGAGGATTCTTTTGTGAGGCAGTTATAAGAGAGACTAGGCTAATGGTCCTGTGAAAAGGCATATTTATTCTACTAGAATTTTGAATAAATCTTTTCTGAGAATAGATAGGAGTAGATTAGAACAATGTTTATAAAGCACTGTTCAAAGAACACAAAATATAGTTAGGATTATTGCTTTATAAAAATAGAAAGAAAAAATGTGAGGGCTACTGACATTGTCGTCCATAATAAGACATTGAAGCATAGGAATAAACAGAGGATAAGAAGTACAACACTTAAACGACTAGCTTCTCACCATGTTTCTTCTTCCAGCTCCTAACCAAGATGTACAATCATGCAAACATACAGAGCAGAATTGGAGAAGGCATGAATTATTTGTACATATAGTCAGTGCTTTTTTTGTAAAAGAAAAAGGTGCCGGAACTCACACATGTCATACAACCCGCCTTGCCTACCCTACAAGGTTCCATCCAAAAAAGGTGCCGGAACTCCATTTTGAGCGTTCTATGACAAAAAAAGCCCTGCATATAGTGATGGCACAACTGAAAGTTGATTTTGGAATACTGATGGGGGATATAATCCAACAATACTTTAAAAAAAATGAAGAAGAAAATAACTCGATTTTGGCGGATTTTTTTTAAAAAGTAAAATTGCCTTCAAATTGATCTTGACATCTATTGACTTCATGATCATGTGCATATAAGAGTTATGAAAATAGTTTGTCACTGCATTAGTCCAAGATGTATTTCTGGGTTTTCAATGTAGCTTTCAGCAAAAAATGGCTTTCAAATTCTTCAGAAAATAATTTGTCCTTTACCTTAAAAGTTAGGAATGCACACTTCCAGTTCTTTTTCTTAGACTCACATTCAGTTTTGGACCTATGCATGCATACACACATAAGCATTATTTTACTATTTTTGGTAATTTTTATGTAAAATTATTTTTTATTTTTCAGTTCTGTTTTTGATTCAACATTCTTGCTGAAGATGTGAAAGATGAGAAAAATCGTATTTATTTTACTGTTTGTATCAAAACTATCTTTGAAGAGTTTTCCAGTCTACAGATCTTTATCATCATCATCATCATCACTGTCATTATCATCATCATCTACTAATTTTTAAAAGGTTTATGTTTGCAAGCTCTCAAAACATTTTGCTTACATTTTCTGTTAATTTATGCAAATTTTCATGGATAAAAATAATTATTTTTGCTTTTTTACATATACATTCCCTTGAGGTAATTTGTCAAGTATAAATACTCATTGCAATTTTTTTAGAAAAGTATCACAAACATTCTTTTCACATAAGTGATTTTTAAATGGATCTTATTTTTATCATAAGAAAACAATCCTTGGAAAGCTGTGCTTGAGGCTAGTGAACAACTAACCAATATGTAAAGGAAATGAAAAACCATCTTGCTGTTTCTGCTTCTGTGTCTGTCATCTTGTATCTTTTTTCTGAGATAAAAGACAATGGTTGAATATTGGCTTTTTCTAAACAACAACAACAAAAAATCTTAATCTGACAAGATAAGGAATAGCTTTTCAGTTGTTTTTCAGTATCTGAGATAAGGAAGTGCAAAACTCCTGTAATATGTCCCCGAAATGACTCACATTATCCAAACTGTAGAAGTATCCATGAAAAGAGCTGATCACCATAGTTTAAAATGAAAGAAACTATTCTATGCCAGCTGCTTTTATAACAGCTTTGAGCTCAATTTCTCTTGTTCTCTCTCTTTTTAACAAATATTGAGTGAATTCATGGGGAAAAAATGAAGCTGATTTAAGATGGTATAATTTAAATTTTTAGCATAAACATATCTTAGTTTATTGAAAAAAATAGTTTAATAATTTAAATCCCACCCTTTGTTATTCTCATGTGACACAGATATGTTTTATCATATCGGTAAGACCTCACTACATGCTTTAATCTGCTTTACATTAAATTGACCCTTTTAAAAATTTCCACTCAACAGGATTATATTTTGGAATATCTTCAAGGCAATAATTTACAGTATTCACGATCTTTAGATACCATGATGTCAAAGCATAACATCTAGGCTTTAGACTCATAATTAAATTGTAATCAAATATATTTCACTTCCATTAAATTAAAAGGTGCAATGTCCCTTATTTTTATATACCAGGCTTTCTGCAATTGGCAATTTCTGCTGATTTGCTGGATGGCTAAGTCTTTATTTGCAGGTGCTTTGATAAAGAACAGAGTCCTCACTTAATGTCCACTTACTAAGCAGTGATTCAAAATTATGATGGTCTTGAATGAATGGGACTTATGATGGGTTGTCCTAGCTGTAGCCAACACATTGTCTCCATGGTTATGTGATAGTGCTTCTGGTACTCAGCAACTGGCTAGCAGTTACATGGTCACATGCTCACCATTTGTAACCTTTGGTGCTGGTTTCTGACAAAGTCAATGGAGAACCCAGCAAGAGTTGCAAATTGCTATCATGTAAGGGACGCGGTGGCTCAGTGGGTTAGGACGCTGAGCTTGTCGATCAGAAGGTCGGCAGTTTGGCGGGTCAAATCCCGAGTGCCGCGTAACAGAGTGAGCGCCTGTTACTCGTCCCAGCTTCTGCCAACCTAGCAGTTCAAAAGCACGTAAAAATGCAAGTAGAAAAATAGGGACTACTACAGTGGGAAGGTAACAGCGTTCCGTGCGCCTTTGGCATCTAGTCATGCCGGCCACATGACCACGGAGACGTCCTCGGACAAGCACTGGCTCTTCGGCTTTGAAACGGAGATGAGCACCGGCCCCTAGAGTTGGAAACGACTAGCACACATGTGCGGGGGAAACTTTACCTTTACCTTTAACCTCAGAAAGTTGTAATTGGGCAGAATTCATGTAACAAAGGCAACATTATAAGTTGGTGTGAGCACATGACCAGAGTTCTTGGTCCCAATTACTATTGGTAAATGAGGTTTATATGTAGAACACTTCTATTTTTAACCAGAACGCAGAAAAAGGCATAGTTCAGAAATATTTCTGCCTTTGGAAAACAGCACTGTTTCACAGGGGCTCAACAAAAAGGCAGAAGTGTTAGCAGGAAAATAAATGTATCCCTATTATGAGACAGGCCACAACTGCTAGTCACAATAAAATTAAACTAAACTTTCACTAAGTGATGGAAAACCAGGGAAGAACTGGCATAGTTTAAGCACGCTGTACTAGTCTACTCCTACTCTATTCACAGGGAGCAGCATTGTTACTGAAAGCTCATTGTCATTTTAATGTGTTTGGCTTTACAGCTATGATCATGTTTTTGGTTGCCATAAAGAATTCCAGAAATAAGAATCAAGAATTGTCAGAAACAAAAACAGAAAATACACTGTGGTTCTTTAACAGTTCAGGAGCAACTACTTAATGCTATAAAAGATATTATAGGTCAACAGCTTACACGTCCTAGAATAACTGGAGAAATATGGCATACATTTCTTAGATGTCATCTATTAACAGCATCCAGAATTAAAATAGTTGTCCACTTAGGGAGACCAATCCACAGCCAAATTTAGAACCATTTAATAATGGAAAAATGAACTCGCCTCAAATTTCTTATAACTTGGCTACAACTTCTAAGTTTTGTTGTTCAATTTATTGTAGTTTGTTTATTTGTTTTGCCCATTGGCAACCTTTTGTAACTTACGTAGTATATAAGAAAAAAACACTTAACTCTTAGTGAACCAGGAAACAAGCAAACAAGTAATTTTAGAGTGTCATCTAAATTGCTTCTATCGTTAAACGATAAGGATTTGCATTGTCTGATGGAATACTAGGTACTAGGTACTGAGCTCTTTAGGAATTTACCACCCATATAGCTTTAAAACATATTTCTTATTTCACAGAATCAGAGAATCAAAGGACTGGAAGAGATTTTGGAGGTCTTCCAGTCCAACCCTCTGCCCGAGGCAGGAAATCTTATTGCATCCCAGACAAGTTGTTGTCCAATCTTTTCTTGAAGACTTTTAGCAATGGAGCACCCACAACTCTGGGAGATAAGCTGTTCCACTGATTTAATTGTTCTTACTGTCAGTAAATGTCTCCTTCCAGATTGGATCTCTCTTTAACAAGCTTCCACCCATTGCTTCTGTTCAGGTTTGTCTTTCCTTATTTGTGATATATTGTATGTTTATTTTGTTTATTATATTGACTTTTCTGCTGTTTCAGCCTGACTCCTAGCAGCTCACAAAAATATCTATTCAACAATGTAGAAATATAATCAAATAACATAAAAATGTTATATTTTTACAATATGTATGTAATACTTGTTTTTATTGAACATAAAGAAAATTGCATACAATTTTAAAATTAAAGGTAACCAAAAGATAGATTATGAAAAAAAAATTAATTGTAGCAGGTCAATTAAGAATACTTGCTAGGAGTCAGGTTGATACTCCCCCTCACCTACACCCTTTTTCAGCTTTAAATATGAGAAATTAACTCTTAAACCACCAAAACATATCATTTTTTGTAGGAATTATTACATGCATCTTAGTCTCATGCCTAACCATCTATATTTTAATAAAACATTGCCACTAATTTCAAAACATTAATTACGGTATATTTTAACCTTATGTAACTAAAATGCACTACACAATTATGCCGAAGGTGACTGGTGATTAGAAAGCCCTAAGGGCCACAGAAATCCACAAAGAAGCTTTAGGAGACAAAAGAGGAAAAAAGAACTTGATAAAGATTGCTCTATGGACAGAGAAAGATGTGCATTGTTGCAAGTGGAAAAAGAATGATAAAACCAAGGACACGAGCAACTATCAAGAAGAAGACCTAACCTATTTACAGGCTGGTAAATCAAAGAAGGATTATTAAAACTATGAATCCCACTTAGGTCATTGCACAATATGAATTTGTTTTTTATTTATTTGCTTTTTTCTTCTAGCAAGCATACTTGCCTGAGAAATACAATAAAAAAAGACAAATAGATAAATAAATAGATAAACAAACAACTTTGAAGAAAGTAAAGATCATAGTAGTTAGGAGTTGATCCAGTCTGGGACAGTCAACTGGGCCCAGAGGTTTAGACTTCTGAGCTTTTGGACTCATAGTGGAGCCCATCTTCAGAGAGCTTCTCTCTCACCAGAATGTCTTAATTCATTAGGAGTTGAGATTATTATTTTTTTGCTTCACTTCATTTATATAAGGTAGAGTTTTGTGTGGCAGATTCAAATGGGGTAACTGCAGCCTTTGAACATGGCTTAATTTACAGAGCTCCAATTGTTACACACATGCATATTGCTGGCAAAAATATTCTTCTTGTCTTCTGCTAATAAACTTCATCTTGCTGCTGATTTCCATATGCCAATATGTTGACTTATCCAAATGATTAAAAAAAATATTATGCTTAAATCACACCAATACATACTCATGCAAACCACACACACACACACACACACACTCTTACAATAGTGTAGGAGTTTGATAGTCATGCTTCAATGAAAAGCAATATATAATGTTTATACATGAAACAATTATTTCACTTTTATTTCCTGTCATTAAAATGCTCTGAAGCAAATGACTGGGACTCCATCAAGTTATTTTGTAGCTATAATCTTCTGCGGTTGGATCAAAAAGCAAAGGCATTAAGGTATTTTCATTGATGATAGCTCTCACTGTATTTCCCACCTTCTTTAGAACATGCAACATTTCCGCTAGCTGACTTCATGCATTTTTCTTTGCAAATTTCTTGTCATACAATTGCATTAGACAAATTTTCAGTGCTGATGGAAGCCATAACTCCCACTCCCACCTAAACATAGACAAGAGAAGCCCAATAGCTCTTTTACAAAAATAGTCAAATATAACGGTTTCAGAATTAGAGTTTGCTGTACTTTATTCATTATGGAACAAAAAAGGTATAACAAGATTTATATGACTTTAAACAACCTGATCATAGTAAATGAACTTCCATTCTTCTAGTAGGTGCTCAGATGTCAAATATCAAATGACACAAAAACAAGAATAGTCAACAATCAATCTAAACCCCTGTGCTAAATCCAGAAGATTCCGTCCCTAATCATGAGCTTTCTCCATCAAGCCCTCAGGAACGTTAAAAGAGAAAAGGTAGAGATACGAAAACTGGCTATGTCAAGACACAATTGCATCTAGTAAAGCTGCTGGAGAATAAACTGCTGGAAACAGCCAGACATGATAAGAGACAACTGTGCTCATGAGGGATCAGAAGCTGCTGATAACTAGGCTTCTCACTAATATCTCCAGAGCAAAGCACTATCAAAAGTTTCCTGTCAAGTATTGCCAAGCACCCTTCTTGGAAATTTGACTCACTTTGTTTTTAGATTTTCTCTGTCACAGCTTCTATGAAAATAGTTTGCCTGGGAGATTGCTTATTAGGTATATGAAATAGCCTGAATTTATGACTTTGAGATACACTGATTGGGGACGGGGAGAGAGATAGAAAGAGGGATGATGCATGCTATATATGTATAGTTTACTGACCTATAGTACTCCATATTTTCCTTCTATTGTTACTTATCCATCCCCTCAAAGCAATCAGTATCCTTGCATACACATAAGTTCAACAATGGGCCGGATAAAGGAAAAGATACTAAAATTAAATCCAAAAAGGCAGTGGTATTGTTAGCAAATATAGGTAGTCCTCAACTTATGAACACAATTGAGTACAAAATTTCTGTTGCTAAGTGAAGCATTTGTTAAGTAAACTTTGCCCCGTTTTCCGACCTTTCTTACCACGGTTGTTAAGTGAATCACTGCAGTTGTTAAGTTAGTAACACGGGTTTTAAGTGAATCTGGCTTCCCCATTGACTTTGCTTGTCAGAAGGATGCAAAAGGCGATCACGTGACCCTGTGACCCTGCAACCGTGATAAATATGAGCCAGTTGCCAAGCATCCAAATTTTAGTCATGCGACTATGGGAACACTGCAAAAGTCATAAGGGTGAAAAACGGTCATAAATCACTTTTTAAAGTGCTGTTGTAACTTTGAACGGTCATTAAGAGAACTATTGTAAGTTGAAGACTACCTGTAGAAATCTGGATTGGTGACTGAGACTCATTTTATTTTACATGAGTTTGACTGGTTCTGAAAAACGCAGATTCACACTTGGGAATACTATTTGACCATTCAAGTATTGGATTTGCAGCCTGAATTGGGTCTTCAATCACATCCAATCTTGATTTTTCAATATACAGGTAGTGCTCATTTAATGACTACAATTGGCACCAGCAATTTAGTCATTGAGCAAAGCAGTTGCTAAGTGAAACCGTGACGTTGCTTATGATCTCATTTGGCTGCCCTTTGCTTCAGAAGCCTATAAAGGTCAGAAAAGTGAGGACTAGTCACAAAGTTATTTTTTATCACTATCATAACTGCAAATAGTTACTAAGGGAGGCAGTCACTAAACGAAAACTGCCTGTAGTCTATATATTTTGAATTACATCAAAAAGTTGTAAATAGTGCAAAATGTGGCTTCTAATTTTTTTGTACAGTACAATGTAGACTGATACTACACTAGTTGCTCACTGGAAAAATTCAGCAATGTCAGAGGCCCATCTTTTTGGGATGCATTCTTCCTTATTTTTTTTTAATCCCATTTATATCCCGCCCTTCTCCGAAGACTCAGGGTGGCTTACAATTTAAGCACAAACCAATGTGCTTAGCAATAGCCTTCATTCTATGTATATGCCTGCTTATTAGGGCTTTCGCCCCCCCCCCCAAGCGGCATTATTACAAAGTCATCTTATTGCCCCCAACAATCTGGGTCCTCATTTTACCTACCTCGGAAGGATGGAAGGCTGAGTCAACCTTGAGCCTGGTGGGATGCGAACCTGCACTAATTGCAGGCAGCTGGTGTTACTTAAGGAGGCATTAGCCCACTGCTCCACCAAGGCTCCTTATTGATACCAAACTATCGTCATCTGCTGCATTTGGTTTCCATTCTCTCAGCATTTAAACAAGTGTAAAGATTAATTTATTTCAATAGATTATAACTGCAAATGATTTTAGTCTAGATAATACACACACACACACACACACTATTCAATATTAATTTTGATTTGTTTTTAATTCTTTATTACCTGTTCTGGTGTGATTTGTTTATTTTTATTTTGTTATACACTATATTTATTAGAACACAAAGGCAGGCTATTGAATCAATCAATCAATTGAATAAAGCCAAGTGGTATGGATCTGACAATAGTTGTAAACAATAGAAAGAAAATTAAACGTTTTATTATGCATAGGGAAGGTTCTAATTATCAAGACATGTTGTAAATTCAGGGATAAAGAATACTTCTAATACTTAGTATACATAACTATAATAAAGGTGCTGATTAACACGTTAGGCTTAAACCTATGGACACACTTAGAGCATTAGCAACAGATTACAATGACAGAGTAATCTTAACTGAGAAAGCCAGTGGGGAGTTGGAACTAGTTATACCACATATCACACTGCTTCATGAATTGTTACAAATATTCTTCAGAGTGATTTTTCTCAATATGTAAATATGGTCTGAGGCCCAACTTCACAGGCCAGACGTCCTATTTAAAAAAAATGGGCCACATTAAAGACCTAGTCTTTACCTTCAGCAAATGCACTAGAAGAGCGTTTCACTAAACTGTGAAACAGATGTTTAAAATGTTTATCCACAAATACTCTAGAAAACAGTAGCAGCTTAGCATCTTTGTTAGCTGTGCTCAAAAGGTGCCACTAGACTGAACTGACATTTGATCAGAAGGCAAGATATTTTGGGCTGTATAAAGATGATTGGTAGAAAAGTTTACATTTCAGATGATTTTGCAGATGTAGGAACTTCTTAGTTGGGTGTCATTTTTTTAGGCCACGTTTAGTGTAATCAAAAAGAATAATCACATTATTCAAAAATAGGAATTTTAGCTAGGGCAAAGGGTGTTGTGATCAATATTTTGGTATAACCATTTTACCCAATGATGTTTATATGAGGCAGCTATTAAAACAGATTGTGCCTATAGATTATGAAGTTCACTTCACTTGAAAAAAGAATATTTCAAATAGTCCTTTGGGTAAGTATACAGTACTTAAATTGTGATACATGTGTTATCATATGCACTTAAAATTATAATAATTCTTTATACACATTTATTTATTTATTTTGTTAGTCAAATTTGCATAGCCTCTCTCACAAAAAGCAAATCTAATCAGTGTGCAATGTTGAAAATACACTGATTACACACAAATAAGAACTAGCGTAGGCGTTAATAACTAGTAAATGATGTACATATAATTAATTGTTCTAATGTTTTACTGTTAAAGGGGACAATTAGAGTATGATCGGCAAAAGGAAGTATGTGTCAGAATCCATTTATATCACATTCATAAATGTATGTTTAAAACATTATCCCCCCCATGGATTCTGCCATCTCCCGAGGAAGGAGGAGCGCATGTGGATTCAGCCTGCCTTAGGTTATTTCAAAGACCAAGGGGAACCTTTTAAACTGGGGGAACAAAAGGGAGGGTTAGAGAAGAAGGCATCTGGCCTGTGTCTTCATTTAATTCTGTAGAGGAAGAAGGCAATAACCATAAAGATTCGAAGTTCTTTTTTCCCACGAAAGAGATGTCACGAAATAAAATGATGGGGGCTGACCAAATGGGGTTGAGGGAAGGGGGGTTGAACTGGGAAACCTTTATAAAGTTTCAATTTTAAAACAATACTAAGTCCTGTCTTGTATTTCTACAACCAAGCATGTCCTAGTAAAAATTCCTTTTGGACTAGAACTGACTCTAAGAGTTTTTGTTTTCCTAAGACGTGGATTGGGGTGGGTCCTGACAGTATGTTGGGAACTGTAGTATGAAAAGGATGGAGATAGTTGAAGTGAAAACTAATATATCAAGGTTGAAATGTTTATTGGGAGTTTAATGGGCAGTAATAATAACTTTGAGGAACAATGGAAAAGCTACAACCAAGACAGTGGTCTTAAAGGACATCTTAGTCTGGGGCAGAAAATTATTTGAGAAAGAAATGTATTCAGATTTTCAAGTTTCTACTACTATGCTCTTATAATGAAAAAGCAGCATGAACATTCATACCTTTGGTTTCCTAATCTGTTCTTGAAGCAGACAAGAATACAAAAAAAGCAAGAAAATTTTCAGAATATTCTTGCCATAGTTTTTTCCCATAGAAGTTCTGAATATATGACATCTATATTTTTGTTTTTATCCATATGAAGCATATGTTTATGTTTTACTTGAATATATTTCGACTATATTTACCAAAACAAGTGTGATAAAAATATAATTCAAGATAACTTCAAGTTTCAAGAATAATCTACTCGATTTTCTGATGAAGAAGCAAAACTATTATAATGGCTGTAATAATCTCTTGCTGAGGTGTTGTTGAAAAGATTGTACTATCGCAGAGGATTTCCTAGTGTTTATTCAAAATCTCCTGTACTGTACTTTGAAACCAGTAATTTGGGTGCAATTTGCCTACTACACACAATCTTCAAACAATTGAATATGGCAATCTTATAATCTACAGATGTTATCTATTTATATGTAACATTTGTGCACCCACCCACCTTGGAACCAGAACAATGGGAGGCTCAAAATTCCAATATAAAAGCAATATCGTACAAATCATTAAAACAAAGAAAAGTAAAATAAAGCCCAAACTCTCTTGATACAACTCAAGATACATCTTGCAACTTCAGCTTCACCTTGTCCCAATGTGTGAGGGGAAAGTCAGCTCATCACAGCTCCCTCCTGAAAGTAAAAAGAGTAGGCAGGGGCCTGTTGAATTTCAAGGGTAAGGTTGTTCCACAAGGCAGGAATTGCCATGGAAAACTTATGCTTCATAGATCTCACAAGATGGCAACATTTAAGGGAAGGGACATGACGTGTGCTTATTCTATCCTGTTGGATAGACAACATATCTAACTTCTATTTTCTTACAATATCTGTAATCCCAATTACTACCTTTACTATCTCTGCTATCTTCTTCCTGATTCATTTTAAACATGGAATATCCTATTTTTCATTTCCTGTAAAAGGAAACTGAACTTTTCAGAATGCTGAAAACAATTACTCTTGTTTACACTTTTCAAATCATTGTATGGCATGAATTTTGCAAAGAAAAATAATGAAGAAGGAAAGATAGTATCGAGAGATCATTTTGTGACCATATATAAATGAACAATATCAGTCTCTTCACTACACAAGTCTGTTCATTTGGGTAGATTCCTCATACTGCAAAGGAGTAGATTCCTTTGAAAAATCTATAGCAGAATAAATGGATACAAATTATAAATAAAACAAATATTGTCAAGTAAAATATAATGTAATGACCTGCAGCTTAACATTTTTAACCTAAAGAATGCAATAAGAAAACAGAATATTAATAAGTTAAATAAATTTTATAGTACATATTATCTGATTTTCTCTTCAAATTAGTATTATGGAGTCCCCCGCCCCTTTTAGGAAAGCCACAATCAATAAATCAATGTTACAAAACCTCAGTAAAGCAAAGTAAAACAAAGCAAAATAAAACAAATTGGTTTAATTTTAAATTGGTTCAGTTTTAAAATTCAGAAAACATAAATTTATTAAGCATAATTCATTACTATATAAAAATTAAAAAGAAATTAGTAATAGAATGACAAAAATAAAGCAGCAAACATTTTTTTTACTTTTATGTACCTCTAAAAATGTACATAAAAGTAATGTTCTTTTTGGTCATAGTTCTTCTAGTTACTATGTAGGGTTGGTCAGATTCAGAAATCATAAATTCATTCTAAGACAGCCTCATTCTAAACAAGTCTCAAATGTACATGTATATTATATTTTTCCCCTTTCTAAATAGTCTGTTTGGTCTAATTATTGCTCAGCCAATTATTTCAAAAATAAAATAACAAATGTAGTGTATTATGCCTTGTGGACCATAGATGATATAGATGAGAATGCAAGTGATCTTCATAATTCTGATTTCTTCAATACTGGATAGTGTCCTATAACCAGTGGTGGGATTCAGCCAGTTTGCACCATTTTGGCAGAACTGGTAGCTAATTTTTTGTTACCCAGGCCCAGAATGGACTTCTGAAAGCGGCATCCACACAGAGAACTGGTTGTTCACATATCTGAATCCCACCACTGCCTATAGCTCATTCCTTAAAATTACAAATCAGCAACTACATGGCAAGAATATTTCATCATCACAGTTTCCAGTACAGTATTTACAGCTTACTGACCAACTTACTGACCAGCTGGAAACATCCTGTAAGCAATTGCATTTCTCCCTAACCTTCTTTTCATAAGGAGAAGACTTATATTAAATTCAGGGTAATTTTTTCTTTCAGATGGATACCAAATTCAGTTCCAAACCACTGAAAATTAAATGGTACTGTTCCAAATGCCAATTCAATGATGAAAGATGCATCACATGTATTATTTCTTTGCATCTTCATGTACTGTAAAGGTTACTAGGATCTTTCTCATGCTCCTAATTTTTAACACCATACCTTATTTTCTAAAACCTTTTGGAGTTTGGACTTTAAGGGCTAAAAGTATCACACTAGCTCCTTGATAAAAATATATATATATTGTGGCCATACTTTTCCTCTTCATTGTTCCCTTCAACAGTAGAGAAAAGAATGAGAAATTACTGAATACAGTCACATTGCACTTTTAATAACTTTTTAATAGTACATGAAACGGATAAGCAACAAGTAAGCAAAAGAGAAACTTAGGGCTCTTGTTGTAAATGAGAGCCAATCGTTTAGAACAATATTTGCTTTGTTCTATGGATAAAGTAGGTTTTATACAGCCTTTGTAACAAATTTGAACTTTCATATAGAAACTCATTCTGTTCAATTTATCCTAGAACAGACATGCTGACAAAACAGAATTCCAAGAATCAGAAGTGATTATGTCTAAGTGTTTTCTATGCTGGACATTTTTTAAAAGCCACTGAACATAGATTTTCAAAGGCCACTTTCAAAAAAACTCAACATTGCTTATTCCAATAAATGTGTGTGTGTGTGTGTGTGTGTGTGTGTGTGTGTGTGTGTGTGTGTGTGTGTGTGTGTGTAAACTGTTACTGGAATGAGAAATTTTAAGATTTTTTAAAAGTTAATTTTAAAGTATGTAATACTCTATTATTTAAAATCTTTTTATGATAACGACTCTACTATTTCTCCAAAAGAATGAACAAAAGATTTACATATTAATGAAGTAGTCTTCTTACATAAAAATAATATTTCTTACATAAAAATAATAAATTAAATGGTAAGAAAACCTGAAAACCTGAAATACTACACTGTAAGCAGGATATTAATACAACGAATCAGTGGAATGTTAAATTCTCATTAGATTAGTAAACTGTAATTAATCATTTTATTAAACAAACAAACTTGATTTCTACATGTATTTCTAATGATGTTTATTCAGAATTTGTACCATTGCTATTGATTAGAATTATTCCATAGTTAAGTGTCCTTATGACAGCAGCAAATATCATATTGAGTTGTACATTATCATTTTTCAAGATACCTTATGTCATTAACATGATCAAAATTGCATATGTAACTTAATATGTGTGTATATATATGTGTGTTTGTGTGTTACATTACATAGTACTTTTATCCAACTCTTACTTTAAGCTGAACGATACTAAATAGTAAAAGGAGTTTATAAAAGTTAAATTTCTAAAAACAGTGCAGCTAGAAATTTTGCAGATTTGTTTTTGCTACAAAAATATTTGTCTTAATAGCTAGAGCTGTGAAATATATAATACTATATACTATATACTATAAGTCAATATTTTTGTTCTAAGAATGTAATGGGAATTAGTTTAATGAAGGCAAACTTCCATCACAATTCTGCTGAAATAAGTTTTGTTGACCTCAACATGACTTCCATAAGAAAGATTCTTCCATTTACAATTGGAAGACATTGAACAGGCCAATGGGAACATAGATTTAGGTCAGGCATTTCTTTTGGAACATCTGATCACAGTTTCCTTCCCCCCACTTCTTTAATTCCGAGGAGCAAGAAATAATCAGTACTGATTTTTTATTATTTAAACGCATGTCTACAAAAAGATTAGAAAGATATCTTTCACTCTGGAACTCTGATGTGACAGTTGTCAAAGTAATTTATAAATAGGCTTTGCTCAAAAAGTTATGATTTGAGGAAAAACTCCTATTCTGCATAAGGAAAAGATCTCTTAATTATTTTTATCAGAAAAAACACTTTAGGTAGTTCATATAAAGTTTCTGCTCTGAACCTGAAGTGAAAAGTTAATTACATTGGATCACTAGCTATATAGAAGGTTAAAAAGGCCCAATCGTTAATGGCTAATTCTTATTTTCATGTTCAAAACCATATATAAATTACAACCACTTTATGCTCTATATGATTTATTCAGGGGCACACTTTTCTGTTAAAGAAAACCTTGCTTGCATTAAATGTTTTTACATTTAGCAACTTTTTAAAAAGAAATCTCCAACTGTATCTACTAAGGCATTTATAGTTTATATGTTTAATTAACACAATGAATCAATTAGTTAAACATATTTGTATTCTGGAAATTTTCAGAGCATATATATATATATATATATATATATATATATATATATATATACACACACATTTTAATATAAGGAATTGGTTACTGTATTATAATTTGGACTACAGCTATATAATATTGAATAACTACAAAAATCACAAGAATTTGCAGACCTTCAGTTGATTTTTTAAAAGACAACTGAAGCTCTCCCAGATGCTTACTTTTTCAACCACTGGATTCAGTGATTGAAAACAGATGGGCATTACTCACATCCACAAATACAAATGTATAGCCCATCTATATACAGTATAATATCTAATTATAAGAGATGTGAAAAACAAAATTTCTACCTATGATATTTAAAAATACACGCATGAATCCATGGCGATTTTTTTTGAGTGATTTCGTTAGCTAATACAAGAACAAATAAAAAATAGTTTGAACATTCCCAATCATAAAGTAGGTTTCCTGTAAAATGTGTAGGTTTTACAGAGCTTAAACATTCCAATATCAAACACATATTCAACCATTGTAACATTTTTCTCCCAAGACAGTTTATCTAAACTTTATTTCCACAATATACAATAAGCAATTATAAAAATTTAATAAAATATTTTCTTTAAAGCTTAAGAAAGAGACAAAATTCTAGAAAGGAATTTACTTACTCTTCATTTAGCTCTAATGAATGAAAAACTTAAAGAAACCTTCCGTATCTTGATGTGTTTTGAAGCAAAACCTATCACTGTAAACTAACCCAAATGTGATATGCTTATATTGATTTTCTGGGAAACTATATATATAAGTACAAACCTTCTATACCACTAGGTTCAATGAAACCTATTCTGAATGGTGAGCAGTTTGAAAGAAAGTAAAATGATAATTCCAACAATTTTGCATACCATGAAAAAAGAACCTGGAATGAAAAGGAATGTTTCACGTCCGTGTATAAAGTCATTTTGACATGCCTACACAACTGGTTATGGCAGCTTTCAGAGTAATTCCTCATCAGAAAAAAGAAAGAAAAAGTGCTCCAGGTTCTTTTAAAGAAAGCTCTCCGTTGGGAAGTTGATTCTGGCCAAGTGCCAAAATCATGTGCAAAAGGGGCCCTCATTACCAATTCATGGCAGCCTTCAACGCTAACAAAAATGTGACCCAACAGGCTAAAGCAACAACAAAAATTAAAAACTATGAGACAAAGACAACTTACTTAATATTCCCTTCAGAGCTACGTTAAACTTTAGTCATTCAAACCTTATTAGTCCAAAGCTATTCTCGACTGGATTTCAATTTTTCAATCTCTAAAAGTTGAAAGCATGCTTTGAATCTCTTCCCAAACACTATGTCTTTTTTTAAATATATATATATATATATATATATTTCTATGCAATAGCTGAACTATTTTTTCCCATATTCATGCCTAGAAATCTTCTTTTAAGTAGACATAAGAATATCTACCACATTAATTTCTATGAAAATTCTAAAGCTAAATAGAATAGCACAAGATTTTACCAGTTTCTAAATAGAATAGATTCTCATTCAGATTTTAAGGATATATTCATGAAAGCAAGGCAGTTTACTAATATGCAGTTAGCTGAATTTCACTACACAGTTTCTCAGAAACATAAATTTAATAGTCAGCCTTACCTAGATGTCGTCTTGCTTGTCTGTGGATCAAAAAGTTTCCTGCCTAAGCACACAGATATTCTTTCACAACCCATAAAGGCCCCTTTTATTAATCCAGGACGGTAACAAACTTCTTTCTGCACCATATTGGGAGCAGGATGCATCAGCTTTCAAGACAGAACGCACTTTAATACACAAATGTTGGCAGATTGCATAATACTGAATTGATCTTCAAGAGGGAAAGGACTTTTGAAAAAAGAAAACAAAAAGGGTAAGAGGGTGCGGTTAGATGTTAGGCTATCCCTGAGAAAAGGCCTAGGCTGCACTAGTACCTAAATGCTAGCAGAAGCTAGCTACTGGGAAAGGAGCCAATGGAATGACTTTGTTTGACCCAGCTGCCAATCTTTTCTGAAGCAGTGCGCCAGACTAAACACTGACACTATTTTAACTCAAATCAGGCTACAGCAGCTGTTTGCTTTCCTGCTCTGAGCTATGCACCATGGCTGTGATGACTCTGCATGGCATTCTATCAGGTTAAAATATGTTCCTTGTTTGGTTTGTCATATAGCAGTCATTAAGTTTAACCACTTCCTCTCTCCTGGTAAATGAAAGTTGATATTATATGATCACTGAAACTTCCCGTAAATTAAAAAAAAATACCATGGAATTCTAGAGATTATGAAATAATAGAAAGGCTACAAAACTAGTAGCAGCACTAACAATACTAGGACTGCTAAAGACAACCTCCTTTTCACATTATCAAAATATATTGTCTGACATGTTTAAAATGCTTTACCAATAATATATTTCATTTTCAGTTATAGACTAAAATTATATTTTAACCAGCCTACCGTGATGGTGCTGGTGATGATTATGGGCAAGAAGAGATACTCTATCATAGATACTTAGATAACAAGGCCAGACTAAATATATTTTGCCTGCCACTTCCTACTTTTGCAGGAAAATTATGGCTACCTTCTGGGCTTAGTAATATTTATGATTCCTTCCTTCAAGAGAAACAGCTTCTGACAATCCTTACTGATATAACACACTGTCTTTTCCAACTGTACTCCAACTTCTGTTGTCAGTCACCAGTTTGAGTAGCAGAACATAGCTACAGTCTTGTCCAGCCCTTCTGCTTCATTCTTGCCTGTAACTCTGTTGCAATATGAGGCTTATGTTTTATGAGTCATATTAAGAATGTAGAGAGATACGCTGGGATGTAAATATTTCACTATTACAACACTTAGATTCTGTGATGTAGAAACTTTTGAACATGCTTCATTGTGCATCTCTTGGATCATGTCAGAACTTCATACTAAGAGGTTTTTCATTCATATGCTTGATGGCTGTTGGTGAAGACATGTACTCTGCTGATTGGATGATAGATTGATATTGATAATTACCTGGATTTATCACACTTATAATGGTTTACAATATTAGAAACTGAATATCCTGCTTTGCCACAAACTTGTTCTCCGGTTTCAAGTGCTGAGCATTTAGCAAACAATGTACCTAACTTCAGCTGCTCAGCATAAACTAGGTTCACATAGAATTAAATTCATAGTCAATCCCTACTTAGTTTTTATTTATTTATTTCTATTTATTTTTTTAAATTACTTATAGTTTTACCAATCTCACAAGAGAGACATTATTGATCGCTGTGGAACCTTACGAACTGCAAAGCTATCAGGCTATAATGTTATAAACTTATTTTCAATAGAACTGATTGTTCTAAACTACTTGGCCAGACCAGCGGGTCAAGCTCTAGTACACTTGCAAGCTTGCAAGCCATGGCAAGCCCACAACAATTTATAGAGTGTTTAGCCATGGCATTAAGGGACAGATACTGTTTCAAAGGTAGACAAGTCATGAAAGCAGCAACTATAAGGGTATAACTAAAGGCTGGAGGCAGGACGTACAGTAATGAACTTCTGAAGGTACATTTCATTGCAGCAAAATGAAACCAGTAGCTTTTTTGCAGAAGTCAACTGTAGTGGCACGATGGTAAGCCAACCAGTCCTCCAGAAAATTCATTAACACCTTGAATATGCTTTGTCTGGAGAAGCTCTTCTCTTTTTCTGTTGCTTTTTGCCATGAAGGAGAATTTAACACGAATTGAAGTTTGAGATGTGTTTGCTTATTTTGGGATGAAAGATTTATTGAATTTCCAAGTGGCTCTCTCCTGTGGCTGGTTCTAGAAATTACAATTTCTAACATAATAAGATACATGCATTAGACAGTTAATATACACAAAGCAACAATATAAAGCAGATGGCAAACATTGAATTCCCTCCTGAATGCTTTAATTTGCCTAGTCTTCTAGAAATATAATAGTAATACAATTTTTTTTTAAAAAAAATCTACAGTATGTGATTATAATAAACAGATACAATTTTGATCTGATCTGGATCTAATCATAAGAACCTAAAATAAAACAATTAAGACTATTTTTGCTATTGAAAATAATCTGTGTAGTCAAAAGCTCTATAAATATGGATTCTAATTATTATGTTATTTATGACCTGATTTGAGACTATTTACTTAATGTTTAGATGGACAGATCTTGGATTTTCATACTTCCCTATATTCTTCTGGTAGAGGTTCTGTGTCATAAATTACTGAAAATGTTAAAATACAGCCAACACCGTCTAAGCATATTTATTAGCTTATGGTTAATAAATGCAAAGCAGTTTGAGCTTGCCAGGAAAGTAACATGATTCTTTTTGTTAAGGAAAGGTGCAAACAACTTTATCTCAACAAGGCACTTTGCCACTTAACCTGTCTTAAACAGAAAGCAGTTACAGTACAAAAGCATTAGAATCAAAGAGCTTTCCCTCTCTTAAAAGTGAAGGAATTATGACACTTTATGAAAGTACCTTCCAAGGGGAACTTCACTCAAAATCTAGTTGAAACAAAAGATCCCTTCACATTTTAGAAGTAAAATTGATGCTGTTTATCCAGCAATGTGTAAACGTAAATTTCTGAATGTCTATCTATATGTTTTGTGTGTATGTATAGATAGATGTAGATGATGTAGATACAGACATAGAATAGAATAGAATAGAATAGAATAGAATAGAATAGAATAGAATAGAATAGAATAGAATAGAATAGAATAGAATAGAATAGAATAGAATAGAATAGAATAGAATAGAATAGAATAGAATAGAATAGAATAGAATAGAATAGATAGGACTGGAAGAGATCTTAGAGGTCCAACCTCTAGTTATGGAGCATCCACAAATCCTGGAGGCAAGCTGTTCCTTACATCTTACTGTAAGGAAAATTCTCCTTAGTTCCAAGTTCTATCTCCCTCTGATGAGCTTCCATTTATTGCTTCTTGTCCTACCCTCAGGTGCTTTGGAGAATAAGTCAAGTCTCTCTTCTCTGTGACAGCTCTCAAATACAGGAAAACAGCTATCATGCCACCCCTAAACTTTCCTTCATTGGGCAGGCATACTGTGTTCTCTTAACTGTTCCTCATATGATTTAATCTCTATATCCCTCATAATTTTTGTTGCCCTTCTCCACAATTTTTCTAGGGCCTCAGCATCTTTTTTCTATCTTGGTGGCCAGAATTGGATGCAGTATTGCAGTATTAATGGTAATTAATGGTAAAATTACCGTATATACTTGAGTATAAGCCGACTCGAGTATAAGCCGAGACCCCCAATTTTACCCCCCAAAACTGGAAAAAGTTATTGACTCGAGTATAAGCCGAGGCTGGGAAATGCAGCAGCTGGAGGCTGGATCCCCCGAAAGACGTCTCTGCTGAGATGAGAGAACAGGGTGGCAAGCCGCCGAGAGAATGGGGCGGTGGAGTGCTCCGCCGAGAGAATGGGGCGGCTTGCTGTTCTCTCGGTGCAGCACGGCAGAGGCTGGATCTCGCGAAAGAAGTCTCCGCTGAGCGAGAGAATGAGGCGTCTCAGCGCCCATTTTCTCAGCGAAGACTTCTTTCGGGGGATGCAGCTTCTGCCGCCCCTTTCTCTCAGCTGCCCAGTGGAACAGCTTGCCACCAGAAATCAAGAGTGCTCCATCACTGGAGGTTTTTAAGAAGAGACTGGACATTCACCTGTCTGAGATGGTATCGGTCAGTGGTGGCGAAACTTTTAGAGACCGAGTGCCCAAACCGCAAGCCAAAACCCACTTGTTTATCACAAAGTGCCAAGGCAGCATCGGCATTCTGGTGCCCTCGGGGGAGGGGACAGGGAGGCGCCTCTGAGTGCCGCCTCTGGCACGAAAAAAAAGGGGGAGCAAAAAATGGGCCACCGTACCACAAGGCACAAAAACGCCAACCACCGCGCCGCAGGGTGCAGATACAAGGCACTGCACCACGTGAGAACGGGGCTGGGCTAGTGAGTATCACGCAGGCACTAGCCCCGCCCCCTTTGCAGCATGTGCCTGCTTATGGCCCCTGTTCCACTGTCAGAGCCCATCGGAGGCAACCCAGTCAGCCCACACAGGAGTTATACTAAGGCTACGCAGCCTCTCCTCTCAACCTGAACCCCTCCTTACCTTTCCTTTTATCTGCATCCTATTTTTAACTGCCGGCTCTGCCCTGCCCTATTTTGTCCTTGAGCACTCGTGAGCTCATCAAGAACAGAAGGTAACCGTGGGGGGAAAGGCAGGGCAAGATCTGCAAGATCCCCATTTGCATTTGACTTTGCCATCCCATCTGGTTCGAGATAACACACCACACACACAGAGAGAGAGAGAGAGAGAGAGAGGATGAGGATGAGGAAGAGGATGAGGATGAACGAATTTTGCAGCGCGTTTGCTTTCAGCTTTCAACGAAGAAGGGAATGTTCTCCACTTCTCGCCTCAACTTTTTCTTTCCTCAGGAACCAGAGGCAAGGGCTTTCTGTTTGTTTGTTTGTTTTACCACGAGTTGACAGTTGGGCAGAAACCAGAGGGGGGAAAAAAAGAGTTTCGGGCTTCGTGGGAACCGAGGAAGCAAAACAAGATGCAAAGTCTAAAATCTATAGGCTCATAAACCACCCCGGTTTCTTGAAACAAACCGGGATTTCTCTACCCCAACCTTGAAACCATGGATCGAGTGAATCTCTTTACCGAAGAATGTGTGTGTGTGGAGGAAGGGAGGGAGGGAGGGAGGGAGAGAGAGAGAGAGAGAGAGAGAGAGAGAGAGAGAGAGAGAGAGACACGCACACCTCAGCAAAAAAGAAAGAAAGAAAAAGAAGTAGTAGAAGAGGCAGAGAGCCCCTGTGGGTAGGAGTGAGGATGGGGAGAAACAGCAAGAAGACCGGGTGGGGTGGGGTGGGTTAATCACTAAACCTTCCAGTGTTTAACCAAAGCAGCTTTTGCATTTGTCAAGCTCTGCTAGCACGGCACTGGACGGGCCTGGCGGAGCTGCTGAAGGTGAACGGGAGAAGGTGAGTCTTCGCCGAGAAAATCTCAGCGCCCATTTTCTCGGCGAAGACTTCTTTCGGGGGATGCAGCTTCTGCCGCCCCTTTCTGTCAGCTGCCCAGCTGAGAGAAGGGGGTGACAGAGGCTGGATCCGCCGAAACAAGTCTCCGCTGAGACGAGAGAACAAGGCGTTTCTCTCTTCCCCCCCGCTTTTGCCGCTTTTGTGTGTGTGTGTGTGTGTGTGTGTGGCAGTCAAGCATTGTTTCCCTCCTCGTGCGTGTGTGTGTGTGTGTGGGGGGGCAGTCAAGCGTTGTTTCCCTCCTCGTGCGCGCGCGTGTGTGTGGGGGGGGGGCAGTCAAGCGTTGTTTCCCTGCTCGTGTGTGTGTGTGTGTGTGTGTGTGGCAGTCAAGCGTTGTTTCCACGTGGGCCCCGGGCTGCGCCCCCTGCGACTCCGCTCCGCTCCGGGCCGGGCTTCTCTCCGCCCGTCCGCCCGCCGGCGGGCTGGCTGGCAGGGCTGCTGCGCGACTGAGCTCCGCCCGGCGCCGGACTGCAGTGCCACCGCTGGTCCCGGGCGAGGCAGCGGGCGAGCGAGCGAGCGGGCGAGGCAGCGGGCGAGCGAGCGAGCGGGCGAGGCAGTGGGCGAGCGAGCGCGCGGGCGAGGCAGCGGGCGAGCGAGCGAGCGCGCTCTGCAGGGCAGGCTCTCTCCGCCGGGACGCGGGCGGCGGCGGCTGGCTGTGGCTTCGGGGCGGCGCTGAGCTGCGCGGCCGCCCTCCTGCCCTGCCTGCCCCCCGGCCGGTGCCTTCGCCCCGCAAGCCCCCCCGACTTGCCCGGAGGAAGCGGCGGCGGCGCGGTGCTGCGGGCCGGGAGGGGAGGGGGGCGCGGCGGGGGCTGCCCCTCCTGCCGAGGAGCCGAGCCCGGCGGCGTGTGTGTGTGTGTGTGTGTGTGTGTGTGTGTCAGACCCGCAGGAATGGCTAGTAAAGGTGGCGGCAGTCCAGCATTTGCGTTTCTCTGTGTGTCAAGCCCCGTGGGCTCGACACACAGGAAGGGAGGGAATGCCGGAATGCCGCTTCCCTACCAGCCATTCCCATGGGTCTGACACACACACGCACGCACGAGGGGGAGAAACAACGCTGGACTGCCGCCAGCTCTGCAAGGCTCTGCCACTCCCTTCTCTCAGCAGCCTGTTCCGAACGAAGGGACAGTTCTTTTTTTTTGTTCACTGGAGTATAAGCCGAAGTGGAGTTTTTCAGCCCGAAAAGTGGGCTGAAAAATTCGGCTTATACTCAAGTATATACGGTAACCTTATTTGCGATCTCTTTGAAGTTCTGCATTTTTTAAAATGTAAAATTGTATTAGAAAATATCTTTATCTGCATTCTGTAGCTGTTCTTGAATGGATCTCCATATTAGAATATATGTATTAGTCTACTTTTTTCTTCTAGGCTGAAAGAACGTGAAAATAGCTTACATGTTTCAGAAGGAATTATTCTATAAAAAGTGCAAGAGTCAATGATTAATCAAAGATTTAAAATGCTGTCTTCCAATCCACAAGCAACTGTGCATTTTACTTTAAATAGCATATTCATTTAGGTTTGTAACATTCTTATTATAAAAAAAAGAAAGTTTCCATTCTATATAGAGCTATTGAGCTAACAATATTTGTTGTTGTTAGTTGCGAAGTCGTGTCCGACCCATCGCAACCCTATGGACAACGTTCCTCCAGGCCAAGGGTCTTCAAACTCGGCCCTTTTATGACTCATGGACTTCAACTCCCAGAATTCCTCAGCCAGTGTGCCTGACTGAGGAATTCTGGGAGTTGAAGTCCATGAGTCATAAAAGGGCCGAGTTTGAAGACCCATGCTCCAGGCCTTCCTGTCCTCTACCATCTTCTGGAGTCCATTTAGGCTCAAGCCAACTGCTTCAGTGACTCCATCCAGCCACCTCATTCTCTGTCGTCCCCTTCTTCTATTGCCCTCAACCTTTCCCAGCATTAGGCTCTTCTCCAGTGAGTCCTTCCTTCTCATTAGATGGCCAAAGTATTTGAGTTTTAGCTTCAGGATCTGGCCTTCTAAAGAGCAGTCAGGGTTGATCTCCTCTAGGACTGACCTAACAATATATTTCAATGTAATTATGAAATGAGAATAAATGTAATCTGCACTTCCTTTGTTTTTATACCTAATTCTACACACTCACAGTACAAATTAAAACCAAATCATATTTGGTTAAATAAAAAGAAACAGAGTGGTAAAAGTTAGTAAGAAACTCTATCATGCCCAACAACCTGGTACTATGCAATTAATTACAATCTATCAAGGATACAAATAGATAGATAAGGAAATACCGGATGAACATTTTATAATATAGGTAATCTTCAGTTACTGACAAGTCATTCAGTGACTGAGTTAGAAAGTGTGATGATGCTGAATAAGTGATACTTAGAACCAGTGGGTTTTTTGTAAAAAAAAAAAAAGGTGCTGGAACTCACACACGTCATACAACCCGCCTTGCCTGCCCTATAAGGTTCTATCCCAAAAAGGTGCCGGAACTCCGTTCTGGGCATTCTATGACAAAAAAAAAAGGCCTGCTTAGAAACACTTTGAAATTCCAGCCATTGCCACCTAGTCAGATGATTTTTGATGTATGCATTTGGTAAACAGTTCACACTTACAATAGTTGCAATGTCTATGGTCACGTAATAGCCACTTGCGACTTTCTCTGCTGGCTTCTGTTAAGCAAAGTCAGTGGCAAAGCTGCCAGGTGACAGAGGACTTCCGGTGGCTCCGCGGCGACGGAGACAGCCTTCCCGGGCTGCCCGCGGCTCAGCTGAGTTTTTTTCGCCCGAAACAGCGCCGATCAGCTGTTCGGGCGAATTTGAAGCCCCCTCCTCGGGAGAAGAGGAGGGGGTGAGGCCCCAGGTAGGGGTCGAGTTCTCCGGGGCCGCCTGAGCTTGCAGCTTGGGCGGCCGAAGGATCGAACTCCCCCGTAGCCTGGGTCGCTCCCAGCTGGCCAGCGCCTCTGCTCCTGACTTTATGGAGCAGAGCCAGGCGTCTGCGACCACCCCTGCCTGAAGGAAGGACTATGGAATAAAAAGAGCAGGCAGAGCGGTACAAGAGGAAAAGGTGAAGAGGATTATTTTATTCTACTCTCGAGCTTGATGGACTTTTTAAACTCTAAGTGAAAGTGCGTCACAATTGAAAGTAAAAGATGGCGGCTAAACCTCCCCCTAAAACTCTTCGGAGTGCTGGAACTTCCCCGGTGCAACAATCATCATTGCAGGCATTACATCCTCCTGATGTAGTGACATCGAAGGACTTACGAGATGCTCTGGATAAACTTTTGGAATCAATTAATCAATCAATGGGTGATAAATTTGCAAAGATGGAGGAGAAATTGGAGAAATTGGAGGAGAGAATAGAAGAGAGGATGGAACAGAAGTTCAGCGTGATGAAGGTAGACATTTTGTCTTCAGTGTATAAAGTGGCTGAATGTGTGGAAGATTTGGATGAAAAAGTCAAAGATTTGACTCAAAAGAATGCTATATTAGAAGCAAAAGTATTGGAGAATGAAGATTTAAGAGACAAAATGGATAGGGAATTGAGTCTTGCTCAATATTTCCAGATGCAGTTTGCCATTAGAATCAGAGGTTTAAAGGAGAATATTAAGGAAGATTTAAAGCAGTTGGTTTCTGAGGCTCTCGAAGTGGTATTGAATCAGCCAGCATCTGAAATAAAAGGAGGCATGGATAAAGTGTATCGTGTGAACTCATGGATTGCTAGACAGAGAAAGCTGCCTAGAGATGTGGTGGTTTATTTTGCAAAAAGGGAAATTAGAGATGAAGTTATACAAGCTGCCTATGATACTAAAGTCGTGATTGCTGATCAAGAAGTTTTGGTTCTAAAAGAAATTCCTCCAAAGATTTTAAGGAGAAGGAAGGATTTTACATTTCTGGTGCAAGAGCTCAAGCAACGAGATATAAGGTTTAGATGGGAGATTCCAGCTGGGTTGATGGTGATGTATGAAGGTAAAAGGTACCGTTTGGTTACTGTGATGCAAGCGCGTGATTTTTACAATAATGTTTTAAAAGCAACCCCATTAACACTTCTGGAAGCTGCAAAGGGATCTGAAGAAGGAGAATATCAAGAGACTGAAGATGGACAGATAGAGGAGAATGGTGCTGCAGGAGATCAAGTTATAACACTTTTGGATGATCCCAGAGAACAGAGGGTGACGCGTGCTGCTTTAAAACGATCAAAAAAGATAAAAGAACAAGATCAGCAGAAGTCTATGGAACTTTCACAACGTACTTACAGCCAAGTAGTGGGAGGTGGGAAAAGATTTGGATGAGGAATGTAAAATTTATGTAAGTTTGAAATCTAAGAGAGAATTTTTACAAAATGTTTTATAGATGGTATTTAGATTTTAAAAAGCTAAGCATGTATCTGAATTATTAGCCTAAATGATGGAGGTGCGGTGATAAAGACGTAATATATTTTCATATTTTCATATATGGTAGACTTGCAAAAAGGTTAAGGTTTTTTGGATAAAAATCTGATGGAATATACTAAGTTGATGTTGAATTTAATTACGGCAGCAAGACTTTTGATAGGATAGTACTGGAAAGAGGAACTGCCGACCATAGAAGAGTGGATTTTAAAGGTTTTCGACTTGGTCGAAATGGTGAAGATTTCGGCCTATTTGAAAGATTACTCGCAGGAACGCTATATTATGGAAGGGAGAAAATGGCTTGAGTTTACTCAGAATAAGTATAGGGTTAAGAAGTTTTATATTTGAATAAGTCTTCTTTCTTTATTTTTTTTCTATATTAGTTTTTTTTTATATATATATTTATATATATTTAATATTACTAAGGTTTGTTTTATCCTATATAAGCTAGAGAGTGATAGATTTTAGAGTTTATGGTTGTTAGTATATGGTTGTTTATGATTGTTTTTTTTTATATATACCTTGTACTTAGCTCTGGGAAGTCGGGGGGGGGAGGGGGGGAGGGGGGAGAGGAAGGGGGGGAGGGAGAAGGGGGGGAGGGGGGATTTTTTAAGGGAAAAATTGTATGTTAAAACTTTTTAATAAAAAAAAAAGCTGCCAGGCAAGATCCCAAGTTGCTCTAGTGAGCACTCTTTCCCTCCCACCCTGATCTTCCTGAACACCACCCCACTCTTTTCTTTCCCCATCCTCCCGTAATAAGCCCCATTCTACCCTCTTTTTTCCTTTGGGCTCCTTTTGCACATGCTGTAGAGTACCCTCCTTCCTCAATCTCCTTCCCATGGCCTCCCTTCACATGCACTGATCAAGTCTTCCCTCAGCATCCTTTTGGTTGCTCACACCTTAAATAACAGTCTAACTATGCACACCTTGCCAAGCATACAGTAGATAGGCCCTAATACTGTCTCTGTCTATCCTTGACCTACCTGGAATCACATGCACCTGCTATCTCCCCACTACACCTGGCTCCCCAAACTTGCACATGGCCTGTGTAGGCCTCTCAGGATCTCCCACATGCCATCCCATGCTCCTTACTACATGAGACTCCTACCACTTCCCACTTAGCAACCTGTGCATCTTAGAAATAGCAATAGCACTTAGACTTATATACTGCTCCACAGTGCTTTACAGAAATCTCTGAATGGTTTACAACAGACATGTCAAACACAAGGCCCGGGGGCTGGATCTGGCCCGCGAAGTGGTTTCATGTGGCCCGTGAAGCCATCCTGGAAACAGTGAGGGAACGGCCCCCACTGCCTTGGCCCTAGCCCAGAGACCCTCCTTCTGCCAGAGACCCTCAGATCTGTCCCACTCCTGCCCAGGCCCCCATAGGCCCCCTTGATGCGAACGATGTAGAGCTGGCCACGCCCACCCAGTAGGCCATACGCACTCTAGCCATGTCCACCCAGTAGGCCACGTCCACCCAGTAGGCCACACCCACCCAGGCCGTACCCACCCGGCCCCCTGAGGGCAACCACAATGCTGATGCGGCCCTCTATGAAATTGAGTTTGACACCCCTGGTTTACAATATCAGGGGCCTCATTTTACTTTCTAACCACTGTGCTACCAGGGTTCCTTGGTGTTATGATGACAATTGGGACTATCTGGATTACCTTTCTTAAGCAATGCCATCAGGTGATGTCAGTCTTTATGACCATAATGCTTGGGAACAGTGCAGTGGTGGGATTCAAATATGTGAACAGCCAGTTCTCTGTGTGGATTCCACTTCCGGAAGTCCATTCTGGGTGTGGGCAACAAAAAATTAGCTACCGGTTCTGCCACACTGGTGCAAACCAGCTGAATCCCACCACTGGAACAGTGTCCCAGTCTCACTTGCAATTATAACCCGGGATCTACCTATATTTTAAGCAATCTGCTTTTTTTACACTGATGTAGGCTTGACAACAATAAAATATTTGTATTTTCCTTTTATGAAGAAGCATCAGATCTCCAGTCATGAAATAATCGTATCATATGTCTCTCAAAAATGCATACAGGCAAAATCAAATGGAAAATGCAATTATAATTTTATTAATTTTTTTCAGGTACTTTAATGGGAGTTTTAATTAATTGAATAATACAGGGGTCTTCAAACTTGGCCCTTTTATGACTTGTGGACTTCAACTCCCAGAATTCTTGAGCCAGCACGGCTAGCTGAGGAATTCTGGGAGTTGAAGTCCACAAGTCATAAAAGGGCCAAGCTTGAAGATCCCTGGAATAATAGTTCAATGGTAGTAGATTATTTGTAAATATTTCAAAAACAAATCTGATCTGGCTTCCTATTTTACATGTTATTTTATTTTTTTGATTCACTTTTTTGTGTAGCCCTAAATGTGTTTTTTCCCCTTTTTTAAACTAGTAGAAAAACCAAAGAAACCAAGCAAAACCTCATTTTTGGTGACTAATAATTCTTCCCTTATTTTTTTTTATCCGTATGCTTTGGATCTTTTATTCTGTGACACATTTTTATCGAGTATATAATACATATAAGTAGAAGATTGATCTTTAATAAGAGTGTTAACATTATATAAAATATATCAAATCATCAGAAAAGGAGTACTAATAAAATTTACTGTTTCAAAAGAAAATAAATATAAAAATCTGCAGGGTCAGACCAAAGGTCCATTAAGCCAACATCCTATTTCCAAGAAAAGGATTCCAAGTTTTCATATTTTTTTCCAGATAATTTTATTAACAATTTTACATGTAAAGGATACAAGTCAATGCAAACTGCAAAAAATACAAAAAAAAATATAAAAGGAAAGGAAAGGAGTGTGAAAAAACAGATAGGAAAAGAAAAAAAGTAACTTTTACCTTCATCCCAGCAGGTAAAAATAATTTTATACCTCATCACTGCCTTAAATAAAACATAATTTCTACTCTCCTAAGACCCCATCTCTTAGGTAAGAAAAACAAAACCAAATGCTACTTCAATCAATCACGTCAATCAGTCTTTATCAGCAAAAGTGCAGTACAGTCAACCAGATGTAACTATTTTCTTCATAATTTCTCTTCTCCTCATAGTTCATCTCTTAGATACAGGGCTTTTTTTCTCATAGAACGCTCAGAACGGAGTTCCAGCACCTTTTTTGGATAGAACCTTGTAGGGTAGGCAAGGCGGATTGTATGATGTGTGAGTTCCGGCACCTTTTTCTTTTACAAAAAAAGCACTGCTTAGATAAGAAAAACAAAGTCCAAATACTCCATCAGTCATTATCAGAAAAGGTTTAGTAAGGGCAACCTGATATAATTTTCTTCTTTTAGTCCTGCTCAAACAAGCCAGGCTTATAAAATCTTCCATGATTTTTTATTCTTTGGCCCTTAAAAAAAAGCTTCAGAGGTAATTTGCTTCTCATCTGTGTTTAAAAGTGAAAATCTTTCAGAACTTTAAGAGGTTTCTCTTTTACTCATATTTAAAATTTATAGTTTTGTTTGCCATTTCAAAAAAAAAAGTCCTTCCAAAGTTTGGCAGAGCTCTTTTGTATAACCAGAGGAAAAAATAAGTATCTAAATCACTACTCTGACTTTGCATTGCATGTAAGTCACCCCTCAAATTAATTTCATAAACACTCATTGCATCTCATGCTCATTTTACATCTTCATGAGAACATGTTCTGTTAATTTTGACAGCTGTTTGATCTATTCTATCCAAAAGCTTAGTAGAAAGGTATTCAAAAACTGCACTAAGGATTTCTGCTCCATTTCATTTATCCCCTGGTTCTAGTTGTTGTTGTTAGCTGCGAAGTCGTGTCCGACCCATCGCAACCCTATGGACAAGATTCCTCCAGGCCTTCCTGTCCTCTACCATCTTCTGGAGTACATTTAAGCTCACGCCTACTGCTTCAGTGACTCCATCCAGCCACCTCATTCTCTGTCGTCCCCTTCTTCTCTTGCCCTCGATCTTTCCCAGCATTAGGCTCTTCTCCAGTGAGTCCTTCCTTCTCATTAGGTGGCCCAAGTACTTGAGTTTTAGCTTCAGGATCTGGCCTTCTAAAGAGCAGTCAGGATTGATCTCCTCTAGAACTGACCGGTTTGATCGCCTTGCAGTCCAAGGGACTCGCAGAAGTCTTCTCCAGCACCACAGTTCAAAGGCCTCAATTCTTTGGCGCTCAGCCTTTCTTATGGTCCAACTTTCACTGCCATACATTGCAACTGGGAAGACCATAGCCTTGACTATACGCACTTTTGTTGACAGGGTGATGTCTCTGCTTTTTAGTGTGCTGTCTAGATTTGCCATGGCTTTCCTCCCCAGGAGCAAGCATCTTTTAATTTCTTGGCTACAGTCCCCATCTGCAGTGATCTTGGAGCCCAGGAAAATAAAATCTGTCACTACCTCCATTTCTTCTCCATCTATTTGCCAGGAATTGAGAGGGCCAGATGCCATGATCTTGGTTTTCTTAATGTTAAGTTTCAACCCAAGTTTTGCACTCTCCTTCTTCACCTGCAACAAGAGGCTCTTTAGTTCTTCTTCACTTTCTGCCATTAGAGTGGTATCATCTGCGTATCTTAGGTTGTTGATATTTCTTCCGGCAATCTTAATTCCAAATTTTGATTCATCTAGCCCTGCCTTTCTCATGATGTGCTGGTTCTAGTATCAAGTCTTAAAGACACCTTGTCATAAACAAACAAACAAAAACAATGTCCATTTTCCCATGAGGAAATAGCTTCTAAATAATTCAATTATAATTCATTATTCCTCTGGTCCCTTAATCCATTATTAACTTTCCAAAATTCATATACTAAGCAAATATACATTTCCTCATATATTTTTAAAACTTTCAAATTCAAATTTACCATTGTCTTTCCAGAAGACAGAAAAACTCATCCAATGAATGAAGTGGACACTTGCCAGTCTGAAGGAGCTTGATATCTTTAATATGCAAAGAAATATATACATATAAATATACATATACATATTCATATACATATGTATCCAAAAACGTGATTAGGATATAAGGTTCAGTTTATTTTGAATTTAATTTAAATCCCACCTCTCACCCACCCCATTAATAAACTGCCCATAAAAATGAAGTTTTCACAGACTACTCATGAGAAGCAGCTGTCCAGAGTCATGTGGATAATCTCAGGGATCTCTCCTTTGTTCCAGAAAGATTAGATCATCTGAGATCCAGCATCCAGAGATGATTCTACTCATAAAATTGTCTTGCTAGCTAACAAAACCACCGAAGCCTTTGTTTGCCATGCACATACAGGAATTCTTTCAAAAATTCATTTCTGATGCCTTATGTATAAATTAAATGCCATTCCTTTTAGGAATGGACACTCTTTGTTCTCTGTGGTTTTTGTTTTTTCTGGGACTGTTCTTCCTTTTTAGGCCAAAGGTCCCCAACCTTTTAGGCACCAGGGACCAGTTCTGTGGAGAGGTTTTTCTGTGGACTGGAGAGTGTGTGGTTTTGTGTGCTGCTTGCATCCCGCTGATGGGCCCTTGCTTGTTTGTGTGGACTGGTTGCTGGCATGCCACGGCCTGGTACTGGTCCATGGACTGGGGGTTGGGGACCCCTGATTTAGGCAACAGTATGAAAAAAGGATCCTTTTTTGATTCTTGGAGATCCTTTTTTGAACCTTCAAGTTACTTGTTGTTCCTCATGTAATTTCCATATGTACTTTGTAACATGTCCTGCACAGATGAAGCCTGATTGCCAAGGATGGAGAGTCACTGATGGTAGTCTCACTCACTCACTCAGAGACAAACTACAATTTATTCTGATTTTAAAAGTAACACAAACAGTATTGGATTTGTAAGGAATTGTCGTGCAGTGGTCTCCTTGTGCTACCAAGGAGTTGCACAGACAAGGAAGGGTACTGAGAGCAGTAAGAGTCACACAGTAACCACAAGAGTACACTGAGTTGTAAAAGCAAAAAGTATTTTACTTTGAGGTGGTGTAAGAAGAAAAATGCACGGTCAAAAATAAACAGTCCAGGTCATACAAAATAGCAACAGTCCAAGGAGTAATCCAAAATACAAAGTCTTCTTACCGGTCCAGAGGTCAAATACACAGTTCAGGTTTATCACAGTAGTAAACCAACAGTACAGCAAAACAGAGCAAAAACAGTAATAGTAGAGAGCAGTGAATTCAGAGAGAGAGAAGCTACGTTCCTAGCTTCCTCTTATGGCCATGAGAACACTTACACACCCATTGGCCAATTAACACCTTAAAGTCACAACATCATAGTTAATATATTTTCAACCCAACATTGTAGGCTATCACCATATGCCTAACAGGATTGTTCATCATCACATGTTGGATTCTACATCTCATGAATTAATAATGCATTAGTAGATTACTTTAGATTGCTGTAAATGTATTGCCTAACAAATTCAACAGTTAAAAGTACTTTTAGAAAGGAGTTCCTTTATTTGGCCATCACTGCCACATCTGTGGCCTCAAGTCTTCAGTTACTCAATTATAAAATTCATCAGATCTGTAAATCTTCAGCTATACAGATATTCTTGACATCAGTTGTGGGATTCAAATATGTGAACAACTGGTTCTCTGTGTGGATGCAGCTTCTGGAAGTCCATTTGGGGCCTGGGCAACAAAAAATTAGCTACCGGTTCTGCTGAAGTGGTGCGAACTGGCTGAATCCCACCACTGCTTGACATCAAAACAGATTTAATTAGATTTGCCTAACCTGTTCAAGAGAAACCTATATGCGGGTCAAGAAGCAACAGTGAGAACTGGACACGGAACCACTGATTGCTTCAAAATTGTAAAAGGTATCCAGCAAGGCTGTATACTGTCGCCCTGCCTATTTAACTTATATGCAGAGCACATCATGAGAAAGGCAGGGCTAGATGAATCAAAAGCTGAAATTAAGATTGCCGGAAGAAATATCAACAACCTAAGATATGCAGATGACACCACTCTAATGGCAGAAAGTGAAGAAGAACTAAAGAGCCTCTTGTTGCGGGTGAAGGAGGAGAGTGCAAAAGTTGGGTTGAAACTTAACATTAAGAAAACCAAGATCATGGCATCTGGCCCTCTCAATTCCTGGCAAATAGATGGGGAAGAAATGGAGGTAGTGACAGATTTTATTTTCCTGGGCTCCAAGATCACCACAGATGGGGACTGCAGCCAAGAAATTAAAAGACGCTTGCTCTTGGGGAGGAAAGCCATGGCAAATCTAGACAGCACACTAAAAAGCATTCACCCTGCCAACAAAAGTGTGTAGGCCATGGTCTTCCCAGTTCCAATGCATAGCTGTGAAAGTTGGACCATAAGAAAGGCTGAGTACCAATGAATTGAGGCCTTTGAACTATGTTGCTGGAGAAGACTTCTGCGAGTCCCTTGGACTGCAAGGCGATCAAACCCGTCAGTCCTAGAAGAGATCAACCCTGACTGCTCTTTAGAAGGCCAGATCCTGAAGCTAAAACTCAAATACTTTGGCCACCTAATGAGAAGGAAGGACTCACTGGAGAAGAACCTAATGCTGGGAAAGATTGAGGGCAAGAGAAGAAGGGGACGACAGAGAATGAGGTGGCTGGATGGAGTCACTGAAGCAGTAGGCGTGAGCCTAAATGGACTCCAGAAGATGGCAGAGGACAGGAAGGCCTGGAGGAACGTTGTCCATGAGGTCGCGATGGGTCGGACACAACTTCGCAACTACCAACAACAAACCCTGTTCAAATAAATATAAGCAAGCCTTTATAAGTAAAAAAAAAGTTGGAAATAGCTGAGTAAAAAAAATGCTTTCATTTGTTAAAAAAATATTTAGAATGGAAAAGTAATTTGTTCTGAATCTTGTGATCAAAAGACAGCCAACGTAATGATTCATGTTCTGGAATAGGGTCAGACACATCCATATTTAAGTTCCTTTGCAATCATTTGGTTTATTATATAACTTTGCCTCGCCTTTAGTTCTCATTCCAATCAGAATTGTTGAGCTTCCAGAATCAATAAAAAAATAAATATAATCAGCAACAAGCTACATGAATAAACAAATGAGCTGCAGCTGCAGACTGCTATCAGTCTTAGTTGCAGTAATGATCTTGTATGAATATGTAAAGAAAGAAAGGCACTTTATAAAATTGAAGCAAAATATTTTATAAACTTTTAAATATTCTAAATGCATTTTATTTGTTTTTGGTTTGCCCCCTTTTGTGACAGGCTTAGGAACTTTCAAGGCAGATTCCAAAAACATATCATCAACACAATAATTATCACCTCATATAAAAACTAAAATGAATTCTGGGCAAATATAAATACAGTGCATTCAGAAAGTATTCATACCCTCTTCATTTTTGTCAATTTTGTTGTGCTGCAGCCTGATTCTATAGTTGTTGAAATTCATTTTTTCTTATTAATCTGTACTCAGATTAATTTTGAGGGTATAATTTGAAACAATTTATGTCCAGGATGTGAGGGATCTGTAGATATTTTCACAGCCCTCTTTTTGACTTGTACAATATATAGGTCCTCAATGGAAGGCTGGTAACACCTGTTTTTTCTGCAGTTCTATTTATCCATTGAAGTCTCTGTCTGTCTTGTTTGGTTGCAGAGCCGAAGCAGACAGTTATAGAGGTGCAGATGACAGATTCAATAATTCCTCTGTAGAACTGTATCAGCAGCTCCTTGGGCAGTCTGAGCTTTCTGAGTTGGCCTAGAAAGAACATTCTTTGTTGTGCTTTTCTTGATAACATTTTTGATGTTAGGTATCTATTTTAAGTCTTGAGATATTATAGAACCTAGAAACTTAAAGGTCTCTACTGTTAATACTATGTTATCTAGTATTGTAAGAGGTGGTAGTATAGGAGGATTTCTTCTAAAATCTACTATCATTTCTACAGTTTTGAGTGTATTTAGTTTAAGATTTTTTTGGTCACACCAAAGGCTAGTAGTTCTAACCTCCTGTCTGTATGCATATTCATCGTTGTCTGTCTCGAATGAGACCAATCACTGTTGTATCATCTGCAAACTTCAGTACTTTAACAGAGGGATCTTTTGAGATGCAGTTATTGGTATATAGAGAAAAGTGGAGAGAGCACAAAGCCTTAAGGGGTGGGGGCTGTGCTAATTGTACAGGTATCTGATGTGATTTTTGCCTAGCTTCACCTGCTGCTTCCTGTCTGTTAGAAAGCTTATGATCCACTTACAAATGTGGTCAGGCATAGTTAGTTGATTTAGTTTAGTTAGAAGAATATATGGAATGATGGTATTGAATGCCAAGCTGAAGTCTACAAAGAGGGCCCTTGATTAGGTCTTTGGAGATTCAAGATGTTGTAGGATGTAGTACAGAACCATATTAACAGCATCATCTGCCAATCTATTTGCCTGGTAGGCAAATTGCAAGGGGTCTAATAGTGGATCCGTGATGGTTTTCAGGTGGGCCAGCACTAGCCTTTCAAAGGTTTTCATAACTTTGGATGTCAGAGCAACCAGTCTGTAGTGATTTAGTTCCTTGATGGAGGGTTTGGCATTGGGATGATAGTAGAGCATTTGAAGCATTTGAAGCAAGAAAGAACATAGCACATCTCTAGTGATTTATTAAAGATACGGGTGAAGATGGGGGCCAGTTGGTTAGCGCAAGCTTTCAAGCAAAAAGGAGCTATCTTGTCTGGGCCTGGTGCTTTTCCAGGCTTTTATCTGTAAAATAGACCTGGCACATCATTTTCTGTAATCACCAGAGTTGGGGGACCCAAAGGGATGGGGTCAGTTGTAGGAGGCTGTAGGAGGCTGTTGGTATATCTGAGATGGGGATTGTGGAGATAGGTGGCAGTGGTTTCCTCTCAAACCTACAGTAAAACCCATTCCTGTCATCTGCCAATTGTCAATTTCCTTCAGCATAGAAAAGAGGTTTGCTGTAACTGGTGATATTTTTAACAGTTTTCCACATATTTGCTGGTTTATTAGCTGAGAACTGATTGTACAGCATTCTATCACCTTTTCTGTAGGCTTCCTCTTTGGCATGACATAGCTGCTTGGGTTTAGCTCTGAACCAACGTTTGTTGTTACTGTTTGTTGATGGCATATTAATGAGAGAGAAAAATGAATTTCAACAACTGTAGAATCAGGCTGCAGCACAACAAAATTGACAAAAGTGAAGGAGGTCTGAATACTTTATGAATGCACTATATACAGCTATGAAATGGTATGTTATAAATGCCTTAAAGGTAAAGGTAAAGGTTCCCCTGCACATGCGTGCTAGTTGTTTCCGACTTTAGGGGCCGGTGCTCATCTCCATTTCAAAGCCAAAGAGCCAGCGCTTGTCCGAGGACGTCTCCATGGTCATGTGGCCGGCATGACTAGACGCCAAAGGAGCACGGAACGCTGTTACCTTCCCACCGTAGTGGTCCCTATTTTTCTACTTGCATTTTTACGTGCTTTCGAACTGCTAGGTTGGCAGAAGCTGGGACTAGTAACAGGCGCTCACTCTGCTACACGGCACTCGGGATTTGACCCGCCACACTGCCGACCTTCTGATCGACAAGCTCAGCGTCCTAACCCACTGAGCCACTGCGTCCCTTACATAAATGCCTTACCAGATGCAAAAAACAACAACAACAACCCAATCCTTTCCACCAGGGAGGATATGCCCCAGGCCTCTTCATTAAAGGCTGTCATCTTACGGGACCTAGGAAGTATACCTTCTCTATAGCAGCCTCTGACTTGTGGAACATCCCTTTAAATCATCCAAGTGCCCCATTTTCCTAGTCTTCTAGAAGGCTTTAAAGAGTTGGCTCTTTCCACATTCATTGGGACAGGGTGAGACTATGGCCCGGGACAGCTGAAGGTGAATGTATGGGGATGGGTGGGTGGAAATGTAATTTCCTTTCAAGTGCTGGAACATTTTTTGTGTGTTTTTTATAATTTTTACGTAATTTTAAATCGTAAGTTGCCTGTCATTTTGAGATATAAAATAGGCAGCTATATCAGTCTTTTAGATAAATAAATAAAATCCATTACAGGTTGTTTTGTACCATCCCAGTTCACTAGTTTTCTTTTTTTCTTTTTGCTAAAGAAAATGTATGTGATCTCAGTTATGTCTGTAGCTATTAGTTAGGAAACAGTTCCAGGTACTGTGACAGAACTCAGGCATAGTGAATTATGAAATTACCATGTATATTTGCATTGCTGCCAGAACATATAAACCTGGACTTATTAAAAGATTCAGTATATGTTTGAAATATAAACTTCATATCCATATGGCTTTTCTACCTATTCATTTCATATTGTTTATTACTTTCTTATCAATATATTTAGATGACAAACTGAGATATTTGGCTAAATGTATAATGTTCATTTTCGGGGGGACCATGTATGGTGAATTCTTACAATAAGAAGTTGATGGAATTTGGAATTTATTTATTTTTCTTATGATATGAATTGGATGCGAAACAGAAAAATAACTTTCACCATTTATTTTTTTTAACCTCGGGGGCAGGGGAATATCACAGTTCATTTGAAATAATTTCAATAAACCAGATCACCAGGATTTAAGATTCAAAGAGTAACCACTAGACTTAGCAATTTAGTTAGCCAATTTATAAACTAGATTCTTAAATCATATGACAAAAGTTTATTCTTGAAAGCAGCTGTAGAAATGTGGTTTGGTCTTATATTCTTCATATTCATATAAGGTTAGGGAGGGGGAGGGTTAGGAGGGTGGGGAGGGAATCTTTAACCGGCACTCAGTCTGGGCCTGTTAGGGGTCCTGACGGGACGGGGTTGGGGGAGGTGGTTGCTGGTTCTGTGAATGTTGGGGTGGGGCTTCAAATCCCCACGACGATAAGGAATGGTAGCAGGTGGTTGCACGGAGGGCCATATCAACATCTGGGATCGCGCCCCCGCTGTCTCCGAGCGGTGGTGCACTCTGACCCTCCGGCTAGCACCCTTTTACCTGGGGATGAGGGTGATCAGGTCCCTGAGCTCAGGCTGGTTTATTTTAACGCCAGATCCATCGTTAACAAGGCTCACCTCATTCATGATTTGATCGAGGAGGAATGTGCGGATCTGGTGTGCATCACGGAGACTTGGCTGGGCTCGGAGGGAGGGGTGCCTCTGACCAAGTTATGCCCTCCAGGTTTCCGGGTGCTACACCAGCCACGGGCTCAGGGCAGGGGTGGTGGGGTGGCGGTGGTTGTCCGGGAGACTTTATGCCTGCGGGAGGCCACCATAGTCCAGATGGCCGGGAGTGAATCGCTCCTCTTGAGATGTGGTCCTCGGGCTCAGTTGGGCTTGTTGCTCACATACCTGGCACCCAGCTGTGTGGCAACAGCCCTACCTGAGCTGCTCGACACTCTCTCAGGGTTGGCGGTGGAGTTCCCCAGGCTTATAGTTCTGGGTGACTTCAACCTGCCTTCACTGGGAGGGTCGTCTGAGTTAGCTCGGGAGTTCATGGCCTCCATGACGGCCATGGGCCTGACCCAAGTTATTGAGGGCCCGACTCATGTGGGGGTCATACTCTTGACCTGGTGTTCCTATCTGGACAGTGGTTGGATGATCTGGGAGGGGGTTCACCAACCATTGTTCCCCTGTCATGGTCAGATCATTACCTCCTGCGGCTGGTCTTCCGTTATGCCACCCCCCACCGCTGGGCTGCGGAACTGACCAGGTGGTTCCACCCCAGGCGCCTAATGGACCTGGAACGGTTCCAGAGAGCGCTTGGGCCTATACCCATCACCCTTACCCACAGCCCAGTTTATGCCCTGGTGGATGCCTGGGAAAGGGCGGCCGCCGGGGCACTTGACTGTGTTGTACCCTTGCGACCTCTGACCCAGCGCAGATCCCGTTGGGCTCCATGGTTCTCTGCGGAGCTCCGGGAGATGAAGCGTCGGAGACGGGGTCTAGAGAGCAGTTGGAGGTCCAGCCGATCCGAATCTGACCGATTGCAGTTAAGAACCTTTATAAGGTCTTATCTTGTGGCGATAAGGATGGCGAAGTCTAACTACTTCGCTGCCCTTATCGCGTCCGCAGATAATCGCCCGGCCGCCCTGTTTAGGGTAACTCGCTCCCTCCTTAATCAGGAGGTGAGGGAGGATCCCTACGGGGACGAGCCGAGGAGTTTAGTCATCATCTGGCAGACAAAATTGCTCAGATCCGGACCGGTCTGGACTCTGACTGGGCAGAGTCTGATGTGGAGGAATCGGACGGTCTTGAGCATGTTATCTGGACTGAGTTCGATCCTGTTTCCCCTGATGATGTGGACAGGATCATGGGGAGGCTGAGCACCACCACCTGTTTGTTGGATCCGTGCCCCTCCTGGCTAGCTTATGCGGCCCGGGAGGAGACACGAGGCTGGTTGCATGCAGTAATAACTGCTTCTTTGAAGGAGGGTGTCTTTCCTGCCGCCTTGAAGGAGGCGGTGGTGAGACCCCTCCTCAAGAAGCCTGCCCTGGACCCGGCTGTTTTAAATAACTATCGTCCAGTCTCCATCGTTCACTTTTTGGCGAAGGTTGTTGAGAGTGTGGTGGCGCATCAGCTTCCTCTGTTCCTGGAGGAAACTGATTATCTGGACCCGTACCAATTGGGTTTCAGGCCCGGATACAGCACGGAGACGGCATTGGTCGCGCTGGTGTATGATCTCTGGAGGGCTCGGGACAGGGGTTGCTCCTCTGTCCTGGTCCTATTAGATCTCTCAGTGGCTTTTGATACCATCGACCATGGTATCCTACTGCGGCATCTCAGGGGGTTGGGAGTAGGAGGCACTGTCTTGCAGTGGTTCTCCTTCTATCTCCTGGGCCGTTTGCAATCGGTATTGACGGGAGGGCAGAGGTCTGCCCTGAGGCCTCTTGTTTGTGGAGTTCCTCAGGGGTCGGTTCTCTCTCCCCTCCTGTTCAACATCTATATGAAGCCGCTGGGTGAGATCATTCGTGGTTTCGGGGTGGGGCATCATCAGTATGCTGATGATACCCAACTTTTTCTTTCCACCCCGAACCAACCCAGCGATGCCCTCGCCGTGATGTCCCGTTGCCTGGAGGCGGTCCAGGTCTGGATGGGGAGAAACAGGCTTCGTCTCAATCCTGCCAAGACTGAGTGGCTGTGCATATTGGCATCTCGGGTCAACCAGACTATTCCATCTCTAACGATGGGGGGTGAGGTGTTACCCCCCATTGATAGGGCTCGCAACTTGGGCGTCCTCCTGGATTCACGACTCAATTTTGAAGACCATATAGGAGCCGTGACCAGGGGGGCTTTTGCCCAGGTTCGCCTGGTGTGCCAGTTGCAACCCTATCTGGACCGAGATGCCCTACGCACACTCATGCACTCGTGACCTTCCATTTAGACTACTGCAACGCTCTCTACATGGGGCTGCCCTTGAGGACCATTCGGAGGCTTCAGCTGGTGTAGAATGCGGCCGCGTGAGTTGTGATGGGGGTTTCCCGATACTCCCATGTAACACCTCTACTCTGCGAGCTGCATTGGCTCCTGGTTGCCCTCCGGGTGAGATTCAAGGTGCTGGTGATGACCTATAAAGCCCTAAATGGCTTGGGTCCGGGATATCTGAGGGAACACCTGCTGCCGGCATCAAGTTCCCTTCGTCCAGTGCGCTCCCACAGGGAGGGTCTTCTCAGGGTGCCACCGGTAAGAGATTGCCGGTGGACGACACCCAGGGATAGGGCCTTCTCAGTGGGGGCGCCTGCCCTTTGGAACCAGCTGCCAGTGGAGCTGAGGACTGCCCCCAACCTCCGTTCATTCCGCCGGGACCTGAAGACCTGGCTCTTTGAGCTCTCTGGCCCAGGCTGAGAATTAATCTTAATTTTAACTGGGGTTTTATTTATGCAGGGACAAATATAATTTTTTTTAAAATTTGTTTTTAACTTTTGTATCTTGGTTTTTTTTATTCACCCTGTAAACCGCCCTGAGTCCTTCGGGAAAGGGCGGTATATAAATGTAATAAAATAAATAAATAAAATAAATAAATATTCAGTTACTTAGTTACTATTAAGACAGAATTTGACAGCCAGTTTTTCTGTAGTAGTTAATGGACCAGGCTAGAAATCAAGAGATCATGAGCTTCAGCTAGCTAGCATCTTTCTGGATGACTTTCAGCTAGGTGTTTTCTTTCTTTTTTTTTAATCCCATTTATATCCTGCCCTTCTCCGAAGACTCAGGGCGGCTTGCAATCAAAGAAGCACAAATCAATGTGCTTAGCAATAGCCTTCATTCTATGTATATGCCTGCTTATTAGGGCTTTCGCCCCCCCCAGCAGCATTTTTACAAAGTCAGCTTATTGCCCCCAACAATCTGGGTCCTCATTTTACCTACCTCGGAAGGATGGAAGGCTGAGTCAACCTTGAGCCTGGTGGGACTCGAACCTGCACTAATTGCAGGCAGCTGGTGTTACTTAAGGAGACATTAGCCCACTGCTCCGCCAAGGCTCTTTCAGTCCTAAGAAGGAGGTAATGGCAAAGTACTTCTAAAATTTTGCCAAAAAACCTGCTAGGACTTGTTCAGGTAGTCACCTGAAATCAAAAATTGACTCAAAGGCGCATAAACACATAAACAAAAAAAATTCCTATATTATGTTTTAATATATTTGTATCATTATGAAACTGAAAGGTATCTATTCAACCAAGAAAATTACATTGTCTTTAATTTTAATCTTAAAATAATCTCAACATTTGTTTCAGAAACAAGTCCAACAATCATTTTCAAGTCTGTTTTAACAGAATTCCGATATAATATCCAATGAAACTGATAACTCTAATAATAGATAACTACTGCATGTTTAATGCACACACTACCATGAATATACGTAGTTTAATCTATTATTTAAGGTGTGTAGAACAGTATTGGACCATAGTTTTTATATTAATCACTAGTTCCAATAGCTAAGTTACAATTACAGTAACTACCAGCAGTTATTTATATATTTACTCATCAGGCTACTTCATTTAAGAGAAAATAATATAGAAAATAATAACCCAAAGAATCATAAGACATGAGATGACAAAATAAAAATAAATATTATAAAGCAATAGAAATTTGTTTATATCAATCCTACATTCCTACGTATTTTGTATTTGCAAAACACACTTTTTTTTACAATATCAGACCTTATTCATTTAAGTTTGAACCTTATTCATTTAATTTTGTTCATTTGTACAAATTTTTGCCATTTGTATTTCTGATATTACAAACTACTGTGTATTTAACCATAACTTAATGGTTTTTCTTTTACTCTTAGCCTAGTCTTTCATCTTTCATGATTCTATACTCATTCTCTTTGCATGATCAAAACATCTCTAGGAGTTTTTTTATTGTTAAATAAGGATCATTCACCACCCATTCATTCTTGACTTGATCTTTTATATGTGTTAATTCCTGTTTCATTTCATTTAGCTTTGTGCTTCTCCTGAAATAACCAATTTTCATTTCCATATAACAAAGTGGGTAAAAGCAGAACTTTATACATAGTTGTTTTACTTCATACAACATCTTTTTCTCTTTACAAACCATATGCTACACGTGACAATTCTACCAATAAATATTATATGAAGGTAAACAATTTTATGTAGTGCTTCTGTAATTTTTGTTGTTGTTTATTTATAAGCCAGTTTGGTTAAAGCACCAGGCTAGAAAGTAGGAGACCATGATTTCAAGTCGTGTCTTAGCCATGAAAGCCAGCTAGATAACGTTGAGCCAGCCATTCTCCCTCAGCCCAGCCCACCTCACAGGCTTGTTATTGTGGGGAAAACAGAAAGAGGAAGGTCTGTTGGATAGGTTTGCCATCTTGAATTATTTGTAAAAATAACAAAGGTGGAATAAAATTAATTAATTAATTGCCTCATTTTCAAACTGTACTAACTTGGGATTCAATGCATTAATCTTAACATCCATATTGCTTGTTTCATCATGCAGTCTAATATTTCAACAGAAGAATTATACATAGCTCAGGGTCGAATTGTAGAGTTATGTCTCTGAACTCTGTTGTTTGCTTGAAGATGTTTCATTAGCCAAGTAAGTATATGAGTTGGGTAATGAAACATCTGCAAACAAATAACCAAGTGGAGAGAGCACTTGCTTATTACACTTCATAGTGTAATATTTACTGAACATCATTCAGATACTTAGATTGCAACACTGCATTGTATGCATACAATATATATGTACACTCATATTCCTAAACAATACATTTCTAACATTATTATAAATATTACCTACACATTTATCCATAAATATGTTAAACAAGAGGAATGCCACATATTCACATTTTATTCCTTGTCCAATATTTATTTTATTTAATTTAATTTCTATACCGCCCTTCTCCCGAAGGACTCAGGGCGGTGTACAGGGCAATAGAAATACAACATACAAAAATTAAAAATAAGATTAAATTAATCTAGCCCTAACAATCAATAATTAAAAATTACAAATTAAAATATGCCAAACCCATTAGACCAGGCCGGCTTGTTCAAATAAGTAAGTTTTCAGATCACGGCGGAAAGAGCGAAGGTCGGGAGCCATCCGGAGCTCAACCGGTAATTGATTCCAAAGGGCTGGCGCACCCACAAAGAATGCTCTCCCCCTGGGGGCCGCCAGCCGACACTCTCTGACCGACGGCACCCTGAGGAGGCCCTCTCTGTGGGAGCACACAGGACGAAGGGAAGTTGATGCTGGCAGCAGGTGCTCCCGTAAGTAATCAGGGAACACCTGCTGCCGGCATCAACTTCCCTGCGCCCTGTGCGTTCCCACAGAGAGGGACTCCTCAGGGTGCCACCAATCAGAGAATGTCGATTGGTGGCCCCCAGGGGGAGATCCTTCTCTGTGGGCGCTCCGGAACTATGGAATCAGTTACCGGTGGAGCTCCGGATGGCGCCCGATCTTCGCTCCTTTCGCCGCGATCTGAAAACATTTTTATTCGAACAAGCCGGCCTGGCCTGATGGGGGATTGCTGGGGTTTTTATTGCTGGATTTTTGGGGTTTTTATAAACGTATGGTATTAATTGTTTTTTAATGGGCAACTATTTAATCTTTTTTTAATATTTGTAACTTTGCATTTTATTCTTGCCCTGTTCACCGCCCTGAGTCCTTCGGGAGAAGGGTGGTATAGAAATATTAATAAAATAAATAAATAAATAAAAATAATCCGGACCCATGCCATTTAGGGCCTTATAGGTAATCACCAGCACCTTGAATCTCACCCGGAGGGCAACTGGAAGCCAATGCAGCTCACGGAGTAGAGGTGTTACATGGGAGTATCGGGAGACCCCCATCACAACTCGCGCAGCTGCATTCTGCACCAGCTGAAGCCGTATATGTATATGTATATGTATATGTATATGTATATGTATATGTATATGTATATGTATATGTATATGTATATGTATATGTATATGTATATGTATATGTATATGTATATGTATATGTATATGTATATGTATATGTATATGTATATGTATATGTATATGTATATGTGCAAGGGACGCGGTGGCTCAGTGTGTTAGGACGCTGAGCTTGTCGATCAGAAGGTCGGCAGGTTGGCGGGTCAAATCCCGAGTGCCGCGTAGCAGAGTGAGCGCCTGTTACTCGTCCCAGCTTCTGCCAACCTAGCAGTTCGAAAGCACGTAAAAATGCAAGTAGAAAAATAGGGACCACTACAGTGGGAAGGTAACAGCGTTCCGTGCGCCTTTGGCGTCTAGTCATGCCGGCCACATGACCACAGAGACGTCCTCGGACAAGCGCTGGCTCTTCGGCTTTGAAACGGAGATGAGCACCGGCCCCTAGAGTCGGAAACGACTAGCACGCATGTGCGGGGGAACCTTTACCTTTTTATATGTATATGTATATGTATATGTATATGTATATGTATATGTATATGTATATGTATATGTATATGTATATGTATATGTATATGTATATGTATATGTATATGTATATGCAGTGCTTTTTTTCTAAAAGAAAAGGTGCCGGAACTCTCATCTTGGCGGGTGCAGGAGGCAGGGGGTGGGGGGCAGTGCTGCTGCAGTCACAGGTGCGAAGGGTGTTGGTGGCAGGCTCCCCTCCCTGGGGCCAGAGCCGGCATGGCTGGTGCTGTGGGAGCAGCAGAGCCCTCTATATGGCGGGGCTGCGCAATGCGGGCAGCGGAGGCGGTGCGGGCCAGGCGATGTTTTAATCTTATGATTTTAAAAATATATTTTTTCTATTGTAAGTTTCCCCAAACCTCGCCATGTGGATTGCATACAAATATTATATAATTGGTAAATAAAGGTAGAACATATGTTAAATATATATCAAATGATAGTATGCTTCCCTACAAAGTCAATTCTTGCTCAATGACAGACCAGGGAGTTAACTCGGAAAGGCAAGAGGAAAATCTAGAAGAGGTCTGTGCAGCTCTTCAACATCTTCATCAACGATTTGGATGAGGGGATAGATGGGGAACTCATCAAATTTGCAAACAACACCAAGCTGGCAGGAATAGCCAATACTCCAGAAGATAGGCTTAAGATACAGGAGGATCTGGACAGACTCGAACACTGGGCACTATCTAACAAAATTAAATTCAATTGTGAAAAAGGTAAGGTTCTACATTTAGGCAGGAAAAATCAATAGGTGGTACCTTGCTCAATAGTAGTAACTGTAAGAGAGATCTCGTAGTCCTAGTGGACAATCACTTAAATATGAGCCAGCAGTGTGCTGCAGCTGCCAAAAAAGCCAACACAGTGCTAGGCTGCATTAACAGAGGGATAGAATCAAGATCACGTGAAGTACTAATACCACTTTACAATGCCTTGGTAAGGCCACACCTGGAATATTGCATCCAGTTTTGGTTACCACGATGTAAAAAAGGGGGTTGGACTAGATGACCTCCAAGGTCCCTTCCAACTTCTTCTTCTTCTTCTTCTTCTTCTTCTTCTTCTTCTTCTTCTTCTTCTTCTTCTTCTTCTTCTTCTTCTTCTTCTTCTTCTTCCTCTTCTTCTTCTTCTTCTTCTTCTTCTTCTTCTTCTTCTTCTTCCTCTTCCTCTTCCTCTTCCTCTTCCTCTTCTTCTTCTTCTTCTTCTTCTTCTTCTTCTTCTTCTTCTTCTTCTTCTTCTTCTTCTTCTTCCTCTTCTTCTTCTTCTTCTTCTTCTTCTTCTTATTATTATTATTATTATTATTATTATTATTATTATTATTATTATTATTATTATTATTATTATTATTATTATTATTATTATTATTATTATTAAACTTGTAGAAAGGAAAGGCCCACACTGATAAATTAAAAATCTTTGTGGTCTGCAAAGGAATGCTGGTGGGCTAATCAATGATTTGGTGACTAGAGGAGCATCTACAGTGTTGGAGCTTGTGGTCATGGTAAGCCATGGAGGCATTAGGCAACATGACTTTCAGGGCAGTGGTGGTGATTTTATTACTTTTAAAAAAAGTCTGTGTTCTGTCCAAGGGTGCTTGGTAGGCTGAATGTACAGGCTTGGTCTAGAATTTATTTTGGAGCATTCAACTATCTAGAGCAGGCATGTCAAACTCATTTTGCTTGAGGCAACTTTTTATAAAAGAATTGCTATTAATTTGTTTTAATAAAATAATTTAAATCAATTTTTCACTTGATTTCAAATTAAATGAATGAGATTTTTTTAGTACAATTGCCAAATGCAATAAACTGGTTTTAGGTATATGTTACTGGAAGGAAAAAGCAATCCCTGTTGCGTTACTGATCCCAGAGAAACATTTGCATGTATGCAGGTATCCTTAGAGTGCCATAGTTATGGATGAGAAATATTGGTTGCAAAGTTGGCATTCCTGGATGTAATACAGATATTTATTTATTTTTGTTTCTTTGCATGTTTGATATTTTTAAAAAGGCATAAGCTACTGACTACACTTATGCACATATGTAACATGACCACTGCTTGTCCAAAATTTTACTGTACAGATAGTAAAGAAATTATTTTAATAAATTATTTTAGCCTTTTTAATAAATGTTATTATTGATGTTAAGCTCACCAGGGAAAACATCATATATTGTTATGTATATACTAGGTTAATTATTTAAAGACTGAAATGCAACATAACTAGATTCTAAATAATCTATTTTTCAAAACACACAACAGTCCAAACAGTAAAAGTAAAGTCCAAATTAAGAATATTTCATTCTTAAGAATTGTTTAGATTCAAAATAGTTTTCAAGTGTACAAAAGATACTATTTTTTTCTAGAATCAGCTAAATTAGACATATTACATTGAGAAAAATGTTTCTCATTTCTTTCCTGTTACCTTTGATTTCATTGCAGAGATGTTAACATAAGAAATAGATTATTTTGTTATCTAATTTTACCTTCCAAAAGACAGAAGCAGATGAAAAATGTGAGGTTCTTTCCTGTTGGCTTTTCTGAATTAGCTGTTTTAGATTCTAAAAGTTTAGTTCCTAAAGAAGTAATCCTGTAAATAATTTTAATGTCCTCCTCTAGTGCAGGCTCTTTTATGACTCGTGGACTTCAACTCCCAGAATTCCTGAGCCAGCATGGCTCAGCTTGGAAACCTCTCCCTTTCCCCTCAGCATGGCTGGCTCAGGATTTCTGGCAGTTGAAGTCCACGAGTCATAAAAAAGAGCCAAGATTGCTAGCCCTGCAATAGGCTTAGGAAAACCAATAAGGGAGCTGGGTTTTTTTTTTTTACAAAAAAGGTTCCGGAACGCCGTTCTGAGCGTTCTATGAGAAAAAAGCCCTGTGTATATGTATATGTATGTATGTATGTATGCATGTATGCCTGTGTGTGTGTCTGTGTGTCTGTGTGTGTCTGTGTGTGTATGCGTGTATGTATATGTATATGTATATGTATCTCATTACAGCCATGTTATAGAAGGCCTTCAGGGACACACTTATTTAATAAGTCAGAAAATAACACATAGTCATTAGATGCTACATTGTTCTTTCAATAAATAAAATATTTTTTATTCAGATAAAGAGAAATTAAATAAAAAATAAGGTATTAGATACACATTTTATGTCAACTGCTACTTAATATATCCAACTACTGTTTTCACTTGCACTGATTTAATATTCTTTTTTTCCCACGAGGTGGCAGTCATTTCAACTTAATATAAACACAAATGGTTGCCACATGTGAAGGGAACAATGATATTCTTTGTGTTTGGAATTATAGGAAGAGAAAATTGATTTTAACTTTCTGAGTTTCAGTAGGGTTTGGCTAGCTAATGTAGGTCAAGCTATACATTCATATACCAAGCATTGGGACATTTATATTGTTTTATTTTTTATTATTTAATGTTAAAAGTCAGTTTTCAACTACTTGGGATAGACTGTTAGTATACTAGGTTTATGAACCTTATGTGTAATATATCACAATCCATAGACATTTTCAAAATATTAGCATGCCAGACTTTGAAACATTCAGAAAGAGAAGTCATTAAAGATGTTGATCAATCCCATACGTTGTAAATTAATACAATAAAATAAAAGATACATTAATTTTGTTAAATCTATAACTGCAAGTACTGCATGAAATTGGATTCTAGGTTGGATTCCAACATTGTGAAAGATATTTGATCTCCAAAAGGTAGCTAGGTAGATAGATAGATAGATAGATAGATAGATAGATAGATAGATAGATAGATAGATAGATAGATAGATAGATAGATAGATAGATAGATAGATAGACAGACAGACAGACAGACAGACAGACAGACAGACAGACAGACAGACAGAAAGACAAACCTTTTAGACAAGTGATAGAATGTCCATCGAATCAAAAAAGAGGAGAGAGAAAAGAAATACTAGTTATTGCATGCTGACATTGATGATGTTTCTAGATTAATTACAACCAGTTTATTTGTCTGGAACATTCAACTCACAAATGACTAAATAAAGGATTAGAATCTTTAAACAAAAAAATCTTATTTTTGTACTATTTAAAATCCATCTGTGGAAAATCACCCTCCACCCCGAAATAATAAAGCATCTAAACAAAGGGAAAGGATAAACGTTAAGGAGATTTGCATATTTTGTCAGCAAATTATATTAAGATGAGTCATTGTACAAAGTGGCATATTTGTTAATATGTCTTTAGCTTACATTAATACTTAAAAAATTAATTTAATACTAGAAACATACCTACTAAAATTCTCCATATTCTTCATCCAGTTGATCTTAAAAAAAACCCTGATTCTGCATTTGTGTTGATTTATTACAGAGGAGCCAAGATTCAGTGATCACAAGGATATTAGGGTCTTTGTTTAAGATAATACTGAGAAGAGTGGCTGGCAGGTTCCATTTTTTTTCTGTTTTGTTTTGGAAAAATGAAAAACTGAGGAAAAAATGGTAGATATGCCAGAGAAAAAATACTAGTTATGCCTTCTGTAAAAAGAGAATTGGATTTTTTTTACTAAAATAGCAAAATTTTCCATTGCATATTTCATTCCAAGTCACACTGACCTTTTAATAAACTTACAAGAAAAATCATGGATTCATTCAAACCAAAGTCCTGATAGGAAAAATATACAAAATCAGAAAGCATTGTAATATTCACACAAGCCCGAATATTAATTGTCCCATGGCATTTCCAGCAATCTGTATTTTTAGAGAGATGCAACCATTCTTGACTCTTGCCCAAGGTTTATAATAATAATAATAATAAGTTGGAAGGGACCTTGGAGGTCATCTAGTCCAACCCCCTGCTCAGGCAGGAAACCCTATACCATTTCAGGCAAATGGCTGTCCAGTCTCTTCTTAAAAACTTCCAGTGTTGGAGCATTCACAGCTTCTGGAGGCAGGTTGTTCCACTGGTTAATTGTTCTAACTGTCAGGAAGTTTCTCCTTAGTTCTTGGTTGCTTCTCTCCTTGACTAGTTTCCATCCATTGCTTCTTGTCCTGCTTTCAGGTGCTTTGGAGAATAGCTTGGCTTCCTCTTCTTTGTGGCAGCCCCTTAGATATTGGAACACTACTATCATGTCACCCCTCACCCTTCTCTTCGTTAAACTACACATACCCAATTCCAGCAACCGTTCCCTATATGTTTTAGCCTCCAGTCCCCCAATCATCTTTGTTGCTCTTCTCTGTACCCTTTCTAGAGTTTCAACATCTTTTTTACATCGTGGTGACCAAAACTGGATGCAGTATTCCAGGTGTGGCCTTACAAAGGCATTGTAAAGTGGTATTAGTACTTCACATGATCTTGATTCTATCCCTCTGTTAATGCAGCCTAGCACTGTGTTGGCTTTTTTGGCAGCTGCAGCACACTGGTGGCTCATATTGAAGTGATTGTCCACTAGGACTCCAAGATTCCTCTCACAGTTACTACTATTGAGCAAGGTACCACCTATACTATACCTGTGCATTTGATTTTTCCTGCCTAAATGTAGAACCCTTTTTCACCATTGAATTTCATTGTGTTAGATAGCGCCCAGTCTGTCCAGATCCTCCTGTATCTTAAGCCTATCTTCTGGAGTATTGGCTATTCCTGCCAGCTTGGTGTTGTCTGCAAATTTGATGAGTTCCCCATCTATCCCCTCATCTAAATCGTTGATGAAGATGTTGGAGAGCACTGGGCCCAGAACAAAGGCCTGGGCACCCCACTACACACTTACTTCCATGTAGATGCAATTCCATTGAGGACCACACGCTGAGTATGGCCAGTCAGCCAGCTATGAATCCATCTGATGGTGATGCTATCTAACCCACATTTTTCTATCTTATCAAGTAGTAGGTTGTGATCTACTTTATCAAATGCCTTCCTGAAGTCCAAATAAATTATATCTACAGCATTCCTCTGGTCCACTAATTTTGTCACTTGGTAAAAGAATGCAAAAAGATTTGTCTGGCATGATCTGTTTTTGACAAACCCATGTTGGCTTTTAGTGATGACTTTGTTTGCATCAAGGTGTTCGATGATTTGTTGTTTGATTATCTTTTCCAGAATCTTCCCAGGTATTGAGGTCAGGCTGTTAGGTCTGTAGTTTCCTGGATCTATTTTGTCCCCTTTTTTGAAGATGGGAACTACATCAGCTCTCTTCCAGTCCTCTGGTAGTTCCCCAGTGCTTCAGGATCTTTGAAAATATAGTTCAGTGGTTCTGAGATCATGTCTGCCAGTTCCTTGAGAACCTTGGGGTGTAATCCATCTGGTCCTAGTGATTTGTATTCATCTAGACTGGACAGGTGCTCACTTACCATTTTCTTGCCTATCTTGACTTACATTTCTATTCTGTTTGTTATGGCACTGATTTTGATAGGTTGGCCTGTTTTTTCCCTTTGTGTAAAGACAGATGCAAAAAATGAGTTAAATAGTTCTGCTTTCTCCCTATTACTTGTCACTTCTTGCCACTTTCTCCCACTAATGGACCAATCATTTCTTTAACTTTTTTCTTGTTTTTTACATGTTGAAAGAAGCTTTTTTTTGTTATTTTTGACTTTGGTCGCAAGCCTTAGTTCATTTTGAGCCTTAGCTTCCCTCACTTCATCTTTGCAGGCACGGGCTATTTGCTGATATTCTGCCTTAGTTATGTGCCCCTCTTTCCACTTCTTATACTTGTCCTTTTTATCTTTCAATTTATCAGAGAGTTCTTTATGAAGCCATGCTGGTTTCTTTTGAGACCTGTTATTTTTCTTCTTTGTTGGTATTGTGCTAGACTGGGCCTTTATTGTCTCACTTTTCAAAATTTCCCAAGCTTCTTGAGCTGTTTTCCCCTTTAGGATTCTCATCCATGGAATTCTTCACAAGGTCTCTCTAAGTTTATTGAAATTAGCTCTTTTAAAGTCCAAGACTCTAGTTTGACTGTGTTCTATTGCTTGTGCTTCCATAATGTTGAATTCCAATATTGCATGATCACTTATTATTTATTTATTTATTTTATTTATTATATTTTTATACCGCCCTTCTCCCGAAGGACTCAGGGCGGTGTACAGGGCAATAAATATAAAAAACAGAATACAAAAGTTAAAAAACCATTAAATATAATGCCCAAATTTAAAATTTAAAACAATAATTAAAAACATATTAAAACCCCAACCCTAACCCATCAGACCAGGTCAGATTGCTCAAACAAATACGTTTTTAGATCACGCCGGAAGGAGCAAAGGTCGGGGGCCATCTGGAGCTCAACCGGCAAGCGGTTCCTTCCCCCCAAGGTTCCTGTGGCTTCGACACCTTCTATCATTTCATCTCTGTTAGTGAGAATTAAATCCAATATGGCTAATCCCCTAGTTCCCTTCTCTACTTTTGGGGAGAGAAAGTTGTCTGTTAGGTTTGTCAGGAATCTGTTTGATCTTCCACTTGGTGCAGAGTTTGTCTCCCAGTTGATATCAGGGTAATTAAAGTCCCTCATTACTATTGTGATTTGCTTCCTGCATACCTTAGTTAGCTGACTAGCAAAAAGTTCATCTATTTCCTCTGCTTGGTTGGGCAGCCTATAGTATACACCTATGGCAGTGTCATTCCCCCCCCTTTTATATTGACCCAAATGCTTTCAAGCTTACAGTTTTCATCATTGTTGTGCTCTATTTCGGTAGAGATAAAGTTATTTCTTATATATAGAGCAACTCCACCTCCTCTTTTGTTCAGTCTGCTTCTTTTAAATAATTTAAATCCCTCTAGTTGTGTGTTCCATTTGTGGGTTTCATCCCACCATGTTTCCGTAATGGCAACAATATCATATCTGCCCTCATTTACCTGAATTTCTAGTTCACCCTGCTTACTGTTCATACTCTGCGCATTGGTGTATAGACATTTGAGTCCTTTATGACTGACCCTGTGTTTACATGCTACATAACTTTTGTGGTGCCCGAGTTTCCCTATTTTCTTAGATTGCCGGGGACAGTGATGTTCTGTATCAATTAACTCACTGTCCCTGTTGTTTAGTTTAAATATTCCTCCAGAAAAGCTGTGAATTTATTGCCAAGTAACTCAATCCCTTTCTTGGATGGATGCAGACCATCTCTTTTGTACATTTTTTCATTGGAACAGCTACAGAATCGTGACTAATATAACCAAAGCCTTCTCTTTTACACCACTCCTTTAGCCACATATTAAATTCTGCTATACACTGACCTTTTCCATTTTGCTCCTTATACTGTACCCTGGTAAGACATCTGAAAAAGTGAGCCTACAGCCTATTCTGCTGAGTTCCTGCCCCAAGCTCTGGAAATCATTCTGCACACAGAGTACATCCTTTTGGGACAGATCGTTAGTGCCAAGATGTACAATAGCATCCACTTCACAGTCATTGCTGACATTGTTGACTATTTTGAAAATACGCTTCTTGTCCCTACTGGCAGTAGCACCTGGAAGACACGTGACCTCTTTTGAAACCTCTGTATCCTTTCCTAAATTTACATCCCTTATAATTGAATCACCAACCAGAAGGTGCCTTCTCTTTTTGGGTACCTTTCTTTTCTTGCATGACTGATTTGTAATATCTGATTAGCACTTCTCCCTGTCAAAAACAAGTTCATCTCAGTCCATGGTCCCCTGCTTATTTGAGTTATCATCACAACTACCTTGACCTGTTTCCTTAATGTCCCTATTAAGGTCAGCAAGGGCACTGTATCTGTTATGCAGGGACATAGCGAAAGCTTTGGGTTTATGGTTCACAGGTCTCACCCTGCCAGATCCCATGGTTTTCCACACTGCCCTTCTCCTGCAGGATCTTTGTGGTAGAGGGGGCTGATAGCGTGGAGGCTCAGTAGAGTAGGAGGGCTGAACTGAACACCTAATTTCTGCCTGAAGAGCACAGATTACAGACCCTAGATAAATAATCTGTCCTTGTAGACCCAGTGATTTGTGTACAGATAGGTCAGTTTCCCAGTTTGAAAAGAGTGCTGCGAAAGACAGCAGCAAAACAAGTGTTGCACTGAACTAAGCCAGACATGCTGAGATGAAAGGAATCTCAGATGCACTTGCCCTGAATGTACCACCACTATTTTTGATTTTTAGTTATGTACCACCTTCTTCTTAACTCACAGTATTGTAGCTTTTCCCAGCAGCCTCTGGCAGTTTAAAAGCAAAGAAGGTCCAATCAGCAAGGGCTTAGCTACTTTGCTCCTCCACCCACCTTCTTCTTAACTCACAGTATTGGTTTTGTTTTAAAAAAAATATCACTATTCAAAATCTATCCATTGGTGTCTATCTTGCACAAAACTCAGAATATCTTTTGATCCACATGACCTTGGTCCCATGATTTGTGATCAAAAATATGCATTTTCAGATCTAGAAACATTAATTCACTTATTTATTAATATTACTTTGCTACCAAGGAAAATACTTTTTAACAATTAAATCCAGAATTTTAGTTTAATGTAATACAGTACATAGCACATTGCCTATTTATTTTTCCTCCTTTTGATGCTGCCACTGAGAAACCAACAGTTTAATATTCAAGCAATTCATTCCAGATGAGAGAGTTGCCTAAGAATTGGGAGATTAGCACTATTGTTTTTAAAAACTATGTTTAACCAGGTTGTCTCTACCAGCACCTAATTATATAGTTATAAATAATAACTTTCTAGATTATGCCCCTACATTTTGAGATAAGGAATCTTATATACTGCAAATTAAACATCAAGATTCTGAAGTGGTCCTCAAACTAAGGTCAAAGAGCCATCTGCTGAGAACCACTCAGTCAGGTATATCAATGAAGACTATTTTGTGTGGTGGTGGAACATTTGTGTATGAGAAGGGTAACAACTAGCCTAACCCACTGTTTCACAGTTCAGTGATTTTTAAAATCATCTGTTTGCTCACCTCAAAAAGGAACTTTTCAATGCAACAGTAAATTCCAAATCTGTCATTTACTCAATCAATATATCATTTCAAATAATCAATATATTTTCTCATACTGTCTATGGCAGATGTCAAAGTCGCGATATCACGTGATGTCGCATGACGTATCAGAACTTTTCCCCCATTCCTGGCAATAGGGTGGGCGCGGTTTCCTTGTGGCATATCCGGCCCATGGGCCGGCAGTTTGACACCCCTGGTCTATGGAGATTTTCAGTCATCCAGGTCATAGTTATCCCAAAGATGCTTTTTCACTAGGCAACTGGACTACCTTGTTTTTCTTTGAAAATGTTTTGCTTCTCATCCAAGATGCTTCTTCAACTCTGACTGGATATTGGGCAATGGAAAGATTTATACTCCTCCAGACAGCTGTTCATTTGCATTCTTTTAGCGAGTTGTTAAAGATACCTGAAGGCTTGTCTGTTTCTTCAGGGTCACCTGAATGGTGCAAATGGGTGTGAAGCCTTCTTGGAACTGTTGAAAGGACTTTGTTGTAGACTGGAGATATATGATGTCAGATCTCTCCCCTTCTGTTGAGAGAGGGCTGTTCAATTTTGACAATCAAAGAGGCCATCTATGTCAAAATTGAACAGCCCTCTTTCAACAGAAGGGGAGGGATTCGACATCATCTGATATCAAATTATATCTTGAATCAATTTCCAATAAATTGAAGTTCCTGATGTCCATTATCTAATCAATGACACAAAACTCTTACATACATTATACTTATTTGGGAAATATATTGTCCAAACTAGGTGTTATAGTAAAAACATTTTCATGTTTTTTAATAGCTAAAAGAGGATCATAAATTAAGTTAGGATCTTGGGTGAAGTGAATATATATATATTCTATATATATATAAAACATTAAATTAAAGAGAAAGGAGTATGTCCAGATGTTTACTGAGTTTGATATTTTTTAATTTGCCTAATAAACCTTTAATTATAATATCTGTATATTAATTAGTTTTGTATGTTGTCAAGGTTACTAAAGCGAAGCACATTATTTAGTATGGGTGAAACCCACATGCAGATCCAAAACAACCAGGCCAATATTGCTTGTCTTGTGCTGAAAGCATTGTAATATGTGGAAAGATGAGGAATGATTTCATTAGCAACAAGGATCTGTTCTTTTTATTTTATACCTTTTCTGTTGCATATTTGCTTTTGCTCTGTAGTACCAGATGACTATCACTAACAAATCCAATTTTGGAAAAATGCTCAGAGTAAGCAGCCATTTTTATTATTTTTCTAGTTCTTCTGTTTCTGAATCACATATTGGTCTTTCCTCCAAATGTCTTTTATTCCTTGTTTAAAACATGACTTTTTCATAGAATTTACTTTTAAAAAACAATAATTTATATATGTTTCAAATCTTTCCACATTTCTATTTTTCTAGTGGACAACATGGTGCTAGGCTTGTCTGATCAGAGATGAGTCGTAATTTCTACTTATATTTGTACACGACTGTAGATGTTATTACAAAATAACAGCAAAAGCTAGTAATAAAAGGCGTGATCTTTTAATCTTCCCATGGGCCTGTGACCTTCTTATTTGCTCCATATTTAAAAAAAATTACAAGAATAAATAATAATCTTAACTCCTAACTTTTTCCAACTTGGTAACCCACAGGCAAAATGAACTTCAGCTCACATAATTTGAAGCTAAGAGCCAAAGGCAATGTATCTGGAAAACATTAGATTGAGGAGCAATTGAAATAACCAATTGCTTCTGTAGTCCTGGTTGTGGTTTTTATCCTAACCCCAAAAGATGAGTGTCATTATGGCTGAATTTATTTGGTACTTTACTTTAAGAATTATCCATTAAGTTGTTTACACCTGCATTTCAAGAGTTTTTTTCTGTAGCTGAATAATATGTTTGAAATAGAAATATAGAATTCTAGAAAGAGAAACAACCTATTTGAACACAAGTTTCATCCAAAATAGAAATAGGAAGAGGACAAAAATACTTAAAATTTCAAACAATGGCAAGGAAGGTGGAGTTATTAGATTTTTTTTCAAGGCACCACCATTAATTTGCTGTTAGCATGGCTTAGTGGCTCAGTGGGTTAGGACGCTGAGCTTGTCGATCAGAAGGTTGGCAGTTTGGTGGGTCGAATCCCGAGTGCCGCATAACAGAGTGAGCGCCTGTTACTCGTCCCAGCTTCTGCCAACCTAGCAGTTCGAAAGCACGTAAAAATGCAAGTAGAAAAATAGGGACCACTACGGTGGGAAGGTAACAGTGTTCCGTGTGCCTTGGCGTCTAGTCATGCTGGCCACATGACCACGGAGACGTCCTTGGACAAGTGCTGGCTCTTCGGCTTTGAAATGGAGATGAGCACTGGAAACGACTAGCACGCATGTGCGGGGGAACCTTTACCTTTATCATAAAATAGAATGGAATATAAAGCTGAGAAACTTTGCAAGTTATTCTGTTGGGGTGGTATTTCTCACATGAACTGGCCAATAGAGCAGTGGTGGGATTCAGCCAGTTCATACCAGTTCGGCAGAACCGGTAGCTAATTTTTTGTTGCCCAGGCCCAGAATGGACTTCCAGAAGTGGCATCCTCACAGAGAACTGATTGTTCCCATATTTGAATCTCACCACTGCTATAGAGTCACATCACTTGAAATAGGATATTCTCATTACCTGTACACCCTTTATTATTATTTAATAATTTCCTATGCTACGTGATTTTTCCCTTGCTTCATTATGCATAGCAAAATGATTCAGCAAACTGAGTCATTGACAACCACTTAGAGTGTTCATACTACCTATGTAAAGCTGAATTATACATAACAACTTCTTCATGTAAAGGAGGTAGTAACTTTGCAAATAATCTCTCCTACCATCTCTTAAAACTGGTTGGAAGTCAAATGCTCTTTTCCCTGATTTCTAGCCCCAGAGGCTCCTAGTTTAGAAAAAGCATAGAAACAGCTGCTTGGCAACTCTTAGTGTAACTCCATATTGCTTTCTGTAACTCGGGGGCACTGCATATCTTAATAGAGTATTTTAACTGAATTAGAACCACATCGAACTGCTTATAAACAAGAAGGTAGAAGAGATTATTATAGTAGAAAAGGCAAAGCCCTACCTAACTGCCATGAGACATGGGTATGCTCAGTACAATAAAATACTTATTGAATATGGAGTAACCACTGAATATATAATGGGGAAGGAAACTGAAGAAGGATAATTCTTTTTGCTCTTTTTAGCAGAGAATAAAGTTCTGACATGTTATATAAAACAGCAATTAAATTAGAGAAACATTCGTGCTGTGGCCCAGGCATTCTGAAAAGTACTCAGACTTTGACAGCTGTCAATTCTTAAATGTATATGACGGCTTTTTTGCCTATAATATTATTGTTGAAAATGTAAATATAATCCTGCTGATGCCTGGTATCTATCTTCCATGCAATTTAATACAGTGATACAAATGGCCAAGCTACTATGTAATTTCAATTTCTTGTGGTTTATTTATTTGTTAGCATGAAAATAAGAAAGGAATGCTAAGGCAAGAAGGGTCTGTTATAAAAATGTCCCTTTACACAACTGCATACTTGTTCCATTGTTTTAAAGTTGTGTGCCAAAAATGTATTTCAACCATGTTTATTTTCAGCAATGATAGTTGAATATTTGTGTATAATATTCATCTAATGCATTTTAATACTAGAAAAAAATATATCCTTTAAAATATTTTAAAAATATTATTCAGAAAGGGGAAGGGGTGAAAAAAATTCAATTTTAAAACAGAAGCAAAATCTGGATTTTGCTATAATTTGGTCACATTCAACAATCGATAAAAAAAGCATGTAAAAGCTTTTGTTTAAAATCTCATCATTCAAGACTAACAAATTCAAGGCTTCAGCTTGGGGAGGGGACATCATATGAATAGCCCACTATGTTAATATATTTAATTACATTTTATTTAATATTGTTATTTTATTCTCAATTCTGTGTGTCAATAACCAGAAATATCTCATACCATGCAGTATAAAATAAGTTTATTTTTGGTTTTCCAGGAATACAGATATAAGCATTAAATTATAATGTAAAATATATTGAGCAATAATAAAAGGTGTGTGAAGAGAACTCTCTATTAAACAAACATCTTAAAATCTGCTATTGAAAACTATTTTAATATACAGAATTTTCTGATAAAAAACGTATCTTTTTAAAATGTCTTTAATGATTCCTTTATTAGCATTTATGTTTGCTTTTGATTTTCTCTAAAATGTTTGAAAATGTTTGTTTTCTTTCTTCTCTTCCAAGTACCACATTGTAGACAAAAAATCTTTTTAACAAAATATTATTATGCAACTAAACCACGATATTTCACATGGCATAAAGCTCTCAATTATATTTTTATAAAATATTTTGTTTTACTAAATATTAATCACTTGCATATGGATTTTATAGAAATCCATATAATAAATTATTGTAAGGACTAAACATTGTAATAATATACATTAGTTAAATGTATAATCAGACTGAAAAATCCACAAACATTCAATATTAATTTGTATGTTGAGAAGTACTCTTCAGCATTAATATTTCAATAATGTATACCTACGGTATATTTATGGACTTCAGTAATCAACATTATATTCTTAATTGTATAATCTTATACAAGAATATTAATAATCAAAATGATTTCTTAGTTAATATTGTCCTAATATCCCAACAAACATAAAATTCCACAAATGAGAAATACCATATGAAGATGCCTATATTGCTAAAACAGATGCAGTGTTGTCTATACTGCCTTTAATATAAAATAGTATTTGCAATTTTTAAACAGAAGCATAGTTCTCTGTAAATTAAATTTGTAAAACAAAAGTAAATGATGGTGTACTTTCACCAGATGAAGAAAGCATTTTAAGAAGATTAGCATTAACAGAAGTTGTTTTCACACTCTATATGCAAGTAAAAATAATGAAATTAAGATTGAGAACAAAGATAAGAAACTCAATAGAAATAAAATAATTAAGATTGGCAGAGAAGCTATTTTTATGCACATCAATCTTACAATAATTGTTCAAGTCAAATGAAAAATAAAATCTTACTAAGCATTCTCTAAAGCTTTCTTAACAAAGGGGCTTGTGGCCCTTTCATGCACAGAGACACACAAACCTTAACCCTTGACCTTTTCTCAGTTGACAAAATAAGAATACTGAAAATGTTACATATCATATAAATGTTCATTTTGTACAAATTCTTTCTTCTCTATTCTTGGGTTAGGAAAAGGTGCTCTATTCAGAAAGAGTCCAAGACAAGCCTGCTTTTTAACTGTCATGTGACTCTTTTTCCCCCCCTAAAACCCATGTGCTCATGTATCATTTTACTCCAAAATATCTATGCAGATTTCAGCTCAACCTGGCTTTGCTCTGAATGCATGACATAAACTCTGTGGGAGCATGAGAACTATCTCTCTTAAAAGCAAGGTCCTCATAGTTGGCCTGTAACCATGGAAGCAGATGTCTCTTTTTTGCTTGAGTTTTTTTTCCTTTTGCTTACCCCTGCTTACCTCTTTGCAGCCCCGAGCTGCTCCTTATTGTTAAAAGGAGGTTGGCTTGATTTTTCTTCATCGTGAACGAACTTGTCTCTTTTTTCAAAGGCTCTGATGCTGCAGGTCATTGGTCTAGACTGTTTGGACGGTCCAGAGAATAGCCTTGAAGTAACCCTTGCTCTGTCTGTGCCACACCACCAGCCGAGCAACTGCAGAGTGTGGGGGGACATTGGAGATCTGTTTTTGAAAAGAAGTCCGTCTGATTTTGCCATTGTGCCTTTTCACTCATCGATCGAATGAATATCGAACCTTCTGTCGTTGCATGTGTGAAATAGATAGCTTAGCAAGCATATTTAAGCTCAATCCTATGCAAAGGGCCAAACTGTTATTCTGTTCTTCCTAATTTTCATTTTGTGTTCTCCAAGAGGTGTTCTCCATCAGAAATCTCTTTTTAATATATATTACCTAGTTACATGCTAATGTTAAATGCCATCTATACATTCACATTTCCTCGTCCTCAGGCTACATCAGCTAGCACCTTTATCTTCTAAGATTTGGAAGTTGTTTTGTGTGTGTGTGTTTGTGTATGTTTGTGTGTCCAGTTCCCTTAAAGTTCATAACTGAGCAAAACATCTGTGTTTTAAAAATAATTTACTGAAGGGAAATGTGAGTTCTCATAACCTGTCAAACATGTTCTAAAATCACACTGTGGTGTACTGACAGTTATTATACTAATTATTATACTAAAGCTTATCAGAGTAAAAATTAAACATATTCTAATATTTTACGTGATAAAGTAAGTGCTTCTCAGAATATTTTTTCTAAATGGGAAAAAGAAAATGTCTCTCACAAATGTTCACACAAAGAACCAAATACGAAGCATTCTTATATTATTTTATATCATCCAAATAAACATCAGTCTGAAAACAATAGGCAATGTTCTTTAACTGAAACATATTTATGTTTTTGATGAAACAAAAGCACATGAAATTTATGTGGAAATTTATTAAATCAACCATAATTCAAATGCATTTGCTTTCTTTTTAAAAGGTCCCAAGGTACCTAAATGAGATATTCTGAAATTCATTCATACTATTTTGCTTATATTCAAACTCTATGAACAAATCTCTGTCACAAATGGAAATTAAAAAAAAAGTTCCCACACTGAAAACTGTGGGGATATGCTCATTGTAGCCTTTATACTGATCCAATGAAATTCAAATCAAATAGGCTTACATTTTCTTCTGGGGGTCGCTTATCCAGCATTGTCTATATATGGCTTCAGCATCTATATATGTTTTCAGATATCACTGACTCTGTACTTGGAGACATACCTATTTTTTTTCTAATTGCCAAAGGCAAAGGGGAGGTGCACTAACGAATAAAGAAGGTTATTGTGACAGATGAAACATAATTCACAATGAATACTCTTTTCATTCAGACTTAACATGGAAGAAGATTAGTCCAAGCTGAATTTTAGGAGAAAAAGTAGCCTTCATTCCAATAATAAAAGGACAGGCCAGAAATTGGAAAACTACTGTAAATGCAAACAGGATTTTGCTCATGATTTTGGATTGTTTCATACCAGAAGAAATATTAAACTGAGGAAAGTTGAAGATAAATAGCCAATAGAAACCAAAATGATGTGTGATTTTTTTTTCTAGACGGGATCATGATGAATGCTTATAACTATGTTTCTTCTTCATTTGACAGAGATTTAATTAATGAAAAATGTTTTTTTTCCCTTCAGTAAATGCGTTCTTTGAAAGTAGGTATTCCTTTTTATATGTTTACTAAAGTTACCTTTCTTTATATTTGTTAATAATTTTTTTAGACTTTGTTTATATATACAAGGGGGTTAAATTTAGTGAAAAGTATCACAATAATTATTTTACTGTATGCAAATATGTTGGATATCAAATGTTGATTTGGAGTAATAATTGGCTTAAATTTTAATTACTGCTTATAAGAATTTTACTAATTTTGTTTCTTTTTACATGCTTTGAGACTACTAACAAAGTAAGTTAATAATTATTTGATATGCTAGATTTTTTTAAAAAAAAAATGTTGTCCTAAACTGTTTTCATTTCTTTCACTGCAAGTTCGTTTGACTAAGGGATGTGCATATTTTAAAATTTGAACATTTTTAATTTTTATCCATGGTTATATTAGAAAACTGTTGGTAGCTATTATACAGATGAATGCAAGATATGAGCATCCTGAAAAGAAAATATCTAAAAGATATGCATGGAAAAGATGTTCTATATATTTAATGTTATTACTTATTATAAAATAGGTTAAAAATATTTTCAGGAAATTAATATTATCAAAATATTTCAGATAATTGAACTTCTATAGTTGCTCATCTGAAAATCTCACTGAGTCAACCAGAATGGCTTTGAGAATCCAAATATAGGATTGTACTATGTCTGTTTAATATATGACTTCTATTTTCAGCTATATTGCTAGATGCTATGATCCCTAACTTCTAAACAATATGCTGTATATTTCAGCAACCTATGAACATTAAAGAAACTTGTGAATTAAGATTCCATAAAACAACAGAAGACTGTCCATTGAATTACATTTGCATAAAATTTTATACAAATTTTATACAATTTTATTATAGGAAAAAATCACCTCAGAACATTCTCAGAATACAATATTTCTCAATGTTTATTTAATCAAATATAACCTTTCTTTTATAAAAAAATAAGAAATAAGTCAGCAATGATGAAAAATAAGGGTAGAAAAAAAAGCAAGAACAGTTTAGCATTATGAACAAGAAAGATTTTTTAAAAACTTTCCTTTAATTAAATATCTACATTTCTATTTATTATCTAGAGAAAACCATTAGGTGATAAAACACATACTTTTTTTGCTTTTCATTTTAAATGATACTCATTTAGATTTATTTAATCCTTAGAGAATTTTTTTAACATAAACTGTAACTGATTATTTAAAATATTTAAAACTTAAAAGAGCATATTTTGAATACTGCTAAATTTGTACATGGGCATGTTTAGAAAAAGAAAGAATTGAAGCTGGTAATTAGATATAATAATTCTATCTGAATTTTCTACTTTTAAGTTAATCAGTAAAATATGTCATTATATTGTAAGCTATTTTTTTTAATAAAAAACATGTTCTAGAAGATGGAATAAAATTGCAACCTGAAATACTTCAAACACTGCATTGGATATTTTCAATACTAATTCAGAATATCAAAATGTATGAAAATGCATTCTTCAAACTGTATTTTTATTTAAAAGTGCTTGTGGTTTATTTTCCATGACTTTGGATCGTTAATTATTATATAAATTCTGGCTAGTGCTGAACCATACTGAAATAAAAATATTTAGATTAGTTGGGGCTGGGAGCAATACGCTGGGTCTTTCTTTCTTTTAGATACTATGATTTCATAAGACAAGCTGGAGGGGAGTCAAATCTGCCACATGCTGTGTGAAAAAAATGCCACCCTGGTGTGAACAAAGGGTTTAGAATGGAGTCAAGAAGCGTGCAAGCTCAATGTCTAAGCTTTTCCTGTGAATTGTTCTGCCACAACCTGCAGGATATCAAGTGGGCTGGAAAGAATAGAGAGCTCTTGGAAGCTACAGCAGAGAAACACTTGCGATCCAAAGTAGAGAGAGAGAGACAGACAGACAAACAGCCTCTTTTGTTTTGTGCTTCCTTCGGCAAACTATTACCCAAAACAGAAACCAAATTTCAGACAAAAAATTAAATAAAACTCCAAGATCGGCTAAAGAATCGTTATTAGCTCCCTTTACATCTTGAACTAAGTGTTGAAATTTATTAATAATGTAAATCATAGCATGGATCTTTCAAGTGTTGTTCCAAATGGGCTTTAATGGCACAAATGTAAAAATACTACAAAATACATCAAAAGGCTCTGAAACCATTTTGTGAACTGAGACTGAATAAAGCATTCACTATCTCATTCTGTTATATTTTGGGTTTAAGTGACAATAAAATTTAGTTTTTATTACTAGACTGAATAAGATCCTTTACTTGCCTAGCTGATTACCTGAAAAAAGTTATTATCATGCTTACAGTTATTGTTAGAGAGTATTACAGTATATTATCTTTTACCCTGCATTAAAAAATTCTAGCAATATAAAATTTCAAAATATGAATAATAATGATCCTATGATTTTCATTTTGTTTATAGAATCAGTTAAATTTCTTTAAAGTATAACATTACAAGCAAATGTCGGAATGTATGTAACACTGAATCCTTGCTTCTTGAATGGATTATAAACTTATTTCTAATTACTCTATAGCATTAATTCATTTGAATTATAATTTGAAAACCTAACACTTTTAAGCTTTAATACTATATCATATTATAAAAAATAAAATAGATTCTCTGTCCTGCCCTATAATCTCCTATTTCAGCTCCTATTTGTTATTTTTTTTTTTTGAATAATAGGAAAGAAGAAGACAGGGAAAGTATATAGTATATTTTCCCACAAAAGAAATATAGCATTCATGGCAAATAGACTGAATCAATCTATTCATGGGAAGAGACTGATTCAATCTGAACATATTATTATGAATTCAGTATAGGTGTTATTAAATGAGTCATTCTCTACTCAGGAATATTCTGCTGAGCACAATTATACTTCAGAAAGGCCTATTCTGCTATGAAACTGTTTCGTTGTGAAGTTGAAGCAGAAATACTAAGGCTGTAAGTTAAGACATAGTAAGTACTAAATTACAAATTTAAGATGACAATCACATCTTGGCCAGTCGGTTTAAAAATAATCTGACCATTTGCTAGTATAATCAATCCCTGTACTGAGCAACATTTGTATATTTTCCTATTACCAGATTTGTAGCAATGAGTGAATTCATCATTCCTAAAGGAGAGTATAACTAAAATTATTTAGAATCCCCCCCCGCTCATTTTATAAGTATAGCAATATTGCATTAAGTTGGAAAAAATATGTCAACAGCTTTAATTACTCTGAACTCATGTGAGTTAATTTGGTTTCCTTTCTTTGTTCTGTATTATCACTTGTCTTTTTTTTCCTCTTTGCAATAGAGCATATTTATTTTTATTTATTTTAATTCCATTTATATCCCGCCCTTCTCCGAAGACTCAGGGCGGCTTACAAACTTCTTTTTCCTCCCAACTAAAATAGGCTAAATTTCCATCTTTCATGTCTCCAATTTTTACAAATGTAGTATACTACATCTACACAGAGACACAGATATGTTTACACCATGCCTAGTGTTCTGCTTTTTATTTTTGTTATCTTTATTTGTATCTTATAATATCATGCTAACTTCTTCCAACTTCTTTATTCTCTATCCCTTATATACCCTCCATTATGTGTCTTTTAAAAAATTGGGCTACATTTTTCTCTGTAACCCATCTAAAACATATCCTCTTTTACTCTTCATTACACTTGTTTCTTTGTACTCCCATCTCTTGTTTGTTCTTTCTTCTTTCTTCAATCATTACTCCTTTCCCTTAAATCTTTTTCTCAAAGTCTATGCAATTTAATAGCACCATCACCACCACCACCGCTATTAACACAGTAGAAGAAGATATTGATAGAAGATAGCAAGATTGTACCAACTTCAGCTGTCCTTTAAAAGGAGCAGCAGCAATGGATGACAAATGATTTGGGGGCTTTGATAGTTCTTTTTACTTTCCACAAGAAAATAGGAAAAATGCATATGTTGGATTTTCTTAGAAACGTCTGCTCAGAGTCACCTTGAACTGCAAAATGGACAACAAGTGAATTTAACAACAACAACAACAACTGTCTGGCTGTGCAATGAACCATAAGAATAGAAATGGGGGGACCATAAAATGGAGAACGTCATAGAAAATGTTCAGGTACTATAGAATTCAAACAGACAGGCACTTACAACATAACACCTCAGACTTAACAACTATCAATAAGGTAGTTGGATAATAGACATGGCAGTGCCTGGAGACAGCAAGGTTGAAGAGAAAGAACTGGAGAAGATAAAAAAAAATGCCAAGATCTGCAAATAGAAATAGAACGACTGTGGCAAAAGAAAGTAAAAATAGTACAACTGGTAATAGGCAACCCCAAAAGAGCTGGAATACCACTTGAAAACCATTGGCATTGACAAAATCACCATCAATCAATTACAAAAGGCAGCTTTACTTTGAATAGTTTACATCTTCCGATGATACCTTTAACACTCTGAACATCAACATCTGCCTATTCCAAGACTTAGGGAAGGACTCCGTAAGTGGATAAAAACGCAAAATTCAGTTTGAGCATCTAGCTGTGCAACAAATTAAAACAATAATAATATGCAAAGTCTAGTTTCAGCTGTATTTTAAAAATGTGTGTATATATTCATTTAATCCAGAAGCCTGTAATTGTAGCATTTGGGGTTTTTATGTCACTGTCACATCTAACTCTTATTATTCTGAAATTATTTTCACATCTATAATGGGGGATATTTCAGACATTTAGGTAATTGTTATTAAACTATCCATTAAGCTGGAAAGTCTTCATAAGGTGGCATGCTAAAAGCTATATTGACAATTGAATATTGAATTTCCTAGAGTAAGTTTAGATAACAAAATATAAACCATAAATCTTTTTCTGGCCTTTATGAAGAACTGAGCTACCCACAGTAATGTTGCAATTTTTTCCCTGAGACTTGTTACTTATACCTCTTTAAAATACTGAATACGTTTGATTGACCAGAGTCCCCAGCAAAATGTACAGAAAATATTACTACTAGTTTTATTGAAAATGTAGGACTAAGCTAGAAACAGAAAGGACTGGCACACAAAAAGAACATAAGGATTAGGAGCAACAGAGCCAGATAGGATTAGCTTTGTTTTAGGATTAACTTTAACCTTAACTTTACGTGGAACTGATGAAGACTGTTTGGGATATATACTTGTTATGTATGTAAACTTGTTATGGTGTCATTAAGGAAAATAATAGTAATAATAATAATAATAATAATAATAATAATAATAATAATAATAATAATAATAATAATAATAATAATAATAATAATAATAATAATAATAATAATAATAATAATAATAATAATAATAATAATAATAAGAAGAAGAAGAAGAAGAAGAAGAAGAAGAAGAAGAAGAAGAAGAAGAAGAAGAAGAAGAAGAAGAAGAAGAAGAAGAAGAAGAAGAAGAAGAAGTTGGAAAGGACCTTGGAGGTCATCTAGTCCAACCCCCTGCTCAGGCAGGAAACCCTATACCATTTTGGACAAATGGCTGTCCAGTCTCTTCTTAAAAACTTCCAGTGTTGGAGCATTCACAGCTTCTGGAGGCAGGGTGTTCCACTGGTTAGTTGTTCTAACTGTCAAGAAGTTTCTCCTTAGTTCTAGGTTGCTTCTCTCCTTGATTAGTTTCCATCCATTGCTTCTTGTCCTGCCTTCGGGTGCTCTGGAGAATAGCTTGACTCCCTCCTCTTTGTGGCAGCCCCTGAGATATTGGAGCACTGCTATCATGTCCCCCCTCGTCCTTCTCTTCATTAAACTACACATACCCAATTCCATCAGCTGTTCCTTATATGTTTTAGTCTCCAGTCCCCTAAAACAGGAATCTCTAATTTAGAAACCTATTGAAGTCCAAAACTTTTCTCCTGCCTTCTTCTGGTGTTCCCCTTCTGGTTACTGGATGTAGTTGCACTAATTTAAATGGCATAAATTTAAACTTTTCTTTAAAAATAAAGAGAGAGTATTTCTAACAGAGAAGAAGCACTGACAAATTTGAATTTATCGGGTGGAAATCATAAATTGACAAAAGCAAATGGTTTTTTTTTTCCTGTTTCAGCTGTGTTTACTTGCCACTGCTTTCCTCCTCCTGCTGTTTTTCTTTCTTTCTCTTTTTGCTAAGAGCTCTTGAGCTGATTTGTTTTCCTGTTGCTGATCTGCCAGCAACAGCATTCAGTGAGCCTTGGAGGTTTCATTTTTGGCTTTTGGTTTGGGTGGATGGGAGTGGGGAAGAGAATGGGTTATAAATGTTATACACAAACAGCATAAAGCAAACAAACAAGCAGAATATGTATAATACAGTTTGCTGGTAGGGAAGATGAGAAAACTTATAGTAAAGGAAGAAATGTAATCCACATACAGGTCCTGTTTCACTGAATGGGTAATTAAAGGATGAAATATCTTCCATTTATAGTTGTCAAAATATTTAACTTAACCAAGGATATTAAGGCTATTAGCAGGGCTTTTTTTCTCATAGAATGCTCAGAACGGAGTTCCGGCACCTTTTTTTGGATGGAACCTTGTAGGGTAGGCAACATGGGTTGTATGACATGTGTGAGTTCCGGCACCTTTTTCTTTTACAAAAAAAGCACTGGCTATTAGCAACATCAGTAAGTTGTTGTTGTTGTTAGCTGGAAGTTGTGTCCGACCCATCGCAACCCCATGGACAACGTTCCTCTAGGCCTCAGTAAGTTACCAAAGATCAAAATGGTAGCAATGTTAAAAATTAAACTTGTTCTACAAATTTAAATATATTTCTCTGAGTAATATTCTTTTATATATTCTTTTATATTCTTATTTGATGCAGCTGGGGTTTAATAAATTCTGATACCAACTTCTGATTATTTACTTATTTATTTATGTAGCCCAAAAAAGTTATTGGTGCTAGGACAAAATCCAGGCTAATCCAATACCTCAATGGCAGAAATGCTAGTGAAAGAAATAGCACAATTAGTACAAGAAAAAAACTGTTCAACTAAGTGTAAGTGAAAATGTATAGAATCAAAGTAACAAAATCTTGTTCTAACACAATATGACTATTATTAAATCTATTTAAAATTAAATCTATTATAAATCATGTTTTTCCTTCCTTCTATGTATGAAATACTATGGATAAACAATAATTCTTGAATATTTTATCAGCATAAGCTGTGGTAGTTATCTTCCCCAGTTCTGCAATGCTGCCTCATTGTGTCAGGGGTATTATTAGAAATAAATGAGTAAACAACACCAAGATTGTATTTTAAGGCAGTTCTCCCAGTAGGGTGACCCAAGGCATGAAGATCACCTAAACATTTCAGCTAAAGCAACCAAGTGGCTATATCAGGCAGCATCAATTCTGGAGAAAGATTTACCAGTTTCTGCCACTTCAAGGTATACTACCAAGCAAAGGACAGACAACATTGGAATTGCAGGAATGCTACTTTATTGTTATAGAATATGATATCAGAATCTAGAAAAATTTGTCCATGTTTCTTATACATCACAAATATTTTGAATTGGGGTATTTTGAGTTTCTTCAATCACTGAAAATGAAAAATCTATCCTAAATGGTTCTTTCATGTCTTCGCTAAGGCCACTCTTAATTCCTTTACAAATAGCAAAAAAAACAAAACCCAACCAGATTTAACAGAATGTGCATACCATTGCACAATATCTTTAATTTCATATGCTAGCAAAATAATGCTTATCCAACACAGATTAGAATGTTACATGGGAAAGGAGGTGCCAGATGTTCATGCTGGTTTTAGAAAAGGCCAAGGAACATTGTTGCTGATAAATAATGGATAACTGAGAAAGCCAAAGCATACCAAAAAGAAGTAAATAGGTAAAAAACAACAACACCCAGATATGTTAACCATAATAAGCCATGAAATATCCTTAGGAAAATAGAATTTCTGGGCCATTTCATTGTCTTCATGCAAACCCTATACACAAGCCAAAGTCCAGAGAAAACATGGAAAAATGCACTGCTGAATATATATTGGGGAAAGCTGAACAGGAATATGGTCATGGTTTTAAAATATTAGAAACTTCTACCATGATGATGATTAGTCTGATAGCGGAAAATGCAAGCTAGAGTAATGAAAATTTAGGACTACAATGAAAAAACTGACATTACAATTAAAGATAAAGAAGACCAATTAATGACAGCAACAGACAGCAGCCTTATGAAAATACTGAAGTGGTGGATAACTTCTTCCTTTTAGAATCAGGTATCAACACTAAGGGACCAGGAGTCAAGAAATACACCGCCAGCTTAACACAAGGGAGACTATTAAATCTTGAGGGTTATGATTTGTTATTTGGTTGGCATGCATATCTATTGTATGATAAGAAGGTGGATAATGTGTTTAAGATACATATATTAAGGTATGCTCTGTTGCGAGTCTGGAAAAAGTATAGACATAAGTTAAATTATAAGATACCAATTTGGACAATACCTAAACATGCAATAGAAAATATAAATGTGGGATTTAAACATGATGAGACTACATATAAGGAAATATTAAGTTTAGAAAGGAATGTATGGCAATTAAAGCCATATAATATTTTAAAAGAAGAAAAGATTGTACAAACTTGGTTCCAGTATGGGCAGTTACAGGCAAGATGGAAAGAGGACCAGAAAGTTGGTTTTTCGATGATTGATGAAAATTTGGTAAAACAAATTAGAGATCAAGGTCAAGCACATATAAAAAGGATATATAATGCATTGATTGAAATTGACTCAGAAATGGAACTTGTTAAAGATTGTATGATAAAATGGGCCCAGAATTTTCAAGAGGTTATAACAATGGATACTTGGGAAAAGATTTGGGTTAGAAATGTAAAATTTACAGAGGCCCAAAATTTAAGAGAGAATTTTTATAAAATGTTTTATAGGTGGCACTTAGACCCTAAAAAATTAGCAAGTATGTATCCGAACTGCCAGCCCAAATGTTGGAGGTGTGGTTGTGAGGATGCAACGTATTTTCATATATGGACTTGTAAAAAGGTTAAAGCTTTTTGGATTAAAATTTGGTGGAATATGCAAAAGATATTTAAGAAAAGGATAAAGTTTTCTCTGCAGTTGTTTTTATTGGGTATTATTACAGATACTACTGTTATAGACACTAAGTTGATGTTGAATCTAATTACGGCAGCAAGACTTTTAGTAGCGCAATATTGGAAGAAGGAGGAACTGCTGACTATAGAAGAGTGGACTTTGAAAGTTTCTAACTTGGCGGAAATGGCAAAGATTTCAGCATATTTGAAAGACCAATTGCAACAGAGATATATTGTGGAATGGAGAAGATGGATTGAATATATTCAGAATAAATATGGGACTAAAAAGTTTCATTAAGCATTTGAATAAGTAGTGGATTTTTATGATGCATAATTAGTTATTTGTTACTTTATTAATATTATGACTATGGAGATTTAAAGTGTGATAGAATGTAATGTTTTACTTTTGTTGTTAGCATATTTTAGCTTATGTTTGTATCACTATACCCTGTATTCAGCTCTGGGAAGTCGGGGAGGGGGAGGGGAGGGGAGGGTTGGGGAGAGGGGAGGGGGAGGAGGGAGTTTTTTGTATTTAAAATGTATTGTAAAACTTTTTAATAAAAATATTTTAAAAAAAGAAATACACCGCCAGCTAGCATTTGGTACAACAGCAGTGAAAACCTTAGAAAATATATTCAGATGCCATAATGTGTTTATATATATAAGATTAAGAATTGTGCAAGCAATAGTATTCACGGGACACTCTATTGAAGTTAGATTTTCAAGAACCAGCATAGAAAAAGAATTGGTGCTTTTGAACTCTGGCTTAAAGAAGACTCCTGAGAACACCACCAAGAAAACAAATGAATGATTCATAGAACAAATCAACTCAGAATTCACCTTTCAAGCACAAATAACCAAGCTTCAATTATCGTATTTTGGACATCTCTGCAACAAAAAACACCCATCTCCTTTGAGAAGCCCATAATGCCAGGAAAGGCAGAAAAAAAGAGGAAAACTAACCATAGGAGCCTTGTTGGCGCAGTGGGCTAATGCCTCCTTAAGTAACACCAGCTGCCTGCAATTAGTGCAGTTTCGCATCCCACCAGGCTCAAGGTTGACTCAGCCTTCCATCCTTCCGAGGTAGGTAAAATGAGGACCCAGATTGCTGGGGGGGCAATTAAGCTGACTTTGTAATAATGCCGCTTGGGGTGTGTGTGTGAAAGCCCTAATAAGCAGGCATATACATAGAATGAAGGCTACTGCTAAGCTTGTAAGCCACCCTGAGTCTTCGGAGAAGGGCGGGATATAAATGGAATTAAAAAAAATAAAAATAAAAAATAAAGTAGATGGATTTTGTTACAACAACAATGAATGGACTCTTGGGAGACCTAAAGTTTGGGGACATATCATCGTAAAACAGTTCTATGTAGTTGTTAAGTGTCAACACTGACTTCGTGGCACAATCAGATAATCATAACCAATCATTATATTCTTAATTCACTTTGCAGATACTGTTGGAATATACAGTATGACCCATTAAATCACTGTTGATAGCGGAAATGGAATCTGGGAAATTGAATATGGCAATTTCTCTATTTCATTTAGTCACAAATCATAGAGAATTATACTTCAAACAAGGAACAGTCCTGCTCACCTTCAAATCTTCCTGCTGTACCTGGTCTCTATTTACTTTGAAGCCCTCATATTTTAAGGCAAATGCCTGAAAAGGATAATGGTATATCATTATGGAACTAGAAAATCAACCGCAATTATTAATGGGTTAAGTACAAATTGTGGTTTTCTGAACACAAAAGCTCCATATTAGTTTCTATCCCAGAAATGAAATTCCTGGATAACTCTACATACACCTCCGTTCTCTAAAAATAAATGTATCAATCTATTTTTTGGCATAACTTGCTCCCACCTACACATAAAGTGTCCTGATACTGAACAAATGGTTGTTTCATGTCAGGAAATATAAATTATAGTTTACTTACAATGAGGAATTGAAAACATAATGAAATTTAAAGTAATCAATAGGAGAACAATAGAAAAAGAAAATCGATTGCATCAGTATAGATGGGTATTTATAGCATTACCAGATTAGAGCAAATAATCTAAGTAAAAATAAGTACCTTTTAACATTTAAATCAAACCCCTTTACAATTATTTATAACTTTTTATTTTTAGGATTGGATTATTATTAGATAAAATCAGGTAACCCATGGCAGCAAAAATAATAATAACAAATAACAATAATTATTTAAAACTGCCAGCCAAGGGTGCTTGTCTTTATAGCTAGACAGGTAGATCATTTAATTAAAGCTGTATTGACCATATTGTGTTTGCTGTTGATGGCTTGACAGCAAGACAGCAGCAGATGCAATCTCAGCAGATATTGCTTCTCAGAATTATTTTTAAACATCTTTAATCTCTCATTCAGATCACACACTACCTTTGTCTTCCTTCTTTCCCTCCACAATTCTCATCATTTCAATTGTGCTTTGTCCAGAGTGGTGGGGGAACAAAGTGGGAATCTACGTAGCCTATCCATCACTTTTTATCTTAACTGAATGACATACAAATTTGATCGATTAAATGAAACATAAGACAACTTTGCATTTCCACACTCACTTTCTCTATTACTTTCAGCCTTCATCGTGACTAGAAACATTAAGCATGATGTGATGTGAACACTGCTGCCAAGCACCCACACACAAGCTGTTACTATAGGAATAAATTGTCAGGCAAACAAAACCCATTCTACGTTATAAGAGGCCAAGAAATCAACTCTAGAAACATCAACCGTGTTCACTTTGAAGTCTTGTATTAGTGAAAAAAAGAGAGAATTTGTAAATTATTGTTCTCTTGCTTTCAACAGAAGTTCCCACCTCCCACTTTTTTCCAGCTGTGTCGGGTACTGTGATAAGCAGCTAAGCTGACCTCTCAGCTCAAATTTGCAGATTTCATAATAAACCAAGACCAAGCTGTGATTTCCTTGTATACAAGGTTTCTTTGCTCTCCCATATATCATTGATAAACATTTGTTGTTGTTAGCTGCGAAGTCGTGTCCGACCCATCGCGACCCTATGGACAATGTTCCTCCAGGGCTTCCTGTCCTCTACCATCTTCTGGAGTCCATTTAAGCTCACACCTACTGCTTCTGTGACTCCATCCAGCCACCTCATTCTCTGTCATCCCCTTCTTCTATTGCCCTCAATCTTTCCCAGCATTAGGCTCTTCTCCAGTGAGTCCTTCCTGCTCATTAGGTGGCCAAAGTATTTGAGTTTTAGCTTCATTGATAAACATATCACTGTGCAAAATGCAAAGATTTACAGAATCATAATTCTAACTCTTTGCAAAGCCAATTGCATGAAGGAGGAGTAGGAAAATTGAGGGGGAAGTGGGTAATTTAGATAATTGCATTTATAGATTATATTCATTGTTGTAATTTTGATTTTGCACGTTTGTCTTTCCTGTCCTTCCTGTCCTTATATTTTTAAATATTGACAGAAACCATTTAATTCTAAAGTATGCTAACTAGCTATTAACTCTAATTATAATTACACAGTAACAATAACAACAAACCTGCAGACTAAGCTGCTTATCTCTTCCTATTAATGTGTGTATGCCTCATTCAATTGTGAATCAATCAAGAAGCACAAAATGCAAATGTGCCAGGACATAAGTCCACAGTTACCAGTCTCAGTTATTTGGCACCTGTAATAGCACCATTATTCTGTGGGCCGCATTGGTTACCATTGTGCTTCAGGTTTAATTCAAGGTGCTGATTATAACTTTTAAAGCTTGAGTTGGGACCAGGTTACCTGAGGGGCCATCTTGTCCCTATTGTTTTTAACATGTCCAATCTGTTCTGGCATACTCTGGGTCTTTCGGCCAGTTTCATGGGACCCAGAAAACATGCCTTTTTTGCCATAGCACCTGCCCTATGGAACATTCTTCTTACAGCAATTGGGATGGGCCCAATCCTGCTGGTCTTTTGGAAGGCTCTGTAAATCTGGTTCTTTGCTCAGACCTGGGGCCCAAAATGTGTGAAGAGTCCTGCCTCCTGATTGTGCCGATAGCCATCAACTATGTCATCCTCCTCAGCTATATACTTTAATTTTTTTATTGATGATGAAAATTTGTTTTTAAATTATTTTGGTTGTTTGTCATCTAGAGTCATTTGTTGAGATGTGCAGCCAAATAAAGTGAATGAATGAATGGATAGATGGATGGATGGATGAATGAATAAAATTATTTGCTACTAATTATAATTCATTTGAAGTCTTGGCCAATTGTTTGTTTGTCTCATTGGTTGGTTTGCTTTCTGTAATCTCTCTAGCCTGATTTTCCTTGCTTTAATGCTCTGGGAAAAAAGTAATGTCATATTAACGTTAGGACTGGTACCACTACATTTTTATCTATCACTTGATATTTGTTGAAACTAAATCTTTGATAGACAATGTCCCACAATTATGGAGTTTAGAAGTTTGTCAGTAAAGCAGATTATTTCTTACAAGCAATGTAAAGCTGAAGCAGCAAATGACCTTGTTCTAGCAGGATTAATTAATATACTTCTCTTAACATTGTACAACATCAGCTTTTTAACTGGATTTAGAAAAATGGAAACACATAGGCTTTCTGAACCTTGAAGGTTCAAGTAATTACAAGGATTGTCACAACTATGTACATAATTATTTCATTTGTTAGCCTAAATTATTAATTTTCTAAAACCAGAGTCATATGTAGATAATTACTGTTTGTACTTTCAAAATACCTCAGCTTTCCATCTGCTTGGACAATTAAAGAACCTAACATCTATTTTCCTTACCTGAAAACAGGGAGAAAATTATATTAATGAATACTACATACAGAAGAGCTAAGGTTAACTTCTTTTGTCAGAGCACAGAGATACCAGGGGCACAAAGAAACTAAATAAGAGACATACCTAAAAAAGAGTTAAGTATGACTTGAAATTAACAGCATGCAATTTGTGTGAAAACTGGACATTATTACAAAACATTCCCTGAAGAACAGCTTACTAGAAGCTGTCATATCCATGCCAGTCTTGCCAATCCTCAATCAAACTTAAATCTATTATAAATATTAACCTATAACATAGGTAAAATAAAACAGGGTGTTTTTTTTAAGTTGAAGCACCAACATCACAAATATGAAGGTAAGAAAAACAAATCACAAAGGAAATGGTTTAGTTTAATTTTGTTCTTCAGTGTAACAGGGCATATGAGAAAAGAAATTAAAATTCTGAAACAGCATTCCCCAGGAATGGGAGAAGCAATTACTACTGGAGAGAAACTCAAATAACCTGGACCTATACCTTGAAGGGTTGCATAGGTGACCACCATCACCTTGAAATTTACCTGGGAGCAGACTGGAAGCCAGGGCATTGTGATATTTCTCACAATGACCTGTAAAATGAGAAGGGTCTGAATCAGTGAAAATGATGCCATTTGAGTGGTGAGAAAGTATTCGGACCATGGGGGGGGGGAAATAATAGTGATTTCCCCCAACTGCAAATGGCCATGACCAAAGTGTTATGTGTCAGGGCCTTCATGATCTGGGTCAGGTTCATGGCTGCCACGGTGACTACCACCCTTAAGCTTCTTCTAACTTCACCCCCAGAAAATGCAAATTGAAGACCCCCAAGACAATAAACCTAAAGAATTCTATCACGAGTCATACCATGGAATCAAGTAACTTAGGTAGACAAGTTGCTGTATAACAGGAGGCTGGTACAGCAGCAACAATCCCACCTGATTCCCAGTAGCAATGCTATCTGATTCAAACTTAGCTAATAGGATTTTACATCCAGTCACTGGGAAGCAGCACCCTTGAATGCCACCAGAATGTCCTGGATACCTAGAGATATTCCAATGCTGTGGGCTTGAGTCTCAGCTGATGCCACACCAAACCTAAATGGACAAATTTCTGACAGGGCAGCTGTTAAATAGCGGGTTCTTTGGCACAGGAATGAAGACAAGGTAACTGAGTACAGGGAAACTCATATTTTATTTCGTGCAGAATCTGTACTGGCAAATGGCTGCAACAAGCCACAATATATATAGTCTAGCCCCTAGGTGGCAGCCAATAGGTTTGAAGCAACCATTGCTGCCAAGGGATAGCCAATTATAGCGCTAGAGACTTGTAGTCTGGGTTGCTGGAGAGCCGTTAGCTGCTCCAGCAACCCACGTGGTATTAGTAATGAGCCCAGTACATAACAGCAGCCATTTCCTTCATGCTCATCCAGGCCTTAGTAATATATGCCAGGTTAATCCTCTCATCTATTATTATAACACTGGTGAGGACAATATCATTACAGACTGATATGTTGTTTAGTAGCAGCAGCTATTAAACATTGTTTTACAAGCTCCAGATTTTCAAAAATTCAGAACAAATCTAGCCATAGGAAGTTCATAGGAAAGAACTAACACTTCTGATATGAAATAGTCACCACCTATCTCAAAGTGACTCTGAAATGTACATTTGTTATTATTTCCCTTTTTATTATGTTGTTGTAAGTCTTGACCCATTGCATTGTTTCAATACAGGATGCTTATATAATGTGATTAAAGATTAACATTCTATTATTTAGATAGCCTAGAGTATTGAGAATAGAGAAAAGAAAAAGAAAAACTATTCATTTAATATTAATTGCAATTTACAATGCCAATACTGCAAGCATAAAAATTATTTGGCTTTCTTAGAGTTATCTAAAGTTGTGTATAACATTGAAAAAATAATGACTATGACTCACATAAAATAAACTGCTGTATAATAGAGTTTTCAATCTTAAACTGATTTAGTATTTAAGTGTCCATTGTATTGTTAGTTTTTTTGCCTGTGTGTGTGTGTGTGTGTGTGTGTGTGAGAGAGAGAGAGAGCGAGAGAGAGAGAGAGAGAGAGAGAGAGAGAGAGAGAGAGAGAGAGAGAGAGAGAGAGAGAGAGAGAGAGAGAGAGAGAGAGAGAGAGAGAGAGAGAGAGAGAGAGAGAGAGAGAGAGAGAGAGAGAGAGAGAGAGAGAGAGAGGTTAACAAAAGGAAAAAATAGATAAAGGACCAAATTCAACAAGAATTAAAATACCCAAAAAGAGAGCCGGGGGGGGGGGGAGAGAGAAAGAACTAATGAGATTATAACTTACCCCTTTTCACCATCTCGTAATCTGCAATATTTGTAGATATTTAGGCTCCTGAGAAGCCAGAGTGTAACTGATTCCATTTCCCATGCCGCTGTATGATATATGATATGTATGGATACTATACTTCTTTAAATTTAAACTTGCGTGTCTATATACCGTTAATTTTGCCATTGAACTTTCAGGTTTGTGTCTTTCTTCAGTATGGAGCAAAATTAATTATCCTTACTGTACACAAATATCTCATTTAATTAAGATACTTCTTGTGGATTTTTTTTCCTGAGACTATAAAGGTAAAGGTAAAGGTTTCCCCGCACATGTGTGCTAGTTTTTTCCGACTCTAGAGGCCGGTGCTCATCTCTGTTTCAAAGCCGAAAAGCCAGCATTTGTCTGAGGACGTCTCCGTGGTCATGTGGCCGGCATGACTAGACGCCAAAGGCGCACGGAACACTGTTACCTTCTCACTGTAGTGGTCCCTATTTTTCTACTTGCATTCTTACGTGCTTTCGAGCTGCTAGGTGGGCAGAAGCTGGGACAAGTAACAGGCGCTCACTCTGCTACGCAGCACTCGGGATTCGACCCACCAAACTGCCGACCTTCTGATCGACAAGCTCAGCGTCCTAACCCACTGAGCCACTGCGTCCCTTTCTGAGACTATACCTAGTAGGAAAAGTTGTAGTTTATTTCAAACTTAAATTTCAAGATTTTCTGCATTATATTGCATGTTAAGTCATTCTACTACTGTTGAGGGTTCCTATTATGTAGCCACAACATGTGGTAAAACATTCAATGTGTTTCATGACACTTATAGTATTTATTACTGTATGATTTGTCTCTGTTAGATATTATTGATGGAGTTGTAAGACATTTGTAGCAGTTTTCTCTTAGATTGTGTAGTCCATAATTCTTCCCATTAGTGTATTGTGACTAGGTCTTTAAAATTTTCTATCCATGTTATCATAAAGGTTTTTTTGTTTGTTCTGTATAGGTATCATATCTAAGTGAAAGTTTATATATGTGTCCCAATAGGTGGTGCTGGTTTTCTTATATTTGTATTCTCTTTGTATATAATAGCTTCATTAGTTATTCTTTTCTGTTTATTCTCTCTAAATCCTGCTGTCCTCTGCAGGTATCCTTCTATTAGTAGCTGATCAGAAAAGTGAAGCAAAACAAAGAACAAGATACATGAAGAATACAGTTTAAACAATCCCTGGTAAATACAGGGAGTCCTTATAATGTAGCAAGTTCTTGCTTAATGTCCATTCATCTAGGGACCATTTAAAGTTATGACAGCACTGAAAAAAGTGACCTACAATTGGTTCTTACACTTAGAAGTGTTTCCGTGTTCAGGTGATTGTTGTGTAGCAGGTTCTTTGGCGCAGGAATGAAGACAAGGCAAGTGAGTTCAGGAACACTCATGGTTCATTGCTTGCAAGAGCTGAACTGAGGATTGGGCTGTAACTAGCCACAATATATAGTCTAGCCCCTAGGCGGCAGCCAATAGGTTTGAAGCAACCATTGCTGCCTAGGGACAGCCAATAGCAGCACTGGAGACCTGTAGTCTGGGTTGCTGGAGAGCCGTTAGCTGCTCCAGCAACCCAAGTGGTATTACCATTGAGCCCAATACATAACAGTGATCAAGATCTGGGTGACTGACAACCAACTTTGGTGGAATGTGGGGAGGCATTTGGCAACATAGAGCTTTCCCAGAAAGGAGACTGCAGTTCTGAGCTGTATGTGGGAGGGAGAAGACCTTGCCTCTCCTCTTCCATCAAGTTGCATCCAAATAGTTTGTACTCAAAACTGATGCATCAGATGCAAAGGCCTTGCTTCAGAGACTGCACAGTCCCAAGCTGGAGCAAGCAGGGGGAAGAGGTTCAGGGTAGCTACATCCTAGATTAGAATCTCTCAGGGTATATCTAAATGGTTAGAAGGCTACCATTTTAGTTTGGCAAGATTCTATCTATTAGGCCTAAGCACATAAAAATTGGATTCAACTGGATTTTGTTGTCTCATCTCTAGACCTGACCCTGATACCAACTTGCACTTTTGACAGTTGCAGCATTCTGCAGTCATATGATCATCATTTTTGACCTTACCAAATGGCTTCGAACAAGTAAAGTTAAAGAAGAAACTGTAGGTCTTTTTAAGTCTTGGTCATGTGACGTCTCCCTTAACTCCCTTAATTTACATATTATAATTTATATTGTGCAGTAATACTGTATATCTATAAGCTAAATACATAAAGATTGAAAACCTGTAAAAATTATTAACTAATGAAAGAAATTGGGAACTTACCATCTATCACTAAATATAAATAATGCCATTAATATGAACTTCAACTACAAGAGCCATTAACTGCTGCTAATGATGACGAATTAGTAAAAATGAAAAATGAAAACTTTGCATCAAAGTTTTGCTAGTATAAACAGCAAGAAGTGCCAAATAAATTACAATATATGAAAACTGTCTTTCAGCACACTGCCCTGGTTACTTCAATCAAAATGGTGTATGATCACACTGGTAGGAAATTACTATTAGGGAGCTAATTTTTATGCCTTTTACTTATTCTTGACTTCTCATGACTTCATGAATAAGTCTGTACAATTTTGTTGGCAACATCATTTTTCCCTAGCCTTACTTCAAAGGGCTAAGAAGGGGAGACTGATCCATATTCAGCCAATTGGATTTGTGCCACGGCACTATCTCACAGGTTTTAGTCCAGTGCCTTTAATGGCTATACTCTTAGTTAGATAAATCAGAGAACCAAAAACCACATATATTTCTTTATGCTTATAAGTACTACTATTTAGATAAAATTATATCCATGACAGTTTAGCGATAGGCTTCCAATAAACTGTCAAATAATGAAGAAACAATTTTAACAATTGGGGAAAAAATCCATTAATTAACTTAATATTTACTTTATTGCAATTATATAAGGACATTAATTTGCAAAATGAAAAATAGGTAAAAAAAAAACCCATTTGTTATTTTGAGGAAATAGCTATTTTAAGAATGGTTGTTAAAACATGGTTAGAATTATTTTAATTAAGACACCCTGCTATTAATCTTTTAGTTTCTTCAAGCTTAGGTCAGATAGATAAAAGTGATTGGGCACTAAAATATATGTAAAATTTCAGCATTCTACTTCTGACATAAAACAGAATTTTTAAAGTAAAAAAAGAATCAAAGGTGCTGTAAAAGCTGAATATGAAAAAGCATACAGCCATTTGAAGAAAATAATATAACTCCACATCCCAATTTGAAAAACAAAACTGCTTAAGAAAGCTGCTATAATTTTAATGGAAAACTGATCAATAGAGTGTTCAATCCCCAGAAGTCACCATACAGTATTGCCTGAAGATCTACTTCACAGTTGTATATCTTTATGCCTAAGAAGCACAAAGCTACTCAGGTTTTCTCAGCATTGTAATCTGATCAACTTCTATGATACAAACTTCACATAAGAACTGCACATAGAACCCCAGATTCAAAGGAACGAAACAGAACATTGCTATAGCTTCTCCATACAACATTTGTATTTTCTTTTTTAAAAAGTAATATCTTGGCAGCTATCTCTCTTAGTATGCCAACGTAACAATTATACTGATGAGAAGAATTACACGATCCAAAATCTGTAGAGGATATTTAGTCTCTTCTTTTAAAGGGTGATACTTGAAAAGCTGAAAGCCTGTGGCCGAAGTGACTTGTAATGATAAATATTTTAAAAGCTCAGTCCAATTCCAGTCTAACTTTGAAATTTCCATATCAAATTATACGCTCAAAATGCCTGGAGCGCAAATAAACATACTAAAGGCTTTTTAGCCTCAAGGAGATAAGATCTCTCTCTCTCTCTGGAGAGACTTCGCAAAACTGCCCCCTTGCCTTTGTGCAGACTGCTGGAATGTGCTTGCTTTTCATTTCACTCTTTGTGTCTGGCTCTCAGGCCTCACAAGCAGTGTCTTAAGCCAGGCAGGGTCAGCACAAACAGAGAGCAGCATTCATGGACAGATCAAGTTTATGTGAGAATCTGCTCCTCCTGTGCCCTCAATTTCCATTTGAATTGTTAATAAAATTTCAACCTGAAAGGCACATGATCGCATCAGTAGAGAAGTCACGCAGAGAATCCTCACGCTCAGAAAAACAAAATTTCTTTATTTTATTTTTTAAAGCCATTCTTCTCCTGCATTCATGAGAATTATGCCATCTAACATCTCCCCTGAACTGATCCTTCCAACCCCATAGTTACATCTGATAGCAAGTAAGGTGCTTGCTTTTTCGCATAAATGAAAAAGAACACCATCAGCCACCCAGCAATAAAAAAAAAAAACACAAGGATAGCAACAAACTACAGTTAAAACTAGATTCTCCAATGTTACAGCTTCAAAAAAATTCAACAAATGCAATGAGGCTTTTCATTATTTTAATGGCATTTCAATGAGCTAATTATACTGATTAGGAGACTTTTCCATTGTTTTACGATATAATATGAACTCCACAGAGTTAAAGTCAGACTCCAGTTAATTTGGTCCCCCAGTCACTCTTTGCTTCTGGAAGTTGAGTCATGGCAACTGTACTTCTTTTCTCTTTGGTGGAAACATTTCACTGCTTATCTAAGCAGTTTCTTCAGTCTGAGCAACTTGGTTACAGCGAACCATATATGTCCTCCATGGAGATTTCATTTCTCATCTAAATAGTCTAAATAGTCTAAATAGTCTAGTTAGGTAAGTAGCCAGAGAGTAAATATTCCAACTCCTACATCATTTGTCAGTAAGTATGTTGAACCTGGTGAACCTGTGAAGTGGTCCTAATCTTCTTGGGGACTAATGAAAAAGCAGTATTAAAAAATGGGGGAAAGATTGTGTCTGAGGCCTCCACCTCTGTTGAAGGATGGATTTTCCACTTTGGCCTAAATGGATTCCTTCATTCTTCCCTCAATCTTCCCTATCCAAAATGTGAACATTATTGTTGCAAAAGATTAGATTTTTTTTCTTCTAAATGAAGGTATACTGCTGATTCTGGCCCTGTGATGTTGCTTCTCCTGTATCTTGAACTGTACTTGGAAACCAGTAATGTAATAACCAGTGTAATTCCTATAGCAATAATTTAACATGTAACACTATTGTTGTTGACTAATAAAAATATGGTTGCTACATTCTGAATCAGCTGGTGTTTCTGAGTGGTGTATAAGGGCATTTCCTATGTAATGTGAATTACAATAATTTAACTGGGTAATGACAGTGGCATGAATGACTGTCCTAAAAACATCTATTCTAAGTAAAATCATAACCGATGCACCACCTCTTGGCCTACATTATCCACTTGCTGATTAATTATGCCTTTCCTATGGCTGAATGCAACCTTAATAAGTCAAAAATTATACAATATTGGAATCAGTTCAGTTCTGAGTTTACATTCACTTATTTAGGATTAGACTAGGCCTATTGTTCCCCATCCAAACTCTCTGAGCCTCCAAGGACCCACTTAGAAATTCTATCTTCTATTCAACTTATGTTGAGTATCATTAATTTATTGATAAACCCTCTCTCAATGGCTTTGTGATGACATAAAGAGATTTATTTCCTGGAGTGCCCTAGTATAGGCTAAACATCTCCTCATTACTATTACTGACCAATTCTAACTCATTAACCATGAAACCATAGTAAAACAGTGCCTCCAGTTCGTAACTTTCACTGTTAGTACCAAAAGATACTATGGTCAAAAGTACTGAAGACTGCCAAAACATATTGGAAGGCAAAGATGTTTGTGATCCTTCCTTCCAGGTTCCACTTCAGATCATCCATGAGACTGACTACGATTTCTATTCCATGTTCGGATCTGAAACTAGATTATCATGGTCTAGATAGCGCATATCTTTTGGATCTCAGTGAACCAGACTGCTCTTGAAGAATGACTGCTTCTTTCATGATTCTTGGAAGCTTTCCTTCCTTCATAAAAGGATTATCTGATGCTTGGATTAAATTCCTAGTCAGCTAGTTAGCTGATTCATTTCTTGGATGATAAGATCATAGAGAACTCTGTCTGCTTCCTTAAGATCCAGAGAGTCCAAAACTTCTGAGATAATATTTTAAGAATTATCTCTCCAGTGTGAATAATTTTTGTTCACCTGACTTCCAGCTGTGTTTCCACAGAAAGTGATGTACACTGGGTGATCACAATTCACACTAATTTATTCTTCCATTCCATTTTTCCTAGTAAGGTTCAGGCACTCTATGGTAAATAATGCAGCTGATTGATATTACATAAACGATCTAAGCTGAACTACACTTCAAGGCTATTATCACCATAGAATAAGCTTAAAACAGAGCTCATAAAGAGACATACTATTTCCACTTTTCCACGAGCCTAACTCCAGAATCTCTTCACTTGCTTCATTTCCTGAAAAAAAAATCAAAGACAGGTGGCTAGGGAGAAGTTGTCCAGGAGCAATGCGGTCCAGAATCCTGATTTTCTTTGTAGCTAGTATGGAAAAACTGCAGTTAATACCAAAGAAATACACTGATTATTGGGTGAATTTAATGCCTTTTTATATTGAAAACGATTCAAATTCTTGTACCTTTTCTTTCCTATTTATGCATGTAACAGAATAGAAAGCAGGTGGCATGATTCCAATCTATTTTGATTGCTAAATTTTCTTTTTTTATTTTCTTTCCTTAAAACTCTTCATATATTATTCCACATTGTCTCCTAAAATAAACTGCATTGATGAATGAGAATATGGTTAAAGGTAAAGGTAAAGGTTCCCCTGCACATGTGTGCTGGTCGTTTCCGACTCTAGGGGCCGGTGCTCATCTCCGTTTCAAAGCTGAAGAGCCAGCGCTTGTCTGAGGATGTCTCCGTGGTCATGTGGCCAGCATGACTAGATGCCAAAGGTGCACGGAACGCTGTTACCTTCCCACTGTAGTGGTCCCTATTTTTCTACTTGCATTTTTACGTGCTTTCGAACTGCTAGGTTGGCAGAAGCTGGGACGAGTAACAGGCGCTCACTCTGTTACGCGGCACTCGGGATTCGACCCGCCAAACTGCCGACCTTCTGATCGACAAGCTCAGTGTCCTTACCCACTGAGCCACCACGTCTCTGAGAATATGGTTACATAATAATAATAATATTGTAAAAAACAGGATGCCCTTTATCCATTTTATAACAACCATGTAATTTCATCCATTAAAAAAACCATAATATGAAGAGAGAAGTAAATATTCACATGTGTCTTGGGCAACTCCAAAATTTTATGGTTGGCCAGTCAATTATCCCCTGATCTCTAATAAAAGTTGAATATCTTTCTTTAAAAAGTTAGTGTCAAAGGAGGAGTTCGCTGGAAGCTTTTGTCCTTGAATCTTCCCAAAGAAAGATTAATGAGGACCTGGAGGACAAGATATAAGGCGAGTAAATTCAGGTTAGGGAATTTTATTTTAAGAAGTGGAAATCCAATGCTCCGAGACATCTAGATTCAATAAATAATCAAGCTGTGCTAGAGCTATTTAGGGTTTTTTTGGTACGTGCTCAAAGCCTTGCCCAATTCCTTCCACAGCTTCTAAGGGTTAATATGGATAAGCTTAGCCATTGACTTTTCCTCTAGGCCAGGGGTGTCAAACTCGCAACTTCATGTGACGTGTCATGACCTATCATGACATTTTTGCAATTGCCGGCAATGAACTGGGCGTGGTTTTGCTATGATGCATCTGACCTGCAGGCCGGCACTTTGACACCCCTGCTCTAGGCCAAACACCCATCTCTGTTTCCTTTGTATAAGCTGTTTTATGATAAAATAAACCCTTAAAAAAGTAGTTTAAATAGTCAATTTATGTCTTGAGAGAAACAACCCGCTAAAATACCATAGAATATATAAGTCTCTGCAGATCAATTATCAATTCCTTTTTTTAATTAATATAAATTTATATTAGTATAATTAATATAAAAGAGAAGACATTTTTCTTGGGCAGGGGGAAGAAGCAGCTTGCTTGTAAAAAAAATCTAGCTAAAACATGAAAAAGGATTTTGCAGCAATGTATGCCAGTGAATGCAACTCTTGGGCTAGTCTGGCTGGGTAGGGCAGCCCTGAAAAGCTTTTATATGGGACTCAAGTGGGATTTTTGAACCCTTAAAATAGTTCTGGTAAATGCATAGTTCAGTATAGATTTTGTTATTGTTATTGTTGACTTTTGGATAACAAAAGGGGAAGAAGGGCAAGCAGGCAGGTGGCATATGATGTTTTACTCACAATAACATAATAATCACAGTATATTATTTCATTTTATTTTTGTTACAAATAATATACTGTAAAACATCACATGCTCATCTGCCTGCTTTTTTGTTACAAATGTATTGCTGTACTCAGAGTAGAGTAACTACATGCTCCTAAGAAAAAACAAAGTGACTGACAATGTCAATGTAAGTGCAAAATATGAACTGCAGGTGAACTGGTGTGCATATTGCTTTAAATACTCTCAAAAATGGAATTTTACAGAATAACTGTTAGAATAACTGTATGTAAGTTTCCTCTGAGGGCCCTGCTCAAGCCCAATATCAACCATCATATCTGAACACTGAAATTCCAAATGATCAGAGAGTATTTATTCAGATCAATGATCTGCTTGATGTCACATATATTTATTTATTTTATTTATTTTATTAGACTTATATACCGCCCTTCTCCCGTAGGACTCAGGGCGGCTCACAAGGTTTTTTAAAAACAATACAACAAGTTACAAAAATTTAAAACAATTAAAATGATTACACTAACCTTGAACTAAAAACCCCAATTACAATTAAAATACAATTAAAACCCCAGTTAATACTCTCAGTCCAGGCCAGAAAGCTCGAAGAGCTAGGTCTTCAGGTCCCGGTGGAATGAGCGAAGGTCAGGGGCAGTCCTAAGCTCTACAGGCAGCTGGTTCCAAAGGGCCGGCGCACCCACAGAGAAGGCCCTCCCCCTGGGTATTGTCCGCCGGCAATCTTTTACCGGCGGTACCCTGAGAAGACCCTCCCTGTGGGAGCGCACAGGACGAAGGGAGCTTGATGCCGGCAGCAGGTGTTCCCTCAGATATCCTGGACCCAAGCCATTTAGGGCTTTATAGGTCATCACCAGCACCTTGAATCTCACCCGGAGGGCAACCGGAAGCCAATGCAGCTCACGGAGTAGAGGTGTTACATGGGAGTATCGGGAAACCCCCATCACAACCCGTGCGGCTGCATTCTGCACCAGTTGAAGCCTCCGAGTGGTCCTCAAGGGCAGCCCCATGTAGAGAGTGTTGCAGTAGTCCAATCGGGAGGTCACGAGTGCATGAGTGACTGTGCGCAGGGCATCTCGGTCCAGGTAGGGCCGCAACTGGCATACCAGGCGAACCTGGGCAAAGCCCCCCCTGGTCACAGCTCCTATATGGTCTTCAAAACTGAGCCGCGAATCCAGGAGGATGCCCAAGTTGCAAGCCCTATCGACGGGGCGTAACACCTCACCCCCCATCATTAAAGATGGAATGGACTGGTTAGTCCGAGATGCCGGTATGCACAGCCACTCAGTCTTGGCAGGATTGAGACGAAGCCTGTTTCTCCCCATCCAGACCTGGACCGCCTCCAGGCAATGGGACATCACGGCGAGGGCATCACTGGGTTGGTTCGGGGTGGAGAAAAAAAGTTGGGTATCATCAGTGTACTGATGATACCCCACCCCGAAACCACGAATGATCTCGCTCAGCGGCTTCATATAGATGTTGAACAGGAGGGCAGAGAGAACCAACCCCTGAGGAACTCCACAAACGAGAGGCCTCAGGGCAGACCTCTGCCCTCCCGTCAACACCGATTGCAAACGGCCCAGGAGATAGGAGGAGAACCACTGCAAGACAGTGCCTCCCACTCCCAACCCCCTGAGACGCCGCAATAGGATACCATGGTCGATGGTATCAAAAGCCGCTGAGAGTTCTAATAGAACTAGGACAGAGGAGCAACCCCTGTCCCGAGCCCGCCAGAGATCATCATATACAGTAGAGCTTAGCAAGTAGATAGCTCACTAGCGCATAAGGCTCTTGTCCCAAGTGGTCTTTGTACAATGACCTTCCCCTTCACCCAGTTCATGTAGGTAGGGCTTTAAAGGACAATGGTGCTACATGATATATTAATTTAAGCAGTAGCAATGGTCTCATATTTTTAAAAACAATTTCCTACTTTCAGCTGTAGACTGCTTCCATAGTGCATGTATATGTATATGTTATGTATATGTAGTATGTGTATATAGTATGTATGTGTGTACACACACACACACACACACACACACACTACATTTCACATATCTAACATTCCTGTACCATTTTAGTGCAGTAGCTCTCATATGATGTAATGGTGTAAGCAAAAGAATTGCAGAAATACTATTAAGAAAAAGTAGATTTTATGATTAATGTTAACTAAAATTTTCCCTATAGTACATTCATGTTTCCATAGAGTGCTTAACTAAATGTGGCCTCCCTTTTCAGCAACAGCATTGTATAGGAATTGCTTCCTACATAATGCAGTGAAAAGTTGTTTGCAGGAAGGGATTCAATTCCCTCACTTTTTATATCAGAAGTACAGAACTGAGGTTCCAAGCCTACATAAATTCCTTGAAAACCTTGAGCTTATCCCAAAAAGCTTTCAGGTTTTGTTACCAGATTAGAATTTTGAGCGGGTTAGAAAAAAAAATTAAATACATGATTGGGGAGTAATTAAACTAAATTTCAAACTAAATGAAATTAAATATAATTTAGTGTTTATCTTGGTAGCCATTGTAGCTACCCCCTCTCAGCCCAGTAATGCAGGCTTACATTGCCTCATTATGAATATTTAAATCACAATTATAAGTTATGAATTTATAATTGTATACTGATTTTATAGGGACGCGGTGGCTCAGTGGGTTAGGACGCTGAGCTTGTCGATCGGAAGGTCGGCAGTTTGGCGGGTCGAATCCCGAGTGCCGCGTAGCAGAGTGAGCTCCTGTTACTCGTCCCAGCTTCTGCCCACCTAGCAGTTCGAAAGCATGTAAAAATGCAAGTAGAAAAATAGGGACCACTACGGTGGGAAGGTAACAGCGTTCCGTGCGCCTTTGGCGTCTAGTCATGCCGGCCACATGACCACGGAGATGTCCTTGGACAAGCGCTGGCTCTTCGGCTATGAAACGGAGATGAGCACCGGCCCCTAGAGTCGGAAACGACTAGCACACATGTGCGGGGGAACCTTTACCTTTACCTTTACTGATTTTATGTTTACTATGCACAAATCTGTCAGCTTTGGAAGTGGCATTAGAAAAAGAGAAAATACTGTGTTTCTAATAATGAAGAGTTCCAAATTTTGAAAGAGAAAATCCATGAAGCTAGAATAGGCCTCTCTGATAAATAACAAATGGGCATCTCTCACAAACTTCACAATACACTGGACAGCTTGTAAAAATTTCTATAGCTGAAGGGTAAGACATAAGAAATAATAATAATAAAAAGCCTTCCAGAGGATTAACATAAGTCTACAAAGAGGAGCAGACTTTATCAAGAATCATGTATGGCACTGAAGATATGTAGCAAATAACATTTTGACCCATTAGTCATAATGGATACTAGTTAATATGGTTTTATGATCTCAGAGTGAAACTAAGACAAATTATAATACTGAATCCAGTTAGGTCAGGAGAAACCAATATGGGCTTTGGCATTTCCACAAAGTAACAAACCATAATCAGTCTTCTGAAACTAAATGTAAGAAGAGTATTGTACTTCAGCAAGAAGTAGAAACGTTGTCAATTTTAAATGTAACATTAAAGCAAAATTGATGACTGAATAAAAACTGCTTTAGGGACTTATATATGTTTCCCCCCCACACACACATATGGAGAGTTTCCAATGCATGCTATTCCTCTCATATTAAGTAAATAGAAAACTCCTTTGTGGAAGAGGCTGACCATACATAATAGAAAAAGAAATCTGTAGTAGATATTGCAATTTTCAAATTCATTTTAATTTAGCATATAAAGAGCAATACTTACAATGGGAAGATTCTATTTATGTGGGAGTCCCCGGTACTCTCTGAGTTTAGTTGTTTTCTTGCACAAGTTTCATTATCTAAGTGACATCATCAGTGCTAGAACAGAATGGGATTTGTCCTCTCTTTTAATCTTAATCTTAATTTTAATTAATTTTGAGTATACAGGCATGTAATTATATTACACCTTAATTACTCCATCCAATTCTCTCAGACACCTAAAGAGGAAGTAAAGAAGAACAAGACTCCATCCAATGTCTGTCTTATTTCTGCAAATTTACTTTGCAATTTGTTTTTCATCATTCAATCGTTATTTTTCTTTGTGCTCATTTAATACATCATTTCCTATTCATTTTTTCATTCCATGAGCTAGTGTGAATAAAATATATCAGCTCTGCTTTTTATTTGAAATCAATAGGGCAATTTTTGAAGAAGAAAGAAAGTAACACATGGCAGCAGAAGGAGAAATTAATATAATAGTTTTTAAAGGTAACAGATGGAAAGTCCATTAAAAAAGTAATAAGAGTGTTTTGAATTTCTTTGAGTAAAGCTGCTTCCAATTTCTGTTTAAAAACAACAAACAAAGAAAGACCAGAAGAATGAGGAGTGGATATGCCAAAGATTTTGTCCACTACCTACAAATAATCTTTATCTACTGTGCTTATTATGTTTATTTTGCTGACTTAATAGCAGACACTGTAAACAGATCTTAAAATACAGACATATAACAATTCCAAGATTTTTAAGTGACATGGAAATACTGATGCAACTGGGACTTAGGATGCTTTTTGGATTTTCAGGACCATCAGTAACTGAGCAGGTAAAAGACCCAGCTCTCTGGAGAAATCTATAATTCTAGAAAAGTTGGAAGAAATTAGCAAATCAGGATGATTTGCAGCAAAGTGGATGGACCTAATTAAAGTCACAAAGTACAACGTTGGAAGGTGTGTTGGCTACAGATCATCCTGCAGGAAATATCTCTATGTGATGATTAAGAATCCACACCAAGGTAATGGCATTAAGCAATGAGATTTTTCAAGTGGAACTTTAAAATGGTACAAAAATTTATGCTCTAGATCACGGGTCGGCAACTGTCTTTGAGCTGTCTCCTGCGGCTCCCAGTTGCCCGGTGTGCGCGCACCTCTTTGAATGGGCAGTGGTGCGTGCGCACATCTTCGAACGGGTGGAGGTGCGCGCGCGTGGCACCGCTCGTCGGGAAAGCAGCTGCGGCCTGTTTGCAGAGCTCCCACCTTCAGAGGAAGGCGGCAGCCTGCAAACAGGCCGCGGCAGCTTTCCCGACGGACGGCACCACTGCCCGTTCCGAGAGGTGCGTGCGCACCTCTCTAAATGGGCGGAGGTGCGCGCGCACCTCTCCAAAACTTTGGAGAGGTGCGCGTGCACCTCTGCCCGAACGGGCAGTGGCGCCGCTTGTTGGGAAAGCAGCTGCGGCCTGTTTGCAGAGCTGCCGCCTTCAGAGGAAGGCAGCAGCCTGCAAACGGGCTGCGGCAGCTTTCCCGATGGATGGCACCACTGCCCGTTCCGAGAGGTGCACGTGCGGCTCCCAGTCGCCCGGTGTGCGCGCACCTCTTCGAATGGGCAGTGGTGCGTGCGCACATCTTCGAACGGGTGGAGGTGCGCGCACGTGGCGCCGCTCGTCGGGAAAGCAGCTGCGGCCTGTTTGCAGAGCTCCCACCTTCAGAGGAAGGCAGCAGCCTGCAAACAGGCCGCGGCAGCTTTCCCGACGGACGGCACCACTGCCCGTTCCGAGAGGTGCGTGCGCACCTCTCTAAATGGGTGGAGGTGCGCGCGCACCTCTCCAAAACTTTGGAGAGGTGCGCGTGCACCTCTGCCCGAACGGGCAGTGGCGCCGCTCGTTGGGAAAGCTGCTGCGGCCCGTTTGCAGAGCTGCCGCCTTCAGAGGAAGGCGGTAGCTCTGCAAACGGCCCACGGCAGCAGGTCTATAAACGGGTGGCGCCACGCGCGCACCTCTCCGAATGGGTGGAGGTGCGCACGCAGCTCTCCAAACCTTTGGAGAGCTGCGCGTGCACCTCTCCGAATGGAAAGTTGCCGCGGCCCGTTACTAAACTCTACATATTGCAGAGCACACATAACTTGCCAGTTTCTAAGGAAACTGACCGGGGCCTCGCATACCTTCTCTATACCTGCGGGGCCGCGTGCGTGGGGGTGGTGGTGGTGGTGATGGTGAGTGCCCTACGCTTTGAAGTGCTATTGTTCAGCTTGCAACTATTTTTTGGAAAGCCTTGAATGTGGTGTCTTTGGCACCATCCATGCGCCCGGTGACAAGTCCAAATGGCGCGGATTTGCAAGGGAAATGCTAAAAGCCATGATTAAGGCATTGATTGCGGCCCTCCGCCGGGGGCTTAAAAGAAGCCAGTCAGGCTTGTCGTGGTCTGATGTTGATGACAAACAAGCTTACATTTCCTTTAAAATAAAATAAAATGGATTCCCCTTCCCCTCCTTCCACCCCCCACCTCGCCCCCCCGAAAGGAACACAGTATAACACTAGGCGTTTTACGTGAGGGGAAACGTCTCTCATCTTCGCCCATCTTTGCCGCCAATGCTGTTTCCCGAGGCGCTCGGCTAAGGAGGAACTTTTTTTTTTGAGCGTGGCTGGGACCGAGGACTTGTCTTGCGTGTCCACAGGCAACGAGGGCAAAACCCCTTGTGACCTGGTTGTGAGAAATGGGGAGAATGAACACCCCCCCACACACACACACACACTCGGCCTCCCCTGGATTCTCAGTTCCCCTTCAGGCGTGCTCTGAGACTCAGGCGCGCGGCGTTTTTTGTTTGCGGAGCCGGGGGGAAAAAGTTGCCTTTCCTCGTGTTGCTTTTTTTTCTCCCTGTACTTCTAAGATTACAGAAGCTTTGCCAGAAAATTTTATGCGGGTGGTTGAAAGATGGCATCACAATAAGGAGGTGACCGTTTGACTGGGTGCCAGATTAATGTCGGCTCTGCAAACGGGCCGTCGCCGCCGCATTGGTGCAAGTCAGAAAGATTTGAACACCATTTATTTATTTTATTTATTTACTGCTCATAAAAGCACTATCAAAAAGAAGTAAGAGAAAAAACTTTCTGACCAACAAGGTGAGAATAAGAGGAAGAGCTTTATGCTAGTAACATAGAGGCCCAGCCTCCTCAGAAAGATCAGGAAAGGAGCTAGCCACTCTTTAGAACTAGCACTAGGCACCCTTTGGGAGATAGTTGTGTGGGCAATGAGCTAACCCATCCACCCCCAAAAGTCCCTGGGTGTTGATACATCCAGAAGAATTGCTCAGGCGCACAACATCTCCAACCGTCACTGTAATGGAATGTGTTGATTACCCATCAGGGTGAGGGAAAGAGATGCTTCTTAGAGAGTGAGAAGTTCCCAGTGGATTAATAGGCAGAAAAAGAAATTTAGCCAGGACACACCCTAATTGACCAAGCAGTTAAAAGTGGCGAGAAGTTTATAGCTTGAGTCTTAACAATATTTTATTAACATAGCCTTACAATAAAGTAAAATTATCTCATCTAATCATGTTTCCTGTCTGGTTTACCTGGGAGGACTGACAATCACAACTTTGTGACAAAAAAAGGGAAATGAATACATGTCTACAAGATTGCAAGCAATTATATTTATTCCATTGCCAAAAAGGACAACTCCAAGGATTGCTCCAAATACCACACAATTGCCCTCATCCCTGGAATTGTCTATCCTACATCGTTCTGACTTACCAAGAAGTAGGCTGTGGTCTACTTTGTTAAATGCCTTACTTATTTCTAAGTAAACTATGTCCACAACATTTTCCTTATCCACTAATTTAATCGCTTTATCAAAGAAGGCAAAACAGGCATGATCTGTTTTTTACAAACCCATACTGGCTTCTAGTAATTGCCTTCTAGAAATCACAAGGAGTGCCAACACACTCCTTAAGTTGGTGCAGTCACTGTACACAAACCAAGAAGCCACTGTGCGAACAGCATATGCAGATAATGATTGGTTCAAGATAGAAAAAGGAGTGTGCATTCTTTTACCTCTTATTCAACCTGTATGCTAAGGCAATGATGAGGAAGCTGGAAGAATAAAAAGTTGGAAGAAAGATTGGAAGCAGGGATGTCAACAATGTTTGATATGCTGACAGTGTGACTCTTTTCAAAAACCAGCGAAGGCCTTGAAATGTCTATTTTGCTAATTTTGTCTAAGATTATTATAGTGATCAAAGTGTTGGCTCTAGGAAAGAGACCCAAACTCTAATTTTTTGCCCATTAAGATTTACTCGGTGGTTTTAAGCAGACTCCTTTCTCACCTATTATCATTCTGGCAATGGTCAATGCAATATTTCATATGCGATGTCACCATGATATACTTTTATGTGTACATTAATATCTGTGTTCTTCCTTATACTAGAAAGATAAATACTATCACATAAGTAGATAGTATAAGGTAACGTAAGTTAAAATGAAAGATAATCACCTATCACATCAGCCTGTCCCGCTTGTTTAGACAGCAAAGACATGCTACAGAACCCATCAGTCAAAAAATTTCAATTGCTAGGGTCAAGAAAGGGGGACTTTTCTGCTGCTGCTCCTGCTTAGTGGAACATCTCGCCTTCAGATGTGAAGAAATCCCCCAATCTCTTGGCCTTCTGCAAAGGCATCAAAACCTGGCTGTATAGCCTTGTACAGGGGTCATAGGGACCCACACAGTCATGGGGCTAGTTGGCCTCATAAGCAGCACTGCCCCTTCCCCCCGGAATTTAAAACTCCTAGTCTCTTAATCTTGGAATTCTCCATTTGTTGCAATTTTATAATGTTTTACATTTTTTAAAAAATCATAAATTCTTTGGTTTTAAATTATTATATTGGTTAAATTGTACACTGCCCAGAGCCCCTCTATGAGGGAGATGGGCAATTAAGAACATTGATATATGAATAAAGAAATAACTGCCAAGTTTACTTTTATTTTTCCCCATTCCTAAAGAATTATGGTTTACGCTAGCTTGTTAAATAAGTTGCCAACATAATCAAGAGTTGCTTCTGACTTCAACTATATTTTTAAAAGGGCTACCATAGTGCTCTAAAAAAACCTCCATACAAAATATAATGAATATATTGCACTACATTATTCTTACTGGTTGAATAAACATGCCCATTGTCTTGTACTGTTGCTTATTTAGCTTGGCCTGGCTGTGCAACTGGTAACTCTTGCAGACTCAAGGTATCTAGAAATGTGAATAAAACAAGCAACAATAAAACCTATCCCTAATTATTCTGTATTAATATTATTATTTATTAGAAGAAAAGGCACAACAGTGGCAACAGAAATGCCTCATTAAAACAGGCGTTTCCCCTTTCTTTATTTCCGGATGAAATGAGGCAAAGTATGTAACTTATTAAGAAGTTTAACCATACCGCAAAAAAACCTAGTAAATCAGCTTTCCAGAACTGGTAAAATATAAGGCATCCAAACCATTATTGTTTGCAGGGTGTTTTTAGGTTTCATAACCAAAGCAGAACGAGGAAGAATCCACTGTAACACATGCAGGTTAACTTTAAAACACGTCTGAAGACTGCCAGATCGCAAAGCACTAAAGACTGAATTTAACAGTAATTTTAAGGAATTTGGAAAGAAAGCTTTCAAAAATACTTTTGACAGTGACAGATTTAGCACATTTAGAGAACATCTGAAGTTGCTATTGCCATGGAAACCTCTACTAAGGTCTTACACAACTGCAATCAGAAGTAACAGCAAATGTGAATGAGCTTGCAATAGCATGCAAATAGAGAGTAACTGCTCAACACAAACTGCTAGCATCATAACAAAGGTTTACAGATATAATTTCAATGCAGATTTAAAAGAGAAACCTGCAGAAAATTCAGTGAAGTATTACTCAGAGATACCCATATCTCAGGGAAAAAAAGTAAATCAACTGCTAAACATAAGCAAGTTATTACTTGAAAAGAAGTGCAATATTGAATCTGATAGGTGTGACATTGGATAATAAACACGAAAGAGAGATACGTAACCTGTAAATTTTATAGTGTACAAAGTTAAATGGGACCAACAATAAAGTTCAAACCAGAAATGAAAGCCAAAAACCATACCAGTGCATTTGGATATTAGTACTGCCATATCAACATGGCAAAGAACAACAACCTTTCAGAGATGATAAATCGAAGCCAGCAGACACACACTTAAAAAGTTGTTCTGAAGAAAAGATCATTCCCAATGGAATGATATCTCTAATTGAAAAGAGTAGCAAGGTATGTTGGATTTCTATGTTGTGGAAATGAAGTAACATTAACCCAGGGGTGTCAAACTGGCGGCTCGCAGGCTGGATGCATCACAGGCAGGGCATGCCCGCCCCAGCTCCGCAAAGGCAAAAATGTTGCAATACATCACAATACATCATATGACACGACTGAGTTTGACACCCATGCATTAACCCATTGCTACTTTTCCTTCATCTTCTCAGCTTTTCCTGAATAAGGATTGCTATATCTTTTGTACAGCAGGTCTTTCTCCCTAGCATAATTATTATAACATTTGCCTGACATGCAGAAAATCCCCTTATTTGGAACCATGAAGATGGATGGATGATAGACAGACATATAGACAGACAAAATTTCTTTGCCTGAACTATATTCTGAATGACCTATTTTCCTGCTAAATTTTAACTAGTCCACCAGTATTGTTTCATAATTTTTCCACCCACTTGAATTTAAACAAGTGTTATATTCTTTATGCAGCAGACTTGATTCAGAAAAAAACTGGGGAAATGCAAGATTTTTTTTGTTTCTTTTAAAGCAAGTTATTGTGCATACTAATGCTTTAATTATATATATATATATATATATATATATATATATATATATATATATATATATATATATATATATATATGTATATATATATGTATATATATATATATATATATATATATATATATATATATATATATATATATATATATATAAATTTCTCTCTCTCTCTCTCTCTCTCTCTCTCTCTCTCTCTCTGTGTGTGTGTGTGTGTGTATGTGAGAGAGAGAGAGAGAGAGAGAGAGAGAGAGAGAGAGAGAGAGAGAGAGAGAGAGAGAGAGAGAGATGAGAGGACTGTTCACAGAAATAACTAGACTAGCAACTCATTTTCCTAGGATGAAACTTAATAGGACACAATAGCAAGAGAACTGTCCAATCCAAACCAATTATTTTGCAAGCTGCTGAGTCAAGAACAGGAGCAACTTAAGAGTGTAGTGCAGATATGCCAATAGTTAGATATGCCCATAGCTGATGACTTCTTATTGTAGGAGGGTAGTGCAATTCTATATATGAGTAAGTCCCACTAAAATCAAACTTTGCAAGATACCAGGAGACTAGATTTCAATCTTGTCAGCATCAATAATTCCATAAGGCACTTTCAACTGCAACTGCTCCTTCTGATCCATTCATTAAGCAACATCTCAAAGGTTCAGCACATCTGCTCTGAAGTTATTCTAAGTTTTTTTAGCATTATTTTCATAGGCCCAATACAAAGGTAAGAGAACCCACATTAACACTATGGTTAAAAGTCTTAAATTAGAAGCCAGAATATCATATATTCTAGTTCTGCAAAATCAGCCTCTTTCTTTCAGCCTCAGGAAGAAGGCATTGACATGCTACTTCTGAAAATGTTGTCAAGAAAATTGCACGGACTTCCATCTGGAGTCACCTGGAGTCAGGGTTGACCATAATACATACCTGAATTGAAACAATCTGAATGACCAAGAGATGGCAACAGAAGTTAGGATTTTCAGGTTTTTATTTGGTATCACCTTATGATAACAGTGATAAATCTTTTCCCAATGCACTTACATTCATACACCTGTCTCTGTGTGTATACTAGATGTGTGTAAGCTTTCCAGATGTATATTTATTATATATGTGCATATATGTAAGGTAAAAAGGTAAAGGTTCCCCTGCACATGCGTGCTAGTCGTTTCCGACTCTAGGGGCCGGTGCTCATCTCTGTTTCAAAGCTGAAGAGCCAGCGCTTGTCCGAGGACGTCTCCGTGGTCATGTGGCCAGCATGACGAGACAAATTCTGTAATTTTTATTGAGCAACATTTTTCAGAACCTCAGAACATGTAAATGCAAATAAAGCAGATTTTAAATTATTTCATTAAAGATTATAGCTTTAATTTTTACTATTACATTTATGTGGAATTTCTCCCTTAGATGCATTTTGGGTTCAAAACCTTTTTAAAATGCAATTCTATAAAATTCATTCATAGATGTATTGCTACTCTGGTTCCGGTAGAAAAAATATGTTGGAACTGTCCTAGAAGGAGTTTGAACTATCCTATTGTATGCTAAAAACTAAGGACTGTGACACAGGCTTGGTGATACTATGGAATTATAGACAATAACATATCTATATTAATATACTATCCATATCTGTATCACTTTACTTACATGTCTATGCCAAATTTATATTTTGACTCCATAATAGCTGCTTCTGAGGGGCAGGGGAAGGTTCAGTTTTATACTACATGCATTACTCTGTGTGTAGGTGTACATGCACACCTTACACCCAATGTTGGCTTCTGGCAACTGCCTGGCCTGATATCTGCAAGACTTGTAGAAATGACTTGCTATTGCTTGCTTCTTGGGAGGGAGGGAGGGAGGGAGGGAGTTACTCAGCTAGCTTTGTACCTATCTCAGGACTAGAACTCATGGTATCCCAGTTTCTAGCCTCATGCTTTAAACACTTTACCAACCTGACACTCATATATCCCTTGCTTACTATGGAGAACAAAACGAAACTCTATAATTTTCAAATACCATAAAATGGTGCTATACTTTTCCAGCCATATTTGTAAATCAGGCTTGTGCTTCTGAATTAATATTGAAAGGTTGATCTGAGGGATATCTGAGGGAACACCTGCTGCCGGCATCAAATGCCCTTCGCCCAGTGCGCTCCCACAGGGAGGGTCTGCTCAGGGTCCCGCCGGTAAGAGTGACACCCAGGGATAGGGCCTTCTCGGTGGGAGCGCCTGCCCTCTGGAACCAGCTGCCGGTGGAGCTGAGAACTGCCCCCGACCTTCGATCATTCCGCCGGGGCCTGAAGACCTGGCTCTTCGAGCTCTCGGGCCCAGACTGAGGAGGAATTTTTAATTTGGGGTTCTTTTTAACTGACTACAGGGTTAATTTAATATTTTTTAATTTGGTTCTTAATTTTTGTATTTTGGATTTTTAATTCCCTGTAAACCGCCCTGAGTCCTCAGGGAATAGGGCGGTATATAAATATAACTAAATAAATAAATAAAATAAATATTGCTGAGTCAGCCTACTAGCAAGATGGATTTGGGCCTCTATTTGCCCCTGAACATAATTTGACAACGTGGGAAAGACGTCCTTGCCTTCAAAAGGCTTTGAGAGGTTTCGGGTTCCTGAGTAGGAACCTATACTTCACTTCCACAAATCTTTCAGTCAGTTTTGCTGCTTTGGTGATGAGCTTTGGGATTTGATTAAATACATACTCCTGTAGATATGCAGTAAGCTTTAGAGGAATTGCTCAAGGGGCATCAGTTTCTTCAATCCTTGCTATGTCTTGCTCTCTTTAGGGCTTGGCAAACTTTACATACCTAATTAGATCCTCTTAAAGAAGTTGTGGTAAGGTCCAGGCATTTCCTGGACAGATTGCTAATCTCCATGATCTTTATCAGTAGCAAGTGCACTCAGGTATGATTGCAGGCAATGCTTCTTTTAATGCCACTTTAGGATATGACATAGTATTAGCTGAAGGACGTGATAGTGCACCCTCTCTTCAAAAGCCATTTTTAAATCCAGGGATAAGTATTGCTACTCTTTTATTTTCCTTGAGAAGGCCATATACAATGGTTGCAGAAAGCTCTTCATTAACTCAGGGTTTGGAACTGAAAGTTGGACTCAATCAGCATTATCCACTTCAGCCAGACCTGAATGCAATGATTATGACCCTCCTTATCTGATTGGATCTCCCAATAGCATTTTATCTTTACCACTGTGTCTTATTGGATTGCTACAGGGTTGGGATTGAACAGCACTGATTTACAGTGATTCTTCTTCCCGAGTATGCAATTCCAGTCATATATTGTAGAGGTTGCTCGGAGAGTGTTTAAGTCTTCTCTACTCTTTTCCATACTAGTTAATATCTAATGAAACTTCTGCAAAAGGTGGCCTATCTGTTTGGAGTGAGTTATCATTAACATGCTCAAGATACCCAGCTGCGTGTGTATGTGTATTCCTTATTTAATACTGACATTAAAAAGGCCAGAGTGCTTGAAACTGAACTGTAAACTTTATAGAATGCAAAGTCAGCTATTCATTGTAACCTAGTTCTTTTTGGCAAGCTACCATACTTACAAAATACAATACTTATTTTTATAAACCTATGAATATTTCAGTAGGAACAGCATTTGAGACAGCTGGGAGAAATAGTAGTCTCATGCTTCTACAATATTTCAGAATTCTCAGAGTATTTTTGGCATATCGTCTCCAAATACAAATTAAGAAAGCAGGGTATTAGGTCTGCTCAGTTAAAAAAAGTATGCTATTGTATCTTTCATATAAAATTGATGTATTTATAGATAATAGGGACAACCATTCCTGATGAACATAGGACATATAGGGGACCTAATAAAAAATTGCAAGCAGCTAGATAATGTTTATTCTTTGATAAATATTTGTTTTCTGTGACAAAAGTTGACTGTCTGTATTCCATCCTCAAAAGGAGTCAGGGGTGGTGGTTTTGTAGAAATAATATCTAATAACAATAGCACTTAGACTTACATACCGCTCCAAAGTGCTTTACAACAGTCTCTGAGTGGTTTACAAATGTGAGCATATTGCCTCCCACAATCTGGATCCTCATTTTAGTGATGTTGGAAGGATGGAAGGCTGCATCATCCTTGAGCCAGTCAGGACCAAACTCCTGGCAGTGGGCAGAGGTAGTCTACAAATACTGCAATTACTGCACCACCAGGGCTTAGTAATTAATTAAATTAATTAAATCGACTGCAAGCCCAAGACAAAAGTAAAGAAGAGGAAAGTCCCTGTTGTTACACATAAACATATACATACAAACAAAAGTGCATATTTATACATAGCCATAAAAATGCAGTGATTATAATGAAAATGCAGACTTGATAGTCTTGACTGTTTATTCACAAATACATTCCAATAAGTTACACAGGCTTAATCCTCAGAGAGAGGGGTTAGGTCTTGGTGGTATCATATTCAGGCTGCAAAAATCTAGAAAACAATGAATTGGCAGTCAAGCGATAACTAATGTCATCTAAATGATTATCTTGGTAAGTCATCTAATTATTATCTAGAAATTTTTAGGCATTTTACAACTAAATTTCCAATTTACATCTGCTTTCAAGCTCGCTGGAATATGTATTTCATTGAAAACTAATTACTATTTAGTCTTCCCCTTTAACAACAATCATACATGAACTAGAAATTTTTGTAAAATGTGTGTAAAAATGACTGCAGGAAGAGTTTATCAGAAACAGATGTTTATAATCCCTTTCCAGAGTTCCAGAAGTTGCAAATCATATTAAACAGACAATGTAATCCAGGCAATAGAATTTTTTTTAAAGAAGTTAACAATATAGATAAAGAGCAAAGAAATAAAATTTTCCCAAATGGTTAGATGACCAATTTGCAATGTTTAGGTTTTAGGGTTCTGAATATCTCTCTTCTTGTAAGGTACTGAATGAGAAACATATTTAAATTTCAAGCACCATCTACAGGATTTTTAGAAAGAATTAGCAGGTTTCTACCACATTTTTACCACACCATTTTCATTCTGCCACCACTAAAATCACTCTAGTTTTTAGAACAGAAAGAGCAATTTATTGGGATTGTTGTAAACAGAGTTGCATCTGACTTTTGTGGACTATGTTGCAGAAAGAAATATTGCACAACAAAATTTCCATCTCATAATCTGTGTGTTTCATAACAAAAGAAGCATAAAACACAACCAATATGTAATGCAAGTAATCCAAAATCAACTGAATTGATCTTCTCAATAAGTGAAAATAAATTAACACTCAATATGATAATGAACAAAGAACAATGTGAATAGAGTTTCAATATCCTTCCCATTAGGGTATTGTTGCATTCTATGCTGGGCACAAATAAAATGAAGTAAATATGATTCTTCAAATCTTATGTTTATCTCAATAGTGCTGCTACTATAAACAAAGTATGTAAATTCATAAAAATTCACAATACATGCATTACAAAATTTGGCCTTTCTAAATATATTGCATTTTTATAAGTGAGAAAACGCAAATTAAAATGACATGAGAACTTGCCTTAAAATGAATACATTGTGAAACAGTTCATCTAGAATACAGAAGAACACAGTAATTGGTACTTCTACTTGAACATCTCTTTTTTTCCAAATAAAAATATTTTCCCCATAATTTATGTTCCTAGTGAAGCAGAAGAGTAAATAAAACACAAAAGCAGGACAAATGAAAAATGACATCATCTAATGGACTGATGAATTACATGAATTTCAGTCTATCCTATTTCACTTTTATGTGCACTCATATATACAATGGATATAAAGCCCACACACCCGTGTTAAAATGCCAGGTTTTTAAGATGTGAAAAAACCAGACCACTTCAGAATTGCTTCCACTTTTAATATAACTGCTAAGCTGTATGATTCAATTAAAGAACAAACTGAAATCTTTCAGGGGAAAATGAACAATAAAAAACTTACAATAACATGGTTTCATATGTGTGCACATCCTCTTATAATAGGATGTGACTGTGTTCAGAATTAACCAATCACATTCAAACTGGTGTTGAATAAAGGTCAGTACATGCCTGCCATCAATTAAAGTGACTTTGATCAAGCCCTTATAACTTTCAGTGGTTCTGGTAGGATTTTCTGACAATTACTCAGTTGCCTTTTACAGCAAAAGATATGAACTTCAGACAGATGAAAAAGTATTAAAGCAGGGGTGTTAAACTGCTGGCCCACAGGCTGGATGCATCATGCCAAAACCGCACCCACCCCATTGCTGGCAATGGGAAAAAAGTCATGATACGTCATGACACATCACATGGTGTCATGAGTTTGACACCTGTGCATTAAAGGGATGTCATTGTTGAAAGGTATCAATCAGGAGAAGGATACAAAAACATTTCCAAAGTATTGGATATACCATGGAACACAGTGAAGACAGTCATCAATTAGTGGCACAAAATGCCACAATAGTTACATTATCAAACTCTGGATGTCTTTCCAAAAACGATAAAAAAACGAAAAAAACCCATTCTGAATGGCTGCCAAGAAGCCTACAAAATTCAAAGAAAACCAGAAATGTGGTAGATAACTGTATTCCCTCCACCCAGAACATAGGAAAGCGTGAAACAGATCAACTCACTTAAAAACACAGATCAAATTACTTTTTCCAACATTATTTTGTCTCTGTAAAATTTAATGAACAATGCAACACTATCTCAGAACAAAAGTCCATACTTATACAAGGACTTAAAAAAAATAGTCACTAACAATTTTAAAGCTTTGAGTAATTCACAAAATACACAAGCATAAAAGGTAAAGGTAAAGGTTCCCCCGTACATGTGTGCTAGTTGTTTCCGACTCTAGGGGCTGGTGCTCATCTCCATTTCAAAGCCGAAGAGCCAGCGCTTGTCCGAGGATGTCTCAGTGGTCATGTGGCCAGCATGACTAGACCCCAAAGGCGCACGGAGCGCTGTTACCTTCCCACTGTAGTGGTCCCTATTTTTCTACTTCCATTTTTACATGCTTTTGAACTGCTAGGTTGGCAGAAGCTGGGACGAGTAACAGGCGCTCACTCTGTTACGCGGCACTCAGGATTCGGCCCGCCAAACTGCCGACCTTCTGATTGACAAGCTCAGCATCCTAACCCACTGAGCACATTAAAATCCTTCCTAGAGCACTATTACCAGTATTATAGCTTGGAAAAAATCTCTTCATTTCACTCTTAAAAATACTTTAAGAGAATAAAAGTAAAACAACTAGAATATATATTTTTAAAATGCTTTGGAAGCATATCAGTAGTTAAGCTTTGAGTATTTTCCTTCCTTCCTTCCTTCCTTCCATCCTTCCTTCCTTCCTTCCTTCCTTCCTTCCTTCCTTCCTTCCTTCCTTCCTTCCTTTTTAAAAATTAAACAAGTTTTCTCTGTCCAGTTTTATCTGACTCTAGGGCTCAGTGCTCGTCTCCATTTCTTGGACAAGGGAGCTAGCGTTATCTGAAGACATTTTCTGTGGTCATGAGACCAGGATGGCTACATGCCAAAGGTGCACAGAACACTGTTACCTGCCCACCAAAGTGGTACCTCTTAATCTATTAACATTTGCATGCTTTCAAATTACTAGGTCAAATTGGTGGCCTGTGAGCCAGATGCATCACACGCAAGCCATGCCCACCCCAGCTCCGCAAAGGTAAAAAAATGTCATGATACATCATGATAGGTCACATGACGCAATCAGGTTTGACCACCTGTGTACTAGGTGGACAAAAGCTGGGGCAAGAACGGGAGCTCAACCCATTGTGCAGTGCTTGGGTCTCAAACCCGGGCTGTCAGCTTTATATCTGACAAGCTCAGTGTCTTTAACCACTGAGTCATCACACACCCCTTTTTAACCTCCATTAAATAGCATCACTGAGCAGAGAATATTGAAAATACTGGATACATTCTGATATGATACCTCAAGGTCCTCATCCAAATCATATGGGTTGAATAACACAATAGCAAAACATTACTTGAACTATCCGTCATAGAATCACCGTATATACTTGAGTATAAGCCGAATTTTTCAGCCCACTTTTTGGGCTGAAAAATTCCACTTCGGCTTATACTCCAGTCAACAAAAAAACTTACCGAGGACTTGTGCGCGGCCGAGGCTTTGGTGCTTCCGGGATCGCGTGCACCTCTCCCAAGCCACCGCCGTCCGAGACCTGCCGAAGTTTGGGGAGGTTTGGGGAGGTGCGCGTGCACCTCCCCAAACCTCCCCAAACGTCGGCAGGTCTCCATTCCTCCGCGCCCTGCCTGCCTGCTTCTTTCCGCAGCGGAAAGAAGCAGGCAGGCAGGGCGCGGAGGAACGGAGACCTGCCGACATTTGGGGAGGTTTGGGCGCCTCCCCAAACCTCCCCAAACGTCGGCAGGTCTCCGTTCCTCCTGCCGACGTTTGGGGAGGTTTGGGCGCCTCCCCAAACCTCCCCAGGTCTCCGTTCCTCCGCGCAGACCTGCCGATGTTTGGGGAGGTTTGGGCGCCTCCCCAAACCTCCCCAAACGTCGGCAGGTCTCCGTTCCTCCTGCCGACGTTTGGGGAGGTTTGGGCGCCTCCTCAAACCTCCCCAGGTCTCCGTTCCTCCGCGCAGACCTGCCGACGTTTGGGGAGGTTTGGGCGCCTCCCCAAACCTCCCCAAACGTCGGCAGGTCTCCGTTCCTCATGCCGACGTTTGGGGAGGTTTGGGCGCCTCCCCAAACCTCCCCAGGTCTCCGTTCCTCCGCGCAGACCTGCCGACGTTTGGGGAGGTTTGGGCGCCTCCCCAAACCTCCCCAAACGTCGGCAGGTCTCCGTTCCTCCTGCCGACGTTTGGGGAGGTTTGGGCGCCTCCCCAAACCTCCCCAGGTCTCCGTTCCTCCGCGCAGACCTGCCGACGTTTGGGGAGGTTTGGGTGCCTCCCCAAACCTCCCCAAACGTCAGCAGGTCTTCGTTCCTCCTGCCGACGTTTGGGGAGGTTTGGGCACCTCCCCAAACCTCCCCAGGTCTCCGTTCCTCCGCGCAGACCTGCCGACGTTTGGGGAGGTTTGGGCGCCTCCCCAAACCTCCCCAAACGTCGGCAGGTCTCCGTTCCTCCTGCCGACGTTTGGGGAGGTTTGGGCGCCTCCCCAAACCTCCCCAAACGTCGGCAGGTCTCCGTTCCTCCTGCCGACGTTTGGGGAGGTTTGGGCGCCTCCCCAAACCTCCCCAAACGTCGGCAGGTCTCCGTTCCTCCGCGCAGACCTGCCGACGTTTGGGGAGGTTTGGGCGCCTCCCCAAACCTCCCCAAACGTCGCGCAGACCTGCCGACGTTTGGGGAGGCGCCCAAACCTCCCCAAACGTCGGCAGGTCTGCGCGGAGGAACGGAGACCTGGGGAGGTTTGGGGAGGCGCCCAAACCTCCCCAAACGTCGGCAGGAGGAACGGAGACCTGCCGACGTTTGGGGAGGTTTGGGGAGGTGCGCGCGCACCTCCCCAAACCTCCCCAAACTTCGGCAGGTCTCCGGACGGCGGCGGCTTGGGAGAGGTGCGCGCGATCCTGGAAGCACCGAAGCCTCGGCCGCGTGCAAGTCCTCGGTAAGCTCCGGGCGGTCACTTGCTTCGCGTCTCCTGAGGGAAGGGGGGGCGACTGGAGCGGGTGTGTTTCCTCGCCTGCTGGGCGCCGCGATTTGCCCAGGGAATGCGCGGGCCCCGAATGGCAGCGTGGAGCGAGGAAGCGGACAGCCAGGGCTTCCCCGAGAGCCGCGGCCACACAGGGTATTCCTGTGTATTCAGGCTTGCAAAATGGCGGATCGAGCCTCTGCTGGCGGCGGAGGCTTGCAGAACGGCGGATCAGCTTATACTCGAGTCAACAACTTTTCCCAGTTTTTGGGGGTGAAATTGGGGGTCTCGGCTTATACTCGAGTCGGCTTATACTCAAGTATATACGGTAAGCATTTATTTTCTTTTCTTAATTTTCTAGTGTTACTTTTATATAGAATTTTCCTACGGGATATTTGAATCTATGACATAAGAATTTTCATTACAGAAAACTGAAAATTTAAAATTTTCAAAGGTTTATCTGTATTAGTATTTTTAAGAAAAGGTAATTGATTCTTGTAGCACTTTAAAAAATAAATATATTTATCTGCAATCGATTGTGCATTAATACCTGTTATTCTTTATGGTACCACAATACTTCACATATTTGTTTCCATGTTTTAAGCAATCTACCACTTTGGGAACAGTCTGTGTTGCTTTGGACCACCTTGAACCATCACTGTTTTTCTTCTGAGTCAGTACTTAAACTTCTGAAACATGTTGCATTAGTGCCCTCAAATTTTTAAAGGAATGCTTCACTTAAGGAATGCAGCATCGCTTCAAAGGTGGTTTCTGCAGCACATGTGATTCTTCATCTTAATTCCAAGACAAAACAGCCACATTGATTGGCTTCAAGAGCTTCTGGTCTCCAGTAGCCAAAAGAAGCTTTACTTCTCTAACATTTCAGGTAAGCTCCTGGAATCAATGGAAGAAGATCTAGACTAGAGTATGACAAAATTATTTGCTGCAGAGAATCACATCTTCTTCTCACCTTGACTAAGAGAAAGAATTGTCTCCGTGGTACAAAGAACTGCATTAAACCAAAATCCAAGCAGACTTGCTCTGGCATCTGTTGTTTAAGTTTTAAGCTTAGGTTCATCTAAAGCCAGTTCATAGTCCCAAACAACAGCCACTGATTCCAAAATTGGGATGCTAATCCACTTTAGGGTTTAAAGAGACAGAAATGTATGTTTAAATATCCTTTCCCTAAAAACAAAAGAAGGAAAGGCTCATACCCTTGCAAGTACCCCTTTGTCTATAGCAAATATTGAGTTACACATTTCTAGCCTGTCATCTAAATTGTATGGTGCACTACAGCAATAAACCTGTAGTCATAAAAACAGCTAATAAATCAAATAAAAACAACTGAAAAATTCAAACACTTTTCCCCCCCCAAATAATCAAATTGTAAATTTTTGCTAAAGTCGAATCAGTCAACACATGAGATAATTCTTTTGGATATTCAGAATACTATGGATACTACGGTGACACATTTCTCATTAAAACATAGGAATAGACTATTACTAGATAATGTGCTTCTTTTAGAGCCAGTATTCTAAATGCTGTTCTACACAGGAAAAGAACACCGTGCCAAAAAGTGCATTTGGCTGCCAAGAAGAAAGTCCTCAGTGACCTCTCAGCTTAGAACATGGAAAATAAAAAAAAAATAGAAAGACAGTATAGAAAATCATACATGATATGGAAAGTTTGGCAATAATGTTAAAATTGAAGAGTAATCCATTATAACTAAACGTGAGGGATTCAGGACTGATAAATGTTCTTCTTTATATGATACTTGGTTATACTGGAACTGGTATATTTGGGGTAATAATTGTTTAAAGGAATCCTGAACAACTTCATAAAGGATCAACGGCTGTTAATGTTGATGGTTGTTGACTCTGCCCAGAATAACAAGCAATTGTCTATATTATATAATAGGTATTTGGGAGTCAAAATGAAAAAAAAATCTGTCTTCATAACCATGTGGATGACTTTTCTGAAGGCACCTCAATGGACCATGTGAGACACAGACTGCTGGACTAGATGGGACACTAACTAGATTTAACAGGTTTCTACTTTTCATTATTTTTATGCTTAAAATAAAATATAATTAAATGTAAGTTGTAAAACTTGTAAAATATAACTTATGCACATTATACAATTTTAAAATGTTGCAAATATTATTGCAAATGATAAAATACAAATAAAATTAGCTGCACAAGTATACAGTCATATGTTAGACTAGGAAGGAATCAAATCCCAAGATAAATTGTAAATCAGTCATGAAATGTGTAGTGGTTGAGGTCAGAATAGAGGGACACATGTGCTTCTAAATGATGTTAGGAAAGTCACACCTTCTCAAAATAATCTGAGTGCTGTTGACATGACAAAATTGAATAAATACTATTGCTACTTAAATATCTAGATGAGAATTAACTATATAATATTGATAAACCTGGTAGCAGAGTGATTAAGTGAAGCATTGCATGCAAACTCTGCCCATAGTTTGGAATTTGATCCTGTCAGGGCATATGGTCGACTAAGTCTTCCATCCTTCCAAGGTTGGTAAAATGAGGATTCAGGTTATTGGGGGCAATATGCAAATAATGCTGACATATTATATACTGGAACAGTATATAAGTCTATATGTCTACATGCTATTTCTATTGCTATTAAACAGCTTTGGAATTTTCTCCTGTTTATAGGGAGTTATTTGCAACTGGCTGCAAAATAAATTGCAACTGACATTACATTAGACTGATATATTATAAACATTGCTTGAGTAACATATAATAGTAACTCAATAGTAATCAATTACTATTACAATTCAGTAATAACAGACAAGTCCAAAACAACTTACTCTCTGTGGAGTTATGGCTTGGCATGTAGAAGTCCCAGAAATCCTAGAAAATGAAGGCAATAAAAAACTAGTTGAAAAACTCTAATAAGTTTTCAAGCTCAATTTAAAAGTTTCTAATTTTATGAAATTTTTGTTTGGATATCATATTTTAAGGATGTTTTTTAAAACAAATATTAGTGACTTCTATTTGATATATTAGGTATTTAATACTTTTCTATGGGACATGAAACACTGCTTTATTTCTCATAAGGCAAATGTTATGCTCATAGCTACCATTCAAACTTTATAACACCAATTATACTCAATCTGATCATACAATATAGAAATAAAATGTAATTTATTTATTATTCAAGCCTGCAGTTAGCCTTTTTTATTCATAATAGTTACATTTTTTCTATTTTAATATGACATTTTATTTCATTTTACTGTATTGTAGGCCACTCCAATCTAAATGACGTAGGGCAGAGACAAGCAACAGATAACTCTACAGTGACTAAAGGTAAAGGTTCCCCAGCACATGCGTGCTAGTCATTTCCGACTCTAGGGGCCAGTGCTCATCTTCGTTTCAAAGCCGAAGAGCCAGCGCTTGTCCGAGGATGTCTCTGTGGTCATGTGGCTAGCATGACTAGATGCCAAAGGTGCACGGAACGCTGTTACCTTCCCACCATAGTGGTCCCTATTTTTCTACTTGCATTTTTGCGTGCTTTCGAACTGCTAGGTTGGCAGAAGCTGGGACGAGTAACAGGTGCTCACTCTGTTACGCGGCACTCGGGATTCGACCCACCAAACTGCCGACCTTCTAATTGACAAGCTCAGTGTCCTAACCCACTGAGCCACCGTGTCCCTACACAGTGACTACACCAATCAAACAAACATATACACACATGTGGCTTTAATTACTATAACAAACCAAGCAAACCTGCAAAAAGTGAAAAGTTAACTTAGATAAATAAAACAAACTTAGAATTCAAATTATCCTATGCAAAAAGCTATTACAAGTTTTGATTCAACGGTATGATTTGAAACAAGTTCAACTAATTTGATACTCAAACTGCTCAATCAGTTCAATATACTGAATTAGAACAGATGCCTTTGATTTGATTCAAAGATTTTAGCTGCTTTTATGCATGCACATATTGTTTTTATTAAAATGAATCATCAGACTAATTCAATTCTTTGACATATGTCAAATTCAAATCAAATAATACTAAAACCTCAAATTAAACAGCAAACTGAAATCAAGTTACAAATTGCAGAAGGCACATAAACTTATCAGGAACAGATTTTAGTTTGCAGTATTACAAACACTGAAATTATTGGAATAATTTAGTGGCATAATTATAGTGGCATAATACAGAAGTGACTACTAGCTTAGCTAGATTATTAAGACAAGAGCCCAACAAATAATAGGGATTCTGAATGGGAAAAGATTTGATCAAGACTGTAAATCAGTAATTCTGCAAGCATTTTATTGAACCAGATGCTAACCTACATGAATCCTTGGTTTAAAAGATTTATTTGTATATTCTTCATAGTTCTTATTAAACTGCTGCTTCCTAAAATACTACAAATTTCTAACATCTTTAGAATAGATCAGATGCAACAGGCTAGAAATCAGTCTAATTTTTTTTCCATTTCATCTTCAGATATATCGTTTCTTAAATCCAACCTATTCAATTTTAATCATAGGGGTGTTTTTTTAAGCAACAACAAGGATAGTAATTAATATGTATAAATGTTAAATGCATATTTACGGTACTTACTGAACATATTTATTGTAACCTTACAATAAGTAAGTATTAATACTCATGGTTTTGGTTTCTTGACTGGACTAAATGAAAGACTTACATAAATCTTGCCAGTCTAACAGCACTTATCTCCTCCTTTATTTTTACTTTCTAGGGAGATACCAACTTTCCTTGGTAGTCCAGATAGGAAACACGATGAGCTAATTCTACTTTATTGTAAATCTGTATTAACATTACATTAATCTTGCAAGTCTGAAAATACAATTCTCCCGTCATCTCCTTTTTTTACCACCTGATAAATTAGGGTGGATCCTTTCTTACTTTCTTTCTCTGCCTGTTATGCAGTTGGGGGCTCCGCCCCTTCAGCATCTCTTATCCCCCTATATCCCAGGGTCATTTGCACATACTGTTGCAGGGGGCATCCTTCTAAGATCTTTCCATACCTCCACTGCTTCTGTGGTTTGACATATGTTTTCCTCCTGTCTTCCAAAGTTATTCTCATGGCCTGTTATACCCATGGACTTGCACATAGCAGATGACCATTGTGATCACCTTTTTCCATACAGTATCCCTGAGAGTCAGACTCATAGGCATTTCATAATTCCACTTTTAGTAGGCAAAGAGTAATAGCAATAGATTCAGTGGTCATTTACTTTATTGTCTATAGAGTGAGTCTGTTTTTCTGTTTAAGTAAACATTTGGATCATCTTTTAAATACAGAGGATACAAAATGTCAAGGTTTAACTTAGTTCTGACCTGCAATTTGTATAGTATCAGGAAAGTTCACTTCAGCATATGTACACATCAAACTCCTCAAAATTCTGCACATTAGCCTCATATGTCCTTCCGGCCCGATCTCAAAACCTTCTTTTTTGAACAAGCTGGCCTGGTCTGACGGGATGGGGTTGGGTTTTTTTATAATTAGTTTTAATTTTTAAATATGTATCAATTACTACGGGCATAGTTGTTTAATCACTTTTTAATTTTTGTATCCTGTTTTTTTATTATGTATTGCCCTGTTCACCGCCCTGAGTCCTTCGGGAGAAGGGCGGTATACAAATTAAATTATTAAATTAAATTAAATTAAATTAAATTAATATCTGATAAGCCTTGCGTCCCAGAAAAAAAACCATGTTTATTTTCCTATACAATACTTGCAGAATCCCCTCAATCCAACATTTAGTGAAACATACTGAACAATGCATATAACAGAATAACAGAGTTGGAAGGGACCTTGGAGGTCTTCTAGTCCAACCAAGCTTAAGCAGGAGACCGACCCTATACCACTTTACACAAAAGGTTATCCAATCTCTTCTTAAAAACCTTAAGTGATGGAGCCCCTACGACTTCTGAAGGCAAGCAATTCCACTGATTGTTCTAACAGTCAGGAAATGTTTCCTTAATTCTAGGCTGGTTCTCTCCTTGATTTCTTCAGCAAATGAAATAAAACCTGCAAATCATAACCATTTGTTTTTAAAAGGATCTTTAAAAACAACATGTTTGTTTGTTTGTTTGTTTGTTTGTTTTGGCAGAAGGAACCTAGAAAACTCCAAAGAGAAAGAAAAATCAAAGGTGGGAAAATGTTTTTACTTGCTGTGGAAGTAAATATCTCTGCTTGTTTTGAGCAGGAAAGGCCAGATACTTTTAACGATCTATACAGGATGTTAATAATATATGACATTAACAATATATATTCAGAAAAGTTCATTAAGGATACCTTTTAATTCTTCATTTTACTTATCCTGTCAATAAAGAGTTTGTGTGTTTTTCTCCTAGGACAGAGAGACAAAGAGAGACAGAGAAGCAGAAAACAGAAGAACTAACAAGCTTTGAAGGAGAGGGTATACCGCTTACTAAAATAAATGTAGTATAGGATCACTATGTCTCAGTTTAATTGTTAACTGATATACAGCATGTAATCCAGTCCAGATACATGTTTTTGAGTTAATTTAAACCTCAGCATGATTTTGATTGCAGGTTCACTCACAAAGTCTCATCACAATGGAACTAGCAGAGATCATTCCTTGTAAATCTTATTCTCATTCTTGAGCTAACAAAGATAATTAAAGTGACCCATAGAAGAAGAAAAAAAGCAAGACTATAAACATAGCAGGCAATGCAAGTAACAGAGTAGGAGAAAGGCAGATAATTAAACAAGTTCATTTCCAGAACAAAAAAAAGCAAGTCCATAAAATTGTTACCAATTCAAAACTGTTCCTAAGAGGTCTCAATATCTTCAAGCAAAAATTGGTAGCTAACTAGAAGCAGAGAGGAGACCCATCAGAGGTCCCTTAGATGTTTCATGACATGCCCAATAATTAGTTGGTTACTTGTTCCAAAACAGAAGCCATTTATAATTCCAAGAAAGGACTAACACCTATAACTACTTATAGTTATAGGACTACTTATAGACACATATAACATATAACCTTCATGGTAAAATAACAAAGTAAAGTAGCCAATCAATCAATTTTTATTACAGTTGCAGACTAGCATCATAAGGTTAGTAGGCATACATACAATTAATCAAAGCATTTCATTCTACATTTTTGAAATTCAACTGTCTTAAAAGAACATATGATCTGTTGATTATATTTAAAATATGAAACAACACAAAGACATCAACTGATAATAGTGGAGGAAGCTAGTTTTAATATGATTTTACCATAGACCAGGAGTCCCCAATCCCTGGATCACAGATCAATACCAGTCTGTAGCTTGTTAGGAACTGGGCTGCAGGTGAGCAGTGGGTGAACAAGCAAAACTGAAACCATCCCCTCCTGCAGACCGTGGGGAAAAATGTCTTTCAAAAAAAACGGTCCCTGGTGCCAAAACGTGCTATAGACCAAAGCATATCTACTTAAGAGTACATAAAGTCAATTAACAGCCAGGTAGGCCTTCTGAGGCATATTCTGTAAAATAATTTATGGACAATAGGTCTAAACTGTTTCAAAGCATAATTTGAAAAAAAAAGTTTCTGTAACATTTTCTTCTTAAAGCATTAAGATTTAGACAAATAAAGCTAGTCATTATATCATAATATACAAACTTTGATTTGTACTATAAGCCTATTTAGAACCAAAGGAACAAATTGGCATTATAGGTGAACAAACTGAAAGCTAATGTACTTTAATTAATTGGAGAGATCTCTTTTAGCTTTGGCGTCGTTCAAATTTTGGCCTATTGACTTTACTTGTTAAAAATGTCTTTAGATACTGCTGTTATGCATTGGAAGAACTAGACGTCTCTCTTGGTGCCTGGCACTTCAGTACAGCAGCTATTTATAAATCTGTAACCCCCATCCATCCATGTCACCCAATAGATTCTCCTTACTAAAGACATGTTGAGATTTAAGAGGTTTATAATTTAGTTTTCAACAACTTGTTCTACATATATTTAATAGTAAAAAAAGCTGAATCTCTTTTGGCTTTTGCCAATTAAAATCAAATTTAGAAGACTGCTCAACATTCTATCAACAAAGCAATTCTATTGGTTGCATGCATTTTGGGTTACTTAATTAAAGTCCTATATTCTAACTGTTCTACAATCCTCCACATAAGAAATGAAGTTCTGTGGAGAATTATGGAAATTTCTAATTGTATTGATTTTAATTTTCTTTTTTGTTATTGAAATATCCTTGTATTTTGAATAGTAAAAAAATGAAACACTAATTGTCCATATAATAGTATTCAACCAAAACAAATTGCAGCACTTAATCAATTGTAGATGATCTGAAAAATGTTGATCAATACTGAATTAAGTAATATTTGAATGGCAGATTACCAAGAGGTCCCAGACTATCTGCTGTACTGGGTAATTAAAACAAACAAAATAAATTTACAAGGTGTCAGTAGCAAATCATTTTCTCATGATTTCTAACTACAGTATATCTTATAGTTAGGAATCAATTTTACCTTTATGACACCTTTATAACTATTTGGAAGTATTTACTTTTATAATTTATAATGGTATGAGAAAATGGATGGATGGATAGATGGACGGAGAGAGAGAGAGAGAGAGACAGACAGACAGACAGACAGAGACAGAGAGACCTTTAAAAAGATCTACATAAGTCTATTAAAGACTCAGCTGCTTTAATTATTTAAAAGGAGGTGCTTGTTCACTCTACTGTCTAGGGCAAAACACCACTGTTGAATGTTTTGCACAGCTTTTTCCATAAAGAGAAATAACTCCTTCATTCACACAAAACTAATCCTTTCTGTTCAGATTGTATAAACCTTTCAACTTTTTTCAATCTTAATATAGTTTTCCTTTAATGTTCTATCAGAAAGAAAAGGAACATATAAAACATTCATATTAGAAAATAAGATAAAAGTCAGTATAATTCAAAAGCACATCATGGATGGGGTGTTCCGTGCTTGAGATAAGCTATAGGATACAGAGCAGAAGACTCACTCTACTTTGTTCAATCCACCTCTGAGGTGAAGATCTTCAACATATTTTACAGATATCCCATATAAGGGATCTATTGTGTACCTGAAGAAGATAGTCCCATAAATAACAGACCCCAAAAGACATAGGATTTCCTAGAAAATAACCAGCAACTGAATCCAGAAACAAACTGACAACTAAAGAGCAACCACTATGTAAGTATTACCTTATAAAGCTGCCTCATACAAAAGCAGGTGAAACACATATTCTTCAACAAGTGAGGCTTCTGAATCATCCTAAAAAGCAGCCTCAAGTAGAAGGTAAACCGAAGGTGAGATGAGAAAAGTAGCAATGACATTTTCCAGAATCACAACCGGTATATCGGACAAAGTTGGGCAAAGGTTCTGCAGGCCAGGTCTTTTACTTGCTATTCCTGGAAAGCTATCAATCTAATAATAATAATAACAATAAAGTTGGAAGGAATCTTGAAGGTCATCTAGCCCAACCCCCTGCTCAGGCAGGAAACCCTATACCATTTCGGACAAATGGCTGTCCAGTCTTCTGTTAAAAACTTCCAGTGTTGGAGCATTCACCACTTCTGGAGACAGGTTGTTCCATTGGTTAATTGTTCTAACTGTCAGGAAGTTTCTCCTTAGTTCTAGATTGCTTCCTCTCCTTGACTAGTTTCCATCTGTTGCTTCTTGTCCTGTCTTCAGGTACTTTGGAAAATAGCTTGACTCCCTCTTCTTTGTGGCAGCCCCTTAGATATTAGAACACTGCTATCATGTCACCCCCTCACCCTTCTCTTCATTAAACTACACATACCCAATTCCAGCAACCGTTCCCTATATGTTTTAGCCTCCAGTCCCCCAATCATCTTTGTTGCTCTTCTCTGTACTCTTTCTAGAGTCTCAACATCTTTTTTACATCATGGTGACTAAAACTGGATGCAGTATTCCAAGTGTGGCCTTACCAAGGCATTGTTAAGTGGTATTAATACTTCACTTGATCTTGGTTCTATCCCTCTGTTAATGCAGCCTAGCACTGTGTTGGCTTTTTTGGCAGCTGCAGCACACTGCTGGCTCATATTTAAGTGATTGTCCATTAGGACTCCGAGATCCCTCTCACAGTTACTACTATTGAGCAAGGTACCCCCTATACTATTCCTGTACATTTGGGTTTTCTTGCCTAAATGTAGAGGCTTACTTTTTTCACCATTGAATTTCATTTTGTTAGATAGCGCCCAGTGTTCAAGTCTGTCCAGATCCTCCTGTATCTTAAGCCTATCTTCCTGAGTGTTGGCTATTCCTGCCAGCTTGGTTTGATGAATTCCTCATCTATCCCCTCGTCCAAATGGTTGATGAAGATGTTGAAGAGCACTGGGCCCAGAACAGAGCCCTGGGGCACCCCAATACACACTTCCCTCCATGTAGATGCAGTTCCATTGAGGACCACACACTGAGTATGGCCGGTCAGCCAGCTATGATGCTGTCTAACCCACATTTTTCTATCTTATCAAGTAGAAGGTTGTGATCTACTTTATCAAATGCCTTACTGAAGTCCAAGTAAATTATATCCACAGCATTCCTCTGATTTTCCAAATTGCAAACTAGTCCTTTAGGTGGAGTGTTACATTTTATTTGGAACTGGAATAAAATTTGGGATCAAAAGTTATAATATTGCTTTATTTTAAATACAGTTAAACATGGGACATAATTATCACATAGTTAAATGCATTCAATTCACAACTGAGTATTGAAAGCACATTGTGAGATTTTGGGACATGCAATGTCTCTAAGCTAATTGTACCTTTTAGGATTCTTGTTGACTGTATAAAACAGATTAAGGAATATATTATTAGTATTGTAGTATCATTTGCCTTTAGTGTTGATGAAAAAGTAGAAAAGAAAACAAAGTACATAGCATTTCACAATACTTTTAGTTGTGTTTACTCACATGTAAGCAACTTGAGTTGGAAGTATTGTGGATACTGAAAAATATTTTCAGACTGAAACAGTTGAAAGACTACTGTAAAACAAGTATTCTATACATATTTTGCAGTTTCCTCCTGAATGATCACTTTTTGTCTAATTCGGTTTGTCAGTCATAGCTTATATACAAAGTAGACTGACCAGTTTTTCTTAAAAAAATACCCAAGCTGCTATATATATTGCCCCATCTTTAAATTTCACACTCACATCACTTATCTAGTTTGAGCAATTATCAAATACATCAGCATAGATATGCTCCGTTGCATTAAGCCAGGGGTGTCAAACTCAATTTCATTGAGGGCCGCATCAGCATTGTGGTTGCCCTCAGGGGGCCGGGTGGGTACGGCCTGGGTGGGCATGGCCTACTGGGTGGACGTGGCTAGAGTGCGTATGGCCTACTGGGTGGGTGTGGCCAGCTCTACATCGTTCGCATCAAGGGTGCCTATGGGGGCCTGGGCAGGAGTGGGACAGATCTGAGGGTCTCTGGCAGAAGGAGGGTCTCTGGGCCATGGCCAAGACAGTGGGGGCCATTCCCTCACTGTTTCCAGGATGGCTTCACGGGCGACATGAAACCACTTTGCGGGCCGGATCCAGCCCCCCGGGCCTTGTGTTTGACATGTCTGCATTAAGCTATCTAGAAGTAGGATGTTAGGAGTCAGTTTTAATGGCACATGACAAAACTGGTTATCTTTGTAAATAAAGACTCCAGGTCACTTTGATAGAAAAGGATGGGTTGACAGAGAAGCATATCCACAGAAATTACTTAAGACGTGTTTTATTTTAAAAATTGGCTTGGTATAAATATTTCCATTGTAATAACTGTTACTTACTGAGAAAAAAGTAACAAAACTGCCAAAGCAAAATATCATTCTCCTATCATAAATTACATCTCCTAAGTGCTCATTTAATTACTTCTAAATTGGAAAACACTTCACAAAATATTTTTAGGGGATGAATATTAACTGAAGAAGTAAAATGTCAGCATTGTATCAGTAAATTCAGTAAATTTTCAGTATTGCATTGTTGCTGTACGAGGAAGACCAACTGGTGACTGAGAAAAGTTCCGCATTCTTAAGGCATAAGGCATTTGACACTCAAACAGATTTCCAAATTTTGAAGGCATCCATTAGCTTACATCTTTAAAAGGATTTTTCCCAGTTACAGTATGTCTTAATTGTATTTATGCATCATGACTGAATATTGAGTATCTATATTCCTGTCTTCTTCTCTATAACCAGGATAAAACAGGAATGCACTGTTAAGTTCAACATCAGAGGCCCTGGTTCCTGTTCCATGAAGATTAGATAATGTAGAACAAGAAACAAGTTTTCCTCAGTAATAGCTGCAAAATTTTGAAATAGCTTCTCTGAGGTAATCCTCCAGAGTCCTCTTCTCTATTAAATCAATCAATCCCATGAGGTCAGGCAGGAGAGACATGCTGCAGACCCTGTCTGAAACGAGTCTGACGGGAATCTAAGAGTGAAACTTTTCTGCCCTGTATCCATCCTCTGAAACATCATCCCTCCTGAGTTAAGATTTGCTCTAACCCTTAGGCCTTACAGAAAGCCCTCAAAACATGTTTTTCCCCCAGTAAGCTTGGGGATCCCCTGATAATTACAACCTAGTGTGTTGGTTTTATTTGTAACATTTTTTTCTCATAGTCTTGTTTATTTATTCTTATTTTTATTGTCCTGGTGGCACACTGGTTAAAGTGCAGTATTGCAGACAAAATCTGCCCATAGCTTGGAGTTCGATCTTGAGGAGGCTCAAGATTGACTCAGCCTTCCATCCTTCCAAGGTCAGTAAAATGAGGACCCAGATTATTGGAGGCAATATGCAAATAATACTCTACATTGTAACCACCCAGAGAGTGTTGTAAAGCACTAGGGGTGCTCTATAAATAGCCTAAATGCTATTGCTGTTGCTGTTTTAATGTTTTTTAAAATATATAATATTTCCTGGTTTTATTATACGCTACCAGAGTAACTTTATGGGAGATGGGTGGCCATATAAATTTGTCAAATATATAAAATACTATTATTAAACATTTACCATTTTTTTAACTTTTAAATTCTACTCTGGTTTTTACACTGAGCTTTGTTTTGGAATTCCTCTTCCCCCCCCCTTGCTTTCTTTGACTGTTTTAAGATAATCTTTGGTTGCTATTAATTTAAGAATAGCAATAGCAATAACAGACTTATATACTACTTCATAGTGCTTTGCCACCCTCTCTAAGTGGTTTACAGAGTCAGCATATTGCCCCCAACAATCTGGGTCCTCATTTTATTGACCTCTGAAGGATGGAGTCAACCTTGAGCCAGTCAGGATCAAACTCCTGGTAGTGAACTGAATTAGCCTGCAATACTGCATTCTAACCACTGCACCATCATGTCACAATGGAATAGAATAACTGTTGAGGGATACAGGTAGTCCTTAATTTACAACTGTTCATTTAGTGACTATTCAAAGTTGCAACAGCATTGAAAAAAAGTTACATTTGGATGCTTGACAACTGACTCACATTTATGAAGGTTGCAGTGTCCCAAAGTCATGTGATTCCCACTTTGTGTTCTTCTGATAAGCAAAGTCAATGGGAAAAAAAACCAGATTCACTTAACAACCATGTTACTAATTTAAGAACTGAGGTGATTCACTTAACAAATGTGACAAGAGAAGACATAAAATGGGACAAAGCTCACTTCACAAATTTTTCAATTAGCAACATAAATTTTGGCTCAGTTGTGGTCATAGGTTGAGGGCTACCTGTATAGCATAAACATTGTGGCATTCCACTTAATATGACCCTTCAGTCTGATAAGAACCACTCTTACAATTTTCAAGCCAGCCAAGTATTCACTTACTTGTCACGCCACCCATCCCACACTTAGCCAGCTTCCAATCAGACTATCAGTGTGCCTTGTCAAATGATTTGCTAAAATAAAAACATGGCATATCCACAGAATTCCCAGAATCAGTTAAGGGAATTATCCAATCAAGAAACAAGACAAAATTACTCTGACAAGATTCATTTTTGAGAAATCTGTGCTGACTTATAGCAATTACCTTTCGTTTTCAACATGCTTAAGCAGCAATCTCTTTATGATTTAGCATGTCTTAACTTTAATGCATGCAAGTTAGCAGACCATTAGCTAGTTCTTCAGTACACTATTAGCCTATTAAATTTCTATTACTAGACATTTGAATTAATTCAAGTGAATATATATTTCCTGGTTTTGTTTCTGATCGTCTCAGGATTCAGTCCTTGTCTTTTGGTAATATAAAATGAAATAAATACATTGCCTAATGGTGCACAACTTTTATTTTTGAAGAAAGAATGAAAAGAGTAGCCACTAGTTTACCTTCTTTTCAAGTTATCATTTTCCATCTTTCTTTTATTTTGACTATAATTTTTGTTTTACTTTGTTCATTCTGTGCTTTCTCTTAACTAAGGTACTGAATGCACATGTACTTTTGCTAGTGAGCTGGCCATCTTTCTGCCTCCTAATTTGTCCATTTTTTTCAGTTTTTCACAAAAGTTTCATGTAGCTATTTTCTCCTCTGTGGTCGACTGTTTTTGCAAACCAAGACAATATAGACCCTACACCAGGGGTGTCAAACTCAATTTCATTGAGGGCCACATCAGCATTGCAGTTGCCCTCAGGGGGCCGGGTGGGTATGGCCAGGGTGGGCGTGGCCTACTGGGTGGGCGTGGTCAGCTCTACATCGTTGGCATCAAGGGTGCCTATGGGGGCCTGGGCAGGAGTGGGACAGATCTGAGGGTCTCTGGCAGAAGGAGGGTCTCTGGGCCAGGGCCAAGGCAGTGGGGGCCGTTCCCTCACTGTTTCCAGGATGGCTTCGGGGGCCGCATGAAAGCACTTAGCAGGCCGGATCCAGCCCCTGGGCCTTGTGTTTGACATGTCTGCCCTACACAGATGCAAAAGAAGATCAGTCTTGCCTATGGATGGTGGCATTCCATTTATAGGGGGTTGCTGTAGCTAAAGTTTGCAGTTCACATAGAAGAATCAATACAGATTTTATGTTAAGCAGATAAATTTGCACTGGGTGTATTTAAAGGTATTTGGTACCAGTTTCTAAACTGTAAAAATAAAATAAAATAAAGCAAAACAAAACCTCAGACTTTCTTTTTAAAAATGAAAATCCGCATAACTTATACGTAATATTAACTTTAATCTGTTTCAGTGCCAGTAAATGGGTTCCAGAAGTGCCTATGCACATAACGTGCCTGAAAGAATTATTAGAGTTGTACAAAACATTCTGAAAGATACCTTCCTTGTGGAATTCCTGTGGGTGAAGTTCCTCTCTAAAGCTGCTCCTTGAAGCCCCAAAGTACTCATAGTACAATCCACTTTGAGGAGCTTCCAAATTCATCTGTTATGAGACCAATGGTGAAGCTAGCTGATCCTGTAAATGGTTTGCACACTTCAACTCATTAGTAGTTATAAGTACACTTAAAGTTATATTCTGGATTTCCTTCAATGAACTTAAACTTTATGGCTTTGTGTCCCATTTGTATCTTCACCACAAGCTACACAGGCAAATGTATTTACTTATTTGATTCAAATAAGATAAAGAAAAACACATTGAAATAAACAATACAAATACACATAAGCAACACCAAAATATATACAATATACAGTATGCCAAAGGTATCCAGTAAATAATGCCATCTACTCTGCCTCAAGGTCTGACAGAAGTATTATATTATCTATCTATCTATCTATCTATCTATCTATCTATCTATCTATCATATGATATATCATATCATATAAAACCAGATAGGCTAAAATTAAAATAAATAAAATGTTATATAATAATAATAATAAACCTTTATTGTCAAAGTACAACATGTGTACATTGAGATTAGCTGAGCCTCCCCCTGTGCTCTCTCCCCCCAACACACAGTGATAACAAACCCTCCATCCCACCACACTATGTGAACCACGTGATAGAAGAAGCCCTAGCAGCCGACAGTTGCTAGATAAAATACCCAGAAAGTCATTGAAAAAAGAGCCATGTGGATATCAGGGGGAACCTGATCAAAGTAAGACATATCTGCTGATCCAAGGTCACTAGTGTGCCACACTGAGATGGAAAGCTGGATCTCTCCAGGATAATTAGCTGAAGTAATGCTTACATAATGCTTCTGTTTTATAATAACCTTTCATGTCTTTCTGCACTCCATCCAGCTACATGAATATGTATGTTTAAATCCCATTTATATCCCGCCCTTCTCCGAAGACTCAGGGCGGCTTACAATCTAAAGCAGAAATCAATGTGCTTAGCAATAGCCTTCATTCTATGTATATGCCTGCTTATTAGGGCTTTCCCCCCCCCCAAGCGGCATTATTACAAAGTCAGCTTATTGCCCCCAACAATCTTCTGCCAAAAGATTATCTATTTCAGACAGTAGAAAATCATGTTTCCTTCCTTCCTTTTTGTCAAGATATTCATGAACTAGAACAGAATAACAGAATTGGAAGGGATCATGGAGCTCCTAGTCCAACCCATTGCTCAAGTGGGAAACCTATACCATTTCAGACAAATGGTTGTCCAATCTATTCTTAAAAACCTCCAATGTTGGAGTACGTACAATGTCTGAAGGTAATTCCACTGATAAATGTTAGAAGATATCTCTGATGTATGCAACAAACTATAGACAGATCTAAAACATTATTGCAACTGGGGGGAGACCATATAATAACCTCTATAATCGTTTATAGACATAGTTTTGAAGAATAGTAATGTCTAATTTCTCTTGATTCTTCTCAGTGGATCCAGTGGAAGTTATATTGTGACACCAAAAAATAAACTATCAGCTTCACAAAATTTTTGCTGCAGATGTTTTTATCTGAGCAGAATTTTCTTCTGACAAATATATAGTAAAGGTAAAGGTTCCCCCGCACATGTGTGCTAGTCGTTTCCAACTCTAGGGGCTCATCTCCGTTTCAAAGCCAAAGAGCCAGTGCTTGTCCGAGGACATCTCCGTGGTCATATGGCCGGCATGACTAGACGCCAAAGGCGCACGGAACGCTGTTACCTTCCCACCATAGTGGTCCCTATTTTTCTACTTGCATTTTTACGTGCTTTCGAACTGCTAGGTTGGCAGAAGCTGGGACGAGTAACAGGCACTCACTCTGTTACGCGGCACTCGGGATTTGACCCGCCAAACTGCCAACCATCTGATCAACAAGCTCAGCGTCCTAACCCACTGAGCCACCGGGTCCCTGACAAATATATGCAGGACTGCAATAACCTGACATCCAACTTCTACTCTGTCATCATTGGATTGTTCCAGGAAAAGGGCATCTTAGATATTAGGATTGATATCTATGTAAATGGCTATTGTCTACTTTTGACAATGTCTGGTTAATTTAATAATATCTAATGTTCATTTCAAAGAATTTGTTCTATTTTATCCAATTTATATGACCACCAAAGAGTTCCAGTTTGAGAAACCAGATTGCTGACTTCAGGAAAATTTGAGATATAACCCCGTCTTTGTAAATGTTTGCTGTTCTAACTGCACTGTTTCTATATGAACAAAGATTTGATAATTTGAGAAAAACACATTTAGAATTTAGCTCTAAGATCTTCCCATTATTCGCACATCAATACTTTTCATTCTTGAGACTAGAGATATCAGGTTCATAATATTTTACTGACAGGTCAACAAGTTAGGTTCAGCATAATATGAACAATATGGGCCCATAGTGGACATTACATAAAGGAATGCCACAGTTCAGAATGATGTATGCCTGAAGACCCCAACATTATTGTCTTCATGATATCATCAACTGAAAGTACAAGTATTAACTGATTGTGTTTCAACTAATATAGTAAATGTAGTACTACTCCTAACTTACAGATGTGGTTATCAATATTTTTGATATTGGACATATTCAGTTTTAATTGATCAAGATTATTATGTAACAATAAAATATTTTAAGAAAAGTTGGACTGACTATAAGAACACAACAATCTAACAATACAAAAAGTTCTACATAGAATACAAATATATCTTTAATATCAGGCAAGAAATAGTTTAAATGATACAATATCTTATAATGCAATTGGAACAATCCAGATGTTTGATGGCATTAAATAGTACTGTGCTGCAATGCAGATTATATATCTTGGTGGCTTGTTAAAACATGCAGATTTTTATCAGTTTAGAAAGAAAATGCAGTTAGGCTCAGCATAATGTGGATTCTGGATTCACGTCTCATGTTTGTTTAATTACTGTGAGAATTGTAAAACCAATAACTATGTAAATTTGTTTCTAAATTATAGTTTTATTTATGGGTTTTGAAAAATTATCAGAAATTATGCACCTAGAATAACTCTCTATTACAAAATTCTAATTTAATTTTGTTCTTTCTTCTAATGGAATGTTGAAAAATTTCAGTGACCTTAAAAAAAAATCCCAATAGCCAGGATAAAGAGATTTTTGAGGGTGGTAAAGCATTCAAAAACTGCTTTCTCCCTCTTTCCTGCAATGGAGAAGAAGATACTTATGTTCAGAACAAGTACCTGAAATGGCTGCTTTCATTCTTTCAACCTCATTTACCTTATCAGTCTTTTGATTCAAAATGTGCTCTGAAAACAGTCCAAAGAAAATAATCCACGCAAAGTATAAGTGCAAAACTCCTTTCATACTTTCCTTTCTTTGTCTAACTGCAGAGTGTAAATCTCAACCCCTAAAAAAAATTCTGCCGCAAACACAAGGTTTACAAGTTGATGTAAACTCTATTTATATCAGCATACGTCTAACAGTTATGCTTTTATATCTCCAATAGATAAATCATCTTCAAGCAAATCATATTTATATGAAAGGTGGCATCCTTGATTTTAACGTAATAACCCTTTATTGTAAGATCAAACAGAGAAAAACTTTTTTGCCCACATATTCATATTCTCAACAAATCTAAGATAATTTGCACATTTTTAAGATGAGCTGGGGAAAAAATAGCCTTTTTTTGGAGATGTGATATAAGTAGCCCTTTTTTGCAAACTAACTGGTCAGATAACAGTGAACAAACTTTTAAGATTAAACAAGGAGGAAGAAAATATCTATGATAAACAACTGCAAACGTGCACATTAAGGACTTCTGTACTTTAAGCGTGTTACTCATTTTTCATTCATATCTGGAATAGAGGTATATTCTGAAATTTAATATTCTTTGCAAAATTTGCACAGTTGAAAGTCTTTTACTTGAAAGGTATTTCCAGCCATTTTAACATAGGGGAATTTGGTTTGTTTGTTTTTTTACAAATTTTTTTAAAAGATTCAGTACATGTCTACATTGTTTCTTGTCCACAGCTAAGGAACAAAAGTCTTTACATTTAAATGAAGGGAAATGCAGTTAAATTATTTAACTTGGGATTGTTTGTTTTTTTAAGTTAAGGTGTTAAATTATGACACGTTGTAATCTTGGCATGCACAGATTTGTTACTCTAAATTTTATGCACTCAGGAGATTTTTGCAGTTATTTCTGTACTTCCTGTCACATAACATTTTATGTAGTTTTTAAAATAAAACTGGTAAGATTTTCAATCATGGAAATCATGGAAATTAGAATTATTATTAATTGATTACCTGGCAACTATTTAGGCAAGACCTTCCCCACATCTGTGAAAAATGTTTAGAAGATATAATCTATTTGATTCCATGCTATAAAACAAAATGCAGCAAGATCTTCAGAAGGACTTAATCGTAGTATCCAAACTCAGAATAATTTCATTAAGTTTATCTGTTTCAGAACAAAGGAACTTGACACATTGTGATTAGCCAAGAGTTGTTAGTAAATATGGTAAAGAACAAAAAACGAAACAAAAAGCTGTCAATAATACAAGCCTCCTGTGTAACAAAGGGTGAAGTTGAATACAAGCACAGATGAGAATCTGGGGGGGGGGGAAAGCTGGGAGGAAGGATACCCCCTCCTCATTTCGCTTGAAAAATAAAGGACAGAGAAATGAGTCTTGCTGGCAGACAGATAACTTGCAGGCCCTGACCCTTCGACTCACCAGGAATTCAAACACAAAGCTCTTTTCATAGTGACTGTCTTATACATTCTCAGATAAGGCAGCACATAAGAAGCAAGCAAAAGAATTTCCAAAACAGAGGCTACTGCAGACACTGTTGCAATAAATGGTTGTTTCTTTTCTCACTGTCCTTGTTGACGCACACCTGGGAGTGTTTATATGCAGATATGCCACCTCCTTCTTTGGATCAGTTTAAATAACAATGTGGTCTTTCATTCAGGAATCATTAACTCTCCCAGTGATGTGCATGGAAGGCCATAGACAGGCATGATAGAGAGGAGGGAGGAATGGAATCAACTCTCTGACCAAGATTCTTCTCTCATCCCAATCAAATAAATAAATAAACATCAACATACACATGAAGAAAACTGGGCACATTTATACCCATATTTCAAATCTGGACTCACCATCAGAAATAAAGCAACAGTTGCCTGAAGTTTGTGGTAATTTTTGTCTTGCTCCACTGCACTTTTTTCCCCCAAGGCTGTCCGGACCTTACAGCTCAGAGATGCCACATAGAGGCCCTTTATGTGATATGGCTTATTTGCCTGTCAGACTGAAACAAGTTTCTGCACTGAGCAATAGTCCATTTTGCTGAACTCTGAGTAGCATATCCACAAAACTCCTGTAATTGTCTAGAGCAGGCAGCTAGCTGGCTCTTGGCAACTCACCGCACCCTGGATTCACTTTTCCGTTGCACTGAGAAAAGCTTTAAGCTGTTCGCCTCCTCCTAGTTTAAAAGTTTAGTTAGTGGTGGGTGGAGAGAGGATTCAGTTCAGAAAGGAAACTGCGCATAATCAGAACTTGGAGAGCTTCCTCTGTTCCTCTCTCCTCCCCCCTTCCCAACCAAGCTAAGCAGCCACTGCTCCTTCATAGAATTTAGGAATGTAAAGGGAGGACTCGAAAGAGGCCCAGTCAGACAAACCTTTCTCAATCAATTAGCTTGCAACCATTACTTGTGACCTAAGGTCACGCAGCATAAGTGTGTGGGGTGTGCCTTGAGGAGCACCAAAGCTGCTTATTAAAACTTACATAACCCAAAGTGTGCTAAAAAGAAAAAGAAAAGAAAATCAAACACAATTTGGAAATGGGGGAATGAGGGAGAGAAACATTTGCTAATATTGGACTAATACAGGAAGTTATTAGATTTTTAGCAGAAACTAAGTGAACATTGACCTTAGGGATCCAAACACTTCTATGGATTATATTTTTCTTTTAAAATGTCCATTTTATTTTGTGGGACATTGATAAGGCTGATCGGTGTTTATAGTGTAATAGCTGACACTGTTAAATGAAACTATGTTAAGAAAAAGCTGGATATTTGTTTTGAATTTGATTTTGTTACTTGTCAGGTCAATTTTATTCTGTTTGTAAACAGACTGTTTTCAGCTATGGTTTCTCCATTATGCAATTCCTTAAACATTTCAGCTTAAAAGCAATTAGATCCACCACAGAGGCAGAATACTTTTAGGCTAAGAATACATGTTTTTCATTCCATTAACCTGCCATACTGATTATGGAACAAATACAACACTAACTTAATATGTTGTCAGAAGAGAAGGAGGGAAATGTAGCACTGAAAAAGTCAAAAACATGGCCTGATTTCCAAAGAAGACATTACTGTATCACAGGAATTATATGTCTTTATCTCAGTCCAAGGATAAATTTCAGTTGAACAGGCCAAAACTAAAGAGGTTCTCTAAGAATATTAAGGGAGAAGTAGATGCCAAAAAATAACTCATAGACAACAAATTTCTGCATATCATTAACAACTTAAAACATTTTCATTGTATGATGCTATGCGGAGCAACATTTTTGTTGATGCTATGAGAAGCAACTTATACCAATTTTATTCAGCTTGGCATAGGCTCAGGTTTCGAAATGTGCTATCAACTCTTTTTTATCTTTATATGAATTGAAAATTGCAAAAATAACCATTCATTTTTATACATCTCCTAAAATTTGCCTTTTGCATACAATTTCTAGAACATGTTTTCTAAAACAGGGATTGCCAACTGGAGGTGTTCGCATCCCCTGGGGGTGCGAGATGATATTCCAGGGTGGGTATGAAAACTTGGGTTTTCAAAATTATAGTGTATATGCATACTTAGTTGCCATTATTTCAAACTTTTGTAAGGGGTGAGAGAATATATCAGAAGAGTTCTAGGGGTGTGGGGTATATTAAAGGTTGAGAGCCGCTGTTCTAAAACATAGATGACCATAAAAGATACCACTTTCCTTAATAGAACAGAGAACATAGTAAGCCTGGAAGGGACTTTGGAGGACCTCCAGTCCTACTCAAGCAGGAGATCGTGTACTATTCTGGATAAATAGCTGTCTAGTCTCTTCTTGAAAACCTTCAGTGATGGAGCACCCACAACTTCAGGAGGTAAGCCATTCCACTGATTAATTGTTGTCACTGTCAGAATATTTCTCCTTAGTTGGATCTCTTTTCAATGATCTTTCACCCATTATTTCTTATCCTGCCCTCAAGAGTTTTGAAGAATATGTTGTCTCCTTCTTCTGTGTGACAGACTGGTATCATATCACCCCAGTCCTTCTCTTCACTAGACTAGACATATTAGTTCCATCAATCATTCCTGGTATGGTTTAGCCTCCAGACCCGTTATCACTTTGGTTGCTCTGCATTCTTTCTAGAGTCTTAACATATTTTTTTTTGGATGCGGTATTCCAAGTGTGGTCTCACCATAAAGTGATACTATTATTTCACATGATCTTGAATGTATCCCTCTGCTAATGCAACTTAGAACTGCAGTAAAATTTTTGGCAGCTGCTGCAAACTGGTGACTCATATTAAAATGGTGGACTGGTAGCATACCTAGATCCCTCTCACAGTTGCTATTGTTGAGCCAGGTTTCACCTATACTATATATGTGCTTTTAGTTTTTGTGGTGTATATGTGTATGTGTACATATATACATACGTATATTCTAGAAAAACATGTTGGTAGCATACTTAATGCACCTGGAATGTAGATTTGACTAGATTTTTCAACTTCTATAACTGTAGTTTTACAAGGAAGAAGGTAATAGTTCTGCATGGAAATAAAGACTAAGGAGATAAATCTAACCAAGTTTGTCATGAAATAAGCCCAACCAAACACAATGAGATTGATTGCAAATTAAACATTTATTTGATTGTACTATCTCATCAAGAGCCTATTTTCAAAATTCTCCTCACATTTGGCAGAAAAGAAAGTTAAATGATAGAATACAGTTTTTCAAAACAAGATGATTTATAAGGACAATAAGATGTATAAGGACAAAAAGCAAGTAAAATAAAATATTATTAAACCAGTTTTACTAACTAGATTTTATGTTGCCATCCTAGTTATATTGGAATTGCTATTTGATTAGAATTACCTTCCCGAGGAACTATAGTTATTGTAGGATGGCAGTGGGGGGGGGGGGTTGAATAGGGGGGAAGTAGAGAGAAGAAGCTAAACTGTTGGAAAATCTGGGAGTCCACAAGCCACATTACACAATAATCTGCCTTTTGAATATGAAATATTGCCATTTGAATTAATAAGTTTTATCTCCAAGATAAAATGAATGGAAATTTATCATAGCAACTCAATATAACAGAAGCTGCTTGTTATTTGATGTAGCAAATTTCATGATCTAACTGACATAGTTGAGACTTGGACAAATAATTGCAACAAGTGATTTTAAAAAATTCATAGGCTTTAATATTTTTTCATATTAAGTAAGATCTACTGCTGTTACAACCATGAGGAAAAGCCTGTTTTGTGCTTCAAAGAAATGTCAGTAATGCCTAGCTTTTTAACCATATATAACAAAAAAATTCCAGATTATAATAAGTAAATAACATTTACATGCATTAAATGTTTCACTTCGTGACATAATAATATCACAAAGAGATTGGTAACAAGAGTATACATACATGTGAATGCATCCTTATAACTGAAGTTCAAAAAATAGCTCAAAGCCTGCAACTATAATCAGTATTTTGAAATAAGAAAGCAAAAAAATAAAGTTTATTTATTCAATTTCACTGAAGTTAAACTGATCACTTCAAACAGCTTCCAGAATGCTCAGCGAGCAAGATATCTAATTCCAAAAGGAATGGGATATTTCTATTCCTCATACTATCTTATTAGGGAGCACCTGCGGCCGGCATCAACCTCCCTCCACCCAGTGCGCTCCCACAGAGAGGGCCTCCTCAGGGTGCCACCGGTCAGAGAATGCCGACTGGTGGCCCCCAGGGGGAGGGCGTTCTCTGTGGGTGCGCCTGATCTGTGGAACCGTTTACCAGTTGAGCTCCGGATGGCTCCCGACCTTCGCTCCTTCCGACGTGATCTAAAAACCTATTTGTTTGAACAAGCCGGCCTGGTCTGATGGGTTTGGGTTTTTATTATTGCTTTTAATTAATTTATTTATTGTATTTGGGCACTATGGTTTAATCTGTTTTTAATTTTTGTATTTTTGTATTTTGTTATTTATTGCCCTGTTCACTGCCCTGAGTCCTTCGGGAGAAGGGCGGTATACAAATTAAATTAAATAAATAAATAAATATCTATATGATTACCATAAACCCAAGAAACCTCTTATAAAATCTGGAGTCCTTTAAAACAGACATTAATCTAATATCACAAAAAATGCGCCCTTTTTACTACTCTTTAATCTCTTAATCTGGGGTAGAGTTGGGGCAACTGAACGGAGCTGAGCATTTACTGGCCAGATAGCCTTCCTGACGCCATGAGAAGTTAACAACAGATTTTTTTTTCTTTGTGCCCTAGGAGAAAAACATCTGCCACTACCTAGGATTGAAAACTCTCAACTTTCCAAGTGGGAGGTGAGCGTCTTCACCATTAGGCCACCATGCCATGCAATTAATCTAATATTATATTTATTGTTTTAATGTTTTATATAATTATATAATTATTGTTATCTTTTGTCATGTATTTTACAACATGATAAAAGATATTAACATGATGCAACCCAGAGTTGCATGATAGCGAGATGGATGGCATATGGATTTAATAATTACATGAAAATTAAATAACTAACTACATAGAGAATGTTACAGATTTTCTAAAGGACATATTGCCCATGAAAGAATGGAAGAAAAATATCATAGAAAACCAGAGGTCTTGCTTGACTCCTGTTTGATATAAACCAATTACCTAAAACTCCAATACGCTGAAGCAGTAAAATAACAGAATAACAGAGGAACCTTGAAAGTCTTCTAGTCCAACCCACTGCTCAAGCAGAAGACTCTATAGCAGTGATGGTGAACCTTTTAGAGACCGAGTGCCCAAACTGCAACCCAAAACCCACTTATGTATCATCGAGTGCCAGGTGGGTGCGGCCCATTGGGTGGGTGTGGCTGCGGTAGTAACGGCAGACTGGGTGGGACTAAAAAGTTTAATTAATCGGTTCCAACTTTGTGAGAATTTTTTTTCTGTGAGAAGTTGAAATTGATTGATTGACTGAACCTTTTTTTTTTTGCACACGGTGGTGGAGGCCTAAAGCAAAAAGGCTTTATAAAACCCAGCTGAAGGCCTAGGACTGGGGTGATGGCATCCATGCTCACAGAGAGGGCTTTGCATGCCACCTGTGGCACACGTGCCATAGATTTGCCATCACGGCTCTACAGCATTTCAGACAAATGGTTGTCCAATCTCTTCTTAAAAACCTCCAGTGAAGGGCTTCCGGTAGCGCTGCCGCGCCGAATGGTGGCGTTCTGAAGCCGCCCGATCCTGGGAAGCGTCAAAACGCCCGGAGGCAGCGAAAATCAGCTGTTCCGCGGCGCTGGAGCTTCTCCCTTGGGAGAGGCGAGCCTGCCTGGATAGAGGTAGAGCTCCCCTGCGATTCTCCCAAGTAGTTTGGGGGATAACAGGGTGAGCTCCCTCGGAGCCCAGGCTTTCTCCGCTCCCAGGACGTCTTCGCTCCAAAAGGAGTGGAACAAGACGCGAAAACTGCACCTGCTGCTTAGAGGGGATTGTGAGTATTTTGTTCCTTTGGAAAGCAGGCAGAGCAAAGCAGGAAGATCTGAATTTATAAATTGGATTTCAACTTTAACTCAGTTTCATTATCTTCTTCAAGTTTCAAGTTTGAAATGGAGTAAAAATGGCGCTGGAATGTTTCTCTCCTGTGTGAAGTGACTGTGTTTGAATATTGTTATATTTTGCTACAAAGCAGGAGATACAATTTGCAACTGACTATCCAGTATCGGATTTTGTGTATTTGAAAGCTTGTTCCCTATTCTTCTTATTGAAGGTTAAGAACTTTGAGAGAATTGTTATTTCTTCTTCCTTTTTTTTTCTTTTGAACTTTGATTCTGCTGGGTGAAAGAGGAAATTGAAACTTAAGAGATGGCTGCGAGACGTGGGGGAGGGCCCCCGCTTTCTAAGAATGTTATCTCCTCACCTATACCACAAGCTGCAGGGCAGACTTCGATGAAACCTACAGTACAACCACCCTCTCCCCCACCTCCTGAATTTACACTGACAGACATCCAGCAAGTTGTGATGCAGTCAATGCAAGTTTTGCAACAAGAAATAAAGAATCAAAACAACCAGATGAGGGAAGATATAGTGCTTGCACTCCAGGGCTTAGCTGCACATATAGAACGCCTGGATGTTCGTGTGGACTCAGTTATGGAGTATGTGGAGAACTTGGAAAATAAAATTATTGATGTTGAACAGAAGATTGATAGAGCAGAGGCCAAGATTGACAGAACAGAAGACGAGGTTATTATATCAGAATATAAGAACATGGAGTTTGCTTTGCGTATCAGAGGCCTCAAAGAGAATCCTAAAGAAAATCTGGAATGGGAAATAGCACAAGCAGTGGCTCCTGTTTTGAAATGGGAACCTGAAGAACTACTTAAGGAAATGGATAAGATATTTAGGGTTAACTCCTGGATTGCTAGGCAAAAAAGTCTACCTAGAGATGTAGTGATTTATTTTTCCAGGAGAGCAACCAGAAATTCTATTATCCAGGCTTTCTATCGGGAAAAATTTCAGATTGCAGGCCAAGATATTATGATTTTAAAGGAGATACCTTCAAAAATTCTTAGAAAGAGGAAAGACTTTGTCTTTTTGTCTGATGAGCTTAAGAAGCGACAAATCCAGTTCAGATGGGAAATACCTATGGGAATTGTGGTAAATTATGCAGGGACCAGATATAGACTGGATACAATCTTAAAAGCAAAAGATTTCTACACTAAGGTCCTGAAAGCAGGTTTACCACCATCTCCCCGAATTAAAAGAACAGAAGCTAGACAAGATGATAAACAATTGAGTGAAGGGGCAATGTTACTGCCCCTTGAGGAGACGCAGATGCCGGAGGCCATGGAGCAGAGTTTGGCATTAAAGGAAGATCTAAAAGAACAGAGGATGACAAGAGCTGCACATAAGCGTATGGAAAAAGAGCAAAAACAAAAGCCTGTAACTGGTCCAGCTACGCAAGATGCGGCCGTTTCAGAGCCTGTGGGAGGAGCACGTCCTAAGAGAGCAACAGCTGATCTTCAGGCCATGTTCCAAAGGCTCATGGTCACCAGAGATGGTGAAGTTCCTGACATGGAATGTTAATGGGTTAAATTCACCACAGAAAAGAAAGAAAGTATTTTTTTTATCTGAAACAACATAAAAATGACATTGTTTGCTTACAAGAGACACATATTGCATTAAAAGATCAAAAATATTTGATTAATTCCCGATTGGGAACACATTTTGCATCTTTTGCTCCGGACAAGAAGGCTGGAGTGGTTATTTACTTAAGAAAAAACTTTTCAGCAAGATTGATTGAATCGGATAAACAAGGGAGATATGTTAGTATTGAATTAACATTACAAGGAAAGAAAGTTCTTCTTATTGGATTATATGCTCCAAATCAACAACAGCAAAAAAAATTTAAATTTTTACATCAGAGACTAATTGAACTGGATTACAAATCTGTTATTATGATGGGGGACTGGATTGGGGTTTTGGTGCCATCTGAAGATAAGAAGGGATCTTCTAAAAACTTTTTTAATTCAAAATTGCCTAAAGCTTTTTTTGATTTGAAGGAAGATCTGGAATTAAGAGATGTATGGCGGGAAAGGAATATGAGAGACAGAGATTTTACTTTTTTTCGGATAGACATAAATCTTTTTCCAGGATTGACTTCATTTTGATTACTACTGATCTTTCCTCTTCGGTTAAGAACGTTAAGATTTTTCCTAGGACAATGTCTGACCATAGTCCTGTTTGGTTGGAGTTCTTTGCTGAAGACACTAGTAGGAGATCCTGGAGGCTGAATGAGAATTTATTTACAAATGACTTGTTCTTGCAGAAATGTAGAGAACATATGAAAGAATTTTTTGTCATGAATATGCATAAAAGTACCTCGATGGAAATGGTTTGGGATGCTAGTAAAGCCTATATGAGAGGGGTTTTGATTTATATGAATAATGCTTATAGGCGTAAGCAAGTGCAAAAACGTTTAGATATTGAGGAAGAGATTAAAACTAAGGAGAAAAAGTTCATTTTGAATCCATTGGATAATAATTTAAAGATCTCAATACATTTATTGAAAGAACAATTTAATATGCTATTGGCTGCTCAAGTAGCAACTAATTTGCGTTATGCCAAACACAATACTTTTTGTAACGCCAATAAGCCTGGTAGATGGTTGGCTTATCAATTAAGGAAGAAACAGAAATTACGTACTATAGACAAAATAGAATATAAAGGAAAAGAAGTCTACCAACAAAATTTGATTAAGAGGAGTTTTCTAGATTTTTACTTGAAATTATATTCTAAAGAGAATATACAAGCTTTAGATTTAGACAAGTATTTACAGGGAGCTCATTTTCCAAGACTTCCACAAGAACAACAACTTGAGATGAATTGCCCAATTACATCAGAAGAAATTTCTTTAGCTATTAAACAGTTGAAATTGGGCAAAGCTCCGGGAACAGATGGATTAACAGCAATTTATTATAAAAAGTTGCTGCCTGAAATGATTGAACCCTTAAAGATTTTGTTTAATGAAATTCAGACTGGAGGCGCAGTTCCTCCATCATGGAGGACAGCGTTTGTATCATTGATCCCAAAGGAGGATCAAGATCTTACTCAACCTAAAAATTATAGACCTATATCGCTTTTAAATACAGATTATAAGATTTTTGCTAAAGTATTGGCTAATAGATTAATGCAAGTTTTGAAACAAATGATTCATAGTGATCAATCGGGATTTATATCTGGGAGGTATATGAAATATAATGTAAGACAAATTGTTAACTTGCTTGAATATTTGGATAAGAACAACCAAGTCTCCGCAGCATTGATATTTTTGGATGCAGAGAAAGCCTTTGACCAATTGAATTGGCAATTTTTATTAAGAGTTGTTGAGGAGATGAATTTTGGAGAAGGTTTTCTACATGCTATTAAAGCTATATATCAACAACAAACTGCACAAATTATAGTTAATGGGGGATTAACAGAGACTTTTAAAATTGAAAGAGGTACAAGACAGGGTTGCCCCCTATCACCATTATTGTTTGTTCTAACATTAGAGATTTTACTAATTAAAATTCGAGAGTCCTCTTTGATAAGGGGAATTAAAATAAAACAGAATGATTATAGATTGAGAGCTTTTGCTGATGACTTGGTTGTGACAGTATCCCAACCGTTACAGTCGGTTATAGACTTGATGGAAATTATAACTCAGTATGGTAAGGTTTCTGGGTTTAAGGTGAATAGTAATAAGACTAAGATATTATCCAAGAATTTATCTATGAGTGAAAGGGATATGTTATCTAAATTAACAGGTTTTGAAATAGTGAAGAAGGTTAAATATCTAGGAGTATATATTGCAGCCTCAAATGTAAAATTGTATAAGAATAATTATGAAACACTATGGTTGAAGGTACAAAGGGACTTAAATAATTGGAAAAAATTACAATTATCATTACTGGGAAGAATTGCAGTTGTTAAAATGAATGTTCTACCAAAGTTTCTCTTTCTGTTTCAGATGATACCTATATTGAAAAAGGATGCCAACCATGATCAATGGCAGAAGGGTATTAACGAATTTATCTGGGTGGGGAAAAAACCAAGAGTTAAATTCAAGATTTTACAAGATGCCAGGGAAAGAGGGGGACTCAAGGCGCCGAATTTGAAATTGTACTATGATGCGGTTGCCTTGACCTGGGTTAGTGATTGGCTTAATCTAACTAACAAGAGAATACTTCATCTTGAGGGATGGGATTTGGTATATGGATGGCATGCATACTTGCTTTATGATAAGAAGGTAGACAGGGCTTTTAAATCCCATATTCTTAGAAGTGCTTTATTGCGTGTCTGGAAAAAGTATTATTATAAGTTAAATTATAAAATACCGATTTGGGGAATTCCTGGACACACGATAGAGGGCGTATCTATGGGAGTGAGTATGGATATGGTTTCTTATAAGGAACTACTTAGATTGCAAGGGAATGATTGGCAACTTAAACCAGTAGAGGAGTTAAGACAAGAAAACATAAGTTACTCTTGGTTTCAATATACCCAATTGAAAGCTAGGTGGAAGTCAGATCAAAAGGTTGGCATCACAATTACAGATCAAAATTTAGTAAAGCAAATTAGAGATTCAAATTGTGCACATATAAAGAGGATATATAATGCTTTAATTGAATTGGATTCGGAAACGGAACTGGTTAAAGACTGCATGATAAAGTGGGCACAAAATATTCAGGAACCAATTTCGTTGGACACCTGGGAGATAATTTGGGTCAGAAATGTTAAATTTACCCAGGCTCAAAATTTAAGAGAAATTTTTTATAAAATGTTTTATAGATGGCATCTGGATCCCAAGAAGCTGTCCAACATGTATCCTAATCTACAGTCTAAATGTTGGAGGTGTGGTAGTTTAGAAGCTACCTATTTTCACATGTGGTGGACTTGTAGAAATATAAAAGCTTTTTGGATTAAAATTTGGTGGAACATTCAAAAGATTTTTAAGAGAAAGATAAAGTTTTCCCCGCAATTGTTTTTATTGGGCATTGTTGTAGATTGTGATGTTAAAGAAACTAACTTGATGTTGAACATGATAACGGCAGCACGGTTACTGGTGGGACAATATGGGAAGAAGGATAGTTTGCCCACTGTAGAAGAATGGGTGTTTAAAGTTTCGAATCTTGCAGAAATGTCTAAGATTTCTGCTTATCTGAAGGATCATTCACAGGAAAGATATATTTCAGTTTGGAGGAGATGGATAAATTATATTCAAAACAAATATGGGACTAAAAAGTATCATTTAGCTTATGAGTAGATTTTAGTGGGATATTGTTATTGGTACATTGTTTGTAGTTATGTTAAAAGAGAGTTAAAGCGCATTATGAATTTGGTTAATTGTATATTATGCATAATTTTTATTTAGAATATGATTATTGTAACTATAATCCTGTATTTAGCTCTGGGAAGTGGGGGGGGAAGTGGGTGGGTTTGGGGTGGGAGGGATTTGGGGATATATTGTAAAATTTTGTTTTTGTAAAACTCTTTAATAAAAAAAAACCTCCAGTGAAGGAGCTCCCACAACCTGAATGCAAACCATTATGTTGATGAATTGTTCTAACTTATTTCTATGTCTGTTCTCTCCTTTATTAGTTTCCATCCATTGCCTTTTTTTCTGCCTTCAGATGCTTTGGAGAATAGGTTGGTTCCTTGTGGCAGCCCATCAAATCTCTTAGTATTTATTTATTTATTTATTTATTTATTTATTTATTTATTTATTTATTTATTTATTTATTTTTATATACCGCCCTATTCCCGAAGGACTCAGGGCGGTTTACAGGGCAAAGTTAAAAGACAAAATAAGAATTAAAATAGAATTAAAATAAAATTAAATAACAATTAGTAGCCCAAAGTTTAAAATTTAAAAGTTTAAAAATTAAAACCCCTTAGTCCAGGCCAGATAAATCAAATAACCAAGTTTTTAGGTCCCAGCGAAATGAAAGAAGGTCAGGGGCAGTCCGGAGTTCCACAGGCAGATCATTCCACAGGGCAGGCACGCCCACCGAGAATGCCCTACCCCTGGGGATCACCCACCAGCACTCACTACCGGCGGTACCCTAAGGAGGCCCTCCCTGTGGGAGCGCACAGGACGATGGGAAATTGATGCTGGCAGCAGGTGCTCCCTAAGATAAGTTATGTAAGCATAACTTTTATGGGTTGTAATTTCTGGGATTTTTTTTCAATGAAAACCATCACTTTGAGAGCTTTACGTCATGATCTGAAAACCCTTAACACTGATTACACTTTGAACATACTTAAATGCACCTTTTTTCTTTATTAGTGCTATAAATATTAAGAGAATGAGCACTGACCCTTAAAAAAAGAAACCTATAAATCAGGGGTCTTCAAACTTGGCCCTTTCATGACTTGTGGACTTCAACTCCCAGAATTCCTCAGCCAAGTTTGAAGATCCCTGCTATAAATGAATGCATATCTGAATATTAATCATTATCATGTTGTTATTCATTATTATCTTCATTATACTATGTGGTTCAGCTTGAGTTGGTTCACATATCTTAGTATTCCCAGTGTTATTTGTTTTGCTTTTCTCTTATAACAAATTTGAAAAATTGTGATCTAGGAGACTTAACAGGTACCAATATGCACAAAATGGAAATAAGCATGCTATCATATGCAGTAGCTGCAATAACGGATTTTTTCCCATGTAAATGACCAAATAAAATTACGGTATACATTGTAATAAATTCAGTCCATATTGGTGTGTTTCCATTCCAATTCATTTTGTTTTTAGCTGTTTCTATGTTTTTCTTACTTTTGTATCCCACTCTGACTCCACTGGAGTTGGGCAGTCAATATATAAATATTAATAATTAATACATAAATATTCTGATTTTAAAATTTTGTAAAATCAAAATATAAATTCCATGGTTGTTAAATTATAGTTTATCAATAGTTTCTAGTTCCAGTTGTGTCAGATTTACTTTTAAGTTACAAAGTTATTTTAGACATCAAAGCATACTCCCACAACTTGGTTAGCCATTCTTAGGTTAAGAGGATCTGATAAACTTTTTAGTAAGAAGCATATAGTATTCAGGCAGCAATTGTAATTTATAAATTTAATTAAGTTGAGATGTTAGATCTGAAACAGTTTCTCATCTATATATGTCATGTATTTGTTTATGTACATGTACAGTATATTTATATGATGTATATGCATATGAATATGGATATGATGGGAAACTATTTCAGGTTATATGTATGAGCACAACTATTTCCCCAATACAGAAATTACAATTCTATCTAGTCATATAATTGATCCATTTGGCCTCATCTGAAAAGATAAAAGGCAATGAGGGCATAGTTGAAATACCTGAAGAGAACAAAGTTACAGGTCACTACTCATTTTTATTTTTATTTTTTTAAAGCCTCATCAGATTACATTTCCATGGAGGGGGAAAAATCTGTGGAAAAAATGAATAATCATCTTATTACAGTAGGGAAAGAAATCAGAAATTGCATTATATCTTCCTGCTGAGTAGCAAAAACTAAATATTTGCATGTTGTCACCAGTGATGAAGATGGTCATGAAAATGCATAATTTTATTAATTATTTCACTTTACATATTTTCTGTGCACTTTTTACAACCAGGAAAATATCTATTCTTTAATAGGTGTTATGTGTGTAAAGTTTTTCATATGGATTTTGTAAATTGAGAATAGTGTGATGTTAATATCAGCATTACTACTTTAAAATGCATCTATACATGGAATAAATATATAGTTACCTGAAATTATTGAGTTGTCTCAGGCAAGGACGAGAGAGAGACGATATCTTCGGTTCAAGGATTTATTAACATAGCCCGGACGAAAACAGAACGAATACAACAGCCTTATATAGGCAACTGTCAAACAAGTCAACGAATCAGGGACGGGTGTTTTCCCGCCGAGGGACCCTGTACCAATAATCAGCTGGCAGCTTTTGACATTTCCCCAGTGATAACGCATGCGCGTTGGGCTGGGGGAATCCTGTCAGCTGGCTGCCCTGGCAGCCGGGGACGGAATAATCCGGCCGGCATTTTGACAGCTAGCGCCTGTCAGAGTATGCGGTCTAGGCGAATGCACCATTTTGACAGCTTCGCGGCTGCCGCTGCTTTGACAGTCCGCGGCTTCTGCTGTTTGACAGCTCATGGTCTGGAGCGCATGCGTGGCTTTTGACAGCTGTCAGAGCGGCCGCGTGGAGCGGTTTTGACAGCTCGGGAAGCGCGACTGCGCGTGCGCGTTTCCTTTGACAGCTGTCAGTGCGGCCACGTGGAGTGGCCTGTGACAGCTGTCATTTGTGGAATATGCTGCAATTATAGTTCAAAACTGAGTTTAAGCAAAATAAGTTGTAGTGACTAATTCCCATACAGGATTCTTGTCCATGCAATAAGAAATGACATGTTGAATTAGGTGTTGTGTATAAAGATGCCCTAAAGGAATGCGGTGGCTCAGTGGGTTAGGATGCTGAGCTTGTTGATCAGATGGTCGGCAGTTTGGCGGGTCAAATCCCGAGTGCTGCATAACAGAGTGAGCGCCTGTTACTCGTCCCAGCTTCTGCCAACCTAGCAGTTCGAAAGCATGCAAAAATGCAAGTAGAAAAATAGGGACCGCTATGGTGGGAAGGTAACAGTGTTCTGTGCACCTTTGGTGTCTAGTCATGCCGGCCACATGACCACAGAGACATCCTCAGACAAGTGCTGGCTTTTCGGCTTTGAAACGGAGATGAGCACCGGCCCCTAGAGTTGGAAATGACTAGCAAGTATGTGCGGGGGAACCTTTACCTTTACCTTTAAACAGTGCTTTTTTTGTAAAAGAAAAAGGTGCCGGAACTCACACGTCATACAACCCGCCTTGCGTACGCTACAAGGTTCCATCCAAAAAAGGTGCCGGAACTCTGTTCTGAGCTTTCTATGAGAAAAAAAGCCCTGCCTTTAAAGAAATCAACCCTGATTGTTCTTTGGAAGGGCAGATACTGAAGCTGAAGCTCAAATACTTTGGCCACCAAATGAGAAGAAAGGGCTCAATGGAAAAGAACCTGAAGTTGGGAAAGTTTAAAGCAAAAGAATAACAGGACGACAGAGAATAAAGTAATAAGATAGTGTCATTGATGCAATGAACATGAATCTGGGATACAGTGGAGGATAGGAGGGGCCTGGCGTGCTGTGGTCCACAGACTCATGAAGAGTCAGACTCAAGTTAGTGACTGAACTACAGCAACCACAAAATTTAAAGATGAGATAAATTTCTCACATTTTATAAAAAATGTTCAGATTTGCACAGTGCTTTTTTTGTAAAAGAAAAAGGTGCCGGAACTCACACATGTCATACAACCTGCCTTGCCTAACCTACAAGGTTCCATCCAAAAAAGGTGCCGGAACTCCGTTCTGAGCGTTCTATGAGAAAAAAATCTCTGGATTTGCAACTGATTTCTTCACAGACAACCAGACAGGTTTGATTTAGCCTTCTCTTTTGCTTTTGTTTTCCTTTCCCCAATTACCAGGAAATGACCTACATCCACGAGGGTTCAATATCTGCATTCACACTTCGGCTTCTTTCCTGAAAATCTAGGTTTAGTCAGTGACAAACCTGGTGAAAGGTTTCAATATTTTATTTTATTTTTTGAAAGAGACAGAATGTTACCTGCAGTTCACTTGTTTATTTATGCTTTGTTTTCTTTCAATAAAATGCTTTAAAGACAACTACCCCGCATCAATTTGTATCATACAGCATAATTCAAGGATTCTTATGCTGTCCTCTTTATCAGGTTTTCTGTGCTTAAAAATGCATATGTTTTATATGAGATAAGCAGCACAGAAATCTAATAAATAACTAAATTAAATTAAATACCTTGTCTTGCACACTTTGTCTAATTTTGTAAAAAGGGAGGATTGGACTAAGTCATACTTGGGGGAACACCACGAAGAATTCTGTGTGCTGTAAGTTAGACTAATTCAGTTCTGTATTGTTACAAATAAAACTATGTGCATATGTCTATGAAGTGACCAGGACTCAATTATAGTCGAAGGGGTCTTTACCATTAGTTGTGGAGAAAATGTGCTATGTTAATAACAGATTGCAGTTCCCTGGATAAATTGATGTTGCTATTTTATTTGTTTTGAATCTGTACAAATGCACATATGTTGCAAATATCATTTCTAAATTTAGAGAATGAGGTTGGATAAAATGAATTAATGAGCAAATAAATTGGTTGCCAACTAACCAGCAGAGGGCATAAATATATGAGAAAAAAATCTTTTTGGTATGTATTTATTCTCAATTCTGTACAATTGCTTGCCTCAAACTTATGTTGTCTCTATTTATGTTTTGCCATTAACAAATATTAAAAGTTGATGTTGAAGCCTTCAATTTATGGAACTAATACTGTGATAAATATACCACGAAACTTGCAACAGATTCAGATAATACTTTTAATCTGAAAAGTAAATCACGTCACAGTCATTGTCTGCTTTCCTTCACTGTTGTTCCAGACAAAATACATCAACTCACACATTCTTTTTCTTTTCTATCCTTTCACATTTAGGCATCTGCTCATATGACCTATTCCTTTTCATTATTATGCTATTCTAACACCTTAAAGGCAGCCTAGATAGAAGCTTTTGTATATATTAGAATGTTGAAAATTAGTCTGAAAGAGTTCATATCTCAATCCCTATGATAACTGAAATGAAACTATTCTGTAAGTAAATTGAAGGAGGTTTAACTTTATTTCCATCAAAATAATTAAAACTTACATATTTTAATAAGTCACTTGAGTGGGTTGCACAGTATTAAGTTTATGTGTTTTGCACTTTGCAAAAAGAAAGAAGAAGAAAATTAGCAAGAGGAAGAAAAAATATCATAGAATTGAGAACAGAAAATACCTGGAATTAAATAAATGCATAATTCTTTTATGGAGAAGAAAAGAAATAAAAAGCTATTGGAATTATAACCATTGAAAAATACATGTTATAACCAAATTGAAAAATACAATTTTAATATTTTGCTCATCTGTCCTAACTTTACAGTGCTATCTTTAATTTTGAGTTAATATGTCAGACTATATTGACATTATTAATAAATCTTTAGTTCTTCATAAACATTGTCTAACCAAACTTGTTTTATCACAAAAAAAAGCAAAGCGCAGTTGGAAATGGTAAGTAGAGACCAACAGGTTCCCAGAATATAATATCACTGGCAATTAAAAAAAAACAACTTTCTTGTAAAAGGTAATGACAAACTGCTTTCATATTATTGCAAAAAAAAAAAATGTGGATATACCATCAGAAATCAAATTACAAACTAATACCAGTATCTCAGTGTACCTGGAATGAACCCAATAATCTTTAAATTGCAAATTAATTGTAAAAAATACTGATGTATCATTTGTTTTATAGACCATGGTTTGCTCCGCTGTTGTTCTCTCTCCTCCCAAATACTTGAATGCCCAAGTTTTGCTTATGACTCGTTTGAGTCCAGATAATGTCATAGTTCTGGATGTCACATGCTCATAAAAAGGAGTTTCTGAATCACTAATACATATTAAGGTATACATCAAATTCATCCTAATCCCAAATTGAATTGCATACATAAGGCTACTCACTGTTGTTAACTTACTTCTGTGGCCTTTGTGGAACCAAGAATATATACTGTAACACCAAATATTTTCTAAGAAAATGCTGCTTGCTGTTTCCTGAATGTTCTTGCTCCCTATTTATAAAGTGGTAGGATAACAGTAAGCAGAATTTTTAAAAATGAAATGTTGTTATTTGTCCTAGCTTCCATAAATGTCTACATCTTCTTCTAAATTTTGAAAATTAGTTTTTTACCAATGATCCTTTGAGTATATTCTGTATGTGTGTGCTTGTAGACACCATCTGAGGAAATTCTACCAAGAAAATCTGCTGGTTGGTTTCCTAATTTCATAAGACAAAGAGGCTGATTTTCTCTAAAACCTACATTGACTTTATATTTATGAATACTATTTATAGGTTTTATAGTTCAATTTGCATATATGTCTTTTTTTATTGAAAAGTTTTACAAATTTTTTTACAAAACATCCCCAAAACCCACCCCCCCCCAAACCCCCCTCCCCCCCACTTCCCAGAGCTGAATACAGGGTCATAAATATAATAATCATATTCTAACTAAAATTATCCATTATAAAATTAACCAAATTCATAATGTGCTTTAACTCCCCATTAACATTGATACATTCAAATTATTAAAAACATAATAATAACTTAAACAAAAATATAATCAATACTAATATAATAATAACTTAAACAAAAATATAATCAATACTAATACTAAAGTTAATAAAAATCTAAAATCTACTCATAAGCTTAATGGAACTTTTTAGTCCCATATTTATTCTGAATATAATCTATCCATCTCCTTATGTCTTATAATATCAAAGAAGAGTATCCGTGAGCTTTTAAAAATACTAGAAAATTGAGGAGTCCTTATGCTCTTTGAGCTTGGTTGTTTTCTTGCAGATGTTTCATTACCAAAACTAGGTAATACCATCGGTGCTAGTGATTGAGTAGCACTGCTGATGTTACCTAGTTTAGGTAATGAAATGTCTGCAAGAAAACAACCAAGCACAGAAAGCAACGTCCCCTCATTTCAATCCTGCGCTATAAATATTCTTTTATTGGTACTACAGATCATATGGTTTCATTACTTGTGATACTTTGATAAAAAAAGCCAATAATGACATAATAGAACCTGACTATTCAATTAAGGTAAAGGTAAAGGTTCCCCCGCACATGCGTGCTAGTCGTTTCCAACTCTAGGGGCCGGTGCTCATCTCCGTTTCAAAGCCGAAAAGCCAGCGCTTGTCCGAGGACGTCTCCGTGGAAAACAGTGCTGTTTTCCAAAGGCAGAAATATTTCTGAACTATGCCTTTTTCTGCGTTCTGGTTAAAAATAGAAGTGTTCTACATATAAACCTCATTTACCAATAGTAATTGGGACCAAGAACTCTGGTCATGTGCTCACACCAACTTATAATGTTGCCTTTGTTACATGAATTCTGCCCAATTACAACTTTCTGAGGTTAAAGGTAAAGGTAAAGGTTCCCCCGCACATGCGTGCTAATCATTTCCAACTCTAGGGGCCGGTGCTCATCTCCGTTTCAAAGCCGAAGAGCCAGCGCTTGTCCAAGGACATCTCCGTGGTCATGTGGCTGGCATGACTAGACGCCAAAGGTGCACGGAACGCCGTTACCTTCCCACCATAGTGGTCCCCATTTTTCTAGCATTTTTACGTGCTTTCGAACTGCTAGGTTGGCAGAAGCTGGGACGAGTAGCAGGCGCTCACTCTGTTATGCGGTACTCAGGATTCGACCCGCCAAACTGCCAACCTTCTGATCGACAAGCTCAGCATCCTAACCCACTGAGCCACCGCGTCCCTATTCAATTACAACTTAGAAATTTATTACGATACAGTACATTTGTTAATTAATAATTAACATTATAATTGCTTATATAGAAATGTAGACTACTTCTGAAAGGCTTTTTCCAGAACTACTTCTGAAAGGTTTTTTTTAAGCTTTCAACACAAATCCCATGCATACATTTATAAGAAAAAAATACACTATAGTTTAGTATGATATGCTAGATAAATATTTGAACTGTTAAATCAGTGGTTTACAAGCATTTGGGGATTCCCAGTCTATTCCTTCATAATAGACTGCTGCTTTGTCCTCTTGTCACTTTAAAGCATTATTTTCTAAAACTTGATGAAAAAATGGAATGAATTACAGGACATACAAATGTTAATATGTGCAAGATCAAAAGTCCTGGTGAGCTCTGCTTTCTGAATGCATCTTCTCTGTGTTTTTCTCATACATTCTGTGGTAGGTCTGAGATACTATTGCTTGCTGTCACAAATGTTTTTTTGTCACAATCAGAAAGGGTAGAGACAAATTAAGAAGAAAAATTATAGGACTGTAACACAAAGTTTCTTTTCTTACAGGGTAAGAAATTACCTTACTTTGAAAGAAGTGATCAAGAAGGGGTTAAGATATGTTTTCCAAGAAGGAATAGAAAATAGACAGAACAATTTTTGAGCCATCTTCTGCAAGATAAAACAGATTTTTCTTATCCCCTCTTTGAAATATGTAAATAAATTTATTTCTTGGGAAAGAAAAAAATGCCTTATGGGCCCTGGGTTTCATACACTGCTCTCCATATTCCAGTATACCCATGTAGTCAATCAAAAATGCCTAAAGGTAACTTTTGGATCAGAATTCCAGAGTTATGATGTACTTTATAAAATTTAGTTGGCATTAAGTCTACTGAAGTTGGATATGCTAAGTTGGACTTAGCACATCATTAAAGCATACCATCACCATCACATCAATAACCAAATCTGAGATGCAGTTCTATTCTGAATATTTACTATTTGGTAAAGTTGGATAAGAAATTAATATGAAAAATACAGCCAAGGATTAGTAAAATAAAATAACCAACATATAAAGAATGGTTGGTGAAATTACTTATGTCTAGTTTAATGAAAAGAAGGAATCAGAATAACATGATCGCAGTGTTACAAGATCTAAGAGGTTGCCAGAAAGAAGAGGGAGTCAAATTATTCTACAAAGCATCTGAAGGCAGGACAAAAAGCAATGGATGGAAACTAATCAAGGAGAGAAGCAACCTAGAACTAAGAAGAAATTTCCTGACTGAACAATTAATCAGTGGAACAACTTGCCTTCAGAAGTTGTGAATATTCCAACACTGGAAGTTGTTAAGAAAAGATTGGATAATCACTTTCTGAAATAGAATAGGGTTTCCTGCCTGAGCAAGAGGTTGAACTAGAAGACCCCCAAGGTCCCTTCCAACTCTGTTATTCTGTTCTGTTCTGTTCTGAATCAAATTTGGCAACTTGCCTTAAAAAAACAGTTGACTGATTTTAACATAAAAATACCAGACAAACCCAAGTGGTTAGTTAACAGGACAGTTTTTAAATCAAAGTGCCAAGATTCGTGCAATGGACAGAGTAAGTAAGCCAACAAGCTCACATTTTTTTTAATCAAAGTAAACTTTGAATATTACTTTCATAGTATAAACACACATCACTAATGGATGCATATAAAAAAAAGTTTTCTAAAATAGAAAGTGAAGTAAAAAAATAATACAAAGTAAAATTGTAATTCATTGGTTAGTAATGTTACAATTTAAATGTTATTTTGCAACAAAATGAGTGCACATTTTTCATGATGAAAACAATACATCACAAATTTATGTACATGTACACATACATCCCCACCTCCACACAAACACATATTACAATAAAGGTTCAAGAAGATCTTAGGCACATTCATGCTACAGTGGAAATATTAGTAAAACTATTGAAAGCTAAGAAAAAATGGTATCAGGATAAATACTGGCATGTTACATTCAGTAGCATGGGGAGTTACTGCTAAATTTGGACTGCAATCGTGTGATTATACCATCATTAAAATATTTCAACACTGCATAATGGTTAATATCTGATAATGCCTTGAAAAGGAATGCAATTTTAAAAGTAGCATAGGACACTTTTTCCTAATGACATGGCTTATAATTAAAGGTGTGGTATTAACATCAATATTATCGTCCTAAAATTAAGGGTAATAGATTAATTGATGTAATGTAACTACAAGTGAAGAAACATGGTGGCTTTAAACATTTGTTGGTGGTCAGATTTAAAATAATATTTTAAACCAGAAAAGAACACATTAAAGTGGTGGACAATGAACTGGAAGTATAGCAAAATTGAATAATTCAGATCCTGTCCAATAATTCAAATTCTGTCCATTCTCAGTTTACTAATGAGAATGGAAGGGATAAAAGAACTATGTTCTGAATCTGAGACTCTGCAAAGACCACTAGTAAAGATGGCTGGAGCTGTGATGGTTCCATCTATCATGCTAACCACTGATTTTTAAAGAGTTTGACATATGTCGTTCATCTTCTCTTATAGTAGTCTATCTTGTTCCCAAATTTCATCCCATTATGATTTTAAAAATTCACTTGTATTTTTCTATGTTTAGATGCAGTAGAAAAGAATTCAGAATTTATTGGTTTTCCTCCAGAATAATTGGTCATGAGGATTTTTTAGATCATGCTTATCATGTTGTTTCCAAGCTTAAACTCTTGTCTGAGCCACTGAAGCAGATCAAATAGTTTCTTCAACTCCTTAAGCATATTCTTATTTTAGCAGAATTGAAATACATAGAAATTTTTAGCTGTTAGATCTAGGTATATATCATTTGGGGTGGGGAGGAAATTGAAAACAATTACTCCCAAGTTATAATGGGAATAATTTGCTAATCTCATGAGAAAGAAGAATCCAAACTACAGACCTAAAGACCTATATGATTTTTTTTCTGGTCTTTTATTATGTTGTAATTTTGTAAGGTTTTTTCCTTAAGAAATTGGTGGCAAATTTTAAAATAATTCTGATATCTTCTTAAAATGTCAAGAGATGTGGAAATACATTAAAGAAATGAATTGATATGAAGAAATGAGATGAAATGAGATAAGACCTTTATTGTCATTTTTTTCTGCTCTCAAAAACTGTGAGTGAATCTTGATGTTCTGCTTTGAATACCACGAAGCCTCCTCCCAGAAGGTAACAAGGAAATCAGGTCATGAAGAGGATGTGTAGTGTCCCAGAAAATCCTGTGGACCCTGCTCAAGCATCACTTATATGCTATGTCTTTCATAGGAGGAAGTGAACTTACAATAATCTTTTCTACTATCCTCATCACTCTCTGCATTGCCAGCTGAGAATAAACTTTCATTTTACATATTTAACATAAAATGTATTACTTATTTACACTATTTTCTTTCTCTCTCCCATGATTATATAAAAATCATCTCTAATTCAGTCAATGGATCTGATACAATTAATATAATCATTCTGTGCACCTTTGGCGTCTAGTCATGCTGGCCACATGACCACGGAGACGTCCTCGGACAAGCGCTGGCTCTTCAGCTTTGAAATGGAGATGAGTACCGGCCCCTAGAGTTGGAAATGACTAGCACACATGTGCGGGGGAACCTTTACCTTTACCTTACAATAATTTATAAGATAATAATATGGTGAAGAGCAATTTACATATACAGTAACATTTTGAACAGAGCTAAATGCCAAAAGTACAGAAATAAACTATTTCAGCCTTGACTTTAGCTTAAATGGAGGACAGAATGGATAGAAAGATTTTTTTCTCAGCTATTATGAAGTATTACAGTCAATGAAATCATGATCTTGAATATAGAACATGTAATTGTAGCAGAAATACAAAATAATATTTTCTTACATATTTAGTTAAAACTTGAAATACCACTGTATGTATAGATAGCACAAAATCTATCCCAATTTATTTCTTGGATACAGACAGCTTAGATTTTAATCTTATACTCAATTACTTAACCTTTATCTTGTGTTGTGTCACCATCCTTTTACAACATCCCAAATGGTTATAGGAAAAGCAATAATCAATGTGTCCTATATTATTCACAACAAGAAGTGATAGACATTTAAATTAATAGGCTTTTTTGTAAGAATTTAATAGACACTAATTTAAATGTGAATTAATATAATAATTGCTAATATTTGTAAAGTTATTATATGGAAGTGTATTAAAAGAGAACTGATTGTTGTGTTGATTTTCCAGAGATTTCCTCTTTTAAAGTATATGCTGGGAAGATGCTTTGCAAAGGTTGCCTCAGTTGGCTTGCAATTGTTTTATACACTTTCTTTCCCCTTTCTTCATTCTTTTCTGAATATCCCTGGAATAAGTAATTACTGTGGGAACACTTCTTTACAACTCTTCTCAAAGAGTGGAATTGGCAGAGACTAGTTTTATAAAGTTCACAAACTCAATAGTGCCTTATTGCCAAAAACAAAGGGACTTTAACTACAAGCATTAAAAATACACTAAGAATATGAGATAAGCAAATCTGTGAATAAAGATAAGTCTTTAATTGAGAAGAAAATGAAGGATTAAGCTAATGTAGTATTATAAGCAATATGCTGAGGATTCAAACTCTGGCCTACGTTACTATTTTGGATGAGGCGATTAAAAGAGCTTTTCAAAAGACAGAAAGTAGCACTCCTCAGAGACAGCTTCAGCTTAAACGCACAAGAACAGAGACAATGGCTCCAAAGCCTGCTGCATGTGCATAGATGTAAATAATCAAGATAATTGAAGTCTTTACAAATTAATTAAAAATAGAGTAGTAAATGAGAAACACAACTCCCACCATGGAACTGCTACATTAAAATATATTCTTATTCGTAGAAGAGGGAAAATAAAAAAATAATTCAACATCTAAGTTCCCTCTTTATTTTTCAATAATTTGTATTGATTCAGAGCTCAAGTTAATCATCTGCTATCTTAAGCTCTTACCTTTAATGTAGGAATAAATAATAATATTGTATTTCTTCAGAAGACTGTTAAGACAGTTGCCACGCACCCCTGCAATAATGGAAAACTTCCTATAAATAAGGATTTAATTTTTTAAAAAAAATAATGCCAAAGATCACATTTGGACTTTGATTGATATGCCAATGCCGGCCCTAGAAAATGCAAGCAGAATCAGCCCAAAAAATAAATTTGGATTTAATGTGATTTGGATTTAATACGATTTCACCCATTTATGGAATAGTGTGTCCCATTTGTCCCAATAAAGATACAACTTGATGGTCACATTTAAAAAGATTTTAGGGATAGAGTCTAATACCAAGGCTTATTGGGGAGGGGAGGGGGTTAGTCTGTGCACTTTTGGTATAAATAGTTGTCTTACAAGTTAGGGAGTCTTATGAAACTGATTAAAAAATGATAGACTACATTTATGATGGATCTGGTGCATTTGATAACTAGATAATTATCAAGTGAGCCAGTCTGAGCTAGTGGTTAAAACATTAGGCTAGAAAGCAAGAGACTGTGAGTTCCAGTCCTGCCTTAGCCATGAAAGCCAGGTGTGTAACCCTGGGCCAGTTACTCTCTCTCAGGCCAAATCACCTCACAGGGTTTTTGTGTGGAAAATAAGAGGAGAAAGGTGTATTGGATGTGTTTGCTGCCTTGAGGTATCTATAAAAATAATATAAGCAGGATACAAATAAATAAATAAAATATAAAAATAATTATGATAGAAATAATGTATATATAAACCAATAAAATCATACATAAGAAATATGTCTGTCCATTGGTAAGAATCATAGAACACTGGCTAAAGTAGTGCAAAAAAATTTAATAAATATAAATATATAAATATAAGATGCTGGTATGAGCTCAGAGGGAAAAATTATTTGCCCTTGCCATTCATTCATAACTGTCCTTAGATATATTTCTTTCTCTGATATGACCTAAGACATATCTTCATTGACTGATTCCTGCTCATAGATCATAAGCATCCTAGCATATTATCAAACAAATTTTATTTGCATACACTTTATCAAGATATTTAAGGAATGACCGAAGGATCAAATAGTCATTATTTACTTTAATTTACAGTAATGCAAATCATGATTTTATTCTGGGATATAATGAAAAATGTATATTTGATGGGAAGACAAAAGGGAAATAATTTAAATGAAGAAATTTCTGTAAGAAAGAAAAAAAAGAAGGAATGAAGAAAGACCCACTAAGCTGTAAAGATGAATTTCCGTTAATTGAATTTTAACATTTTATTTATTAAGGTTGATGTGTTCATTAGTGGCATTAACATTATGTTTTACATCACCCGTAATGTCTAACCATTAAGTTTTTCAATTACAACATATCCAAACATGAAGGAGTTAGCAAGAACTACCACCAAGTAACTATTTAGCCACAGGATAGGAAACTCCTGAACTAGAATCAATTTTGTGGAAAACACAGCCTAAAGAAAAAGTTAGGTTTGCCAGAAACCCAAGAGAAGAGCTGGAGGTAAGGCATTTGGAGGATAGCTTATTTCACCATCGTAATTATCTAAAACTAGAGTTTTAAGTTAAGTAACAATACTTCCTCAAATTAAGAAAGGCCCTTTCAGTGACATAAGGTAAAGGTAAAGGTTCCCCCGCACATGCGTGCTAGTCGTTTCCGACTCTAGGGGCCGGTGCTCATCTCCGTTTCAAAGCCAAAGAGCCAGCGCTTGTCCGAGGATGTCTCCGTGGTCATGTGGCCGGCATGACTAGACCCCCAAAGGCGCACGGAACGCTGTTACCTTCCCACCGTAGTGGTCCCTATTTTTCTGCTTGCATTTTTAGGTGCTTTCGAACTGCTAGGTTGGCAGAAGCTGGGATGAGTAACAGGCACTCACTCTGTTACGCGGCACTCGGGATTCAACCTGCCAAACTGCCGACCTTCTGATCGACAAGCTCAGCGTCCTAACCCACTGAGCCACCGCGTCCCTTTTCAGTGACATAGTGTAGCATAAACATTATCTTTTTGAAAAAAGAGAACAAGGAAGAAACTATAGAAACTATATTACTTTAAATTTTCAATACAAGTAGGAATTAATTCAGGATGTTGATAGGTCAACAAAAGGGTTAACAACTAAACTATATGCTGTTTTAATGGAATATAAATTCTTGCCATTAGATTAACATCAATTTGGGCACATGACCCATAGACTATTACAATGGAGAGGAATCAAAATGAATTAGTAATGAAAATTATAATAAAGAACTGTTGGCTTGTATTGATTTAGAAAGATAGTGCTATTTATAACAAAATTCTAGAAGTAATAGATAATTTTTAGAGAAGACTTATTTGACTGATAACGTCATATGAATATTTTTATGTTGTTAAATCATTTTATGTTGCTTTGTTTTTAGACAATAATAAGAACAAGAGTAAAAATTAAATATAATCATCGGAAATCTTGAAAAGTTTTCTTTCCCTTCTCTCTTTCTCTCTCTTGGGGGAGGAGGAACCAAACTTGCTGGATCAAACTAACGCCTTATAATCTAGGAACAGATGTGGCAATGCTGCAATGGTTAGTTAATTAAAATAAAGACTGTCAAAAAAGACTGTCAGAATCACTGTATGTGCTCCATTACACAAACTCAACAGATTCCCTTCAAATCTCTGAAACAAGTTCTTTCAATATTCTTTGCTTTACTGTCGCAATTCATAATGCTATTTCACAGAGAATGGCAAGCATTTCCTTTTCCAAATATTTAAAGCTCTAATAAGTTTTGTGCTTTTCTTTCTTTTTTTAAATTGGTACTAAGGAGAATCAAGTCAGCTATGAAAAAAGAGGATTTAATTAAAATGTCTTTTACAAAACCGATGAAAAGAACTGGCAGCAGTTGAAGAAGAAGTGGGAGACGCAAAGCTAAGCTGTAAACTGAAACATAAGGAACAACTAGAAAAGCCGAACATGCTTTGAATGTAAGTGGAAGTATACCTGTTCAGTTCTGATTACAAGTCCATCAAGAGTTTAAATAACCACTCTTAGCAATAAAAGCTTTCAAACACTCCATTCTGATCTAAATGGATTCCATAGGCATGAGGTTCTTTTAATAATGAGAAGACAACTCTGCCTGAAGGCATTAAAAAAAACTGTCCACAGGAATAATAAGTAACCAGTGAATACAACTTGTGGGATGTGTGAAAATCTTCTCTATCATGCATTTAGATTTGTCTAAACATCAGTGTATGGTTTCAAAAGAAAGAATGCCTAAATTATATAATTTGATATATAAATGGCCAACCTTATTTAGACTTTGTGAAACCCAACGGATTAAAATATATAGAAAAACAGGGAAAGACTTTTCAACTTAATTGGAACTCCATTCTAGAATACCTTGCTCTTTAAATGAATTTATGTCACAGTAAAAAATAATTTTTAAAAGTCTACAATTTTATTTGATCATGAGTTACTTTAGTTAAAGAATGCAAAAAGATACAATGTAAAATATTTTACCTCAATAAATAAGTAGTAAGCATAACATTTTTGATTCATTCATTTGAATTCCCTTTTTCTAGTTTTAGGACTTGTATGAAGAACAGTTGACTTTCTAGGTTATATTTATGCAGAAATATTGAACATTCAAAAGGATTCACAAACTTTGAAATACCAAAGTACAAGTAAAACAAAGAAATAGCCAAAAGAAAGAAAAAAATCAATTCAAATCTCCTGAGAATTTATAGTCTTCCAGAAGAATTCAAGTGAATATTTAGCCCAGTAAACTTTTCATCTTAAATTCTGAACAATTCTGCTAGCAGTACAATAATAGAATAAAATGCAAACAATACAATTTAAAAATGAAGACACTCAAGTCACAAAATCAGTTAAATCTTAAAATGCATACATAAAACATCATTTTTTCTGAAAGTTTAAACTGTATACAAAACTGTTCAAGTGTCTGAAATAGTAAGCCTCATTATGAAGCAGTTGGAGATTAGGGGTCATATACAGTACTACACTATGTGGTAATGCAAACGTTGATAGAGTGGTTTGTAGTCTAGGCTTAAAAAAATTTCTGGCTCTGATTTATAGTAAGCAATCTGTTTTCTAAACTTTGATTAATGGTTTAGATTCCATATAGTTCTTGGCAACATAAGTTTATTAACAAACTCATATGACATTTCCTGGTTGAAGGATTCTTTAAAAAACAGAAAAGAACTGAAGTTGCGTTTCTTAAAGTAGAAATTAAGAACAAAACTAATCCAAAGGTCTGGAATGTATTTGTAGAAATATAGCTACTCTACTATTTTTGAATTTTATGCAAAAAGTAGGGAAACTATATTCATTCTACCTGAACTGACAACATTTCTATCTTATTTAGATTAGTAGTAGTACTGATACATATGTCACAATTCCATTCACCAGAAATTTATCAAAGGTATCTGGAATAATATATGCCATAACACAATGATTGATAGATGGATATTCTATCAGGGCTTTACCTAAATGTTGGAAGACAAAATAACCTTTCTTTCTCTTGTATCCTGTTTCCTTTGAGTATTGGACTGAAGCCAAATAAGCTAAACTATCAGATTAGTTACACAATCATACAAAATCATTTTTTAAAAAGAATGTTTTTACTCATAGCATTAACAAGCCAACTAACAATGAAAGTTAAAAACTATGGAAATTATGAAGTGTTTATCACAAAGAAGTCAATAACAAAAAAAAATGATACCAGTGACAGTGTTCCAATATCTCAGGGGCTGCCACAAAGAAGAGGGAGCCAAGCTATTCTCCAAAGCACCTGAAGGCAGGACAAGAAGCAACGGATGGAAACTAACCAAAGAGTCAAGCAACCTAGAACTAATGAGAAATTTCCTGACAGTGAGAACAACAAACGGCTACAGAAATTGTGGGTGCTCCATCACTGGAGACTTTTAAAAAGAGAATGGACAGCCATTTGTCTGACATGGTATAGGGTCTCCTGCTTGAGCAAAGGGTTAGACTAGAAGGTCCCTGCCAACTCTGTTATTCTGTTATTCTGTTGTCCTATTTTAATAGTAATTTTTAAATTGCTTGATTAGCACTTTTCTGCAGGAAGAATTTGCATCCTGCCACAATACAATCAATTTATAATAAAAAAATAGTAACACGTCCAACTTGTTAAAAAAATTACCCAGTCAACTATTAAGTAATATTATCAAGTTAGATACCATGTTGTAATATATATCTTAATTAGCTAACCCAAGAAATATTTTTTGCTTTCGAACGAGGTTGTTTTAGATTCACATTTTCTTTCACCGGCTTAAGATCCTCTTCTTTCCAGTTGAGCTGACCCCTCTAATGATGACCAATACTTTCTAGTGCTCTTGGTGCCGGGCAATACAAGCCAAATTACAACTCTATGGCTATTCATGGCCAACCATCACCTTGATGGGCTATGAATGGGCACTAACTGATTTTATAGTGTGAGCCATTGATTTACAGCTGCAAGCTGATTTCTCAGCCTTACCCAGAAATGCCTTCTTGAGCCACTCTGCACATTCTCCCCAACCAGCCAAGTATCTCAGGTGTGACATAACAATCCCAAAATTCAGAATGGTCTTTTCTTTAGCCAGATTCAATTCCCCTCCACCAGTTACTGAAGAAAGATTCAAAAGCAAATCCCTTCAAACAAAGATTGTGTCCATGTGGTGGTATTCCAATTGAACCATTGGAATACGTTATGCTCTATTGTCCCAGCAGAATGCCAGGAGCTATTATTTCAACTTCATATTAAATACCCTGATTTATTTTACCTAAAAATGCTATTATCAGATCAATCTGACTCCATTTCTCTGTCCATAGTCAAGTACTTGCTCAGTAATTTGCTCTTTACATTGTAGAATATGTTCTAACCCCTTTTAGATATTTTAGACATCTTGTGTACATATGCATGGGCATATGTACATACATATATTCTGTTTTTGCTATTTTAAATAACTATGATTTTTGTATTTTACCTGCTGGCCTGTGACCAAATATTTGAAGTTGAAGGTGGATTCAGATGAGGCTATTCAACTGCCAACCAATTACATTATACTACCATACCTGGCAGAGAAATACTCCAGATTTCCATGACCATCTTTCCTTCCCTCCTTTAATTTCATCATGGCATCACCATGTAAGGCTTTGAAGAAAATTAGAAATGTCATTTATAGACCAACACCTATTTTGTTTGATGATGATGCTCTATGGAAGCATTTTTCTGCATGTTAATAGTCACAATTAAGGAGTCAAGTATGGCTGCATTCTTGTCTTCTTATTTGACATTTGTACTGGTCTTCACCAAATGGGAATTACATTCCATGACCAAGGTCTACCAAGCATTCATTGTAGATAATCATAACACATTTTATCTGGTTTGTAAAGTTATGTCCAAAATTGGTTTGCAACTATGTATTATTACTATTATAATGAGCATGGTTGTCCAGATACAAACCAGTTCAGTTTAATGCTTGGGAAGTGGTCAAATCTTGGCTTATACCTTTATATATCCTAGACCATAAACTTGCAGAGATGAAAAAAAAACCTGCATATATATACCACATGCTGTATGGTATTATACTACACATATTTGCCATATTGTATTTTCCACAATAAAATGTAAAGTTAAGAAAACATGGTATGTCGTCCTGGTATCATCAAAACAAGAGCTGTTGTGTAATTCAACTTGTTTCTTTTTCTGTACTGTACAGGAAAGAGAGACGGTTGGTATTATTCAAGTATTGGCTAGATGCCCATTATATAAGCAATGTCCAGCATGAAACTTAATGCATCCTTGCCCTTGCAGTAGTTATGCAAAAATGAATCTTACACCAGCACCATTGCCATTCATACAGTATATGCTGATCTGTAAAAATAAAGAATGCAATGTAAAACTCTCTGAGTGCTAAGACCAATGGTCACTTCTTGCCCATTGATTAAAAAACAGGTTTTACCACCAATGAGGAGAGAAAAGTCCACTTAAGATGTTCATTCTGATAGGTGAGTGGTGCATTAATACATTTCAATAAAAAGGCAAAAGGCAACCTTGCCAGCTCAACTGTAATGGAAGCCATCATAGTTGCTGCACTTACAATTATTAGTTTAATGAAAGCTGTCAGCAACAACTTTGCAAAACATTTTTTAAAAAATCTTTCAGCATTCTAGCCCTTATTTCATGACAGTTTATTCAAAAGAAAAAAGGGAAAAACTCATAATAGGTAGAAATAGGATTTGAGATAGATATTGTTGAGCCTTAATCATACTTAATGATATATAATTGCATTCCCCTGCCACATTTACAATTACCATTGCACCAGCTTTCAAATTTGAGAAAAATAAAATAAACTGCAATTTATCTCTCTGAAATTCTCCTTTTTTTGTTTTGCCCTTCATCTGAATCCAAGACAGAACACTGACAATGTCTAATTTCTGCCAAGCCATTAATAGCACGGCCAATTTCTCTTGCACTCAGTCACAAATACAAAATAACTTTACTTCATTGCACTCTGCAGTGCCCAACATTTTCTTTCTCCCACCAGAAATTACCTCCTGGGTCAGCCGTATCAATCATCTCCGCCAGAACGTTTAAAGAGATTTGCGAGCGGAGTGGCCAGCGGGTTCCCTTGAGGTCATCCAGACTGATCCTCTCTGACTTTCAAAACACGCCGATAAACGGGGGGAGGCGTCACTGATGGTACAGTACAGGGGTTTCTCGGGAAAATTGAGTGTATTGGTCGTGGAAGGGCAACGAACCAGCCTCGTGGGGTTAGGGTGGTTCAAAGCGCTGGGCATTGGAATCACGGGGATTCACCAGATGCGGAGCCGCCATTCACTTGAATCTGTCTGCAAAGATTTTGCAGATGTGTTTGATGAGCAGTTAGAAAAGTACACAGGTCCCCCAATATCGTTTAAATTAAACCCCCAGGTCCAGCCCATCAGAATGAAGGCTAGAAGAGTTCCATTTGCTTTAAAGCACAAAATAGAGCAGGAACTAGACAAGCTGGTAGACCAGGGGGTGTTAACTCCAGTCAATGGTGCGGAATGGGAGACCCCCATCGTGACGCCTCTCAAGGCAAATGGCGAGGTCCGTATTTGCGCCAACTATAAGGGGACAATCAACTGAGCTCTGAGCGCACATTCCTACCCGGTCCCCGCTGTTAGCAGCATCCTCGCGTCCCTGCAAGGTGGGTCAGTGTTTGCCAAGCTGGATCTTGCCCAAGCTTATCAGCAGCTACCGGTCAACCCGGAGGCTGCTAAAGTGCAAACGATAGTCACTCACAAGGGGGCGTTCCGGGTAGACTGGCTGCAGTTTGGGATAAGCGTGGCTCCTGGGATATTTCAAGAGGTTATGGAGAAGACTCTCAAGGGGATACCTGGGGTTTGCCCATACTTCGATGACGTCCTAATTGCAGGTAGCTCCGAGGACGTTTTGACAGACTGTCTGAAAGCTGTGTTAGAAAGGTTTAGGGCTGCAGGACTGAAACTCAAGAGGGACAAGTGCAAGATTGGGGTGACTGAAACAGAGTTCCTAGGGTTCAGGATTGATGCTCAAGGCATCCACCCATCAGCAGCAAAGGTCAGGGCAATCAAAGAAGCCCCAATTCCACAGAATAAATCAGAGTTGCAGGCATTCCTGGGCCTGCTCAACTTTTATCACACCTTCCTGCCACACAAAGCAACTATAGCGGAGCCTTTACACAGGCTTCTGGACAAGCAATCACCATGGGTCTGGTCTACCACACACACGAACGCATTCAACGCACTGAAAAGCCTGTTAGCAGGCAATGCTACAGTCACACACTTCAGGGAAAACAAGCCAATCTGTATTGCGTGTGATGCATCCCCTTATGGGATTGGGGCAGTTCTCAGCCATGTAGAGGAGGATGGAACTCAAGCCCCCATCGCATACTACTCCAGGACATTGTCAGCTGCAGAGAGGAATTACGCACAGATTGATAAGGAGGCACTGGCAGTTGTCGCTGGAGTAAAGAAGTTCCATGATTACCTGTATGGTAGGGACTTCCTAATATACACGGACCATAAGCCACTGTTAGGATTGTTCACAACTGAAAAACAGACACCACAAATTCTGTCACCCAGGATGTTACGTTGGTCCATATTTCTGCCAGCATATGCATGCAAGTTAGTATACAGGCCAGGCAAAGAGATGGGGCATGCAGATGGCCTCAGCAGACTGCCCCTAAGGGACACTGAGCCAGACCCCGCGCCTGCTGCCCAAATACTGGCAATACAGGAGCTGCCTGAATGCCCTCTTAATGCTAATGACGTGGCCACAGAGACCCCCAAGGACAAAATCCTGAGCAGGGTGCAATCTTGGGTAAGCAGTGGGTGGCAGGACAAATCACCAGGGCAGGAGTTCATTGCATACTTTTCCAGAAGGCATGAACTATCAACACACAAGGGGTGTCTGTTGTGGGGAAGCAGAGTCATTATTCCCAAGGGGCTAAGGGAAAGAGTCCTTCAGTCACTGCACGAGGGGCACCCAGGGGTGGTAAGGATGAAGGCTCTGGCAAGGAGCTACCTGTGGTGGCCGGGGTTAGACAAGGAAATAGAATAGTAGCAGGGTGCTACACGTGCCAGAGGTCACGGCCCGAACAACCACATGCACCAGTACACAAGTGGGAGGAAACACATGGTCCATGGTCCAGGGTGCACATAGACTATGTGGGGCCCTTCCAGGGACACACATTCCTAGTAGTGGTAGATAGCCATTCTAGATGGCTGGAGGTGGTCCCCATAGGCAATATTTTTTTTTTATTTTAATTCCATTTATATCCCGCCCTTCTCCAAAGACTCAGGGCGGCTTACAAGCTCAGCAGGAACCATTCAGGCGTTAAGGGGGCTGTTTGCAACCCATGGTCTTCCAGATGTAATTGTGTCAGATAACGGAATGCAATTTACTTCATCGATTTTCAGGTGTTCCTGAGGACCTTGGGGATTAGACATGCTACCTCAGCCCCCTTCCACCCGGCCAGTAATGGGTTGGTGGAAAGATTCGTGCGTACAACCAAGGACGCTCTCAAGCGCATTGTTCAGGGGGAATGGAAGCAACGGCTGGCCACCTTCCTTCTTCACCAACACTAAACACCCTGCTCCACAACTGGGAAAAGCCCAGCTGAACTCAGATGGGGCAGACGTCTGATAACAACACTGGACAGGCTCCACCTGAGACGTCGGACCCCCAAACATCAGGAAAGTTTTTAACACTGGGGATTCCATCTGGGTGAGAAACTACAGCTCAGGTCACCCATGGGTGCCAGGGGAAATACTAGCCCAAACAGGGCCCCTGTCCTACAAGATAAGGGTGGAGGGGGGACTCCTGTGGAAAAGGCACCTAGACCAGCTAAGGAAAAGGGCTCCTGAAAGGGTTTTTGAAGACACACTGGGATCCAATGAGGAGGAGGAAGCATCAACACAAGCACCCAGCAGGGCTATCAGAGGGTCACAAGGGCAACCCTACGCCAGGCAGGAAACCAGCAGCAGAAACAGGGAAACTCCAAACCCCAATGAAGGAAGGGCTCAACAATACTATCAAAGTGGCCAACTAAACCCCAGCATTACACAAGCCCCTGGAACAACACACACTCTCACACACAACAATCCACCACCTCCACAGCAACCAGGAGGAACAGGAGACAGCACATCACCACCAGTTGGAGCAGTCCTAAGACGGTCAAGCAGGGCCCACAAGGCCCCAAGTTATCTCTCTGACTATGGAATGTCAAAGAAATTAATTGAAGGTAACAAATTGTATATAGTTAATAAGTTGTATATAGTTGGAGAGAGGGGATAAACCCTCACTATGGGGGAAGGGGTGTAGTGTATGCGACTAAAAGCATACACAGGATGTCAGCACAGCAGGGGGCTGGACAGCTCCAGGCTATAACCGCTTTTGGTGGGAAAGCTGGTTTGCAAACAAAGCCTGACAGCCCGAGGCATGATCAGCTCTGGCGGGAAGCCAGGGTTTAAATCTATTGGTCACCTGCTCTGGCGGGAAGCCCAGGTTTTAATCCATTGGATGGTATTCACCTGGGCAGGTATAAAGATACGCCAGGTAACCCCTTTTCCCCAGTCTTGTTCCTGACCCCAATAAAGAAGTTAACACTCAGCTGAGTGTCCGTCTCTGTGTGCGACCATGCGACTTAACAGTTATATTTATATTAACAGTTGTCTGAATATTAAAAACAACTCTTATATAGAACTTCAATTAAATTCTCTATTGGAGGTAAAGATTTTATAGCTGTTTACTTCTGGATGGCCAAACATTATATCGGAAGAACATGTAATTCATGTAGAATTTTTTTCCAATAGTCAATAGTTGAAATTTAATTATTCTATCACTCTGTGCAAATATTAATTAAAAATTAAAAATGTATTACTTTGAAAGGTTGTATGATCAGGGTTTTAACCTTAAACATTACATATGTGTCAGTACAGCTATTGCCATACTAAATCAGATATGTTTATATTACTTTATCAGGTTAAAGGTATATATTTTTCTGACAAAAAAGAAAAAATGCAATTGTAACACTTTAAGTTGTTTGAATTGGATGTAGGCTAGCAATTTGCCAGTAGGGGGTATTTTTTGCTATTAAAATGAGTATTTTTATGAATACAAAAAGTTTAATGCTGCTCATGTAAAAATATACAATCTACAATAATTAACAGCAAACATTTTTTTAAAGAGTATTATTAAGAGGCATTAAACTAACTCTCTGTATTAAAATAAATTATGTTATAAAACAGCAACAGATTGCTGCTTAAGCATTTTTGTTGCCAACATTAATCTAGTGTTATGTGCAAATTAAAATGTAAACATTATATTTACAAATTTAAGACATTGTCATCAGATGGATACAAACACACATTTTGTGCTTAATATAAATAATTTATTATCAGTAGGGTATTTTTAAAAAATGCTTAACACAATTTCTTTCAGTTGATGTTTAAAACATATGAAATTTTCATTCACAACAGACAGTGTGAATGACTCTAGAACTTACCGGTAAGTTTCATTTGCTTTGTTCATAAGGTAGCACTAAAAAGACACAACAAAGCCAATAAGAAGATTAGTAAACTAACATATTTTACTAATAGTATACAGACTAGGAAAAAGTACCGGTACTGGTTTAAAGAATACCAAAAACGTAACCATAAAAGACAGATTAGAAACAAAAATTAAAATAAACAAGAAAAATGTAAGAAAACACCTGTCTGATCTTGACAGATATAAATCACAGGGACCTGATGGATTACATCCCAAAGTTCTGAAGGAGCTGGCAGATGTTATCTCAGAACCATTGCACTGTATCTTAATGGTACTCTATCTACATGGAGAGAAATAAGCAGTGGGGTACCACAAGGTTCCGTCTTATGCCCATTATTCTTCAATATCTTCATAAATGACAGATGAGGGAATAGAAGGGGAATTCATAAAATTTGCAAATGACACTAAGCTGGCAGGGTTAGCCAACGCCCCAGAAGACAAGCTCAGGAACCAAAAAGATCTTGACAGACTTGAATAATGGGCCCTAGGCAACAAAATTAAATTTAATCTGGAGAAAGGCAAGATTTTACACCGAGGCAGGAAAAACCAAAGATACAAATATAGATTAGGCTCAAAAACAGTAACTGTGAGAGGGACCCAGGAGTCCTAATGGACAATCACTTAAATATGAGCCAGCAATATCCAGCAGCAGTTCAAAAAAAGTGAATACAAACCTTGGTTGTATAACCAGAGACATAGAATCAAAATCACATGAAGTATTAGTACTGCTTTATAAAACTGTATATTGCATCCAGTTTTGGTCACCACATTACTAAAAAGATGTTGAGATTTTGGAAAAAGTGCAGAGAAGATCACTAAGATAATTAAAAGCCTGGAGACTAAATCATATGAAGAACGGTTGCAGGAATTGGATATGACTAGTCTAGAGACAAGAAAGACTAGGATGACATGATAGCAGTAATGCCACAAAGAAGCGGGGGTCAACCTATTCTCCAAACCACCTGAAGGCAGGACAAGAAGCAATAATTGGAACTAATCAAGGAGAGAAGCAGCCTAGAACTATGGAGAAACTTTCTGACACTTAGAACAATTAACCAGTGGAACAGCTTGCTGTCAGAAGTTGTGGGTGCTTCACTACTGGAGGTTTTTAAGAAGAGACTGGACAGCCACTTGTCTGAAATGGTATAGGTTCTCTTGCTTGAGCAGAGGTTGGACTAGAAGTCTTCGAAGGTCTGGTTTCCGGTTCGTGATTGCAGCCCTGGTGGATGCATGAAGGCGAGCCTCGTCTCCAGCATCCAGTTTTATCCCGCTGGGGGACCCTGGAAAGGGTTGAAAGTCACCCTATAGGGGCGACGAGCAAGGAGAGGATCCCCGCTTGATTGCAGAAGGGCGGCAGCCCTTTTGCTTGATCCGGGACAGCTCTTCAAACCGATGGGGAAAAGACCGGCCATAGTAATATGGCTCGTCACTAAGCTGCTGACAGTTGAAGTCAAATTTACTACCAAGCACTTTGAAAGCAACGCGGATGAAAATGGGTGAGATCTTCTCTTTACCCTAAGTACCTTCTTCCTGTGAAAGCTCTTTTAAGTATCTTCCCCTTGTGAGGAGAGAGGGAAGGGAATTTCTATCCCACCCTCTAAGAATGGTGGTGTCTGACTACCAGGGGAATCAAAGCTTTAAAAGAACAATTTTAATCTAATTGGATTCATATGTTTCTGAGATTTGGGGACCAAAAATTTTCCTACTTTTACTGGAGGCTTTTGTTTTTATCTGCAAAAAAGAAATAAAACTGGAAAAAAAAGAATTAGAAAAATTTGGGACTTTTTTTCTTAAAAAAAATAAAAGAAAATCTTAAATGGTATCAGTGACATCTTGTGGTGAAGCTTGGTATGGCAGTTTATTATTTCCTAAAAAAAGACTTGGCTCAGAGCCCAGAACATAGATAAGACTTTTGAGACCTTGGCAATATCTGTGAGAGATTCAATTGTAAGAGAACAGCTGGGCAATAAAATTGGCCTTCTTGAACTGTGAATATAAACTTTTACTGACTATTGCTTAACAAACAACTTTTACTAGAAAGATTATTTACAAACCCGTGAAAGATGGATGAAGACCAGGAAAAAATTCTTGCCATGTTGAAAGCAATACATGAAACTATTCTTTCAACTTGTGATAAAATGAGATCCAAAATAAAAGATCTAGATGGGCTAATCCTTCCAGAAAACTGGCAATCAAATGGTCTCCTTTAATTCAACTAAAATATATAAGAATGGAGATTTATTTGATGATTTAAAAGCGTTGATATGGAAGCTTAGTTGGCAAAGGAAGAAAGCTAGAATAAGGTTGAAAAAATTTGGGTTTTGATTCATTAGAGGGGATTTTATATTGTCAATTAGAGGATTAAAGGGAGATGTTGAGATAAGGGGAATTTTGGTTATTAGATTTAAAATAGCTGGAAACTAGTAGAAAATAAGGATTGGATCTGTCTAATATTGAAAAATTAGATCTAAAAGGGAAAAGAAAATTAATTATCATGAATATGTTTGACTTATTGATCAACCCAGGCAATATATATAATGGTTTTGATTTATTAAAGGGGATATTGTATTATTAAGTAGATGGGAAGTGGTGGGAAATGGATAACTTTTAGGAAATAGAATAAAATTATATTAAATAGATAAAATGTGTATTTTGGACATCATAGTTCGTTATGAAGTGAGATAAGGGAAATCTTGGTTACCCAAGGTCTAAAAATTATGGATATCAAAGGTTAAATTGGAATATTGATGAAAAGTTAAAAATTATATAAAAATTAATAACAGGATATGGATTGTTTATGAAGATTGAGTGTAATTAAGATATGTATAAGCTAAAAATTTATTGATAAATGTCTCAAATGTCTTGAGTTAATATAATTAGAAATGTACTAGCTTGAATACGAGATAGTAAATGTTAAGGGAAAAAGAGAAGAATTATCTGATGTTGTAACCTGAGGTTCGCACTAAAGTTTTTGTTATTAAATTATTGATTAACCCAGTCACCACGTTGCTTTTTAAATGCTCAAATGTAAAATTGGGAAATTAATAAAATATTAATTATATTATATAAATAATAAAATAATATTTTTTTCAGTACCCCCCCAAAATCTTTATACTAAAACTAATAACTAAATGAATATTGCCAGCAGAAATGGAATTATGTATCATTTGTTCTGTTTATTTATGAATGTATAAATTACTTCGGTCAAACTATGTCATTACAACTTTTTCAAAAAAGAAGACCTCAAAGGTCCCTTCCAGCTTTATTCTGACTGTCTTAAATGCATGTCAACCTTCCAAAATAACTTCACTGGTTCTATGGGCCTGGTATGGGACTGGAATTCATTTTCCAACAAAATAGAATTGTAATTTTATTATTTGTTTGTTACATACATACATCACATTTCTACATCACCTATCTTATCTAAGTGACTCAAGTGGTTTACAATAAAAAATATAATATAACAGGGAAAGGAGAGGAGATTGTGATAGCTAAATGGTTATTTGGACATCCACTCAGTTTTATGCAACAAATACTCTCACACCAACATTATACTCCAAATCTCAAATTCCACACAATCAGAAAATATGCTTTTTAGCAATATTTTTCTTCAATACTTTGTAATTTTTTATCTTCCATTGGATTTAATGCCCTTTGCTGAATCTCTCTGTCTGCTTATTGCTTGGAACTTTATTATCATCATGCAGCACATTTTGCTACCCACATCAGCACCAAACTTGTCTCTGTTCTCTATCCCCACTCCCACCGCAGCTGAGATACCACTGTGCCTCAAACCTGGCCTTCATCTCAGCTATTAAGTTGATTCTCTTCATTTACAAACCATCTGACTAACTCAGTCAGATAATAGCCAGTCAAGATGACTTTTTAAAATTTATTGGAACCTTTGACCAATCACATTCCTTTTAAATCTCCTAACAGCCATTCAAACTGGCAAGTCCTTGACCAATCCAAATTGTAATGTATTATGTTTTGGTTAATTTAAGGTGCAGAGTTAAAGCCTGTCTTCCACCACAATTATAACCAAATCACATTAAATTAGTGCCCACTGCAAACTAGTAAATCTAGTTCTCTGAGTTATTCCATTGCATCTTAACTTGAACTATCTACAGAAATTACACAGATTAAAAACAAAGCAAAAATAATAACTGTTTCCTAAAAAACATAAACTGACAGAACTTTCTAATCACCATAGTTTGTAAACACTGTACTCAGATTAGCAATTTCTCTAATCAAGGATATACATGGATTAATTTACAATTTGTTTATCTTCAGTGACTCCAAAACTGATTGTAGACACCAATAGAGATTTTCCACTGGGATCCTTGGTTTAACAAATAGAACAGATAAACCTCTCTATAATCTATATACAGGTAACAAGCCAAACTTAGAAAAGTGCTAAAATATACTGCTCAAAAAAAGAAAGGGAACACTTAGACAACACAATGTACTGTATTTAATAGTAGGATGTCTTATTTTCTGTTCCCTTTATTTTTTTTGAGCAGTATATATGATAGGGAAGCTGGAATGGTGAAATAGTTAAGCAAAGTAAGCAAAGCACTCTCTGGAATTCAATAACTTGCCTTCAATTTGGGTATGGGTAGTTTAGGACTAGGGCAGAGGTCTTCAAACTCGGCCCTTTTATGACTCATGGACTTCAACTCCCAGAATTTCTCAGCCAGGCATGCTGGCTGAGGAATTCTGGGAGTTGAAGTCCATGAGTCATAAAAGGGCCGAGTTTGAAGACCCCTGGACTAGGGTGATATGATAGCAGTGTTCCAGTATCTAAGGCAGGGGTCTTCAAACTCGGCCCTTTTATGACTCATGGACTTCAACTCCCAGAATTCCTCAGCCTGTGTGCCTGGCTGAGGAATTCTGGGAGTTGAAGTCCATGAGTCATAAAAGGGCTGAGTTTGAAGACCTCTGATCTAAGGGGTGTCAACTTTCAAACAAACTTGATTGCAGCCATTTTAATTTCATTTTTGGTTGCCTCAGCAATGAGAGGGGGGAGATGCATTCTTTTAGTTTAGACATAATAATAACTGTTCTGTGAGAACCAAGATCAAGCTATTGGTGGGCTGAGGCTTCATTAGAAAGCCCGCCAAAGTAGATAATAGGGGATTGTGATTTATGACATATTGCAGGGGTGGGAAGTTCAACTTGTTACTTTGTAACATGGGGGGGACTTTCAGTCTTGGTTTCACTTTTGTTCATGCCGATACTATGTAGCCATTAAATGTGTTCTTTGAGGAAAGCAAATGCCTTGGAGTTCTTATTTTTACTGGTCTCATCTATCGGAACCACGACAAAGTTTGCCACAAAGAAGAGGGAGTTAAGCTATTCTCCAAAACATCTGAAGGCAGGACAAGAAGCAATGGATGCAAACTAATCAAGGAGAGAACCAACCTAGAACTAAGAATAAATTTCCTGACAGAACAATTAATCAGTGGAGCAACTTGCCTCCAGAAGTTATAGGTGCTTCAACACTGGAGGTTTTTGAGAAGAGATTGGACAACCATTTGTTTGAAATGGTATAGGGTTTCTGCCTGAACAAGGGGTTGTACTAGAAGACCTCCAAAGTCCCTTCCAGCTCTGTTATTCTGTTCTGTTCTGATTTCTACTCTTGGAAGAAAATTAGGACTTATATAGTTATTATAGCTATGAAGCTATATCTATATCCAGGTAGTCCTCAATTTATGACTGGTCACTTAGTGACTGTTCAAACTCAACAGAATCTTCATAAAAGCTATTTATGAACCATTTTTGAAGTTATAGTAGCCACACACACCATCATGGTCACAAGACTGCATTTTGGCCTCTCGGAAATCAGCTGACATTTAAGGCCATTTGAAGCATCCAGTGGTCATGTGATCATGATTTGTGATGATTTTTTTTTTGTAAACTGGCATTTACTTCTATTTTTGAGCAAAAAATACTCATTGGGAAAAATTGATTTAGACTACCACAAAAAAGAGCAAAAAACTAGATCTGGTCACATAATGCCTCAACTTCTACCCACAATATCTTACGATTCCAAGCTCAGTTATGGTTGTAAGTCAAGGGCTACCTGTATACAGAATTGTATTCCTCCTTTTCCTCTTCCCCCAAATTATCTTTATGCCAACCAGGTTAATTTCAGTCCCATATTTAGGCCAGAAATCAAATTGAGATGAAGTTTGAAGTCCAGAGGCAAAAATTCATCACTTGTTCCAACTTCTTGTGCAAAAGTTCATGTCTTAGACAACAATGAAATATTAAAAGAATTTAAAATATCTTATTGAATATATATCACTTTGTTTATTCTAAAAAAGTACTCTTACACCTTTTATCTCCCTGTTCATGTGAAAAAATGAAATTGGAAGCCTTTGTTGATTTGTACAGTATACTATGAGACAGAAAGAATTCTTCAAATATTAAAATAGGTTTAAGGCACAAGTGGATAAGAATGTACATACATACTTGGCTTAAAATACTTACTGTAATTAAAAAAATAATGTTTATTGAATATTATTTATAATCAGTATTTTATCTCCCTATTGAAAATATTGATAATGTTTAGATGAAAGCAGAAAATCAAGACTTTGAAAATGTAAACACTGAAGACAGTATTCAGCATTTTCAAAGGTGTGTCTTCCTGCTATTATGCATTTAATTAGATCTAATGTCTTTTATATTAAATACCAAAAACATTGGAGTTTATTAAACATCCTGTAATGACTTTCTTAGCATTAAATGTTTGTGAACCACAGCTGAAAAGAGAACAGGTCAGAAAGTATTTTTCTTATTCAAATAATTCCAATAAGATACAAATGCTTTATAGATGGCAAGCATTTCTGTACATCTAGTTGAACTTTATTTTCCTTCCTACTGTATTTTGTGAAACTATATATTGAAACTATATATTGAGTGCCACTGGTGCTTCCAAACCTTTGAAATTAAGCTTTCAATGGATAACACACCACAGTTATATTATCTGGAAAATCTTTCTGCACAAAACAGTTTTCACTTCAAATATATAAATATTTGGCATGCACACAGCTTAGGTATGAAAAGTTAAGAGAAAGCCAAAGAATTTCCTTCAATTTTATTCTCATTCCCTTCACCATCACCATCTACTCTGTTTCCTGGTTTTCATCTTGTGACACACCCAATTCACTTTTGAAAAATGGTGTATTCTTTTTATATTTGCAAGTTTTCAGGTTCTCAGAAAGCCTAATTTATAACATGAAGGAGGTTGCAGTTTTCTGGCACAAGCAATTGTGCAGATGTTATTCCTTAAGGAACACTATCTTGATTGCCTTTGTGAATAATGGCCCAGAGCTGGCTGGCATAGTGCCAAGAGTTCTTTCATAGCTGAATGTATAAAACTACTCTCCTACTGAAAGAAGACCCCCAGTAGGATAATATATTATTACGCATGATTCAAATTACAGGATCTGCGGAGGGGAACTAGTGGCTGAATAAGGATAAGCGCACATGGAATACTGATGATGGCATGATGGAATCTATCACGCATTGAAAGAGACATCGGGGGGGGGGTGTTCCATTTAAATCCTGTATATCTTCTTTTTTTCAAAAGGTTCTATATAGATGATTATATAAATAAATACTGTAAATTAATCATTTTACATATCCGAATTATTTCTGCCACATTTTTATTTCAAAATAAAGCTGTGCTTCTTGCCAAGCATTGCAATCCATGAGCTCTAATTTAATAAAATAGTGTGGAATTAGTCTCCTATCTGATCCAGTTACAGCTGTTTGGATATTGTAGAACAAAACTTGCTTTGTTTTTAATGGAAATCTCTGTATTCCACATCATTCTTTAAGTCCCTTGCACAACAAATTACTATACCTACGAAGAACTAAATCCACATGTTTGACACATCGTTGGTTTCTCAAGCACTTTCCTTTTTAAAGAAGCTTTGTTCAAGAAACTATGCATGAAAAAGGAAGGGAAAGAAATAAGGCATTGAGTATATTTTTCTATTTGCTATAAAAAAAACTCATCCAAGGAGACAGCTATTATTTGGGATATTAATATGCAAGTGTTAAACACACATAGCCAACTAGAGTCTATCTATCCCTTGCTCAAAATAGCCTCAAGCCAGTTCTCTTCTTAACTTCTTTTCACACACACACACACACACACACACACACACAGACACACACTGTTGTATTCAGTTATTCTAGCAAAAAGGATGCTAATCAGGTGCATTGTGTTGGAGTAGGAGGAGTGAGAATAAAATTTGTTCAGAAATGGCCTCAGTCCCATTCATTAATAAAGTGACATCTTGGCTGAAAAGTGGCAGAAAATGAAACAGCACTGAACTTGGTTTAGATGTGGCAGATGCTGCTAAGAGAAAGCACAGCATGTAAGAGAGGTGTGTGTGTGTGTGTGTGTGTGTGTGTGTGTGCCACAAGAGAAGTCTGAAAGCAAAGAAATGTTTAACTGCAGTTGTACGAAGATGCAGAGAATGTCTGCGGCAGCACTCGCGTTACCTTGCATTACCTTCAAAGCCTTGAAAATATTACAATGCAAGAAGCTGAAGCAGAGTGGGAGGGTGGTAAACTGCACGTAAAATCAGATGCTCATTTCATTATATACAAAGAAAAGCCATTGTTAAAAAAAGAAAAGAAATAAATGCTCTCTGTGGAAAAATAAATAAATACACAGTACTCCCGTTATCAGCACCTCCCTCCTGAGACAACAATTTTCACAAAATCCCAGAGCATTTGGGAAAATGAAGCCACCATTTTGCATAGTGATTCAAATTATGCTAGTAGAATAGTTAATTGAGCGACCTAATCTTAGGGAAGGAGAAAGGGGAGTAAAAAAGATACATTAAATAAAGTTCATTACTCTATGATGTAAATGAGTTTCTCACCAATGATGTCACTGATTGGCTGAGATGTGGAGCTGGTTTTGAAGAGTGCAGCATGGCCGGATTGGCTGCTAGCTCTTCTAGTGACTGCCTGCTTGGGCAGCTCTTGAACCAGACACTTTTCTCCCACTCGTGTTGTCGTACGAAGGAAATCTTGTTCATCCAGCTGTGTCTCCATAGTAGTGGCACCCTAAGAGATTCTCCCTCCTGCTTCCCACAGCTCATCTGTAAGGCGGTCGCTGCTGTGAAATACCAGCCTTTGGCACAGAGCCCAGACTACGTTGTTAGATCCGTCTATAATACAGAAAAGACATTTTTTTTTAAAAAATAGCAGTTTGTTCACCAAATTACTTTCACGGAATGATTAATAATGCCCCAATTGGAAATGGTTTGCGTACTTTGAAATTATGCCATACACAAACTTTCTAAAATACACGAGACAACCTACAGTATAAGAGAGCAGCATGAGCTTGCATAGAGAAATCACAAAAAAAGCAAGCAGGCATGATGCCTCTTTGTTTACCTTGATTATAGAATTCTTCATTTTGTTCTAAGAACTGTGACTGATTTCTTGGCAGAGACCCAACCATTTTGATTATGACTGTTGTTGCTTTACAAAAAGAAAAAAGAAAACGGGGGGAGGGGAGTTAAGTCATCATCATTCTCCTACTTGCATCAATGTGGGTATTTTTTCCCCCTCCCTCTATTCAAGAGAGGGGATTCTCAATTAGTATTCTGTTTCAGTATGTCACCAAAAGAAGGAAATGATTTCCAAGCCACCCCCTGCAAATAAATAAATAAATCTGAAAGGCAGGAGGGAGAAACCTACAGCATTTACATCTCAGCTGTCAGAGAGAGAGAGAGAGAGAGAGAGAGAGAGAGAGAGAGAGAGAGAGAGAGAGAGAGAGAGAGAGAGAGAGAGAGAGAGAGAGAGAAGAAGAAGAAGAAGAAGAAGAAGAAGAAGAAGAAGAAGAAGAAGAAGAAGAAGAAGAAGAAGAAGAAGAAGAAGAAGAAGAAGAAGAAGAAGAAGAAGAAGAAGAATGCAGTGATATTAACTTTGCCAGACAATAGAGTACCTACAGGCTTTTCTCCAGACAAGTCTTTTATAACCACTGAGTATTATATGCTACAGACAGTGGCCAATCAGAAAGCTCCTTTCTACAGCAGTGACACAATAGGTGCAACTGGCCATTCTGTCCTCCTAGTCCCTGACAGCAGTTCAGGTTCATTTACGGTGCATGGGAATCTGGGTCCCCCTTTAATATTTCAATCTAAAACGCCACCACCATCAGCATCTCCTTTTGTCTTTAATGCAATTATATCAGTCTAATTACTGAGTACGAGTAGCAGCACTACTGATCAGAAAACGGCAAATTGGCATTGCGTCATACAAATGTGCACGAATCTCCCTGATTATTTCATTAATAAAATGCATTAGTTGCTGATGCCCTACCCACATCCCAATTCACTAGCCCCTTTTCTTTTCTGGCTTCTACACCTGGATTAATCACATTTAGGCAGGGCTTTTTTTCTCATAGAACGCTCAGAACGGAGTTCCGGCACCTTTTTTGGATGGAACCTTGTAGGACAGGCAAGGCGGGTTGTATGACATGTGTGAGTTCCGGCACCTTTTTCTTATACAAAAAAAGCACTGCATTTAGGGATAATTTTGGTTTTTCAGTCATATATATTTTGCCAGTCTTTCTTTCTTTTTCTTTCCTATTCCTTCCACCATTTTGAGTTGTTCTTGGTCCTAGAAGAAATGAAAGCTAGTGAGGTTTCACATCAGCAAAAATGTAGATGGGAAAGAAAATTCCATTTCAGTCCTCAACTGGATCTTGGAAATAAGTCTACAGATTTAAGAAAATATTACTACCGGCAACAAACTTACATTAAACACCTTATGTGCTTGATAATTAACTGCCTCCGTAATAGCAGCCTGTGAAACCACTCATGTAACCAAAAGATTAAATCATCACTTTTTACATATTAGTTCAATGTAATTGCTTTTGTTCAAGGGAGAGAAAGGGTGGGAAGAAAAGTTGTAATACTAATTTTTGTTTTATTCATGGGATTTACATATTCATGAAGAGAATAGCCATTATGATCACTGATGGAGCAAAATGAACAGAAAGGGCAAGGTTCTCCAGCATTCACATTATTAGCATAGCCTCACATACAGATCTAGAAAGAAAACAGTACACCATAAGGAGAAATTAACTGCCTTTTGTTTAGAATATCAAAATTGTTAAACACAGGAGGAAATGGCATTACTATTAATCACCCTTGCCAGTAATAAGAATGTGTTTAGAGCCTTTTTCCCTATGCCTTTGTCATAACCAATCCCATCATTCCAGAATAACAGATTAACATTTCCTTTTTTGCTTCATTTTAGAGACCATTTTAAATGGTTTTTCCAGTCAAGTTCTGTCATTGTATCTTGAGTTAATTTCACAGCATGAATTGTTGCCAACTCATCCGATAATTTAAGCATTTAGAAAATAACCTGAATTACATTTCAACTCTCTGTCAAGGTATACAATCCCTCTTGTGCATTTTGTCTCACAAGCAGAATTCTTGATTTTTGTATAATTTATACAAAAAGAAGGTACAATAGCCATGTTTTTATTTCAATCATTCTATATCAATGATATAATTACTCAAATTACAGTTCAATGAAACAATTAAAAGTAGAAGTAAGATGCATATTAATCCAAATACTGAATAATACAAAAGAAAGCTAAGTCAATGTGTGTAGCAAAAATTGGAAATACTATTCTAATTAGTCGTTTCCCAAGTGATTAGAACCATGTTAATGGTTTTCCAAAAATCATAACAAGATTTGTGAGGCTATAGCAAGCATGCCTTTTCTTTTTTACTTTTTTATAATAAAAACACTGTCATTACCCCAACTAATAGCAGAGCAGCCCATGAACATCTATCTTAATATTGAGTGGAATACCCCAGTGGGAACCATACTTCATCATGACATAGCTTAATTTCTACAAAAGTATGTGTGTATTCTATTTTGCTATACTGAGCCCTTAATAATACCCAACTAAATGGAGGACATAGGTCAGGTAAATGAACCCGGAATTTAAAGAAATAATTTTATATGGGATTGTACAAATTACTCAAAAGTCACAATGGAGTTTGAAAACTTTGCTGCCTCCCACCCTACAGTTGTTCCAGGAGGCACTGAAAACTTGATTATCCTCCCAGGACCTGCAGTAGGATGATTGTCAGCTCCCATAAGATTTGGTTCTGTTTGTCATAGTTCCCCTTCCTCTCTGAATGTTTCTCTTTGTTCTATTGTTTATTGTTTTAGCTTTTATAAAGATCCAGTGGGAGTTGAACTGTTTTTAAATCTGAGTAGAAATAAATTTTAAAATGGGGGTGATTGGGTTATTAACGAATGAAGTAGGAGGCTTAGTCCTTAAAACAAATAAGATACTTTGTTTGCTCTTTAAAATCTTCCTTTATATCCCACACACCTCCACTGCAAAAAGGGATGACAACTTGACTTCCCCAACTTTGGAGAGTCCTGGGATTGCAACTTTTGTACTTAAATTTTTGCATCCTTATTCACAGAAATAAAGGTTCAGACACATTGGTCTATGACAAAAAATAAAAAAATCCATTCCCTCTCTTTGAGGGAATGCCAGAGTTGACATTTGTTCAACTCTGATACCCAAATGCTTGAATTAATATACATCCTTGGTAATATAATCTCTCTAGTAACCAGGAAAAACTATGTATGAAGTTTAATATTTCCAAGGCATTGTTTCTAATAAACATTTATCTAACATTTTATTTATGCAGAAAATATGGGCATTACCTAGACACTCACATTTTACTTGATCTTTGGCATTCAAACTACATTCTTTCTATTCTATTATCATATGTATAAAATTTTGTGCTTTGAGGAGCAGGCAATTGTACCGTTTCATTGCATCTGTAATCAATAACCACATTCTATCTTACTGTATATGTAAAACTAGACATAGATATGAATGCAGCGACAAAGCCCCAAATGCAATAAATACCATGTAATCAAATATTACAGTAAATTATAAATCCAAACTGCTGAAGAACTAACTTCAAACTCTAAATATCAACTACCTTAAAAAGTTTATGAATAGTTAGTAAGGAGACGAGCACAACAGTACTCCTGTCCCATTAAAGACACAGTGCTGCTGAAGCTAAATTTAGTTACATATGAGCAATAAATCAACCATTAGTTGAGCAAAATGATAGATGTCAACCAATTTCGATCTGCCTTCAAATAAGGAAGTCAGAGCTGTTATTTTAGGACAAATTTTTACCTAACCCATAGTTAAAATATCAGTGTAAGTGCATGCTCCTTTGCTATACTGTTTGACTTATTTGAAACTTTACAGACAACTGTAAACCTTTACAGTCAGGTATCAGTCAACCGGAGGTTACCGTATTAAATTACTAAAGGTGAGCAGCAGTAAGATATCTCTATACATTTAGTGATGTTGCCTCAGTAGATTACTCTGCATCTATTTTTCATCCCAATTTATCTCACAGAGTGCTCACTGGAAGCATTTGACAAAAGCATTGCTATATAAATTGCTTTGAGTCTTGGATATCTTTAAGTACATTGTTAAAACAAATGAGAATGTCAGTCAGAAAACTGAATGACAAACAAAAAAACAGCTATACTTTGTAAAAATCCTTGACAGGATTTTTTTTTTTAATTAGCAAGTGATAAAAATTAAGCTGATTAATTTTTTAAAGGAGAATGTTGTTAGTTGCAAAGTTGTGGTCCAACCCATCGCGACCCCATGGACAATGTTCCTCCAGGTCTTCATGTCCTCTACCATCTTCTGGAGTCCATTTAAGCTCACGCCTACTGCTTCAGTGACTCCATCCAGCCACCTTATTCTCTGTCGTCCCTTTCTTCTGTTGCCCTCAATCTTTCCCAGTAATAATAATAATAATAATAATAATAATAATAATAATAATAATAATAATAATAATAATAATAATAATAATAATAATAATAATAATAATAATAAGAAGAAGAAGAAGAAGAAGAAGAAGAAGAAGAAGAAGAAGAAGAAGAAGAAGAAGAAGAAGAAGAAGAAGAAGAAGAAGAAGAAGAAGAAGAAGAAGAAGAAGAAGTTGGAAGGGACCTTGGAGGTCATCTAGTCCAAACCCCGGCTCAGGCAGGAAACCTTATACCATTTCAGGCAAATGGCTGTCCAGTCTCTTCTTAAAAACCTCCAGTGTTGGAGCATTCACCACCTCTGGAGGCAGGTTATTCCACTGGTTAATTGTTCTAACTGTCAGGAAGTTTCTCCTTAGTTCTAGGTTGCTTCTCTCCTTGACTAGTTTCCATTCGTTGCTTCTTGTCCTGCTTTCAGGTGCTTTGGAGAACAGCTTGACTCCCTCTTCTTTGTGGTAGCCCCTGAGATATTGGAACACTGCTATCATGTCACCCCTCACTATTCTCTTCGTTAAACTACACATACCCAATTCCAGCAACCGTTCCCTATATGTTTTGGCCTCCAGCCCCCTAATCATCTTTGTTGCTCTTCTCTGTACCCTTTCTAGAGTCTCGACATCTTTTTTACATCGTGGTGACCAAAACTGGATGCAGTATTCCAGGTGTGGCCTTACCAAAGCATTGTAAAGTGGTATTAGTACTTCACTTGATCTTGATTCTATCCCTCTGTTAATGCAGCCTAGCACTGTGTTGGCTTTTTTGGCAGCTGCAGCACACTGCTGGCTCATATTGAAGTGATTGTCTACTAGGACTCCGAGATCCCTCTCTCAGTTACTACTATTGAGCAAGGTACCACCTATACTATACCTGTGCATTTGATTTTTCCTGCCTAAATGTAGAACCTTACTTTTTTCACCATTGAATTTCATTTTGTTAGATAGTGCCCAGTGTTCGAGTCTGCCCAGATCCTTCTGTATCTTAAGCCTATCTTCTGGAGTATTGGCTATTCCTGCCAGCTTGGTGTCGTCTGCAAATTTGATGAGTTCCCCATCTATCCCCTTATCCAAATCATTAATGAAGATATTGAAGAGCACTGGGCCCAGAACAGAGCCCTGGGGCACCCCACTACACACTTCCTTCCATGTAGATGCAGTTCCATTGAGGACCACACGCTGAGTACGGCCTGTCAGCCAGCTATGAATCCATCTGGTGGTGATGCTATCTAACCCACATTTTTCTATCTTATCAAGTAATAGGTTGTGATCTACTTTATCAAATGCTTTACTGAAGTCCAAGTAAATTATATCTACAGCATTCCTCTGGTCCACTAATTTTGTCACTTGGTCAAAGAATGTAATAAGATTTGTCTGGCATGATCTGTTTTTGACAAACCCATGTTGACTTTTAGTGATGACTTTGTTTGCATCAAGGTGTTCGCTGATTTGTTGTTTGATTATCTTTTCCAGAATCTTCCCAGGTATTGAGGTCAGGCTGATAGGTCTGTACTTTCCTGGATCTATTTTTTCCCTTTTTTGAAGATGGGAACTACATCAGCTCTCTTCCAGTCCTCTGGTAGTTCCCCAGTGCTCCAGGATCTATGAAAAATATAGTTCAGTGGTTCTGAGATCACGTCTGCCAGTTCCTTGAGAACTTTGGGATGTAATCCATCTGGCCCTGGTGATTTGAACTCGTCTAGGCTGGACAGGTGTTCACTTACCATTTTTTTGCCTATCTTAACTTGCGTTTCTATTCTGTTTTTTATGGCACTGGTTTTGGTAGGTTGGACTGTTTTTTCCCTTTGTGTAAAGACAGATGCAAAAAAGCATTGCTATCCTGTGCTTGACCTGTAGTTTTTTCTTTTTTTTCTTTTCCACTAGGGCAGACACGTGATGTCACGCAACATATCAGAACGGTTTTGCCATTGCCAGCATGGGGTGGGTGCAGCTTCCGGATGATGCGTCTGGCCCGCAGGCCGGCAGTTTGACACCCCTGCCCTAGGGCCTAGGCAAAGTGGACAGATTGGACATGAAGGAATTACAAAGGACTAAACAGCTCATCTATGGGGAATACACCAGCTGTTTGTGTAGCATGCTTGGTGTTGCCAGCCACCATATTCTTTTTAATCTAGTATCTTATTCTCTTGTAATCCTTTTCTCTTCAAAGAAAGTAAATTACAACACTAATCCCCTTTTGGGTGTTTATTTCACAACTGGGGTGAGCATTCCAAAGAGCATCAGTATGGTCAGGAGGCAAACAAAAGCTGAAAGTAAAAAACTGATTAGCTGTGTCAGTTTAGAGCCAACTATCCCAATTCTGAAATGAGCTTTCCAAAAGAAAGTAAAAGGAAAGCAGAGCTGCAGTCAGATGATTTCTCACTTAATAACTGCTTTGCTTAATGATAGAACTATCAGTCCCAATTATGAGCACTAAATGAGGATTACTATATATCATTTTTAATCTGTGGATGTTGTCTTCAACACCCTGACAGGAGACTGGGGGGCTGCCTCTGACTCTTCTTTTCCCCTTTTTTCTCTTTGCTATTATCTTTTAACATATTATTTTCAAAAGAGGTTGGGATGAAATTCACTTAATTCACATTTTAATCTACACTTAATTTTTATTATGAAAGCTATACAGAAACCAAAGTGTTTTCTGATTTTGTGATGCTGTTTGCACCTAAAAAAAATAAAAGGTATACAGTTGGGGGGGGGGAAATCCTATAAAAACACATTATGATAAATAGTCTGTAAAGTGCGTATACTAGGAAGAATATATTAAAAGACACAGTTCAAGAGAAAGTGGACCAAAAGCACACATACCCATTTCTGTGCAAATTGCAAATTACTCCTGAACAGGACAAAACCAACTTTAAGCTGGAAAACAGTAAACAGAACAAAACTGAACTTACATGATAAACTACAGAAAAAGTGTTGATCTATTTCATACTGTCAATGGATTGTTTAATATATTGGATATAGAGAAGGACTCGATAACTTAGTGTGGGTAAAAATAAAACAAAACAGTTTGATAATCTTGGCTTCAAGTGATATTTTTGAAGAGATTCAGTCTAGAACTTGTTTGTTTATTATATTTGCAATCAATGGGATGCATAATAGCTACCTCCAGCATCACAATTCAAAGACCTCTGGTATTGTCCTATTTGTCTTTTTCAGAGTCCAAGTTTCTCAGCTGCAAGTAGCAGTATATATTAAATTGGGCAGATATGCCAATTTAATCAGCAGATATGCCTAGGATAAATGATGTTACTTTAGACTAAAATGGAAGAACAAATAATCAGTAGAAAAAGATTTGAGAGCAGTTCACACCAAAGTGAATGGTATATAATACATTTGGATTTTCTAAATGCTGTCAAAATCATACCACGTAAGAATAAGCAGTGCTTTTTTTGTAAAAGAAAAAGGTGCCGGAACTCACACATGTCATACAACCTGCCTTGCCTACCCTACAAGATTCCATCCAAAAAAGGTGCCGGAACTCCCTTCTGAGCCTTCTATGACAAAAAAGCCCTGAGAATAAGTATTAAGTATTCATATTTATCTTTTTGAGTGATTAGCTTGTTTGCATGGGAAGTATAAAGGAAGAGTGGGGTTTACAGTGCACGATGTGCAATTATAAAGGAGAGTCAAGAATATTAAGTTCTAAGCAAAGATCCATTTTAAAGTTTAGAATGGCTTCATTTGGCCTGTTCTATAGAGATATGATATGAAAATTACAAATTTCTTAGGCCACATAAATATCAAGTTCTCATCAGAAGTCATTTTAAGGGAACTAAGGGACTTCATCTGACCTATTTCAAAGCCAGACTGTATAAAGGAAAAGGAATGCAGAAGGGCAGGAGAGAAAAATATGGAATATATTGTTCAAAACTTTCTGCCAATAATTATATTGCCAGAGAAAATAGTGAAGAGTCCATGAGGATGTTTGCTAAAATCTCTTTTTGATTTCTCCAGTGATATACATTAACAATATCAAATCAAGAGCTTAATTTAAAATCACAGTATATGCAAATGATGCTGTACTTTCTAAAACCCAGAGTTTTAGAACTTATAGTGAATTATACCACTGTATATATTCCATTGTCAGAAAAATAGATAAAGTAAAACCTAAATGACAACATGGATCTGTATGTATGAATGTTTGTCTGTCTCTGTGTGTGTGTCTGTGTTTGTGTCTCTCTGTGTGTCTGTGTACATATTTACTATGGCAAGTATTTCATGATGAAAAAACAAATTGAAACTGTCCTGCTTAAGAACAATATCAGTAGTAACATGATATCTCTCCAAGGCATTACATTTTTTTCTAAATAACTTAAATGAGAATTGAAGAAAAGACAGAGACAAACAACTAACTTTATTTGGTCTAATAAAATACCAAAAGTGAAGTTCAAAATTCAGCAAGATTTGAAAGAATGAAATAGACTGGTAGCATCAAAGTTTAAGTTGTATTACCAGACAAGATCAGTTATATCATTTTGATAAAATATTTGATTATACAACTTTACAGCTGGACCATCTCAACAGAAGGAGTAGGATTGCCAAAGAGTTGCACAGGTACTTTTGGTTTGACAAAAACAGAAAAATGCAGTCTATTAGACAGAGGTCTTCAAACTTGGCCCTTTTATGACTTGTGGACTTCAAGGTTGACTCAGCCTTCCATCCTTCCGAGGTAGGTAAAATGAGGACCCAGATTGTTGGGGGCAATTAAGCTGACTTTGTAATAATGCCGCTTGGGGGGGAAGCCCTAATAAGCAGGCATATACATAGAATGAAGGCTATTGCTAAGCTTGTAAGCCGCCCTGAGTCTTCAGAGAAGGGCGGGATATAAATGGAATTAAATAAATAAATAAATAAATAAATAAACTGAAGATCCCTGCTATAAGAGATCATTCGTTAATAACAAGTAATAACTAGTTTCTTAAAAGACTGGGACAGAGAAAATTAGAATTTGAGCTATATCTGTTATAGCTCTTAATTATTGCATGATAACCTAGTTTAAATGTCAAAATTGGCATAAAATTGGCATTAAATTTCATATCCACAGAATATATTAAAATTTTAATATATTCCAAGATACAGATTTATATACATTTTTAAATTGTTAAGTTGGACTATAAGAAAGGCTGAGCACCAAAGAATTGAGGCCTTTGAACTATGGTGCTGGAGAAGACACCTGCGAGTCCCTTGGACTGCAAGGCGATCAAACTGGTCAGTCCTAGAGGAAATCAACCCTGACTACTCTTTAGAAGGCCAAATCCTGAAGTTGAAACTCAAATACTTTGGCCACCTAATGAGAAGGAAGGACTCACTGGAGAAGAGCCTAATGCTGGGAAAGATTGAGGGCAATAGAAGAAGGGGACAACAGAGAATGAGGTGTCTGACCCATCACGACCCTATGGACAATGTTCCTCCAGGCCTTCCTGTCCTCTACCATCTTCTGGAGTCCATTTAAGCTCACACCTACTGCTTCAGTGACTCCATCCAGCCACCTCATTCTCTGTCGTCCCCTTCTTCTATTGCCCTCAATCTTTCCCAGCATTAGGCTCTTCTCCAGTGAGTCCTTCCTTCTCATTAGGTGGCCAAAATATTTGAGTTTCAACTTCAGGATTTGGCCTTCTAAAGAGTAGTCAGGGTTGATTTCCTCTAGGACTGACCAGTTTGATCGCCTTGCAGTCCAAGGGACTCGCAGGAGTCTTCTCCAGCACCATAGTTCAAAGGCCTCAATTCTTTGGTGCTCAGCCTTTCTTATAGTCCAACTTTCACAGCCATACATTGCAACTGGAAAGACCATAGCCATGACTATATGCACTTTTGTTGGCAGAGTGATGTCTCTGTTTTTTAGTGTGCTGTCTAGATTTGTCATGGCTTTACTCCCCAGAAGCAAGTGTCTTTTAATTTCTTGGCTGCAGTCCCCATCTGCGGTGATCTTGGAGCCCAGGAAAATAAAATCTGTCACTACCTCCATTTCTTCTCCATCTATTTGCCAGGACTGCTTCATGGATTACTGCCTTGTCGTGGCGAAGGGGCTTGCGTAATTCAACGAAGCTATGAGCTATGCCGTGCAGGGCCACCCAAGACAGACAGGTCATAGTAGAGAGTTCTGACAAAATGTGACCCACTGGAGAAGAAAATGGCAACCCACTCCAGTATCTTTGCCATGAAAACCCTATGGACAGTACCAAAAGGCAAAACGATATGACGCTGTATGAAAAGCTAGGGCCAACTGGTACAGTTTCTTTATACCTGTACATTAAACTGAAAAGGCACTGAAGAAATCATAACCCCATTTTCACAAATATTATATCAACAAACATACATTTAGTAATTCAGCACTCTAGTTATACATAAGTACACCTTCACGCTACTGGCTGCAGTCAAATTCTAGAGTGTTCAGAGAAGCCACTACATTCACAACAAATCCATAAGACTACTCACTAACATGACTTTCATCCAAATTTATAATATTCACCTTGGGTTAATAGTTAATATTAGTCCATATATCAAGTCATTGCAGTGCTCAACACAATCTATAATATGTAAACATGAATTAGAATTCAGGGTGCACTGCCCTTTCTTTTAATATATTGGAGGCAATAATAGCAGAAAATGAGATGTATGCCATCACATATCATAAAATGATAGTACAGCACAGAGGTGAATAATTGGTGCAAAAAAAAAGAATTCAAAGAAAGCTGAGAAAGTATCCACATCCGTCTTAAGTAAAAGGTAAAGCTACATCTTAAATAAATAGAATTCATTAGATCTAAACCCACTGAGAATTGTGCTTTTTTCCTGATTTTATGGTAAGGTACCTAGTAGACCCTTACCAAAAATTTCTTATACTCAAACACTCAAAAGAAATAGGTGCTATGCTGATCTTCTACTGATAAAATAGAAAACTGAGATTAGCAACAGTATGTTATTAATGACTTTACTAAGTCTACAGAGCAATCACACAAATACAGTATACTGAGACTCACTACCTATCTCAAAAGGCTACCTTACCATGTAGACTGCAGATAAAGCATCAGTGATGATTTCATACATGTTTAAAAATCACAATAGTGGTTGAAAGCAGAATTTGGAGAAAATTGGAACTATGTGGTTCTAGCTGATTGGAGTTCTTAGGGTTTTTAACGTTTTCAAGTCAACAAGCTCCCAAAAAGATGAGGATGGTTTGCAAATATAGTAATTTGTTAAGTAATTAATCTAAAAATCATACTTTTTTGATAGTCTGATTTTAGGTCTATTTTGTTTAGTGATAAAAGATGGGTCAGTGGTATCTGCATGTCATAAACAGATGGACAATTATTTTATTTAAGAGCGAATGAAGGCTCTTCCCAGGATAATGTTGCAGGATCCAATCTGGATTGGTCACCAGAACACAGGTTTAGTCTTCGGAGATTTCAGACTTGTGCTCAAGACCATCTTCAGAGAACTTCTCTGAAGTGTGTGTGCTCTGGGCTATTCTGTGTGTGGTATTTATATGGTGCCTGTCGTGTGTGTGGCTTTTTAGAAGTTGATTGGAGTGTAGATAAGAGTAATGAATGCCAAATTCACAAAAGGGGACAATGCTGGGGAAAAAACACAGAGGGTAGAGAAAACTAGCAACTCGGGAAGTGCTCATAGAAGTGATACATAGTACATTGCTCAGAGGTGGTATTCAACATTAAGCATGCATAAAAGCATACAGATCTTAGTTTTATAACTTTTTACTCCATCAGTGAATGAGAACATACTGAAGGATAAACTAATTTAACCAGAAAATTTATATAAACTGTTTATCAGATCCACTGGTAGAGGGGGAAAAATGATGGATAAATCAGTAGAAATCTGAGAAGAGGATTTAAGAGATGAAGATTTAGGAATCTATCAGAATCATTCAGACTGAGGTTCTTTATGGTTTGAGAGAACTAGCCAGCCATAGCCATTATTAGCATAATGAATGGGGGACTTGACCAATCAGAAATGCCAGCATGCCTTGAAATTTGGCCATTCAGGAATGAGAAGGTAGGACAACCAGGGCCTGAAAAAATATATAAGATCAACAGCACAGACAAGTAAATCTTTAGAGAAATTTTGCTTCTTGGTTCTAAACTCTATTCTTGTCACTGCATTTACTCAATTCTACAATCCTCTATTTTCTCTTGCATAAGCCATCTAATTAGATGAATCAAGTATTAACTGATAAAGATCCTCTATATGTTTTTCAATTGTAACATCCATTTATATCAGACTTTATCTAATTGATAAAGATAGTTATCTGTAATATTTTTGCTTGCTTGTTTATTTGGTTTATTAAATAAATACCTGAGATAGCTATTTCAGATTGCTATGGATTATCTCTCAGATTATCCAACAAGACAAAAGACTAAGGAATGCCACTGAAAATTCAAGGCAGCTGCTAGAAGAAGCTTTAGGAAACAGTTAAAATTTTTCTACAGTTATTTAATTGTGGATGTTAAATACAAAATGAATTCTGAAGAGAAGCTGCATAAAAGTGATAAGAGCAACTTCTCAAGGAATCAGTTGCTGTTAATTGTTGATTTTCAGCCTTTCAGCCTATAGAGAAGGAAACATGGCAGCGTTTCTGACTTCTCTTCCCATTACTACAAAAAGGACCAGTAAGGAGTCTACTAGGTGGTATCATTTTAGTAAGCAAATAACCAAGATCAGACAGCATCAAGGACTCCACAGCTCAACACTGAGTTACATGTATCCTCTTCTATTGGAAGACTGATATATACATACAAATCTATACCTAGAGGAAGAGGTATTATCTTGTTGCATTGGTCCATTCTGGGATGATAAAGGTGATAAACTGCCTCTATAAAAAGGGTTCCTCTTTCTTTGATACCTGCTCACATTGATAGCAGTGACATTCCCACTGTACTCACTCATTTAGGCCCACTAGCACTGGATTTTATGTATCATCCTGACTCCAGAGCCAACAAGATGGAGAGCCTATTGTACAACAAGAGAGAGAGCCTGAATTAGCTGATGTATCTTCACTGGAGTAGTAAGGTCAAAAGCTGCAATGGCACTCGAAGAAATCCTGAACCATGACTCTTACAAAGGCACATCCTTCAATGGGAAAAGCCAGCTAAGTTTCTTTGCCTCCCCCACCACCACTACCTTTCTCCAGTTTAGAAAGTTGCAAACTTCAGAATTATTTAGATAACCAGCTGAGAATATTGGGAAATTATTTCTCAAATATTATGCAGAATTCTCAATATAGCACAGAAATAGGAGGCAGAAGATTAAGTAAATACGCAATTGTATCTTAACAAAAAATCAGGAGTAGAATTCAATCACGTTCTTACTTTATTTAATACCAATATCCTAAAATGTTTATGACCCATTCAATGAACAAGGACATTGATAATTCATAGAAAGACTCATTTCCACTAATACATATTCTTCCATTGATTATCCCAAACCTTTGGCTTGGCATACAGTATAAGCTGAGAAAACATTATTCACAGAGTTATTAAAATGCAAAAGTTCTATTAAAATAAGTACGTGTATAATATATCTTGCATTCAGCAAAATGTTAATTTTATTTATGAAATTTAGAAACTGCTGTCCCTGTCACAGACATTATTGCTTTAAGCAGTTACAGAATAGTGCTAGGTGCACACTCTAAAGTACCTTTTTGCTTCTCACTGCTAAGCATTGGAAACTCTAGAAAAGAGGCCTTTGTTTTATCAGATTTTGTTTATTTTTAATTTCTAGCTCAGTTAATTACGGTACTTTAAATGCTTTCTTGCAGAAAGGCAATGTATAAATTATACAAATAAATTTTATTGAATACTTGAGACATAGAGGATAGTACTGGAGTACTGCAAAAAACTTTTAAGTGGTACATCGGTATTTTAAGATACATTATCTGAATGTTTTAAATGGGTATGGAATTTATGAAACTGTTCGTATTTATGAAAATATATTCTGGAAAAATGTTTTCAGAAACTTCATACCAAATCAGGCTAACATTATAGAAGAAACACAATAGTGATATAACAAACATTTGTATATGATACAGATTAATGATTTAATTCCAGTATTAAATCTAGGAGTGAAAAAGTATTTACCAAAAACAAGTAATTTATTCCTGATTTCTTTTTGCTCATTTTCCAAAATAAAAAAAGGAATGAGAAGTATTGTAAATATTTTTCTTGCTGATATTTATTTATTTATTTATTTATTTAATAATATTTCTATACCGCCCTTCTCCCGCAGGACTCAGGGCGGTGAACAGGGCAAGAATAAAAATACAAATTACAAAAGTTAAAACTAAATTAAATAAATGCCCACATACTAAAATAGATATTTAAAACCTAATAAATAGCCCCCGATCCCCCCATCAGGCCAGGCCAGCTTGTTCAAAAAAGTATGTTTTTAGCTCGCGGCGAAAGGAGCGAAGGTCGGGCGCCGTCCGGAGCTCAACCGGGAGCTGATTCCATAGCTCCGGGGCGCCCACAGAGAAGGATCTCCCCCTGGGGGCCACCAGTCGACATTCTCTGACCGGTGGCACCCTGAGGAGGCCCTCTCTGTGGGAACGCACAGGGCGGAGGGAAGTCGATGCCGGCAGCAGGTGTTCCCTCAGGTACTCCGGCCCCCTGCCATGGAGGGCTTTGAATACCATTACTAATACCTTGAATCTCACCCGGAAGGCAACCGGTAACCAATGCAGCTCACGGAGCAGAGGTGTAACGTGGGAGTATCGGGAGACTCCCAACACAACTCTCGCGGCTGCATTCTGTACCAGTTGGAGCTTCCGGGTGGTCCTCAAGGGCAGCCCCATGTAGAGAGCGTTGCAGTAGTCAAGTCGAGAGGTCACGAGCGCATGAGTGACCGTGCATAAATCATCCCGGCTTAGATAGGGCCGCAACTGGCGCACCAGGCGAACCTGGGCGAAAGCCCCCCTAGTCACAGCTCCTATATGGTCTTCCAGGGTGAGCCGTGAATCTAGGAGGACTCCCAAGTTGCGAGCCCTATCTACGGGGGGGTAATAATTCACCCCCCATAGTAAGAGGTGGAATATTGTTTTCTAACAATCTGCATTATATCACAGTGAACAATAAAATTTCTGAAATATGGTCACTCTTAATTAACAAAAATATCTGGTAATTTATTAGTTTGCTAATTACTACAGTAGAACATAAACTGTTAAAAAGTTTTAGATTATAACTCAGATTACATTATTTAATCCCACCTCTGAAAGTTTGGTAGATATTGTCAGAGATTTATTATCAGCTTCTCTTCTAATGAACAATCTATAGTCACGCAGTAGGAATCAGCAAGATTTTTTTCCTCATATGAATGTGTCTAACTTTGAATTTTGAACCATAACACATTTTGCAATGCAGTTTACTAATATAAATGTATAATTGGAATTTTTAATTCAAAAATCTGAGTTTATAACAACAACAACAATATTCACCTAGATTGATTCATCTCGAAAAAATAAAGTCCCTCAACCTATTTTCTGGACTATTGCTGATTGTCAGCAAAGTGCTTGCTGAAAAATCATCTGATTTGCACTACTTAATTTTAGAAGACAAAGAATAAGTAGGATCGGATAAGAAATTCATTCTATTAAAAATTGAATATAAGTTACTTGTGGTTTTTTTAACCTCGAGTAAGTTCATTTTTTTTCATAATTCTTATCCAACTACTTAGAGCTAGCCCTAAATGGTAAGCCTAATAAAGAACTGAATGTGGCATTGATATCCAGTTCCTTTTTTAAAAGTATTGCAGAAAATTTAAGGACATTGATTTATTCGTCACATCCTTATAGACAGGATTTTTTTACACTAGGTAATTAATAATATTGAAAAATAAAAAAGGAAAATACTAAAAATGATGATTAAACATACATTCTAGTAGTTGAATATCACTTATGTCCTAATATGGACCAATTTGGTCATATTAGGACATGTGATTGAACTACTAGAACATCTATTTTTTTAGTATTTTTTATCTTTCAGTATTAATTTGGCCATATTTGGGTTTTAAATTGATTTTGATAATATGACTTATCTCTTTGATAAAATTCTACTTTGCAAATTGATGGTAAATCATTCTATTGAAAAGTTTAGCTAGATGCTGGGATAATGACTTTAAATCAATTATGATAAAATAGCTTTTTATAGGATTTTTATCTTTACTTCAAATTGGTCTTCCTAACTTCCTAACAGAGTGAGCGCCTGTTACTCATCCCAGCTTCTGCCAACCTATCAGTTCAAAAGCACATAAAAATGCAAGTAGAAAAATAGGGACCACTACGGTGGGAAGGTAACAGTGTTCCGTGCGCCTTTGGCGTCTAGTCATGCCGGCCACATGACCACGGAGACCTCCTCGGACAAGCGCTGGCTCTTCGGCTTTGAAATGGAGATGAGCACCGGCCCCTAGAGTTGGAGACGACTAGCACGCATGTGCGGGGGAACCTTTACCTTTACCTTTAACTTGCAATAGTGGAGGTTTCTTAAATTTAAACATGTTCTACTGGATCAGAAAGGCACCTGAGTTGCTTTCTTGCCTGTTGGAATCCATTGCAGAAATAAAACCTGCAACATATCTCTATCACAAACTGAATATATTTAAGGTGGACATTTCTGAGATAATTTAGGGGTGACCAGGAAGCTATCCAGACAGACAGCAATAAGTGTGAAGTCAAATTATTGCTGCCAGCATGCTGATTAGCTATTTGACACTTGGTATAGTGCAGGAGTAGGGAACCTTGGCTCTTTTATGACTTGTGGACTTCAACTCCCAGAATGACGGAGTCAGTATAGAAGGCTCAGGAATTCTGGGTATTGAAGTACACAAGTCATAAAAGAGCCCAGGTTCCCTACCCCTGGTATAGTGGTACAGCAGTGATGGAGAAAGCAGTGTTTACAATGAACCATTCTGTGTGTCAATTAAGCTAAGTACACCACTGGGTAAAGTACCATGACAATGTGTAACTTGCAGCTTTGGGTACCATAAAAATTTGGTTTAGTCTCTTTTCTTTTTTCCAGTCCTGCAAATAGCAAATACTTAAAAGACTGGACTCTACTTTTTCTGTCCTTTAATTATCTCTTTAACAGAGTCTGCAGCTAAAGCAGTTTAGTTCAGATGGTGGTGCTACTAAACTTAACTTAATTTCTTATACTAGGATTTTCAGTTTCAGTATGTGGTGATTTGAAGCTTCTTAGTGCCTCGTGTCCTTTAGATGATTTGGTCTTCAGCTCCCATCAACCCAAACAAGATGTTCCACTGAGAAAGGATTGTATCACCAGCCATCATATTTCCTTAATCAGTCTATTCCCCCCACCCCTCATTAGGCTAAGGTAAAAAATCATTACAGGCATCTGGAAATGATGTGTGTGTTTTGCTTTCAAATTTGACTAATTCAGGGGAGGCAATAGTGAATATATGTGGGAGAGATCACTCCTCCCATTTTGTTTTAGCTTCCTCCTCCTGCAGGAATGGAATAATGACACAGAAAAGTACATTCAAAAGAATGAGTTAAACAGATATATAATATTATAGTATTTCCTGATGTATATTTCATTTTTTCTCTCCAGAAGGTCAGGCTAGTATACTTAGTGTTCCCTTTTCCAATTTACTCCCTCCACCCTAATTCTATAAAATTAATAGGTTTTATAAGTTAAATTGCAATACCATAACTGCACTGAAATCATGAGTTTCCATGATTGACAATTGATTTGAATTAACCTGACTCTCCCTGATCTTAATCACACCATCATATTATCCTTCTACCACAGTTTTGCACTTTGGAGTAAATCCTTTTGAACTCACTTGAATTTACTTTTAAGTCAACCACTGTAAATGCTTGGATTGTGGACCTTATTTGAAGGACACATTTAGTATGCATTTATTTCATTACAGCTTCATTGGATAGCATTAAACGTATTTTTCTTGCACTATAGTCTGCCACCAATACGCCACCTTTAAGCTTTCTTCTGAAATGGCTGTATTTCTTCTAGCAAATGAGCATTCATAACTCACATAGTTTTCCAGATCCTCTGAATAGGAGAGATGCAAAACATGCAGCTTTGACATATACAACCATAGAGAGACATTCCAGTCAACAACACTGCTATTTTCTTCAGCGTCCTCTTCCCCCACCCTTCCTTGCAGACATCACACAGTTCAACTAAGAAACCTGACAGCTGTGTCATTGGACTTTAGAAAGCAGCTGATAAAACCTGACAAGGACAAGAAGTACATAATGGTCTAGCTGTGTTTAAAGGCTCAGATGATTTTTATGTAGCTATAATGGGAAAAGTTGCCGGTTTCCCAAGGAGTTTCATAATTGCATTTATCCTGCTATACTATTCTACCCTCTACTGGCTAATTTGTAGGTTTGCAGAAAGACACCCTTAAGGGAGAAACAAAACCTTCAAAGGCCCATATTATGAAAATGTGTTAAATTATAGATCTATTTTATCAAAAATCATTAAGTAAAATAGCTACAAAAGACATAAATGTGTTTGCAAACATGTTTTTATTGGGGGGAAAATGGTTTCCTTTCATTTATAGAGATTGGGGAAAAATATTTGCATTGTGCTTTTCTAGTGAGTTAGCTAGGATAGTTAGAAGCAACTGAAATACAAAATAGCAATTAAAAACACACAGGCACGAATTAGCTAATGACTAAAAGCTAGACAAAATAAATGCCATAATTAAGACAATTTATTGTATTTTCGAAACACAATAAATTGTATTAGGACTATCCTGTCCATGTTTTCAGTCATGTGAGCTCTGGGATGTAAAGGTTATATATTTACACAAAGTTATTTGTGCAGCCTTCTCTGAAACCTCTGCTAAAGGGTTTGCCAGAAAAGGCACCACATTTTTATATATGTGCTTACATCAAGCCATAATCAAAACATTGTCTCCCAAGGCCCTTTTTTCCTGTTGCAAGGAGGTTTTATTTGCAAATAAGATCATAGCCCTTTTGAGGCCACTTAAGTGAGAAAAGTCTTGCACTTCTGATTAAATATATACAGTATGTTTAAACTTCTACATATATTTTATTTAAAGTAGATATATCCAGCCATAGAACCATGACATCCTTTTATTTTAATCATCAGGAATCATCTCACATTTCTAAGGGTGTTGAGAAAGTCTGCTCCCAGATTTTACAAGCTCACCATGTAGAAACACTATTGATCAACACTACTGATTACTGGGAATCAGTATTTATCAACTTTATATAGCCACCCATTTCATGGAAAGTGACTCTGAGCAGCATACAATTCAGTAAAAAAGTAAATAAAAAAATTAGCTTAAATTATTATATAAGAATAATCAACAAAAATAGAAATTCTAAATGCAGAGCTAAAATAGGAAAAGAGAATAATAGTCTAAGGAATATTATTATAGTTATTATAGTTAATAATAAAGCCACCTAATGAGTTCATCTGTTCCCAGGATATTCAGGTATAATCAGGTCTTGAGGGATAGCAATATTGCTTAATTGATGATGATAATTGTTAATGTAATTTAGATTATTCAGTTGAGGCACCACCTGATCCCAAAGTGACAAATAATACAGTAAAATGGAAAATAAGAACTGATGGCAAGTCTAGCTAAAACAGCCACGCCTCCAAAGGAATCCAGCAGTGGGCCCTTTTCTCCAACCCAAGAACAGTAAGAACAGTGAGATTGTTGGGTACTGGGTTCGTGGCTTCAATGACGAGACTAGGCGAGTGAGTTCAGCAAAGATCATTGTTTATTTGCTTGCAGGAAATGAACTGAGAAACAGGGCTGTGAATGCAGCAATTTATACCCTGACCTCTAGGTGGCGGCCAATAGGTTTAAAGCAGCCTATTGCTGCTCTAGAGGCAACCAATGGCGGCGCTGGAGACGGGTTGTCTGAGAGCTGGGATCCGTTAGCCAGCTTCCCTGCTTAAGCAACCTACCAGCAATTAACACACGTGATGTTCCCTTAACAAGACAAAGCCCAATACATTACACCCCTCCCCCCTAGAATGTACAAACATTATAACAACAAAAGGAGAATGATTACAAGTTTACAGAGGTACAACAGTAATGTGCAATATACACGTTTTTACATACTGGCTAATACAGAGGGTCTCCTAGCTAGCAGCACAATAATGATACAGACAACATCATAGCTCAATTATTTCAGAACAAAATCTTGTAAATATGCAGGAGGCTTGCGAACCTTCGTGGAATGCCTGGGAGACCCAGGAACTTCCTGGCCTACCAGCTTGCCCGCCGGGCTGGGTAGACTAGTGTCCATAAGTTCAAACGAGTCTAGTTGACTCAGAATTCTCTGGCTGGCCCTTCCAGGTCGGCCCACCCCAGAGTCCAATTGCTCCGCAGAGTTAGTGCAGCGGCTGTAATGTTCTGGTTGGCTTTCTCCATCAGGGCCCCCACGTTGCACTCCTGGGCTTTCCTCCCCTATGGCCACCTCCCCGTTGCTCTGACTGCTTGGAACCTCAGAGCCTATGGATTGATCGGCCTGACTGCCAGTTTGTGGTCTGTGGATGGGACCTGGGATAAAGTCCTCACTTTGTGGCCATTCTGGAGAACGCTTTCTAAACTGATTGATATGGTGACGGACGACTCGTATGAGAGAGGGCCAGATGTTTTGGTAATTTTCCCTGGTACCCACAAGCTCCCATGCCCATAGTTCCTGGCCCACACCCCGTCACCCACTTGCAACCCCCTCAGGAGACACATCGCATGCTAGGCATACTGGCAATGATTCCTTGAAATGAGTGATCGTGGAACTGACCGATAGAAAAGCCTTCAATTCCTGAAAAGTTTTTTCGTGAACACTAGTCCACTTCCATGCAGCATTTTTGTCCAAGAGCTGGTGTAACGGCTCTGCCACTGTGGCCTTGTTAGGAAGGAACGTGTGGTAAACATTTAGGAGGCCTAGGAATGCCTGAAGCTCTCCCTTCATTTTGGGGCTGGGTGCCATCTGAATGGCTTTTACTTTAGACTCGGCAAGGTGGATGCCATCAGCATCTATACAGAAACCCAAGAACTCAGTTGAAGGGACTCCAATACTGCACTTATTCTTTTTAAGCTTGAGGCCTGCTTCACACAGCCTTTGAAGGACGGCTCTGAGCCTTCTTGCTAGCACCTCAGTGGATTCACCGGCGATGAGTACGTCATCAAAATAGGAGCAAACCCCCGGAATGCCCTTGAGCATCCGTTCCATAAGGCCCTGAAAAATGCTGGGGGCTACACTGACCCCAAATTGCAGGCACTTTACTTTAAATTTATTTATTTATTTATTTAGTTATATTTATATACCGCCCTATTCCCTGAGGACTCAGGGCGGTTTACAGGGAATTAAAAATCCAAAATACAAAAATTAAGAACCAAATTAAAAAAATATTAAATTGACCCTGTAGTCGATTAAAAAAACCCCAAATTAAAATTTCTCCTCAGTCTGGGCCCGAGAGCTCGAAGAGCCAGGTCTTCAGGCCCCGGCGGAATGATCGGAGGTCGGGAGCAGTCCTCAGCTCCACCGGCAGCTGGTTCCAGAGGGCAGGCGCCCCCACTGAGAAGGCCCTATCCCTGGGTGTCACCCGCCGGCAATCTCTTACCGGCGGGACCCTGAGCAGACCCTCCCTGTGGGAGTGCACTGGGCGAAGGGCGTTTGATGACGGCAGCAGGTGTTCCCTCAAATACCCCGGACCCAGGCCATGTAGGGCTTTATAGGTGATAACCAGCACCTTGAATTTCACCCGGAGGGCAACCGGAAGCCAATGCAGCTCGCGGAGTAGAGGTGTTACATGGGAGTATCGGGAGACCCCCATTACAACTCGCGCGGCCGCATTCTGCACCAGTTGAAGCCTCTGAGTGGTCTTCAAGGGCAGCCCCATGTAGAGAGCGTTACAGTAGTCCAAACGGGAGGTCACAAGCGCATGAGTAACTGTGCGTAGGGCGTCTCGGTCCAGATAGGGACGCAACTGGTGCACCAGGCGAACCTGTGCAAAAGCCCCCCTGGTCATGGCTCCTATGTGATCTTCAAAATTGAGCCGTGAGTCCAGGAGGACGCCCAAGTTGCGAGCCCTATCAACGGGGGGTAACACCTCACCCCCCATCGTTAGAGGTGGAATAACTTGGTTAACCCGAGATGCCGATATGCACAGCCACTCAGTCTTGGCGGGATTGAGACGAAGCCTGTTTCTCCCCATCCAGACCTGAACCGCCTCCAGGCACCGGGACATCACAGAGAGGGCATCGCTGGGTTGGTTCGGGGTGGAAAGAAAAAGTTGGGTATCATCAGCGTACTGGTGATACCCCACCCCGAAGCCACGAATGATCTCGCCCAGCGGCTTCATATAGATGTTGAACAGGAGAGGCGAGAGAACCGACCCCTGAGGGACTCCACAAATGAGAGGCCTCGGGGCGGATCTCTGCCCTCCCGTCAACACCGACTGCGAGCGGCCCTGGAGGTAGGAGGAGAACCACCGTAAAACGGTGCCTCCCACTCCCAACCCCCTGAGACGCCGCAGCAGGATACCATGGTCGATGGTATCGAAAGCCGCTGAGAGATCTAATAGGACCAGGACAGAGGAGCAACCCCTGTCCCTTGCCCTCCAGAGATCGTTCACCAGCGCGACCAATGCCGTCTCCGTGCTGTGTCCGGGCCTGAAACCCGATTGGTACGGGTCCAGATAATCAGTTTCTTCCAGGAACAGAGGGAGCTGATGCGCCACCACACTCTCAACAACCTTCGCCAGAAAGCGAAGGTTGGAGACTGGACGGTAGTTGTCTAAAGCAGCCGGGTCCAAAGCAGGCTTCTTGAGAAGGGGTCTCACCACCGCCTCCTTCAAGGCGGCAGGGAAGACACCCTCCTTCAGAGAAGCAGTTATTACTGCATGGAACCAGCCTCGTGTTCCCTCCCGAGCCGCATAAGCTAGCCAGGAGGGGCACGGATCCAACAAACAGGTGGTGGTGCTCAGTCTCCCCATGATCCTGTCCACATCATCAGGGGAAACAGGGTCGAACTCAGTCCAGATAACGTGCTCAAGACCGCCTGATTCCTCCACATCAGACTCTGCCCAGTCAGAGTCCAGGCCGGTCCGGATCCGAGCGATTTTGTCCGCCAGATGATGACTAAACTCCTCGGCTCGTCCCTGCAAGGGATCCTCTCTCACCTCCTGGTTAAGGAGGGAGCGAGTCACCCTAAACAGGGCGGCCGGGCGATTATCTGCGGACGCGATAAGGGCGGCAAAGTAGTTAGACTTCGCCGTCCCTATCGCCGCAAGATAAGACCTTATAAAGGTTCTTAACTGCAATCAGTCGGATTCGGATCGGCTGGATCTCCAACCGCTCTCTAGACCTCGTCTCCGACGCTTCATCTCCCGGAGCTCCACAGAGAACCATGGGGCCCAACGGGATCTGTGCCGGGTCAGAGGTCGCATGGGTACAATGCCGTCAAGTGCCCTGGTGGCAGCCGTTTCCCAGGCCTCCACCAGAGCATCGACTGGGCTGTGGGTAAGGGTGATAGGTATAGGCCCAAGCGCCCTCTGGAATCGATCCGGAGCTACAATTGAATCGATCCCTGTGGGCTACAATTGTCTGTGTTGCGGCTGTGGCCTCATCAACAGGAAGCTGTTGGTAGGCCTGAGCCAAATCTAATTTTGCAAAAAATGTGCCACCTTGCAAGGATGCCAAGATGTGGCTTATTACTGGCACCGGGTATGCATGCTGTTTGAGTGCATGGTTAATTGTGCATTTGTAATCGGCACATGTTCTGACCTCTCCATTGGCTTTTAGTGGTGTTACGATCGGGGTCTCCCATTCACCCCCATCTACTGGCTGCAGTATGCCCTGTTCAACAAGTTTATCTAACTCAGCGTCTATCTTGTGTTTAAGAGCAAATGGCACCCTACACATTTTAATCCTGACTGGCACTACAGTAGGATCTAGTTTAAATGTTATTGGCGGGCCCGTGTATGTCCCTAGAGCTGAATCAAACACATCTGTGAATTCCTCGCATACTGTCACTAGACTCACGACTTGTGTCCGGTCGATTCCAGTTACTTGGATGCCTAGTGCATCAAACCAATCAAGCCTGATCAGGCTCATTCACTGACCCCACTACTATGACAACATCCAGGTGCCCAGAGAACCTCTTAAATTTAATGGCTAGTGTGGCCTCACCCTTGACTGCGACTCTGGCATTCTGGAAATCAGTTAGTATAATGTCAGAAGGCCTCAGCTTGGTCCATCTCTTACTGTGATTACAGATGAAATTAAATGTCTCAAGTGAAATAATAGATACGGCGGAGCCCGTATCCAGCTCCATCTTGCAGGGGACCCCTTGCAGCTCCACCTGAAGTCTAAACTTTGGCTTAATGGGGTGGCGAGCTCCTGTACAACAAATGCTTCTGCGGTTGGAGCAAAACCCCATGCTATACTGTCCTGGGGCCCCAGTACCTCTCCTGCTCGGAATGTCTGACTGGTGATTCGATGGCTGGTCCCTCTGGCAACCTCTGCAGACGGATGCGATGAGGCCAGTCTTTCCGCAGGTGGCACATGGCTGTCCGGAACCTACAGTCCAAATGTTGGTGGCGGCCGCCACACCCTGGGCACCTAAGAAAGGGATCTGCCTTGTAAGTCGCCCCTTGTTGTCTGTTGCTGTGACGCTGTTGGTCGTTGTGTCTATGTAGCTTGTTGACTTCTGTGTTGTCTTCGGGGTCTTCTGTGTGTTTGGTGTCCTCATAGTGGATGGCTTGTGCGTGTTTTGGCGGGCTGCATGGCTCGTATGGCCCCACCGGCAGCTTCGTCCACTATGAATTCTTTTAGCACGTCTGGGAATGACATAGTCTCTTTAGCGAAGAGTTTTTGCTGTAACTCTCAGTTCCATAGACTGTAGACAATCCGGTCTTGTAGCCTCTCCTCAACATCGGAGAACTGACACAGGTGTGCGGCCTGCCTGAAGGCCGCAATGAATTCAGATGCTGTTTCACCTGGTTGCTGAACTCTCTGTTCAAATGCATGGCGCCAAGTGATTACCAACAGCTTGGGCTGAAAGTGGTCTCCGAGCTTCTTCTTCAAGTCTGTGAACGTTATGGACTCCAATGGCGTTGGCGCGAACAAGTTCTCCGCAATGTCATACGTGGCTGGGCCGCACTCATGATTGAAAACATTTTAACCAACTGCATCACTGTCTGCTTTGGTGGCAGCAGTGCCTCATATAGAAAGTCCATAAGGACAGCCGAGAAGTTCATAGGAAGCTCGCTTCCTGGTATTCAGGATGCTGCTTATAAGCGCTATGTGCTTAGAGCTCAAAACATTGTTAGAGACTCCACATACCCACTTTATGATCTGTCTCTGTTGTTCCCCTCTGGGAGGAGGTTTCGAAGTATTTCTAGCAGGACTACCTGATTCTGTAATAGCTTTGTTCCCTATGCCATCCATCTTGTAAACTCACAAGATTTGTTTTTCTTGCCATGCACATGTATACATAACCTGAACTAGACTGTTGTTTCTCTGTGTCATATAATATATGTGGGTATATGCATAATTCTGTATTTATTTATTTATGTCATATTTATGTAGTGTATATCAGAGGTGGTGACCCTTTGAGAGCTGTCTGCAATGAAATGTCATTTTAATGTATGCTGATTAGTGTACATTCAAAGTGACAATAAAGTTATTATTCTATTCTAATACAGAAACTTCTGTACTCAACTTGTACTTTATTACTAAACTAAGTATTTTTTTCTTATTGCAGAACCTAAGAGATATTAGGTTTGAAGCTAGTTTCTGCATGTAAGGCTATAGTCTTTATTTCTATAGGTTTTTCCCCCCCAACTGATATAGAAACTTTACCAAATATTCTTGCCTTCTGACTTGTTTATGTATTTATCAGTGCCATTTTTCATGCAGTGTAACTAGATAGGGTTGGAAGAGCATGAATTTCCATTCAGCATTCTTGTAGTACATTCATCCCCTTTATGACATATGTACTTCTATCTTATCCTGGATAACAGGCTTTGCAGTGAAAAGTTTGATTCAACTGGGAGCTTGATAGCTTATAGAATAACTAATATTTCACACCGAAGCTCGCAGAAAAACTATTGCAAAATGAATAGTGACAGAGACAAATGATAGATGCTGTAATATTATATCACAGTTCTGATGATCTTAAACCTCTAGAGCATTATTTCATGTTTACAGTACAGTATTATTGCAATCCCTCAGAAGAATTAGAGCGTTCTAACTAATCTCTCCCTACTGGTTACATGATATGGAAGCTATGAAGCTCAGTTACAAAAAAAAATACTTAATATGAATGATAGCACACAGCTTTTCCCCCCCTCAACTATGTTTGTAAATCTTGGAATGATAAATGGAATATAAATTATAAGTGAGCAACAAGGTCACAGCAACTAAAAGCAGAGAGTTCAAAGAAAAGTCACAATTTCACAGAGTTCATGAAAAGGCCACCGACTGAAGTTGTTCAGTGCTATTTGATAAGAACTAAGGAAGGTGAGAATTAAAAAAAAAATAAGATTCAGGGAACTGAAGACTCATGGCCACTAGCCAGTGGTCTGCTAGTAAATATTAAGAACTGTTTCTGCTAGTTCCATTGCCACCACCCTGTTGCTAGCTGCAGAACAACTGACTGATGCTCTAGGCTGCAGGGGTGTCAAACTCAATTTCATTGAGGGCCGTATCAGCATTGCGGTTGCCCTCAAGGGGCCGGGTGGCCTGGGTGGGTGTGGCCTACTGGGTGGGCGTGGCTAGAGTGTGTATGGCCTACTGCATGGGCGTGGCCAGCTCTACATTGTTCGCATCAAGGGTGCCTATGGGGACCTGGGCAGGAGTGGGACAGATCTGAGGGTCTATGGCAGGAGGAGGGTCTCTGGGCCAAGGCCAAGGCAGTGGGGCCCGTTCCCTCACTGTTTCCAGGATGGCTTCGCGGGCCGCATGAAACCACTTCATGGGCCGGATGCGGCCCCCGGGCCTTGTGTTTGACATGTCTGCTCTAGGGCTAGGCAATCACTGTTTTAGTTCTGCTTTCAACCAACCCACTTTGCTAAAAAATTTAACCATCACAAGCCAATGCAATTCATATAATGTACAGAAAGGAAAGGAATAAAAACAGTCCAGAGGGCTACTTTAGAATAAATATTGTTCCTGACTTCTTGATCAAATCTACACTTTGGCTAGGAACCATTTCAGAGCATCGTATTCACATGAAAACAAATAATAATAATAATAAGAATTCACACATATCAACTTCAAATGTAGCAATCACATAATGTTCTCTGTTCTATCCTTTCCTCTGGAATAGCATCCTCCACATCCCTGTCCCTAAGAGGTAAGCTATTGAGGTCTTAATGTGTTTGTGGGGCCTCTGGTTTGGTTTAATTTGTTAATATTTGATTGTGGGGTTGTATATTTTCATTTTTTTCCTGTATTGTATTCATATGTGGGAGTCACGTAGAATCTGTGAAAGGTGACAGCTGTAATAAATTTATATAAATTAATATGAGCCAGCAGTGTGCTGCAGCTGCCAAAAAAGCCAACACAGTGCTAGGCTGCATTAACAGAGGGATAGAATCAAGATCACGTGAAGTGTTAATACCACTTTACAGTGCCTTGGTAAGGCCACACTTGGAATACTGGATCCAGTTTTTGTCACCATGATGTAAAAAGGATGTTGAGACTCTAGAAAGAGTACACAAAAGAGCAACAAAGATGATTAGGGGACTGGAGGCTAAAACATATAAGGAACAGCTGCTGGAAATGAGTATGTCTAGTTTAACGAAGGATGAGTGGAGACATGATAGCAGTGTTCCAATATCTCAGGGGCTGCCGCAAAGAAGAGGGAGTCAAGCTATTCTCCAAAGCACCTGAAAGCAGGACAATAAGCAACGGATGGAAACTAATCAAGGAGAGAAGCAACCTAGAACTTAGGAGAAGCTTCCTGACAGTTAGAACAACTAACCAGTGGAACAACCTGCCTCCAGAAGCGGTGAATGCTCCAACACTGGACAGCCATTTGCCCGAAATGGTATGGGGTTTCCTGCCTGAGCAGGGGGGTGGACTAGATGACCTCCAAGGTCCCTTCCAACTTTATTATTACTTTAATAATAGGTGATACATTATTTACAGAAACCCATACCAGATCAGTTGTCAGCAAGGTCCTTGCTAGCTGTTGGAGTTCCTGGGTAACTGGTGACAAATGTGCTACAGCAGGGGTGTCAAACTGCTGGCCCATGGGCCAGATGCGTCATCTGGAAGCCATGCCCACCCCATTGCTGGCAATGGCAAAACCGTCCTGATATGTTGTGTGACATCACATGACATCACGAGTTTGACATGTCTGGGATACAGGATACAGGACTGTTGGCTGAGCAACCAGGTCAGTAGCTGCAGGACTACTGGAAGAAAAGTTGTTTATTTGTTACAAATATAGAAAGACCAATAGTAGCAGATACCTTGAGCATAATCCCAAAACATCTGGAGTACTATTTGAATGCCACAGCTGTCAATTATAAAAGGCAGCATTACTTGGAACAGTTTATATCCTGCGACAATACATTTAATACCATCAAAAGCAACTGCTGTCTATCCAGATTCTTGAGAAGGATTTATGACAGGTACATAAAAATGCCAAATCCAGTCTAAATTTCTGTCTGACTGTGTGGCCAACCATAATAATCCAGCAAAAGTTTCACGCACATATATTTGCCCTCCAAGGTATACTTATGGGAAGAAAAGAGTACAGGTAGTCCTCAACTTACGACCTCAATTGAGCCCAAAATGTCAGTTGCTAAGTGAGACATCTGTTAAGTGAATTTTGTCCCATTTTATGACCTTTCATGCCACAGTTGTTCAGTGAATTACTGTAGTTGTTAAGTTAGTAACACAGTTGTTAAGTGAATCCCATTGACTTTGCTTGTCAGAGGGTCACAGAAGCTTGATACATGACTTCAGGGTACTGCAACCATTATAAATGTGAACCAGTTGCCAAGCATCTGAATTTTGATCATGTAACTATGAGGATGCTCCAACGGTTGCAAGTGTGGAAAACAGTCATAAATCATTTACAAATTAATGACAAACATATGCAAACAATTTATTCCTAAAACTGATCTGAAGGGAAAGGTTCAGTTCATGTATCTTTGTAAATATTTTGAAATTTGTTGAAGTACATGTAGCACTTCTATTTACATTTTAACTATTGTCAAAAGCACCGAAAAGCAACTCTTTTCTGGTTTATCATCCAGAAAATTATATTTAATGCTCAGGCAAAATTAATATGAACTTTTAAAGCTCCTTTTCTGTCTTTGACTACAGTCATTCCTTTCTAACTTTGCCTTTTCAAACAAAATATATCATTGTCATGACATAGGTTAGCACCAGCACTCTCACTGGAATTCTCGTAGCATTGTTTAATATAATAATCTTTCAAATCTTGCTAAACTACAATTCCAAGTTATACCAAGTAGCATCACCAATAATAAAGGTTATTAAGAGTACCATTTAGCAACCACTGAATGGCTCAAGATGCCATTGTGCAGCTGTGAATGTGTCATAGAATAATATGCTATTATGATATAGAATAATTTAATGGAAATTAAATGTCATTGCATAAAAACAATAGATATTGTTGAGAGATACTTTTTATTTCTAACAAGGCCCCCCCCCCTTGAAATATACTATGTAGCAATGTATCATTTAGAGCATAAGGGATGAAAGTAAAGTGATACTCTGAGGCTTCCAGATGTTGGAAATCTGTCACTGATTTTTTGGCAGACTCTCCAAAAATTAATGAAATGATATTTTTACTGCCTATGAATAGAATAGAAAACCTAAGTTGTTTACTTAAGCTCAGTTACATCCACAATAATAATCCATTTATGACTGAAATATTTTCATAAATAAAACTAAGATAATATAGTTCATCATTTTAAACTTATATCATAGAGGTGGCATGTTTTGTATCTCTCCCAAGATGAGTTTCAAACTGGATAAAAATATATTCATTTTAATTTAATTTATGCTTCCAACATCTGGACCAATATGGGAACAATCCCATTGTTTTACTTTTTCAATTTGGAAGGATAAAAATATAGCGATAGATGCTGTAAAATATACACTGCAATTGGCACTCCCTATTTAAACATAAATTGGAAAATTGATAAAAAAAGCATGAATATAACCCTAATGCAACTATAACATATGCTAAAAAAACTTGATATAATACATGAATATTAATTTGCTTTTTAGAAATACTTGAATTGCTTTTATTATTTCTTGACAACACAATGAAGAAATTATGGCTTTAGATAAACATATTTTAAAATATTTTTTAGGAATTCATACACTTTTATATGAAAAAAAATCCTTGTCATTTAGACATACACATTAGGAAGTTTGCTATAAATCATGCTGATCCCCCTTTTGGTATAAGCTTTTAACTGACTTTCAAAGAACATGTATGGTAAATCCACTTGGAAAGAATACTTACCTTGAGAACACATGGATTAAACAACCACATGAGGACCTCTGTCTATTTTCTTTATAAGACAAATATATGCCCTCTTTCAGTTCTGTATTTCTATGTTCTCTGCTAACCTAACCTATCTGTAATAACCACCAGAGGTTGACTGGAGTCAGTTCAGCTGCTGTAAGAAAAGAATGGAAGTCAAAAATTAATGCACTCAACATTCCTCCTTGACAGATGACTTGTCAAGAGGCTAAAAGCCTTGAAAAGCTATAGGTGAGGTAAAGCATTAGAATACTCATCCTTTAAATTAAATTGAATTTCATTTTCTAACTAATTACTTCAGACTCCAATAATGAAGTTAAATCTCATTCAAACTGAAAGACCTAGCATTTTACTTCAATCTCAAGCATATTGTATTAAGACATGGAAGCAAAACAACAGGAAATAACCAGCCCATCAACATTCAGACTAGACTTTGGATCAGAGACTGTCTAAGCAATCCTGTTCAACAATTTATGTCTAGACAGATATATGCTTTTGAGTTTATGCTTTTGAGTTTCTCAGCAGGTTTTGCTAAGATTGATTCTTTTTGGGAGGGTCTTAAGATTCTTTACTTTAAAAAAAATAGTAAAAAATAAAGTGAACTGGACAAACTTACCAGTCAGAGGAAAAGTTTAAGATTTTATACACACCTACGCCCACATGTTTACAATGTTTATGAAGCTGAATTAGACTTGCTAACTCAACATGAATGAGCCCATTCAGTGGGGAAAAAGTAATTGAATAATTTATTCTGATCCAGCCACTTTCATGGACATAAAGTTCCTAGATTAGGCAAGGTCATTTTATCATGTACTATCAAATCATATCCTTAAAATCAGTAATTCTTCCATTTGTTTATTTTGACTGACGTGGCATAGCCATTCTGTTCAGCCATTCTCTAATCTTATTATGGCTAACAGAGAACAAACTGAAACTGAAGTTTGACATGAAAAATAATTGAAAGAGAAGCATGGCTTGATCTTGTGAGCTTGCTGGTTCTTAAACATCCGCATATATCCTGACTTCTAGTGAGGATTCATAGCCAACTATGAAGGGGTGGGTTAGATTGGCAGCCAGACAACAAATTCTAGTTAGTGAAGTCTCTCTATAAATAGAAGAGACTTGTTAGATTGACCATTTGTTCTCAGAACAACTGAGTAGACTGTAAGATCTGATGTTGTTGGGTTGACATGTGAGTTGAACAGCTGGGAGTCAAGGATTCAATCAAGCTCATAGCCATAATATAGCCTATATGGACATAAGGTTCACGTTTCTTTTTCATCTCTGGAAATTGCTTATTAACAGCTTTTCACCTTTTAGTAACTTTTGGATTAACAGGTTTTAAAGCAATAGGAAGATTTCCTTTAATCTTTACTGAACGATTAAGAAAAAAGTTCAAGGACTTAGTTTAAAAAAGTAGCAAAAGGTTGATTATAATCCAAGGAAATAGACTGTGATTGGCAGTGACTAAATTTGATAAATAAATAAAATAATATTGATTTAATATTGAACCAATCAGTGGTTCCGTGTCCAGTTCTCACTGTTGCTTCTTGACCCACATATAGGTTTCTCAAGAGACAAATAAGATGGTCTGGTACTCCCATCTCTTTAAGAACTTGCCCCAGTTTGTTATGATCCACACAATCAAAAGCTTTAGCATAGTCAATGAAGCAGAAGTAGATGTTTTTCTGGAACTTCCTAGCTTTCTCCATGATCCAGCATATGTTGGCAATTTGATCTCTAGTTTCTCTGCCTTTTCGAAATCCTGCCTGTACTTCTAGTAGTTCTCAATCCACATACTGCTGGAGTCTAGCTTGTAGGATTTTAAGCATAACTTTACTAGCATGTGAAATGAGTGCAATGGTGTGATAATTTGAACATTCTTTGGCACTGCCTTTCTTTGGAATTGGAATGTAAACTGATCTTTTCCAATCCTGTGGCCACTGTTGAATTTTCCAAATTTGCTGGCAAATTGAGTGTAGCACTTTTACTGCATCGTCTTTTAAGATTTTGAATAGCTCAGCTGGAATACTGTCACCTCCACTAACTTTGTTGTTGCTCAGCTTTCCTAAGGCCCACTTCCCTTCACATTCTAGGATGTCTGGCTCAAGGTCAGTGACCACCTCATCATGGTTATAAGGGATGTTAAGCTCGTTCTTGTATAGTTCTTCTGTGTAATTTTGCCACCTCTTCTTAATCTCTTCTGCCTCTGTTAGGTCTCTGCCATTTTGGTCCTTTATCATGCCCATTTTTGCATGAAACGTTCCCTTCATCTCTCCAATTTTCTTGAAGAGATCTCTGGTCCTCCCTATTCTATTGTTTTCTTCTATTTCTTTGCACTGTTCATTTAAGAAGGCATTCTTATCTCTTCTAGCTATTCTCTGGAATTCTGCATTCAATTGGGTGTATCTTTCTTCTTCTCCCTTGTCTTTCACTTCCCTCCTTTCCTCAGCTATTTATTTGCAAAGTTTCCTCAGACAGCCATTTTGCTTTCTTGCATTTCTTTTTCTTTGGGATGGTTTTAGTTGCTACCTCTTGTACAATATTGCAAACCTTCATACATAGTTCTTCAGGCACTCTGTCTATCAGATCTAATTCCTTAAATCTGTTTGTCACCTCTACTGTATATTCATCAGGGATATGATTTAGTTCATACCTGAGTGGCCTAGTGCTTTTCCCTACTTTCTTCAGTTTAAGCCTAAATTTTGCAAAGAGAAGCTTAGCCATAGTCAGCTCCTGGTCTTGTTTTTACTGACTGTATAGAGCTTCTCCATCTGGCTGCAGATCACATAGTTAATCTGATTTCTGTGTTGACTGTCTGGTGATGTCTATGTGTACAGCTGTCTCTTGGGTTGTTGGAAAAGAGTGTTTGCTATGACCCATCATATTCTCTTGACAAAATTCTATCAGCCTGTGCCCTGCTTCATTTTGTACTCCAAGGCCAAACCTGCCTGTTATTCTGGTTATCTTTTGGCTTCCTACTTTAGCATTCCAATCCCCCATGATGATAAGGACATCATTTTTTGGTGTTAGTTCTATAAGGTGCTATAGGGCTTCATAGAACCGGTCAATTTCATCCTCTTCCGCACCGGTGGTTGGGGCACAGACCTGGACTACTGTGATATTGAATGGTTTGCCTTGGATTTGAACTGAGATCATTCTGTCATTTTGGGGATTGTATCCCAGTATTGCTTTTCCTACTCTTTTATTGAGTATGAAGGCTACTCCATTTCTTCTGAGGGATTCTTGCCCGCAGTAGTATACCTGATGGTCATCTGAATTAAATTCACCCATTCCTGTCCATTTTAGTTCGCTGATACCTAAGATATCGATGTTCAGTCTTGTCATCTCTTGTTTGACCACGTCCAGCTTTCCTTGATTCATGGGTCTTACATTCCAGGTTCCTATGGAGAAAAAATCTTTACAGCATCAGACTTTCCTTTCACCACCAGATACATCCACAGCTGAGCGTCCTTTCAGCTTTGGCCCAGTCATTTCATTCTTTCTGGCAGTATTAGTACTAGCCCTCTGCTCTTCCCCAGCAGCATATTGGATGCCTTCCAACCTGAGGGGATCATCTTCCAGTGTCATGTCCATTTTCCTTTTGGTACTGTCCATAGGGTTTTCATGGCAAAGATACTGGAGTGGGTTGCCATTTCCTTCTCCAGTGGATCACGTTTTGTCAGAACTCTGCTATGACCTGTCTGTCTTGGGTAGCCCTGCACGGCATAGCTCATAGCTTCATTGAATTACGCAAGCCCCTTCGCCACAACAAGGGAGTAATCCATGAAGGGGTTGAATTATACTATACAATATTTTTATTTCCATTTAAGTTATAAGTAAAGCTTTTCTTAAACTTAGTTAGAAAGTTTTATCTTCATTCGGTGATGTATTTCTAATGTTGAATTATTTTATAATTACATTATTGTATTAATATTTGAGTATTTCAGAAGTAATACTTCTGAATGGTAAGCCACCCAGGGTCATTGACTAAGATAGATGGCCATAAAAATTTAAAAAATAAAGATAGACAGACAGACAGAGATTTTATCTAAAGATGATGCTGGCTGGCAAAAGAACTTTGCAATATTAGTTTCATACAGTAGGTCTGTTTTTAAAAAATGATAATTTGAAATAATTTCAAATCCTTTTCTATGCAAACATGTTATTAACCATTACATTATGACCCCTTTCTAATTTATAAAGACATAAATGTAAATGTAAATTCCTAAGAAATAGGAAGCATAAATAAATAAACAAAAAATAAATAAAATAAATAAATAAATAAATAAATTGCAGAAGGCAAAAAGTAGAAGCAGAAAGCACAAAGATTCACACCAATCTGCTAGATCCTTTCCTGAGTTTAATAGTCTAATACCTAAAATCCTCTGGATAATTATATACAATGAGAAGTATTGGCTGCAGTCAAAACCCCCACATAGAACAATGAAGCATCTTATTTCTTCTCTCATTGAACTCCCCCTCTCTCACTGAAAAGTATGTTTTGAATATATGAAAAAGTTTCCCATGTAGTTTGCCAGCCATCTAAAACTAAGAATGCTCTTAATTCACTATGTCCAGTTAAATATTGAAACACTGAAAAACCTTTGAAAAAAGGTATTTACATATTTAGCAATGTGAAGACATTATGAAATGGTAGAAAAATTTAAAAAGCGAATGTTCAGATTTCTTCATTCAACTTCATTCTTCATCAGTATTTCAGACTGCATCCTTATGACAGCATTTTTTTAACATTCCATCCATTCTTAAAAGCAAAGTCCTTAACCTGTCAATATTTAATAAGACATATGAAGCTTCACCTTCAATTTTGTAAGTGCCCATTGCTAAAGAAAATCAATATTTAAATGTATTACATAGCAATAAAACATTGGCAGTAAAATCTGCAAACAGTTATTAGAATGGATACTTCCATTAAACTGTGTATAATAAATATATGTTAATTAGAATAGATTAACATAAATTACAGCCTTTTATAAAGTTAGATTTGTTTAACTTAATTGATTTGATATGATTTCCAACTAGATTTTCAAAGTTTTCAAAGCCCTACATGGCATGGGTCCGGAGTACCTTAGGAATCACCTGCTGCCAGCGTCAACGTCCCTCCGTCCGGTGCGCTCCCACAGAGAGGGCCTCCTAAGGGTTCCGCCGTTCAGAGAATGCCGTCTGGTGGCTCCCAGAGGGAGGGTGTTCTCTGTGAGCGCACCTGACCTATGGAACCGTTTACCGGTTGAGCTCCGGATGGCTCCCGACCTTCGCTCCTTCCGACGCGACCTAAAAACATATCTGTTTAAGCAATCCGGTCTGGTCTGACGGGTTCTGTTTTAATTATTGTTTTAAGATAACTATCTTCTGCATTTGGGCAAAATTAGGGTTTAATTTGTTTTTCAATATCTGTATTTGTGCATTCTGTTTTTTGTCACTGTTCACCGCCCTGAGTCCTCAGGGAGAAGGGCGGTATACAAATCAAATAAATAAATAATAAAATAAATAAATAAATAGATATAGTTCTTTCAATATATTTAAAAATAATCCAACTATACCACTGAAATTGAAAACAATTGGCAATGAACAGAATTTTGTAGTGAAGGAAAAAAAATGAAGTCTTGTTTTTGAAGCATAAAAAGTTAATTCAGAGCATAGTATTCAGCCAAAGCAACCACTTCATTTATAACTTATTCTAAAATTTTAATACTAATGGTCAGTTTTATATGAAGAATGGAATATATTGATTGCAGGATAAATACTATTAAATATCAGTCAAATATTACAAAACTATTTCTAACTGTCTTATACAAGGTTTAAATTAAGCAGCACAAATTCATTTAATAATGGTATTTTTCAGGGCCTCCAAGGTCTCTTCCGGTTCTATTCTATTCCTTACTCTCCCCCCACACTCCAGCTAATTCAGATTTAAACAGATGTTCTTCATTCTTCCAGTTCTCTACTATATTCAAGGAAAGGATACAAAAGTGAATTTCCTACTTTTATGACTATACTTAGTGTGATATATAGTTTTTATTGGTTTTGCCATGTTGTGTTGCCTTGTCTATATTTGTTGTGATTCAGGGTCAGCCTGTGGGTTCGGCAGTTGGGTCGGACGACTCAGAGGAAGAGGGGGGTGTTGAAGACCTTGCTGAGGGGGTTGAAGATCTTGCTGATGATAGCCCTCAGCCAGGCCCCTCCCACTTGGTCACCACGGAGACCCAGCTGTGTGAGCCTGACAGTGTGGATGAAGATGACCCACAGCTGGCCCTGTTCAAGGACGCCCGACGCAGGAGGCAGTCAATTAGGAGTAAACAGAGGAAGGCAATGGGGCTTCTCGGAAGGAGGCAGAGAGAAGCCACGCCCTGAACTCTATATAGAGCCTTGGTGGAGCAGTGGGCTAATGCCTCCTTAAGTAACACCAGCTGCCTGCAATTAGTGCAGGTTCGCGTCCCACCAGGCTCAAGGTTGACTCAGCCTTCCATCCTTCTGAGGTAGGTAAAATGAGGACCCAGATTGTTGGGGACAATTAAGCTGACTTTGTAATAATGCCGCTTGGTGTGTGTGTGAAAGCCCTAATAAGCAGGCATATACATAGAATGAAGGCTACTGCTAAGCTTGTAAGCCGCCCTGAGTCTTCGGAGAAGGGCGGGATATAAATGGAATTAAAATAAATAAAAAAAAATATAAGGGGAATGTCTGGGAGGGCTGGTTTGCTGAAGGCAACCGCTTGGATGGTTCATGTTTCTTAAAGCTCCGGTTTCTTGGTTCTGTCTTGTTTGTTTTTGTAGCTATAAATTTGGCAGGCATAGTTCCAGCCTCTTGCCATTTGTGGAGGGGTTGTCCCTGCCTTTTCTGCAGGGCCGGTAGCAGGCTGGTACAGAACAATATTCTCAGTTGGGTTAAGAATATATAACAATCAATTGTGAGATGCCTGCCAGTTTGAATTTCTCATATTGCGATAGACTCCAGAGACTTGAACAACATCAGTGTATTGCTTTTTACTGTGGTGGTTAAGCTGATAGAAGTTGAAGTACGGTACAAAGTTCCTGGAAGATTGGTCCATATATAAATGGGGAAATGCTCCTGTTGTATGAAGTAGTTTGAGAATAGTCATATAAAGTTACAACTATCTTTAATTTTGAGATTAGAGTCTTAGGTGATTCGGTCAAATCTCCAAATAAAATATATTTTCCAAATCAGGTTAAATTGTTAAACAAACCCAGATGCCTGTCATAACTGTGATGACTTGGAAGGACATTTCTGAAAATATAGAAAATGGAATTAACTTAAGACACATCAAGAATCTGAACTAAAATGGTGATCTCAATCTGACTAGGACTGAAAGGCAAATTCTTACATCCTAGTCTGAAAACCTGTCTGTCCTAGGTAGTGAAAATGATTGCATTTTGCTTATCATTTGAAAAATATGGCTAGGAAGTTTTTTTGCAGGGGAAAGTCTGTTATGTATAACTTTTTAGAGGGTGGATTCAAGCAGGAGCTGGGAATAGCTCAGTTTTTTTCCCCCAATGCCTTAGTAATTATGAATCAATGGCTAATAAGTATTGTCTGTCTCACTCATGCCCTACTCACATCACGATTTGATTACTGCAATGCACTTTACGTGGAGCCACCCAGAATGCAGCATGGGCAGTAATGGGTATCTTACTTTAAGCCAAAGGACATCAGTGCTCTGTGAGTAGTACTGGTTGCTAGCTGACTTCCATCTGTGATTCATCTTTAAGGTTTTGGACCTGGTTATCTGAAGAAGTGCCTTCTCCTGTCTTCATCTGCCCATCTAACTAGATGAGATAAGGTAAATCCCTTTAGGAGGATCCCTACCAGATTGCCAGCTGGCAGAGACTCGGAATGGGATGTTTTCAGGAGCTGTCTATTTTTTAGGAATTTTCTTGCACAGGAATTTGTTATAAATTAAGGGGACATTTGAGGGTGCGTGAAGTTTGTAGCTTCTATTTTTTATTTTTATTTTATCTTTTGTACTTGAGGCTTGAGCGTTACCATTGTATTTTATGTTATCATTTAACATACAACATAATAAATAAGGAAAATAAATAAAAATGTTAAGATAATAAAAGAACAAATGAGCCTTCTATCTCAGGGATTGCTTCATTTCTTTCATATTTTGTGTGTGTATTTTTCACTGCTCTGTTAAGCTTCAAATAATCTGAGATAGAAGTTCAAAATAATAAACATGTTTACAGTCCTTTACACTGACACTGCAAGCCACAGCTATATGATGATGCTAAAAGTATGAAGTTTTTTTTGCCTTCTCCTGCATATGATATACATTGATTTTTTCCCCTTTCACTAAACAACCATTCTTTTGTAAATAGGAATGAAATACCTTAGGAGTTAAATAATATATTTTTGCTAATGCCCAGGCTTTGTATCACACCCTCTGATGACAATGATACAAAGTAAATGGACCGGAGGGGGCTATAACCAGTTTTAAACATATTAAGGTTGAATTGTAATTTTCCACTAGTGGAAACAACTGTCTTAATTCAGTGGAATGTGACAATTTATGATATAGATATCACTATCCCATTATATAAAAGTGACGCGGTGGCTCAGTGGGTTGGGATGCTGAGCTTGTTGATCAGAAGGTCGGCAGTTTGGCGGGTCAAATCCCGAGTGCCGCGTAGCAGAGTGAGCGCCTGTTACTCGTCCCAGCTTCTGCCAACCTAGCAGTTTGAAAGCACATAAAAATGCAAGTAGAAAAATAGGGACCACTATGGTGGGAAGGTAACAGCGTTCTGTGCGCCTTTGGTGTCTAGTCATGCCGGCCACATGACCACGGAGACGTCCTTGGACAAGCGCTGGCTCTTCGGCTTTGAAATGGAGATGAGCACCGGCCCCTAGAGTCAGAAACGACTAGCACACATGTGCGGGGGAACCTTTACCTTTACCTTTTTTAATCCCATTAGCGAGGTATTTAAATAATTTTTAATTCACTTTCACAAATGGGTTTTAATAACACATTGATTTATCAATTATTTACTTTAATGGAACAAGCCATGAAATCAAAGCAGTTGTAATGAACCAACTGTCTATTTTCAGATATAGTAACTGCCTGGAATCACATAAGCAGACAGCTAGCAGGGCTCTAAATGCATCAGCTTCAACTAAAACCTTATTGTTTAAGCAACAAAAGATAGATACTGAAATAATTATAAAAGCTATAAATGGAAGATAATTTTATTTGTAATATGAAGTCATAAGAATTGGAATTGGGCTTGAATAGATTTATTGCATAAAACCAAGCTAGTTTTATCCTAACCCCAGCCATCTACAGTCAAGTTTCCTCATTAACCTGTCCTATTTATCCCAATCTCAATTCTTGTGAATGTTGAAAAAAAACTGTCCAAGTTACTTCTCTTATCATAAGATGTGAAAAATAGCTGATAAGCAAAACAAGGTTGTTCACCACAGTTTACTTATTTTATTTTAGTTGTTGTATCACTCATTGATGTGTAAACACAATAGATACATATTACACTATTTTCTTGAATTCCTAGGGTTAGAAATTATGTATATGGCCACTGGATGTCACTCTTCCTCCAGTGAAAAGGTTTGAAGCATTATTTTCCACCACTAAATATAGGCCAAGAGTTGCTCAATGTAATTCAACCAATATAATTTTGGAAGGAGGATATACTGTATATAGAATCAAGGAATATAATATAAAAATAATGTAGAATATATAATATATACAATCAAAGAAAATAATATGTAGTCTAAAGAAGAAAACATTTATTGTCATTCTTCTGTGAACACGCTGGCACACATTAAAAAAAATTCTGATGCCCGCTTTCAAAAGAACATATAGCCCACATAGTTCTTTTCACAGTTATTGCACTGGGTTTGTTATATGACACCTGATCTTTGATTTGTTTGTGTTGGCTCTTTAATTTTGATAAGCTCCGTCTGAAAGTTGAGGCTGGTTTGTGGGCTTCCGTGAGGTCGTGTTGGCGTAGTAGTCTTGCTGTCATCTCTGAAATGTTATGTATGTAAGGGATTGTGATTTTTTTGGTTGTTGCTGTTCTTGTTGTGTTGTTTTGGGCGTTTGTGTTGTTTGTGTGTAGGGATCTCTGGATGAAGCCTCGTGGATATCCATTTCTCTTAAAGACTCTGTGTAAGTGTCTCAGTTCTGCTGATCTGGCTATGGCTGATCTGTGGTGTTGCAATGGGATCCTGCTCTTCTGAAAAGTGATCTGATATAGGTTTGTTTGTGGCATTTGGGGTGGTTGCTGTGGAAGTTAAGGGTTTGGTCTGTATGTGTTGTCTTTCTGAATACAGATGTTAGAAATTAGCCATTGGTGGTTCTGGTTACAAGGACGTCCAGGAATGGCAGTTCATGGTTGTTCTGTTTCTATCATGAATCGGATGTCTGTGAAGATGTCGATTTTTTGGTAGGTTTGGTTGATTTGGTTGTGCTTGATTATCATGAAGGTGTCATCTACATAACATACCCATAGCTTGGGGTTTATTTGTGGACAATTTCTTCTACTTTTTGCATGATGACTTCTGCAACCAAGCCAGATATGTTGGATCCCATAGGTGATCCTTTCAGTTGTTCATAGACCTCACCATCAAATTTAATGTATAATGTGCATTGAAAGCTGGTTAGTTACTGGATTCTCAGATTAAATCAGCTGGTGGATGGCTAATAACAGAGCTTTTTAATAGTGACACCGCTCTGTAGGTTTTCTACTACTATGTTCCAACTATAGGACATATCAACATTTAATGTGCATGGGATTTACTAAAGTCAGCAGTTAAAACAATTGTACTCAGACTTTGTTATTTTAAATATTAGAATGGCTACCCTGAATTTTTAAGTATTTGTTGCATTGTTTTCATTCACAAATGGGTGAAGACGCTCTGCCCTGAAGCTAATTTCATCTATTGAGAATCTTTCCCTTTTTGTGGAATGGTCATTTGAAGCCCTCTAGTGTACTGAAACTTGCTTTCTGATACAGTATATAGCTGTTCAGATTTCAACGGAAGTTTTCTAATCTCAAAATAGATAAAATATTGAGATAAAGCTGAAATAGCTTTTTTCATATTAAAATTGTGCACTTCTACATTCTGGGCCTGAGGAACCCTATCTCCTCTTTACAAAGAGCAGAGAAAGCAATCCAACTCATGAGAAGCTGCTGCTTTAAGCTTTTTAAGTGGTACATCTAGGGATTTTGTCAATCTATTTCCTCCTGAGAAGTAATGTGTAAAGGGAGCTGTTAGAAAACATGGTTTTCCAAACATTTTGAAGCTACACTTGTGGTAAATTAGCTTCTCTGATGGACTTGAGATGATAAAATGATCTCAAGGTTAAAGTGTTTTTTTTTCCTAATCTGTGGACCCAAATTAAGATTCTGTGATAGATACTGAGTTCTATGCCTGATTACAACAGTTGAATGCAGCACATATAGCTGAAAACATTTAAATGACAGAACAATTAACTAATGGAGCAGGAGGCTGTTGGGCATTCTTGGAGTTTTTATACAAAACAACAGAATTGAAAGGGATCTTGGAGACCTTGTAATCCGGCTTGCCAAGCAGAAAACCTTTTGGGGGGGGGGAAAAAATCTGTCTAATCTCTTCTTAAAAACCTCTAGTGATGGAACACACCCTCTGAAGGCTCGGCCAATTGTTAGGTCAGGAAATTTTTCCTCAGTTCTAGGTTGGATCTCTCTTTGATAATGTTATCGGCATGGGCTGATAATTCTGTACTGAGGAAGAATTTGTAGTTTGCAATTCAGAAGAAGCAAACTGATCTGCTAAGGCTAAACAAAATAGCTGACAGAAAGGGTTATGGTTTTCAGACTAGTTTGGTGAAGGTAGTTTGTCAATGGTGATGAAAAACTATTTCCCCATCTTCTTGACAGAAACAGAGGCCAGAAGTGAAAGCACAGAAAGATGCTGTGTGGGAGACAAACCATAACTGATTCAGCTTTAAGATTGCTAAGGATTACTTCCATAATCAGTTGAAAAGTGGGATTAACTAGTTCTCTCCAGCACAAAATACTACTAGAGGTAATCCTTATTTAATCACCACACTTGGGAAATCCATTGGTAAGCACCACAGATACTAGATAGAAAATCATGTGATGGTAACAAGCTTACAACCTCTTTCGGTTGTTAAATCAAGTGTTGTGATTGTTAGGTGACACATCATGTGAACACAACTTGTGATTTTACTTCCACTTTTGCTATTAACTCTGCTTTCTGTAAGTCTGTAAGCTCAGAAATGACAATCATGTGACTGCAGGATGCTGTGATGGTCATAAATGTAAGGATTGCTTGCAAAGCTACTTTGTTTATAGCATCATAATCTCAAAGGGTTGCTAAATTGAAGGCTGCTGTAAATTATCTATGAGTGAAAATTACTAAAACGAAGGCTGTCAAGGCCTTTTTCAATGTCAATAAATTATTTTCTTCTATATTAAAAATAGGTCTCTCACTGAAATAAAACAGAAAATAATAAATAATAAATAATAAATAATCCAATAAAGAACAACTCATTCATTAATCTAACACTAGTAAAACAAAAGCAAATAGGAATTATGTAATTCAAAAGAACACCACCAAAATACCACTGTTATTGTCCATTAAGATGGATTTTTGGATTTTAAATTTTAAGAAATCACAAGAAGTAGGGATGGGGAATTGAACAATAAAGAAAGCATTTTGGTTCAGTTTGTCTTATCATTGAATTTTTAACAGATATTTAATAAATAAGCACTAGAGATTCCAGAACAAAAGTCTAATGTTGAGATAACATAGTACTTATTTTTTTAAAAAACTATTTTTCTCCTCTTCTATCAGGAATTTGTTATTGATCACTTAAATTAGGATAGCAATAATACATATCTTGAACAGAACTACAAGCTAGCAAATACAAAATAGTAAAAAGGATCTAAAGCAGGAGTGCCGAACTTGCAACGTCATATGACGTGTTGTGACACATCACGACTTTTTTTCCATTGCCAGCAATGGGGTGGGCGCGGTTTCGCTATGACGCATCCGGCCCATGGGCCGGCAGTTTGACACCCCTGATCTAAAGGATTCCACATCCCAGACTTAATCTTAAGTGACATGATGTAAGCAAATTTTATGAAAATTAAGGCCATTTTTTTATTTCTCTTGAAAATATTATTTGTTGATTTGCACTCTTATGGAGAGAAGGAAAGAGGTAGACGAAAGAATAGTTACAGAATGAGTCTGTGCCTTATTCAATAGACCTATTTAATCCCTATTATATTTTACTGGTTTTAATAGAATTTCCCTCTGTATAGTCACCCAGAATCCTGGGAATGGAATAATTTATAAAGATGTATATATAATAAATTTTTGCTGATTTGTTACAATATACCTTTTTCATATAATCAAATCTCATAAAAATAAAATTGATATCTAGAAATTAAACAAGTTACCAGCAAAAATAAAGAAATTGTGATGTTTCATTCCTCAAATTTGAGGTTACCATGTTGTTGTCTTGGATAGATATACATTATCAAAATATTCTGCACTACTTGTTATAAAACACAGATATTTAGCTTTGCTTGCTTAATGACATCATTGAAAAAAACTAATGTTTAGGTGATTACTGAAGCATTTTGACTTGTTTATTTGCATGTATTTGATAATAACCCAATCACTGCACAAGTTATTTGCAAAGGAGTCTTGAGACTTACATGGAAATATAAAAATGTTACCTTTTGACCACATAAATCACTTATAAATTAAAGCAATACACTGATTTTTTGTTAGTGTTATTTAATGTAAATAAACATTTCTTTGCACAGGAAAAATTGGCAACAAATGCAGTTATATATGTGTAATTTAACGTTTTAAATTATGACTAATAGAAAAGTGTTTAACTATACTATTCATATTTGTAAATTCATAATCTTAAAAATCCCTATCAATTTGTGTTTTTCTAATATGTCAGCCATGTATTTCTAGCAACAGATGAGAAATAATGTAAATAACCCTTAAATGGAAAGTTCAATTTACCTTCACATACTTTTATACAGAGGACATAGAAACTACATTATAGAAAACAGCAGTAGAGGTAGTCCTCAACTTACAACCACAATTGAGCCCAAAATTCTTGTTGTTAAGTGCGAGACAATCATTAAATGAGTTTTGCTCCATTTCACAACCTTTCTTTTCACAGTTGCTAAATGAATCACTAAAGTTGTTAACTGAAACTGGCTTCCCCAATGACTTTGCTTGTCAGAAGGCCACAAAAACATGATCACATGACCTCGTCATAAATATGAGTCAGTTGCCAAGCATCTGAATCTTGATGATGTGACCACTGGGATGGGGAAAACGGTCATAAGTCACTTTTTTCAATGCTGCTGTATCTTTGGATGGTCACTAAATGAACTGTTGCAAGTCAAGGACTACCTGTAATTTCTATTGCCCTTATTCTGACTTGCATCTGCTATCGAAGTCCTAAAGTTCTTTGTGCAGTGATTATTTTTCCAATTTAAAGAACTGAGAACATGCATCCTGCAAAGTCTGTGTGATTCAGATAAGCTAGGTAGACAGGTAAGACCAATACCAGGGTCGCTTATTAGTTTAGACAGCTACTTGGTTCTGGAAATGGAAGCCAATGACCACCAGAGAATTACAACTTGATAGGCTGAGAACACTAGAGTCCAAATGCCTAAAACCTTTCTGTGTGCTAAGTATTCAACATATAGTTTAAACACCAACAATTTTCCAAGGATCTTATGCCTGCCTGCACTACTTATCGTATCAATAAGTCAATTATGCTATATACCTTATATAAAATGTAGGTTTGTAATTCACAAATATAAATTTCTCATTAAAAAAATATAATTCATTTGCAACCAAAGTAGCCATAAATAAAACTTTTTTATTCTTTGATGTAATTTACAAGCTACCAGGTATCATGTATTTTACACTGGTCACTTTAAAATTGATGGAGTCACAGAATAGTCCAGACCGAACAGAAAACTGTTCATGAAGTAAAGGCTCTTAAGTTAAAAGTAAAATAATACTGTAACAGGTAAGTGGCAAAAAAGCAGGTTTGCCAAAATAATGTTGTAATGTTGCGCAAATTCTGGCTGACTAGGAACTGAGTACCATGCGATTCTCAGTAATATTGCCTGCAGTCTGGCTAATTTCTGTACAGTCCTCTTTCTTTTCTTACAGTTATTAAAATGAAAGAGTTAAAAACTATAGCAGCAACAAGCAAATCCTGTGATAGGAAGGCAAGGATTAAGAATAAAAAAACAGTTTATACAGTGTGCTTAATGAAGGTCTTCAGTGTTTATCTTCCATCAGCTGGAGTTCGACTGAGTGACAACATGATTCGGGCAAAACGCTCACACAGTTCATTGGTGGAATAAGAAGGTAATTTTGGTGAGTCATTGAAACCTTTAATTTCTGTAGAACAATCTAGCAATTTTGGCAGAAAATCTGTCAATTTTTCTTGTAAGTTAGCTGTAAAGAAAAAAAAAAGTATTTATCGATAAATAGTTTTTGGAACTCTTTTTTTTCTGTTATCAAGAAACAAGCAAAATATCTTACAAGATCTCTCAGTGATGACTGATTCTAGCTAGAGTTACAAAACTGCTTTCCTGTGGCTGCAAATCCCTATGGGTGTCTCTGGGATGAAAAGAATTATTGCATTATAAAGAACAAGTATAACAAGTATAAAGAACAAATTTTATGCTTTATGGTCAATCTGATAGTTAACATTTTCACCATTACAACCCAATTTCTCTCCCTATTTCCCATATATTAACTTTAAGGATACATTCAAATTACTCCTACCTGAATAGAAATTCAACGTATTTTGCTTTCAAGTGATATGTGCAAATCCAGAAATGTAATTCATTTGAGTTAATTATAAATCATATAATTATTATATACTGTATATCTAAAAAAATATCCAGAACTTACGCTCCATTTCTTGTCCAAGGTATGAACACCACCTGTTTCTCATATCTTCCACAGCAACAATATCCTTTTCCTCTGTTTCATCCACCAGCAATAATGGTAGACAAGGGACGATCAGGTCATTCATAATTTCCAATCCCTTATTCACCTGTTGATCATCTCCAGATTCAAACTGTGCAGCAGCACACTCATTCAATTTCTTCATGCAATATTAAAAAAAAACCAATCACAAAACAGTAAATATTTATACTACTTCCAAAGAGATCCAGTTTTTCAAACAGACTTTTCTCCCCATGCAAAAAGGTATAGATGTAACTTCAAAATAAGTAATAACCCCACTGAGAGACTTCCAGGTGGCAAGGCTCCGTTGCCGGCAGCCATTTAGGCTGTCAGCCCCGTCGCTCCGTAGAACCGCCGAAAACAGCGCCGATCAGCTGTTCTGGCGGCTCGGAAGCCCGCTCCTCGGGAGAAGAGGAGGGGGTGAGCGCCCAGGCAGGAGTAGAGCTCTCCCAGACCGCCAGAGTTGAAACTCTGGTGGTTGAAGGATTGAGCCCCCTCAAAGCCTGAGTTTGCTCCGGACCTCGGGACGCCTCTGCTCCAGGGCTTTGGAGCAGAGCAGGACGCAGCAACCATCCCTGCCAGCGAGAGTGAACTTTGGATTACTTGGATGCAGGCAGAGCTGTACAGGAGAATCATGTCAGAGCAAGTATTTGATCTTTAACTCAGTGGATTTCGTGGAGATTTTTAAAAAGTGAAAGTATGCAACAGAATTGAGTGGGTGAAAATGGCTGCCAAATCATCTAAAGTTCCTAGAAGCGTGGGGGCTTCCCCGGTGCAGCAATCCTCGTTACAGGCTTTAATGCCCCCTCCCCCTGCACCTGCACCAGCTTTGACAGTAAAAGATTTGCAGGATGTTTTGCTGCTGCTTTGTCAGCGATAAGTGACTGGTTTAACTTAACGCAAGGGAGATTATTAAATCTTGAGGGTCATGATTTGTTATTTGGTTGGCATGCATATCTATTGTATGATAAGAAGGTGGATAATGTATTTAAGATACATATTTTAAGGTATGCTCTGTTGCGGGTTTGGAAAAAGTACAGACATATGTTAAATTATAAGATACCCATTTGGGCAATACCTAAACATGCAATAGAAAATATAAATGTGGGATTTAAACATGATGTGACCACATATAAGGAAATTTTAAGTTTAGAGAGGAATGTATGGAAATTAAAGTCATATAAAATTTTAAAAGAAGAAAAAATTGTACAAACTTGGTTTCAGTATGGGCAATTACAGGCTAGATGGAAAGAGGACCAGAAAGTTGGTTTTTCGATGATTGATGAAAATTTGGTAAAACAAATTAGAGATCAAGGTCAAGCACATATAAAAAGGATATATAATGCATTGATAGAAATTGATTCAGAAACGGAACTTGTCAAAGACTGTGTCAAGCCCCGCCGGTCCTCCGCCCGCTCGGGCCTCGACACTGCCACCGGCAAGCCCCGGAACCGGCCGTGATGGGCGTGACTTCGCCCAAACACCGTGGAGCGCGCCGCAGCTCCGCCGATCAGCTGGCCGGCGCCCAGCTGACCGGCGCGCTCCCTCCGGATCGCCGACAGTCTCCCCGTCAAGCCCCGGAACCAACCGAGATGGGCGTGGCGTCGCCCGAACGCCGTGAGGCGCGCCGCGGCTCCGCCGACCAGCTGGACGCCGGTAGGATGGGCGTGGCGTCGCCCGAACACCGCGGAGCGCGCCGCAGCTCCGCCGAACAGCTGGCCGGCGCCCGGTTGATCGGCGCACCCCCTCCGGACCGTCGGCTCCGTCGGGCCCCGGGCATTCGGTCGATGGGCGTGGCCTCGCCCGAATCCTGCAGAACGCGTCGCAGCCCCGCCGCACAGCTGGCCGGCACCCAGCTGATCGGCGCGTCTGTTTCACCTCGGCGGCAGGACTCGGGGCTGCAGGCGGTGTCCGGGCAGGAACAGACTGGAGGCACCGCGGGACTGAACGGACAGACAGGGCCGCCCCAGCAAAACGTGGAGGGGGGTGTGGCTATGCCCGTGTTGCCACCCTCACTCCCTGGGCGCCTAGAAGGACTGGGGGGGAGCTCGCAGCCGCAATGCCGGCACGGACTGGGGCGCATGAGGGAGGCTTACCGGGGAGGGGGCTTGGCGGGCCGCAGCGGTGCACACGGTGGGTGGTGGCTATGCAAGGTGATGGGTGGGGCATTTATGGGGAGGCGGGCGGATGCCGGTTTGCTTTGAAGGGGTGGGGTCAGGGCGTGGTAACCTGATAAAAGAGCGTTGAGGCTAGATGCCTCAACGCTGACTTTACCGCGGTTTGCTTTGGAGAAGAAATAAACCTGGTCACCCGTTCCTTTTGGAGTGCTTTTGTTTCCTGGCGGAGGACGTCGTGACAGTAAGTCAGCGTTGTTCCAGGATACCTACTGCTGTTACTCACGCTTTGGGCATGGCAGAGGATCCATCGGGGCTTGATCTGGCAGCCGAGGAGGAAGGGGCTGTTGGGGCTGCAGTTGCAACCCCACCTGATCCTGGCGAGCCAGAGGGGCCAGCAGTGCGGCCGAAGACCAAGGGGGTTATAGCCTCGGCTGAAGCTGGTGATAGTTGGGAGGAAGGGTCTCTGGCTCAAAGCGGGGGGGGGGGTGGCAGAGCCCTCCCTTGGAGCGTTGGGACCAAGTCCGTGGTGAGGGCCGTTCACGGGCCGCAGTGCCGGCTTGGAGGGAACGGCGGCTGACGGAGGAGGAAGGCGAGGAGTGGAGCTACTCTACGGCCCCAGGGGCCTACACGATGGACGTGTTGCGGGACCGTTTTGGGGAGTTTGGGTATCAGGACACTGCACCTTGGTCACCTGCGGGACCGGCTCAGGAGATGCGGCGGTGGTCACTACAGAGGTTGACACCCGGCCAGTCGGGCCAGCCCAGTTTCCGCCTGGCAGGCCCAAGGTTTCGGGGCCCGCCATCACGGCTGACGGAGATGGGAGCTGTTCAGGCCGAACGACAACACCCCGGGGCGTCAGACCAGGCAGAGGCCACCAGGTGGGCAACAACGGCCGGGGCAACCGCCCGGCCATGGAGCGGGCGGCACCAAGCACCAGGTACAAGGGGGCCCAGGGCCCAGGGGGGCCCCTGGGGCCCGGGGGTTTTCTGGGGCCCTCCACCACTGCCGGTTACGTACGACGGCCACCCTGACCGGCTTGCCATGTTCCTAAGCCACACCATTCACCACCTGGATCAGTACGGTGCAGCCTATACCTCCCAATGGGCCATGGTGGTGGCTATCACAGCAAGCCTGCAGGGAGAGGCCGCGGCTTGGGCGGCTGACCTGTATGGCGAGCATGCTCGGGAACTAGCTGACGTCGGGTTGTTCCTGGAGTCACTGTGGACGCAGTTCGAGGATGTGGCCCGCACCCACAGAGCTGAGGCGGAGGTGGTGGGGCTGCGACAACAAGGCAGGCCCGCAGCGGAGTATGTCGCTGAATTCCGCCGGGTGGCTCGTAAGCTCCGCTCTTGGCCGGAACGCTTGCTGGTACACCACTTCCAGTCGGGGCTGGACGGCGCGCTGCGGAGGGCGTGCGTGGTGTGCCCGAGCGACTGCTGGAGTGGTACCGGGTCACCGTAGAACTTGACGTCCGGCTGCGCGAATGCAGGGGTAAGGCGGAGGGGGTGGTCGGGACCCGTAGGACCCCCGAAAGGCCAAAGGAGGAGGATCGGAAGGCCGTGGCCCCAACGGCAAACTCACCTGTGCCGCTTCCAAGACCGGCTATAAGATGTTTCCGGTGCGATCAGCCGGGGCACCGAGTGGCCACTTGCCCCTTGCCGGCACCTCGTGCCGCCGCAGCAACTCCCGCCGGAAAGGGCCCCACAGCACGGAAGTCGGTGGAGCGAACAAGAGCAGCTCACCAGCTGGCGTCCCTGATGACCACAGCAGCAATCGGCGCAGAACCACCCGAGGCCAACGACCCAGAGCCCTACGAGAGCCTGGAGGAGGAGGAGGACCCTATGGTGAGTGACCCAGTGGTGCCTTTCACAGTTCCGGTCGTACTCATCAACCCGCGTACGGGACGTAGGGAGGCTTGCCCAGCACTGATCGACACAGGCAGCACCCGGTGCCTTATCAGCCAAGTGGTGGTTGCTCGGCTGGGATTGGAGGTGCGCCGCCTGCCAACTCCCCTTCGTTTCCAGCAGGTGGACGGATCCCTTTGGGGGGGGGCTCCAGTCACTCGGGTGACGGGTCCTATTCGATTAGAGATGGGGGCCCACTGGGAGACTCTGCGATTCCTTGTCGTTCCATCAGTGACGGAGACAGTGATTCTGGGACTGACATGGCTCGACAAGTGGGGGCCCACAATCTGGTGGGGGGAGGGTTGCCGGCACCTGCGGTTGGGGACAGGGCCACAACCACCACCACACGCATATGTGGGTCCTGCTGAGCGGCTTGGTGGTGAGCGGGTCCAAGGGGCAGAGGGGGTGGCGGAAGCCTGCTTCCCACAGGTGTACGCCGACCTAGCAGAGGTTTTCGACGAGAAAGAGTGTGACGCTCTGCCTCCCCACCGAACGACGGACTGTGCCATCGAGCTTGAGCCGGGCGTAAAGCTGCCAAAACCGCGCATGTACGCGCTGACGCCTCACGAGATGCAGGAGCTACGTCGTTACGTCGACAAAAACCTCGCGAGGGGGTTCATCCAACCTGCCCGATCCAAGATAGCAGCGCCAATACTGTTCCGGGAGAAGAAGGATGGCACGCTTCGCTTGTGTGTCGACTTCCGAGGCGTCAACGCGGTCTGCGTTGAACATCTGTATCCGCTGCCACTCATGAAAGATCTTCTGGCACACTTGTCGACGGGACGCGTCTTCACGAAGCTAGACCTACGGGAGGCGTATTACCGGGTGCGGATCAGAGCTGGGGATGAGTGGAAAACGGCGTTTAACTGTCCGTTGGGCAGTTTCCAGTTCCGTGTCATGCCGTTCGGACTCCAGGGGGCCCCAGCCGTCTTTATGCAGATGATAAACCAGGTGCTTCACAAGCACCTGTACCGCGGGGTGTTAGTGTAACTGGATGACATTCTGATATACACTAAGACTATGGAGGAGCATGTCGCCCTCGTGCGCCAGGTGCTACGGAAGCTGCTGGCTGCCCGCCTCTATGTGAAGCTCACCAAATGCGAGTTCCACAAGACGAGGCTGGATTATCTGGGGTATCGCGTGTCTGCGAGCGGCATAGAAATGGACCCTCACAAAGTGGAAGCCGTCCTGCAATGGCAGGCGCCACGGACGCGGCGACAGCTGCAGAGTTTCCTGGGGTTCGCGAACTTTTACCGCCAGTTTATCCCAGGTTTTGCAGCGACAGCCCTGCCGCTGACGGACCTGTTGCGGACGCGGAACTCCGGGGAGAAACCACGTCCAGGGTTGAAGCTGGCATGGACCACCACGTGTCAACGGGCGTTCGAGACGTTGAAGGCCCTGTTTGCTAAGGAGCCGGTGTTGGTACATCCTGACCCCGACCGTCCGTATGTGGTCCAAGTCGACGCCAGTGATGTCGCGGTAGGGGCTGTGCTGTTGCAACGGAACACGGAGGGCGTGCTGCAACCCTGTGCCTACTCTTCCAAAAAACTGTCATCGGCGGAACGCTCATGGGCGATTTGGGAGAAGGAGGCGTTCGCCGTGCGCGCGGCCTTGGAGACGTGGCGACATCTTCTGGAGGGGGCTGTCCATCCCTTCGAGGTCTGGACAGACCACAAGAACCTGGAGGTTCTGCAGTCCCCGAGGAAACTGGCGCCCAAGCACGTCAGATGGGCTCTCTTTTTCCGGCGCTTTAATTTCGTCCTGAAGTACGTACCGGGGGGGGCGGAACTTCCTTGCTGACGCACTCTCACGGCTGCCGCAATACGACACCAAACGAGAAGCGGTTATACAAGAACTCATCCCGCCTAGTACATCCCCGAGCGCGACCCAGGCAGTCTGCAGCGTGGGAGACGATTTGTCCCGTGCCATGGACGAGGCCTTAGCTACAGACGCCTGGCTGAAGGAGCATCCCGGACTTCTGACTATGCGCGACGGCTTGGCCTGGCACGGGGATAAGCTGTATGTGCCTCAGGCACTACGCCCCGCCATTTTGCGCCGTTGTCACGACGCCAGGCAGGCCGGTCACTTCGGCTTCCTGAAAACGTTACACTTAGCACGCCGTCAATTTTGGTGGCCGTGCATGAAGGCGGACGTGGAACACCACGTCCGGGGATGCCACGTATGCGCCACAGCAAAACCCCGTGTCGGGAAGCCGTTGGGTCTGCTACAGACGGTTTCGGACCCCGTACGACCATGGCAAGACATCGCCATGGACTTCATTGTCGGGTTGCCGGACAGCAGAGGATACTCGGTAATCTGGACAGTCATCGATCTTTTCTCCAGACAGTCGCACGTCCGCCAAACGGTTGGCACGACTGTTTATGGCTCACATCTATCGGCTGCACGGGGTTCCCCGACGGATTATTTCGGACCGCGGGGTCCAGTTTACAGCACAGTTCTGGCGAGAGTTTCTACGACACATCGGCTCTACCCAGGGCCTCAGCTCCGGTTACCACCCAAGCACTAACGGGGCCGCTGAAAGGGCCAACGCCACGGTGGAAAGGTTCCTCAGGAGCTATGTGTCGTTCCAGCAAACAGACTGGGCAGACCTCCTGGTGTTTGCGGAAGTCGCCCACAATAACGCCGTGCATAGCAGCACGGGTTTGACACCATACCAGGTGGTGGCGGGGTATGATTTTGTCCCTGTTCCGGAGTGTGGACAGGGATCGGCGACACCCACCGGGCTTGAGGAATGGATGCACCACATGGGGGCCGCCTGGAAAACTGCTAGGGAGGCGATGGTGAAAGCTCAGGCACGGGTGAAGGAGCAGGCAGACAGGAAAAGGGAGCCCTTCGCCACCCCCAAGGTCGGGGAGTGGGTGTATCTGTCAACCAAATATTTGCGCTTACGGGTACCGAGCAAGAAGCTAGGTCCTAGGTTCCTTGGCCCTTTCCAAGTGGTTCAGGTGATCAACCCCGTGACCGTCCGTTTACGGTTGCCTAAATTCCTAGGGAAGATCCACCCCGTCTTCCATAGTAGCCTACTAAAGCCCGCTAAGGGGATAACAGGGAAGGCGAGTGGGACCGCTCCGGGGCCTGTTCACGGGGACCGGTACGAGATACAGGCAATCCTAGACTCTCGGGTACGGAGGGGCCAGATACAGTATCTCGTGTTATGGAAAGGATACCCGTTGGCAGAAGCTTCATGGGTGTGGAAAGGGGATGTTCAGGCAGATCGTCTGGTCACGGCCTTTCACCGAACACATCCGTCCAAACCGGGGGGTAGCACTGGGGGCTCAGCGGCTTGTCTTCACGGAGGCCTGTCTTGTTGTTCTTCTCTTGCAGGAGGGCAGGTGGTAGGGGAAGCCGACTGTCAAGCCCCGCCGGTCCGCCGCCCGCTCGGGCCTCGACACTGCCACCGGCAAGCCCCGGAACCGGCCGTGATGGGCGTGACTTCGCCCAAACACCGTGGAGCGCGCCGCAGCTCCGCCGATCAGCTGGCCGGCGCCCAGCTGACCGGCGCGCTCCCTCCGGATCGCCGACAGTCTCCCCGTCAAGCCCCGGAACCAACCGAGATGGGCGTGGCGTCGCCCGAACGCCGTGAGGCGCGCCGCGGCTCCGCCGACCAGCTGGACGCCAGTAGGATGGGCGTGGCGTCGCCCGAACACCGCGGAGCGCGCCGCAGCTCCGCCGAACAGCTGGCCGGCGCCCGGTTGATCGGCGCACCCCCTCCGGACCGTCGGCTCCGTCGGGCCCCGGGCATTCGGTCGATGGGCGTGGCCTCGCCCGAATCCTGCAGAACGCGTCGCAGCCCCGCCGCACAGCTGGCCGGCGCCCAGCTGATCGGCGCGTCTGTTTCACCTCGGCGGCAGGACTCGGGGCTGCAGGCGGTGTCCGGGCAGGAACAGACTGGAGGCACCGCGGGACTGAACGGACAGACAGGGCCGCCCCAGCAAAACGTGGAGGGGGGTGTGGCTATGCCCGTGTTGCCACCCTCACTCCCTGGGCGCCTAGAAGGACTGGGGGGGGAGCTCGCAGCCGCAATGCCGGCACGGACTGGGGCGCATGAGGGAGGCTTACCGGGGAGGGGGCTTGGCGGGCCGCAGCGGTGCACACGGTGGGTGGTGGCTATGCAAGGTGATGGGTGGGGCATTTATGGGGAGGCGGACGGATGCCGGTTTGCTTTGAAGGGGTGGGGTCAGGGCGTGGTAACCTGATAAAAGAGCGTTGAGGCTAGATGCCTCAACGCTGACTTTACCGCGGTTTGCTTTGGAGAAGGAATAAACCTGGTCACCCGTTCCTTTTGGAGTGCTTTTGTTTCCTGGCAGAGGACGTCGTGACAGACTGTATGATAAAGTGGGCTCAGAATTTTCAAGAAGTTATTACAATGGATACTTGGGAAAAGATCTGGGTTAGAAATGTAAAATTTACACAAGCCCAAAATTTAAGAGAGAATTTTTATAAAATGTTTTATAGGTGGCACCTAGACCCTAAAAAATTAGCAAGTATGTATCCGAATTGCCAGCCCAAATGTTGGAGGTGTGGTTGTGAGGATGCAATGTACTTTCATATATGGTGGACTTGTAAAAAGGTTAAAGCTTTTTGGATTAAAATTTGGTGGAATATGCAAAAGATATTTAAGAAAAGGATAAAGTTTTCTCCGCAATTGTTTTTATTGGGTATTATTACAGATACTACTGTTATAGATGTTAAGTTGATGTTGAATTTAATTACGGCAGCGAGACTTTTAGTAGCTCAATATTGGAAGAAGGAAGAACTGCCGACTATAGAAGAATGGACTTTAAAAGTTTCTAACTTGGCGGAAATGGCAAAGATTTCAGCGTATTTGAAAGACCAATCGCAACAGAGATACATTGTGGAATGGAGGAGATGGATTGAATATATTCAGAATAAATATGGGACTAAAAAGTTTCATTTAGCATTTGAATAAGTAGTGGATCTATATGATGTATAATTAGTTAATAGTTATTTTATTAATAATTTGACGATGGAGAGTTAAAGTGCGATAGAACTTAATGTTTTATTGTTGTTAGCATATTTTAGATTATGTTTGTTTGTATTTTTATACCCTGTATTCAGCTCTGGGAAGTCGGGGAGGGGGGAGGGTAGGGTAGGGAGGGGTTGGGGAGAGGAGAGGGGGAGGAGGGGGGGATTTTTGTATTTAAAAATGTATTGTAAAACTTTTCAATAAAAAAAAAGTAATAACCCCACTGTCTATAAAGAATACAATACAGCTCAAATAACATGATTGTATATATGAGAAGTCTTCTGAAACATATTATCATAAAGAAAGATGAATAAAACCGGGGATTCTCAAACTCTGTAGTGTCATGATCTCCTAAAATAATTTATATAATCCCCATCCCCATGAATAAAACTATTAGAACATGCAGTAACAATAGTTCCTCTCTTTAACAGAAGTTCTGGCTCTGCAGGCTTATCTTAAACAAGTGCAAGTAGTGATCTATTGGAAATTAGCTCAAAACCTATTAGATACAAGAAAAGGTAGAAGGAATACTTAAATAACTCAAGTTAATGGGGGAATTTAAACAATGGGCATTTGGGCTATGTATCTACCTAAAACAGTAAAAAGCTGAGCTTGTTTTGTATACTGAAAAATATTTCATTGTCTCACCCTTGTTCCTTTTTCCAAATAGACAATAAGATCACTTATTGTGAACTCTGAACAAAAATTCATAGGATTGTGCTGTATGTGTATGACAGATCTTACCTGACTCTGTTTTGAAAGCGGAACTTAGTAGTTTAATAAAAAGCAAACTAAATTTGTTCAATCCTCTCATATTAATACCGGTAGCAAGACTAGCATTAAATTTGCTAAAATTATCAAGTGATTTTTAAACTGATTATGATTTTATTAAAAAAAATTAATGGGAATCTCAAGTATGATTTTTTACTTACTAGCAAACATTCTCTTCTGTAATGGGATATCAGTTCTTCATCATGTCCCCTATACAAACCATTTGATGATAGCTCTTTGTTCTTGTGATATGCACATATAAGATATAACAAAGCTTCTTTAAAACTAGAAAACAAATTAAAGATATTTTCAAATGCCATTAAAATAATGTTAATAAAGTATATACATCTAGTGCATACCATCATATAATCAATAGTTAAAAAGTAAAGGTAAAGGTTTCCCCGCACATGCTTGCTAGTCGTTTCCGACTCTAGGGGCCAGTGCTCATCTCCGTTTCAAAGCCGAAGAGCCAGCGCTTGTCCGAGGACGTCTCCGTGGTCATGTGGCCGGCATGACTAGACGCCAAAGGCGCACGGAACGCTGTTACCTTCCCACCATAGTGGTCCCTATTTTTCTACTTGCATTTTTACGTGCTTTTGAACTGCTAGGTTGGCAGAAGCTGGGACGAGTAATAGGCGCTCACTCTGTTACGCGGCACTTGGGATTCGACCTGCCAAACTGCCGACCTTCTGATCAACAAGCTCAGCATCCTAACCCACTGAGCCACCGCGTCCCTTTTAATCAATAGTTAGACATATACCAAACATTGAAATAAAGCAATAAGATTTCTTAAATTTTTATGTTGTAAGGAAAAGGTACAGTGAGAACAACTTATGTACGATTAATCATCCATCCATCGATCTATCCATCCATTTCCACTCTGCTCTAATGAAGATCAGTCTTGGCTGCTCACAGTATGTATGTTATTGGCAATGTGTGAAAAGCTGGCATTGTATATAGAATGCCTAGGAAGTCTATAGAATGTATGACATTTTTAGGCAAAGTATGAAATGTCTGTGTTGTTTTAATATACTATGTACTTTTCCTAGGCATTGTATACAATACCTATGCATTATGTAGAATTACAAGAACTATTTAAGCAAAGTATGAAAAGTTAGTCATGAAAAGGGTTGGTGATGATGATCTTATTCATTTAGCCATGTCCAACTCTTGGCAATTCTATGAGCCAATTCACATTTTCTGATTTTGCACTATTTGAGTTATTCAAATCCTAACCCTATCCCTTTATTGAAAAGATGTCTATGAAAATGTGAGAAGAAATGCAAAAATAAAGAACAGGACTTTCTTATAAAAAAAAAGAGAGAGAGAAAGTTAAGTTCCAACCTACTCATTGCAAAAAGGAAGGCTAGAATGGTATTTTACCAGGAGTATTTAATACTTTACCGGTTTGCTTTTTGGCATTGCAGAGAATGCCTAGGAAATGTGTGACATATTAAGCGTTTCATACTTTGAACTCCCATTTTTGACATTTATACATTTCCTAGGCATTCTATAATATGCCTAATTTCACACGATAGTATCATACAAAATTTTATCATCTCTCTCTCTTAGTACCAGCACCTGAAATTGTACTTGCAAAACAACCAGTGTAGGTGCATAGAAACAATATTGTACAATGATCCTTAAAAGCTTCTGAATTGTTTGAATTTTAAATAACCTAAATGAGTTTTCTTTCTTTTTAACCATTTTACTATTTTTGTGAATGAAAACTGAACCTGGGTTTTGTTATAGTCTTCTCTATCCTTTTACATATTAATTTATATTTGGTTTGGTTCTGTTCCAATATTTAAAACAATTTCTTTCACAACCATTTTCTTAAAAGTATAATTTTTAAAAAGCCATAGAAAACAAAAAAGGAAAAGAAGAAAAAGGATTCATTGGTCATTGTTTATAGAAGAAATTAAAGTTTGCAAGCTCTGGAATACTATTCACTTATACATCCTCATCCTTCTTTAAAGAGTATAACTGACACACTGTGTCTGCAGTAGGAATCCTCCACCATTAAGATTAGTTGTAATGGAGAAAAACCTGAAAAATTTGTACTATCTTATTAAGTTCCTAGATTTAATACGATATTTATAATGTTTCAATATAGTTATCTTTTCTTGGGAGTAGAGAATAGCTTCAAGTATATTGTATTACTTTTAATTTTAATAACAGTTTTTTGATTCTCTTACTTCCTTTTTTGAAAAAGTTCCAATCCCACCATGAGATATATTGTTGTATCTCTGAAATTTCTGTACTCTTGGTGCCACCACTGCATAGAAATGACAAAAAGATAAAGAAATATTAAATTCACTAATGTCACTTGCTTACTTAAGGCAGATCTGTAAAAACTCTGTAGCCATTCACATCAATGAGAAAAAGCAATAGTTTTTTAAGTATAACACACTTTACTGACTTTAATTTTTTATATATGTTTTCCATTCCTTTTTAATTCCTGTTTTACACATAAAGATGACTGCAAGCAGGTTTATAATTAAGTCCAGATAGCTCTAGCCACTAATTTTATAAAAATGTCCAACAATTGGTTATAAAATAGTTGTGGCTGTACTGGAGCTTTTGCCTGTTCTGTAGGTTAAAATACAACTTTTCTTTACAATTTATTGAACCAGTTTCAAAGCAGAAGCCTAACCTCATAATCCTCCATGTTGACTTCATCTGGCTTTATCATTTGAATTTTGGCTTGAGCCACTTTCATCACATTACGGCATCTTAGAAAGTAAAAGTAAATGAATTAATGAAGATCATATTAGCCATGCTTCAGAGCAACAAGCATGAGAGTAATATTCCAGGCAAAGAATTGATAGCTTTCGTTTCAGATATACCTGCTACTCCCTACATTTATTTCAAAATAAGATCAGCCTGTGTGTAATGATGGTGCAGTGGTTAGAATTACTGGCTGACTGACTCTGCCCACTGCCAAGAGTTCAATCCTAACCAGCTCAAGGTTGATTCAGCCTTCCATCCTTCTGAGGTTGGTAAAATAAGGACTGATTGTTGGGGGCAATATGCTGACTTTGTAAACCACTTACAGTGCTGCAAAGCACTATGAAGTGGTAAGTGCTATTGCTATTGGGAGCAAGGCTTTAGATCGAAAACTGTATTTTGATGTGGGGCGGTGCCAGCTTGACTTCTGGCATCTATACGGACAAACAATGCAATTTTATGACAAAAATTTTGGCAGTGGTTTACAACTGCTTACTTCTGAGGGCTGAGAGGGAACTAATAATTAAAGATTTCAGTTTATTTTTCAATTGAATTGTACAGCTTTTATGTTGTACAATTATATAGTTATACTGAAGTTGGAAAAAATTCTGAATTGTCTGATTTTTTTTACATCTCAAAAACCTGGTATTTTAACGGTGTGTTTATAGTTTACTTTTTATATCCACTGTGTGATCAAATGAACACCATACACTTTTCTTTGCTTCATTTAGATAAAGTGGGATAACTCTACCTAAAAAGTGCACCAGACTACTTCTATATTAAGTTAAACATAACGAAGTGTCACAAGATGGAGCTATAGTACTGTTTCTAAACAGTTGAAGTATGATATTATAGTTTTTCTTAAACCTTTCAGTATTACTGAATATGAAACAGTATTTCTTTCTACCAAGAATACATATGATTGTTTCATATATGTTCCTGAGGCATGGAAGGAATATTCAAATAAAATATATTAATAATGCACTTTATTTCACTAACATTTAGCATAAATGAAACATTAACTATATTCAGATTTTGTAATGGAATACAGTCTGGTTCACTATGAATTAGAAAAATAACTATTTTTACAGAATGTTCTTTTAAAAAAATCTGAACCATTTACACCAAAATATTTAGATAGTTTTATATTCCTTAAGAATCTTTGTTTAAATATTTTTCATGCAAGCCTCCTTACATAGTTACCTTTCATCAAAGCTCAAATTGTGATCTGCAAACTGCTCCAGCAATGTTCGCTCAATTATTTTCTTTGGCGCCTGATTCTGGATGAAGTATACAATTGCATGATGCAAACGATAATCACGCTCCGGTGGTGTGTCTTCTTGGGCCAGTTTGAGTAATCTTGCATATTCAAATTTTATTGCCTTATACAAAATAATGAAATTAAATGTTACTGAATTGTCCACTTTCAAAACTAAAGATCTTACTAGACACATTAAAATTATATATAAATGTTAAAATAACAAACAGAGGTTGAATTGTGTGATTAAACAATCCTTAAAACACAGGCTCCTATTTAGCATTTCTTTAGAAATAATGTTTGGATTGCAAATTTTCTTTTTGTGTTGATCTATAACAAAAATCTATTTAAGTTAAATATTAACTTTTATTTCTAAGAAAAACGGATTTTTTTAAAAGAAAGCATAGTATCAGATTAATATTTTGTATTGCACTGTATAGTCCAAACATTTAGTTTTATATTAGCACTGGACTGCATCCCAACAGTGCTTAATAAATATGCATCTGGTAGAGTACAATTAACAAGTTACAATAAATATAATCTTTATACGCAAAGCATAGAAAAGAACTGAAGCATTTTTAAAGAAATCAAAAATGTTCCTTAAAAATAAACAGGATTCATAAGAATGTGCTATCATTGTTTCCTATAGAAACATAAAGTCATATATAATACTAATACAGTTAAAAATGTGACACAGAGACATAAAACAAAAACAAGGTAATGTATCATTGAATCAATATAATTTGAAACATGCATCTGGAATCTTATTTGTTTAGGAATGTAGGTCAGTTTCATAACATATATATTTATAATGAAAATAATGTAATAATTCCCATGCTATGTTTTAACTGAAAAGCAAGTATATTTTGGATTTATATGGTAGTCTACACGCAAGTTTATAACTATGCATATGACTCTTTTATCCATCCCTTTGTGCTGCTATGCAAATACCAAGATCTTAATTATTTAGGTTTCATATTAAAACTGAACCAGGAAATGACTGTTAACAGTTTTACAACTATGCAAAATATAATATATATCCTTTATTATATTTTGAATTAAATGTATCCAGATTTTAGTAAAAATAAACAAATATGTAATAATATAAAATGAAAGTGTGAGAGGAAAAGCTGTGAAACTTTTAAGAGATACAGCATTCATCTTTATATTATATAGCAGGGGTGTCAAACTCGCAACGTCACGTGACGAGTTGCGACATATTGCGACTTTTCCCCCATTACTGGAGCTGAAGTGGGCACGTTTTTGGCATGATGCATCCGGCCCATGGGGCAGCAGTTTGACACCTCTGTTACATAGCATCTTCTATAATGGAGCACAAACAAGCAAATAAAGAAAATTTCTTGTTTTATGGGAATAAATCCATATCCCACCTGCTCCAGTCAGCTTTTATTCTCATTTTATTTACAAATACAGCTTTTCTGAAGTCATAAAAGTTTTACGGATGAGTAATTTTTTCTCTTTATTAATTTCTTTAGCTATCTCTAATACAATTTTCTTTATTTAGGTTCCACAGTTACAAGAAGAATATGAATTCTACCATGTTACAGGAATGTTGAATTCATTGTTCTTCTACTTTAAGATACATTAACAAGAAATTTTACACTTAACTTTCAGAATGATCTAAACCCACATCTGTTTTTGGATCAAAACAGTTTGTATGTTTTGCATTTTACATATATGTGTTTTTATGTTTGTTATCAGCAGAAAGAAAAGAGAAAAAAAATCTTATCGGTTGTTACTTGTGCTAGGACAGATGTAAAATGTAATTCAAGCAATATTGATTGATATATCTATTAATCTATTGACAGATCTATGTGCCTAATTAAAAAAAAATGAGAAAAGAAATGGGAGTCACAAATTTAACTGTTGGATTTTGAAGTTACTATAAATGTAATGCAAGAGGCAGGTTTAGGCAATTATAATAGAAAGCATAATAATTGTTTCTCCTAATGAGTAAATGTACTAATATCATATGTAATTTCATCAATTTTCTGTGCATAGTTTACTAGATAACCACCAAACCCCTCTTTTTCTCATTTAGTAAATATACTGTATACGCAGCCTACTTTCTTAATGGCCCTGAAAGTTTAAAAATAGTATTAAAATAATGATATTAAAAACAAACTCCTATTATTTAAACCATTATTACCAGTGAATATCTGAATTAGGTATTAATTCTTAAGCAGTATCATTTGTCCACCTACTGAAATGTGTACTGGTTTCCAATTTTACTGATCTCAAGGAAAAGTAAAAATTACATTAACAGTTATAAAAATACTACCAACTACGGATGATGAAATTTCAACAAAATACATTTAAATGTACACAAACTAAAAATTCAAAGAACAAATTAAAGTACAAAAACAGTCAGAAAATGAAAAATTGAAAGTATTGATTGTACCTGAAAGAACCCTGCTTCAGGCCCACACCTGTCATATGTATGCGTGGCTTTACCTATAGCCATTATAATACCTTGCATGTTCGGGGTCAGCATAACCTGTCACAGGAGATTCATATATATATGTATATATATGTATATATTGAGCAATGAAAAATATAAATTCAAGTCAGTATGTGCCTTCACATACTCATGTCATATAGAACTGCATGCACAAACTGCAGCGGGAAATGTTTAGATTTTTCTTCAGTGGTTTCAATATTCTAGGTTATATCACCTTAATTTACCTGATCTAAATTTATGTCTAATTAACCTCAGACATTTAAAAAAGTGTTTATCATTTCATGCACATGCAAACGGTCTTCTAAAGGGAAGTTAAATTTATTAGGTATCAGGGAACAATGAGGCACAGTGTAGGTTGTCTTTAATCATTCCACTCTTAGTCTGACTCTACATCACTCTACCAATAACTATATGAGCTTCAAAGTGAGAGAACCTATGGAAAGTTAGATGTCCCTATGAATATCTCCATGGGTGGGAACTGAGCCATGGTGATTACTTTCATGATCAAAAACGCTGTGTACTGTTTATGGACACTTGATCTACAAAAGCCTCATTTTCTTAAATACTTTTGGATGTATACCATTAATTTATAATTTAAGAGAGATCTGGTAAATTCCATGAAACGATAAAGACACTTTGTGACTCACCTTGTTTTGGGAATTAAGAAGAGGGGAAAAAAAACTAATCTTAAAACAACATCATCAACAAGAATGATGTTGATGTTAATACCACTATCTTAAAGGATTTCGACTTACCAACACAAAGCTTAAAAAGATTATGATTTAAGATGATTTTAGATTTATAAAAGGATACTAATTTTTAACTATATGGCCACCATAGCTGGTATATATAGAAAGTCCAACATTATGGATAAAATTTTGGGGGATGCTAATATATTACTTGACAAAGAAATCACTTTTTTTGCATATTCTATTGTGACTGGTGTATGACTTGGGAGACATGGGACTGGCCCTTCTTATGTACAATAACAGAGTGTTATTCTTAAAGCCTAGGCTCAACTCTTAATTTTTGTATCAAAACTGGCTATGCACTTTTTAGCTTTAATAACTAAAGCTTTATCTCTGTATGTGTCATGTTTAACTGTTTAGTCTTCCTTAGTTCTTTATTGTTTTTTATTCTTTATATTTCAAAAAAATTATAGGTGAGAAATGTTTAGATAATAATACTCAACTGAATTTGTGGTTTGTATATTGAAATGTCGTGACAGACCTTTTGGCAGATTTATAGTATCACAAACACAATGTGCAAAGTCTAAATTTATATATATGGATAAACTAAGTTTAATTTTATATCATGCAAATAAATGTGCCATTAGAAACAAAGCAGCAGCAGTTTCTGGTTTGGTCAATATCAAAAACAAACTGAAGTTAAGTTTGTTAAAAAGCAAAAGCTAGTTAACTTCCATCATGTGCAAGCATGCCAAAGGCTTATCAGGCACCTATGTACAGCACATGAAAGATGTAATAGTTTGTGACCAAGTTGAAGATGATACCTCATCATCATACCCCCCTTCCTCTGACTCAACCACGTAAGTCCCTATATCAGGAATCGTCACGTCTACAACTTTTTGATTTGGAGTTGTTCCAATTGGGTCATTATGAGAATTCTGTAAATTAAAAAAATAAATGAAAACAAAAATAAATTTGATAACATATTTATCAAAATATCTGATAAATTGCAGTCTCAGTGAGAACATTATCAATCTTATTCCATTTTTATATGTATTCTTAATTTTTAATTATTTGTTTTTTATCAGGGAAGTCTTTGTACAAAATATTTTAAGAAGCCCACATCATCCAAAAGGACATGAAAAGTTTTTGGGGAAAAGACTTACCAAAGAAGTAATGGACATATTTCATGCACATGGATTTTCAAGGGCAGAGATGGGTTAATTTGCTTGGTTGTGGGTTTTGGTCTCTGGGTTTTAGTTTTTGTGTTTTTTTTCTTCAAAATGATGAGAAATCAATCAGAGAATTTTATGTTACAGTTTTAAACTTTTTATTAATGTTTGCTGTCAGAGTGCTCATTTAAAAATGCACTTTAAAATGAAAATGCTTACAAACACAAATATGCCCACTTATCATTAATATACTATATGCAGTAGTAACATATATTTCATATTCAGACTATGAACAACATAGCTTTGTCTTCCTTTTTCTTAACTGTTTATGAAATAGAATAATTAATTGCTGTTTTGTCAGTCGTATCCGACTCTTCGTGATCCCATGGACTCCATGGACCATAGCATGCGAGGCTCCTCTGTCAGAATCATTAATAGATAACCCCAAATAAATGATGCTATATCATTCTTAATTAGTAACAACAAACAGGCCTGCTTGTTGTAACCCACATGAATATGAACAATTTTTATGTATAATGACTTCCAAGGTCCCTTCCAATTGTTATTCTGTTATCTCCCTGTTCATTGGTATGCTATTTATTGCTACATTTTATAAACAGCTCTATTTCCAGATGCTCTGAGCATATTTTGTATCAACAAATTTAATCAAATATAACTCCATCCTGATTTTATTTATAATTAGTTTATAATTTGTTATTTGAAAGTACATATAAGCTTTTGTTATGATACTGAAACTGGTTAAGGAATGCTACCCATATTTCCTTATTAATTTTTATCTGTTCTTATCTATAGTTTCTGAATACCTTCCCCTTCAATACAACTTCCTCCAGTACTTCTTCCTTTGAAGCATAAGATTAGTTTTAAAATGAAGTAATATGAAAGCATTTTAAATATAAATTTCAAAGAAACTGGCACCTTGCCATTTGCACCTATAAACTGATATTGATAAGAATATCAATCCAAGAAAGTAACGCTTTTCTGTTTCAACAATTAGACATATAAGACTTTGATTTCAAGTTCATCAGCATCTGCAACAAGGTCATGTCAGTTCATTTAGTCTTTTGACCAGCTATATGTTCCAAAAGCAAGTTATTCTCAAAATTCAATTTTTGTGATATCTTGGCTACTTCAGGAAAATAGCAAATTACAGAGATGATTTTATACAGCATTTTTTCCATCTTGTGAGAAAATAAGTTTAATATTTCTTTTCACTCATGCAAGGCACTTGAATGGCCTTACTAATATCTGTATCAAAAAAAACCTTTTGCTTTGTACCAATACAATGCTCAATGCTCTTCTGAAGAAACTGAGTCAGTGGAACATGCACTTTTGTACAGTCCTTCTTCTGTAACCTTGCACAGTAGCCTCTCCTAATTAATTACTGGCTCTGAACTTACTATTGGACTACATCTCTGAGATAATGAAGATGGCAAGATTCTTTTCTGTCAACACAGTTATTTTGTAGCTGACCAACTGTAAAATTGTTTCTGGATGTAACATCCAAGGACATGATTTTATTATTTATTTTTCTTATTCTTGTCTTTGAAATTAGTTAACAGAAATAATCTATATCTACTTGCCTTGTGTGGATCACAACAAACTGTGGCAAGTTCTTAAAGAGATGGGTGTACCAGACCATCTTATTTGTCTCTTGAGAAATCTATATGCGGGCCAAGAAGCAACAGTGAGAACTGGACACGGAACCACTGATTGGTTCAAAATTGGGAAAGGAGTCCGGCAAGGCTGTATACTGTCGCCTTGCCTATTTAACTTATATGCAGAGCACATCATGAGAAAGGCAGGGCTAGATGAATCAAAAGTTGGAATTAAGATTGCCGGAAGAAACATCAACAACCTAAGATATGCAGATGATACCACTCTAATGGCAGAAAGTGAAGAAGAACTAAAGAGCCTCTTGTTGCGGGTGAAGAAGGAGAGTGCAAAACTTGGGTTGAAACTAAACATTAAGAAAACCAAGATCATGGCATCTGGCCCTCTCAATTCCTGGCAAATAGATGGGGAAGAAACGGAGGTAGTGACAGATTTTATTTTCCTGGGCTCCAAGATCACTGCAGATGGGGACTGTAGCCAAGAAATTAAAAGACGCTTGCTCCTTGGGAGGAAAGCCATGGCAAATCTAGACAGCACACTAAAAAGCAGAGACATCACCCTGTCAACAAAAGTGTGTATAGTCAAGGCTATGGTCTTCCCAGTTGCAATGTATGGCAGTGAAAGCTGGACCATAAGAAAGGCTGAGCGCCAAAGAACTGAAGCCTTTGAACTATGGTGCTGGAGAAGACTCCTGCGAGTTCCTTGGACTGCAAGGCGATCAAACCGGTCAGTCCTAGAGGAGATCAACCCTGACTGCTCTTTAGAAGGCCAGATCCTGAAGCTAAAACTCAAATACTTTGGCCACCTAATGAGAAGGAAGGACTCACTGGAGAAGAGCCTAATGCTGGGAAAGATTGAGGGCAATAGAAGAAGGGGACGACAGAGAATGAGGTGGCTGGATGGAGTCACTGAAGCAGTAGCCGTGAGCCTAGATGGACTCCAGAAGATGGTAGAGGACAGGAAGGCCTGAAGGAACATTGTCCATAGGGTCGCGATGGGTCGGACACGACTTTGCAACTAACAACAACAACTTGCCTGTTCTTTTCACTTAAAAATTATTTTACATACGTTATCATTATGCAGTAACAGAAAATATTTTTTCTGTTGTAACTTATAATAAAATCATCACTTTTCTAGTTACTTTCCTATGATCTTTAACAGTAGAAACAACTTAGTACTCATATCCAAGTAATGCAACATAAGAGGGCTTTAAATATCAATCTCATACGAAGGCAATTTTGAAATAAACCTCTGTTTGCTTATCAATGACACTCGCAGATACAGAACTTTTATTATACACATTAAAAAACTACAACTTTACACTACTTTTTGACATAATCGCTATTCAAATTGAGGCATGTCGTAATGTCTTACAAAGTTTTGAAATTCCTTAGTAGTAGTCAGTCGCTCGGTGCCAAATCTGGGCTATGGGTGTGTGTGTGTGTGTGATCAAAAACTTCCCAATGGAACTGCTTCAAACGTTCTTGGGTATGTCTAGCGGTATGCGGGCGAGCATTATCATGAACCAACACACTGGAAGTGGTGGCATAGAAAATCCCACCAAATGTGAAGATGCCAAAGGAGTACGGCTAGAGAAGTTCATGGAGCATGGTTCGACCATCCATTCAGAAGTCTACTGTGAAATGTTACAAAAACTCAGATGAGTCATCTATAACAAGCGTCGGGGCATGCTAACTTCCGGTGTGTGTTGGTTCATGATAATGCTCGCCTGCACAACGCTAGACGCACCCAAGAACTTCTGAAGCAGTTCCATTGGGATGTTTTTGATAGCCCAGATTTGGCGCTGAGCAACTACTAAGATATTTCAAACCTTGTAAGACGTTATGACAAGTACCTCAATTTGATTGGCAATTATGTCAAAAAGTAATGTAATGTTGTAGTTTTTTAATGTGTATAATAAAAGTTCTGTATCTGCAAATGTCTGTCATTGATAACAAAACGGAGGTTTATTTCCAAACTGCCCTTGTATTTTTCCCAATTCTTTCACCTATATGCAAGGTCAAGAGATTTAAAACATTTGCTGAAAGCCTAATTCAAGCCAATTTTCAATTTCATCTGACAAAAATATGCTGTTATTTTATTGTCTAATAAGATACCAGCACTTTGGTCTCATCAAGAAAATTTTGCCAAGAAAACATAGTTTTTTCTTGAAACATGATGAAAGGAATCAAGTAATCTGAAGGCTTGCCATAAAGTGACATAATTAGCTAGTAATACCTAATGTAAAATAATAATTGTTCACAATCTTCTACAACAGTTTCTATCAGTCAATTAGGGAAGGAAACAACTCTCTGAGGGGACTGAAAAAACAAATGGAAGCTCTTGTACATACAAAGTACTAAAACAGAGCTAATGGGATTGTTTTAATGCAAGCCAAAATTAAAGAACATATATATTAAGGATCTCACCATATGCATAATAGTTTCAGGATTCTTATCTTCTTGTTCAGTAAATGCTTTTGTGATTGCTCGTATAGAGTCTTCTTTCAACTGTTTTGAGAAATCAGCTGTTGAGGGCTGTTCCAAATACTCTGGTTCTTCTCCATGATTTTTGGGGAACAAAAAGGAAAAGTCTATTATAAATACATTAGCATGGTATCTATTTGGGACTTGATTTAATTAGTAGCAAAAAGAAACATACTTGAATGTTCTATTTGAAGTATTAGCTGCTATTAGGCGTAGATAGATTTAAGGCAGTATATATCAAGTACAGATGAATACTCTTGTTCTTGGGCATTCATGGCATAGCAGATTATGTGTGCTACTATAGTTTGATATTATTAATTATAATACTGATAAAAGAAACATTATAAAACTGTTTTCTTTACTAACCTTGGGCAGTAGATGATATAGGCACCCTGGGCATAGGGGATATTTTTTCTTGTTGAGCTTTCAGAGAAACCTGTGCATCCCATTCTTCTAACTCTTTTTCAAAACGTTTATTGTCTTCTTTAACAAAATCTTTTAAATCAGGAGGTAACGTATCCAATCCAACGATCATATGCCCAGTTTCCTTGTTAAATTCCTCTGTAAGAGATAAATGTATAAGGTCTTTCAGAATATCAAATCTTTATGAATTTCATCTACAGGTGACAGTTCAGACTTTATAAGTAAAGGGGAGACTAAACCTTTTTAAGTCCTTTTTTAAAAAAAAACCTTGACTATTATTTAATATTATTCTTTACTTCCTTCCATCTCTACCAGAGGTCCCCAACTTATAGGCCGTGGCCCACCACCGGGCCATGGTCTCTTGGCCACCAGGCTGCGTGAATAGCTGGCCAGTGCTTGTACATGCTCAACCCCCCTTTGCACCAGTGCTAGCCAAGCTGTGAGGTGTGTCGTGCTGGCGCTAGCCGAGCCATGAGCCTCACACGAGCGGTAGCAGCCCCATTTACAGAGTGTGCATGCTTGCGTCCCCGTTCACATGCATATGCGCACAGCCACATTAGCATATGTGCACTTGTGTGCATAAAGGTGCCTGCCCCTCCCATTCCCACTGGGCTGCCAACCCAGAAAGGTTGGGGACCCCTAATCTGTATAATGGTTTGCAGGTGGGTTAGTCAACCTCTTATTCATTCACTATCAATGCTTTGAAAAGCTTTAGGTGAACAATTTTTCAGCAAGAATTTGAGACCAGAAATCAGCTGGTTTAGTTTCTAAAGTATATGTGGGTAACTGTTCTTTAGGCAACTGTATGGAAAGGATTGAAGAAAATGGAAGCAATGCAATAAACAGGACATTTCTCCCCTGCCTTCCCCTGTAGCTCACAATGTATTTATACATGTACATACCTGCTTTACAGGATTTTTTTTCAATAAAAACTCTCTTTTACAGAGGCCTTTGTTTACAATTCAGCAGTACCCAAACTGAATCACAACAAAAAATTTAGACAGGCATGTTCAGATTAAACTATAGTTTCCTTGCCTCTCTAGATCTCAAGCAATATTAAGTATTATAATGTGATTTGTTAAGTAATATGAATATTGTAATATATTAAATTATTCCCACACAGGGAGAAACATTATATATTACCTTGTATAAAAAGTGGTTCTTTATCATTGATATACATTAAACAATAAGCACTTGCGTTCCTATAACCACCAAATGAGTCACGCTCAAGCTCTTCCCAAGTAGATTTTGTCACAGATATATCGTTGTACTTCATCCACCTCTGTTGATAACTGTCATAAATATATGCCCAATAATGTCCTGCATTAGCCTGGCCTTCATGAACTAACACCGCATGTAACCGATAAGGAACCTAAATCAAATAAAATCAAGATACAATGTATCAGCAACATAATAAAAATGCAAGAATGTTTTTGTTTTTCTGCTCATGCAAAGCTGTGCAACTACATTTTGGCAATAATAGTGATGTTTCTACTGCAGACTCTCCAGAATTTTGTTATGGTCCCATAGAGAGCATTGTATCTCCCTTTGAACTTACAGTATATACTGATTATGAATGGATGAGACAGGCAATATAAAACACATGAATGAGGTATTAACTATATCTGATAAAAAAGTTTCATGCATTTTCTTTCACTCGCCAATACCTGAAGTATTTCACAAGAATTGACCATTGTCATGTTTAAAAAGAGTATTAAAATCTATTTTATTTTCCAGTTTGACTCTGCATACGAATTTAGCAGACTGCCTATAAGCAAAAGGATTCTTGGAGAATAATTGATACATTTTGTACTTTTGTTGTTAACTAGACTCTACTACTTTCTTAATATATCATTTCAGAACTGTTTTATATCCACACAAATTCAACTTCAAGTTATGAATGGTGAACTAAAATAAATTACAAAAATATTGCTACAAACTGAAACTGTCAGAATCACTCTTATCTCTTGAAAAAATGGGATTGGAAAGTACATGACTAGGACTTGTTTCTGCTGAAGATTTAAATCTTAATCTCCAAAAACATAGGCATTTTACTTTAGACTCTTAACATGTACAAAGTATATCACTAATAAATGTTGTATTATACAGAAAGAGTACTTACTTGCAACATTGATTTGTCAGAGTACATTAGCTCAATTGTTCTCTGTATTCTAGCTATGCTTTCCTGCAAATCTAAAGTAAAAGAAGAAATGTCATCTTCTAAAATAATTATTGTGAATGATCTAAAATTGAATTTCTGTAAATAAATTGTATCATAACATTAGCTTGTTCAATATCAATCATGTATCTTTAACCAACCAGCCATCCACTCACCCATCCAATTGATAAAGGTGCCGCCCATTTATCCAGTGAACTCTGGGTGGCTATATAAATTTACTTTTTATTCAAATACTGTTTTTTATTACATCATCCAAATGTTGTTTCTGTCAATGCTGCAAACATTGACATGTTTTTGCACTGACAATATAAGAGGCAGCCTTTTGCTTTGTTTGGTTTTGAATCACTAAAGCGCAGGAGGAATGCAACCCGGATGTTTTGACGAGATAAGGGATAGCCGCTTCAGAAGGGAAGTGAAACTTCGTGTGTTAAATTAATTGGTAAATGTGATTCATGACGTGTAAATAAGGGAGGGAAATTCTGTATGATGTGGTGTGTTAAGGGGAGGAGAATTCAGATTCTGGCCTCCACCCATGAGTGTCGATGCTCTGATTTCATTATTATAGACTTTTTTGAAATACACAATCATGCAGTGTACTTTGATCTGTCTTATTAATCAGAACCATGACAGTTTCATTCTTTATATGTAATTTCACAAAATACATTATACCTTTGGAAAACAATAGGAATATCTGACTTCCAAGTTTCCCTCTTTCGGATTTTTTTTTTATTAAGGCAAACTCCGAATTTGTACCTCTAGTGTCGTTTTCCACCTCTTTTCTCCAACGGTGTAAACAGCCTTCTAATACTGACAGCTCTTCTTCAGTTATGTGCCGTGGTGCTGGATGCATGGGTAGGTCTGGAGGAATCCGTGACTGTGTAAATGGCTTGTGTATAACTGATCGCTGTGCAGGTGATGTGCTCTGTGTTTCTGTAGAAGGCCCCTGTTGTTCTGCTGTGCTACATTTGTTAAGAAAATGAAAAAATCATTGAAAAGAAACAAAAGCAATGTATTTTTCCAAATATTATTTAATATTATTAAAATTAATTTAATTATACTGTATTGATAGAATTAAACCACCAATAAATATACTTAATATTTGTACCAATTGTTCATATATATATATTTCCGTGAGATCCAAACCAAAAAGAACAGTTGCTATTATTTTTATTAAAAAAAACTAAAAATATGTTCCTGGTATTCCATCCCCATCCTTCATTTTTCTCAACATTTACTATTTCAGCTTTTGGAATCCTTTTGATCCCAACTATAAAGTTATTAATTTTCACAAATTAAGAAAGTTAAAATACATCTTTATTATCTTTAATTGTGAACAATTTCATTAAATGTTCAGTAATGTGATATCTTTTTTGTTGCAATTTAAAAATATATTACGACCAAATCCATTGGTAGTACCAACCGCATAAGGATGCACATACAACAAAAAAGTTTTCAAGATCAGTTTTACAAGATGAGGAAATGTTTATATTACTTAAACATTTAGTGACTATAGGTAGTCCTTGACTTACAAAAGTTCATTTAGTAAACGTTTAAAGTTACAACTGCACTGAAAAAAGTGACTTATGAAAATTGTTCAGTTACAATCTTTGCAGCATCCCCATGGTCATGTGATCAAAATTCAGATGCTTGGCAACTGGTTTGTGTTTACGACTGTTGCTGTGTCCCAAAGTCATGTGATCACTTTTTGTGACCTTCTGACAAGCAAAGTCAATGGGAAAGCCAGATTCACTTAATAACCAAGTTACTGACGTATCAATTGTAATTATTCACTTAACAACTGAAGCAAGAAAAGTCGTAAAATGGGGCAAAACTCACTTAACAAATGTCTCACATAACAACAGAAAATTTGGGCTCAATTGTGTTCATAAGTTGAGGACTACCTGTAAATGATTCAGGAAATTTAACAAGAAATATTCAACACCTCTGAGGCAGTTTTACCTTGGTATTGCATGTGTTGACAGAGGACCACTAGGAACAGCACTAGTACTAATATCCTCAATAGGAGATGTGCATACTGGTTTACTTGATGCAAACTCCAGCGCATACTGTAGGACATCTACCAAAGGGAATCGTTTAGGACCGGAACCATAGCTTAAATATCTGCCAATATATATCAAACGTTCTCATTAAAAGTGTTCTAAACACACTCATTTTATCAATCACACACAACTGTGATTTCTAACAATGGACGATACAGGTCTACAAAATGTCTACAAAACAACACAAACAAGATAGATGACTTACAGCCAAGTAAAATCTTTGTCATAAGTAGCTGCTCAGCCAATCTCAATGTATACATGTTGTACTTTGATAATAAAGGTTCATTCATTCAGCTGCCATTTAGTACTTTTAATCTGGATTAAAAGATTATTTAATTGATACCCTCTTGGTTTATTTTAATGCCAAGAGGCATCAATTAAAATTAGCCTAAACTCATGAAAGACAATAAACACAAATAACTTCTGGCAGAGAAAGCTACCTATAAGATATGAAATTTAAATTTTAAAAAGTCAGTAAACTAACTTCTATTATTATCTTCTGCTGGAGAATGTTCTATGTTACCTTTCTAATCGCTGCTGCAATACTGTGAGGTATTCTTTCAATCTCTTGATTTCATCTCGTTTTATTCGTGTAGTTTCTCTGTTTTTATGCATATACCTGTTAGAAAAAAACAATTATGATTCATCTGCACCATAGTTTAGCAATGTGGGCGATTAACACTTCTGCTTACCATTAGTGACATTGCTTAATTCTGGAATTCTGTGCTTAATTGAAATAGGTGAAGAAATTCAAGTCTGTTCCTTGCTTTCCAAATATGATAACATTACATTTTCAATTGGTCAAATTTATATATATATATATATATATATATATATATATATATATATATATATATATATATATATATATATATATATATATATATATATATATATATATATATATATATATATATATATATATATATATATATATATATATATATGAATGATGTATGTATGTAATGTATGTGTATATATATATATATATATATATGTATATATGTATATATGTATATATATATGTATATATATATATATATATATATATATATATATGTGTGTGTGTGTATATATATATAAATAAAAGGTGGCCTTCATATGTTCAAAATTGAAATATATTCTAAAGCAAAAGGCAACTGCTTCTGAAAAGCTTTTTAGAGGTATGACAAGGAGGTTGCAAAATAGTAAAAAAATCCTGTTTATTGTTTCACCTTTATCCAGATCCAAAGCTTTTATTTCCAGGGTCATATCCAATATATTTACTTTCAGATATTACTCATCTAAAAGAATGATTAAATTTTTATGTTTTAAAATTTTCTTTATGTTTTAAAATAAAGTTTTACAAAGTGTTTATAAGTTTTGTAAGATTTGTATTTTTAAAAAAATTACATTTCTATGTACCAGAGTGCATACAATTAGAAGCCATAGCAATGACTGAATGAACAAAAGCTCTAGTTCTCTTGTAATTAATGCAAGCCTCCTAATTCATCAAGTTTTCTTTTAAAAAATTTTTTTGCCTCAATGAAAAAACAGTCACAAAAATAACCCAAGTTTATGATGTCATTGACCAACAATTAATTTCCCCCCTAACAGAAAACACAAAGAATATAAAAGCATAGCTGCATTTCATCCTTCCATAATCAGTGACAATTTTGATGAGCAGCCAAAATTTTGGAACCTGTTATATAATTCTAAAATTTGTCCATAGAGGGAACACAAAAGTCTCCTAAGCAACAAGATAATTTATGAATCATAGGATATGACAAAGTTATCGTGAAAATCCGTAGAAAAGATTCAGTAAAGGAAAGCATTTACTTTCAGTAAAGAAATGTTCAATTATACCTCCTCCACAAAGGCAACCCTCCCCAAGTCCTGCCGTGCTTCTCATCATGGCAGAGCTGGTATTCCTGGGAAGGATGAGTAAAGTGCTACAAATATATGCTAAGAGGATATACTGTATGTCAGGTGGGGTCATCCTAGTTGCCCAGCAAAAATAAGCAAACACCTATATTGGAGAGCAGTGATATAAGGCAGATGACGACTTTAGATAATGACAAAGGCATCAATCCACACTGCACAGAATGTAATGGTAAAACATTCCTGCAATTTTACCAAGAAAACCACATGCATGGAAAGTATAGATTTAACAATATAATGCTGGATGATGGGGCTCCTTAAGTCAGATGGATATCAACACGATACTGAGGAAGAACTAAGAATCTTCCTGAATATTAATTACGTTTATATGAGTGATTAAAAGCTTTCATAATTCGGCATAGAGGGGGGAAAAAACCCTGAAAGTTGCAAAGCAGAAACGTGAAAGCATGAACATGGGAAAATGCAACAGAAACGTGAAATGAAACAAACGTAAATTGACATCTTAGGCCAGCGGTCGGCAACCTGAAAAAGGAAAAGAGCCACTGGGAACCGGTTCCATCACACACACAAAAAAGTGGGAGCCGCGTGCGTGCGTCCATGCACGCGCATGCGTAAAAAACATCTTGCGCATGTGCAAAACGCTTTTTCCTTGCGCATGCACGGACGCCCGCGGTTGCCACCTTCCTGTGTGTGTGATGGAACCGGTTCCCAGTGGCAGCGGCGCCGCCGCCTTCGGCAGCCTGTAAATGTGCCGCGGCACCTCTCCCAAAGAGAGGAGGGCGGGGGCCTGCAAACGGGCGGCGGCGGCTTTCCTCCTCTTTGGGGGAGCTGCCGCGGCACGTTTGCAGGCTGCCGAAGGCGGCAGCTCTACAGGCGGGCCGCGGCAGCTGTTGCAGCCTACGGGCGTGACATTCGGCAGGGCCCCTCTTCGCAGCATGGCGCGAAGCCCTCACCCCCCACGGACGCGCCCTCCTCGCCACGGGAGCCACCCCCGCCATCCTCGCACACGCCTAGCGCAGGCCCACCTTGTCTTGGTCCCGTGACCAGCTGCCGGCATCTGTATGCAGCCCCGTTACTGCGGCCTTCCAGCGAGCCGGGGAAGAGCGCGGCCGCCGGGACGACCCAGCAGCCACCGGCGCCTCCCTCGATGCCCCAGCAGCCACCGGGGCCTTCCGGAAGGCCGGGGAACAGCCGTGGAAACGCGCAGCCGGCCGACATGACCCAGTGCCGACGCAGTGGGCCGAGGAAGAGCGCAGGGGTGGGCGCAGGGGTGGGGCAGGAGACACGGAAGGGTGGGGTGGTAAAAGGGGGTGGGTGTGGTTGGCGTTGGGGGTGGGGGGGTATATAACAGCGTTGGTTGCAGGTAGCAGCCAACGCTGACTTTGCTTTCTTTCGGATCATTGTTTGCCGTTAGTATTCGCAATAAACTTTTTTCCTGGAAACTCAGCTCACGTTCCAGCTGCGTTTCTTCGTTACTCTTCCGGACAGGCTGAGAGCAGCTTTCCGGATGGGCGGCGCCGTTTTGCATGCGCAAAACAGTTTTTTCTTGTGGACGCGCGCGGTTGCCATTTTTTTATGTGTGATGGAGGGGGGGAGCGATTACTGTCTCGCTACTAAAACGAGGGCCGGCCACTCCGCTGGGGCGAGCGTGCCTGTCCTGCTCCCTTTCTCTTCCAAGCGGCGCTGCTCAGCGGAGACGGCGACGACGACCTCGGAGTCACAGCCTAGGAATGCTAAGAATGCGGGGCGGCCGCTGGCAGTGGAAGGCAGGAAACATCAGGGCTTGAGATCTCGCTTTCCCCCCCCTTCCTCCCTCTCTCGTGCTTTACATACACACACACACACACACACACACACACACGCACACGCACACACACACGCACACGCACACACACACAAAAGCACAGAGAGTTCCCCTTCCCCCTTGTACAGGAATGAAAGGCCCCCCGAAGGAAGCCCGGCCTCTTCACCGCACCGATCCGCTGAGGAGGTTCTTTCAAGCGGGAGACGGGCAGAGCAAGATAGCCGAAGAAGAGACTCCTCAGACGGCACCGTCTTTTTCTTCCCCTCCAGCTACTGGCTCTGAGCCCCAGCTCGCGGGTCTGCCTGGCGGCTTTGCGCGAAGCTTGCCGGGGTCGTTTTGAGATTTACACGTGTCGTTCTCGGGGGGAAAGGGGTACCCGACCTATTCCCCCCGTTGAACGAGCCAGGGGAGGGCAAGCGCCTCTGCGGGCAGGGAGGGAGGAGCGGAGAGAAAGGGACGTTTGGGGTCTCTCGCCAAGGGGTGTAAGCCGAGGAACCCCGAAAATCGGTTTGAGTAAAAAAGGAGGAGCTTTGGCAGGGAGGGAAGTGAGGTTGGAAAAGCAGGCCGGGCGAAGGAAGGGAGCGGAGGCGGCAGCTTTGCAGACGGGCCGCGGCAGCTTTCCCAAGAAGCGGCGCCGCTGCCCGTTCGCGCGGAGGTACGCATGCACCTCTCCAAAGGTTTGGGGAGGTGCGCGCGCACCTACGGTCGTTCGGAGAGGTGCGCGCGCACCTCTCGGAATGGGCAGCGGCACCGCTTCTTGGGAAAGCTGCTGCGGCCCGTCTGCAAAGCTGCCGCTTTTGGCAGCTTTGCAGACGGGCCGCGGCAGCTTTCTCAAAGAGTGGCGCCGCTGCCCGTTCGCGCGGAGGTACGCGCGCACCTCTCCAAAGGTTTGGGGAGGTGCACGCGCACCTCCGCCCGTTCGGAGAGGTGCGCGCGCACCTCTCCAAACGGGCGGTGCCACTCTCCATTTGGAGAGGTGCGCGCGCACCACTGCCCGTTCGAAGAGGTGCGCGCGCACCGGGCGGCTGGGAGCCGCAGGAGACGGCTCAAAGAGCCGCATGCGGCTCCGGAGCCGCGAGTTGCCGACCCGTGTCTTAGGCAATAGCAAAATGAGATGGGCTGATCAGAAGTTTCAATCTTTCAGTCAGAAAGACTATTTCACACTATTTATTACTAAGAATATAAAAAAACAATGAAGGAACGTGTTGCTTTTATAGTTAACAAGTGTACAGCAAGCACAGTACTTGGTTACAATGCAATCCATGACTAAATTCCATGTTGTTCTGTGATAACCCTTTAATATGATGATCACTCCAGTTTATGCTCCAATTCAAAGATGCAGAAGAAGAGTGTTATGACCAAGTTCACTTTGAAATCAGGAGACAATGCAAGCAATATCTGTTGCTTGTGACTGAAGACTAAAATGCCAAAGTTGGAAATATTAAAAAGGGGGAAATGTAGTTAGTTGGATTGTATGCTTTATGAAACTGAAATGAAACAGGAGAACAAGTTATCAATTTCTGCCACTCCACTAATTTCTCCGGTTAATACTGTCTTCAATCATACAAAACAGATGGCATATATAAGAAAGAAATCTATTATTGCTATATGATTGCTACAAGGAGGCAGAAAAGCTATAGCACCAAAGACATGGCCAGGTGCTGGCTATGGAACAGATCACAAACTGCTTGCTCATGTAGAAGTTTCAAGCTAAGCTAAAGAAGAGAAAGAAAGCCCGTCAATTTACCTAATCGGATCTTGGAACATATACCCACCATTGTCAAAGAAAACACGAGGATCATTTCAAAGTCCTGAATCTCATTGATAAAGAACCAGAATTATGGAATGAATTGAAGTCATTAAGAATGAATGTGAAACAATTCATTGAAGGAAGAAAAGAAAAGAAACTGAATGTCAGAACAGCAGAAATTGTCGAGGCAGAAACTTCAGAAAGGAACGGAGAGAAAAAAAAGAGTTTCAGAAAACTCTTAGAAAAGACAACATTACAGCAATATCGATAGAGATACTGAAGAGAGAAACACACAAGGAAAAACAAGGAATATCTTTCAAATTTAATAAATAAAGATCTCTGAACTCAGGAGGAGTTTCCAACCTCAAATAGATATACTAAAGGATGCTAATGGACTGATAATAATCTATTGGAAGAGGTCAATCTACATTCCGATACCAAAAAAAGAAGGCTAAACAGAGTATGCAAACTATTATATAACACACATAATTTCACATGCTAACAAAATAATTATTAGGATCATAGATTAAAGTCCTATATGGAAAAGAGATGCCAGATGTTCAACCTCTAATTTTTGTCACAAGAAATAATGGGAATAAAAAACAAACGGACAGTATATTTTGTCACAATCCTATATCTAACTGTAGCAACTAGATTATTCTCTGAATATTATATCCCAAATTATATTACCCTGCTATCAAGTTCTATAAAGAGCTGTACCTGTCCAGGTATAAAACCGGAGGGAATTCTAATTTGTTGTGTATCTTTTCTGGCCTTCCCAAAGCTTGATTGAATTCAAATCTTGAGAGCTCAAAGGTCAAGACCGGAGGTAGCTCAGTAAACCAGTGCTGGCAGAAAACAGAAAAAAAAAGAATTTCAATCACATCAATTTTTTAAAAAAAATTAACTGTCCATATAGAACATATTTCTATGTTCTAAGAACAAATGTATTTTGCAGCACAGATTGATACACTTAAGTCTTACCCAACTTGGTGACCTTAGATGTGCTGGACTACAACTGTCATCCTCAAACAATACATTCAAGCTATCCATGTTACTGGCAGATGCTTTTTTTAAATGTGGGGGAAATGATATATATGCTTTCAAATAATGCTTCTACTGTTAATAAGATCCAGATCTTAATAAAAATGGCAGTCAATTAAATATATGTTTGAACAATATTAAGGAAATTCATAACAATTACAAACTATGTTGAAACTACAATTACATTATAATTGTAGTCAGCATACGCTGAACTGTTAGCATACATTGTTTACCTTCCACAACTTTCTGAAACTAAAACCTGTTTTTAGCTTCCCTTCTACTAATCTTTCATGTTAGATATGATCAAAATGATTACACAAACATAGTGTGGTATCAGTACCTACATTAATATTCTTATTTATCAAACTGGTTTTATTTAAAAAAGACTATACCTTGTCCAAGGTAATAATTGGTATTTCTACAGCAATCTATTTTTATATCATGATCAACAAATATATTTGTTTATTCAGTCCCTGTTGATAGTTCTGTGAATTGATACTATGCAATCTGACTTGTGTTCAAAGTTAAAAATTGATTAAAGTGCTACAATAACACGTTAAAATTGAAAACAGCACTCCATACTTTTTCTTTTTTTTAGACATATATTTAATCTAATTTACTGACCTTGGAACATTATATCAAAATGTGTCAGATGCATACAAATTTCAATTTTGCAGTGTCTGTTTTCTAGAAAATGAACAGATCTGTTCTCTTTATTCCAACTCACTAGGCTGAATTTTGGATGGAGTAATTGCACTGAGAAACTCTTTAGTAAAGGTGTTGTCCTAGAACCTTAGAGAAGACCAGGACAAAAAAAATGGGAAAAATGTTAACTACAAAGAAAGCCCAATAGTTGTGGAGATATTTTTAGACACATTTCAGAAACTAACTCCTATTCAAAAAGTAACTTGCTAACAAACTTATCCACATAATTCCTTTAAGTAGCTACGGCATAATAGAAGGTAGTCCCTACAATAAGCTTAACCTGTGATTAAAAAGTGAACATTTCCACTAGTTGAAAGATCCAAAACATTGGTCTGGGATATTACAGATAGGAGACATTTCCATATCTATTCAGACATGAAATTTTTTTATCAAGTATGACTGCCGATTTGTTAAGACAAAAATCTATGTTTTAAAATTCTAACGTCATATTCCATATATTACAAAAATGCACATAATTCACATACAAAAATATATATCCATTGTCTGCCAAACAAAACTATTTGACCAACCTTTAATACCAACCATACACAACTGAATGTATTTTTATACAAGTGTTAAATATTACAGTAAAGAGGTGGGGAGTCTTCTTAAGTCCAATATTATTCATTTTATTAATGCATTCCTACCTGAACAACCTGGATTTTTTATGCTGGTTCTAATAACAACCCTGTCCTTAAGATGACACTCTAAGGCTCTCTATCTACATAAACAGCAAAGAACAAGAAAACATTCTGACTTGGACACATTTAAAACTCGAAAATTTGCATTTCTCAATTTATCAATGTACGGAAGGCTACCTTGCTTCTTTAATACAGTGGATATAGAATACCCTGTTTTCAAATGTAAAATAATAAGAGCAAGATAAATAACTTCAGATTTTTTTACCACCTTTAATACAACATATAAGATATATAATTCCACTGAAAAACAACCTATAATCTTTTGGAGGGAAAATAACAATAAAAAACTTACAATAATGTGGTTGCTTAAATATGCATACCCTCTCACAAATAGGAAAGTGACTTTCAGAGTTAACCAACTGAAGGGGAGCTGACCAAGCTGAGCCCAAGGAAGATGTCAAGCACATCATCAGTCTCAAGTTTCTTCGTCACCCACACGAGATTTAAATCCATCCACCTTGAATTCCCTTGACTCTTATCTAAAGCCATTTGCTTTGACCATTAGTGGTTCAGATTCTTGTAGAAAGTGTTAGTGTCAGGACCCACCCCAATCCACATCTTAGGAAGACAAAAACTCTTGGAGTCAGTTCTAGTCCAAAAGGAATCTTTACTAGGACATGCTTGGTTGTGGGAATACAAGACAGGACTTAGTATTGTTTTACAAATTGAAATTTTATAAAGGGTACCCGGTTCAACCCCACTTCCCTCAACCCCATTTGGTCAGCCCCCATCCTTCTACTTCATGTCATCCCTTTCGTGGGAAAGAAAAAAAGGAACTTCGAATCTTTATGGTTATTGCCTTCTTCCTCTCCCAAATTAAAAGAAAACACAAGCCAGATACCTTCCTCCCTTTTGATCCCCCCAGTTCAAAAGGTTTCCTTGGTCTTTGAAATAACCTAAGGCAGGCTGAATCCACATATGCTCATCCTTCCTCGGGAGATGGCAGAATCCGTATGGGGGGGATAATGTTTTAAACATACATTTATGAATGTGATATAAATGGATTCTGACATCTAGAATGCATTAAATCTATATTCATTTCAATCACTTTGGTTCCTGATTTCTTGCACCTGACACCAACCACATTCAAACTGGCATTAAAATAGAAGTCAGTACGCATTTGCCATCAATTAAAGTTCAGCTGCTCTGATGGGATTTTTCTTACATTTATTGAGTTGCCTTTTATAGCTAAAGCCATGATCTGCACAGAGCTTACAAAGCATCAAAGGAATTTCATTGTTGGAAGGTATTAGTCAGGAACAGGGTACAAAACAATTCCCAGGCATTAGATATACTACAGAACACAGTGAAGACAGTCATCAACAAGTAGAAAAAATTATGGCACAACAGTGACATTACCAAGAATTGGATGTCCCTCCAAAATTGATGGAAAAAAACCAAGAACACTGGTCTAAGCGGGTGGCAAGAGGCCTACAGCAACATTAAAGGAGTGTGGCAATTTCTACACGTGACAACAATCTCCCAGGTTCTTCATATGGGGTAGGGTGGCAAGACGTAAGGCTTTTCTTACGAAGAAAAACATACAAGCCTGCAAAAACCTGACAAAAGCATGTGGGAAAATGCATTATGGCTTGATGAGACCAAGGTTGAACTTTATGGCCATAATTCCAGAAAGTATGTTTGGTGCAAAAGTCAAGCACTCTGGTGGCAGCATTCTGTTTTACAGCTGAAGCTGGAACTGGAGTTTTAGTCAAGGTGGAGGAAATTTTGAACAGTTGCAAATATCATTTTGGCACAAAACTGTCAGGCCTCTGCTAAAATGCTGAAGATGAAAAGGAATTTCATCTTTCAACACGACAACGACCCAAAACATACTTCCAAATCAACAAAAGAATTGCTTCACCAGAAGATGATTCAAGTTTTGGGATGGCACAGTCAGAGCACAGACATGAATCCAATTGAAATTCTGGGGGAGTGACCTGAAAAGGGCTGATCACAGGAAATCCTCTTGCAATCTGACAGATTTGAAGTGCTTTTGCACAGGGGGCAAAGATTCCCAAGGCAAGATGTACCATGCTGATAGCCTCCTACCCTGAAAAACTGAGTGCTGTTAGAAAATCAAAAGGTGATTCAACAAACTATTAGTTTAAGGGTGTGCACACTTACACAACCATGCTGTTGTATGTTTTTTATAGTTATTTTTCCCTTTAAAAGTTTCAGTTTGTTTTTAAGTTGAATTATACAGCTTAAAGGTGTAAAAAATTCTGAATTGATCTATCTTGGTCTTTATTTTTTTATATCTCAAAAACCTGGCCTTTTAACACATATCCTTTAAGTCTACATATCCACTCTATCTTTTTGAGTGAACACTGTGTAGTGGCCCATCAATACTTAATAATAAATCTCAAAGACAGAACACTCATAATAAGAGGATAGAATTACTTTTTATCAATTATCCTGCTGAATTTTTTTTTTAAAAAAAAAGCTCCAGGAAGGTTAAGGAGCAGAGAATTGTTACAAGCTTAATACAATCTCTTACCATTTTGTTCTTGAAAATATTATTTTGCCCATGACAGCTCAAAGAAACACTATGCATAAATATTTCAAACAAAAATATTTTATTTTTCATTAAATAAGTTACAAAAAATATTTTAGAAACCCTCCTCCTCTTTTTTTGCTACTGTGAAGAACAAATATGGAACAATGATGGGGTATATTCAGATATAGGTCAAATGAAGCCATACTACACTTAAGCTTTAAATATGCTGTGTAAAAGGAATTAGGTTTAATGGATGATAGAACCTGAACAAGGCCAACCTGAACTAGATAAGATAGCTTGAAGCCATGGCTTGAACTAAATATTGCTTAAATGATATGGAAAACTTTCTCTGAAGAGCTGTGGACTGAATATAACATTATTATATAAAGTTTTCACTAGGCTTTTCTCCCAACTCAACTGTGACTTATATACAACCAACATTCATGGAATAGTTTAATAGATCACAAAGATATTACACATTCTGAGAAACTACTTTAAATTTTTAGATAACTATTTTGAGACAAACTATATAGACAGCTACGTCATAGTGCATCAATCAGATGTGGAAAAACAAGCTTTATTTTAACAGAACACTGATGCTGAAATGAAGTTTAGTACGTAAATTTACACTATTATATCTTGCTTTATGAATGTATTTTGTGTGGAAGTAAAATATGGAAATACGAATTGTTTCTGCTTTATTTTCTATTTTTTAAATTTTAATAAATGCCATAATAAAACCAATCACTCTTAAAAAGAGTTCGAAACTCTATAGGAACATAAGAATGAAGTGCTTTGGGGAACCAAGGATAGAACATTTTGAGTAGACTAATTTATTATTTGGTTACCGATAAAGAAGAGACAATGAAAGCAAATCCCATTAAGAAGAACAGAAGGAAAAAATTGGTTTAACAATTCACAAATACCAGTTTTAATTTGAAGAAAAGTGATGTAATGAACAATGAGAATCCAATCAAATAACAATCAATAAAACTGGGAATGACGAGAGCCAGTTTGTTCTAGTGGTAAAGGCACCAGGCTAGAAACCAGAGCTTATGAGTTCTAGTCTTGCCTTAGGCACATAAGCCAGCCAAGTGACTTTGGGTCAGTAGTTCTCTCTCAACACACAATTTCAGCCCTGGGGAACAGGCCAGTCCATTCCTTTCACATACATAGGTTTATAGATCAACACCTGGTTGATATAAAAAAAAGCAGCTCTCTACATGCTCAAATGTTAGGAGAAAGAAAGAAGGGAAATTAGGGGAACATATGAAGCAGAATGTCGAGAATATAAAATATGCTGATTCAGAAAAATGGGGAACTTTTTAATATGTCAGGGACCAAGCTGCTAAATAATGTATAGCTTTAAGCCTTTAGCCTTTGTCCCAAAATATCAAGTCATTCTATTCTTTAATTTTTCTTATCTGGTAACATAATTTTTATCTTTAGCAATGTTTTACCTTTCTTAACTTTTCTCTGCGATTTTCTCTAAATCTGAAAGCCATCTAGGAATTTGCAACTACTATTAAGAGTCAAAATATTTTCTTTTATGCTTAAAAATTTATAATTTTTAAGTATGCATATGTAAGTGCAAGTTGGATGTTGTGGTTAAAGACATTGTTAGACACCAGGAAACTGTGAGTTCCAGTCCTGCCTTAGGAATAAAAGCAGCTGGGTGACTGGCCCAGTTATATTTCTCTAGGAAGAGGCAATGGCAAACCACATTGCCATGAAAACTGCATGGACTTGTCAGTTGCCAAAAGTAATTTAAAGGTACCAAAGAAAAAGTACAGTCACATTGGAATGCAAAGAAAAAACTTTTTTAGCACTTTAAATATTGTATCATATAAATTAATCTGCCACTGATTACGCTCTGACTAGTTTATCATTTATTTGAATTTAATCACTAAAATTATACAATTGTCTCACCTAATTTAATCTTTTGATTTTATATTATAAATGGTATGAATAGTTTTATATCATTATTTCAGTGTTTTTCTCTGATGTCACCAGTATGCTTGTGGTTTAAATACTGGTTTTATTTACTTTTTTATGAAATTTTGATTCAGTGATCACCTATCAGCTTTCTGGAGCTGAGGATAAAGGAGATAAAAGGAACCCTGCTTCCACATTTCAGGATATAGACTTACGCTCTTCAAACATAAATTTTAGAATTGGTCCAGGTCCAAATAAACATAAAGTGTATTAAGCTCTTCTTTGTTTGTGTAAATAAATGATGTGCCAAAATATGTTGTGTCATCTATATTTTAAACTAGGTGTGCTTCATGGAAAGGGTTATTGGTATTGCTAAATGTCTAATAATATCACTTACCTCCTGACCAGATTTTCCAGAATTTTCTGAGTGTAAAGATTCAATCTCTCCTTCAACCATGGCAGCTTCTAGGCACTCATGAAGATCTTTGAAGCCATTAACTTGAAGTGGATACTGGCCAAACATCTCTGTATTTTCAAATTTCTTCCCTTATCAGAAAAGGGAGGTATAAGGTTTCAATAGAAAACATACAAAGTCAACATTATTATCTTATTATAAAGCTGTTTAAACATGACCTAACTGATCTGTCAAATATGATTTCAAATGTCTGCTACTCTACATGATATTAGAAGTTGTAATTAAATACTAGGTTCCATCCTCCTCCCGCTCCCCCCCCACTCCAAAAAATAAATAAATCCCAGAAACGTAAGAATGTTTAAGCTGGAAAAATGCATGTTTCTTCCCAGTATATAAAAAGAATGTTAAGTGGGACATTTTCTCTGGGTGGGATAGTGGATGGAGGAATACTTTTTAAAAGCCTTGTTAAGGCTATTTTAGGGCTTTATTATTAAACTAGTATTTAGTACTACATTTAGTATTAAAAATTAGTGAGAGAATTGAACTACAAATATACGCCCACTCAAAATTAATACCTTCAAGAAATCCAGCTGCTAAAAATCGTCCATAAAACAGTTCTACCATTGGGTTCTTTGGCTTCTCTCCATTCCTAAAGACACAATTACCTTTGTTAAAATTAAATGCAAATTATTCCATATATTTTAATCAAATGGTTCCACATAAATATTTGCATTCAATGGAACTCCCTCCAATATATTATACTCATAATCTATAGTAGTCAATTATAATTATTTTGAGGTTAATTTTATTATCATCATGAAATTGGTATCCAAATTTTCAACCAGAATCCATGAAATGGTTTTCAACTGTATTCAAATATTAATTTCTTTAAAACATTTTAATTCAAGCAAGGTAAATGATTTCTCCACATAAGCCAAATATTTATGATAAATCTGATAGTGACCGCAAACCACTCCTAAACTGATCTTGAAATAGCAGCATGATGAGTAATTTCATACTATATTCACAATATCTAGAAGGGGAGAGAGCAATCCAGATAATCTAGGACAAAAATATGAAGTTACATCTGCCTGTTTTACTCTTCTACCAGTTAATCTTACATGACTGTACAGATTAACATTTTTCATCTAAGCTACCCATATTCAAAAATATTGTGTTGTGTTGCATTGCATTTCAGTATCATAATAGATTACAAGAGTTGAGCTACGTAAGATTTCTGATGCTAAATATTCAGTGAATGACATGTTAAAATACACTCAATTATAAATTAATCTTTATTACTACAAGAGTTACTTACTGTTCCTCTTCAGCCTGGATCTGAAAGGCATCTTCTAACCAATCCAACAGCTTATGTGTGAATTCGCTCACATCTTGCTGTTGAGAAATAATAAACAAACACATGAAGACAGGAATACAGGAAAAGTCACTGGAAAATATGTGCAAGAGTTGGAAGTGCAAAAGGCACTGTAATACACAACATGAAAAACAAACAGGACTTTGTCATTGGAGAACTAACAGAAGTTTTACATTGGAGTTTGCTAGGAAGTTCCTGACATATTTTCTAGCCTGAAATTGGAGGGATAAAGTATAAATAGAAATATTTCATTAATGGTGATGAAGTGAGAAACATAATTTCAATGGCTACAATCATGCCATTTTTCTTTGCCAAAATAGCCCAGCATATATTTGTAGCAAGCACAGGACTTGAAGAAAAATTACAATGAATGGAGCACTAAGTGACCAACTCACTAAAGTGGACTATATTTTACTAAACCAATAGAAGCTGAAAGATGAAGCAAATCTTTGGAAGGATGAAAATCAAGTCGATAAACAAGCTCAGTGGACAAGACCAACAATCAGAAACAAGGCAACAAGATATTCTGTACCTTATGGGAAAAAATGTCAAGCTTTTAAGAGGAAAAAAAAATACAGGAGAGGAACAGGGAGAGAGAATAGAATTTGCAAAACAGGAAAGGTAACTGTACCCTGAATGAATAGTTAGGATAACTGGCGCCTCACTGGTATGAGGATCAGATTATGTGAAGAGACCTCTCTATAAAAAGCAAACAGGGAAGTCACCGAATTATTAAATCAATTGCAAATACATTTGGGTAAAAATGATATTGTATAATAGTCTGTGAAAATGTCCTTCTTGATGGAATTTACTAACGCAATTAAGAAGAGGAGATGCCGCAGACTAGGCACTGGTCAGATAAGAGGCAACTTACCTCCAGAAGGAATGGAACTGTTAATTGTCAGCCCTTCAAGGCAATTAGAACGAAACATCAAACATGGATGTTTCTTTATTGTAAGGTTGCAAGTAATTGTAAGTCTGAAAGTATATCTTTCCTCTCCCTCACTTTTACAATCCAAGAAAGTAGAAAGGGTCCCTTCTAAGATGTTTGCCATGCCTCATTACTCCTGCAAGCTAAATTGCTTCTCCTATGATTGTTGCAGCTCCTCCTTCTCCTATTTGTCAAAGACATTCCTACAGATGATTACATGCTGTAAAAAGTAGCCATACTCACTTCGTAATAACTTGAAATATCAAAGAAGCTACAGTTCTCCTAATAGCTTAGGTCCATGCAAATGACAACAAATGAAAGGAATGTAACTACTACTTTCAGAAAGGATGTGAAAATGAGACACATGGACTGTTATCTTAAAAAAAATCCATGGGAATAATTGATATAAATTGGATTTCACCTCATATGGATTGGTAAATGATCTTTGGCAGACAGATGGAAATCTAAATTGTTCCTTGTTATTGCACTGGAGATCATCCCATGCAATAAGGACAGAGATTCATACTCTGTCCAGTGTTATTCAATTAGGATAAATCTACATAAATCAGGAAAAACATTGGTCTACCAAATTCATAGCCTTTGTTGAATGTATACCACGTTTCCCTGAAAATAAGACCTGGTCTTATTTTCTTTTGGGCTCTGAAATAAGCACTAGGACTTCTTTTCGGGGTAGGTTTTATATTACCAGCAAGCAGCAAGCAGCAAGCAGGGGGGTGGGCGTGGCCTGCGCAATGGGGGGAGATGCAGTGTGGCGACAATGGACCAACCTCAGAGCATGGTGGCGGACCAACTAGTAAAACTAAAGTACTGTATGACAGAGTCCGGTCGGGCAGGAAGGCACGTGTGCCCTTCCCAGACCAGCCTCTGCAGCCCCATGGCAGCCAGAAGGCTGCTAAGGTGGGGGCGGTCAGGCCATTTCTCTGGGTGATGGGGGGGCTTTGCCCCGGGGATGCTGGAAGGCCATCTTACTAGCATGGTATGACCTGTCAGAGAGGTGAGCAGGGAGGCGGCAGCCCAGGGCCAAAGCAGCAGGTGGAACACTGGCCGGAGGGTCGAGGAAGGAGCAGGCATCCTGCCATCAGCAAGCGGGTGTATTGCTGTCAGAACACATACTGGCTACTCTATCCCCGCCAGAGCAGGAATGCCGCCACATTTACCGTAGATGCTGCCGGCGAGCCTGAGCAGATGGTACAGAGCAACCCCCTTAGGGGGTTTACCTTGGCACCTGCTTTCCAGCTCTGTTGCATTTCTCTGTAGCTGCAGAGCTGGAGAGCTTGCCCCACCACCACTTAGATGACCTCACTTTCCCCAAGCATTTCTTTGCTTACTTGATTTCCAGCTCTGTCGCATTTCTCCATCGCATTCCTCCATCACCGTGTGCAGTCCCACTAACAAAAGAAATTTGTGGGACGAAAAAAAAGGTCAATCAATCAATTCCAAATTCTTGCAAAAAAAAAAAAGTCGCAAAGCTGGAAGTGATTGACTGAACGGTTGTTTTTAGTCCCACAAACTTCTTTTGTTTGTGGGACTGCACATGGTGGTGGAGGAATGCAATGGAGGAATGTGACAAAGGTGGAAATCAGGTAAGCAAAGTAATGCTTGGGGGAAACAAGGGCATCTGGGCGGTGGTGGGGCAAGCTCTCCAGCTCCTTATCCTCAGAGAAACGTGATGGAGCTGGAAAACAGATGCTTTCTAGCTCCGGCGCTCCACCTGCCGCTTGGGTTCTTGGAAGGGGCTCGGGAGTGAAAGAGAAGAGAGTGGGCAGGTGATGGGGGATCTGCCTCACATCACCTCACTTGTTCTGTGGCCTGCCTCACCCCACCCCACTTGTGCGACCGGTCACTTTTAGCCAAGCCACATCGTGTCTACCAATGCTGTCATAATACTTGACAGATCCCCATCTGACCCACGTAGCACCTGCTTTCCAGCTCCAACACAACCCTAACCTCCACTCCCCCCAACCCTGCCCCACCCTAACCCCCATTCCCCCTCCAGGGCAACCACAATACCTAACCCCAACCGTAACCGCCAACCCTCCCCAGCGCAACCACAACCACAATGGTGATGTACAACAATCAACAGCTAAGTCATCTTCTGTAACATCTTCACATGGTAACTCTCCCAAACCCCGAATTCTGGCCTTAACCTCTTGTGACTCCAGTTCCTGTAGAACTATTGGCCCCAATCTCTCATGTCCAGCAATAGTGGTCTCCTTAAATGAGCACTTCTTGTCCGTGTAGCCTACTCGTAGTGCATTAGCAACAAAGCTGTCAGTGATTTTATCCCATGAATTCTTCACCCAAGTCACGACCTCTGGCAGGCTAGGCTTCACAAAATTTCCATGCTGATTTCTCTCAATCTGTGTTCAATGTAGTCACTGATTTCCCTGTGCAAATGGTCCTTGAATGGCTTGTTTATCACAATATTCAGAGTCTGGAGATAGGCAGTCATTCCTGCAGGAATCATTATTTGATCTATTCCTCTCTTTCCAAGGAACTTCTTCATGTCTTTTGTGTGGTGAGTACTGGCTGAATCCCAGACTAGCAGACCTCTTTGGGCACCTCTCAAAACAAGTGGCAGCATTAAATCGACCCACTTCCTTAAAGGGTGGATTTGATTTAAATCAAGTCAATTTAAATCATGATTTAAACCACTAATAAAAAGGCTTGATTTAAATCAACTTGATTTAAATCATAATTTTTAAAGAACTGTCATCTCTCTCCTGCAGTGGCTCCTCCTCTTATCTGCTGTTGACTCACCGACAGTCCCATTTAATTTAACGGGACTGCTGGTGATGCTGCAGTGACACAACAAGGTGAGGGACGTGGCGGGCAGCAGGTGAGTGGATGCCCACTAACAGGCGCTGCCATGATGGATCTGAAATGACAGGTGTTCTTTAAATGTAAGGACTCATTCTTGCTGGTAGTTAGAATCTTAATTATTATTTGCAAACAAAATGAATGTTTCTTATTTAGAATAATGAACTGTCAAGTTAGTAAAACAGCAATATCAGAACCGATTTTAGGTTAATAGGTTAATCACACATAGTTGGAAAACTACTCAAATTCTTTTAATTAAAACACTTAAGAGCATGGTACAGATGCATTTCTCTTCAAACAATCATACAGTTTGTAATGTACACAGATATGCAAAACAACGGGATAAAGGAATATTCCTGAACTTTGTTTTATGATTTAACTCATGGTTACTATGAAAATATTAACAAAAATGTTAATATTGCAGAATATACAGCCTCACGCTACATAACTAAGCTCCATTTCATGCTGAATATAAATTATTAATGTATATTAAATAGAAAACTATATTTATATAGGTTTTTACTCCAAAAGCATTTTATTAAATTTGATAAAAATAAAAAAAACTGATTTAAATTAAAAAATCTGATTTAAATTTAAAAAATCCAATTTTTAAATATATTTTTTTAAAAAATCATTATTATCCACCCTGCTTCCTTATGTGCACCAGGCTTTTTCGGTTTCAAGGACATAAATGCCTGAAACACCTTCAATTTTACCTTTCTTGCCCTTAGTGATAATTAGAGGTGGCATTTTCGTTTCATCCAGGTAACGAAATATAGGTAACATACAGCTAACACGTGCACTGTCATAACCAGCGGAGGGAATGTAGATTGGCGAGGGACCTCTCTGATCAATTATTGTTTGAGATGGCCCATAAACACTGCCGTGTTCTGTACCAGCCTGCTACCGGCCCTGCAGAAAAAGCAGGGACAACCCCTTTACAAACGGCAAGAGGCTGGAATAAAGCCTGCCAAATTTATTAACATAAAAGAGACACCAACCATGAAACAGGAGCTATGAAACAGGACTATTCAAGCGGTTGCCTTCAGCAAACCAGCCCTCCCACACATTCCCCATTTATACAGTTCAGGGCGTGGCTTCTCTCTGCCTCCTTCCGAGGTGCCCCATTGCCTTCCTCTGTTTACTCCTGATTGACTGCCTCCTGCGTCCTTGAACAGGGCCAGCTGTGGGTCATCTTCATCCACGCTGTCAGGCTCACACAGCTGGGTCTCCGTCGTGACCAGGTGGGAGGGGCCTGGCTGAGGGCTCTGCGGAGCCTCAAGGCCATCATCAGCAAGCTCTTCAACACCCCCCTCCTCCTCCTCTGAGTCGTCCGACCCAACTGCCAAATCCACAGGCTGACCCTGAATCACAACATGCCGTTTCATCCATGGCAATCACGTTGGAGAGTTGGTATTTTGAAAAGTCGATGCCCTCAACAAAGGACTTGAATGCAAGTGCACGTTTAATAAGTTCAGCATCCTGCAGCTTGAACAATATTGTCGATCTTCTTAGCAAGAGTTCATATTGCCAAAGGAAGTCATCCAGCCAGTGTTGTGATGCTTTGAATTCTTTTGGGGATATTTCTAACTGTGGTGCCAGTGCAATGGCAAATGCTTGAATATCAGCCCTACACACAACCAAAGCCTTTGCTCTCCTGTCAGCAATCCAGTCACAAATGTTGTGTTCCAAGTTCAGGAAATAATGGCTGCCTACCTGATCTACACTTTCGCTTCTTGGCATTTCCCTCGTCCATCTGTTGACTGAGGTTTACCAATATTGTACTCTGCTCACCATTTTCAGACCATACGGAGATCCAACTTGTTTTCTTTGCAGAAAGCTTGTAAGATTCTTGCCCTGAGGGTCCTCCATGATTCCTTTCTTTTTTTTTTTTATTGAAAAGTTTTAAAATACAATTTTCCTTTAAAAATCCCCCCTTCCCCCTCCCTCCTCCCCCCCCTACCTCCCCCCCTCCCCCCCTCCCTCCCCGACTTCCCAGAGCTAAATACAAGGTATATATATAAAAAGCAATCATAAACAATCATATACTAACAACTATAAACTCTAAAATCCATCACTCTCTAGCTTATAAAGGATAAAACAAGCCTTAATAATATTGAGTATGTATAAAAAGAAACTAAGATAAGAAAAGAGGAAAAAAAACGAAAGAAGACTTATTCAAATGCTACATAAAACTTCTTAACCCTATACTTGTTCTGGATAAACTCAATCCATTTTGTCCATTCCATAATATAGCGTTCTTGCGAATGATCTTTCAAATAGGCCGAAATCTTCGCCATCTCTGCCAGGTCTGAAACCTTTAAAGTCCACTCTTCTATGGTCGGCAATTCCTCTTTCTTCCAATATTGGCCTATCAAAAGTCTTGCCGCCGTGATTAAGTTCAACATCAACTTGGTGTCCACAACTGTAGCGTCTGCAATTATTCCCAACAAAAAAAGTTGCGGACAAAACTTTATCCTCTGTTTAAAAATCTTCTGCATATTCCACCAGACTTTTATCCAAAAAGCCTTAACCTTCTTACATGTCCACCATATGTGAAAATATGTTGCATCTTCATCACCACACCTCCAACATTTAGGCTGATAATTCGGATACATACTTGCAAGCTTTTTAGGATCTAAATGCCATCTATAAAACATTTTGTAGAAGTTCTCTCTTAGATTTTGAGCTTGAGTAAATTTCACGTTCCTCACCCAAATCTTTTCCCACGTGTCCATTGTGATAACTTCCTGGATGTTTTGGGCCCATTTTATCATACAATCCTTAACAAGCTCTGTTTCTGAGTCAATCTCTATCAATGCAAGATATATCCGTTTGATATGTGCTGGTCCCTGATTTCTAATTTGCTTTATCAAATTTTCATCAGTCATTGTAAATCCATTTTTCTGGTCTTCTTTCCACCTGGCCCGTAACTGAGTATATTGAAACCAATTTTGAACAACCTTCTCTTCTCGCAAGAGGCTATATGATTTCAAACACCAAACATTTCTTTCCAAACTGAGGATCTCCTTGTACGTAGTCACATCATGTTTAAAGCCAGCATGTATATTTTCTATTGCGTGTTTTGGAATTGCCCACAATGGTATCTTGCAACTTAACTTATGTCTATACTTCTTCCAAACTCTCAGCAATGCCTGCCTTAAAATATGCACCCTAAACACGTTGTCTACCTTCTTATCATACAACAAATATGCATGCCAGCCAAACAACAAATCATGGCCCTCAAGATTTAATAACCTCCCTTGCGTCAAATTAATCCAGTCACTTATTCCTACTAATGCAGCAGCTTCATAATATAATTTAAAATTAGGCAATTTAAGGCCACCTCTCTCACGAATATCCTGCATAATCTTAAGTTTAACTCGTGGTTTTTTCCCTGCCCACACAAATTTATTGATACCTCCATGATTCCTTTCTTGAACTCGACGGAATAGCTCTTTCTTTTTGAACTCATATTGTCAGGGGTGAAAATATTCCCTCTGAATCTGCACGATGCACAATGTGGTCTTGGGCCGCAAGCAGCTGAAACCGGCCGCAGAACCATTGGGGTGGCATGAGAGGCTGTGGCAAGGTAACGGTAAGCGGGGCGCATGGATCATATCCCCCTCCCCCACCAGCTTTGCCTCTTTGCAGCGGTACTGGCAGCTCCCCCCCACGTGTCTATGGTAGCAACCAGATGGAATCGGTGGGTGGCCAGCTGCACAGACTCTTATGTAGAGCTTACTTTTGGGATAGGGCTTATATTAGGCTCACCCACGAAACTCAAGCTAGGACTTATTTTCAGGATAGGTTTTACTTTCGGGGCAACACAGTACTAATTGCCCAGCATCTGGGAAATGAGCAAGATAAACATGAACTGAAAGGTAATATGATTTAACATAACTGAAAAATGGTGGGCAGACTCCCAGAGGTTATATCAACTGAAGAAAGAACACAATTTGTTAAAAAGGATAGAAACAGGAAAAAGAAAGGAACTGCCCATATCTGAACCCTCCCTCTAGAAATCTCTATGATTTTGCAGTTACATCTGGATTTTTTAAAACATGGAAGAATACATAAAATGAAAGTTTTGATGGAATTTACTAACTGAATTAAGAAAATCTGTAGTCTTCCATAAGCAAAACAAAAACATGAAGTAAAAGTGATAGATGTATCTGATATTTATATGTAGATTTATATGTATTGTTGTCCAGAAAAAGCAAAAAATAAATTCTCTCGCAGAGATGGATAAAGGTATAAGACAGTAACCAATATGGAAATGCAAGTTCATTGCTAATAATAGGAATGCTAGCATAAAATGTTATTATTTTAAAGGAAGTTAAAGTCTACTATGGTTGAAGACATATTGTGGATATCTGGAAATTGTATTTGATCAACCTTTAACTTCTTTTAAGATTACACAACAAATGTACTTAACAAGAAACAGCCTAGAAATTAGGTGGAAGTTCCCAAACAGAAAGTATTACAAATGCAAACAATTCCAAAGAGGAGGGAAGGGAAAGAGGAACAGAGTAGCAGAATTAAATGTGACTGAGCAAGATATTTAGAAGCTGGCGTTTCCAAAGAATGCTAAGCTAAAGTTCAAAAACAATGTTACAAGCAACTAAAAATACATTTTCAGATAGATTTCAAATAAGGGGAGCTTATATACAGCTGCATCCCAGAATACTGAAGGAAAGTGCTTTTGATATGGTTGATAATTTGTCATCTTTGTGAAATGTGGGGAAACAGCAAGGTTTCCCTAATTACTGGAAACCAATTTTTTTCTATGCTCAAGGAAAGATACTGACTCCTAAGAGACTCAAGAGCAGATCGTAAAGATATAGATCTGTAAGCACTATGAAAACAAAGCATTAACATATCATAAACAATTCTTCATAGAGTAAACAGCTCTCTTTTTAACTGAGCAAGTACCTAATAGATTATAGGAATCCTGTAATTGTAATATATATTGGTTTTAGCAAAACATGTAATAAAGTACTGCACAATATTCTGATTACAAAGCTATTTAAATCACAGCTGGTTGGCATGTCAATAAAACTAGCTTGCTTTACACTCATAAAATTCCTTATCAAATTTGAAACATGTATATATTTGGGTGACATAAAGTTCAGTCCTAGATGAGTATTTTTCATACCCATGGACATTAATTACTATAGTAATACAACTATGAATAACCTGGGAACATGATAGAAGGAAAATTTAGTAAAACTGCAGATTTGATTAATGTTATAGTATAGATAATATCCTGCAAAGCAGAATAAAAGTCAAAATACTGGAACCACTCAAGATTTGAGACAGATAATCTTCTCCCATTTATTGCATAGGGTTGTGGATATTTTTATCTGAACATAGATTCCTGGAAAGAATAGAATGGTGGACTTGACTTCCACCTCTGTGGTTTTGTTTAAAAGAAAAAAAAATGATTCCACAAAAAGAAAATGAACATATTCACAAATCTTGTAATTTCTGGACAAATTGACCACCTTAGCTAGATCCCTTATTAGCTACAATTAACTGATACAGTTTTTAACAAAATACCCAGTCTGAAAATTCCATGAGGTAAAAGTACTTTTGTAACATTTTATTCGGAGCATTATTCCAACTCCATTTTTATTTAAAGTAAGGTAGAAAGCTCTTAAATTACCTGCTGAGAATCATTTGACTTAAACGCATCTTTAAGAATTTCAACAGCTCTTGATGGGTCAACGTATTTTCTTTTCGAGCCAACAAGAAGTGCAAAGAGGTATCTTAATTCGCGCATAAAAGGTAAATTTCTATGTTCCTGTATTTGAAATAGTTATAAACAATGAATTTTGTAGTTTATTATTCTGTAAGAAGTACAGCTATAAATATGTTCTCATCACAATGTTAACAAACTCCATTACAGTTATATTATTTTAGAGTAAACCATTATTTCTTTTTCTTCCCCTCACCGCCAAAAAATCAACATTTGATGAGTTGATGAATCAGTAATTGTATAAACTAGTATTGATCTACCTGCCTACTCCAGGTCACGCACAAAAGCTAACAGCCAGTAATAGTCTATAAAGATGTTAATAAGCCAGCAAAAAAACATCCCAAATTAATAAATTTCATATCACAGATCTATTCAAAGTTGTATTCCCTTGCTTTACAATAAAACTTCATGTTTCCATTAATTATACCTGGACTACCGTTTTAATAGCTTGCTAGTTATCTATCTACTATCATCTTAGTATTTTATCAGCAGTAATTTCATATTAAAAATCTCTGGAAAAAATGGAAACAAATCATTTTTCTCATTAGTGTTAACTCAAAATAGACAGGTACAGCTCATCAGCATCCAAAGGAAGATGATGAAGGTCAAATGGATACGGCAAGGGGTGCAGGCTGGTAGAAATAGGTGGAAATGGAGTGGAAGACAGCCAAAAAAATAGAGATGGGGCAGAGATATGCAGGCCAGGGGACTTGAAATGGAGGCAAGTGGGGCAGCTCAGGAGAAGCAAGAGGTCTTTGCCTAATGATTGCAACTGGGACTACTGGGACTAAGTGGTGCAGTCATGGGATGTTTCACCTAACAACTATGTCACTTAGTGACAAATATTCTGGTTCCAACTACAGTTATCTCATTAGCCTCTAAAGTGCTGTAAAATTCTTCTGTAAACTTCTGAGCTAGTATATTATCAGCTATAACTTCTTTGAAACATTTATGTATGCATATACATATACACATACCTAAATATAATTGAAATATAATCAGAAGACTACTTTTCTTGTCAATACTACACAATAAATCCACCAATAAATTGCCACTGCCTAGTTCCGGAGTTTATTTATTGTTCGCATTTGTGTACCATCCATCTTCCTCAAAGAAGGACTTCTGGGCTGTGTACAATAAAAGGCAGCCTATATAATTATACCTTTTGGTTTCGGGGGAGATCTTGAGCACTTGCCGGTAGATTGTAATTCAAGACTAGCCTTCGAAATTCCAACAAGTTAAATAGTGACTGAAACAAAAAGGAAATATAAATTTAGCATTACTTTTTAGAAAGTTATTACATATACAATGCATTCAGAAAGTATTCAGACCCTTTTCACTTTTGTCATTTTTTTTATACTACAGCCTGATTGTACAGTTGTTGAAATTCATTTTTTTCTCATTAATCTACTCAGTACCCTGTAATTAAAAACAGAAGTTTAGAAATGTCTGTACATTTATTAAAAAGAAAAAACTGAAATATCACATTGCCATAAGTATTCAGACCCTTTGCAACACTTGAAATTTAGCTTAGATGCCTTCCAGTTCTCTTGATCATTGCTGACACGTTTCTACACCTTGATTAGAGTCAACTTGTAGTAAATTAAATTGATTGGATATGATTTGAAAGGCACACACCTCTCTACAGAAGGCCTCACAGCTGGCACTGCATACTGTGGGACAGCAAAAGCCATGAGGTCAAAGGAACTGCCTGCAGAGCTCAGAGACAGGATCACTGAAAGGAACAGATCTTGGGAAGACTACAATAAAATTTCTGCTGCACTGAAGGTTCCTAAGAGCACAGTGGCCTCCATAATTCTCAAATGGAAGACATTTGGCACAACCAGGACTCTTCCAAGAGCTGGACATCCATTCAAACTGAGCAAATGGGCGAGAAGGCCCTTAGTGAGAGAAGTGACCAGGACCTGATGGTCACTGACTGAGCTCCAGAGAACCTGTCTGGAGAGGGGACAGAGTTCTAGAAGGACAACTATTACTCCAGCCCTCCATCAATTTGGGCTTTATGGCAGAGTGGCTAGATGGAAACCTCTTCTCAGTGCAAAACACATGAAAGTCCACTTGGAGTTTGCAAAAAAGCACCTGAAGGACTCTGACTGTGAGGAACAAGATTCTCTGGTCTGATGAAACCAAAATCAAACTGTTTGGCCTCAGTTCTAAACATCTGGAGGAAACCAGGAACCGTTTATCATCTGCTCAATATCATCCTAACAATGTCACCCTAACATGGTGGTGGCAGCATCATGCTGTAGAGGTGTTTTTCAGCAGCAGAAGCTGGGAGTTTGGTCAGGGTTGAGGAAAAGTTGAATGGAGCAAAGTACAGGGATATCCTCAATGAAAACCTGTTCCACGGTGCTCAGGCCTTCAGACTGGACTGAAGGCTCATTTCCAACACAACAACATAATCCTAAGCACACAGTCAACAGAGGAGTGGCTTAGGGACAACTCTGTGAATGTCCTAGAGTGGCCAGCCAGAGCCCTCACCTAAACCTTATTGAACATCTCTGGAAGGACCTGAAAATGGCTGTCCACTAATAGTCATTATCCAACCTGACTGAGCTTGAGAGGATTTGAAAGGAAGAATGGTGGAAAATCCACCAATCTAGGTGTGCAAAGCTTATCGCATCATACCCAAAAAGACTCGAGGCCATAAATGCTACCAAATGTGCTTCAACAAAGTACTGAGTGAAGGATCTGAATACTTATGCCAATGTGATACTTCAGCTTTTTTTCTTTTTAGTAAATTTACATTTCTAAAATTCTATTTTCACCTTCTCATTATGGAGTACTGAGTGTAGATTAATGAGAAAAAATGAATTTCAACAACTGTAGAATCAGGCTGCAGCATAACTAAATTAACAAAAGTGAAGGGAGTCTGAACATTTTCTGAATGTACTGTAAATTACAAAAGAACTGAGAAGCAAATAACTGGTTCACAGGTTGTAACCTATATGATACTTTCTATGTAAAAAAAATGAAAAATTTAAACTAACAAAGAATTAGTATATTGTGACTTGGAAGCAAACTCCATTATTTGGGGTATTGGGAGACATACCTACAAACAGATAACAATTCTGCATTTTTATGTGGCACAAAATCTAGAAAATTGAATTCTGATCATGCAAAAATGCACTAGAATGAGTGACAAAGGTATTAAAAACCACTTCAAATATAGATATAACACTTATTGCTTCTATTGTTCTGTTGTAATGCTGACTGTGGCTGCCAGCCTTTTATATGCTAACTGGGGCCTACATGAAGGTTACAGCCTGTATTTCAGAAAAAAAGGAAGCAACAAGAAAATATGAATTATTCATGGTTCTGCCTTTCCTGCTTTCTTTGGTGAGAAAAGAAATAAATGAGTGGATTCAGAAGGAAAATACACACAAAATCTATTATGCTAACTTATATATACAGAACCTTATATATCTATGCATGTAGAGTCCAAATAAACTCGTATCCATGTACATGAAAATAATTCATTTAATTATTTTATTCATATCAATGAAATAAGCATTTGCCTGTTAAAAGATCCTGGACATAACAAATTAGGAATCCATTTTTGTCACTAATATTTTCAATAAGATTGCACATACATTTGCTTAAAAAAAACCTGTTTTCTGGTTGCTAAACAAATTAAAACCAAAGTGGCAGAGGAAGTATTGAAAAAGGACATATGACAATATTATATGCATATTAGCACTTTTAACTGCCAATCAATGTATACCAAAAACATGCTCCAGTACTTTTAAAAATATTTTTACAACATTTTCCTACATTAAATGTAAAAAAAAGGAGTCAAAAGGGGAAAAAGTCAAGAAGCTGAGACTGAAGTCAAATATTATCTATGATCAAAAATTGGAATTATTGTTGTTGATTGCATATTTATGAGGGACAAAAATCTAGTTAGAGACTGTATAAAAAGGAGAATTTAAAACAGATTTTAATATAATATTTGAAAAAAATCTTAAGAAGATATTCAAAGTAAGTCCTGGTTACATATATGGCAAAATTAGATATAGATACGTAAGTTGTAAGCTTTACTTATGTATAAAATTTACACAGAATCACATGGTATTAAGTGTTCCGGAAGAGTATACAGATTCAAAGATTTGTGCTGCCACATGGTATAACAGAATGTTGAAAGCAACTTTGGTTATCTGGCACACATGAACCTAGTGTTGAATAAAAATAAATCTTTGGCTCATGTTACAATGGTGAAAAACAAAGGACACAATTCATAAAAGCACATACCAACTAATATTCCATTAAGCCACATATACTAAGGGAAATCTGCATCTGTAGAATATGTTTGTTTTGGTTTTAACTTTAGTACTTTTCCACATCACAAGTCACTGACTAATAAAGGTAATGTTACACATTGAGGAGCCCTATTAGAATGTATCAGATTTCAAGAGACCCCTGACGAAAACATGAAATATTATCATACAGTTGATGCAACCTAAGCAGTCTATCAATCCTGTGGTTAAATAAATACTGTAGTAGGTAATATCCAAATTTATCACAGATGAAGTAAATTAGGATAGTTAGCTAAAACATTGCCAATATGCTAGGCAAATAAAAAGGAAGAAACAAACCTATATATATTATTACCACAAAACTGCAATAAAAATATACTTTTTTCAAGTATTAATTTTTGAAATTATTATTGAAATTATTGATTCCATTTTTACCATATCATTTTTACCAACCAGACAATGGCTGCTATAAAGTTTCTATGAGTCAAATATTCTTAGTAAATTTAAAAACTTCAGTTTATGCTTCTTAGCTATGCACACATATTTACAAAATGTCATACAAAAATCAGGCAATAAACTTAAAAATATTGCAATTTGCTTTTTAAATAAGATGACAAAGACATCAAAATGACAGGAACCATTGTAAAATTTGAATTAATATATAGATAACACTATCACAAGAAAAATGTTTATACTTCATATGGGAAAACAAGCAATTATTTATAGGCAAGCATGTATTTCAGCTAACACACACACACGTACTATATCTGTATCATACATACATGCTATATTTATATCATACACATAAATGCCCGCAAGGCTTCATATATAGTTGTAATTAATCTATTACATATTAAATATTAAATATGTATTACATATTAAGCCTTTTCTCAAAAAAGCTTACAGCAATTATAATTCATGATATTACTCTAAAATAAGTATATTATTTATAAGTATAAGTATAGCCTAAAGGTCAAAAACAGGCGATATCAAAGTTATTATTACCAGTGATCTCATTCTTCACTCTCAAACAGCAAAACCTTTGATACATGTCCAAACTGGCTATGGCATCAGAGTTGTTCAGTTTAGCATGGTAATGATGCATATTAAACTCTAAATTGATTATTGAAGCAAAGCCTTAACATAGTTTCTGGTCTTATCCTTTACCAATTATCTATAATATGCATCTTGCTAAGTGGAATACTGTATATTGAGTCACTTATAATTTTGATGACCCAGTATTTCAGGGTCTTAAAAAATAAAATAGGTACACAGAAAATAACTTCTGGGAGACTTTTTATATTAATTTCTCCATATCATTAATTTTATTATGATAAATCCCAACAACTTAATAAAATTAATACATATATTACCTGTATAACGGCACTAAACCAGCATGTGTTACCAACATTTTTTAATCCCACTGGACAAATATCTTGACGTTTTCTATCGTATGGATTTGGAGAATCACTCCAGACTTCTGGATGTGTTCTTTTCAGACTTGCTTTGTTTTCTGCAATGCTGGCTTCTAGAACTCTTAGAAAACAAATAAAATAATTAGAAGAAATAGTTTAACAATTTGTATATATATTTTCACAAACCTTCACCATGCTTATGCCTTTTAATAAAATTTATTAGTCAGAAAGGTATTATTAGACTCCTGATTTTTTTTCTTACACTACAAAATCTAAATTATGGGGTGGGGGTTGGAGTTGCCCCATGTGCCCCATACCTGCTTACCTTGCAGCCAAGTCTCTTCTCGCCGGCCCACTTATTCTGCGGCATGCCCAGGCCTGCATCTCATAGTCAGGTCTTTCTGGAAGGCAACTGCAGCCAAGATTCAATCCATAGCTTGGTTCTGCAAGGCCTCTGCAGACGAGAACTGGGCTATGAATTGAATCCACTGCTCAGTTATTGGCTGCAGAGGCCTTTCGGAAAAGCCTGACTGCAAAATGCAGGCCCAAGCTCCATTCTGAGATACAGAATGAAGCTGCTCCTTTGGCTGCCAAAGAAGTGAGTTGGCTGGGCAGGGCTGTCGGTGCCGGAGATGAGTGGAAAAGACACCACGGCCAAAAATAAGACCTGGTGCCTCTTTTGGAGGCAAAAAGGACTGGGTCCTTTTTTGGGGAAACACAGTAAAAAGATCCCAAAATCAAATCTGGTCTTTTTAAATGTAATAAGTGTGTCATTGTACCCATTGTCAAGCCATGGATAAGAGTACTGGACTCTATAACCTATAGCAAAGCATCATTGAACAGCTCACTTTAGAAAGAGGCAAAGCCACATCTAATTCTTACAGCAGCAGTTTTAGGTGGTGTGGTCATGCTGCAGCAAAAGCAGTATCAAAACAAGTACCATAGCACAAATACTTGTTATAACCACAATGTGTTTTAACTATTATATAACTATTATCGTTTATGCAGCTTTGAATAACTTGCTTAATAAATAAATGAACAAATTTTCCATGGAAAACAATGCTTTAAAACATATTTATACAAAACATTAAAAATTCAAAGAGTTCACAAACTGTTAAGTATCACTGTATATACAAATCACTGTGGGAAATCATTCAGAATATTAAATGATCCTTCTATAATATAAACATTCCCGATAATTATTGCCTATTCACTGTACTAATGCATTAAAAACGACAAAAGATGTACAAAATTTGTTGATCCAAGAATGTATTTTTCTGAAGAACTGCTGTTCTGAAGAACAAATTTTCTCTCTCTGCCTGGACCATGTCCTTCTTGGTGGATGGTATAGCAATTTCTGGAAGTAAAATTTCCAAACCAGATACAGTACAACATGTACTAGATATATGGTTCTAGGTGAAAGTAAGATTGAGTAAGAATGATACCTGACTACATAATACCATTCCCAGTTATCAATCCCAGAATTGGATAGTTCATGTCCTAGATGGGAAAGGAATATTCAGCAGGACAATTCATTCTGAAATTGGCATAGTTTGCATATTCCTAAAGAAGAATAAGTGCAGTTTTACCATATGACCTGCTGTAATTTGTATTTAAAAAATAAATAAATTAGTAGAAATGTGATGGAATATATCGGCATATGTTCTTCACATTACAGAAGAAACGTCTTATATCTACAAAATAAACTCTCCAAGTCCTTTTCCCTTTCATTTCTCTTGAATATTATTGTATTGTTGCGATCCACAATATGGATTGTTTAGATTTGATTTTGGGAAATCTTAAGGCCATGAATGAAATATGAAAACCATGGTTTACAGATTTCTCTACTCTAATATGAATCTAAATGTTATGCTTCATTGACAACCAGGCTTAAGTGCAGTAGGTGATGTCAGACAATGATCTGTTTCAGAAAGCTTAAATCTATTAAAAAAAACCGCATTAAGGTAAGTCTAAGCTAAATAATAAGGTAGAAAAACCATTGGCTTTCAATGCCAGTAGAGCTGAATTTACTTCAACTTCATTTCAAAAAAAATAATAATTAAAGAATAACTTTCAGAATTTTCAAAACTTGGAGCAGGATGCAATAAAACAAATTTTAAAAGACCCAAAAACAAATATAATTTATCCCTGTCTAGGTACATTATTTCCTTACCTGCTAATAGCCTGTTCCTCATCTGTTATCCCAGTCTCCCTGAATGTCCTGCTTGATTCCTCTAAACTGAGGGCAATAGCTCTCTGTAGATCATCTTTGTCATCCCCTGTTAGATCAATTACATCTGGAAAGCAAACCTATGTTCCTCAATATTAAAAATGCACAGAATGAAAAGTGAACTATATTAGCAATGATAAACAACTAGTTTAGATTGGTTCTCCAGTTTTTTTTTAACTCAACATTTTATTTATCCCTAGCACTGCAGTATCACTCATTTGCATAACTTGAGTTAGTAACTACATTAGCTATTGTACTTGCTATCACTTTACCTCTTTACTGGCTTAATGTTTGCTGACTCATGAAAACTCTCATCTACATTAAGCCAGAGATGTCTGCCACTATGAAACTGAAATACTGTAATTTTAAATATGAATGTCAATGGCCTTCGGTTAGGCTGAAACAGGAAATAAAGATTTGTCCCATATTTGGGGCCTAGCAAGGTAATCTAAATAGTTAACAAGCATTTAACACATATCTCCCTTGCTTCTCAGCTAACAAAGTGAGATAGAGCTTGTGGCCTAGAGGTAAAAACAACTGCCTAATGCAGGGGTCGGCAACCGGAAAAAGGAAAAGAGCCACTCAGAACCGGTTCCATCACACAAACAAAAAAGTGGGAGCCGCAAAAAGTGTGCGCGCATGCATCCACACATGTGCATGCACAAAAACATTTTGCGCATGCGCAAAAAACATGGGAGGCACCTGCACGGCGACGGGTCTCCCCTTTGGAGAGGTGCGCGCGCACCTCCACCCAAACGGAGTTCTTGGCACTAGTGGCTTTTGTAAAGCAGGAATTGCTTCCAGCGGAGTCTTTTCCCTCTATTTTTTTTTACAATAAGTTTCTCCTCCCTCTCCCCTCCCTCAAAAATAGAGGGACCCGGTCCGAAGCGCTAATTAGAAACATCATTTGAGCAATAAACTTACCACTTTCGAGCAAATAATGCCTGTGGAAAAGAGAGGGAGCGAGCCAGGAAGCTGGTCCTCGCCTACAGCGGCCGGGCCCCGGTGGCTTTTAAAAGCCTGGGGCCTCGCCGGGAACGGAATTTTTAAGGGAGGGCTGTGAGAGGGAAAATGGAGGATTTTCACCTGGAGGTTGCGGGGGATCTGGCAGCTTTCCAAACACGGCGCCATTGTCCGTTCGGGCGGAGGTGCGCGCACAGCTCTCCAAAGGTTTGGAGAGGTGCGCGCGCACCTCTGCCCGAACAGCGGTTTGGAGACCTGCTGGTGCCAGTTTAGAAAGCTGCCGCGGCCCGCAACATGAACACCAGCAGGTCTCCAAACAGGTGTTCGGGCGGAGGTGCGAGAGAGGTGCGCGCGCAGCTCTCCAAACCTTTGGAGTGGTGCGCGCGCACCTCCGCCCGTTCGGAGAGGTGCGCGCGCACCGGGCAACTGGGAGCCGCAGGAGACGGCTCAAAGAGCTGCATGTGGCTCCGGAGCCGCAGGTTGCCGACCCGTGGCCTAATGTGCAATCAGCCCAGGTTCGAATCTCAGAAGGGTATGGCTGACTGATGAAAACAAATAAGTTTGAAATGCATATCAGTCTCCCTTTAATTCTTTGTTAGCAATCTAAAAAAAAATTACACAAATATGATCTGTCACTGTTGTGACTACTGCCTGTCGATGGCCTTCGGTTAGGCTGAAACAGGAAATAAAGATTTGTCCCAACTGACAATATCTATCATCAAATATAAAATCTGGAGATATAAAAAGTTCATTAATTATACAGTAGAAACTGAGAGGGTGGCAGGTTTTTTGAGGTTTTTTTCCCAGTTGTGTAGTTATATAGTGAGAAAAAAGCACTTACTTGTATCTGCCTGGCTTCCTACACTTATATATCTGTCATTACCAGGAAGTGCTGTTTGATAGTATGTTGTTTCTTCTTGCTGAGGAATCTTGGCATTCTTTGCAGTTAGGAGGGCTACTGCTAATTCTAGGTTCCCATTGCTGTCCTTTAAATGCATAAGAATGAACGATCAGAATGCCATTTTATGATCAAGTCCAGGTACATTTAAATTTTACATGTTGCCGTGAATATAATTTATTAGCAACCTAATCAATTTAAAAATAACTTATTACTAATGTGAAAGATAAGCAAGTTTAAGACAGAATGCAACGAAAGCTGAACTTTTATCCAAATCTACTGATTTAATATATTTATATTCTACAGTTGCAAATGAAACTGTTTAAGGGCTGCCCATTGTATACGTTTCCTAAATAAAACATTTTCAAGGAGGTTTGAAATCAATTTTTTAACTTCAGTGTTCAACTTGAATTAGAATGATCAGTTAAGCATGTAGAAAAGTCATAACTACAAATACCTATATATCTATATTTAAACCAATTGCATAAAGTTTAAGGTTTAGCTGCCTAAAATGGGGAAACCCTGTTTCTAGTCCATGCTCAGCCCTGGATGTTCAATAAATGATTCTGGACCAGTCACTATTTTCAGCCTATATGCAGGCCATTCAAATCAACCTTACAATCTTGTATTGAATTGTATTATATTAAGCTCTGCTATTTAAAACATACTTTAAAATTTTCAATTTAGAGGTCTAAATATCATTATCTTTCAAAATCACTGTACCTTCAAGGCTTGCTGCAGGACTTGAGTGTCATTGATACCTGTGATTTCTCTCAGCTGATTCAGAAACGTCTGCTGGTGCTGAAGAATAAGATAAATTAGAAGATAAATTAGAGTAAACAAACAAGCAAAAAAGCTAGTTAGGGGAAAACACTAGGGTTTTTTTTCCTTCCTCTTTAAAGCAATGTGTCTTAACAGTATCAATGTGTACAATTTTAAAATGGAGCATACGGAACTTAAGTTTAGAGTAGCTGCTATGAATTCCATTATCTCCAGACAACATAATCATGATAAAGTACAACACAACCAACTACTATGATTGTTGCTACAGATATACAAACTTCCACACCACCGGTAGTAGCTATATATACAAGGATAATTTGGAGATAAACCTCCATTTGGTTATCAATGACAGGCACTCGCAGATACAGAACTTTTATTATGCACATTAAAAAACTACAACTTTACATTACGACATAATCACCATTCAAATTGAGACACTTGTCATAACGTCTTACAAGGTTTGAAATTCCTTAGTAGTAGTCACTCGGTGCCAAATCTGGGCTATTGGGGCGGGGTGATCAAAAACATCCCAATGGAACTGCTTCAAAAGTTCTTGGGTGTATCTAGCGGTGTGCGGGCAAGCATTATCATGAACCAACACCACACTGGAAGTGGTGCCATAGAAAATCCCTCCAAATGTGAAGATGCTAAAGGAGTACTGCTAGTGAAGTTCATGGAGCGTGGTTTGACCATCAGTTCAGAAGTCTACTGTGAAACGTTACGAAAACTCAGACAAGCCATCCATAACAAGCGTCAGGGCATGCTGACTTCCAGTGTGGTGTTGGTTCACGATAATGCTCGCCCGCACACCGCTAGATACACCCAAGAACCTTTGAAGCAGTTCCATTGGGATATTTTTGATCACCCCCCCCATAGCCCAGATTTGGCACCGAGCGACTACTACTAAGGAATTTCAAACCTTGTAAGATGTTATGACAAGTACCTCAATCTGAATGGCGATTATGTCGAAAAAGTAATGTAATGTTGTAGTTTTTTAATGTGTATAATAAAAAGATCTGTATCTGCGATTGTCTGTCATTGATAACCAAACGGAGGTTTATTTCCAAATTGCCCTTGTATTTTTAAAATCAAAAAGAACTTTGAGGTTTTAAAATTGCTTTTCCAAAATTCTAAATCATCAGCAAGCTAAAAATAAACTGAAGTTGCCGAAGAGCCATAAAGTATCAAAAACAACTTGACAAAAAGACTGGTTCCAAGAAATCTTTTGTTTTGATTTAAAATTTATAGGCCATTTTTTAAAAAACACAACTTTTCTTAGGGTAGCATTGAATTTCTATCTGCATTAAACTGTTAAATAGGATAAACAAAGAGTTTCTACTGTATGGAATAAAGTACTGCATGGCAAATAACACTTTTCAAAATAAGTTTCAACTTATTTCATGACAAATTGCAATTCTTCGGGGGGAAAATGAAGAGGAACTAATGATGTTGGTTGCATCTGTAAAGCAGGGCTTTTCAACCTTTTCACCCATTGTACCACTTTTAGGATATGGCAACATCTGAGTACCACCAGTCGCCTAGCAAGCTGTCAAAAAATGATGACCAAAAAAAAAAAAGGAAAAAAGTGATGAAGTACAGGTAGTTCTCGACTTACAACAGTTGGTTTAGTGACTGTTCGAAGTTACAATGGCACTGAAAAAAGTGCCCCCCAAGCCACAGCTGAGCAAGACACCTGCCTGCCCACCCGGCAGCGCTCTTCCTCCTGTCCGAGGTTTTCATTGTTGTGAGCATTTCTGTTCAGGATTGGCAGCGGGGGTGGGGTGGGAGGTGTTTGGTTTTTATCCCCCCCCCATCTGCTGGGTGGTTGCAGCAGGTTTTGGTCACTTCACATGAGCATAGGACACTGTGGCCTTCATAAATATGAATCAGTTGCCAAGCATCTGAATGTAAATCACAAGACCTTGGAGATACTGCAACATTCCAGCAGATCGGCACTTCTTCTGGGCTCAGCAGAAGCACCAGGATCAGCGCCGAGCTCCAGCTGGAGCCTGGCGCTGATCCTGGCGCTTCCGCTGAGCCCTGACAGCTCTGCAGCTCCAGCTGTCTCTCGCTCAGGCTTGTGTGGTGCTGCCATTCCCCTCCCCCACTACCACTTTTCTAGGATGGTCGCGTACCACCTGCCAGGTGCCAATGTACCATAGGCGGTACCCGTACCCTGGTTGAAAAGCCTTGCTGTAAAGGATTCTGAAAAGATTTCAAAAGCATCTTGTGAGAAAGGGAAATACACTATTGCCTTCTTCTGATTGAAATACAAATATGAAAAATTGTTAATACAGGTAGTCCTCACTTAACAGCATCATGTGACTATGTCCAACTCCGATTGTTAAGTGAATCACTTGTGGTTATTTAAACAGAATGACATTTGACCATGACTTGCAACTTACCACCAGATTCCTCACTTGCTTTGTCAGGAGCTGGGCTGTAAGGGTTGCAAATGATAATACATGATCGCAGGAGATTGCAACTGTCAGAAATGCAGGCCAGTTACATGCTGTTTGCCAACAGCCGAATTTTGATCATGTGACTATAGGGATGCCCACTCAGACTGTCGGAAATTCAGGGATCAATCAAAAACCTACTTTTTCAATGTCACTGTGAATCTGAATGGTTTTTAAAAAGGGTAATCATTAACTGAGGACTACTTTATTAAAATTAGTTACATATCCACAAGATTAATACAAAATCTATATTTCAATGTGCAGTTTCAACAATCTTTAAAAAGAATTATTTTCTTCCAGTCTTGATTGTATTACAAGTAATCTTTGACTTATGACTGGTCACTTAGCAGCCATTCAGTGTTATGATGGACACCCCCCCCCAAAAAAGCTACTTACAACCTGATTTTGAAATTATGATGACCGCACGGCCATCAGCAGTCACAATATGGGCACTTGGCACATCTTTATAGCCATTTGTAGTATCCTACATGACTGCAATTTTTTGCTTGCTTCATGCAGTTGCTAAATGTAACTTTAATTGGATAAAGTGTAGTTGCTAAATGTAATTGTAATTGGGTAAAATGGATTCGCTTAATGACTGAGATATTTGCTTAACAACTGTCAGCTATTTTATTTCTGTCATTTCTACTTCTGCTCTGTGTTTATCTAACTGTATAAACTATATCCTCTGCCTTCACAATTATTAATTCTTCAGTTATTTCCATTAAATATAGATTTACATAGATAGAAAATTATCACAATTTGTCACTAATGCTGCAGCTTCTATTTTCTCAACTTAAAGTCTAACTTTATGAACTGATTAAAAAAAAATCCGTCTAATTATGGCTAGTTCTTGTTTACATTAGCTAGCACCAATTTATAAACCTGAAATATTAAGCATAGCCAAACAGATAGTTTAAATAGGTAGTAATCAGGTAAAATGTCAACCCAGTATAAAAGTATCATAAAGAGTTTCATTTTCCAGACTCCCTCAAGACTTTGCTAACTTTGTAACTGTGTACTGCTTGTGACAAACTTTCCCACATAGATTGCCAAAAGAGAATCAGTGGATACTAACATTATTAATCCATTCTGAACTATATGAAGCAAGTTCAGAACAAAGATAAAAACAGAACACTGTCTCCATTGTCATAATCATAAGTGACCCATCTAGCCCTTACTTAACAGCTATGTTTGAATACCATTTGCGAAAATCCAGAGGGGGGAAGAAGTATTGCCTTCATACACCCACTTTTATTTTCTCATATACAACTGTAAGAAACTGGAATACCAGAGAAAATCAACGTGAGGGGCAACCAAGAATGCTGACCTTGGACTGATCAGTGTGAGCTTTTTGGACAATATGAGTATAGGATGGACTACAAAAACTGGGAGAGCCCAAACATTCTATTTAATCATTTATTATAAAAACTACCCTCGATCGAGAGATTTTTTTGCTATGTTACAATCCACAAAAGGCAAAAAAAGGTAAAATGACTACAGAATTTATTTGAAATATATAATAATAATAAACGGGAACATCTACAAAGAGGCGCTAGAGACAAACGGTAGATCACTCAGAAGATGGAGGGAATAGAGACTCTAGGGACAAATGATTGGAAAGTTAACTGTCAATCTATTTTAGGACCACAATCTCAACTCACAAACCAGACATCCAGATGGCTGATAAACGTGTATTTGCTAAAATGTACAAACTTTTGTTTAAATTTGAAATAGAAGAACAGGTCACACAATGTAGGATATAGTGAGCTAATACCTGGCAGATTTCCCAGCAAGATCTCTTTAAAAGTGTTTTGATCTTATGCCAATGTAGCCTAGTTCCATTTTGAGTTAAGTGGAACCCATCTGTTTAGTATTGGCATCTCCAAAAGTATCCCAGGGCCTAACAAATTTAAAAACCCTTTGTCTGGCACCATTGCTCTATACGTGCACTAAGATCCTGGAAACGTTACATAAAATTGCTATGTTATGGACCTCTGTGGGAACAGAAGACTAAATGAATCTTTTGGTATTATCTAATGTAGCTCTTCAAAATAATAGCTATATTTATCTCACTTTAAGCCAGAAATTCCTATATTAACATATAAATTATATGCTAGTATATGATGCTCAACACAAACAAGCCAAGAAAATAAAGGGTAATAAATTATCAAACATTTGAATAAATATTTTTCCCTTTCTTTTCTTTTGAAATGACATTTTTTAAAAAGAAATGGAACAAAATATTTCTCATGCACAAGAAATTATTCACAGCTTTGCAAATCTAATGTTTTTACTTGTAAATACAAACTCAAGGCCTCTTTGTTCTATTAAAGCATGAAAAATGCAAAATTATCTGCTCTTTCCAAGCATTAGTAACAATCATAGAACAACAGAAATTATAAAGTTTCAGAAGGTTATGTTAATGAAAAGTATAGTGAGACAAAAAAATAATAAACCTCTAAAAGGGGTCACTGTTGATACAGACAGTGCAAAGATGATGATGAATTGTCTTTTTCTTCAGTGATCACCATCACAACAGCTTCACAACAAGAAATGTGAACGTCAACTGAAAATATGCAAATTGCCATACTGCCTTCTTAATAAAACTAGTCTAAAACTGTCTATTTTGCAAAAAAGAATGACAATTTTCTATACGCTGGCTGAGGCATAATAGATCTATAAGAATTTGTCATAAAGGAAATCTAATGATACAACAGCATAGGTAAACTAAGATGTATGCTCTGGACAAAAATAAAAAGCTTCTAGTTTAATTCTAATCAAACCATTCTTTTATTTTTAAGAATTTCAACACTAGAAATAAAAGTTGGATAAAACGACAAAACATTAAAGAATAACTATTCTGGCAAAGAAAACATTCTTGTAATAGTGCTGGTACAAGTTGACAAGAAGAAAGAAAAAGGCTTCTGAATTAATTAGAACTCTCCCATGTACTAGAGATACCTCAAATCTGGTGAAATTGCTAGCGAAGGCCATCATTCTTACAATCATTCTCCCCAATAGGGTTGAAAAAGAGCCTGAGTTTCCTGGGTGTGATGAAAGGTCTGGCTCCTCTCCTTGCCCTAACATGCCCAAGACACCTGGTCCTTCCCCCAACCCTGGTGCTCTAAACAACCACAACTGGAAGAACCTTCCTTTCCTTTGCCTTACTCACTGTTCCTATGATTGCATAGCCAGAGAGTGTCAAGCAAACAAATTGCAAGGTCATTAGTACTGCTTAATGAAATCACCAGAGGCAGCAAGGACGCTGGATATGACAAATCTCCATTTAGGTGAGGAAGCAGCGATCATCAGTTGTATCAGCTTGAAATGGTTGATGTTCAGGACTTTCTGAAGGTCAACCAAGGAGATGTTGTATTGCTCATCCTATGAAGACATAATTGTGCTAGTTTTCCAGTCATCCTCTCTTCTACACTCAGTAATCCATCATGTTATGCACAGATGATGGAATAGTTATTGAATAAGCCTGATCAATGCCATTCTAAGCAAGTCCCAGTAATCAGAAATCAGATGAGGTGCCCAGGTTTGCTGTGGGTGCAACATTCAGTATGGTGGGTAATTGATGCTTCTAAATTACCAACCACTGATATCACTAATGCACTCCCTCTTACAACTGGAGCACCTGCTGAGATTAGAGGGACTACTGTGACATTCAGAAGACAACAAAACTAAAACACTGAGGTGACAAAAACTATGGCGTGTAGCTCCAGGGATAGGGACAGCCAAGGCCGAGGCATTCTTTGCTTCCATATGCTCTATCACAACACACATGCAGGACTTTGTGCATATGTCTTCAGCATTATGGTTAGCAATGCTACATACAAGGAAGTAGCAGCAGGCCTGTACTATGAGAATAGTAGAGTATCTTGATTATTATACCATGGAGATGGAAATATGTTTGTTGAGAATGATTACTTGTGAAAATGCTAGCCATGTCCACTTTGTACATCAGGTGTGGGTTGTGGAATACTCAAATTGCCATATCGAGCATTGAGCAGTTACACAGTTTGGTGAGAATGCAGTGATTCTGGATCTATTTCCACAGTTAAGTTGCTGTATAGCTGTGCAACTGCTCAAAGACTAATTTCAGTACAACTAGCATTACCCAAAGAACACAGCTAAAATCTGCTATCATTATTGAGCACCGTAGTTACCACCTTGCAGTAAGTCTTCCACTGTTGCCATTTAGACAACATGCTATTACATGTCATGGAGCAGCAGTAAAAAGGATCAGAGGAACACATAGCACAGCTGGCAACTTTATGGTTCTTAATGGTATGACATGGCATGACATGCTGGTGACTTTCTTATATATGGGCAATGATGCTCATGGATAGACAATCATTCCTAACTCTAAGAAACCAACTCAAGTTATGTTGTACAACTCTGTCAGCAAGGTACCTGTACTGCTCAGACAAAGAATTTTTCTGAAACAATGCACAGGCTTTGCCTCTGCAACCAGTCTCATATCATCCTCAACACTTTCTCTGATCTAAGAACTTCAAGGACCTCAAATAGCCATCAACCATAGATCAGCCTGCTGCCAGAGGTAAGCTGTTTTGCTCAACAGCAAAATTTTAATCATGCTAGCCAGCTTCAAATTGTTAGAATGACAGAACCAAAAAGTCGTCCATCAATGTAAAGAACCTCAGGTTACGATGCGGAGCCGGAGCACCCCTCTATCCAACTCCTATGTGTGCTAGCATACCTACAAGTAGAATTGTTTTCTTGCCTCCTTTCCAAACTGACTAGAGACCATCAGTTGGTAAACACATCCACGACACTCTTTACATTTATAAGTCTGGCAAGGAAGCCAACATGAGTCTAATACTGGATTTTTTAAAAAGGTCTGTGGACATAGCTTCTCAACTCTTGATATATATTGTCTCTTTCTTGTTCCTAAAGTGTTGTGTTGAGAGTGCTAGTATTTACAGCACTAATAAACTACCGCAACTGAAGATTTCATGGAAAAAAGCACAGAGACATGTTGCGTTCCAACACTTTACAGTCTCTTGCACACAGGGAGTCTGAGCAGTACTCTCCTGTTCAATATCTGGCAACTTACAAGCTACTTTAGGTACACGTCTAGAAAACTAAAGTATTTATTTACATGATGCTATAACCTCCACACTGGGTCTAAAAATCAGTTTACGAAAATGAGTATTGAAGATATTCATGTACTTGCTTGATTGCAATACCACATACTAGCAATTTCCTAGAATACTAAGAGCCCATTAAGTTGTCCAATGTTGCTCAGGTTGCAACAACCAAGGACATAATGTAAAAAAATCATTCTGGAGGAAAGTGTTCCCTTGGCACTGGGGCAGGGTGCATTTTATATGTTTGCATCACTAGGTCCTACAAGGTTGATGCTGAATACCCTCCCCCAGCTTTTGGACCCACAACTGAAACAAAGACAGATGGCAAGAGTGGCTCTGGGTCACAATCAGAAGGAAGCAATATCTCAAGCTGGTGTCACTGCTCTATGCTCAATTCAAAACCATAGGAACCCTTTTAATATTTACTTCCAAATGTGGGGTGCTGATACCTGAACAGCTCAGGTATTACACACTTGTTTCTAATGTCCAATTGTACCATTTTGCCTCTCACAGCATTTTTCTTTCCCTGGTTTGGTCCTAGAAGTTACATAACTTTCAAACCTCATGGGAATGGGAAACTATTGGGGGGGGGGAATGTGCAGTAGGCCTTCTATCACTTCTTATACATTAAGAAAAGCCAATACATCACTGCCATAACAACATCCAGTAGTGAATGGATGGCAATTAATTTACTAGGAGAATTTAACACAAGATAAAACAACTAAGCTTCCACATCTTCTCTTTCATGTGGAGTGTGATATGCTTGGCCACACAGTTCTTAATTCATGCTACAGTACTTCCAGTTTCTGACACTGAAGGATCTGCAAAAAAAAAGTAACATACAGGAAAGAAATGCCACTTGCAATGACCCTAGCTCTCAATGTCAGCACCAATGTGCTGGCTGCAATTGCTGCTGAAATGGAAGAAGAATCAGATGTGGATGCTGTGGTTGGAGGTATATGAGCCAACTGCTTAGAGCAGGGCTTTTCAGCCTTTTCACCCACTGTACCACTTTTAGGATATGGCAACATCTGAGTACCACCAGTCGCCTAGCAAGGTGTCAAAAACTTGAAGACCAAAAAAAAAAAAAGGAAAAAAGTGACGAAGTACAGGTAGTCCTTGACTTACAACAGTTTGCTTAGTGACTGTTCGAAGTTTCAATGGCACTGAAAAAAGTGCCCCCAAGCCACAGCCAAGCAAGACACCTGCCTGGCCACCTGGCGGCGCTCTTCCTCCTGTCCAAGGTTTTCATTGTTGTGAGCATTTCGGTTCAGGATTGGCAGCGGGGGTGGGGTGCGGGGGGGGGGGGTGTTTGGTTTTTATTCCCCCCCCTCTGCTGGGTGGTTGCAGCAGGTTTTGGTCACTTCACATGACCCTGGGACACTGTGAGCGTCATAAATATGAATCCAGCCATCTCTCGCTCAGGCTTGTGCGGTGCTGCCACCGGTTCAGCTCATTCCCCTCCCCCGCTACCACTTTTCTAGGATGGTCACATACCACCTGCCAGGTGCCAATGTACCACAGGTGGTACCTGTACCACTGGTTGAAAAGCCCTGGCTTAGAGAATAAGGCTCACTGGGAGACCTCAATTAATTCACGAGGCAGTCCAAAGGCAACAACAGAGGTGGTTCTACCCTGCACACGTTCATTGGACAGATGAATGATGGCTGACAAACTCCAGAGTGACTCATGTTTAAGTTTCCAAATTTTGGTGGGAGGTAGGGGGAGGAGAGGTCCTTAAAGCCCCTAATCCAAATAGATTTTCCCATGGAAAAATAAACTGCCATCTCAACCATTAAACATTTAGAATGCTAAGAAATCCCTATCTGTTCCATACCTATCAAGATTTTGAGGCCTTCTACCGTAAATGTTTTAACTTCAGTTGCCATTAATGGATCTACCTGCACCATTTGGAAAGAAACTGTAGGATGGCACTGTTAAAGAGGCCAGGGTCAATTTCTGCAGTCCCACCAATATGTACCTGTAGAACTAAATAGCAACAAGGCACTATCCCAATACCTAGATACCTGCCGACTCCTGGCTGTGGTACAGTGACTGTAACTGCTATTCCTATTCCTCCAGCTGCTCTGTCTGTGGATGAAAAAAGCACTTTCAATTTTGTGGCCAATCTTTTTGCCAACTGCATGCTAATCTGCTCCATTATCAAATGAGAGATCAAGACCACACTGAGCTTCTGTTTTGCGTGGACTGTAGCATGTCATTTAAACACACATGGGAGGAAACATTAAAACTTCTCTCTGGTTTCACTATTTTTGTAAATCTCACTGCAAGACCAGTACACACACACACACACACACCGCCCTATAGGCATGAGTAGAGAGAGACAAGGGTTTGTTAGCAAGAAGGAGAAACACAGCTCCATGACTTGAAGCACCAAATGTGGACTAGATTTTCCAACATACAGCAGTTGCCCACTTCTCAATGTAACACTGGGAAGCAACCTTTGCCTGTGGAGGGTGGGGCAGAGAGGAATGCATACCATCAACTTTCTTCCAGATACACAACTTCATTCGAAGCCTTCTCTCCCTAAACAATGAAAGCTGCACCAGTGAGACATTAGATAGCTGTAGTTGTAATCAGTTCCTCTCTATCTCATTCCAAGATCAGCTGAACAAAACTTCAGATTCCTTAGCCCATCAGCATGCACCAGCCCTAGTTGCAATAGAAAGGAGAAAGGCTGTCTCTGGGAAACCATATGATAGAATGGAAGAACAAATCCTTGCTGAAAGCTTTCTCTAAGAGCATATAAAAAACTCCCAGTAAAGGCCCATTGTGAGGGCCAGTAATATTGCAGGTGACAAGAATTACCATCACAATGGCTACAAAGAAAGCAGAGTGTAAATGTGTGTAACTCTACTCTTAATTAAAACCAACCATCTGCATGAGCACCTTATTTCTGCTTTTAAACAGAATAACTGATAATTCAATTCCTAGACAGCAGTATGTTAAAATGTCCAAATGTTCTGAACGTTTCTGCAGAAACTGATAGAGATAAGTCAGGTCCTACAAAATAAAGTATGCCATATTTCTAAAAAAAAGGACTATGCGATATAATCATTGGTGCAAAATAGGCAAAAATGGATAATTAAATTCTATCTAGAGTAATTGTGATCGCTATACAAGTAGATTTTGATCAAATTATTAAAGTTTTTTTTTGAAAAATATATTTCTAAACCTGTGTTATCTTTCAATGTAAATATTTTTATGTACAATTTTTGGAATTAAGGATAAATTAAGGATAAAGGGCATAAAGAATCATGACAGCAAAAGTAAATATAAGGGGAATGCACTGTTAGCATAATTGTTAGAATGGGAACACACAGTTTACAAAGCAAGCTGGATCATGAACTTCCCTACATTTTTCACATTATTTCAAAATAGTATCTATTTTATTGATCACCATAACAAACAAAGGGTCAATCAAGTTCAATTTATAGAGATTCATACCATTTTATATCATTACCAAATGATATTTCATTATAACAATCTGTCCTTATAGCAACAGTAATAGCACTTAAACTTATATACTACTTCACAGTGCTTTACAGCCCTCTCTAAAAGGTTTACAGAGTCCACATATTGCACCCAACAATCTGGGTCCTCATTTTACCAACCTTGGAAGGACAGAAGGCTGAATCAACCTTGGGCGAGTCAGAATCAAACTGCTGGCAGTCAGCAATTAGCCTGCAGTACTGCATTCTAACCACTGCGCCACCATTGCTCAACAAATCCAAATCCCGATACATACATAGTACAATGCATTATTTCCTATTATATTAAGAACAATAAAGCACAGATTTCCCAGATTTTAATCAAGATTAGATTCAAATCTATGTTTGAGTGCAGTTAGCTTGGGAGAGCCGCTCTTTTTCAACCTGACCTATTTCACAAGGATTTTATAAGAAAGCTTAAGTAGCAACCAAACCATATAAACCAGGCATATCAAACTGCCGGCCCATGGGCCGGATGCATCACATCAAAACTGCGCCCACCCCATTGCCAGCAATGGGAGAAAAGTCACAATATGTCGCACGACGTCACGTGACATTGCGAGTTTGACATGCCTGATATAAACTGTCCTACATCTTGAAAGAATAACATTCAAAGGTAGACTTTTATCTGTATTTACACCCACAAATTCTTGTCAATCACAAAGAGTTATTCTTGAACATGGACCCTTGTTTTTGAGAAAATTTTGTTTCCAATATCTTTGATCCTGTTTGTAAATACACTAACAGAACCTTCACCAAAATGCAACTGATACTTTTGTTGTTGTTTTTCTTCTATTCAATGTCAGATTCTTGGAGAAGTCCCTGCAGGTTTGTTTTTTTTTTTGGCAGTTTCTCAGAAGTGATTTGCCATTGTCTCCCTCCTAGGGCTGAGAAAAAGTGATTGGCTCAAGGTCATCCGGCCAGTTTCATAGGTAGAACTAGAACTGTTGCCTGCTTTCTAGCTTGACGCTTTAACCATTATATCAAATGTTCTCTTCCTTTATTAATTAGGACATTCTTTATTAATTAACAAGCCTCAACTTAAAACTAGGTACTTTTAGCAAACTCTTGATTAGAATCCCGAGTCTGATCCACTTGGCATCAAACAATTTGATCCTCCAGTTAAGAAATAGAAAGAAAAAAAAGTGGCATTGCTTTTAACACAATCTTCTTTCAACAGACACATTACTTGGTCCCTTTCAGGGCCCAAACTTCAAACGCATCTCTCTCCCGTCCATGTTTACCAGGAGTCTGTTAAGTATTACAGAACTTGCAAGGAGGAACGAAATGACTCGGGATTTACAAGAACTTAGTGGAGAAGGTGGTGGACGAACTTCTCAAGTCTTCCGTTTTAGAAAACAGCGTCACTTTGGAGACAGAAGATAAATGCAGTAGAGCAGGGGTCTTCAAACTTGGCCCTTTTATGACTTGTGGACTTCAACTCCCAGAATTCCTCAGCCAGCAAAGCTGGCTGAGGAATTCTGGGAGTCGAAGTCCACAAGTCATAAAAGGGCCAAGTTTGAAGACCCCTGCAGTAGAGAATGAGCCCCCCCAAAAAAACAAAGGTGGGACCGAAATGCTTAATTAGGCACTTCTTTGACCAGGTTAAGGTGGGAGTGGGGAAACGGAACAAATGAGGGGACAAGAAGCGCTTTACAGCGCCCCCAAAAGGGTAGGGACGAAAAGGGAGGGGCGGGGTGGGGAAAAGAAAAAAAGTCATGGCTATCGAAAGGAACTCTGCCCAGTTTTACCCCCAAAAGCCCCAACTACCTTCCCTTCTCTTCTAACCAGGTCAGAAAGAACAAGCCACTCCAGACGCGAAGGTCACGGAGGAAGCCGGAGGAAAAAAAGGGGGCGGGAGGGCGCAGAGCCGCCTCGGTGGAGGCTCCAGAACGCGAGGCCCTCGCGCAGCTAAAGGGGCGGCGGCGGCCTGAACAGGCGGGGAGGGGGTCTCTCCGCCCCCCCCCCTCCTCCCGTCGCCCTCTTCCTTTCCCTTCCCTTCCCGGCCGTCTCTTCCTCTTTTTACCTTCTGGGAGTTGCTCTGCTGCAGCACATTCTGCTCCACGGTCATGGCCCTTTCCCGGCTTCGGCTTCCCTCCCTGCCGGCCTAAGGGAGTGACGAAGACGGCGGGGCGCGGGCGGGGGGAAAAGCTGAGAGACCTGGAGCGAGCGCCAGGCCTAAGCGGAGCCCAGGCGGAAAAGGAGGAGGAGGAGGAGGAAGGCCGGAGGAGGCTGCCGCTGAAGTCAACGCAGCTGTGACGCGAGGCGACGCCCAAAACAAGCAGCAACTACCCCGGGGGGGGGCGGGGGGAAAGAGCAGCGCCGCTTTCGAGCCGGCCCCTACGCCTGCCGAGCGGAAGGCGAGCCCACGGCGTCGCGGCCTCAACCAAACCTGGCCGGCCCTGCAGTGGGAGTTTCGGCTCCTCCCATTGCCTCCGTCGTTTCTCTTCCCTTTTACGTCGTCAGAGCGGCGGTCCTGCGCGGAGCTTACTCGGCTAAGGGATAATTGAAACTTCGCCTAAAAGTAGCGCCGCGCGAATAGGTAGATGGGTGGAAGATAAAGAGGAAGTTTCCCTTGAACCGGATATATCAGGAAATTTTATTTATTGGGTGCAATGGACATTCCTCCGCGCTTAGTTTGTGTGAGGTTTACCTTCTCTTTTTCCCTGATGCTAAATATAGTGGCAATTCCCTTCTCCTCCTCCTCCCTCCCTCCACCACTTCTTTCTACTCTACCCAACTATCAGCGCTTTCCTCTCATCCCTCTTCAAGTTCTTACATTGTTAAGGGCGTGCCCGCTTTTTAAAAATAAGGAAATGATAGTGAACCCTTTGGTCGAATTTCGAAAGAGAAACCTTCCTTTTCATCGCATAAACCAGGGGTAGGCAACTTCGGCTCTTTTATGACTCATGGACTTCAACTCCCACAATTCCTGAGTCAGCTATGCTGACTCAAGAATTCTGGGAGTTGAAGTCCATGAGTCATAAAAGAGCCGAGGTTGCCTACCCCTGGCATAAACAAACATCAGATACGATCGTGTGCTCCAAGAGGGCTGGATTTGTTTTCTGTTACAAACACCTGGCAAGAGAAAGAGGCTGATGAGTGACTGTGTGGAGATGATGCTGTTCCTCCAAAACAAGAAGACTTGTTTTGCTTTCTGTGGGGAATTTCCCATTAAAGCATCCTGTGCAAGCAGGAGCAATCAGAAGATGCAGCCGTAACTTGCTTGATCCTTGCTGTTAAAAAAAAAAGTCAACTTCATACTTAAAGATGAACTGAACAATGGTTTACTGGATTAATAATGCACTTGCCTGGTTTTGCTCTACGCATTTGATTCTCGAACTTCCCAAATGGGCTGTCTTGATGTGTCACACCAAACCACAAATTTGCTAATCTCAGTATTCTGCAAACTCATCTATAAAATATTGTGTTCTATGAAAGACACTGATTGGAGTGTTATGCGCTCCTGGCTACTTTCCTTCATGACCAGAGGCAAGCTCACCTGACCAATAACCAGCCAAGACAGTGAAGGCCTTTTGTTTCCTTTATTGCAATAAGCGGGGAGAGAAGCTATCAAAGCTTGGTTCTCTCCAAAGTTTCAACCCCAAATATTCCCTCTTTATACAACCTTGTCCCAGCCGCACATCCCTCCTCTTTCCCCATTGGCTGAGGTACTATGAGGTTACACTCTTTCCAACCGCCTCCTACGTATTTCCTGCTACATACTAAATCATACATACCATGTACATTAAAATTAAGAGATAATTTATGCAAGGTGTGTCAGTTAATATTAATCAACTAATTGCACATGCTCAGTTGCCTGAATTCTGGCCCCACTTTTTATGACTTCTTAGAAAAATAGGTTCTTTCCTGTTTTGCTAGTTATCTTCTCTTACATATGTTTTTATAGCTTGTCTTCTTCCTTTCCCACTCTAAGACCCACCTAATTTTTGCCTATGTATTTCTCTTACATCCTTTCTTTATGTTATCCTTTCCTGTTTCCCATCTTCTGCACTCAGTAAATTTCCACTGCAGCAAATTCAATTTTAAATTTCTCTTTCAATATTAAATTTCTGAAGACTTTCCCTTTACTTCTATCAGGAGGATGGGACCCAGTCTCTATTATAGTACCACACCTCCCATTCCTAAGCATAAGGACCCAAGTCGCTATCATGTTGTTATCCTAAGGCACAGGTCGGCAACCCGTGGCGCTGGAGCCACATGAGTCTCTTTCAGCTTTCTCCTGCGGCTCCCAGTTTGCAGAGAGAGGCACTTGTGCTTCCCTTCTCTCTCTCTCTCTCTCTCTCTCTCTCTCTCTCTCTCTCTCTCTCTCTCTCTGTGTGTGTGTGTGTGTGTGTAACTCATGCTGTTCTCCAAGAAGCTGACAAGCTTATTGGCCAGAGTTCCTGCCTTTGCTGCGTCTCCACAGGAAGCAGGAAACAACAGAAAGCAGGGCAGGAGAGCCAGCCCAATAAGAATGTGTGTCAGCTTGTCCGAGAACAGCGTGAAGCCAGCTTGCCAGGTGAGCAGAAGATCGGAGAGAGGAAGAGGGGGGGAGAGAAAGAGAGAGAGAGAGAACTCATGCACAGCAGCCTCTATTTCAGGGGTGTCAAACTCGCAACGTCATGTGACGTCGCACAACGTATCAGAGCTTTTTCCCCATTGCCGGCAATGGGGTGGGCGTGGTTTTGTTGTGATGCGTCTGGCCTGTGGGCCGGCAGTTTGACACCCCTGCTCTATTTCTTTTTAATTAAACTCTTCAATCGAGCTCCCCCCTTGTGCGCGTGTGCATTTTGCAGCTCCCAGTGTTTTTTTTCCCTCTGGCAAACAGGTCCAAGTGGCTCTTTGAGTGTTTAAGGTTGCCGACCCGTGTCCTAAGGTAAAGCATAAGTGGGTGAGGAGTAAGAATTCTGCTTGGTATGACTGGCCAGTAATGTTGCACTACTAAGAGAAATTAAAAGGGCCACTAAAAGTTTGGTTGTACTCCTGAATATGTAAGAAATGGATCAAGATTTACAAAACAGGTATCAGCTATCAGTCTATTCTTTTCTAGTTAGCGGCCCTAGGTAGTATGCAGAAAAGAAATAAGCAGTAGTAAGTAGCAATACTACTTTGGTTTTAACTATTTTTAATGGACTATTGCAAGGGTAGGCAACCTTGGCTCTTTTATGACTCGTGGACTTCAACTCCCAAAATTCCTTAGCCAGCATGGCTGGCTCAGGAATTCTGGGGGTTGAAGTCCACGAGTCATAAAAGAGCCAAGGTTGCCTACCCCTGGACTATTGTGAGCTGCCTAGAGTTGTTATATGATATAGATGGCCATAGAAGTCCTGTAATTAAATAAATGAATGAAATTGGGGGGAGGGGGAAGGTAATGTCTACATGCCATAATAATCACAAGATGGGCCCATAGACATTGAGGTCTGCTACCCCTTGGGTTTTCATATATAGATAGTTCTTTGCAAACAACCACCTGTTCAGCAAGTTCCAAGTTACAATGGCACTGAACAAGTGATATTTACAACTAGTCCTTGAAATTCCAGCCATTGAAACATCGGTGGTCACATAATTGCCAGTTGTACCCTTCCCTGACAGGTTTCCACAAGGGGGAAGCCAGCAGGGAAGGTCTCTCCCACCCTGCAGCAGCACCCCCAGTTCCACTGCATTGGCACCGTGATTCACTGGCCCGTCATGCACCCTCATACATCCTGCAGCAGCCATCCCAAGTTCTTCCATTTGCTAGCCCCTTATGTACATGCAACAGCCACTCCCAGCCTCCTCGTGTTATACCTCACTGGCCACTCACACACCTGCCTACCAGTTTGCTTAAGAAACCACCTGGCTCTTGCAATGTCTTGTTGGCGTCCTCCCTGACTTTGCTTGTTGGAAGGAAATTGTGAGGGGGGGTCCTCATTTAACGAGGGCAACAGGGAATGCCAAGATTGTTGTTGCTAAGCAGTGCACCTACATGATGTTGCAGCGTACAACCACACCTCTCAGCAACAGAAATTCCAGTCCTAAATATCATTGTTAACTGAAAACTACCATTAATGCTTTTTTAGAGCAAGAAGGAAGAAATAGACTAGATTTCCACCTTAACTGTATCTATGCCACATCTCCATTCCTTTTTAATAGTAAAGACTATTTCTTTTGGCTAGTGTGCTACAAGTGCAACCAAAGCCCAATTTTACTTCAAGCTTGTACACACTATTTTCTGCTATCTAGAATCTCTAAACAAGAAAGTAGACTGCAAGCTAATATATTTTTGTCCGTGCCCCACCGTTTAGAAGACACGTGAAGTATACTGACACACTTAAGATACAAGATCCCAAATCAGCCACTTAACCCATGAGAGAAATTATTTTAATAAGTGCTTTGAGACTTAACATTTAGTTTGCCAGTTTTCCTCTGGTTTCCATGCAGTAGGACCATTCTCAGAATCTTTAAGCACATTTACATCACAGCTGTGAGCATATAATATCTGCATACATCCTAACAAATATAAGTTTCCAGTAGAAAATGTACAAAATAAAAAGAATAATTGTGGATTTCTGCCACCTGGGATCTGATAATGATTCAGTTCTGTTCACAAGCACGTGAGGTAGAATTTTATTTTGTTTTCTGAGTCTTCAGATATCACTGTTATTTGTAACAAGGGCAACATGAACAAATAGCTATAATGTTAGAGTTTTGGCAGCAGTAGATGAAGTTCTCAAGTGTAACAGTTCCTTTCCAAATTTGTGAAACATGCCAAGTTTCATTGCGTGTGTGTGTGTGTGGGGGGGGAGAGAATACAAAGGAAGCTTCTATGCACTGGCCCTTCTTTCCTACTACAAGGATTGCTTGTTTTTATATAATGCTGCTTATTTCTCAAGTTCTTTAGATTAAGCTCTTTTCTCTATCACCATGTCAGTGTCCTTACCTTTAAGCCAGGAAAATAATACATCAACATAAACTGTGCTGTCCCCATAGCTTACCTCTTACAATAACTCAGCTATGAATCTAAACAGAAATGCTAGCCCCACCCAATTCAATATAGGGCAGTTTCAAGGCAGTGATTGGTAAACTTCCTTCTACCTTTTTTCGTCCCATTCAATTTCATTTACTTGTGGGAACCATATGCTGATAATTCTGACTGTGTTGAAGTTGGGGAATCAAGCCGCAATTAAATTACTTATTGATTTAGATGGATTTTTTTTAATGTTTACTGTGTGCTCTCTGATGGCTAAATTCTGACAGTTGACAGTCGTTCTGATTACAATGTGTAGTAATCCAGTTGATCAAACATGGCAGCATCTGTGAAAGCTTTCATAGAACTGTTAGTCTCTTGGGTTAGACTTCCCCACCTCACAAATAAAGAGAAATAGGATGAGTAGATGAAGTGAGTGGTTTTTCTCAAGGGTTCATCAATAGCCAAATACCTAGGAAATCAGTGCCCAGCAATAGGATGGAAGGGAACAGATCAATAGCAAACCTGTTGGGCTAATTTTAGTTGAGCAGATTTGTGATCCTCTCACCCCAGGGTATTTCATTCATATGCACTGTGTTTTTTGCTTGTGGTTTTTATAGTAAGAGGGAAAATATCATTTTAAACTGAAACATCATAGCCACTTCGAACTGTCAATTTTGAGAAAACAAGTCCTCTGCATAGACTTATTATTGTTTGATGGTGCCATGGTAAGCAAACCATTGTAGAGCATTAAAAATGTCAGCTGTCAGCTTCTAAGTTCTGGATGTGTTTTTTTTCTTTTTGGGAGATACAATTCCATGTTTTATTTACTAGTTAGTAAGGACTATTAATTTTGCTGTGATTTTTAGCCATGTACCCATGTCTGGCATGAAGATGTTTACTAATCATTTTTAGAGAAAATATCCTCACAATGTTACTTCCATTTTTTGCTGGCCAACCAGCGAGGCAGTTCTAAGTCATCTTTACCTGATCTGATGTGGAAGTATTGTTTTTCTTTTATCTTGCACAAGATTTATTTGTACATGATGTAGGAATATAGGGAATATTCTTTATAAAGAGCAACAAATTACTCATGTCCAGATCACTTGGCAGGTCAGCTATGGCAAAATATCCTCCTGTTTGGTTGCCAGGCAATGTTCTTGTTCTGCAATGTTGTTATTGGCTGTGAGACAGACTAATACCCCAGCTTCTGCAGTTGCTTTATTAGCTGGGGTTTGAAAGGAATATCAATTTACTGAACTATTGAATAATTGTTGCTGATGCTGATATATCTGAGAGAAATTAACCCATAGAAATTAACATCTTTCACACAGACCAAAACTCCTTTCCTGAACAATTGCTGTTCAGTAACAATTACTAGTAGCAGAGTGAGCGCCTGTTACTCATCCCAGCTTCTGCCAACCTAGCAGTTCGAAAGCACATCAAAATGCAAGTAGAAAAATAGGAACCACTACGGTGGGAAGGTAACAGCGTTCCGTGCGCCTTTGGTGTCTAGTCATGCCGGCCACATGACCACGGAGACGTCCTCGGACAAGCGCTGGCTCTTCGGCTTTGAAACGGAGATGAGCACCGGCCCCTAGAGTCGGAGACGACTAGCACACGTGTGTGGGGGAACCTTTACCTTTACCTTTTTACAGTATATCTAACCTGCACAGATATGGATGTCCACTAGAAAACTCTTTTAAAACTTTGATTTCATGTAGTTGTCAGTATATTAATAACTTTTGGAGAAGGATGAAGAGGAGGAGAAAGAGGTGGAGTAGGATGTGATTTTGGCTTCAGTTCATGAAGAGTACAAACACTGTTCCAGTATTTGAGGGGCTGCCTCAAAGAAGAGGGCATCAAACTATTCTCCAAAGTACCAGAGGGCAAGACAAGAAACAATGGTTGAAAACTGACCAAACAGAGAAGCAACCTGGAATTAAGGAGAAACTTCCTAACAGTGAGGACAATCACCCAGTGGAACAGCTTGCCTTCAGAAATCGTGGGCGTTCCATCACTGGAGATTTTTAATATAATAAATATTAATAGCAATAATATTCAAAATAGGAGCTTGACAACATATGTTTTCATATTTCAAGCTAATAATTAGAACAATATGTTGAAGATGTCGGCGCCTGGCTCAAAAGGTAAGCAGTGTTAGGCTTGCTTAGTATATGGATGGAACAGTGCTGGGATACCAGAGGTATTGCAACACCGAATAGCAAATTTTACTTCTTTTGTATATACATGCAGCATTGCAACACATGTAAAAAAGAGAGGAGCCTATACAACACCACCACAATACGACTGTCATTTTCAGCACACATTACTCACAAGCCATGAAGAGCTCTGACTGTGGACCAGACTGAGAAGTAGAGGAAAAAATATATGGTAGATTGCAGTGGTGAACTGCTTCCATATGGATGCCAAGAAAACTGAATGGATGTTTTCATTAAGCCAGCAAAAGTTAAGCTTAAAGACCTTGTTGTAACTTTTCCACAAAAGACATCTTTCTTTGAAATAATAAAACAACCAGTTTGCATGCACAGAGAATACATCTGCCACCAAAACAAAGTCATGTATGCATGCAAGTAGAGAGACAATTAGGAAGAGCTCTTGAATCAGGTACACAAGGCTTGTAAAAATATCATTGACTTCATGATTAAAAAGGAAGGGTTTTGTGGGTACTTCATTTTCAAAGCATTTCCTTTGCCTATTTTACACACCTGTAATACTGATACTTTTGTCAAACAATAGTTTGCATATTTACTCAGAAGCAATTTTGACTATGTTCAAAGGAATCTACTCTTAATAATTGGGCATATTTATTTATTTATTTATTTATTTATTTATTTATTTATTTATTTATTTATTTATTTATTATTTAGATTTATATACCGCCCTTTCCCGAAGGACTCAGGGCGGTTTACAGGATATTTAAAAGAAAATCAATACAAAAGTTAAAAACAAATTAAAAAAGATTAAATGAAACCCTGAGAAAAAATAAAAACCCAGTTAAAATTAAAAATTAAAAAATTCTCAGCCTGGGCCAGAGAGCTCGAAGAGCCAAGTCTTCAGGTCCCGGCGGAATGAACGGAGGTCGGGGGCAGTCCTAAGCTCCGCGGGCAGCTGGTTCCAAAGGGCAGACATTATCTGTTCCTTTGTCTCTTCAAAATGACTGGCATTTCTATCTAAAATCTGCCAGAGCAAATTTGAAATCACTTATTGAAGGTTCATAATGTGATAGTAACTTGATGAATAGTACTTCCACGTACTATACTGGAATCCCCTACTAAGGACATTTTAAAGATAATTAATTTGAAATAATGTGTCCAAGTGTCAGATGCAGTAACACATCTTTTTCTTGATCTTCTGTTTCATGCTTCACTAACTATAAAGTTAAATAATATACTGGTTGATAGTCTCTCAAGATGCCAAGTCAGGAACTTCTTCATCAAAGTATTAATTGCAATGACTTTATTAAATAATGTTATGACTGTAGTTGTATGATTACTTAAATAGAAATAAGATTTGTAATTTGTTGCAATGACCCTTGAAGGGCAAATAGAAATTTGTAGAGTAATGATTTCCAGTGGTAAAACTATGTGGGGAAAAAATCAGACACACTTTTGGCTATTATTTATTTATAAATAAACAAAAATCTATTTGCTAAATGATAGCACCACCAATAATCTTTTCCATATCATTCAGTCTTATTGACATTTGTAGTTGACTTTGTTTTCACACTAACTCATAAAGCACAGTTTATTTAATATACCCAGTTAGTGTAAGTATATTCACATAATATACCTTGTTTGTTTATTCATATCAGAAGCATCACAATTAAAATAAGGGATAAGGTAAAGGTAAAGGTTCCCCTGCACATGCATGCTAGTCGTTTCTGACTCTAGGGGCCGGTGCTCATCTCCGTTTCAAAGCCGAAGAGCCAGCGCTTGTCCGAGGACGTCTCCGTGGTCATGTGGCCGGCATGACTAGACGCCAACGGCGCACGGAACGCTGTTACCTTCCCACTGTAGTGGTCCCTATTTTTCTACTTGCATTTTTACGTGCTTTCGAACTGCTAGGTTGGCAGAAGCTGGGACGAGTAACAGGCACTCACTCTGTTACGCGGCACTCGGGATTCGAACCACCAAACTGCCGACCTTCTGATCGACAAGCTCAGCGTCCTAACCCACTGAGCCACCGCGTCCCTCAAAAATAAGGGATACTATATGACATAAAATTTAAAATAGAAAATCTGAGATTAAAATATGTGCAAGTTAAACAGATCTTGCCCAGAAACAAGCAACATTAATTGCCTGTCAGCCGCCATGAAGTCCTTAAGTGTAGAGTGATCAGGACAAAAAGAGAAGGTATATATGTGTGTGTGTGTGTGATGCTGTCTGCATGTTACCACAGTCATAAAGGGCAGAAGCCACCGGGTAGCCCCATTTATTCAGAGTGTCTCTGGATTTTGTTGCACCCATGTGCAATCTATTCAATGATTTCCAAACTTCCCAGCTTTCACCAGACCCAGGTGCCAGCTCCATTGTTGGTTCTACCTGATGTTGTTTATTTGTAGCTTTCCATAGTTCCACTCTTTCAAATTCTTCAGAGTCTTCTGTTGACCTAAGGACGCTTTTCCTGGGTTTTAATTTGATAAGCTGGTTGTAGGCCATTGAGGAGGGGTTGTCTAGATCAGTGGTGGGATTCAAATATGTGAACAACTGGTTTTCTGCATTGATGCCACTTTCGGAAGTCTGTTCTGAGTTTGGGCCTCTGAGACCCAGAACGGACTTCCGGAAGTGGCGTCCACACACTTCCAGTGGGCTGTTCTGTACCTGGGAGACCTCCCCCAGGCCTCCGAGGCTCAGAATAAACCTCCGGAAGTGGCATCCTCACAATTCTGGTGGGTCGTTCTGGGCCTGGAAGGCCTCCCCGGGGCCTCCGAGGCTCAGAATGGACTTCCAGAAGTGGCATCCATGCACTTCTAGTGGGCCGTTCTAGGCCTGGGAGACCTCTCCCAGGCCTCTGAGGCTCAGAACGGACCTCCGAAAGTGGCGTCCACACAATTCTGGTGGGCCGTTCTGGGCCTAGGAGGTCTTCCCTGGGCCTCCAAGGCTCAGAATGGACTTCCAGAAGTGGCATCCATACACTTCTGGTGGGCTGTTCTGGGCCTTGCGAAAAAGGACTAGGGCTTCAGCCAGTTCACTGAAGTCAACAAAAAATTAGCTACCGGTTCTACCAAACCGGTGTGAACCGGCAGAATCCCACCACTGGTCTAGATATAGATGATGATAAGCCCCTCTCTATATATGCTGGTGCTTCTCTGCAAACAGCAGATGGGGGAATACCTGATAGGTGGTAGATCTTATTAATGGGTAGGTTTAAGGCATCTGGTAATAATTCTGTTAGCTTCATTTAGAGCAACAGCTACTTTCCCGGCATGTGCTGATTTATACCAGACTCAGCAGGCATATTCACCTGCCAAGTAGAAAAAGCTAGAGTTGTTGTCTTAAGGACCCTTGGTTTGGCACCCCAGATAGAGCTTTTCAATTTCCTGAGGATGTTATTTTGTCCACTGATCTTCAGTTTATTGTTAGTACAGTGCTAGTTATATCTTAGGTCCCTATATAGAGTAACCCCTAAATATTTAGGGTTGTAACAATGTTCCAATATCATCCCTTTCCACATAATATGCAGGTTCCAAGCAGTCTGTTTATTGCAAAGATGGAAGGCACATACCTGAGTTTTTCTTAGATTTGGACTTAACTGGTTATCAAATACTATCGATCCAACTCTACCAGAGCTTCAGTTAAATGTTGTTCAACCTCCTCAAATGTTTCTCCCTGTAAAGCCGTTGCTTGATGATCAGCATAAATATAGTTGTTGGTACCTTCTGGGAGCAGCTAATCATAGCCGTAAATATTAAAAAGAGTTGGAGTCAATATGTTAGCCTGCGGTAAGTCGTTTCTTTGGTTTCTCCACCTATTTTGCTTTCTACAAAAGCTCTACAAAAGGTTCTGAAGCAGATTGCTGATGATATTTGTAAGTTTAAAATCTTTAGTCATTTCATAAACTTTCTGCTTCAGTCTTCTAAGATTGATGGTATCATACGCAGATGTAAGCTCTATAGATAGAGTTCCTGTTACATTGCCCTTTTGGAATCCAATTTTGATATATTGGGTTCAATTCAGGATCTGTGCAGTGCAATTTTCTTTCAATTTCTCTTTGCCCATCAAAGAACTGAAGCACTGTGGTTGTACATTCTGATTTACAATATATATATATAGCAATAATGTGAATTATTTACATTATGTCTAGACATGATTCTATGCTAACAAAATTATTTTTCAAAATTACTTGCATATACACAGGTAAATCTGTACCTTTAGAAACAAATAATTTCTTTAGTAGAAGCCAACACATTTGAAATGTTTTTTCACAGTTGTTCAATCATAATTATTTTATAATGATTATATATTTATAATTTAAGAAATGTAATATGTCTTGCTTTGGAATATAAAATAAGGTGGCTCAGGATTTTGATTAAAGGGTTATAAGGGTTAATAATGCCCATAAGATTTAATATTTTGCACATAAGCTAAACTATTCTTAAGAATTTGTTTTTAGGAATGTTTTCATTTACAAAACTTTCTGCAGTCTTTCTGTTCATCCATGTTGATAGCTTTGTTCTGTATCATCCTTTATTTTTAAATTCCAACTCTGGATTTTCAACGCAATCCTGGCCTTCAGAAATAATAAACTTTCAAAAACACAAAAATCATACATACATACACATACACACACATTAATATGGAATATGGATATACAATTGAGAAATAATTTAAAGGCTCTGAAGGAAAACAATGCAAAATAAAAAGTTATTTAGTTCTTTAAGTGCCCAAACAGATGTGGCTGAGCAATTTATGTTGCAATTTATATAATTATTTAAAATCAATTGCTGTGATCTTTTTGCAGGAACTGAAGCTAATGAACTACTGTTTCTTCTGCTTCTTTGCACAGGATGAATTTTTGAACAATTTAATGATTTTTTTTTCAGATTTGGTCTTGATTGCATTAATTCAAATAACTTGCTCTTGAGCAGTCAAAATCAAGTCTTCACTTTCTCTTTTTAATGTTCCAGTTGTAAACCATTACCAAGTTTTATTTTGATCCGCTTTCCCCTCAATCTTTTGTGGAAACTGATCATATAATGTTTTTCCTTGCCAGCATCCCATTTGTGTTTTATTACATTATTTCAATACTCACTTGTTTCTTATACATTTAGGAAGTTCCATTTTTTAAATTGCATCAATGCTTATCCTTGGCTGCCTTTTACATAATCAGCTAATGCATGCTTTTCTTCTTCAATATTTTGTTTGATTTGAAGTAAGCATCTGTCTCTATTTCTGCAGGACAGGTATAATCTAACAATATATAGTAACTGTTGAGATGCAATACAATGTAATCCAATATTTAATAGCAGGCCATAACAGTACTGTTTTTGAACCCAGTGTACTTTTGTCTTGTCTGTGGTTGTTGTTCTTCCAGTAATCATACAGGACTAAGCCCTGATTGCCCAGCCATAGCTCTTCAGTTCCACTGCCAATTGTCAGCAGATGTCCAGGAACTCTAACATCTGACACAGTCCTTGTTGAACTAGGCAAGAATCAATCTGGTATGTGATTCTTTTGCTGTTTCCTCATCATAGTGAATGGGTTGGTGGATACACTTAGTATGGATTTTCTGCTGAGACCGATCTAACATGAGTGACCCTTTTGATAGAATATACTATCGCAGGCATCTCAACATAATCAGAGCACACAAAATCCTCTCTCATGACATGGGGCATCCATGATGGGGATTATTATGGTTGGTTGAAGAGCCAGGTAGCATTTTTATCCACCCACTGAGTCTTCCCCAAAGATCTGATGCAGGCAGAGGTCGTTTGATGGTATTAAAAGTATCATTGCAGGATGTGAACTATTCCAAGTAAAGCTAACTTTTCTGATGGGGATTTTGCCACAGTTGATGATGTTCAAGTGGTGCTCCAGAAGTTTTGGGGTTGTACTCAAGGCACCTATCTCTATTGATACTGTTTTTGCTTTCTTTTGCCACAGTCATTCTACTTCTATTTGCAGCTCTTTATATTTTTGTGATTTTCTCCATTTATTTCTCTTCTGTTCTGCTGCCTCCAAGTACTGCCAGGTCCACTATCCAGAATTTTTTTTAATGGACAGTTGTTAAGTCTGGAATGTTATGTGATAGGCGACTGTTGGTTTGAATTCTAAAGTCCCAGAGCATTGTAGCTACTTCATTTTCTATTACTTTGTGTAGGAGATGAACAGGCTGAGGTCAAATGCGTCATCAGTTTGGAGTCACTACACTCTCACAAGAAACCCAAATCCAGCCCTCCCCTCGCCTTGAATTCTGTTGCCAATTTTGTTTGACTGTTAGTAGATCAGATTGCAGTGTATAAGTTGGGTGTAATAAATTTGTAATGCTTTGAACTTAACTCCATTTCCTGGTGACATGTACTGACACTAAGTCTATTTTGTGGTGATTATCTTCATCCAGACTCTTGATATTATTATTTTTTCTTATTATATATTGAATAATGTGAAATCACAGCTGCTAATTCTTTAGCTGGTATTGGCCTCCATACACATCCAGTTCTTCTCAAGAATGTAGAATGCTATAATGTATAAGCATAGTATATGTGTGGTTCTATTATTATTATGGTTGATGGCACAAATGTTTAGATTTATTATTATATTATCCGCCTGAATTACAGAGATCTAAATAGGGCTTTCTTAAGGTTGGACAGCATCAGAAACTAACAATAAGCAGGATTACTATCAAGGGATAAGTGCCAAGAGATCATGCTAGATACAACTAAAGAACAAATAGAACTCCACAAGAATCAGGAAAATCTTAATATTTAAAAAGTGTACAGGAAGAAATATTTTTTTATCTCCTTTCTGTGACACAGCAATTCCCTGCAGGAATATTCCATTCAGTCATGACTAATTCTTAGAAACTGACTAAACAAATCCATGAAGTTTTCCTGCATAGTTTTTTATATTTGGTTTTCCATTCCTACGGATGAGACTATGTGACTGGCCCAATGTGGCTTTTTGCTTACTAGTTGAACTCACAGTATCCTGGTTTCTACCCTGATGTTCTAAGCACTACAACAAACTGGTTCTTTTACTGTTATATACAATACTAGAAAAAGAAATAATCACCTGATTTTCAGCAAAGGATTGGTTCATGTTTTTCCCCCCACAGGATTATGAAAGAAAACTTTCAAACAATTCTGTTTACATCATAATATTTGGAGTTCTGTTTACATCATAATTTTCCAGATATTTTCTCTTTATATCTTTCTTTACTTTAAATTATTATTGTGGTTTGAAGTTTTGTAATGTCACTAACATTGTTGCATGTATTTTTCTTTCCTTTTGTTAATTACTTTATCATTAGTAATTTTTCCCCCTTAGTCTAGGAAGCTTAGAGGGGACAGATTGTTTGGCAAAGTTGTTCTGGAGAGCTGACATATGGTTGTTATTGGGTTTCAGCAGTGTATTTACTACCTCAACTATTCTTAGATTGAAAGGAATATGTGATTTCACAACCAGTGCAAAAGACACACGTGAGTTTTTGCTTATCAAGCTAGTAAAATAATTTTCTGCATTGACCTATTTGTAATTAGAGTTTGTAGATATTGGTACAATTATATTTACTACAAAACAAAGTTGATGTTATTTTATAATTCTACATTTGTAAGATAATGAAACATTTTCAAACTGTTTGTTATATATGCAATCCAGGGATTTTTCAGTAAATGACATTCAATGGCAAAATCAGGTAGATTCTAAATTTTATATCTGTTGTTAGAGATATGTCAATATTGTTAGTTCTCTAAGTTATGTTTGAAACCATCTTCTGAAGCTGGATTTTCTAAATACACAGATAAATAGAATTTCCTCTTTGTGTATTCTGAAAAGAGATGCACAAGTTAAACCAGTTAAATGTTGAGATCCAGTTGTGGGAGGTAAGTGAAAATGGGTGGATGAGAAGGGGGAGTGAAAAGGTAGAAATATACTTTAACATAAAGAAAGTAAATCAAGCTTGAAATATCAAGCTGGTAAAGAAACTATCAGGGTAGCCTTAGTAGCTGTAGAAGAGTGTGTGCTATGGTCTACACATACTTTAGGAACTGTACTTTAGGAATGTTTTGAGAACTATAGCTTTCCAAACCTTGCTTTATAGGGACTATACCATTTCACATTATTAAGAATCTTTCTGTCCTGCCTGCTCTCCCTAAATTTTCTCTTTTGACTAGCTTGTTTTCAGTGCTACAAAGGCTGAATGATAGTGGTGGTGATGGTGATAGGTTTTTTTTTTAAGTCTTCCATTTCATACAATAAACAGCTATTTTAAAGTGCAAAAGCATATTGGACTTCAGGCACATTATATAGAAATCTGCAGACTTGCAGTCTCAGACCTTTTGGAAGCCACAGGTTAAGAGGGATTGGCAAAGGGAACTTTTGCTCAACAACATCATCAGCATAGCGTGATTAAATAGTAAAAGATCTATTTTGCAGGTAAATGCTGACATCTTCTGGACACTCAGCAACAGTATGGCCACTACTGGATTTGAAAAAAAAGGGGTTTAGCGTTCCTTTTGTTCACTAGTGAGCATTGCAAAAACAGTGGGCATAACAATCTAATGGAATAATGACATTCCATATCTTTTATTAAAAAGTCAAGGCATACATATTTTGAAATCTATAGAATTTTATTAAGGAAAATAAAGTTTAGAACTAGCTCTTCAGCTCCAAAATATGTGCCTCTATATTCACTGAAAAATAAAGGAACTGTTAAAACTACAATTAGCAAAAATATCTATATGTTGCATATGAAACCAATACAATTATCTTTTAATTACAGCTTTCCTGCATATCATAAATGCATATGCAGTTCACCACTAGATGTCCTCCTCATCTTAAAAGATTAAAAGAAAAACAAGATTTTTAGGAAGAAATGATACCTTAAAATAGTTTCAGAACTGTTTAGGAACAAAAAAGGTATATAAAACCATTTGAATATGGTCAGATCTAATGTAATGTATTTCTTAACAAATTTTGAACATAAATGTTTCTGGTAATCTATATTACCGAATATTTATGCACTGATGAAGTGTTTTTCATAACAAGGATTGAATATGATAATATTAAATTACACAACATATACTGTAAGAAGTTCACTGTAGACTTAATCTACTTCTTCATTCAAACAACCACTTCTCATAACAGCTAAACTTTTATATCTTGGGTTACATTTTAACTTTATTTGCACAAATAGCAGCTTAAAAGACAATTTAAAACAACTATTAACTATAACTAATAATCAATTTGGAAAACTTTAAACTAAAACTTTAGCAATACTTTATTTATAGGTGTGTAGATAGCTTATGTCGTGTGTGTATGTGCAGGTGTACAGATACGCATATACTGTACATTTCTTCCGTTCAATTGTGTCCAGTTCTCAGAGACTGCCTGAACAGTTTTCTTGGCATGGTTTTTGAGAAGTGGTTTGCCACTGTCTCCTTCCTGACTATGTGCCTAAGGCTGGACTAGAACTCACACCCTCTCAATGTCTAGCCTGATGTCTTAACCTCTATGCCAAATTGATCCCCAAAAGGGATTGAGTAGCCCTAAACAGGGCTGCCAAGCAGTACCTCTGATTGCAAGAAGAGCAAAGAAATACTCATGTTTTGCCTCTCTTACTGCCATGAGGTTGGCCTTAGTAGTGGCTCTAACTCAGGATTGGTCAAATTTATCCCTCATCTTCCTCTAGTAATGCTCTTAGATGTTTCTTGACCCGTTTCAACTCCTTCAACTTCTCTGTAAACCGTTGGGAGTGATGAGTCAAAAGAGGTTGCATGGGCATGATAGTATCCAAGGCTTCTTGTGTAATGTATATAAACCCGCGGAAAGGAAAATAGATATAAAATTTAGAATGGTTCAGAACAACCATCAGTAATGAAATGCAGAAAGGATTTAATCCTTTCCTAAGACAGTAATAGCAAACAATTGTATAATATTGTAATGCACGTATCAGTAAATTTTCATGTATATATCATTGTTTGCCTGTTTGTGGTAAATAACTTAGGATCAGGCTATTATATTCGGTTGGCAGATGTGTGTATTCTTTGTAACTTGGCAAAAAAACTAAATGTGTTAGAAAATGCCCAGCCAGGCAAGGAGGAGGACTCAAGTGTCGAAATAGCCCTGAATTGTTGCACAGCCACAAGATCCCAGACTGACCCCCTACATTCCATGAAATCTCATGTATTATAGGAAGAAATCAAGTAGTTAGCTTAAATTCTACACATGTGGATTTGGCTGCTTGAAGCTGACAAAAAGTTACAACATGGTGGAAGGAAATACAGAATCATTTTGCAGCAACAGAATCTAAGATGACTGAGAAGCCTTTAACACCTTTAACGAAATCTGCATATCCCAGATCCTTAGGAAGGACTTCATAAGTCATAAAAATGACTTATAAAAATGCAAAATACAGTTTAAATATCTGGGCAACTAGGCACAATACAATTTGCTTATAGAATATACTACAGGTAGTCCTAACATGCAACCATAAAGAAACCTGCCCCTTACAGTTATAAGTCCTTATGGTTATAAAATGGGTCAGTCACCAGACACGTGATTTTTATGACATTTTTTGTGGTGCTCATTAAGTGAAAGCAACAGTTGTAAAATGAACATGCTGATCATTAAGTGAATGCTATAATGATTAAGTGAATGCTACAGGCATTAATCAAGTGCTAAAATTGTTAATGTTGTGTATTAAGGTTTAAAGAAACACCTAAGCACTGTATAACAGTCACTACCAGTATGCATTTGAACTGTAACCGTTTTGGCGGGAATCAATTATGGCGGGAGATTTAAGTTCAATCTGATTGGTTGGCTGTTTACTCAGAAAGGTATATAAAGAGTGCAAGTATCCCCTAACCCCCAGTACAGTTATGGTCACCTAATAAAGAGCTGTTTGATTGTACTCATCTGCCTGGCATCATTCATACTCTTCAGAACCCACTACACAACAGTTAAGTAAACACTACAGTCATTAAGCAAACTCCACAGTCATTAAGCAAACCAATGGGCACAGTTTCACCAAAACCCAGAAGTATCTGCAAAATCTGTATAAAGCATGATCATGTAACCACTGAATGCTGCAAACATCATAAATGTGACCGTGTTGCCTAGTACCCAAAGTGCAGGCATGTCACCATGGTGGGGGGGTTGACTGTCAGAATTTGGAACCAGATCATAAGCCCCCCTTTTCAAGTAGGTTATGACTTGTAATGGTTGCTAAGCAACCTGTTGTAAGTTGAGGACTACCCTTATGCATATACAACATTCGTTAGCTTGGTACCATCCAAATATGATGAAACTTTAACTCCTGGCCAACATGCTGGCTTGAAATTCCAGGAACCATAGTTGCAATAAATCTGAAAGTTTCCAGTTTGCAGAAGGCTTCACTAATAGTTCTTTCAAATTGTGCTATTTCAGAGTACAGAAGGATGTCTTGTTTACATACATGTCCATGTATCTTTTCGAAGTAACATACAAAATATTTGTTCTAAAGAATAGAACACTCTTTCTTTACTTGGAAAACAGAGAACAGAAACTGCAAGCCAGAGGACACAATCGTATTTCTTGACTAATAGAATTGAGAGCATATGTGTCCATGGCATGTGTTTTAGTGCTATCAGTTTTAGATACAGCTCTCTAAAAGATCAAGTATTAGATCATGCTTGCCCAAGGGAAGGGGTATGCATTTCAAAATTCAGTGCTCCTGGCTTTGCTCAGAGGACTAGCAATGTGAATGTAAGTGGAGCCTTTGCACTTGCCATTCTATGCTATCTTTAGTGTATTTATGCCTTATCCAGCTATTTGAAAAGCAATCATCATCATCATCATCATCATCATCATCATCAAATATTGTATAGTGAGAAGATTCTTAGATGGTTCAATAAAAGTTTATTTCAGGGGCAAAACTATCTAGTAGTAGTGAGGAGTTGCAGAGAAAGGTTGCTTTTCAGTGTTTGATTGAAAGAGTATAAATTTCTCCACCAGATATGTAAAATACTATCAGAGTCAAGGTAGTTTGAAGCAAGTTGTGAATTAAATCCATAAGCATTTGTAAAACATAGCAGACATTTAACAAATCTATCTTTTATAGTTTATAGTTTAACTGTAATTTCATCTATGGTTCACCTTTTATGAATGTACAGTGAGAACTTCAATTGAGACAGTGCAACTTCAGAATTATGCTTATTTTCTGGGAGCCCATAGGCTTCACAACTAAATGCAGCTCCTGCCACCCCCCCCCCCCCTTTTCGATTTATTTTCCATTTCCACAGCACTAGTGCATTGGCTCCTAAACTGATTCTCTTTCTACTTTATTAAATCTCTTTAGCTTTCATTTTCATTTTTTTCATTTTTAAAAGTCTTGCTTCAACCTCTCTCTTTTTCAGAACTCCTTAGAATTGCTTGTCAGGACACTTTATCCTCCAGTTTCAAGCATTTGGCTTTTAGCCTAATGACTCTAAGGCTCCCACTTTGGAAATGCCAAGAATGCAAGAGCAAATGTTTGCCCTTGGATAGCCACATTCCTTGTCTTTTTTGCCTTTGTGAAGGTCATGCACTAGAGCTCTGGGAGGCAGTTACTTGGTTTGCTGTTATTGTTATTAGTAAAGCTCTTTTTGGGAGGTTAAAGATGGCAGATTTTTAAATGATTGTAACCTACCCTCTACCCACCCACTCCCCTTTCCTAAGTCTTCCTACTATAAGTAAAAACCATTTGGTGATTTGCTCATTCCTTCAAATTTGCTCATTCGATCAAATTGTCCACTACAAGGAAAGAATTTCAAATCTCTGCTCCACCATTATCAATACTACCCATTAAATGTTCATATACATTTGCTCAGTGCTTTTTTTGTAAAAGAAAAAGATGCCGGAACTCACACATGTCATACAACCCGCCTTGCCTACCCTACAAGGTTCCATCCAAAAAAGGTGCTGGAACTCCGTTCTGAGCGTTCTATGAGAAAAAAAGCCCTGCATTTGCTCAATAGTAGCAACTGGGAGAGGGATCTTGGAGTCCTAGTGGACAATCACTTAAATATGAGCCAGCAGTGTGCTGCAGCTGCCAAAAAGCCAACACAGTGCTAGGCTGCTTTAACAAAAGGATAGAATCAAGATCACATGAAGTGTTAATACCACTTTGCAATGCCTTGGTAAGGCCACACTTGGAATACTGCATCCAGTTTTGGTCACCACAATGTAAAAAAAGATGTTGAGACTCTAGAAAGAGTACAGAGAAGAGCAACAAAGATGATTAGGGGACTGGAGACTAAAACATATAAAGAATGGCTGCTGGAATTGGGTATGTCTAGTTTAATGAAGAGAAGGGTGAGGGGTGACATGATAGCAGTGTTCCAATATCTCAGGGTCTGCCACAAAGAAGAGGGAGTCAAGCTATTCTCCAAAGCGCCCGAAGGCAGGACAAGAAGCAACGGATGGAAACTAATCAAGGAGAGAAGCAACCTAGAACTAAGGAGAAATTTTCTGACAGTTAAAACAATTAATCAGTGGAACAACCTGCCTCCAGAAGCTGTGAATGCTCCAACACTGGAAGTTTTTAAGAAGAGACTGGACAGACATTTGTCTGAAATGGTATAGGGCAGGGGTAGGCAACCTTGGCTCTTTTATGACTCGTGGACTTCAACTCCCAGAATTCCTGAACTGGCTCAGGAATTCTGGGAGTTGAAGTCCACGAGTCATAAAAGAGCCAAGGTTGCCTACCCCTGGTATAGGGTTACCTGCCTGAGCAGGGGGTTGGACTAGATGACCTCCAAGTTCCCTTCCATCACCATCATCATCATCAACATTCTAAGGTTACCTGATTACCACCAGGGCAAAATAAAAGACCAAAACCCTCCAAGTTCCTCTCCATAATGGCCTTATCCTGCTCTTATTGTTGGAATTAATGGAAGGAGGAATTAATGGAATTAATGGATGGAATTAATCTTGAAGGAGGAAAAGATGGACCCTAAAGGCTAGAGGCTAGAGTCTCCCAATCCAGGGGTGGGTAGAGGATCAAGACCTGAGGTAGTCCACAGAGCAAAGGTAGAGGACTAGAACCAGCCCTTGAAGGAAGAGAATGCTAACCACAAATTTCTAATGCTGTTTTTGAGCTTACTTTGTCAGTGGTGAAGTGGTGCAGAAGGCAGGTATTGTGTTCTGTTTTCTCTTAACAAATCTTTCCATTGCTTTGCAGCAGCCTGTTTGCCTTGTTCCTGATTTGAACTCCTCTTTGGATATTTGATTCTTGTCTTAGGTTTTTCTTCTAGCATCCTTGGTTTGATGCGCAACCAGATATAGTTTGGAATAGAAATAAATTTCCAACAAAAGAGAGAGATTTTTATTCCTAAGATTTGGGTAATCATTTTTTTTCCATTACTGAGCATGACTCTGGGCTAGGGCACATTTTCCAGTAGAAATAATGTCATTTCAGACTTACTTTCACACATACCTTGAATAGATGCTCTCACTCATTATCACGTTTATTAGTAGACATGTCAAACAAGGAGGCGGCAATGAGATAAGATCTAAAATAATCTTGTTAAAACAAGAATGTGATAAAACTCATTATAAGACAATGCATTAAAAGAAGGGAAATGATTGCTAGAAATTGCTCCACAAACTTCTCTATTTAGTATGAAATCACATTTATTTCTTTAGTCTCTTTACATATTCATCCATTTGACATGTGACTCAGGCTGACATACAATTAAAACAAATATAAAAATAAAATATCATAACCCAAGAAGACTTAATGGACATTATGCCAGAAGCCATTCAACAATCAAGAACAGTAAATCCAAATTGGTTCACAACATCTCCTGGATGAAAGCTTGGAGAAACAGCCATATATTCACAAGCTAAAGACGTGCAGGCAGAGTCAGGTGATCCAAATATCACAGGATTTCTATTTCATTGGAAAGTAGATCGCAAAAGAGAAGGAACCTCTCCTGGATCCTTCCACGTGACACTGGAGATGGAACCCAAAACATGTCAAATATTATTAGATGGTGAAAGAAAATTAGAAATAGATGGTTCTCCAAATCGTCAGTCATTTTTGTCATGCTTTAAAGGGGATAATCAGCATAACTCATAAAAGTTCACTGCAGCTCACAAAGTAATGGTGTTACACAGACATTCTAAAGAGTAGCCATACTCTTCACACCTCAAGACATAGACTCTGAACTTTGATAGCTTGCTTGGGCAAGCAGGGATTAAATACATAAGTGGGTATCATTAGTGTGCTGATGATATTTAATCCCATACTGAAAACAGACTTTACTCAACTTATAGACACATTAAATAGGGACAGGGGGATAATTAAGCCCTGAGGAATCCCAAATAGCAAAGGCTGAAGGCTGGACCTCACTCATGCTATCAACACTACTAGAATTGGCTCTAGAGGATGGAGAATAATCACTATGATACCATACCCATTCCCATCTTTGAACTGATCTATAAAATACCATGACTGATGATATCAAAAGCTGCCAAAAAAGGCCAGAATGCATGCACTGCCCAATATCAATCCTGTCACAAATCAAGCACAGTCAGTGCTGTCTTGGCACATGCCCAGGTCTAAAACCTTATTGAAAGGGTTGAAATTAGCCAAATTGGGTTCCCTTAAGCAGGGTAAAAAAATAACAATCCATGGATAAAGTAAGAGCACAAAAATGCTTACGTTACAGTGTACTGTTTAGTCAGATTCAGTCTTTCCCTTACTCCAGTCTTTTTTCTATTCATAATGAGAATTATAAATGAGATGAGAACAACCTTGCAACAGTATTGCTAATTGCATAAATCACAAAGAAATTGCAAATTCCCCATCATGATGGGAAAATGTCATCAGCATTTTTTAAAATGTTACAGGGGAAAAATGTTGTATGTACAACCTTTATAAAATTTAATTGTATAAGGAATTAGCTTAGTTTAAATCAAAAAGAAATACACACATTGTACTCTGCTTGTCTATTGTAATCATTCCAATCCTGATATCTGCTCTACAGAAAATTGGTGTTAAATGTTTATGTTTATGTTTATTGGACTTATATACCACCCTTCTCCCGTAGGACTCAGGGTGGTTCACAAGGAATTTAAAATAACAATACAAATTACAAAAGTTAAGAACAATTAAAATAATTAAATTTAAATGAACTTTTTCCTTTATGTGCTGACTTCTACCCATTGGGCACAGAATTGTTATTGCATAAATCCTTTTTTTTAGGATAAATAACCTTAACGTGAAGGTTTTTAGAGCAGAGAGAAGACCTGTGTCCCACGGGCTGTTGAACTTCTGCTATCAACTACTACCATTAGTCATTTTGCTATGGACTTTTGGGAATAGGTCTTGCTCACGAGATAATTTTGCTGTGAATAAGAAGGCCTGCACCTCTTGGCCACCTTTCAACTAAATAAATGCAAGAAGACTGCAGTCCACAGTGACTCTCGGTTCTTTTTTGAAATGCATTTTGAAACAAATTATCTTTTCCCTAATTGAATGAGATCTACTTTGGGAAAAGGCAAGAAGGTGTTTTTGTTGTTGTGGTTGCATAGCAATTTTTTTTTAAAAAAAACCAAAATGATCATCTTTTTTCTAAAGTACATTTTGCAAACTATAAAATAATGATGATGTTCAATTAATTAAGATTATACCATTAACTCACACACAGACGTATTGATTCCACTGTTTGCCTTCAGAATAAGTAAGTTTCTGCAGACTACAGAAAATGTGTAGTACATACTAGGCCATAGAAATTAAAGAACTGAGATGAGAAAAAGAATTATAAATACAAATAATTTATATCAATATTATTCATTGTGTCTATCCATAACTTTCCTATCATGGCGTTCACTTTGTCCATATAACCATTCCATACATTGTCTTTTGTTCTGTAAAACTCTTCACTTCTCTCTCTTCAAGGATCTCCGTAAACAGCATTATTTTCTCAGTCTATTGCTTTTTTGACTCATTCACTCTTTCTTAATATATTTTGTGTTATTATTGTACCTAATTATTTTCCTTTGAATGCCTCATTATGGCAGGGTAATGGGTGAAACCAGAAAAATAAAGTGAAAATGATATATAAAGAAATACCATTGTAGTAATATCATTATAATATTTTAAATAAAGTTATGTTTCACCTCTGTACTATTTGATAACACAGTAAACACTTCAATTTTATGTAGGAAATGCAACTTACATAAGCAAAATCAGAAACAAATTTTTAAAAATCATAGCAATTGAAATATGCAAGATTTGCCATTCACGTAAAGCAAATGTTAATCAGACACCATTGAGGTATATAATCAACTCTATATTTTTGTAGTATGCCTTAGAGCACTTTCTTCTAATTTAGCTATATATAGATTAGCTTTCAAATTAAATGCGAATGTCACTTAATTATGTATTATACTCTTACAGGGAATTGTGGAGTTCTTAAATTTACTGTGTGCATATAACACTTCTATTTAGGCAACTAGACCAAGTATAATTAAAAATGCTACATTCTGTCATACTTATTGTTCCAATTCAATAAAAACAAACCTAAACTAAAAGAAACTTTTTTTTCCTCCAACATAAATAACGAAATAGGGTAGCAGGAATGTAGGGGGAACCTGTAGATTTCAATAATCTGAAGAGACAGAAGAGCACTTGCTTTATACCCTACCTCGAGAAGTAGCTCCATTAGCAATCTGATGGATTCTAGCAAAGAGATCATGTCCCTAATTTAACAACTTGCCTGACTCTCATTATGATGGCCTTATGTCTTGCTTAAGGGACACGGTGGCTCAGTGGGTTAGGACGTTGAGCTTGTCGATCAGAAGGTCGGCAGTTTGGCGAGTGCCGCGTAACAGAGTGAGTGCCTGTTACTCGTCCCAGCTTCTGCCAACCTAGCAGTTTGAAAGCACGTAAAAATGCAAGTAGAAAAATAGGGACCACTACGGTGGGAAGTTAACAGTGCTCCGTGTGCCTTTGGTGTCTAGTCATGCTGGCCACATGACCACGGAGATGTCCTCGGACAAGTGCTAGCTCTTCAGCTTTGAAACGGAGATGAGCACTGGCCCCTAGAGTCGGAAACGACTAGCACGCATGTGCGGGGGAACCTTTACCTTTACCTATGTCTTGCTTGATAAAATAGTTCTTTATTTTAAACTAGATCAGAGGATATTCTGTCTTTCACATTCATCTAATCCAATCAGATTTAAATATAAAGGATTGCATGTTATGCATCAGTTCTTCCCAGCTGCATAGCAGATGGAGCAGACACACAAGATATCTACTTTTCCTTTTTTTAAAAAAAACAAATCAATTGGTATATTGACACCTGGCATCTTACCTGTTTGGGTAATGAAACAATTGCACGTAACAAGAAAGCAAGCTTTGGTCCACAGGGAACACCACAGACCCCCTCAACTGCAAGATGAACAGATGCATCCCAGATAGGAAATCCATATTCACCCATCTAGACATGAATATATATTATTAACAGGGAAAGAGAATGCTTACTCTGGCTGCACATATATAAGAAGATCCTTTATAACCCTCTCTGGCTAAATAGATTTTTGGATCCTTTTAAATCCAAGCCTTCCAAAGAGATAACTTGGCAAAAGAAAATGAAGCTAAATGCTGAGGTGGCAGAGAAAGACAGAAAGCCAAGATACTGCTCTAACCTCAGATTCTACATTCAAATTTCCAGAAAACCACAAAACAAGTATAGATAAAACTGAATCAGAAAGGAACTTTAGATTCCAGGAACTGTTATTTGACTAGGCAGAGATAAATGTCTAGTTAACATGGCACTAAGGTTATTCTTTGCTTCTCTGTATATTTAAGGTTAATTTCTGATCTCTGTGCATGCTGAATCCTTGCATGATTTATGCAAATTAAACCTTTTTAGAAAAGAGTGCTTTCACAGTGGGGAAAACCAGCATCATCTCAACGGTTTCTTTATAATCATATTATTTTGCATATTTCTCTATGGGAAATCCTTTTAAAAATTGCTCTGATTTGGAGCAATTCTATATTTTTTCATCCCCATTGGTTATTTGTTTATTTTCTAGTTAGTCTATCTAAATTTTAAAAACTAAAAAAGGGGAGAGGTTTAGGCATCTTTGTATTTTCCATTTTCCTCAGAAGAAAGACTGTAGGGGTGTGAAAATCATAGCTCTCTCATGTGCCAGGATTGAGAGGGAGGACACCAAATCAAATATTTCTCAAGAATATTGGTGATGGCAGTTACAAAGGAACAAAGCAGTGGAGGAAAGCAGGCCAGGGTATTTGAAACCCAATGATCTTTGGGGAAAGGAGAGCTGAATTTTCTCATCTTTCAACCTTTACCTTTTCATAATGGTTAATCACTCCAAATATTAAATTATTCTGCTCTTTGCCAATGGTAAACATTTTAAATGAATTGACATTGACATTGACATTGTATATAACTGCTTCTTTACATGTGTCTATTCTATATCAGAAATAAACTTGTATTTTGATAAGGCTAGTTACCAATATATTCTGTAAAGATGAAAAATTTATTATCTCATGCAAAAGTCTATACAATTCTGGCTAAGTACATTGGGCTTAAAACACATTATTAAGCACCTAGAAATAAAAAGGTAGCATCCGTTTTGTACAAAATGTTAATGAGGATACAGGATATCTGATATGGCCAGAAATCTTTGCTTGATCTTATCAAAAGCTGGGAAAATATTTCTAGTAAAAGGAATTCTAATTTCATATTTGGATTCACTGTCAAACCATGATCTGAGCTAATATTGGCTTTAGGATTATGCTGAACCCTTTATAATCACTTGCACACTTCTAAAATGTTTATTGTTCAGCTGGCACACACATAGTAGATATCAATGTTAGCAAGCCGTAAAGCTTTTCTTTTCAAATTGGATAAATCTATTACTAGTGAGTCTGATCCAAATCATTTAAAAGAAATATTTAGAGTTTAAGGAAGAGATTCAGAAGATTTTCAGCAAATAGTATCAAATAAGAAGTTGGAAATGGAGAAAAGAAAAGCCAGAGGTCCCATGCTCTGGGTACTTATAACAAAATTTACTATGTAGGAGAAATTGTGTTAAAATTGTGTTTAAAATATGCATTTGCCTGATATTTTATTGCTACTTTGCTTACACACTTCTGTATCATCACATCAATGTTAAACTATTCTATAACAACAAAAGATCTTGATCTTTCCTCTGGCCTGCTTGTAAAAGATAATTTCAACAGTTGCAAACTGTACTATTTCTCTTCCCAGAATAAAACATAGATACAAAATAAAACATTTTATTCTAAAAGTAGTATCAATGGAGCTCCTAATTTAGTATAACTCAGGATTCACCAAAGAGGTCAGTGTTGACCCTCAAAGGTTGATGTAACTCTCTAAGGCAGGCATGTCAAACTGCCAGCCTGCAGGCTGGATGCATCACCCCGAAACTGCACCCACCCCATTGCCGGCAATGGGGAAAAAGTTCCGATAAGTCGCGCGACATCACGTGACATCACGAGTTTGACATGCCTGCTCTAAGGAGTCAGTAAATGTCCGGTATAGACTGAATTTGGAAGAGTGTGATGACTTACAACTGTATTTCCCCAATCTCCAGCCAAATATTAGTACTCAGAGGCATCCTTACTATTAATGATAAAATAGTTTGAGTAAAAAAATAAGTTAAATCTTACAAGTTTCATATTTTAAATGTTACCCGAAGGGTCCTTGGTGCTTTCTGAACTTGGTTGTTTTCTTGCAGATGTTTCATTACTCAAACTAGGTAAAATGTTATCTATTTTTATGAAGTGTTCATTATTATCTTATTATGTATAGTGATGTTAGTTAAATTGGTATTTATTTAATTATTTACATATAATAAATGTTTGGGGGTTGATAAACAGTCTGAAAGTTTATGAAGGAATTGATGAGTGAAGAATTTGGGGGCCCCTGCTATAAATAAAAGCAAGAGAGCCAATTATTCTTTTTTCCTTCCTGGACTGAATAAAGCAAAGAAGATTAACAATTTACTCTGCACTGATAGGCATAGAATAAAATTGTAACAGTTGAGGGCAATATTATAGATCACTTTGCATAGCTTCTTTCAGGCTGCAAAAGATGACTCTCTAATCCCTGTTTGAAGACCTCCATCAAGGATAACTCACTTTCACGTTTTTCCAAATTTTTTATCAAAATCTGTCCTCCCAATAGATCTGGTTTTTCTTTCTAAGGCAACACAGATACAATATATTGAATGGTATATCTACCATTATTTGAAAGCACTAATGCACTCCTCCATCTTTTCTTTATTCTCAAATTCCTACTGCTGTTCTGTGCCACTACTCACCTTCTGTGTCCTTTCTGAACTTACTCAGTTTTGTAAATCTCATGCCCAACACCATCTATATATTACCACTTATTTACTGAATTTGTATGTTACCTTTCTACCAAAAATGGTATTTGGGACTGTAGAAAATAAATAACAATTATACTGATTAATTAAAAGCAGAGGTTTAAAAGAAAATTAAAATGTAATTTTAAGCAATTCAAAATACAGATAGCAACCGCTTAAAAGTTCATTTGAACCACCAAATCAGCTCTTGTCTTCAAGAGCTTGCATTAATAAAAATGCCTTTACATTGACAGAAGATAATGGCCACTGCTTTCCCTTATAGTTATTTATTTAAGATTTGTATAGCCACCTGTCTTAAACAACTCTGGTCATTTAAAACCTCTTAGGTATCTTTAAGGGACGTGGTGGCTCAGTGGGTTAGGACGCTGAACTTGTCGATCGGAAGGTCGGCAGTTTGGCGGGTCGAATCCCGAGTGCCGCGTAGCAGAGTGAGCGCCTGTTACTCGTCCCAGCTTCTGCCCACCTAGCGGTTCGAAAGCACGTAAAAATGCAAGTAGAAAAATAGGGACCACTACGGTGGGAAGGTAACAGCGTTCCATGCGCCTTTGGCGTCTAGTCATGCCGGCCACATGACCACGGAGACGTCCTCGGACAAGCGCTGGCTCTTCGGCTTTGAAACGGAGATGAGCACCGGCCCCTAGAGTCGGAAACGACTAGCACGCATGTGCGGGGGAACCTTTACCTTTACCTTTAGGTATCTTTATTCATCTTAGCAGTTTAGAGCAGGGGTGTCAAACAGTCGGCCCATGGGCCAATTTCATCATACCGAAGCCGCGCCCACCCCATTGCCGGCAATGCAAAAGTCACGATACGTCGTGACACGTTATGTGATGTGGCGAGTTTGACACCCATGGTTTAGAGGCTTAGAATAAAGAGAGAAATATCCAAAATAAATCAAAATATTGATTGTTGAAATTTGAGCTGGGGGCATGTTCGATGGTAATTTCAAAACATAAATTGATTTACATGACAAAATATTTTCTCTCTTTTATGGCAAGTTTAGCTTTTTAAAAAAACAAAATGTCATTTTGAGCCAGTATTTTTTTTACTACAAATAGCCTTACATAAGTAATAAAAAAAAACCAGCATGTCAGATATGTACATTAAGTAAATAGTGTTGACTAAGGGAATAATTGAGTTATGCCTTACAGTAAGTAGGCTGAGTATTATTAAAAGTGAAATCAATGATTTATTTTTAACGAGTTCATCCACTTGGCTATCGTTCCTCAAGTAGTGCAGTTGTTAATTTAAACAAAATTATAAAAGGCATCCCAATAATTGTATTTGTTTAAGTTCAGTTGATTTCTGCAAAGGGTTTCGCTTTTGGAGGTGTACAGCCAAAACACATTCTGTTTATAGAACTGAAAACGAATAATATGCTTAATAATATACACATTTGTATATTAAATAAATAAATAAATAAAATAAATAAATAAATAAATAAATAAATAAAACAGTAAAGAAATAAATGTGTATAAATAAAATATATTTGTATGCAATTTCTCCTTTACAATATTCAGATACCAATTACTCCCCTTTTTTATGACCGTATAATCCCTTAATTCAGGATAGAGTTGGGGCACCTGGCCAGCATTTACTGGCCAGATGCTTTTCCTGACACCATGTGGAGCTCACAGGGGTGACATGATAGCAGTGTTCCAATATCTAAGGGGCTGCCACAAAGAAGAGGGAGTCAAGCTATTCTCCAAAGCACCTGAAAGTAGGACAAGAAGCAATGGATGGAAACTAGTCAAGGAGAGAAGCAACCTAGAACTAAGGAGAAACTTCCTGACAGTTAGAACAATTAACCAGTGGAACAACCTGCCTCCAGAAGTGGTGAATGCTCCAACACTGGAGGTTTTTAAGAAGAGACTGGACAGCCATTTGCCTGAAATGGTATAGGGTTTCCTGCCTAAGCAGGGGGTTGGACTAGATGACCTCCAAGGTCCCTTCCAACTTCTTCTTCTTCTTCTTCTTCTTCTTCTTCTTCTTCTTCTTCTTCTTCTTCTTCTTCTTCTTCTTCTTCTTCTTCTTCTTCTTCTTATTATTATTATTATTATTATTATTATTATTATTATTATTATTATTATTATTATTATTATTATTATTATTATTTCTCTTTGTTCCCTGAGAGAAAAACATCTGTAGATACCTAGGATTAAACTCTCAACCGCCGGAATGGGAGGTGAGCGTCTTTACCACTAGGCTATCACACTGCTTTAGATGAACAACAATAACTATAACAGATTAAAACATGGATGTATTTAAAAGAATTACAAATTCTCATAATGGTAAGAGATAAACAGCATTCAGCTAATATGAACTCCATATAAATGAGAGACTAAATAAAAAAGATCTTAGATCACACAAGTACTGTAACATAGGCGTATTATTCTTACACCTCCATTTACAAAGGCAACAAAGGGTTGTTTTCTAAACAAACAAACAAACAAACAAACAGTAATAGTCAAATCAATGAGCCACCAAGAACACTCCCACCAATACTGCCAGGACATGGCATTACTATATAAACAGAATGAATCCTACTCCCTCCTAGCACTGATGATGTTACCTAGTTGGGTAATAAAATATCTGCAAGAAATCAAACAAGCTCAGAGAGCACCTAAGTTCAACAGTTCAACCCTGAGCTATAAATATTCTCTTCTATTGGTAGTTACAGGAAGAGCAATGACACACTGAAGTGCCTGGTTTAATTATGTAATTCAGATACCTGATATAATTATTTATTTGTAAATGACTTCTGTTAGCCAATCTGAAGAGACACCTGGGTTTTCATGATCCCAGCTTGCCAATAAGGAGCCATATTTTGTGGAATAAATTCCTTTCAAATTTAGATTAGCTCTAACTCATTTTAAACACTGGAAAATGTTTAAAATGGATTCTTTCTGGAGTGTATTTGGGGATTATCTGGAAACATCATTCTTTTTCTGGTTATTGATCCAGTAGTTTTCTTGCTGTGCTCTTCTCTATTATTCACTGCAGATGCTTAACTTCTGTTTAACTTTGCAAACAAACAGATTTAATTATGAGAAACAATGTTGATATATCATTATATTTACTTGTAATAGACAATAATATTACTATTTTGAGCACAAAAATAACTATAAAGAACATGAACATTCTTGGAACATTTTACATCCATAAAATTCTAAAAGAAAATGTAGAAGCTAACAGAACCTTATTAGGATAAGAGCCATCCATATGAATAACATCTGTATGAATATTCTACTTTCTGGTAAGACCTCCATAGTATGCCTAGACCAAAAAATCCAATTTATTTTCTAGAAAAGATTCCATTTTATGTTTTCTTATATTGTGAATGTTCCCAAATTCCGGACATAAGGATTATAATAGTACTTTCTACATAAAGGTAATCTATGATAAGATAAGTGGCCAATAAATTTAATAAACAAACAGTGGAACAGATGCAAAATTGTGCTGACACATGTGATGAACCTTTGTCCATCAGCAATGGACACTGAGCACAGTGCAATGTGTATGGAGCATGTTCAAAGGCTCAAAGGAGGAGATGAGTCTCCATGGAATTTGTTTTGTGATCAACTTCCTATGTATGAGTTGTGGATGCTTTAACTCAGTTGTTAATCACCAGGAATCTTTAGGTATTTTGGTAGAATCCAAAGTAACTCAAAACAAATAAAAATAGAGTTATCAATAGCTGGAGTACTAAAATCCAAACGATCAAATAACATAAGCATATAGTTTCCAGTAATTCTTTTTTTTTATTAAAGAGTTTTAGAAAAACAAAATTTTACAATATATCCCCAAATCCCTCCCACCCCAAACCCACCCACTTTCCCCCCCCCACTTCCCAGAGCTAAATACAGGATTATAGTTACAATAATCATATTCTAAATAAAAATTATGCATAATATACAATTAACCAAATTCATAATGTGCTTTAACTCCCCTTTAACATAACTACAAACAAAGTACCAATAACAATATCCCACTAAAATCTACTCATAAGCTAAATGGAACTTTTTAGTCCCATATTTGTTCTGAATATAATTTATCCATCTCCTCCAAACTGAAATATATCTTTCCTGTGAATGATCTTTCAAATAAGCAGAAATCTTAGACATTTCTGCAAGATTCGAAACTTTAAACACCCATTCTTCTATAGTGGGCAAACTATCCTTCTTCCAATATTGTCCCACCAGTAACCGTGCTGCTGTTATCATATTCAACATCAAATTAGTTTCTTTAACATCACAATCTACAACAATACCCAATAAAAATAATTGCGGAGAAAACTTTATCTTTCTCTTAAAAATCTTTTGAATGTTCCACCAAATTTTGATCCAAAAAGCTTTTATGTTTCTACAAGTCCACCACATGTGAAAATAGGTAGCTTCTGAACTACCACATCTCCAACATTTAGACTGTAAATTAGGATACATGTTGGACAACTTCTTGGGATCCAGATGCCATCTATAAAACATTTTATAAAAATTTTCTCTTAAGTTTTGAGCCTGAGTAAATTTAACATTTCTGACCCAAATTATCTCCCAGGTGTCCAACGAGATTGGTTCCTGAATATTTTGTGCCCACTTTATCATACAGTCTTTAACCAATTCCGTTTCCGAATCCAATTCAATTAAAGCATTATATATCCTCTTTATATGTGCACAATTTAAATCTCTAATTTGTTTTACTAAATTTTGATCTGTAATTGTGATTGTAATTCTTTATTTCTATATAATTGACATCTGGATTTTTGCTGTTCACAGACATTGCATAAAGCAGGCTAATTTGGAAAAAGAGGTTTGATCTCAAGACCTTTCCTTGGCAGAGTTTTAAACAGAAAGCAGAAATCCTTGGGCTTTGTCTGTAACAAGATTTATTAACAAATAACAGAATAAAGTTACAGAATTTCTGCAACTGGATAGCTTTCACTTTCAATCCCCAGCTCATTAAGATGGAGAATTGATTAGACTCTTACAGCCTCTATGTGAATTGGTGAAGATGCCGTATTAACTGATAAGAATGCCAAGGATTGTAGAATATGAATCTTTCTTAGCCTCTGAACATACCATGAAATTCTCACGATCCAGCATTTTTGTAGACAAAGGCCGTAAATATCAATATTAATAATGCGAAAACAAATAGTTTAAAAATTAGCCACTACAACAGAGATGAGTAAAGTCAGACTTGAGTTAACTCATCAACTTAAGTGATAGTTTGTCTTATTTGATTTTAGTCTATTGAGTAAACTATGACAGCAATTGTGTAAACCCTGTAAGCTATGCATCAGTCTTACATTTGGTGTGATGTGTAAACCTGCTTCATGATAAAAGGTTGTGTTAGACAGAGAAGCACTGGAAATAAGAGCAGCATATATTATGTAAAGTTCAGAGTTGAATCATGAACAAAGCTTTGTTGTTGTTGTTAGTTGCGAAGTCGTGTCCGACCCATCGCGACCCTATGGACAATGTTCCTCCAGGCCTTCCTGTCCTCTACCATCTTCTGGAGTCCATCTAAGCTCACGCCTACTGCTTCAGTGACTCCATCCAGCCACCTCATTCTCTGTCGTCCCCTTCTTCTATTGCCCTCAATCTTTCCCAGCATTAGGCTCTTCTCCAGTGAGTCCTTCCTTCTCATTAGGTGGCCAAAGTATTTGAGTTTTAGCTTCAGGATCTGGCCTTCTAAAGAGCAGTCAGGGTTGATCTCCTCTAGGACTGACCGGTTTGATCGCCTTGCAGTCCAAGGAACTCGCAGGAGTCTTCTCCAGCACCATAGTTCAAAGGCCTCAATTCTTTGGCGCTCAGCCTTTCTTATGGTCCAACTTTCACTGCAATACATTGCAACTGGGAAGACCATAGCCTTGACTATACGCACTTTTGTTGAGAGAGTGATGTCTCTGCTTTTTAGTGTGCTGTCTAGATTTGCCATGGCTTTCCTCCCCAGGAGCAAGCGTCTTTTAATTTCTTGGCTACAGACCCCATCTGCAGTGATCTTGGAGCCCAGGAAAATAAAATCTGTCACTACCTCCATTTCTTCCCCATCTATTTGCCAGGAATTGAGAGGGCCAGATGCCATGATCTTGGTTTTCTTAATGTTTAGTTTCAACCCAAGTTTTGCACTCTCCTTCTTCACCCGCAACACAAGGCTCTTTAGTTCTTCTTCACTTTCTGCCATTAGAGTGGTATCATCTGCATATCTTAGGTTGTTGATGTTTCTTCCGGCAATCTTAATTCCAACTTTTGATTCATCTAGCCCTGCCTTTCTCATGATGTGCTCTGCATATAAGTTAAATAGGCAAGGCGACAGTATACAGCCTTGCCGGACTCCTTTCCCAATTTTGAACCAATCAGTGGTTCCGTGTCCAGTTCTCACTGTTGCTTCTTGGCCCGCATATAGATTTCTCAAGAGACAAATAAGATGGTCTGGTATGCCCATCTCTTTAAGGACTTGCCACAGTTTGTTATGATCCACACAATCAAAGGCTTTAGCATAGTCAATGAAGCAGAAGTAGATGTTTTTCTGGAACTCTCTAGCTTTCTCCATGATCCAGCGTATGTTAGCAATTTGATCTCTAGTTCCTCTGCCTCTTCGAAATCCTGCCTGTACTTCTGGTAGTTCTCGATCCACATACTGCTGGAGTCTAGCTTGTAGAATTTTAAGCATAACTTTACTAGCATGAGAAATGAGTGCAATGGTGCGATAGTTTGAACATTCTTTGGCACTGCCTTTCTTTGGAATTGGAATGTAAACTGATCTTTTCCAATCCTGTGGCCACTGTTGAGTTTTCCAAATTTGCTGGCAAATTGAGTGTAGCACTTTTACTGCATCGTCTTTTAAGATTTTGAATAGCTCAGCTGGAATACTGTCACCTCCACTAGCTTTGTTGTTGCTCAGCTTTTCTAAGGCCCACTTCACTTCACATTCTAGGATGTCTGGCTCGAGGTCAGTGACCACCTCATTGTGATTATCAGGGACGTTAAGCTCATTCTTGTATAGTTCTTCTGTGTAATTTTGCCACCTCTTCTTAATCTCTTCTGCCTCTGTTAGGTCCCTGCCATTTTGGTCCTTTATCATGCCCATTTTTGCATGAAACGTTCCTTTCATCTCTCCAATTTTCTTGAAAAGATCTCTGGTCCTCCCTATTCTATTGTTTTCTTCTATTTCTTTGCATTGTTCATTTAAGAAGGCATTCTTATCTCTTCTAGCTATTCTTTGGAATTCTGCATTTAATTGGGCGTATCTTTCTTTTTCTCCCTTGCCTTTCGCTTCCCTCCTTTCCTCAGCTATTTGCAAAGCTTCCTCAGACAGCCATTTTGCTTTCTTGCATTTCTTTTTCTTTGGGATGGTTTTGGTTGCTACCTGTTGTACAATGTTGCAAACCTCTGTCCATAGTTCTTCAGGTACTCTGTCTATCAGATCTAATTCCTTAAATCTATTTGTCACCTCTACTGTATATTCAACAGGGATATGATTTAATTCATACCTGACTGGCCTAGCGCTTTTCCCTACTTTCTTTAATTTAAGCCTAAACTTTGCAACGAGAAGCTCATGGTCTGAGCCACAGTCAGCTCCTGGTCTTGTTTTTACTGACTGTATAGAGCTTCTCCATCTTTGGCTGCAGAGCATATAGTCAATCTGATTTCTGTGTTGACCATCTGGTGATGTCCATGTGTAAAGCCGTCTCTTGGGTTGTTGGAAAAGAGTGTTTGCTATGACCATCGTATTCTCTTGACAAAATTCTATCAGCCTGTGCCCTGCTTCATTTTGTACTCCAAGGCCAAACTTGCCTGTTATTCCAGTTATCTTTTGGCTTCCTACTTTAGCATTCCAATCCCCCATGATGATAAGGACATCATTTCTGGGTGTTAGTTCTATAAGGTGCTGTAGGGCTTCATAGAACCGGTCAATTTCATCCTCTTCAGCACCGGTGGTTGGGGCATAGACTTGGACTACTGTGATATTGAATGGTTTGCCTTGGATTCGAACTGAGATCATTCTGTCATTTTGAGGATTGTATCCCAGTATTGCTTTTCCTATTTTTTTATTGACTATGAAGGCTACTCCATTTCTTCTGAGGGATTCTTGCCCGCAGTAGTATACCTGATGGTCATCTGAATTAAATTCACCCATTCCTGTCCATTTTAGTTCGCTGATACCTAAGATGTCAATGTTTAGTCTTGTCATCTCTTGTTTGACCACGTCCAGCTTTCCTTGATTCATGGATCTTACATTCCAGGTTCCTATGGAGAAAAAATCTTTACAGCATCGGACTTTCCTTTCACCACCAGACATATCCACAGCTGAGCGTCCTTTCGGCTTTGGCCCAGTCGCTTCATTCTTTCTGGCGCTACTAGTACTAGCCCTCTGCTCTTCCCCAGTAGCATATTGGACGCCTTCCGACCTGAGGGGCTCATCTTCCAGCGTCATATCGTTTTGCCTTTTGGTACTGTCCATAGGGTTTTCATGGCAAAGACACTGGAGTGGGTTGCCATTTCCTTCTCCAGTGGATCACGTTTTGTCAGAACTCTCTGCTATGACCTGTCCGTCTTGGGTGGCCCTGCACGGCATAGCTCATAGCTTCATTGAATTACGCAAGCCCCTTCGCCACGACAAGGCAGTAATCCATGAAGGGGGAACAAAGCTTAAGTCATGCCAAAAGCCTCTTACCATTGTTTGAAAGAATCTGTGCATCAGCTAAAATATAGTTAGCCAATAGTTGGCTTGCTATAATAAAATTAAATCCCTTCAAGGTTTTGTGTTGTTTGTAGGACTCAAGGAAAAAATGGCTACATAAATGTGCCACATTTTTTCAATGATGCAATGTGTAAAGAAGGCAAATTAGAAAACATGGGACTATGTAACAAACAAGCAAATCTTTGGGAATGTTCTCTGCTTGCCACAGAGAAAGAACCAGTTTTTCTTTTTTTACTTTCTACCATCTTCAACCTTTTCTACAAAGCAGACAATATGGGACACAAATGAGGGACACAAAGTAAGGTCATTCCTGAGATTATTCCCTTCACTGAAAAACACTTCTGGGCTCTGCCCCCAACTTCCCCCAAATGGGGGATGACCAGCTGCTTCTCCTGACATGACTGAAGTGGTTGAGCTAACTCTACTGAGGAGATGCAATCCTGCAGATAACCAGGCACTAATTCTGAGAAATAAATCACTATTAATTCTTAAGTTTAACATTATTTCTAATGGTTCCCTCTTTTCGGCTGACAATTAGATATGGTTATAAATTGTTCCATTTATGGTTTGTTTGTTTTTTTGGTATTGTATTGTTTTGTATTGTATTGCTTTCTTGTATTGTTTTCTGTTTTTAGCTTTTCAAGTTGAGTTTTTAATCTGACTTTCTGATACTTACAATTGCTCAGTTCAGAAAAAATGTCAGTCTACAATGGATGTACACCCAGGTTCTTATGAACAAGATAATATGTCATTGCTAGTTTAAATCATGTACCTGTCAAGCACAGGAAATCAGGAGCCAAGGCAGTTCAAGTTAATATTTTGGATTATTAATTATTGTGGATGAAAATTTCAGTGGTAATGGCAGTAATGGTGGAATCTAATATTTTTATTATTAGTAGTAGTATTTTTCACATCTCCCTCAAAGTTGAATTCTGAACAGTGTAAAATAAAATGTTAAAATATAAAGCAATACATATAAAAGTAAAAAAAAATTAGAGGAGATAAATTAAAATTAGTTAAAAAGACAAAGGGAGAGATTTCAGGGGACTAATTAGCCCTACGGCTACATGCTCCTTTGGGCTCTCCACATGAGGCTGCAGAGCCATGTCTTAACTCCTTTTTTGCAAGGCCAGGAGAGTGGGGGCTTGTCTCAGTGCTGAAGAAAGAATATTCCATGGGCAGAGGCAACTACAGAGAAGGCTCTCTTTCTAAACCCCACCTGTTGGAATGCTTTCACTGACAGGGTCTGACCTTTCCTGCCTTATCGGGTGGGATGGGCTGATGTAATAGGGCAAACATAGTTCCATAGGTAGCCTGCCCCGTGCCATATAGAGCTTCATATATCACAACCAGCACATTGAATTGGACCTGGATGCAAACTGGAATCCCATGAAGCCCACAGAATAGAGGTGTTATATGTGCCCTTCTTTGGCAGCCTAAAATTGCCTGTGCATCCGCATTTTGTACCAGTCGGAGCTCCTGGATACTTTTCAATGGTAGCCCCACAGAGAACTCATTGCCACAGTCCCAATTAAATTAAAATCTACTACATAACGTTGTGTTGGCAGCTTTTTTGGCAGCTGAAGAAGAAGAAACAGATGGCAAAAGCACTGGTTGTAATGTCATTAAGATCTATATTTCTACATTCGGAAATATACAAAATAATCAGATTAATTGTTCTTCCATGTTGGACATGGGACAGTAGGTAAATTTAGAAGATAGCAAACATGCCAAATCCTGTTTTCCAACATAAGGGAATGACTGAGGTCAGCAGAAAAGGTTAAGACAGCAAATAATAGAGCTCTTTAGTATTTGCTATCTTAGATGGCGCCCTCCCTAATGGCAGAGCTAAAAAACAGCTAGTTTTGTTTGTTTGTTTAACTTTATTGGCCTCCCAGCTCCAGAGTATTCTGAGCAGGGTACAAAACTAGAAAAAAATATATATAAAAATAACTAAAAACATAAAATGAGACAAACAGCCCAGACTCAAATAAATTGATAAACAGCACCAACTAAACAAAAGAGAGGCCTTAAACAAATCATAAACATCAACCCAAGGCCTCCGGTCAAAGTCAGTTTTTCAACATTTTCCAGAACCCTACAAGAGAGAGTGCTGTCCTTGTCACTGGAGGAGACGCTATTCCAGAGGGTAAATGTCATTAGAGAGAGGACATGCTTCCTAGATTTCACAAGATGACCACGTTTAATGGAGTGGACCTGAAGAGCAATCACTCTGTTGGAACAGAAATTATTGAAGACATGCAGACTCTCATATATCCAATCAATGCTATATACTTATGATTAGTAAAACAATTATTATTAGTAAAATACAAGTTTTATCCTTGACTAGCCCACAACATCTTACATTTTCTCATTCTTCAAAAATTAAAATCTCTTGTTCAGCAATCAATATCCTCCTGCATTTAGCTATGCCTCTTAGTGCTTAACATTCTAATCACATACTTGGTTATTACCTAAGAATTAAATAGTTCTTTATCAAACTAGTGATCACACTAAACCCGAGGAAAGATTCCAAAATGGAAAATTTGATTTTGATTTTGAAATGTGATGTTAAACTATTATATTTATTGTTAATGAAAGCACTTGATAATAACGTATACCAACATATAATAGTTATTAAAAGCAAAAAGGTTAACAGAATTCTGAGGAAAACTCTCATAGTTATAACTATAAAGAAGAGTATTATTCTAAACCAAAAGTAACTAATCAAAAAATGAGAAAACACAAAATAATAATAAAACAATCTAATTAAAGCTAGCATTTAAAAAGAGTGCGAATCAGCTGGGTGCCAGCTCGCCGAGATAAACCAGACAGGAAACACAACTAGATGAGAAAATAATTCTATTTTACTGTAAGTCTACAATAGCAAAATCTTGCAAGTCTGAAGATACAAATCTCTTCCTTTTCTCTTCTCTGTCTCTATTCTTAGCAGCCTCTCTTTTCCTCTTCTCTCAAGGTCAGTCCTACATACCATTACACTAGAATGGGACATGCTAAAATCACAAATATCTCAGTCTCAGTCCCTTCTAAGGAGCAGCATTTAAAGGGGGGAGGGGCATAAAGAAAAAAAGAAGGAAATAAAGGGAAAGAGTGGCACCCTGCCAATATCTTTGTAACAACCCACCAGGCCAATGAATGATTTTCGTGTGCCGTAGTACATCTGCAGCAAACTAAGTATAGCTTGAGATAGTTAATAGCCATTTCCAGGTCACAGATTTTCTTCATACAGTATCAGGGAATAAAACCTTTTGATGTATCTGCCAACCTGGAGGGTAGGTCTGGAAATAGTATGAAAATTTCTATGCTTTTATTCCTGAGCTTGTTCATCCCTGGTTTCTGGCAGGATATTGGCATAAACAGACTTTTGAAAAAAAAATCAATTAAAACAGATTGTGAAGATGCTCATCTACCAAGCAGAATATTAACACAGTCTATCTGAAATATATTCTGACAACATTTTGGCTTCGGCCAAATTATGTCATGTTCTGGATAAGCAAAATTAAACCGGCAATCTTTTCAACTTGCTTAACATTGGACCTAGTCTGGAGCTTTTTCAGGCCAGTCGCTTTTTGTATCTTTACGTATTTATTTGTTTGTTTGGTTTTGACTTGGGCAGCTTAAACTGCAATTCCATATTTGCCTCAGTGTCTTGTTCTTTTTCTGAATACTGTATATTTTCTCCATCTTATCAACATCATCGATCTATTCTGAAATGCTAGCAGTGTGACCAAAATTTCAAGTTTACTTACATCCTGAACTGTGATATCACAGAAACTTTCAAGAGTTAAAATATATTTCCCATTTAATCAGAACTTTCAGTAAAAGTTCTGACATGATGCCTAAGAGTTGGGGAGTGGGTGGGCAGGGGTGATATTGAGTCTGCCTGAAAGAATAGATAATCCTTGATTTACGACCACAGTTGAACACAAAATTGCTGTTGTTAAGTGAGACATTTGTTAAATGAATTTTGCCCCATTTTACAACCTTTCTTGCTTCAGTTATTAAGTGAATCAATGCCACTAATAAATTAGTAACACAGTTGTTAAGTGAATCTGGCTTCCCCGTTGACTTTGCTTGTCGGAAGGTCGCAAACAGTGATCACATGACCTTGGACAAAGCAACATTCATAAATATGAAGCAGTTGCCAAGCATCTGAATTTTGATCACATGATCATGGGGATGCTGCAAAGATCGTGACTGAAAAATAGTCCTAAGTCACTTTTTTCAGTGCCATTTGAGTGGTCACTAAATGAGCTGTTGTAAGGCGAAACAACTCAAAGCAATAGAGTCCATGAAGGAGGCAAATGACAAATATAGACAATAGCATTATACAAATACTACGACTTATGAACTTTTGTCAGTCATTGGGATGCAAGTGCATAAAAAGCATTTGTGTGATGATATTAGTCTGTGCAGGGATGCGGTGGCTCAGTGGGTTAGGATGCTGAGCTGGTCGATCAGAAGGTTGGCAGTTTGGCAGGTCGAATCCTGAGTGCCGTGTAACAGAGTGAGTGCCTGTTACTCGTCCCAGCTTCTGCCAACCTAGCAGTTTGAAAGCATGTAAAAATGCAAGTAGAAAAATAGGGACCACTATGGTGGGAAGGTAACAGCGTTCCGTGCGCCTTTGGCATCTAGTCATGCCGGCCACATGACCATGGAGACGTCCTCGGACAAGCGCTGGCTCTTTGGCTTTGAAACGGAGATGAGCACCGGCCCCTTGAGTCGGAAACAACTAGCACGCATGTGCGGGGGAACCTTTACCTTTAATTAGTCTGTGCATGCAGTTGCTTTAGCTGCAATATATTTGCTGTGATTCAAAGTCCCTTTTTTCAGAGCCAGCTATGTCACTGAAACATGGCTGATGGATGTGCTATCAGCTTCTGATGTGCTGCAACCTTGTGGTAGTCAAGCATTCTTCCTGCAGTTCTTGGAGACCCCTGCAGTAGCACCTGCATTTTGTTTTGTTTGATTATAAGAGTACTTTCCACCTGCATATTAGCTTTAACCTGAACAGGGTTGCTATCACGTAGATTTCCAATAACAGTTATCATACACTGAATGCACCTTGAAGGTAAAATGTAATCAACCTGAATAAGGAATGCAAAAATGGTTATATAAACATCAACTTTGTGCTGAGAAAGAAGAGGGCAAGAAAGGATTAGGAGATGCCTTGATTCTCTTTGGTATAAGCAACAGCAAAGGTAATCTTTGTCAAGCTTTCACGTTTGTGTGATCATACCTTACCACAGTAAGCTGACTTTCTTGTCATTTTTGTGCTGTCTATTGCCTGATCTGGCCCACACTGAAGGTCAGACATTGAAACAATCAATTTTTGTACTCAGCATTACCCAGAAGATGTCTGTATGGGTCTTCTTCTCAACATCTGCAGAGTCTTGTTCAAGGAATATTAGGAGAATTTTGATAATATCATGTCGTATACTTAACACTGCTGTTGGTCTTACAGATTCTGTTTTAGAATTACAACATTATTCATTACAGACAGAAAGATGAAATGATCTTATCAAAAACATTTGAGTGATAGTACTAGGAATATTTCACCTAAAATATCCTCAATCTAAATTACAGGAGGCCATCGTTATATAAGAAATTTGACATGGGTCTCCATCTGAATCAAAACCTCCATCCTGAATTTTATTTAGCTAATCTGCAAAGTCTAGTCAGAAATTCCTTTTCATGTCTTTTCATTTGTGAACTACCACAAATCTCCTGTAAGAGAGCAATGTCAAAAATCTTCCAAATTGTTCCTAAGAAGACTTTACTGCCAAGGAATTTTCACTTGCAATGAATATATTTTGGGTATGGGTCCTGAGTTCATTGTTACAGGCACAGTAAAGCCTCTGAATAAGGATGAGCCAAGGTTTTGGCATACCCTCCCTTGAGATTCTTGGTTCTTGAGTAAGACTATGAGATCTCATCTGCAAAAAGCTAGATAAGCATTAGAGGGCAGCAAAGAAGTGCAGAAAATATATCTACAATTCCTCTGTGTGTCCATATTTTTTTGCAAATATGGTACCTCTGTTCTTGAGTCTCACTGATACATGGAAGGCATGTATCCTTGTGTTTCCTTAAGAATATAGTCTAAATTCATTTTAATGTTCCCTTCTTTCCAGTTGAAGAAAATAGCGGCAAAAAAAATCTTTTAAGTTCACATATAAATTTAATTTGATGTACAAACAGATTTTTATTTTTCAAAATTAGTGCTTCTTTATTCTTAACTAAAGTTGTCTTTTACGTTTTCTGTGATGTCTGTGATATTTGTATCGATTGTCATCTTTTGAGTTCTTACATTTTTATTATTAAAAACAAAGCAAACTTTTCAACAGTCTCAGAAGATCCAATTAAAACCCATTTATTCTAAAATAGTTCTTTTGGTTTTGAAGAGAAGTTCCAGTGTAAATAGGTCATGGATCATAGACAATTGTCTGCCAGACTATTTCTATGCAGCAGTTATTTCCATATCCGACAGCAACTTACAGAGCTTAAAGAAGTGTAATGTTTTACATAATTGCTTCTGTGATATTCAGTAATGGATAGCTTCGGATTTTGTTAAACTTAATATAGGCAAAACAGAGTAGTTATCGATTAGTTCACTGAGGCAGAGGTCTCAAGTGTCATCACTGGTAGTTTCCATTTGTGGTTGTTCTTTTTATTCTTCAGTTAATGCTTGTGACCTGAGGGTCATTGTGGATTCTGTGCTTCCTTTTGAAGTCCACATCAATCATGTAATTAAAGTATCTTACTACCATCTTTGGAATCTTGCCATACAGAGACCTATGTTCTTTCTAGCCCACTTGTTAAAACTTTTAATCCATTTTCCTTTATTTTCCCCTCCTTTTTTCAAGTATGTAATTGTCTGTCTTTATGGTTATTTGCTTCAGTCTTTATATGTAAAAATAGTATTCCAAATAAATGGAACATAGCATCATCTTAATTATAACAAAAAAACTAAGATTTTGTCACAAAGAGCTATGGATTTATACAAAGTGGAGAGGAATTCTTTTTACACAGGATGCTTTCATATGAGAAATATTGGATGTGACTTCTAAGAGTACAGAATGCTTGCTTGCTTAATAAGCTTGGTGACTTTGGGCCCATCACTCTCTCTCAGGTCAAATCACCTCACAGGGTTGTTGTTGTTGTGGGGAAAATAGGAGGAGGAAGTTGTGTGGATATGTTTGCCCCACTGAGTTATTTGTAAAAATAATGATAGGATACAATCAAATAATAGATAAAAACAGCAACAACACATAAAAATGGTTTCATATACAGCCTATATTTTATGGTACTAAAATTATTTAACAGTGAACAGGCGAACAACTAAACACAATATGGCTCAAAACAGTGCATTCCATACTAGGGGAGGCCTAGTATGGAAAAATGGACATCTATTAGCAGGTTTTTGTTTTAACATAGACTCTCTTAAATTTGATTTATAATGTGAGAGGTAATCTTGTAGATAGTCAGCAATCAGAGTTCAAAGCCCAAATAAACACCTGTTGTAGTTGCTAAGAATTGGCAGGTATGCACGTTGCAGTACAAGCATTACTGTATATGATCTCAATCATTTAAAATTTTTAGCCCTCTAATTTTCACATTTCCTATCACATGCAGTTTCCAGACATCTTTCAAGAGTATCTCCAGGCATAGCATGTTGATATAGGCACATGTTATTTAGTATAGATTTCCTTTCTGGACAAGAATGTACAATTTCCATGAGGTAAAGCAGTGTCCCCCAACCTTTTGGACATCAGGGAGCGGTTCTGTGGAGAGTTTTTTTCCGTGGACTGGAGGGAGCATGGTTTTGTGTGCAGATGGGGCTTCGCTTGTTTGCGTGGATAGGTTTCTGGCATGCCACGGACTGATGCTGGTCCATGGACCAGGGGTTGGGGACCCCTAAGGTAAATGATCACACCAGTTTCATATGGCACATCAAGGGATGTAACTCTAAAAGTAAAAGAGGTATATCTACTTTTCTTTGAAGGTAGGTTGATGTTTTCAAGGAACAAAGTGGATGTTGGAAGATTCTGCAAAATTTAGGAGATCCATTTACTTTTCAAATGGTCCCAATATTACCAAAATACAATACAGGCCAAGATTTTTTTATCTCATTCAAGTTGAAGATGCTATGTGGACTGAGGGCTACACACAAAAGTTATGTGGACCACCTGCAGCATACACTTTTTGCACTCCTATTAGATTGTATTTAATCAGTGAACCAATGGTTTCAATTGTAATCCTATTTTTGTATAACATACTCTATCCCAGAATAAGTCACTATCTCTTGTACATTAGTCTTCTTGGATGATATGATCACAGTTACCCCCAATTAACCTGGAATTACAGAATGCCAATAACCCCTAAAGAGTTTGGTGGATAATAAAATATGTATTTTATAAATGGCTCCCTTTACAGTACCAAAGTAATAATCATATCAATGCTGACAAAAGAATAGAAGAAAACATAAGATAGTTTACGTTGTTTCTTACAGAAATTTCTTTGCAACACAGTTACAAATTTATTCATGCTTTGGACCCTCAGATCTAGTCTCAGTGATTTATAGGTAGTCCTATATAGATATATCCATGTATATATGTTCTTACAGCTAAAGAGTCTGGTACTCAAGGCTGATTAAGTTGATGTCACTGTAAGTTTATTCATACTATTAGCTGTTTGCTGCCTATTTTTTTTCAGACACATTTGAGTGAGAGCATAGTTTTGTTTATTTCTAGCATAACAGTATACTGCACAATATGTTCTCTAAATAGGTCTAGAATAATGGCATCAGGGAGTAATTTGTTCTTGGCTAGAACCTGAACTTTCACCAATAACAAAGAAATACTAGAACATCCTTGCCTTCTGCAAAGTTGGATGGTTGTTCTGAATCATTACAAGGTTGTCTGGCAGCATCCCCTGCTGTTAATTGCTGAAATGAAAATATAATATGGCTTCTAATTAGGAAAAGCAAACTGAACTAAACAGGGAAAGTATCTTGCATGCTAGTTTCTTCTCCCAAAGGAAGGCAGCACATTTGGAGAAGCAGGCTTTGATCTATAACCTATGTGTAATCCACATTATTTATAATTTTAGATGCACATTTTAATTAGATATTTGACATGGGGTTTTTTTTTACAGGCTTTTAATTTTTCCATGTGTCTGGCCTTCATCTCTCTCTCTCCTCCCCCCTCCCCCATGTCTGTGTGTGTGTGTGTGTGTGCGCGCGCGTGTGCGTGTGTGTGTGTGAAAGAGAGAGTGAAATAATTCTAATCCTCCCTTTACTTTTTTCTAATTATCATGTTTCTGCTTTATATATCAGATTCCAAACCCATTCATTAATTCTGAACAGGATTTTCTAAAAAGGAGTTTGGTAGTTTATAATAGTTATATGAAAACCCCAGGGCTTTTTTTGTCATAGAACATTCAGAATGGAGTTCTGGCACCTTTTTGGGATGGAACCTTGTAGGGTAGGCAAGGCGGGTTGCATGACGTGTGTGAGTTCCGGCACCTTTTTCTTTTACAAAAGAAGCACTGGAAAACCCTATAATCACTAAGCTTTATTCAGAAGCACTACTAGCCTAATTCTTTACCAAAATCTTATACAAATTATTATGGGCCTTTAAAGTTATTTCCTCTTTGAACTATGCCCCTTGAAAAATCTCATTAACTTAACAAATTTATTGACATTATTGAGGTAATTTATTTTGATATGATTCACTGGACTTTGTTGTAAGCAAAATTTTGAGACCTCTGAGACCCTTGTGACAATCTTTTACCTCTTGCTAAATACAATTGATCATTCCAGTTTAATGTTGATAATATATCCATTCATTTAGTATCTATTTTTGCAGGTTTTTAAATCCATAACATATGGAACAACTATGCTTCCAGGGTTATGTTTCTGAATTAGAACTGGATTATGAAAAAATATTCTGATTTTATTTACAGCATTCATAAACAATAAAGAATATTCTTTTACATGGGTTTTATGGTTTACATTGGACAGGTAGATGTTAGCCTTTAATTCAAATATTTGTTAGTTATTTATAATCACAATTAAAAGGCAAGTAAAACAAGGTTTAAAGGAGAAACAATTTAGGGTAATTTTCTCACATTGTTGCCTCTTACGTATTAGGAAACTGAAGAAACTAAATTATTGTTTTAAAAATGTCTAAACTATCTTCTCTTTCCACTTGCAGCATGCACACTGTTTGACAAACAAGACTTATATAATGAAGCATATAATTAATGCATAATTAATTATACAATCAAGCATACTAAACTCAACCACAAACAATTTTAAATTTAATGTAAAGAGGACAAATGATACATTTTGATAAAGCTGAAGTAAATTTCAATATCAAAGTTCAAATGTATTTTAATACAAACACACGCACACAATCTTTAGGAAGGCAGTGATGTCATTGCACAAAAGGTAGCACTGAATGGCCTATGGTGTGGGAGCTGAGATAATATCCCAAATTACAAAAGTAGATTTCTGTTCCTGCAAGAGAGACACTTTTCCCTCCTCTCTTTTTAACATCATAAAATCTGCTCTAAAAATTCCCGAAGTGTCTAGATATAAACAAGTACAACATAAATTAGGAACAATCCAATTTTATGCAATTGAGTAAGTTCTATTTTCCTCCCTTTTCAACACTGAATTTTTTAAATGTCTGAAGTGTGCGGTATATACTGAACAGTATGCTCCTTGCTGACCGTTTATCAGAGATCAGACTGTACTTTGACTCTGTTCTATCAAGAATCGTTGGCAATGAACTCTGCATTCTCTCATTTCTCACAATCCTTTTTAAAACTCTAAAGATCAAACTCCAGCCGACTGAGCGATCTTTGCACCATTATGGAGGAAAATAATGTCATAGGCAAACTAATTCATGATCATCAGAATTTTTACTGAAAAAATGGCCAAACCAAATGTTGAAATGATAGGAACATGAGAACTTGAGCTCACCCCCTTCTCAACTTGTCAACCTTTCTTTCCTTTCTCTTTATCATTTTCAATAGAAAAAGTAGTAAAAGAAAAATACATCTTTTAAGACAGGTATATCTAACCACTGACTTTCTGGAACTCCCAGCATGGATCATTGTTGTCTTTGCTTACTAGGGCTACTATGAGTTTTATGTCTATCACATATAAGATGTATAAGGATATACCGTATATAAGATTACATCCTCCCTACCCCATGTTTTAGGGGGGGGAATAGTAAGCAAATATGCAGTAGCTCTAAGGAACTGAAATACTTAATATATAATCTATCCTAGAACTACAAACAAGAAAACTCTTACCCATTCAACTTTATTGTAAAAAAAAAGCTGCATTGCAATAATCTAAGCAAAATTATGTTTCAAGTCTTGCCTGGTCTGTTCAACGAATAAGCATCTAAACATTGAGATGAACACATCATCAAGATATGCCCAGTTCCCTTCTGGAAATGAATTCACATCAAACTATTAAAGAAAAATCCTTTTGCTTAATATTTTTACTATAAGAACAGAGAACTTATTTATGAGTGATGGTAGTATACATCTTGTACACAAGGTCAAATATTCCCAGTCTGTTCCAAGAATATAATATTCTCTTATCTATATACTCAGCTACTTTTAGCTGCCCTAAAAGCTTTGGGAAGAAATATGTGCTGACATGTAGAGCAATAAATTGATATAAAAAGAAAATATGATATTACTTATGCTAATGTTCTTTCTAGTCCATAAACTGAATTTGTACAATGGAGTTTGTGAGTTCTAAACAGGAATATGCAATAGTCTATATAAGAATCATTTTTATTCCATATCTTTGGTGAATAATGATATAAATTCACCTTGAACTAAATTTCTTGTAAAAGCATTTGCTTCCACCCAGACAAACTTGATTTGGGGGTCCACCAGGTTACCTATTTCTGGTTTGCCTCCTTTTACTTCATACTCAATAATGTACCCAGTGTTTCTCACACTTTTTCATTATATATTTGAAAATGAATTGTTATTTCCATTTGTGACCCTAATTTAATGGCAAAAAACATCAGTGCTAAAGCTATATGTATACACAAACAAATACAGGTATGCATGGTGGCCTTTTTCATACTTAAGGAGATGCAGAGATGATACAAATACAAGGTTATATTTGTTGAACGGAGAAAAATGAGCATGTTTTTTTTAAAAGAAACAGCAACCCATGTCTAATCACTGAAATTTCATTACAATCCAGACTATTATAGGATTTTTTTTTAAATGGCTTGAGTCAATTGATTCTGGGCAATTGCCTGGACAAGTCCCTAAAATACTAGTCCGTTTTCTTTGCAAGACTTTGGAAGTGGTTTGCCATGGTTTCCTTCGTAGGGCTGAGAGAGTGACTGGCTCAAAGTCACCAGCTTTATGCTGAATGTGGGACTAGAACTCATGGTCTCCTAGTTCCTAGCCTGTTGCCTTAACAACTACACCAAATAAGCATTCATGTTTCCTACATTTTAGGGCTACAAAATAAATAAGTGCCATGTGTGGAACCCTTTAACTTCTATACTATCATTCTGGGTTAAGCTATCATTGTATTGGAAAGGTATCTACCTCATAGTTTTTGAAAAGCTGTCAGAACATAGTTTTTCATACTTGGGAATTGGTGATGAGGCAATGCAGCTGACCTACACAATGCTGAAAATTTCTGTCTCCCTGAGGAACACTTTGTAAAATGCTAACTCATTGAACATTGAATCATATTATTCCTGTTAATAAAGTCCTCTTTGCTAACATCTTTCCTCTACTTACTGTATATTACCTCATAGATGATTTCCTGGTCCAATGATGTGACTCCTGCATAATATTTATCCACCCCCCTTGGATGGGCACAACATGATGCTGGCTGAATTTACAAAGGATATAATCTCCTTTCAAGGCTTCTGCCATGTCATCTGTGCAAAAGAAAAGAGCCCTTAACAAAAAGGTCAAGCAACAAGCCATGTTTTCTGCTTTCCCCATTTCACTTATTTGCCGAAACTCCTGATTGTCTGCTACTTGATTTCTGGAAAAGTCAAAAGGTTTCAGTATTAAACATCCCCCTTTAAATTTATCATCCCTTTGATAAATAGTGACCTCATGTTGACTCTCTGAATGTTTGTGAACTCCCTGATTACACATCTCTTCATTTTGCTTTTTTTAACTTCTCTTTAATACCCATTTCAAAACTCACTAGGAAGTGACTGTTACCTATCAAAGGCAGAATATTAGTTTAAAGCTATTTAATTATGGAAAATATTGAAGGTCCAACATCATGTAACATATTTCAGCAAAATTTCAGTAGACCTGCAATCAGCAAATAGTGACAGCTAATGAATGCTATCTATATTCTTAAGGGGAGTGGACATTTCATTGAGGATAGATGGAATGATTAATTTTATTGCACAAGCTAATCCTTCTGAAGCAGCAACGCTTAATAATAAATTTGGTTTTGTATGTCAGGTAAAGCCAATAGGATATATTACATTATTGTAAGAGAGTTTGACTTAGACTATTATCTGCTTTTCCACAGTTCCTTTGGCATTAATTGTTAGGGTGACTTGACAAAGTAATCAAAAACTTTATTTCTTTATCCATGCACTGAAGCAAAACAAAACTGAAGAGGGAAAACTTTCAGTCGGTCTCCTTTACAAAATTCTCACTTGGGTCAAGCGTTGTCTGAATATGAATTCTGATCATGACTGAGCCAAAAGAGAGTCAGGCTTAGATATCTTTCCTAGGTCTAATCAGCTCATATCATGGTAATGAGGAACAGAGGAGTGTCAGAGCTGACCCCTATAGCAACCTGGAATTTACACTACAAAATATCTTTAGACACTCCATTTTGGGGGGTTATTTTTATTCTGTGCATGTCTCTATGCAAACAGAATTTTCTTAAGACAGCTGAGAATAAAAAAAAAAGGCTAGGGTATAGTGTGGACCTTGAACTTTGACTGACAAAGACATTTATCTCAGTTATCTCATGTATTCCAAGTGAATGGTCACTTGGTACTTGGAACCTTCAAAGCTACTACTTAAAGACTTGCTGAGATTGATTCTAGATGTCTTCAAAGAATGTGAATTTCCTTCATACTGCTTTGATGCCCTTCTATTAAGATACTGTCTTAGATGTATGTTATCTATCCTTTAATATATATAGGGACTCCTCCATAGGAATAACAGTTGAGATGGCCTATTTTTGAAAGAGCTTAATCCAATAACCCTATAACTTCAACATCAGATTATTATCTAACTTTTCTGAAATGTTCAGAATAGGATAATAGAAAAGTTATATTTGGCAAGATCTCTTAGTTAAATATACTGTGTTTCTTGTTCCAAGCTAACAGAATTTGACTTATCTTAGTAGCTCTTTTAAATTTATGCTAATTATTTTAAGGCATTAACTTTTTTCTAGTCAGCTTTTTCCCTCTGGGTTTCTTATACTTAGTATCCTATTGTATCACCATACAAATTGTAATAAAATCATCATTTAAGTTTCTAGTATTGGGATTAAATTTCATGGGATCTTTTTCAATTTATCTGTATTCATCTTATATTCACCATCTTTTTTGATAACTGTAAAAATGATAAAGTTTTTATTTATACCATTCACAAAGGATGCTTATTATGTTTTGGAAACATTAATATCAAGCCAACTTTAGGCAAAATCCTACTGATTTAATTTTAAATTGACTTAATAATGGGAATGTGTTTTTTTAAAACGAAATAATTTCTTCTTTTATATTATACTGTATAGCTTTAAAATAAGCTACTTACTTATTTCCAACTTGGATATGTAAAATAAAAGTTTAAACATAGCAGTTTTTATATGAACAAAACTGCAACTTATTTATTGATTTACTACCAACAGAAGTCAAATTGGTGGCTGTGAGGAATCAAAATTTCAAAGAAAACTCCCACATTCTAATAACGGGTGATTAATGTTTATTTTCGAAACTCATTTTGTAAGGAATAAATAAAGAAATTCTAACTATGAATCTACAAAGCAACCTGAACAATTATCTTGCTGTTGAATTCTCCCCCCCCCAAAAAAAGTGAAAAGTTCTCAAAATATAATGCAAAGAATAAACATGAATAGATTCATAGTGACAACTAAAAAAATGTAGTTTATACGAAGACACGGTTCCTTTTCACATTATAGAATCTTAATAAAATGTTCACTTTGCTATCTGCTAAAATTACTGAGGTAGTGACAGATTTTATTTTCCTGGGACTGCAGCTAAAACATTAAAAGACGCTTGCTCCTGGGGAGGAAAGCCATGGCAAATCTAGACATCACCCTGCCAACAAAAGTGCATATAGTCAAGGCTATGGTCTTCCCAGTTGCAATGTATGGCAGTGAAAGTTGGACCATAAGAAAGGCTGAGCGCCAAAGAATTGAGGCCTTTGAACTATGGTGCTGGAGAAGACTCCTGCGAGTCCCTTGGACTGCAAGGCGATCAAACCGGCCAGTCCTAGAGGAGATCAACCCTGACTGCTCTTTAGAAGGCCAGATCCTGAAGTTGAAACTCAAATACTTTGGCCACCTAATGAGAAGGAAGGACTCACTGGAGAAGAGCCTAATGGTGGGAAAGACTGAGGGCAATAGAAGAAGGGGACGACAGAGAATGAGGTGGCTAGATGGAATCACTGAAGCAGTAGGCGTGAGCCTAAATGGACTCCAGAAGATGGTAGAGGACAGGAAGGCCTGGAGGAACGTTGTCCATGGGTTCACGATGGGTTGGAGACAAGTTCGCAATTAACAACAACAACAACAAAATTACTGAATTTTATTTCATGAAATATATCAGTTTATGTTTTGTATTTGTTCATTTCATTTTCAGTCCATATCTCCTGTTTTGTTATGACAATTCAGATTTATTCTTCTAAACATTAAGCCCCTTTATCTTATGGTTTTCTACCATTCAGAAATTTCATAAATATCTGCTACATGCCTTCATTGACATTAATTAAAATGCTTAACAGAATTATGCCTAGCACTGAGCTGGAAAGACTTTCCAAATTTAATGCTGATCCATTAATTATCCTGGAGTGTAGTTTTCAACTGAGTACTCATTTAATGATAATTCCTTCTGGTCAGGTTTTCTCAAGTACCCTTATGAGGCTGTCATACATCAAAAGCTTGCATATGATATATCAGCCCGGGTTTTCTTGTTTACTAATTCAGTACTTGATGAAAGACAGAAACTAGGCCAATAAATCCTGTCTGATGAATAATAATAATTTCATATGTCCTACACATAATTGTTTTGTTTTAATGTGTGTTGTAATCTAACCACCCATAATTCCTTAATGTTTCTTTCTTTAAAAGCAGGCACTATATATTTTTTAATCAACTGAGCTTTGCCTGATTTTATTTAAGAATATGGACACTGCTGTAGATGTAGATGATAATATTCTATTATTTTATCTAAACTATCCTAACAGGTGCTTTTACTGGGGAGACCAAAAAATGTATTGCCTTTATATCCCGACAAGACTGAGTGGCTGTGCATACCGGCATCTCGGGTTGTCCACTCTATTCCATCTTTATCTATAGGGGGTGAGGTGTTACCCCCCATAGATAGGGCTCACAACTTGGGTGTCCTCCTTGACTCACAGCTCAGTTTAGAAGATCATATAGGAGCTGTGACCAGGGGGGCTTTTGCCCAGGTTCGCCTGGTGCACCAGTTGCGGCCCTATTTGGACCGAGATGCCCTACGCACAGTCACTCATGCACTCATGACCTCTCGGATAGACTACTGCAATGCTCTCTACATGGGGCTGCCCTTGAATATCACTCGGAGGCTCCAGCTGGTGCAGAATGCGGCCGCATGAGTTGTGATGGGGGTCTCCCGATACTCCCATGTAACACCTCTGCTCCGTGAGCTGCATTGGCTTCCAGTTGTCTTCCGGGTGAGATTCAAGGTGCTGGTGATGACCTATAAAGCCCTAAATGGCATGGGTCCGGATTATTTATGGGAGTACCTTTTGCCGGCGTTAACTTCCCATCATCCCGTGCGCTTCCACAGAGAGGGCCTCCTCAGGGTGCTGTCGGTCAGGGAATGTCAACTGGCGGCCCCCAGGGGGAGAGCATTCTCTGTGGGCGCGCCTGTCCTCTGGAATGAGCTCCCTGTTGAGCTCCGGATGGCTCCCAACCTTCGCTCTTTCCGCCGCGACCTGAAGACTTGGCTATTTGAACTTGCCGGCCTGGACTGAGGGACTGGGATTTTAGATTTTAAATTTTAAATTTTACATTTTAGAACGTGCTTTATTGTTTAGGGCTACTTGGTTTAATTTATTTTAATTTTTGTATATTATGTGTTGTATATAGTATTTTAATTGCCCTGTACACCGCCCCGAGTCCTTCGGGAGAGGGGTGGTATATAAATCCAAATAATAATAATAATAATAATAATAATAATAATAATAATAATAATAATAATAATAATAATAATAATAATAATAATAATAATAATAATATTCATGGCGCTATTAGTGAGATACCCTATATGAAATCAGTTTAGAAGATGAGTGTAAAATATAAGACTAGATCACCCAGTATCCATGGCAATACTACCATTTCCCAATCATCAGGCCTTGCTGTCATGATGACTGCAATCTATTTCCAGAGCACAGAAAAGCTGTAGTTGATTATATATAATTGTTAGTTTTTTTTAAGGTAAGTGCCTTTTTTAAATTAATATCCTATACTACAGTTGTTATTTGAGTACTTCAATTACATATCAACTAAGGATTGAAAGGCCTGAGCCACATGCCTATCTTCAAAAGTAGGGTTGCCTGGATTTACTTTATATAAGGAAGTGGTATTCTGTAATTAAGTGGTGTTCTGCGCCAAATTTTATTTCTCATAATATAGATCACTGGGTTATTTGTCACCTTGATGGCAACTATTTTTGTATTTATTACTCTCCCATTAAATATTGCTGAAGGTTTTTCCAAGGTCATTAGAAAGTTGTTTTTACTACTATCCATAAGCTAAAAGAATTACATACGATATTACTTGTATCAAAACCCTTTTCTATGGTAGGTTTCACTACATAATTTTATGTAATGTCAAAAGTACTAAATAATACTAAACATAGTACTAAATTAACAGTAAAATAGTTTTTTTTTAAAAAAATAGCCACATTTTATGATATTGTTAGCTGATTAAATTTTGAATAGATGTATTTTTACCTACTGTAATTGCTTGCTCTTAGTGCTGCTAATGATTGTGATGTTGTCTTTCATAATGCTAAGAGTGAACAAGATTCAAGTGGCATGGTCATAATAAATAGAAAAATAAAATAAAATTGAATCAATTCACTTCTTTAAATCAAATTGATAAGTCAAATCATATTGAGCCATAAATGTTCTGTGGGTTTCAGGACAATATCCATTTGCAGCCACAGTAATCCCTATAATGGGGAATATGTGTGCCTTTATTTCAGACAGGTAAAATTAACAGATATTGTACAAAGAGGATGAAATGCAATAAATATCATTAAATGCAATGTAGATTATTTTGGGGGATTGAAAAACAATTCATAGGCACTTCCCATAAAATAAATAATTTAGAAGAACCACTGAAGAGTCATGATTAGGATGTTACATATAATGTTGCAGATTCAAATCCAAAATCAGCCATGAAACCTCTAGCTCAGGGGTGTCAAACTGCCAGCCCATGGGCCAGACACGTCATCTGGAAGCCGCGCCCACCCCATTGCCGGCAATGGCAAAACCATCCTGATATGCTGTGCACTGTCATGTGACATCGTGAGTTTGACACGTCTGCTCTAGTGACTTTGGTCTAGTCACTATCTCTCAAGTCCATTTTCCTCACAGGAAAAAAAAGGGATATTGAAGTGCTATGTGCATTATCTTTAGCTCCTGGACTAAAAACAGAATACATTTAATGAATAAATTATATGATCACAAAATATCTCTGACTATGGCAGATCTATCTATCTATCTATCTATCTATCTATCTATCTATCTATCTATCTATCTATCTATCTATCTATCCATCTGTGTGTTTGTCTATATCAATAAACTAAATTTTAATAATGAATCTACACTAGATTGGCACCTGACATTATCAATGATTTCAGATCATACTAATAAAAGTACTAATATTAAATGTACATTTCTGTTTACATATTATTTTATCTATTGTCAGTGCAAAGAAAATTGTCATGAACACATTCACTCAGACATACTTTTATTAATTACTGATATTTTTTTATGATAGATGTTTTCCCTTCAATGGAATGGTTAACTGAACTTTGGTAATTGAATGATTTTCTAATTAATTGTTTGATATATGAATTTAAATGGAAGAGAGTATATTTAAAAATCAATATCATTTTCTTTTAATTCCGCTGTAAAACGAAATGATGCTTTTACTTCCACTTATTGCACTTTCTGTATAGAAGCACTTGTGTAACAAATCAATATATTACTAGTGACTGTACTCTATTTTACCTAAGATATTATTTTAAAATGCAGTTCTTTCAAAGTCTTGGCATTCACAATCTGCATGACATATCAAAATCAAATCCATAGATTTCAATCACCACTGTATATCATTTTCCAGTTGCTTAAGAGCAAATTAAATGCTATGTTAGTCATATTATTAGCACAGAATAACTCTTTAATATGCTAGTTTGTTTACTTCACCTTGCAGATACAGAAGCAATATGATCATAGTAAAAGCAAAGTATTACCTTTCTCATGCCATATTTTGAATGAATTTTCTGCTAATAGGATGAGATCAATTGGAGACACATAGCCATAAGTTGAGAATATCTTTCCCTCTGGGTATTCTCTCATTGTCTGCCACATCATTTAATCAATTTATTCAAGCTTCATTTTTGACACTTTTTCTGCTGGTTCCTATTTTTGTTTGTTTGTTTGTTTATTGCCTATTCTTCTTCTTCATCCTTGATCTCTGGACTATTTGCTTAAACTTGTCTTCACCCAGGAGTATTTTTTTCACCCTCTCTTTTTTGTCCCGGTGTAAAAGTTAATCCGAAGGGACGCGGTGGCTCAGTGGGTTAGGACGCTGAGCTTGTCGATCAGAAGGTCGGCAGTTTGGCTGGTCGAATCCCGAGTGCCGCGTAACAGAGTGAGCACCTGTTACTCGTCCCAGCTTCTGCCAACCTAGCAGTTCGAAAGCACGTAAAAATGCAAGTAGAAAAATAGGGACCACTACGGTGGGAAGGTAACAGCGTTCCGTGCGCCTTTGGGGTCTAGTCATGCCAGCCACATGACCACGGAGATGTCCTCGGACAAGCGCTGGCTCTTCGGCTTTGAAACGGAGATGAGCACCGGCCCCTAGAGTCGGAAACGACTAGCACACATGTGCGGGGGAACCTTTACCTTTACCTTTAAAAGTTAATCCACTTTGAATTTCTCCCCAAGAAGCTAAAATACAAACTTATTTGCTTTTAGAGCCAGTGAATCTTCCAAACTTCCCAATTAGACAGAATGCTTCTGAAAGTACAGTATACAGACATTATTGTCATCACAGTACCCCTAGCATAAGACACTGTGAATAGCTTGCCAGCTTGTTTCAGCAGAAAATCAGGCAAGTTTTCTAGGGCAGCTGGTTGGCCAAATGTCTTATTCTGAGATCGAATTAAATTCAGCCAGACTTCCAAAAAAGTTCTGTGAAGAATTAGAAAAACAGCACGTTGGAAGAGAGCTTGGAAATAATCAAATGCTATGTAATTCAAACAGGTCGTCTCTAATAAAACCATGTATTAGTTATAAAACCTAAAGTTATAAATAATCAGGATAATATATAAAATACCTGTACTAAATGTAATTAAGGAATTGCTGATATTTCTATGCTACTAGGCTGCAGATCTCTCTGAGTATCTGGTATATATCTTATCCATTTTCTAATTACTAATTAATTTTCAACTGTAGCTTCCAGGTATTACTCACAGATTCATTATATTATACTTCTTCTGATCAGGAATCAATATAATTTGCTGATTTTTTTTAATGGGAATGAATGGTCTTGAGCATGATTGCACTAAATGATTGAGTCAAGTTTGCAGATGAGTACCAAGTGTAATAATTCCATTGGAACACCCTATGATTCATTACAAATATTAATTTAAAGGTGATGGAAAGATTTGGGGAGGTAAATTGAGGTGATTCTTTTCTTTTGTCTGTGAAAATACAATCCAATGTTTCTACGACAGATAATTGTTCAAATTCTGATTAAAGTGAAAAGTCCATTCTTACTTTTGAAGACTGGACAGATTTGGCACACACAGTGGGCAATTCCAGAGCCATTCAATTTGAAAAGATTAGAGAGGAAATCTAAGTAGAATTTTCTGCCATAGAAGCTGCTTGAGACCATCTGTATTATTTCATCAAGGAGAATCAGGTTAGCCCTCATTTTGGCAAAGCAAATCACTTTGTCAAGGTGAGTCTAAGATACTTTACACAGGCCTAAGAACTGATGTCAGCTGTCATCAGATGATGTAACCAGCTCTTTTAACTATTCTTTTTTTTATTAAAGAGTTTTACAAAAACAAAATTTTACAATATATCCCCAAATCCCTCCCACCCCAAACCCCCCCACTTCCCCCCCCCACTTCCCAGAGCTAAATACAGGATTATAATTACAATAATCATATTCTAAATAAAAATTATGCATAATATACAATTAACCAAATTCATAATGTGCTTTAACTCCCCTTTGACATAACTACAAACAAAGTACCAATAACAATATCCCACTAAAATCTACTCATAAGCTAAATGGAACTTTTTAGTCCCATATTTGTTCTGAATATAATTTATCCATCTCCTCCAAACTGAAATATATCTTTCCTGTGAATGATCTTTCAAATAAGCAGAAATCTTAGACATTTCTGCAAGATTCGAAACTTTAAACACCCATTCTTTATAGGATTTGGTAGGTAAGAAGTGTCAGAAAAAAACAAGCTAAACTTTTTGAAACATTGTTGTGAAATAAGCAGAAATATATCAATGATGGAATACCAATAAAAGGTTTTCTTCAATGATGAAGGAAGGGTGCTAAAGTGGTAAAAGAAAAGTGGTATATCCCCTTATTTACAGAAAAGGAAGATATGAAGAATCTTTCTTCCACTGTTTGTTATGTGTATTTTGTTGACTAGCAGTTATTTATTTTTAAAGCTTTCTCTGCATTTTCACATCAGCAGTATGATATAAAAACTTGACTGTAATAATAAGCTCAACAGCAAACCACCAGAGGGTTTGGGGGGAGGTTTAACAGCTATTCAGTTTCTTGGAAGCTTCTCTTTCTTCTGTTATTGAGCAACTGATGGTTGACTTTTCAGCACTGTTCTTCCTAATCACTCAAAGATTTCACTACTCCCAGAATATGCCCTTCACATGACTTTGTTTATATTAAGGGATTTACTGCAGCCTGGCTTCATCTCAGCAATCTAGCAGACACCCCAGGAATAAAATCAGCAGGATAAGTTATTTGTTATTACAAGTCTGCCAGTTGAGAGCAAAGTCTCTCTAGAGCTTTTGTAGCTGAACTAGTCTCAGTCACTCACTTGCATATTAAACCAACACAATGAATGTGAATATGTATCACATAACTTATGTGAAAGAAAAACCCCTGTTTGTTAAAATACTAATGTAATTAAATACATATGTAACTGAAACAAATCCTTATCCATTGAACATTATTTCTGAGTAGATATCTGTACAATGAAACTATCAGTAAAGTATTGAAGAATCAAGTCAAGTGTGTATATATAACTTTCCCATGTGGTAGCTTCCCAGAATTAGAATTAGAATTATTGCACAATCCAAGGAATCGGTTTTTTGAATAATTCCAGAAGATATTTGTCGATATAGCTCATGTCAACTAGATTAGGGTGTCTGAAATCCATTCACCACTATTGTTATTATTAAGGCAACCACTTCTTCCTATATCAGCCACAGGGAAAATAATACGTTGTCAGAAAATAATGCCCACAAATATATGTAGATAAATATATCCATAGGACTGTATTCTGAAGTTACATGAGCAGTATACAATATATCCTTATGTATAAATGATACAAGATTTACACTTGGCCCCTCTTCCAATACCCTCATTTTGAGCACTTCCTTGGGTCTTGTCCTGCCTAGATATAAAATATATTTTATTCACATTTACTTTTTATATGGGCTTATATAAAATGTGTATTCAGCTCTTCTGAACATACAGATCACAATGAAAAGTTGATGTGTCATTTTGGTTGCAGGATATCCATATTACTTGCCCTATGTCAGGGGTGTCAAACTCAATTTCATTGAGGGCCGCATCAGCATTGTGGTTGCCCTCAGGGGGCCGGGTGGGTATGGCCTGGGTGGGCGTGGCCTACTGGGTGGGCGTGGCTAGAGTGCGTATGGCCTACTGGGTGGGCGTGGCCAGCTCTACATCGTTCGCATCAAGGGTGCCTATGGGGTCTGGGCAGGAGTGGGGCAGATTTGGGAGTCTCTGGCAGAAGGAGGGTCTATGGGCCAGGGCCATGGCAGTGGGGACCGTTCCCTCACTGTTTCCAGGATGGCTTCACGGGCCACATGAAACCATTTCACGGGCCGGATCCGGCCCCCGGGCCTTGTGTTTGACATGTCTGCCCTATGTTCTTTGAAATATTAGCCAGTATTTGAAGTCTTTTCAAATAATGGAATGATCACCTAAACAGTGGAGGAGGAGGAGGAGGAGGAGGAGGAGGAGGAGGAGGAGGAGGAGGAGGAGGAAGGAAGGAAGGAAGGAAGGAAGGAAGGAAGGAAGGAAGGAAGAAAGAAAGAAAGAAAGAAAGAAAGAAAGAAAGAAAGAAAGAAAGAAAGAAAGAAAGAAAGAAAGAAAGAAAGAAAGAAAGAAAGAAAAATATTAGCTTGGTGACTTTCAAAAGGTGTTTGGACTGAAGTTTTCCTAAATTTCTAGTCAGACAGTATTTAGCCATGCTTGCTGAGAAATCTAAGGGCTGTATTTGAACACCAGATTATGCAAGGGAAAAATAAATTTTAATTTATCTTTTTAAGTAACAATTATAAAGAGTGTCATGTTTATTTATTTCAGATTGTTATGACACTAAATACTGAAATGTGAATACTCCAGTCTATAACATAAGTCATTTGAAACCAAAATGAGCTTTTGATATTTAGAAGCTGTTGCTCTGAACTTTCAACCTGTTGCTAATTCAGCGACTATGTGCATTAATGTCAATGTCCTATAAAATTGCTAGAATTTTTTTCAACTAACAAAGGCAAAACATTAGTTTTTCATCTGTGTCAGCATAAAGGTTGCATCAGTTTGTTTCATCTCAAAACAGCTGCATACTTTCATTGACTTTCCTTGCCCTTTCTTTGTGCACTCATTGTAACCTCTTAGGTTATTTTCTGGCCTCCTTTAGTGACCTCTGACCAGAGATGACCTTTAGCTAGAGAATGTGACATTTTGTTCTCCTCTAGCAGACGTGTGAGCCTCTCATTATTCAAAGGTATGTGAAAATAATGACCTCTAGTGACCTTTCAGTTTCCTTTCATTTACTGATGTCCTAAGGACACTTGTTCAGCATTTTGCTGAGTCCAGATGGTGTGCATGTCTGCCTAATGTTGTAGAATCATAATCTCTTTTTAAAACACAAATCTCCTATATGTTAATTACATATTTCAGCTCTTGAATTTATTGCCTGTTTAATCAAATGTCATGGAACATGATAGCCATGGACAGGTGCTAAAATGATTTCATCAGATGAGAAGACTGTACAGAAATGAAAGGAGATCACATTCTATGGGCTGTTCCAAACTAAGATTTACCATCTATCAGCTTCTAGAAATTTAAGACACACAAAAGGGGTCACACTGTGCTACAAGCAGAGGACATGAGTTAAAAAAAGGTATAATTATGGGTTCTAGATGAACCAAACACATGTAATTAAACTACATGATAAAGTCAAATGGAAAAAGAACCACCAAACTGAAAAGCCAGCTCCACTTATTAAAATCTGAGATTATATTAGTTATTTAAATTCATATCTACTGCCATTCTATGGATATTGATTTGTCAATAAATTCTGCTTTATTCAAAATATTTGATTTCCAATTAAGATGAAAAGAAAGTTTAGATTACACTTTCTTTCCAAGAATTAACAGTTATGTGTGGGATTTTATTCACAAACAAATAGGCTTAGAGCAAATGCTACAATGTATTAAGAAATTGTCTTAATTTACCCCAAAACATTATTTTAATCAGATTTAATGTCAGACATATGTGCTTACACTTGTAACATTAACAATAGCATGTATTGTGCTCAAGCTTTTAACAAAATGTTGGAAATAAATAAGTAAATTAACACCAGAGGTTTCCCCCCCCCCTTTAAGATCTGACAATGAAAGTATTCTTGGATAAAGGAATGTATTTCAATAAACAAAGTGACTGCGGTATTTGCTTGTTATTGTGATTTTTTTATATTTGTTGATATTTTAATGATGTTTTAGTAGTGGTGAAGTCCTCATATCTAGAAGCAAAAAATGTATAGGTCATTTAAAAATTATTCCATTGATTATTATTGATAATATTTAACCCATATTTCTACATGTGCATGGACTCCCTCTCCACATGATTATACATTGGGCAAGCAATTATACTAAATGAAAGTTCTAATAAAATTGCAAAAGTAGTAAAAAAAGATATACAGTATAGCATATGCAATTTAAATATATACCACGAAAATAATAACTGAAAATCTTCCAACACTGTCAAATTCTAATTTGTAATGATCCAGAAGAAAATATAAAGTATAAAAATTATCATATTAAATGCCTTTACATGAATGTTTCATATCAATATTTACAAGCTTACACGTATAAAAAATCCATAAAACCAAAATTAATCGTATCAAAGGTAAAGGTAAAGGTTCCCCCACACACACATGCTAGTCATTTCCAACTCTAGGGGCCGGTGCTCATCTCCATTTCAAAGCCGAAGAGCCAGCGCTTGTCCGAGGACGTCTCCGTGGTCATGTGGCCAGCATGACTAGACGCCAAAGGCGCACGGAGCGCTGTTACCTTCCCACCGTAGTGGTACCTATTTTTCTACTTGCATTTTTATATGCTTTTGAACTGCTAGGTTGGCAGAAGCTGGGACGAGTAACAATCGCTCACTCTGTTACGCGGCACTCGGGATTTGACCCACCAAACTGCCGACCTTCTGATCGACAAGCTCAGCGTCCTAACCCACTGAGCCACCGCGTCCCTTAATCGTATCAAACACAAACCTAAAACAAAAATTAATATTAAAATAAAAGCATAGAAATTGAATAAACAAAGAAAAGGTCTGGGAAAATAAATACTTTGAAATGAGTGTCATTGTGGAGGAGATACACTCCAGATTCTGTGGCAATTCATTCCATAATGTACACCTGCAAAAACAGAACAATCCAAATTGCTTCTTAATGTTGAACATATTGCAGCAGGACCTGTAGGTAAGTGTCCCATTGACAATATGGGTACAGGATGGATTGTATACTAATAAATAGCCTCTAAGTAGCTAGTAGCACTGTGAGGCTTTATACAATAAGCATCATGAGTTAGACTCATGATTATTTGTTGTTATTTATTGTTGTTATATATTTATTGAACAAATTAATTGTTCAATAGAGGTTATGTGAGGCCTCAAGGAGTTGTATTCTGGATTAGTGGCAACTGAAGACTGACCAAAAGTTGCACTGCAAACATCCTATCTTAAAGTTGCCATAAATGAGCTACTGAAGTCATATCTTTTCTAAGTAGAGAAACACTTCATTTCCCAGCTGAACTGATAAAAGGCTGATCTTCCTACAGTTATTATAAGGGTGCCCACTATCCAGGAGGATCCAGGTTCCAAACCTATTTTTAAGGTGGAATAAAGGTTCATCGGGAACAAGGCATTCTCATAATCTCCCAAAGCTCACCATTTTTCTCTGAATGTAACTTCAGCCTGTTCTTTTCATCTAATCCTGAATTAATGGAAAAAGAAAATTGTTACTAAATATCAGCAGCATATGGACAACAATTAGTTCTAATCTGTGAATTGTCTTTCCAATAGCTTGAAATAGGTGTTAAATAAAACATGGAACAATCCTGTATGATCCCTTAGGACAGTTCAAAGGCATTGAGCAGAAATCTTCTTTTCTACCTTTTGGTAACAGCTATAGATATAGGAAAGTAACATCTCCAACATTGAGCTTCCTCAAGCACTTCAAGAAGTTATAATGGTCAATTATTTCAAAATAGACAGAGAGAATAAAAGGGTTGCTCTTTTCTTATCTTTTTATGGTAAAGATCATCAGGCAGTCAAGGAGAACTCCAAGTTTGATCTCGGTTCCCCAAACCAAGAAAAACAGTGGTGATTCTTTGTTATTCCAGATTTCTTTGTTATTCCATGTCTATAGACAGAATCTTACCAAACTCGAGCTCTGTTATCTCCACCAGGGGTCTCCAACCCCGGGGCTATGGACCCACAACAATTCTTGGTGCACTAAAAACAGAGCCAAACAAGTGGAAAAGCCCCATCCACACACATACATACAGGCAGTGCTTGAAATTGTGTCCCCTCTGATCCACAAAAAAACCATCTCTTCACAGAACCGGTCTCTGGCACCGAAAAGATTGGGAGTGCTAATCTAGTCAGATAACTATTAGGGAAGTTCTGTCTTCACCCTTTTTCTCTCACAAAAACTATATGAACTAAGCTGCCTCTTATTTCTCCTAGGTGTTCAGACTAGCACACTCCATAGAATAGAAATAGAATAATCATAACTTTATTGTCACTTTGAATGTACACTAATCAGCATACACTAAAATGAAATTTCGTTGCATACAGCTCTCAAAGGGTCATCACCTCCAATATACACTACATAAATAAATAAATAAATAAATAAATAAATAAATAAATAAATAAATAAATAAATAAATAAATAAAGGCAGACAGACAAAATGCATATACCCGCTATATTATATGACACAGAGAAACAACAGTCTAGTTCGGGTTATGTATACATGTGCATGGTGAGAAAGACGAATCTTGCGAGTTTACCAGACGGATGGCATAGGGAACAAAGCTATTAGAGAATTGGGTAGTCCTGCTAGTCATCTCAGTATATATATGTTTCTTATTGATTGATTCTGCTACCTATTATTCCTGTTGTTACATGTTTTTCTGTATTAATTTATAAAAAATAGAAGAGAAATATCGGACAATGTAATTTTCTCTGAAAAAGAAGACAAAATATTTTTATTAAAAAATAACAAAATAAATTTCCTGTGTATTGTATATGCCTTGTGTTCGGCTTTAGGCTTATTTTATTCATCTTCCTTAGTTTTCATGAATAAAATCTAAAAAGCCTTTTCTAGAGCGTTCACTTGTTCTAATTAATTATTGTCATTTGTCCTTATGCTTTTGAATTTATAACAGTAAGGCTTTTTCAAATTGCTATTAAATGGTTATTGCATTTTTAATCTAGTTTTTAATTACATTTATAAGCTGCGTTAGATTTTTTAAAGAAAAGAAAGGAATAAAAATGTTTTAAATAAGCAATCAAATGTAATAAATAATTGTTGAACGGTTTCTGCTATTCATATGTAAACAATGAGATGCAGTAATCTAGACAAGGCTGGAATGGGAGATCCAGAATCTAGTTCATTCTCAGCCATGGTCACTGTGAAGTTTGGGCGAATTAACATCATAGCCACTTTGACTACATGCATATACAATAGGATATCAATCTAATAAATAAAATCTTTGTATAGAGTTTAATTTGTTCCTCATTTTCCAAGATTGAGGATAAACATTTTTTGCTTTTGCTTTTGTTCTTGAATGTAAATCAACTAAACTGAACTAAATCTTTCTTTAGTGTAAATTCTACATCTGAGAAGATTGCAATATTTCAGGAATCGACTCATTAAAGTTAATGCAACTTTTAACTGCATGGCATTTTTTTTCTGGCTTGCAAGAACAGCTGAAAAAAAATAGTCTAATGAATAGTCAAGAAGTATTGCACTGCTATGAGAGCAAAACATTTCTTCCAAATGATTCTTAAATTCTGTACAGCTCTTGCAAGCCTTTATGACATTTAGACATTTTTTTATCAAAACATAAACATTTTTGTGTCCTGGAATTTGTTATCTGTCTATATCTGTATCTCATCTATTTCTATCTTTAACTCTATTCCCACCAACAAAACCCAATTGAAAATTTATTCATAGCTATGATTCCTATGTGAAGAAAGTAGTACTAGTGAGTAATTCAATAACTTTGGAAATCATAATGTATGAGGATATAGCAGGTGCCAAGTTAGACTGAAGGAAATGGCAATGTCAGTCCTTCCCTGGCTAAAATTATCTTTTCCATTCATTGGAAGCATTTATGTACATATGAGCTATTGTGTGGGTAGCAGCCCATGTCATAGACACTTCTTGTGCTACCAGAAAGGAACCAGAAGAATATTTGCTGCTGCAGCTGCTTAGACTGGAAAGGAAAGTCCAAAAGGAATTTAGACATTAGTTGATCAAGTCAACATAAATATTTAATGTGCCCTACATTTAACAAAATTGAAGTGCCTGAGGTCTTTGCAGAACAGAACTTGCTTAGGCATCACAGTAATTCTAATTTTACTGTGCTTGTATACATTCTATGTACAGTACAAATATGTATAGTTAAGAGTTCAAATGGTTCAAATAGCCTGATCATAAACATAAGCCAGCCATAACCATTTGGAAAGTCGATTATATATGAGCAGGAAAATAGTAGACATCTTTCGCTCTTCTTCTTCAGCAGCTGTTTGTTAACTTGATGTTTCCCAAAATTTTCCCAAGCTCTTTTACATTTGATAACTGTAAATTCCACTGTAACTACTGTATGTATTCTATATGTTAAAAAGACATATTGAACCAAATTTCTCTAACTTGTTGTCATCTAATTAGGGCGGAGCTATCACTTCCAGGATTTTGGGTAGCCTGAAATGGAAGAAGACAGTAGTGTGAATAAATAAGAACACCTTAATTGCAAATAATTTTACAGTTGTGGAGTACTTTTTGTACACCCACTTTGCAACTGGGTTATAATACAATGAACTAAACATTTTATTATCTCCTCTTTTTTAGCACAGAGTATTTGTTTTAATGCATGTTTATGTAGTGTTGTTTCCACTTGCTTCAAATAATATTTTTATTACTTAATAAAAGCAAAAAATAAAACATAATGTCATAATCCCCAATAAACATTATATTCCTAACAGCACTCTCTTTTCCAGTCAGTTGGTTGTATATTAAAAAGGGCTTTTTCAACAGCGGTGGATTATAACTGAATATGATCAATTACAAAAATAAGGTTTTCAGAGTCAGCATTCAAATTATAATTCCTATGATACATCATTTAAAAATAAAAAATTAGAATCAAAAGACTGTTTCCAAGATTTTTTGTCAATGCTTGGAAAAAATTAGCTAAAAAGGCCTCATGGCAAACAAGACAGCCAACAAGACCAATGCCCCTGTCAAATGCACTAAATCCATCCACTATGTGTTTCTGTTCTTCTCCTTTAATAGGAAAAAATTATGGTGATTGAAAAAGATTTCATAGAGCAGAAATCTCTATCTCCCTCCACTGAGGATAAAATAGGATATTATATATGATATCTGTAAGCCCCACTAAAATTAATGTGAGTTATTTTTCAGCACACTTCTGAGACTGTGTTGTCAAAAATATCCAAACTTAATACTAGCTTTAGGGGAGAGGACTAGATGATGACCATGGTAATCCTTTTCCTTAAATGTATTCCCAATAAAAAATGTTCATTCCTGAGAGACACTTTCTCAACAGAAGAAAACTCCACATAGATTGTAACTTCATTCAGGTTTTCTTCTGTGGCACAAATAGGAAATAATGTGTATTTGAAACCTGAGAAAAAGAGTAAGTGATTCCCCTTTATCAAGTAATGCCTAACTCAGTTCATTCCTCTTTTCTGACTGTCCTTTTAAAACTGCTGGGAAACTTGATTGCTACACCATTACTAGGGTGGCCTTGAATGAACTGGCAGTGTTGGTAGCTTTCTCACAGGCTCCTCATAAGTTCTCAGTATTGTTGTGATGAAAAAGGCACAGAAGAAACTTCCTAAAATGTGGAGTTTCTCTCTCACATACTTTTTATCTCTAGATATATGCGGGACACAGTGTGTGTGACACACGCGCGCACACACACACAGGGGGGGGGATTAAAGCATAAAATTGCAGAAGTGAGAAAAGTTTCTTCACTCTCAGCAGCTGACCTAATTAAAGAGCAGAAGCTGAGAAACCACACAGAGAAAGCTGGATGCATCAGAATCACATTCAGTGGCTTTAGGCAGTTGGGGTTATTTTTAAAGGCTTGAATACCACAGCACTTTCCAAGGGCCCTGGGTGCTTGTGAAATTCAAGGTCTAAGAATGGAGCATGAATAAATCAAGACCCAAGCAGGTGTTATAACTTCCTTTCACAGATCTGTCACAGCACTTTAATCTTGACCTGCAACACTTTTGTTATTCTGGTCCAAAACACAGTTTTGGCAGAGAATGGACATTATGACTAATGGTGTGAAGATTTTAGGCATGCCTATGAATGGATGTCTGAATGAGAAATAGTCACATTTTCATTCATGACTCAGACTTAATATGCATATCACTGGAAATACCATGAGTCAGTTAGCACAAATATGGAACCAGGACAATGTACAACTTACTAAAAACAATTTATTAAAGGGCAGTCATTTTAAATTTTATAATATTTAATTTATGCAGTTAGATATGTAATTAAATAATATGATATGGTATAACAGTTTAGGCAGTCAGGCTATGGTAATTTGGATAACTTACAAATTATGTTAATAAATTGTTTCCCAATTGAAAAAGAAATTACGGTAGCATCTAATGGCTTAAGTCAGGTTCCAATCTTATGCCTTTTACTAGTTGAATAAATTAATAATACCTTGATTTTAATTCTGGAAGTACAGACCTCAAGAGACTGAACATTCTAGGCAAGAGAAAACATTAACAGACATCACCAAACATTACCATTAACAGATCTGTTAAAAATTACCAGTACCTTTTAACAAATATTGAATTGGTATCGAAAGCAACTGTACCACAAATTTTCTTTTTGGTTCACACACCTAGCTTGTTTAGTGTTCTTAGCCCATAATTTCAGGTTCAGCTATACTTTCTTTGTATATGTGCATGTCCAAAGGTAAGGGAACGAATGAGTCATATCTGATTCTAGTATCTTTAACTGAGGCACCTTTTCTTTTGAGGATTTTTTTTCCGCCTTCCAGACTTCCTGCAGTGAACAGAGACTATACCTCTATCTCTGTTGGTTTGATAGACTAGCTTGGCTCTTTCTTGTCAACATGTATTTTAAAGATATATACAACACAGTATTCTCTGCTACCACCAGTTATTAATAACTGATACCTAGACATTCTTAATGAGTATCCAGGAAGTCTCATACTGAGAGAGGATAAGTTTCCTTAAAAATGAGGTGATCTTTAATCCCACAATATAAGTACAGGAGCAAGGCTAATTGCCCTGGATTGTACATTGAATTCAGTTTCTAAGTGAATATATTTTCTTAAAGAAGAAGTCAGAAAATAACTGGAAGTAATGTTCAGTTAATTTTAAAACTAAAGTGAAAAGCAAGCCTCCTTTAGGTGATACAAAGCAACATAAAACTACACATAAAACTAGTAGCAAGTAGACCCTTCCCTGTGTAAGTCGTGCTGAGCAGTCATAATCGTGTTGTGGAAGAAGATGAGACAGTTAAATTTATCATTCAATTCTGCCTTTTAATTTCTCTAATTCTTCTAACTCCCATATACCAAAGTTAAATCAAACAAAATGAAAACTTCAAAGCACTAAAATATTTTTCAAATAGAATGACTGTTATCTTATGTTTGAAACATATTATACAGGCTGTATGTCTTCTGTATCAGACATCATTTGTCAGCCGTTTATTTTTATTTTTATTTTATTTTCTAAAAGATCTAGCATCTGATGCACTTTGTTACACATATTTGTATTTTCACTGAAAGTTGCTCAAGGAGACTTTATCCTTTTCTTCTATTAGTTACTTTTTATTGTTAAATTGTATTATTTTAAGTAAATCATATGATCAGCTTGCAGTTTGTTCTGGCACTGATTTGTATGAAGAAAAATAATTTTAATTGAAATATAATTACCCCTCTACTGATATTCCTTTATTCCCATCTCAATGTGCTGTAAATTTTAGATATAATTCTCAGATAGACATTTACTTTACCTCATCATGCTTCAAACCTGAATTACATAGTTATCTGCATTTTAAGGTTATCCCCAAATAGTTTTTTTCCCTCTAGATTGAAAGGAAGATCATTAGTGAGAATGATGGAAATGTCACCTCCATAGGTTGCAGTACAGGAAATCCTTAGCAAGAATGCAGAAGCCTTTCCCACCACTGGTTTGAACAGAATTACATAAGCAGATATTTGAACCTCAGGGCATGTTGGCTAGGGAATTCTGGGAGTTGAAGTCCACATATCTTAAAATTTCCATGTTTGAGAAGCACTGCCTTATGACTACTACATTATGTTGCTGAACTGCATAATAAAAAGAATAAACATACCACGTGCACCCTTTTCTGATTTTCATATATATAATTTCTCCTTATATTTTATAAATATGGAAATAATGGGTGCTGTCCAACCTCCATTACAGGCTGCCATTTCTCACTGCTCACTAGATAAAATATAGAAGGTTTTCTGGGTGAAGTGAAGATGTTCAGACTCAAAACCTTATCTTCAGTATATCTTGTAATATCCATATGAACTAGTGGAAAGTGCTTCCAGATTCAGAAGGCAGGAAAATCAATTTTTTGCTGACACAGCCTTTTCTAACATGTTTACTGCTATAGGCGATTACTCGTCATATACACTCCCAGTATAATTAGGAAAGGTCAGATTATTATTATTTCTTTTAAAAAATGTTATTTTATAGATGCTTTAACAAATACAAGGAAGTTGCATACAATAATATTAATAGTAAAGAGGTACGTAACTCTGAAGGACCTAAATGCTAAAGAGGCTGGGAGGAGGAGAAAATTATTTCTTGGAGAAAGAAACTAATGGGAAACTAACTTATTGGCAATGGGACAATAGATAGTTTAAAGCAGAGGGGAAGTAGAAGAAGAAAGGAAGTATGTCCTTGACCTGTTATAAGAAAAAGACAGATTCCCTCCCCCATAAAATATACGGTATTCTAAAACAGGGATAAGTAAAATATTTCTATTATACACTTGTGCAGTAAAAATAACTCATAAAACAGAGCAATGAATAAGCATACAGCACTGAATATAATAGCCCAGTGAAAACAGAAGACAAAAAAAATGTTCTATTAAAATAAAAGAAATCCCTTATTCTAAATAGGCAAAAATCCTCTTCAATTTTCTTCCTCTGAATCAATTCCAAGAATTTGGTTGTTATTTTGTTGCCGTTGCAGATAAGTAATGGTGTTTCTAAATATCTTTTATATGTTAGATTCAATTCACATGCTAAAAGTTATTAACTCTGAAGATAACCTACACAGAATCATCCGATAATGGGCAGAATAACCCAGTCGTTTGGAATGAGTGAGAAGACAACAGGGGAGGTGAAGAAGTGATAGGTTGCAGTGTATGACTTTCTACGGTCACCCAGATTAGCTGTTCCTGTAGTTGATGGAAGAACCCTTAGAGTTGACTAAATAGCATAATTTCCTAGTATGGGTGGTAATGGTGGGGTTACTGTTGAAGTGACTAGATAGAAGAATTTTGTGGAGGGTTAAAGAACTCTGGAGGGGGGTTTAAAAAGGCTGGCAACCCAAGAAGTATTTATCCATCACTGTGTTCTGTCCCCTCCCAATGAGTAGCCTTAAAGAGGCCCAAAAGCCCAGCAGAAGCCAAACGCAGGCTGAACACACAGAAGCTGGTCCCCTCACAGCCAACTCTTTCCAAGTGTTTATCACACAACACCTCTGTAATTTACCGGGCAATGCTCCAAAGTGTTTGGCAGTCGGCCAGCAGCTCCCAAGCCCAGATGCAGGCAGACACGTTACAAATCTCAAAACGCCAAGAAATTGTTCACCACGCCTCTCCTGCGCAGCCACACCCCTTTTATATTCTGTAGGGTGTGGCCCTACGTCTCCCGGCCACGCCTCTTGGGGCGTTGCAATAGTTGCTGCTGCTGTTGACGACATATCCAACGTCTTTCTCTTGCATCCAATAGAGGCTCCTCCTCGCTGCTGCCGGCCTCTGCTTGCTGTTCTGTTTCCTCCTCTGTTTGGCTGGGGTCCATAGGCACGTCAGCCACAGTCAGTTCTTGCTGACTCACCAGGGGAGTCGGCCCCTCCGGCACGTTGCTCGTGTCAGCTTCCTCCTCCTCCATATCATCCTCCGAGTCAGCATGCGATGATAAAGCACCCTCCGGGGCCGGGGTCACAACACACTGGCTGTTGAAGGCTTGTTGGTGGTTCAAGAACAGGCTAGGAAAAGAAAAGAGTTAGGTTGACTTCCAAGAAAAGCATTTAAAAACTTTTTTTGTAGGACAATACACAAAAGGCACAGAACAATTCTACTTTGTACAGGAGGGGAAGAGTGAAGAGAGAGAGAGTTAACCCATCCATGTCTTGCCAGAAGTCAGACAGCAGCAACAAGTCAAAGAGAGAGAAAGAATACCAGGCAACATAATTACCCTTAGTTATCTCTAAATAAGAAATAAGGTTTTTCAGGTGCAAACAATTAGATCCACATGTGTAGAATCCAAGAGAACTACTTCATTATATTCTGCCTGTAATGCAGGAATCTTCTCGTACTTCTTGCTTTCCCTGGATAAGATTCTACGGAGCTTAGGAGGGAGGATTAGTCCTAGATCTCTTATGGCTGTGCAATGATTCAAAGTTAATTCCCCACTTAAGCCCTCACTCCTCCCTGTCTGTTTGGGAATCTCCCAACAGGCAAGTATATATGAGAAAAAAAAGTCAATAGGAGTAATGGTAGACTACACACTCTAGACTTCTCACTGTTAATAATAATGTCTTACTATTAGCTATTTTTCCTAATTTGAGGAGAACAGAAAGAAATACTCCATTTGACATTTAAAAATTGCAATATTCTTGATTATACAGGTCTGGCTCAGAATGATATAAACTTTCAGCACTGTAGGGAAGCACTCAGCTACTAGTCCTACATGTATATATTTGTGCTTTGCTTTTGTTTTGTTTTGTTTCATTGAAGGAAGAGAGCAGAAACATTCCAAAAGACCAGCCAAATGCTACCTTCCGGAGCATTTAGACTACTACATGTTGTCTCCAATGAATTACAGGAAACAGAGACTATTACATGATTTCTCAAAAATCAGGGGGGGGGAATGTTCAATAGTAGTTTCTAACGCTGTCATATTTCATTAAAAGTTTTTAAAAGGTACGAGCTTTCGTATGCTGCAACCTAAGAGCCGTGGTGGTATAATGGTTAGAATGCAATATCGAGGGCTAATTCTGCCGACTGCCAGCAGTTTGATTCTCACCGGCTCAAGGTTGACTCATTCTTCCATCTGTCCGAGGTCAATAAAATGAGGACCCAGATTGTTGGAAGCAATATGCTGACTCTGTAAACCACTTAGAGAGGACTGTAAAAGCACTGTGAAGCAGTATATAAGTCTAAGTGCTATTTCTATTGCTAGTGCTAACTTAAATGGGTAGAGTGCTTCACAGATACAGGATTTAACTACAGGTAGTCCTCAACATACGACCATAACTGAGCCCAAAATCTATGTTGTTAAGTGAGAATATGTTAAATGAGTTTTGTCCCATTTTGTGACATTTCTTGCCCAGTTGTTAAGTGAATTACTGCAGTTGATAAGTTAGTAATACAGTTGTTAAGTGAATCTGGCTTCCCCATTGACTTTGCTTGTCAGAAGGCTGCAAAAAAGTGATCACATAACTCCAGGACATAAGTATGAACCAGTTGCCAAGCATCTGAATTTTGGTCACATGATCATGCAGATGCTGCAAAGGTTGTAACTGTGAAAAATAGTCATAAGTCACTTTTCCCCCCAGTACCGTTGTAACTTTGAATGGATCACTAAATGAACTGTTGTAAGTTGAGGACTACCTATCTATGATGCAAGGTGGGGAGGGGATAAGGAAAACACAGTGATGATGCAGATAAAGTTTTGACTAGACTAAGTCTCCAAAACTCTCTAAATAAAGAAGAGGACTAGAGATTGCTCACAAGTGCTCCAGACACTTATTACTCATGAGGAGACTGCAAGACAGTGGTCTCTTGTAGTTTTTGAGCACTGTGAAATGTGGAAATACCCATCTTGCTCAAACCACCATTAACACCTTTAAAAGGACAAAGGTAGTCCTCAGCTTACAACCACAATGGACCCCTACATTTCCATTACTAAGCAAGACAGCTGTTAAGTGAATTGTGCCCCATTTCATGACATTTTTGCCACAATGGTTAAGCAAATTGCTGCAGCTGTTAAGTGAATCGTGTGGTTTTTAAGTGAGTTTGGCTTCCACAATTGACTTTGCTGGCCGGAAGCCAGCTGGGAAGATTACACATGCTGATCTGACCCTGATATCTTGCAACCGTCATAAATACATACTGCTTGCCAAGCATCTGAGTTTTGATCATGTGCCTGTGGGGATGCTGCAACGGTTTATGTGAAAACTGGTCATAAGTCACTTTTTTCACTGCTGTTGTAACTTCAAACAGGTCACTAATGGTTACAAGCCAAGGACCACCTGCACTAAATTCACATACTTCGAAATTGCTTACTAAGTACTTTTCAACCATTAGAAGTCTTTAAAATGACAGTTCTGAAAACAGGATAAGTCTGCCTTCAGTTCTTAGTGAAAGAAAAAATTAACTACAAGCTTAAAAACCTTTTTTTAAAAAAAAAAGCAGCAAAAGGTTAAAGCTTTGACTTTAGAAAGCTGCAAACTGACCAAGGATGCAAATAAATTTGAAATAAGATTTTTGTCAGGTGCCAAACCAAGAAAGACACGTGGTGGATTCTTCAAAGCTGGGTTCTTTAATGCTTCATAAAAGGTAAAGGTAAAGGTTCCCCCGCACATGCGTGCTAGTCGTTTCCGACTCTAGGGGCCGGTGCTCATCTCCGTTTCAAAGCCGAAGAGCCAGCGCTTGTCCGAGGACGTCTCCGTGGTCATGTGGCCAGCATGACTAGACGCCAAAGGGGCACAGAACGCTGTTACCTTCCCACCGGAGTGGTCCCTATTTTTCTACTTGCATTTTTACGTGCTTTCGAACTGCTAGGTTGGCAGAAGCTGGGACGAGTAACAGGCGCTCACTCTGTTACACGGCACTCGGGATTCGACCCGCCAAACTGCCGACCTTCTGATCGACAAGCTTAGCGTCCTAACCCACTGAGCCACCGTGTCCCTCTTAATGCTTCATAGCTATAGACAAAATCTTGCCAGTCCTAGCACTCGACTATCTGCATCTACAATAAACTCTGTAAACTGTTAGGGAGGATCTGTTTTCAGCCTCTTTCTCTCACACGTAACATCTTAACTGAATTGACTCTTACTCCTCTGGCATGCACTTCCTCCCTGCTGTAAGGAATCCACCTCTTTACTATATCACATTTTGGAATTTATTATAAAGTATTTTCCCTGTAGGAAAATTCTTTTGTTTTGAACTTTTAAAAAACAATATCAATCAAGAGTCTGGATGAAGATCATCACTATAACTATCCGGGCATCCTTCAAACTGACAACATCAAGCACTTTGAAGTCAAGAAAAAGGTTAAAAGTGAATACATCAAGAAAGGGAAGAAGATCTTAAAGTCCAGACTCAGTAGAGGAAATACTATCAAGACAATTAACACCTGGGAAATTCTAATCATTAGAATGGTGGACTGGACTCAAGCAGAGCTAAAAGCCCTGGATAGGAAGACCAGAGAAATAATGATAAAGAATCATGTCCTTTATCCTCATAGCAACACAGACGGACTCTACCTACCAAGCAAAATAGATGGGTAAGGAATGTTGTAAAGGTAAAGGTAAAGGTTCCCCCGCACATGCGTGCTAGTCGTTTCCGGGGCCGGTGCTCATCTCCGTTTCAAAGCCAAAGAGCCAGCGCTTGTCCGAGGACGTCTCCGTGGTCATGTGACCGGCATGACTAGACGCCAAAGGCGCACAGAATGCTGTTACCTTCCCATCATAGTGGTCCCTATTTTTCTACTTGCATTTTTACGTGCTTTCGAACTGCTAAGTTGGCAGAAGCTGGGACAAGTAACAGGCGCTCACTCTGCTACGCGGCACTCGGGATTTGACCCGCCAAACTGCCGACCTTCTGATCGACAAGCTCAGCGTCCTAACCCACTGAGCCACCGCGTCCCTTACAGGAATGTTGTATCAGAAGGTTACAAAAATAAAAAGGGCATTTATAAGAATAGTGAAGATGATTCACTGAAGCTAGTCTACCAAGAAGGCTTTCTGAGTACTGAAGAAACCAAACTGGCCTACAAGAAAGACCAAATGAAGAACAGAAAAGAGACATGGGAAGTAGCCAGTACTTTAAAAAAATAATAACAACAAGACTTGGCCATGGCTAAGAGCAAGAAAATTGAAGAAAGACACAGAGGGGCCAGTTCTGGCTGCACAAGGCCAAGCTTTAAGAACAAATGCATACAAAGTCAGAATTGACTTTGCAAAGAAGAAACTGAAGAAACAGAGGACCATCATCTAGTTAGCTGCTGCAAGAAGATAGCGCAGACTGACTACAAACAACATGACAATGTAGCAACAATGTTGCATTGGAAGATCTGCAAGAAATACCATTTGCCTGTAATCAAGAACTTTTGGGACTATAAAATAGTACAAGAAAATGAAGAAGCTAAGGTGCTATGTGACTTTAGAATTCAAACCAACAGACCCCTGCTATATAACACCCCAAATTTAACAACTGTCAACAAGAAAGGCAAAATAGGTCTGGAGAATGGATGTGGCAGTACCTGGAGGCAGCAGAATAAAAGAGAAAGAACTGGAAAAAAATGCAATAATACAAAGACGAAGACCTGCAAATAGAAATATAATATAATAGAAAGCAAAGTTACACCCAATAGAAACAGGAACCTTGGGTGCAATCCTAGAAGAACTGTAGCACTTCTTGAACACCATAGGTATTGACAAATTTACTATCAGTCAATTGCAAAAGGCATGTTTACTCAAAACAGCTTGTATCCTGTGACGATACCTCTAACACCATTAAACACCAACATCTGCCTATCCCAAGTCCTTGGGAAGGACTTGATAGATAAATAAAAATGCCAAAGCCAGTCTGAACATCATCATCATAATAACAATAATAATAATAATAATAATAATAATAATAATAATAATAATAATAATAATAATAATAATAATAATTATTATTATTATTATTATTATTATTATTATTATTATTATTATTATTATTATTATTATTATTATTATTATTATTTTATTTGTATACCACCCTTCTCCCGAAGGACTCAGGGCGGTGAACAGGGCAAACCATATAAAAATACAGGAATACAAAAATTAAAAGAGATTAAACAAAATGCCCAAAGCTTATAACAACAAGTTAAAATACATTAAAAAATAATAAAACCCAAACCCATCACCCATCAGGCCAGACCGGCTTGTTCGAACAAGTAGGTCTTCAGATCGCGTCGGAAGGAGCGAAGGTCGGGCGCCGTCCGGAGCTCGACCGGCAAATGATTCCATAAATCCGGCACGCCCACAGAGAAGGAATGATTCGATAAGATTTTAAAAACTGGATAGTAGGCTGAACTAAACATGTGAACAAGAGAAAAGAACACAGAAACTATTGAAAAAAATAGATTCCCATTCAAAAATGTACCTTATGTAAAATATCACAGAGTTGAGTTGTTGCTAAGCGTATGGATGAAATAGCTACACTCTAAAACAGAAGAAGGGTTGGAGTCCTCTGCCAAGATTGGTTTCATATACCAGGTTAAGCTTTAGTTTGTTTTAGCCATATCTTTGGTCAGCTTATCTTCAAGGCAGGGGTCTCCAACCTCTAAGCCATGGCCCACTAATGGGCCATGAGCTGTTTGCAACCAGGCTGTGGAAACGGCAGGCAAAGGCGCGCATGTGCATCCCCACTTGCACCAGTAGCGGTCAAGTGCATATGTGTGTGCTCCATATGCATGAGTGGTGGACGTGTGTGCACGCTGCTTGTGCAAATGGAGCTACACGCATGTGTGCTTGCCGACCCCTCACACAGAGCCATCCCCTCTTTGCCCCCCCCGCCAGTCCACAACTCTGATATAGGGAGTGGCAGCCAGATCAGATAGTTGACTGTAACTGAATAGGCAAGAGAGAGGTTATATGATTTATACCAGTCATCCTTTAAATGCTTCCTAGTGGTGCTCTCTATGAAAAGAAATCTTTTCTATTTTTCTCACTTTTTCTCTTCTTGTCCGCTGGAAAGAGTTTATATGCGTGTTTATATTCTCTGCATCCCAGCTTCCCTGATTAGATAATTTCCTGAAGTTCATCTGGGATTTTCTTGCCATTAATAGAACCCTAACACCAGGTTTTATAAATAATGTTGTTTACAAATTGCAGTGATTGGCTTCACAAATTACAGTATATTAAAAAAGAACTAACCACCTAAAGGATGACTGACTTAAAGGTTGATTTTTAACCATATAATAGGTGTCATATACCAACATAACACAAAACATACTAACAATTCACCTTTCTATTAATATTGTTCTATTGTATTATGAGATAAAGTAATATGATATATTATTTGGATACAGCCAGTGGTGGGATTCAGCCAGTTCGCACCACTTTGGCAGAACCAGTAGCTAATTTTTCTTTTTGTTTTCCAGGCCCAGAATGGACTTCTCGAAGCAGCATCCACATAGAGAACCGGTTGTTCACATATTTGAATCCCACCACTGGATATAGCAATATTCATACTGTAGAGTAGCACCTAGAGTTTAACACGATGATGCCCTTTAAAGATAAGGAAAAATGGTTATGTTAATATTAACTATGGTTTCTGAAATGTTAATGAATAAATAAATTTGCTTAAATTCTACTTTAGAACTGAGAGTAGCATTAATAGACAATTATAATAATAATAAAGAGATTATCTATCTATCTATCTATCTATCTATCTATCTATCTATCTATCTATCTATCTATCTATCTATCTAAACTTTTGAGAGTATTTTTACATGTCCACTGTACCTAGTAAAATGTTCCTTCTGTTTCTGAGATCAGGTTTGGTAAAGGTTTTTGTCTTCTGCAACTGTTCAGAAATGAGAGGGAAAGCATCATGGTCCATGAGAGGAAAGATGTAGACCAGAGGTAGGCAACCTTGGCTCTTTTCTGACTCGTGGACTTCAGCTCCCAGAATTCCTGAGCCAGCTGGCTCAGGAATTCTGGGAGTTGAAGTCCACGAGTCAGAAAAGAGCCAAGGTTGCCTACCCCTGGTGTAGACAAAGCAGATAATTATGGTTTACCTATAGGGAGCCTTTCTTCCTCTCCCCTCCCTCCCCCACCCACCAAAAAAGAGCACTGGAAGCGAGATAGAGAGATGAACCAAGATTGACTGTGTAATTGATGTGAAGGCAGGATAAGTGCTTTCCCCTTTCCAAAGAGCCTTGGTGGAGCAGTGGGCTAATGCCTCCTTAAGTAACACCAGCTGCCTGCAATTAGTGCAGGTTCGAGTCCCACCAGGCTCAAGGTTGACTCAGCCTTCCATCCTTCCGAGGTAGGTAAAATGAGGACCCAGATTGTTGGGGGCAATTAAGCTGACTTTGTAATAATGCCGCTTGGGGGGGGGGGCGAAAGCCCTAATAAGCAGGCATATACATAGAATGAAGGCTATTGCTAAGCACATTGATTTGTGCTTTAAATTGTAAGCCGCCCTGAGTCTTCGGAGAAGGGCGGGATATAAATGGGATTAAAACTAAAAAACTAAAAATAAAAAATAAATACATTGGAATAGTCAAAATATTTGGCAAGCAAAGAAGTGAGATGAGGTAGTGAGGGTTTATGATCCTGTAGGCTACACTAAATAAAATGTATTTCCCGAGGACCAAACATGATGTTATCATGATCCCAGTGAATAGGTAGATGGTGAATTTGTAGCCACTTTCCAGAACTACTAGAAAATATAATGGATTGGAGGGGAAAATAAATACAGTTGACAACATACATCAAGCCAAATTAAATAACTGATTACATAAAGTGTAAAGGAGCAAGTGCCTCTCCTATGTCTATTGTTGTTCAGATTCATCCTTCGCACAAATTAATGGCATATTTGTGGTGTCTGTGGTGTTGAATCTGAGCAGTTATGTTTATGTAACTGCCAAATCTGGCACGAGAACTGCTGGCTCTCAGCTTATTTCTCATATTAACAGTATGTCAAGAATGCCATACAGGTATAGCCATATCATTTACAATTTAAACAATCTTACCAAAACTATATAAATCTCTTGTTTCAAAAACTTTTTTTTTGAAAGCTCTGAGAAATGGAATCAGAAACTAGGATTTGAACTTGTAATTCAAAGAGGAAATCCATATGACATTACCTTTCTTTACATCAATCTCTGGGTGTCATTAAGAATTAATTATAAAAGAAATGCTTTGCTAATGCTATGAAAATCTTCTTAGATTATGTTTGGGTCTGTAATTAAATCTTCATATTATACCAGACATGTCAAACTCGTGACGTCATGTGACGTTGCGCGACGTATCGGAACTTTTTCCCATTGCCGGCAATGGGATGGGCGCGGTTTCTCTGTGATGCTCCGGCCCGTGGGCTGGCAGTTTGACACCCCTGTATTATACCATGCCTTATGGAAATATCTACCCATTAAGTCAAAACTGAAAATAAATACCAAATTGTCTTTCTGTTGTGGGCATATTGATCATAATTCCCAGTTCCTACATTCTTAGGTAAAAGTCTTAAATATTCTGTTAAAATGTTTCTGTAATTTTGAAGCCCAAATTCCTGCCCTGATTTAATCTCATTCTCTTATTTTCAGTTTCCATTCCTTATTATCAAAATATAGTGTTAGATATTAAACAGACAAACGAGATAGAAGACTGGCATAGGATTTCTAATTTTAAATCGGTCTGATTTTTCAAGTGGTGAGCCCACTCTTCTATCAAAACAAGCTAGACGCCACTTATTTTAGCTTGAGCTTTGTTATGTGGAATCATTCATTACAACTGTAATTTATCAGATCTAAAGGATACATAATTGCAGAAAGTCACACTATTAGTATAGATTTTTTTAAAAAGTCCAAAATGTGTGGCCTCTTATGTTTACCAAATGTAAAGCTACATCTATAATACAGAAGTTAGGGAAGAATGAATAATATAAAATGCATTAATATAAAGTATTTAGCAAAATAGGGGATGCGGTGGCTCAGTGGGTTAGGACGCTGAGCTTGTCGATCAGAAGGTCGGCAGTTTGGCAGGTCGAATCCCAAGTGCCGCGTAACAGAGTGAGCGCCTGTTACTTGTCCCAGCTTCTGCCAACCTAGCAGTTCGAAAGCACGTAAAAATGCAAGTAGAAAAATAGGGACCACTACGGTGGGAAGGTAACAGCGTTCCATGCGCCTTTGGCATCTAGTCATGCCGGCCACATGACCATGGAGACGTCCTCGGACAAGTGCTGGCTCTTTGGCTTTGAAACGGAGATGAGCACCAGCCCCTAGAGTCGGAAACGACTAGCACACATGTGCGGGGGGACCTTTACCTTTACCTTTTATATAGCAAAATATAAAACAAATCCAGCATATGGTTCTCTGTATTGTGCAAAATCACTGCTAGTCAAAAAAAAAAGTGCAAAATGGATTTGTCAACACCCCAGAAGGCTTAGCGTATTCTGTCATGCTATAATTTTCTTGGTGTTGTTCACACATATATCCACTAGGGTAAAAATTTTCAGTCCCACAGGCCTAATAATAATTTTCATCAGCACATCTTCTGTAGATCTAACAAATTAAAAAAATATTTATTTAAAAGAAGAAAGTGCTCACTGTCACAAAAAAGTTGCTGATCCTAACTATAGTGTCTATTAGCCCCCTTTCAAGCACATCCTATATCTATATCCTATATTTTTCTCAAGAAAAGCATGCAAGAAAAAGAGGGTTCAAGAAGAATGAATTAATAACAGATCCAGCTAGTGCTGTTCAATCATATTCCACATGATAATTTAGTCTAGTGGCACAAGAAACAAAGGCTTCTAAATAATGGAACCGTACTTGAACATGTGAACCTTATAAAAAAATTGCCACTGATTTTTGTAATATAGATCATCACCAGATTTGACATTTCACTTGCTTTGTATGATATGCTCTTAATGGTTATTGAAAAATGAATTTCCTATGCTCTATAAGTTTTATGAACATTTGATAATATGGTTTTGGTTTGTTTTATAAACTATTATTTTATTCCTCTTTTAAAAACATTTATATATTTCACATCCTAATGTTTTGAACCTTACATGTTTAAAATTAAAAGGGTTGCAGTTATTCTGGGTTTGAGTAAAATAGTAATGTTTTCCAAGTCAAATAGGTGAAGATTACCTTCTTACTGTTTACAGTAAGAAATCCTGCAACTAAGAGTATCTGCTCACTACAAACCAGCTTCTTAGAAGAAACTATCCATTACTTAAGCAATAATTCAGTTATCCTCCTCCAAAGTAGCATGGATTTCAGTACTAATTCATAAAAGTGAATAATCCATTGAATGAATACCTGAATATGGCCCTAATAGGTTGGATTGCCCCTCACATCCACTGCTGATAAACCATGCTCAATTCATTACATTAGCTTCCCTGGCTAACAATATATGTATTAATATATGGACATACTAGTTTATATATAATTGCAATTTCTAACATTATAATTGTTATAGAAGACATGCGAGTAAGTACACTACATTTAACTTTTTTGAACTGGACTCTTGAATTTCCCTGCTCATCCTCATACAACATTTATGGAAGGATGTTATTCTGTACCAGCCTGCTACCGGCCCTGCAGAAAAGGCAGGGACAACCCCTTTTACAAGAAGGCAAGAGGCTGGAATTAAGCCTGCCAAATTTATTGATACAAAAACAAACGACTTCCGGTGGCTCCGCGGCGACGGAGACAGCCTTCCTGGGCTGCCCGCGGCTCAGCTGTTGTTTTTTCGCCCGAAACAGCGCCGATCAGCTGTTCGGGCGAAATTGAAGCCCCCTCCTTGGGAGAAGAGGAGGGGGTGAGGCCCCAGGTAGGGGTAGAGTTCTCCGGGGCCGCCTGAGCTTGGAGCTTGGGCGGCTGAAGGATTGAACTCCCCCGAAGCCTGGGTTGCTCCCAGCTGGCTGGCGTCTCTGCTCCGGACTTCTTGGAGCAGAGCCAGGCGTCTGCGACCACCCCTGCCTGAAGAAAGGACTATGGATTAAAGGAGCAGGCAGAGCGGTACAAGAGGAAAAGGTGAAGAGGATTATTTTATTATACTCTCGAGCTTGATGGACTTTCTAAACTTTTAGTGAAAGTGCGTCATAATTGAAAAGTAAAAGATGGCGGCTAAACCTCCCCCTAAAACTCTACGGAGTGGTGGATCTCCTCCGGTGCAACATTCATCATTACAGGCGTTGCATCCTCCTGATGTACTGACAGCGAAGGACTTACGAGATGCTTTGGATAAACTTTTGGACTCAATTAATCAATCAATGGCTGATAAATTTGCACAGATGGAGGAGAAATTGGAGAAACTGGAGGAGAGAATGGAAGAGAGGATGGAACAGAAGTTCAGCGTGATGAAGGTAGACATTTTGTCTTCAGTGCATAAAGTGGCGGAATGTGTGGAAAATTTAGATGAAAAACTGGATGATTTGACTGAAAAGAATGAAATATTAGAAGTTAAAGTACGGGAGAATGAAAATTTAAGAGATAAAATGGAAAGGGAGTTAAGCCTTGCCCAATATTACCAGATGCAGTTTGCTGTCAGAATCAGAGGTTTAAAAGAGAACATTAAGGAAGATTTAAAGCAGCTGGTTTCTGAGGCTTTTGAAGTGGTATTGAATCAGCCAGCATCGGAAATAAGAGCAGCTATGGATAAAGTGTTCCGTGTAAACTCATGGATTGCCAGGCAGAGAAAGTTGCCTAGAGATGTGGTGGTTTACTTTACAAAAAGAGAAATCAGAGATGAGGTTATACAAGCTGCTTATGATGCTAAAGTTGTGATTGTTGATCAAGAAGTCTTGGTTTTAAAAGAGATCCCTCCAAAGATTTTGAGGAAAAGGAAGGACTTTACATTTCTTGTGCAAGAGCTCAAGCAACGAGATATAAGGTTCAGATGGGAGATTCCAGACGGGCTGATGGTGATGTATGAAGGCAAAAGGTACCGGTTGATTACGGTGAAGCAAGCGCGTGATTTCTACAATACTGTTTTGAAAGCAACCCCATTAACACTTCTGGAAGCTGCAAAGGGACCTGGAGAAGGAGAAGGAGAACATCAAGAGGATGAAACAGAGGAAAATGGTGCTGGAGGAGATCAAGCTACAAACTCTTTGGATGATCCTAGAGAGCAAAGGGTAACGCGTGCTGCTTTAAAAAGAGCAAAGAAAATAAAAGAACAAGACCAACAAAAGTCTTCAGAATCTTCACAACGTACACATAGCCAAGCAGTGGGAGGAGCACGGCCTAAAGAAGTTAGTCCTATCAAAGCAGTGCTTCAAGAGCTTTGGGAGGATATGCATGGCAACTAAATTTTTGACTTGGAACGTTAATGGACTAAATTCACCACAGAAGAGAAAGAAGGTTTTTCAATATTTAAAACAATTTAAGATAGATGTCATATGTTTGCAAGAAACGCATATTAGGGCTATGGACCAAAAGCTTTTATTGAACTCAAGACTGGGTACACACTTTGTTGCCTCTGCAATGAATAAGAAAAATGGAGTGGTTGTTTATATTAAAAGTGCCATAACAGCGGATTTAATTGAAGCAGATAAGCAGGGAAGATACGTACTGATAGACTTGTTGCTAGAGGGCAAAAAGACGCTTCTAGTTGGACTGTATGCCCCTAATCAACAACAACAACAGGCTGACTTTTTTAGTTTACTTCATGCAAAGCTTACCCAGTTGGATTATAAATCTTTTATTTTTATGGGGGATTGGAATGGTGTTATGGATGTACAGATGGATAAGGCTGGGGCTTTTAAGCGCATTCCAAGTCATGCGAGACTGCCTAAATCTTTTTTTGAAATGAAGGATGACTTGGAACTACGAGATATCTGGCGCGAGAGATACCTGCAGGAAAAGGATTATACTTTTTATTCTGATAGACATCAATCTTTTTCGAGGATTGATTTTATTTTGATGACTAATGACTTTTTTTTGAGGACTAAAAAGGTGAAGATTTGTGCAAGAACTATCTCTGATCATAGTCCAGTGTGGTTAGAGATTGATAAGGAGAAAAGAGACAGGCGCTCGTGGCGCGTAAATGAGAATTTGTTTAGAAATCAGAGAAATGTGGAAGAATGCAAACAGCGGATGAAGGATTTTTTTGAAATTAATATGAACAAAGGTACTTCTATGGATATGGTGTGGGATGCTAGCAAGGCGTACATGAGAGGGGTGTTGATATACATGAACAATAAACATAGACGTGCTGTGGAAGCTAGGAGGAAAGAACTGGAGAATGAAATAAAGGAAAAAGAAAAGGCTTTGATTTTGAACTCAGAGGATGTGAAGGCTAAGGAGGCTATTAAATTGTTAAGAGGACAATTTGATAAATTAATGGCTGACCAAGTGGCAACCAATCTGCGGTTTGCCAGGCATAATACCTTTTGTAACGCTAACAAACCAGGTAGATGGTTAGCTTATAGATTGAGGAAAAAACAAAGGGCTTCTAATATAGACAAGATTGAGCATAAAGGAAGGGTTGTGTTTCAACAGGACCTTATCAAGGACGCTTTTGTGGATTTTTATTCTAAATTATATGCTAAGGAGAAAATTAATGAAAAAGACATTGATATATATTTGGAAAATGCTAGCATCCCGGTTCTTACGCAAGTACAAAAAGAAGGGATTAATCAATTGATCACAGAAGAAGAAATTTTTACAGCAATTAAGGAATTGAAGGTGGATAAAGCACCAGGTACGGATGGCTTGACTGCGGCCTATTATAAAAATTTACAATTAGAAATGATAAAACCGTTAAAGGAACTGTTCCAGACAATCCAGAGGGGGGGAAAGGTGCCTCCGTCTTGGAGAACAGCTTTTATCTCTTTGATTCCGAAGGAAGACCAAGATGCTACTCAAGTTAAAAATTACAGACCGATATCGCTTTTAAACACAGATTACAAGATATTTGCTAAGGTTTTGGCTAATAGACTGATGAGGGTTCTGCAACAGGTGATTCATGGGGATCAAACAGGGTTTATTAGTGGTAGGCAAATGAAAAATAATGTGAGGCATATAGTTGATGTGTTAGAGTTTTTGGAAAGGAACAACCAGATTGCTGCGGTGCTAATTTTTTTAGATGCTGAAAAAGCTTTTGATCAATTGAATTGGAAATTTTTGTTGAAAGTTTTAGATAAAATGGATTTTGGGGAAAATTTTTTACAACCAATTAGGGCATTATATCAAAAACAAACTGCCCGAATTATAGTTAATAATAGCTTGACAGAAGTATGTAATATTGAGAAGGGCACAAGGCAAGGGTGTCCGTTATCGCCCTTGTTATTTGTGTTAACATTAGAGATATTATTGGTTAAAATTCGGAATTCGGAAAAAATTAAGGGGATTCAAATTGGAGATCAGGACTATAGATTGAGAGCATTCGCAGACGATCTGGTTGTTACAGTGACCCAGCCAGAGAACTCTGTTGTGGACCTGATGGAGATAATAACACAATATGGGAAGGTTTCTGGATTTAAGGTTAATGTACAAAAAACAAAAATTTTGGCCAAAAACATGACAACACCGCAAAAGGCCCTTTTAGAAGGATTAACTGGATTTGAGATTGTTAAAAGGGTTAAATATTTGGGGGTGATTTTGTCGCCCTCTAATACAAAGCTATATAAAAATAATTATGAAAAATTATCGGGGAAAATTCAAAGAGAATTGGAGAGTTGGAAAAAATTGCAATTGTCTTTGTTGGGACAGATTGCAGCAGTAAAAATGAATGTCCTGCCTAAATTCTTATTTTTATTTCAAATGATACCGATTCTTAAGAAAGATTCTAATCTGGAGGAATGGCAGCGAGGTATCAATAAATTTGTGTGGGCAGGGAAAAAACCACGAGTTAAACTTAAGATTATGCAGGATACTCGTGAGAGCGGTGGCCTTAAATTGCCTAATTTTAAATTATATTATGAAGCTGCTGCATTAGTAGGAATAAGTGACTGGATTAATTTGACGCAAGGGAGGTTATTAAATCTAGAGGGCCACGATTTGTTGTTTGGCTGGCATGCATATTTGTTGTATGATAAGAAGGTAGACAACGTGTTTAGGGTGCATATTTTAAGACAGGCATTGCTGAGAGTTTGGAAGAAGTACAGACATAAGTTAAGTTGCAAGATACCATTGTGGGCAATTCCAAAACACGCAATAGAAAATATACATGCTGGCTTCAAACATGATTTGACTACGTACAAGGAGATTCTCAGTTTGGAAAGAAACGTTTGGTGTTTGAAATCATATAGCCTCTTGCGAGAAGAGAAGGTTGTTCAAAATTGGTTTCAATATACTCAGTTACGGGCCAGGTGGAAAGAAGACCAGAAAAATGGATTTACAATGACTGATGAAAATTTGATAAAGCAAATTAGGAACCAGGGACCAGCACATATCAAACGGATATATCTTGCATTGATAGAGATTGACTCAGAAACAGAGCTTGTTAAGGATTGTATGATAAAATGGGCCCAAAATATCCAGGAAGTCATCACAATGGACACGTGGGAAAAGATTTGGGTGAGGAACGTAAAATTTACACAAGCTCAAAATTTAAGAGAGAATTTTTACAAAATGTTTTATAGATGGCATTTAGATCCTAAAAAGCTTGCAAGTATGTATCCGAATTATCAGCCTAAATGTTGGAGGTGCGGTGATGAAGACGCAACATATTTTCACATATGGTGGACTTGTAAAAAGGTTAAGGCTTTTTGGATAAAAGTCTGGTGGAACATGCAGAAGATTTTTAAACAGAGGTTAAAGTTTTGTCCGCAATTTTTTTTGTTGGGAATAATTACAGATGCTACAGTTGTGGACATCAAGTTGATGTTGAATTTAATTACGGCGGCAAGACTTTTGATAGGCCAATATTGGAAGAAAGAGGAATTGCCGACCATAGAGGAGTGGACTTTAAAGGTTTCCGACCTGGCAGAGATGGCGAAGATTTCGGCCTATTTGAAAGATCATTCGCAAGAACGCTATATTATGGAATGGAGAAAATGGATTGATTTTATCCAGAACAAGTATAGGGTTAAGAGGTTTTATGTAGCATTTGAATAAGTCTTCTTTCGTTTTTTTATTTTTTTTTCTTTTCTTATCTTAGTTTCTTTTTATACATATTTAATATTATTATTATTTGTTTTATCTTATATAAGCTAGAGAGTGATGGATTTTAGAGTTTATAATTGTTAGTATATGATTGTTTATGATTGCTTTTTATACATATACCTTGTATTTAGCTCTGGGAAGTCGGGGGGGAGGGGGGGAAGGGGTTAGGGGGGAGGGGGGGAGGTAGGGAGGGGGGAGGAGGGAGGGGGAAGGGGGGACTCTTAAAGGAAAATTGTATTTTTAAAACTTTTCAATAAAAAAACAAACAAGACACGAACCAAGAAACAGGAGCTTTTCAAGCGGTTGCCTTCAGCAAACCAGCCCTCCCACGCATTCCCCTTTTATACAGTTTAGGGTGTGGCTTCTCTCTGCCTCCTTCCGAGGTGCCCCATTGCCTTCCTCTGTTTACTCCTGATTGACTGCCTCCTGCGTCGGGCGTCCTTGAACAGGGCCAGCTGTGGGTCATCTTCATCCACGCTGTCAGGCTCACACAGCTGGGTCTCCGTCGTGACCAGGTGGGAGGGGCCTGGCTGAGGGCTCTCATCAGCAAGCTCTTCAACACCCCCCTCCTCCTCTGAGTCGTCCAACCCAATTGCCAAACCCACAGGCTGACCCTGAATCACAACAGATGTTACCTCTTTCCTAGCAGTCACTGAAGAGAGGAAACCTATGTATAATGAATAGTGTTGCATAAACTGATAACAAAATGAGACTCGTTCAAGGCACAAATGATCAGGCTCAAATTATCCTGCTCTGGATACATTATGTGAAGGCACAGCTCTCTTGAAAGGCTCTAGGAAAGGTGTAGGGAAAGAGAAAAGCAAGATGACCGGACCAAGTTAAAAAGCCAATCAGTACACCTTTGAGAGACTTGAAAGAACAGATTAAGTTCTATGATCATCATGGAAAACATCTATCTATATTGTTGCTAGGAATCAATCAATTATGATTTAACAATAATTTGGAGATGATAAAGTTGTCGGTTCTAGGAAGCATACTTCAGAGATTGGGTGACACATCTATGGTTTACACTTTCCCTTTAAAATCACATTAGCAGTCTGGATTCTCTTAGATCCAGTACTACAACTACAACCAGGGCTTTTTTTTCTCATTGAACGCTCAGAACGGAGTTCCGGCACCTTTTTTGGATGGAACCTTGTAGGGTAGGCAAGGCGGGTTGTATAACATGTGTGAGTTCCGGCACCTTTTTCTTTTACAAAAAAAGCACTGACTACAACCAATAATGAAAAGCAATTGTATTAAGTTTATATGTTGAATACTTAATCATTTGTGCCTCTATCTGAAGAAGAGAGACCTAGTTATAGGTGGTAGTACTAACTAGACCAGTGATGGAGAACCTTTTAGAGACCGAGTGCCTCAAAACTGTTCCCACCCCCCTGCCCCCCTGCCCCTGCCCCGCCCCCCACTCTGCACTCTGCTCCACCCCGCCCACCCTCAGGGCCACCCACCGCCTCCATGGCCTGCCGCAGCACATTGCCCAGGTGGCCCTGCAGCTTCATGGTGGCCACGCCCTCCACCCATGCCCCGCAGCATCATCTGTGTGCGATGGGGGGTGGAGTCTTGTCCCTGCTGCCCAGCTCCCATGTCGTTGGCTGCGCTGCTCCGTGTGGACCTCACCCAGGGGCAACTCTCCTCTGGGGGGCTGCTGGTGAGGAGGGGGCCATGGGGGGGAGTCAGGGCTGGGGTGTTGGCACATGTGCCCACAGAGAGGGCTCTGAGTGCCCCCTCTGGCATGCGTGCCACAGGTTTGCCACCACTGAACTAGACTATATATACATATGTGCTAGTAACTTGTGGTTTGATTACTGCAATGGACTCTTTAAATCATGTAGCAGTATGAGCAATAGGTAGCCCTTCCATGAGGTGACATATAGAACTGAACATATATTGGCTACCAATTAACTTTTTAAGCTGAATTCAGTGTGCTCAGTTTGGTATATAAACCTGTACTCGGGTTCATTTCAACATATCTGTAGAACTGTCTGTTACTAGGGAATCCATCCCCTATGGATGGATCCTAAAAGAAGCAGTTTCTGCATGTCATGACGTTTGTCTAACATCAACAACAATTTCTGTTCAATCCAATGGCAGAGCCCATGCTCTGGAATAAATTGCTTTTGGGAATGGAGGCAGACCCCCCTTTTTTACTACAGTTTAGAGGAGTGATAAAATTGTCAAGCTCTGGGGAATCAAGAGATTCTGACAGTTCAAATGAGTATTAAAATTTATTGCAAGCTTAAGCTCTCTACAGGAATCTGAACTATTAACAGTCAAGGGAAATTAGCAGGAGCTAAGAAATTCAAGATGGGCTGGACTTAGATGTCTTGTGGGTGCGCAGGGACTCGTAACTTATGAGACATTTGACCCCTCCCTTCGGCTCAGCCTGGTTATCTTCTACAAAAATCCACATCTTTACCTACAGTAAGCCTTTGGGTAAGCTCTCTAGGTAAGCTGCCTACAGCAACATATAAAACTGCAGTGACCTATATCAATACATCAGTTTATACAGCTGTACAATTCTAATACACATTAAAACAGTTATTAAAACCAAAGGCTGAGAAAAATTCTAATTGTTGTGAACACTAAGATGAACATTTAGAAGTATTAAATCTTGCCTCTTTTATCCTAAAGATCCTGAGAACACTAAAGTAGGAGGAAGGTGGGATAAATTTCAATAATGTCTTTTGTCTGCTGTTTAGCTCGCAAAAATTAGAAACTAGAGTTTCTCATAAAACCATGAAGCGTAGTTTTAAGCTATAAGGTAAAGGTAAAGGTTCCCCCGCACATGTGTGCTAGTCGTTTCCAACTCTAGGGGCCGGTGCTCATCTCCGTTTCAAAGCCGAAGAGCCAGCGCTTGTCCGAGGACGTCTCCGTGGTCATGTGACCGGCATGACTAGACGCCAAAGGCGCACGGAACGCTGTTACCTTCCCACCGTAGTGGTCCCTATTTTTCTACTTGCATTTTTACGTGCTTTCGAACTGCTAGGTTGGCAGAAGCTGGGACGAGTAACAGGCGCTCACTCTGTTACGTGGCACTCGGGATTCGACCCGCCAAACTGCCGACCTTCAGATCGACAAGCTCAGCGTCCTAACCCACTGAGCTCGCAAAAATTAGAAACTAGAGTTTCTCATAAAACCATGAAGCGTAGTTTTAAGCTATAGGGAGCAGTAAAATCATCCCACAAATGCAGATGTTTGTAATACGTACAAATATTTGGTTTCCATAAGTTCTGAATGCATGCAAACTGTACTGAGACTGAGCTCATTCTGATCTCTAAAGTCTATTTAGCATGCTCTTAACCCCCACTTGACCTTAGATTGGCAATAGTCTGAAGCAGATTGATTCCAGTCACACCCTCAGTGGGAGATGTGGTGGGTGAAGTTTCCCTATCTAGGAAGTGGCTAGAATACATGTATTTAGTAATTGCTTCTTGAATTTGATAACCATGGTTACCATATGTCAGAGCAGGGCTATTTATCACTAAGAAAACAGAGTAAACAGTAATACAATAGTTCTAAAAATTCTTTGGGGAGTAGGTTTCCAAGCTGTCTACACTTGGGCACCAGAACAAAATGAAGAGCAAAATTCTCAAAAGGCAGCTTTGGGGATTTTGGTATGATGAAGTTTCATGACAAAATTCTTAAGTTTGGAGAGAAATTATGTCACCATACCTTGTGGCTCAAATATACCACAACTTTACAGAAGTTTCATGACCCTGTGTGATCCATGATTAATATATAGTTCATGAACCAAAAATGCAGAATCACTTCTTGTTTTCATATAGGTTAGATAGCTCAGTGTGTGTTTTGCCTCAGGCAACATATATGTCTAATGTACGAGATACATTATTTGGGGGGGCATACACTTTTCATATTGAAAATCAACTGTGTTGAAGACACAGCACTTAGGTACAGCATGCATGGGATTCACATTCAAGAAAGCATTCTCAGAAGGTAATTATATTGGTAAAGAAAGCTAATTGAAAGCCAAGTGTAAAATGGTTCATGAATCATTGAGCCAATTTATGCAGTTCCTAGAGCTCTGTGATACTCTTGCAAGCATGAATCATTGATATTTTCATTTTCTGTGGTAATAAAAGAATAAGTGACTGAAATAGGTGATCATCCCCTAAAAAGCAGCATCTGTTGGTGCCCAATTATTTCATAAAAATATGTGTGACACTATACATGTACACTCTATGGAATTGTTTTTCAATTAATAATGAAATGAAAATGACATCATAGGTCAAAGATGCCTAAACTTCATTATCAGGAAGAAACAAAGGGTTTGTGATTTATTGTTTGAATCTTCTGCTATAAACTTGAAATAATGCTTTTAAATTTCAGAATTTTACAGTCAGTGACACAGTCATTAGTTCTTATAACTGAATTTTCTCAATGTAATATTCATTGGTATCTCTGAGAGTCCTCCAGTACTTACTGTACGTCTTGTGCTAGCACAAGTTCATTTTCAAAGATCCTCAGATCTTTATAACAAGTGTAGTGAGAAGTCTTCTTAAGTGACTGATTATGTCCCTCTCCAACAGCTATTTTGTTATTTCTCATCTTTTTCTTCCATTAGGCACAAGGTCTGAACTCCAGAGGCAAATAAGCTTGAGACTCATCAAAAGAAAGTCAATTATACAGTATTTAATTTGTTGTTATAATATTCTAATTTCCAGATGTAGGGAAGGAGTGTTGTGGGATTTTCTGTTCATGTGCTAAGATAACTTGTCTGGATTTAAATTAAGTAATTTAAATCCTACTTATAACTGAGAGCTACTTTTGTTGAGTGGTTAAGGTACAAAGCTAAAAACTGAGACATCATGAGTCCCGTCTTAGTCATAAAAGCCAGTCGGATGACCTTGGGCCTGTCATCTGTCTCAGCCCAACTCAACTCACAATGTTTTTGTTGTGGGCAAAATAGGAGGAGGAAGGTATGTTATGGATATGTTCGCTGCCATGAGTTATTTGTAAAATAACTAAGGCAGGATACAAATAAATCTATAAATAATCTTAACTATCATGACAGTGGGGCCATTGGTGCTTACAACATTGTGTTCAATATCTCTATTCATATTTCTGAAAAGAACTGATACTTACAGCAAATTGTTTTCCATGTAGATCTTGAATTCGTAGTATCTTGAGAAGCTATCCCATTTGTTCAGAAACTTCCTTACAACACAACCACTACAGACATGGCATGTCTAAATTTATATTAACATTTCCTCTTTTTTCAAGTTAATGGAGTTTTGACCATTTTTCCTCTGTCCTTGAATACCAAAGATGTCTGCTTAATGTTCACAAAACAGTTCTCTGAGCGCTGCTGATTACTTCACTAGCTTCAGTCATACAATAATTCCATAATCAGACTATATGATAGCTTGATTTAGTGACAATTTAATCAAAGCGTTACTGAAAGGTGTAATTTAATAATTAAAATTTGCATTAATCCAACTTCATTACATTGTTTTGGCTAATATAGAAAAGTTCTTTGTTTAGCACAAGATATTCAATCAAAACTATCCCACAGTGTATAAAACACAAATACACCAAATACAGAACAAACAATTAATATGCTTGGTTAAAAATTTATATTTTTATTAACCTTATTTTAATATATGACATAAATCAGTAATAGATTAGGTATAAATGTACATTGCAACCAAGTACTATAAAGTTAGAATGACAAGGCAGATACCTTAGTATGATTGTATATGGCTGTGTACTAGGAGTCCTAGTAAACAGCCACTTACATATGAGTCAGCAGTGTGCTGCAACTGCCTAAAAAGCCAAGGCAATCATAGGCTGCATCAACAGAGGAATAGTACCAAGTTCATGGGATGTGCTTGATAAGACCATACTTGGAACATTACATCCAGTTCTAGTCACCACAATACAAAAAAATATTGAGATACTAGAAAGAGTGTAGAGAATAACAAGTAGGGGTCTGGCTAAAACAAGATGAATAGTTGCAGGAACTAGGTATGACTACTCTAATGAAGAGGAGGACTAGGAATGACATTATAGCAGTCTTTTAATATTTGAGAGGCTGTTATAAATAATACTGGGACAATCTATTTCCCAAAGTATCTGAGGCCAAGACAAGAAGTAATGGATGGAAACTAATCAAAGAGATGTTAAACCTAGAACTAAGGAGACAGTGAGAAAAATAATCAGTGAATGACTTGCTTTCAGAAGTTATGAGTGCTCCAACACTGGGGATTTTTAAGAATAGATTGGACAGCCATTGGTCCAGAATGGTATAGGGTCTTTTGCTTGGGAAGGGGGTTGGACTAGAAGACTTCCAAGGTCCCTTCCAACTCTGTTCTTCTGAATTCTGTATTTTAACTTTTTCTACAGTTGCTTGTCATCCAGAGACTTGATGACATTCTTGTAACATCTACCATAGTAATTACTCTAGACAGGGTTTCCCAAAATGACTTGTTTATATTTTTGTAGCTTATGTATTACATTATTGTAAAATCCTATAGAAGTAGCTCAGTCTGCTATCCTCTATAAATGCTAGGTTTATTTTTCCAGTCCCATCCATGAAAGTTGTTGGCTCTGTTGTCTGTGGATACATAGTGATGGACATTATCATCAATTGGGAAAAGCTGATGTGACTTATGAACAAATATTGGTATTAATGAGTAAATACATTAATACACACTGAGGGAAAGATATCTCATGGAAATGCACACTGTTAAAAGAAATAGCCAAAAAATATAACACAACGAAGTTTTCTCCAAAGCGTAGTTTAGATTTAAAACCAGAGTATATACTGATTTCTTACTTTCTAAGCAGAAGCCATTCATGAGATCTGGAAATAGTCAATATCTCTCTGGGGGACTACATAATGTTGTCTGCCTAAAGAAGATGGTAGTGATCCTTCTGCTGAAAAGACCCTCATTGGGCACCAGTTATGACCTTACTTCCACCAAGATGTCCTCATGACCATCCCCTTACTTACACTCTAATCAGTACCCAATTGAATTACCTTAATATGCTTTACATGGGCTGACTAAGAAGCCAGAGTTGTTACTGTTATGTATCCAAGTCATCTGCATAGCAACAGCCACCAGGGGGCATTGGCCTGGACGGTTTTGGCGGGAAACCCAGTTTCGGCGGGAAACCTAGGGCCAACCCCATTGGCTGGTTGCCTACCTGGCTGGGTATTTAAAGAGGCCAGGTAGCCCTTGTTCTGGAGTACGCTACCCCCCCCAATAAAGAGCTGAACACGGCTGGTGTCCGGCTGGTGTCTCTTCCTTGCGTCGGACCCACTACATTACAGTGGCGACGAGGATGGGATTTGCTGCCGACAAGGAGCTGAAGTCACTTGGGGAGCACACCACACGCTGAAGGAAGGAGGAATCTTCCCTTCCTCCCAACGTGACCACCAGCCACCGCCAACCGGCCACCGCAAGACACCGGCTCAGGCCACCACGCTAGCAACGGAACCACACGTCGCAACGACCGACGGGACAATGGCATGAGCTGGGCAACCCCGCGAGTTCAACACCCGCCACCCAGAGAAATGGGCCCGGTACCTGTCGCACGTCGAGCTGTACATGAGATTTAACCAAATCTCGGAAGACGGCTTGAAAGTGGCAGCCCTGCTCTGCCTGGGCGGACCAGCACAGGTTACTGGATAAAAAGGCAGCAAACCTGTTTGCTCCAGAAGCCATCGATACCGTCTCGTACCGGGACCTCGTAGCTAAGCTAAATGCCAATTTCTGGCCCCGCAGATCCAAGCTGGCTGCCCGAGCCCAGTTCGAGAGGGGGAACCAGCGGCCCGATGAGTCCGGGGCCGATTTCATCGCCGCCTTATGAGAAGCCGCCATCGCCTGCAAGTCCTCAAATTTGGAGGAGCGGCTACGAGACAGGCTGGTTTGCGGCCTACGGGACACAAGGCTGCAGGAATGCCTGTTCAAGAGGGAGGAGGTTTCACTCCAGGAAGCCCAGGACACCATCCTGGCCCACGAGGCAGCCTGCGGGGCCGTCCAGGCCATCCAGGAAGCCAACCCCAGCGGCCTGGCAGCCAGCGTCCACCAGCAGGTCACCTCAGACGAGGGCGGAAAAAGCATCGACCTCCTCCAGCGGAAGGCGACCCATGACCATCGAGGCGGACGCCCAGACAAGCCCAAGCCCTCTAGCAATGCTACCAACCCACAGAAGTGCGCAGGGTGTGGTGGAAACCATGTGCGCAGCCTCTGCAAGTTCCGGTCGGCCACGTGTCGGGCCTGCAAGAAAACAGGCCACATAGCCGTGGTCTGTCATAGCCGCCGCCCTCGAGAGGAGATCCACGAGCTGCAACTGGAGGAATCGCCGTTCGAAGGTACTGGGGCCCCGACCAAAACGCGAATTGGCTATGTTGAGAGCCGGCTGGCCATCTATCACACGGGTAGCCGCCGGCTGCTTAGACCCAAAATTAGATTAACAATCCACTTGCAAGGCGTTCCTTGCAGCATGGAGCTTGACTCCGGATCCGTGGTCTCCATCATTTCGGACCAGACCCTTAACTACATTAACAGCCGGAGCAAGCAGAGGATTAAATTACGGCCTACAAATTTAACCCTGACCGACTTCCAGAATTCGCCGGTCAAGGTAAGGGGGGAGGCCACCGTTTCGGTGGGGTTTAAGGGTCGCGAAGAGCACCTGGAGGTTGTAGTGGTAGAGGGCCAGAGAGCCAACCTAGTCGGTCTAGACTGGTTTGAGGCCCTGGGAATCACAGTCTCCGGGATCCACCAGATCCAGGGAGACTCCGTCGAGGCCGTCTGCAAGGAGTTCGCAGACGTCTTCAATGGGACGCTGGGCAGGTACACAGGGCCCCCATCTCATTCAAGCTAAGCCTGAACGTTCCCCCCATTAGGGTCCGGCCGTGGCAAGTCCCCTTCATGCTCAAACACAAAATCGAGTGTGAGCTGGATAAGCTGGTGGCCCAGGGAATCTTAGAGCCTGTAGATGGGGGGGAGTGGGAAACCCCAATTGTCACCCCGCTCAAATCCAACGGGGAGATAAGGATCTGCGCCGACTACAAGTGCTCGGTGAACTGTGCCCTGAACCCGCACGCTTACCCAGTTCCCACGGTCAGCCACGTTCTCGCTTCCCTCCAAGGCATCGCCATTTTGCAAGGCTCGATCTTGCGCAGGCATACCAGCAACTCACGGTTACTAGGGCAACAGCTGACATTCAGACTATAGTAACACACAGGGGAGCGTTCCGAGTGAACAGGCTGCAGTTCGGGATCAGCGTAGCTCCTGGCATTTTCCAGGAAATTATGGAGAAAACACTCAGGGGCATCCCAGGAGTCTGCCCTTATTTTGATGACATCCCGATTGCAGGAGCATCAGCAGAAGAGCTGGCAGGTAGGCTGAGGGAGGTGCTATCCAGGCTGCGCACAGCTGGCCTCAAACTAAACAAGGAGAAATGCAGCATAGGTGTTCCCTCCACAGAATTCTTGGGATTCAGGGTAGATGCCAAGGGAATCCACCCCACAGTGTCCAAGGTGAGGGAAATCAAACCGGCACCCACATTCAAGAGCAAGGCAGAGCTACAGGCATTCCTGGGCCTGCTAAATTTCTATCATACATTTCTCCCACACAAGGCAGCCATTGCAGAGCCACTTCACAGGTTACTGGATAAAAAGGCAGCATGGGCCTGGACTTCCGTCCACAAGCAAAACTTTAGAGCATTAAAAGCACTGCTGTCTGACAAGTCCACAGTAACACACTTCATAGAGACAAAGCCCATATGCATCGTGTGTGATGCATCCCCTTATGGTGTGGGCACAGTACTCAGTCACCTCGAGCCTAATGGGGCTCAAATCCTCAAGGACGCTGTCTGGAGCAGAGAGGAACTACGCCCAAATTGACAGGGAAGCCCTGGCAATCGTGGCCGGAATCAAGAAGTTCCACGATTATCTGTATGGCAGGGAGTTCACTGTCTACACAGACCACAAGCCCCTGCTAGGCCTATTCACCACGGACAAGCAGACCCCCCAAATACTGTCCCCCAGAATGCTCCGGTGGTCCATCTTCTTTGCAGCTTACAATTGCAAGCTGGTGCACAAGCCAGGGAAGGAGATGGGCCATGCAGATGGCTTAAGTAGGCTACCCCTTGACACCACTGAACCAGACCCGGCACCAGCAACGCAGATCCTAGCTCTGCAGGAATTACCAGAATGCCCAGTTCATGCCAAGGACATTGCCAGCAACACAGCCACTGACAACATCATGAGCAGGGTACACTCATGGGTTTGCACAGGGTGGCAGGACAATTCCCCGGGGCCTGAGTTCCAGGCCTATTTCACCAGGCGTTACGAGCTCTCCACGCACAGGGGTTGCCTCTTCTGGGGAAGCAGGCTCATTATCCCCACCGCAGTCCGGGGCAGGGTATTGGAATCATTACATAAGGGACACCCGGGGGTGGTTAGGATGAAGGCGCTGGCCAGAAGCTACCTCTGGTGGCCGGGGCTGGACAAGGACATTTAGGAACGGGTCAAGGCCTGTTACACATGCCAGAGATCCAGGCCAGAGATGCCACATGCACCAGTACACAGGTGGGAGGCCACACACACACCTTGGTCCCGCATCCACATTGACTATGCAGGGCCATTTCAAGGCCAACTGTTCTTAGTAGTAGTGGACAGCCACTCCAAGTGGCTGGAGGTAGTCCCTGTTCCCAACATGACCTCAGCTAGGACAATCCAGGTGCTCAGAGCTCTCTTTGCCACACATGGCCTCCCCGATGTCATTGTATCAGATAACGGGCCTCAGTTTACCGCTACTGATTTCCAGGCATTCTTGAAGGTGAATTGGATTAGGCACACCACCTCTGCGCCCTTTCATCCATCGACTAACGGGCAAGCTGAACGGATGGTAAGGACGACCAAGGACACACTCCGGCGCATCATCAGCGGGGACTGGCATCACAGACTGGCAAAATTTCTACTTGCCCAACACACTACACCATGCGTTGCTACCGGAAAGAGCCCAGCAGAACTTTGATGGGGACGGCGTCTCATCACCAAGCTGGACCGTTTACACCCGGACCAAGTAGCAGCAGAAACGGATAGGCCACCATCATCATCAGCAGCACACAGGGTTCTCAACGTGGGGGACCTGGTCTGGGCAAGGAACTATGGGGCAGGGCATCCATGGATTCCGGGGACAGTGGTTGAGAAAACAGGACCCCTCTCTTACATCGTGGGGGTGGAGGGGGACAGACACATAAGGCGACACATCGACCAGCTCAGAGGAAGGGTCCCTGAGTGCACCACACACGCCCAACAGGATAGCCATGCCCCGGAGGTCAGCCCAACTGGAAACAACTCAGAACTGGAACCAGAGGAGGAGGGCCTCCTGCAACCAGCTCTGCTCAACCCAGCACAGAGGCTTCACGAGCCGGCTGTCCAAGTCCCGGGCCAAGCCACACCCAGATGGTCCACCAGGCCCCACAGGACACCTGCCTATTTAGCGGACTATGTGTGCAAGTGACCACCCCACAGTTGCATTGTATTAACACACAGTGTATATAGTTATAATATTGTTCTATAGTTGTTATGTGGTTCTTCTCTAAGGGGGGAGGGGTGTTATGTATCCAAGTCATCTGCATAGCAACAGCCACCAGGGGGTGTTGGCCTGGACGGTTTTGGCGGGAAACCCAGTTTTGGCGGGAAACCTAGGGCCAAGCCCATTGGCTGTTCGCCTACCTGGCTGGGTATTTAAGGAGGCCAGGTAGCCCTTGTTCTGGAGTATGCTACCCCCCCCAATAAAGAGCTGAACACGTACTCTGGCTGGCGTCTCTTCCTTGCATCGGACCCACTACATTACAGTTACACAGGCCAATCAATGAGACTAACATCTATTCTGAAATTGGTCATTAATTTCCAGTAAACTTCGGGGACCAATTCATAGTGGTGATTATCTCCTTTAAAGTTTTCATAGTGCAACAACAGGATGAAATATTCAATGCCTTATCAAAATTGAATCTGCCTATTCCATTCAGTTATTTAGAGAACTTCAATTGGAGGTTCTCATTCCACAAGGATCATGGAATAAAGGTCAGGTGACAGGCATTTTCAGAGTGGTGTCCCTATTATATAAAATACTCTTCCCTTGAAGATATGAACAGCTCTTATTCTACATGCATTCAAAACACTAGCAAAACAGCATTGATCCAACAGATACTTGGTCCTTAGGATAATTTAACTGAATTTTTTCTGTCATGTATTTGATTTCCATTAATGATTTATCTTGATTATGAATGATTTCTAGTGATCTTATTTTGATTTTTTTGTAACATGCCCATTCCATTCAGGTTTGGGTAGGCTAGAAACATTATTAAATAAATAGATAAATGTGGTCTTCTTACATCTTTGATTGCTTTCCTTCAAGCCTACCATTTCAACATGTTAGAAATTTGGGAGCATGAATTATAGCAGTCAACTATTTAATAATTGATTACCCATTACAATGAGAACAAAGTCAGTGCACAGTATTAGGGAGTTATTATCTGTCCATGGAGAACTACATCTAGTTGGACTTTCTATTAAAAAGAATTGTCAATAACTAACAATGGACTGTGCAACCTTGGACAAAGGCACTCTTTTGTTCTTTCTTTTTTCTTATGGTCTACCGTGACCTCAAGTCTACTCTTACATAATTAGATTTACTACTTTTATTACCATCAGAGCAAAGGGTCCAGATAATCTAGTATTCTGAGTACAAGTAAAGGTGAAGGCAATTATCCTCTCTATATACAAAGTACCTGATCTGTCCTTTATGCCTGGAGAAAGGGGATATCCACAACTGGACACTGTTATCATTAAGAACAACTGAACCTGTCTTGAAACTGTCTCATCTATAAGGGCATCCACTGCTGCTATCAACCTTGCCAATTCAAGTAATCTGTATTTTTATTTCTGTTTTGACATATCATACCCCTATGTATTATTTTTCAAAGTATATATAATATTCAAATTAAAAGCCTGTTTTTAAAATAAATCCAAAACGATGGATAAGTCCTGTTGTATATACAGCTTGACATAACTAAAACACCAAGGTCATTCTGACCTGCCATGTAAGAGAACATTGTTTGCTCTGCAAAAATGAAAGAAAAAAGGAGGAACCAAACTGAGTCATGTTTTAGTCAGCAATTCAAAAATTAAGGGAATGTTTTGAGAAATGAAATTAAAAATACATTATAATAACTGAGGAAAAGCTGATCATTAAATATGTCCTGTAGTTCAAACCCAGCTGGAGCACTGATTCTTCTCTTTTCCTAATCATTTATTTTAATTGCAGGGGTGCTAGGCTCTCTGTAGTTCAGAGGTTTTCTGACATCCTTTACTCTGAAAGAACTAATTACCAGGAACAAAAAAACTGACCTTAAAGTACAGTTCATGGCCGCCTCAAAGACATACTTTCGAAAATGTGCAGAAATTGAATGCTGTCTGAAGTTGGCAAGGATTGTATAATCTTTGTAGCGTTGCTTAGCCTGTGTAATATAGTCTTCTATTTAAATTTCTTCTATGGTATATAGCAGGGGTGTCAAACTCAATTTCATTGAGGGCCGCATCAGCATTGCGGTTGCCCTCAGGGGGCCGGGTGGGTATGGCCTGGGTGGGCGTGGCCTACTGGGTGGGCGTGGCTAGAGTGCGCATGGCCTACTGGGTGGGCGTGGCCAGCTCTACATCCTTCGCATCAAGGGTGCCTATGGGGGCCTGGGCAGGAGTGGGACAGATCTGAGAGTCTCTGGCAGAAGGAGGGTCTCTGGGCCAGGGCCAAGGCAGTGGGGGCCGTTCCCTCACTATTTCCAGGATGGCTTCGGGGGCCGCATGAAACCACTTTGCGGGCCGGATCCGGCCCCCGGGCCTTGTGTTTGACATGTCTGGTATATAGGAACCCCATTTGCCAGATGAGTGTATTTTAAGTTTTTACTAGCTTTATTTCACACAAGAGAAATAAACAGAAAGTCAATTTGACATGTAAACAGTTGGTGAGCCATTCACAAACAGGTCTCTGTGAAGATTTTGTGGGGAAAAATCTCACAAATCCAAGGAGAGAGTAAGTTAGTCTTTATTATATTATTATCCACAGCTGCATGAATTGGCTTTTCAAATGGGGAATAATTAACGGCAACTATTTTTATATAGTTAAAGAGAGATGATGAGAGACAGAGTTTAATAATAGCAAATATAAAATCTACTTGTTCTCTATTCTTGAAAAATAAATTATTAACATTCAAGCCACTCACAAAATTTTAACTAGTGAACTTATCCCCCTCCCCTTTTTAAAATTAGGAAACATTTAATATTTAATTACATATTTGAGTTAGCAATAGGACTCCTTTTGACATAGGGCACATCTGGGATTTGGTTATGGGCACTCTTTTGCAAACTGTATGTTGAAGAGTACTTGCCACTCACAAAATATGTGCTATGGGAATATGGCTGTGAAAAATAATTAATTCCTCAGAATTTTACCTTCTGCCACCTGCCGCACCTTTCTCTCTCAGGATGCTCTTTTCTATACAGGTTGTATAATTACAAACAATGCCCAAGGCTGCAGGCAGTCCTCTGCTGATTTGAGGACTTATCCCAAGGATCCCACTGGACTTTCTCAAATTCCATAACAAAAATGGTGGCATTGGATTTTATATCCAGAATTGGGATTTTTGTTAAGAGAGGGGAAAATCCCTTTTATCTCCTCCACGGATAATTGAGCAAAACTAATAAAAAAGGACCATTTCCTGATACATTGGTGCTGTTTTATTGCTAAACAGTATCTACCCATTTTCTATTGCTTCTGTTTCCAGTCGTCGCCATAACCTAATATAATAGGCAGCATTTTTTTTCCACAGTGAAGCTGCTCTCATTGGAGTTAGAATAAGAGTGCTTGTGGGAAAAATGCTACTTTAGCATACCTACACTTTGTCTCAGTCATGGGCTAGAAATGAAAGGAAGGAACATCACAGAATTATGACAGAAAAAGGAAAACATGCCAGACCATGTTTTTGCCATGATTGAATGTAACTGTGGTGAGGGTTATGTTGCTTTTCCCTGCCTCAATCTCCTTTCTCCTCCTCTGGCTCATGTTTCTTTTTGCTTGATGTTTATTTGCACTTTCCTCTGTCATGTTGTCAACTTATACTTTCCTTCAGCTGAATTCACTTATTCTTGTTCCCTTTAGTCCCTTGCCTTTACCACTCTCTGTCTCTCTTGTCCTCTTTTGCTCTTTCTCTCCTTGCAGAAAATCAAAAGGATGTCCTATTCCACGTTCATTTTACTACATTGCAGTACAAAATGCTAGTCTATAGGCACATTCAATTTTAATTTTCAAGGAAAAAACAACAACTTTGCTTTGAATAGGCTCCATAAGTTTTTAGGGGGAAAATTTAAATCCAAATTCCTGTAAGATTATCGCAAATAGCATGGGGAAGAGTTTTGGGGCAGGAGAATTGAGCAGGATGAGAGAAGGAGGAGGGTTTTTTTTAGGAATAGAGGATAAATGAAAGCATAAAAGAACTGAAAGGAAGAGGAAGGGTAAAGAGAATTAAAGGCAAGTGGAAGGCAAGAGTGGGGAGGAAGAAGTCAAAGAGAGGGGAAAGACAGCAAGAAGGGAGGCATGAAAGAACTGACAAGGATGAGATGCAGAGAAAAAGAGAAGAGAGCAAGTACAAGACACAAATAAGTATGGAGATGACAGCAAGGATAGAACGACAGAAGTGAGAGACGATAGGAAGAAAAGATATAGATAGTAAGGTGCAAGAACTTATGATTAAGAGGCACAACGGACCATGAGGTATGATAAGTAAGAAAACTACAGCAGTGAGCAGCAAGAGATAACTGCAAAAAGAAATAATAGAAAAAGAGCTTGGGTTGGCCTATAGTCAACAAAAAGTCAAGGAGGGTCTGGAGGTATCTTTTTTAACAGTAAATTTTATTAAAACACATAAGCTTGTGTGAACTGCAGCTTACTTCATCAGAAATATCTGATGAATTTTGTGGATACCAGGCAGATTATAACAACTGAACAGGAATAATAGGAACAAAGGAACCATTACTCAGCCTGCATTTAGATGCACTTGATATAGACTGCTGGAGAAAGTTTTAAATGTTCACACTAGAATCTACTGATTGTTGGGAAGATTTCATTCTGCCTGTAACAATTGAAAGACTGACAACAATGAAGAAGTAAGCAAACATTGGATTAAAAAAACAAACAGCAATTACTTGGAATCATTTCCATCCCTAGCTAAATTATGGTTCAATAAAAGAGAAAAACCTGAAGATATTAGCAATAAAAGTAGATCCCTAGTTTCAAAATCTTGCATAAATTCCAGGATAGATAGATAGATAGATAGATAGATAGATAGATAGATAGATAGATAGATAGATAGATAGATAGACAGACAGACAGACAGACAGACAGACAGACAGACAGACAGACAGACAGACAGACAGATATTGAAAAAGATGTTTTGGATGTGACTCTAATAATCCTGGGGAAAAAAGAGCATCAACTATTTGGTGAATCTTCGGTAATAAAAAAAGTAATAAAACTTATTAAAGTTACAATTATATACAACTGGTACAATGATAAATTACATATTTTAATAATTATTATGAAACACTATAAAAGTATAATTTCTGCACATTAGATAATCATACAATACCATGGTTAATATATTGTGGTTAATGCATTATCTTCAGTCTTATTGTAAAGGACAAATTTAGATTTTTACAGAGCATGAGAAAATCTCAGTGTATAACTTATCTCAGACTGCACCATACTAAGTCCTTGAATCAATAAGTAATAACTAATTCTTTGTGCTAATAATTAGCATTAGGATCTCTCAGGAGTAATACAAAAAATATCAATTAAAAAAGGACGCTATCTTGCAAAGGCTTCTTTAATCAAGTTAGAGCTAATTCACACATGTTGCTAACCTTAAAAGCAAATAGGGTTAGATTACATCTCTGGGCTGAATTAATATATATGAGGCCATCAAGGATCATGTTGTCTAGTCTTACCCATTACCACTATTTGTAAGTTATATTGGAAGGATTTGTATCCTAATATACGAAATATAAATTAATGCAGTATGGACATACAAATATGATCAGAAATTGACAGTCCTGGATTCCGATTGAAGATGGCGCTGCCTTGGGAGGGGAGGCGATAGACGGCCGTTTTTCAGGCCTCCTGCGATGATATTCTGCTGTTTCCAGCCCCGGAGAGAGTGGGAGAAGTGGAGGGGGCATCTTCGGAGGCGAGGTGTGGTGCGACCACCTCGCTGGAAAAAAGAAAGCACCCCGAGGATCCGGAGGCTTGAAAGAGGGCCGCGGTTTAGCAGCCCCAAAGCCAATGATTCGGCAGTTTGAGAAGAAGCAGGGAAGCAAGAAAGAGTGGAAGTGAGTTTAAAGACTTTCCGAGTGAGCGCGCCAGTGGGGCACTAAGCAGAAGTGAAAGGAGCGGCAGCCAGTTATCGGGGGTGGTTTTGGCATTTTTTTTTACCCCTTTTGTTTTCTGCTGCCGTGGATCTGAATGCTGATCAGAGGCTTAAATGGACTTGTTTACGAATATGACATGATTGGTGGAAGCTTCTTCTCCCCTGAAAAAGCTAGCGCACTGATTTACGAACTTATAGAAATCCTGCTTTAAACTGACGGATATTGATGTGATTTTTTCTTTTTTTTTCTACCTAAAGAGCGGAAGTAAAATTTGTTTACAGAACGGGTTTAGATAAGTTCTGGCAGAAGACTTATTAGAAGGAAGTACGGGGTTATTGGTAGTTTAGGGTTGGCCCCGACAAGTTTGTGATAAAGTATCTGGGAAGGAGTTAACCTGTGGTGTACAGTAGTGTGGAGAAACCTCCTGGGACAAACTGAAATGTCTTTAATGATGACCTCAACTAAAACCTTAAAGAAGGCCCCCGCCTTGACAGCAGTGGCCTTTCCGGTTACGACACCACCAGGGGTTAGGAAGTCTACGGAGAGCTTATCGGCGACAGAAAAATCTGCTACAATTCAAGGGATTTATATGATGTTACAAAATATGCAGGACATAATGGAGAGGAATTTCAACAGCCTGAGGGCTGAGTTGGGGGACATGAGAGAGGAGATGAAGGAAATTAAAGGAAAATTGGGTGTAGTCCAGGTGACCCTGAATACGCATGAAGAGTGAATAAAAATAGTAGAAAAGGACTCTGAGAATATGGAGAAGTGGATGGAGAAATGGGAGCACAGGTGCACGCAAGCATCCAAGAAGCTGGAAGATGATTTGGTGTACCTGGAGATGGAGAAAGCGGCCTTTTTTTGCGCTTCCAAAATGTGACAAAAGACAGAGAAGAACAGTTGGAAGAAGTGGTAGGAGAAATGATCGCAGACCTGGTGGGGAAAGAGAAAAAAGAGGTTCGGTGCGATATTGATGAGGTCTTTCGAGTTTATACTAATTATGCCAGGCGATACAGCCTCCCTAGGGAAGTGCACGTTAGGTTTACCAAAAAGGTGCTTAGAGATGAAGTGCTCTATAGAGCTAGAGACCAACCAATTCAGTATAAAGGCCGTCCGGTCACAATTCTTAAGCAACTACCAAGAAGAGACCAAGAGCAACATCAACACTATCAATTTGTTACTTCGCAATTGAGAAAAAAAAGTGTGGCATATAAATGGCTGCTTCCAGAGGGGCTTCTGGTGATGTGGGAAGACTGAAAGATAAAGATTGAGAGTCTACGAAACGCACAAGATTTCTATAAAATTTTTGCGGGACTAGCGATCAGGAGAGTGATGGAGAAGTGGAGAGTAGAAGTCAGAGGGAGGAGAGGAATCCGGGGGGAGTGGAGGGGGGAGGGGGGGAGGGGGGTGGAGAGGGAAAGGGAGAAGAATACAAGAGAGTAACTAGACAGACTCCCACATCTAAGGCCCCACGTAAGTAAGGATGTGTCAAGGGGTGAATTTTCTGACGCTCAATGTTAATGGTCTTAATTCTCCTGTTAAGAGAAAAAATATCTTAACTAGATTAAGGAAATGTGGAGCCGATGTATTATGGAAACTCATATTAAGAAATGCCAAACTAATCTGTTGAATTATCCTAAACTAGGGAAATTATTTGTAGCGTCTGCTGAGGAGAAAAAGAAGGGTGTAGCAATGTATGTTAAGGAGTACTTGTGTCCTAAAGAGTTATGGGCGGACCCGGAGGGGAGAAGCCTGATGTTGGAGATAGAAATGGTGGGAAGCAAAGTGTTACTGGTAGGCATATATGCACCCAATAATAATCAGGGAGACTTTTTCCAGAAAATATATCGGAAAATATTAGACCTGGTGTATGAGCAGATGTGTCTCTTGGGGGACTTTAATGCAGTGGTAGATAGGGCTAAGGATTACAAAACAGGGAGGGTTGATTTGAAGAAGAAAAAAGGAAAAGATAGGAGAGTCTTGCCCAAAGTATTTAGGGATATGTGCGAAGAATTTGGCCTTAGGGAGTTATGGCGTGAGATTAACCCGGCCTCTCAACGTTATACCTACTATTCCCCCAGGCATAACTCGTGGTCTAGGTTGGATATGGTATGGTTGTCGGATGGGCTGATATCTTATGCGAAAGATGCCATGATTTTGACGAACGAATGGGCAGATCACAACCTGATGGCTATTATGTTGATAAGGGGGAGTAGAGTGCGGAGTAGATGGATGATGAACCTGGAGGCTCTAAAGGATACGGTTTTTGTACAAAAAAATTAAACAAGAGATGAGCCTGTTTTTTTTAGAAAATAGGATGGAAAGGGTGCCCCTACGGATAGTTTGGGACACGGCTAAAGCTTATCTGAGAGACTTGATAATAAAACAGATGGCAGTTAAATGTAGGAAGGAGAAAAGTAGGAGGGAAATTGCTGAGCAACTTACTAAGGCAGAGAAGGCTCTTCAGGTAAATCCACAGAAAGTGTATGGGAAGGAGCAGGTGGATTTTTGGAGGCATAAACTCAACCTTGTGGATCAAGAGAAAATAGCACGTCAAATTAGGGTGGTGAGGCAGAACTATTTTGAATATGCCAATAAGCCAGGGAGATGGCTTAGCTATAGAATAAGAAAAGAGAAGGAAAGTAGAAGAATTGATCAGTTAGAAGATAAGAGGGGGACACTGATAGGGGATAAAGAAGGGAAAGAAAAGGTAGCGACTGAGTTTTTTACCGAATTATATCAGAAAGAAAAGGTTCCTGAGGAGAGGATTAAACAATACCTGATGGAGTCAGACCTTCCTAAGTTACTTCCTAATGAGAAAGAGGCCTTAGATCAGGAGATAACAATAGCAGAAATTGAAAAAGCAGTAAGACAACAGAAATGTCAAAAAAAAAACCAGGCACTGACAGAATTCCTGCAGAATTGTATGAGGTATTAGTGGAAGCGCTTGGAAAACATATGAAAGATCTATTTAATGAAATTTTGGATAAGGCTATAGTCCCGGAAACTTGTTTGGAGGCAAATATTAGTTTGATCCCTAAGGATGATTCCCCTTCAAAACATATTAAAAACTATAGGCTAATATCCCTTCTTAATTCAGATTATAAAATATTTGCGACAATAATTGCTGATAGATTAAAAATTTACTTAAACCAATTATTATTTATTATTATTATTTATTAGATTTATATACCGGCCTTCTCCCGAGGGACTCAGGGCGGTGTACAGGGCAATTAAAATATGACATACAAAAGTTAAAAATAGATTAAATTAAATTTAGCCCCAAACAAAATAAATTAAATTATGAAATTTAAAACCCCAATCCCTCAGTCCAGGCCGGCAAGCTCGAATAACCAGGTTTTCAGGTCACGGCGAAAAGAGCGAAGGTCGGGAGCCATCCGGAGCTCCACAGGCAGCTGATTCCAGAGGGCAGGCGTGCCCACAGAGAATACTTTCCCCTTGGGGACCACCAGCCGGCACTCCCTGACCAACAACACCCTGAGGAGACCCTCTCTGTGGGAGCGCACGGGGCAATGGGAAGTTGATGCCAGCAGCAGGTGCTCCCATAAATAATCAGGACGCATGCCATTTAGGGCTTTATAGGTCATCACCAGCACCTTGAATCTCACCCGGAGGACAACTGGGAGCCAATGCAGCTCGCGGAGAAGAGGTGTTACATGGGAGTATCGGGAGACCCCCATCACAACTCGCGCGGCCACATTCTGCACCAGCTGAAGCCTCCGAATGGTCCTCAAGGGCAGCCCCATGTAGAGAGCATTGCAGTAGTCCATTCGAGAGGTCATGAGCGTATGAGTGACTGTACGTAGGGCATCTCGGTCCAGATAGGGCCACAACTGGGGCACCAGGCGAACCTGGGCAAAAGCCCCCCTGGCCACGGCTCCTATGTGATGTTCCAAACTCAACTGTGAGTCAAGGAGGACGCCCAAGTTGCGAGCCCTATCTACGGGGGGTAACACCTCACCCCCCCATAGTTAAAGATGGAATAGGCTGGATTTCCCGAGATGCCAAGTCGAAGCCTGTTCCTCCCCATCCAGACCTGAACCACCTCCAGGCAGTGGGACATCATGTCGAGGGCATCACTGGGTTGGTTTGGGGTGGAGATGAAAATCTGGGTATCATCAGCATACTGGTGATACCCCACCTCCAAACCACGAATGATCTCACCCAGCGGCTTCATATAGATGTTGAACAGGAGGGGCGAGAGGACCGACCCCTGAGGAACTCCACAAACGAGAGGCCTCGAGGCCGACCTCTGCCCTCCTGCCAATACCGACTGCGAACGACTCAGGAGGTAGGAGGAGAACCACTATAAAACAGTGCCACCCACTCCCAACCCCCTGAGGCGCCGCAGTAAGATACCATGGTCGATGGTATCGAAAGCCACTGAGAGGTCTAATAGGACTAGGACAGAGGAGAAACCCCTGTCCCGAGCCCACCAGAGATCATTCACCAGCGTGACCATATCATACATACAGACCAGAATGGGTTCCTCCCCACCAGACAAATAAAGGATAATCTCAGAATTATATTAAATGTTTTGGAGTATTATGAAAGCCAACCAGATAAATAATTAGCTTTAACATTTATCGATGCTCAAAAAGCATTCGATAGGGTAAATTGGGATTTCCTAATGTGTCAGTTGGAACATATGGAGTTTGGGGTTAAATTCTGTAATATGATTAAAGCAATTTATACTAAGCAGGAAGCGAGATTGTTGATAAATGGGAATTTAACTGACAAATTTGATATCTGTAAGGGCACTAGGCAGGGTTGTCCACTCTCCCCACTTTTATTTATTTTAACCTCAGAACCCCTATTGAGAATAATAAGGAAAGATGAGGAGATTACCGGGCTTCAGATAAGAGACCAAATTTACAAATTGCAGGTGTTTGCAGATGATATGGTTTTTGTTTTGGAAAACCCTCTAGAATCCAGCACGGAATTACTAAAAAGGATTGAGGAATTTGGAAATGTAGCCGGTCTACAAGTAAATAAAGATAAGATGAATATATTAACGAAAAATCTTTCAAATAGAAGTAAACAGATGTTAGAGGACATTACAGGGTTTAAAATTGTGAAGAAGGTGAAATATTTAGGAATTTGGTTGACAGGAAGATGTTCAAGTATTAGGGAGGATAATTATTCTAAATTACTGATACAAACAAAAATGGACTTGGGAAAATGGGGTAGGATACAGTTGTCATTATTAGGAAGGGTAGCCACGGTGAAATCTTATATTTTGCCGAAATGGAATTTTCTTTTCCAGACAGCACCGGTTAAACTTTCGATGAAATTTTTAAAAGAGTTAGAGGGGGTAGTTTCTAGATTCATATGGCAGGGGAAATGGCCCAGGATTGGGAAAAAATGATGCAAGAAATCAAGGAAAGAGGGGGCCTTGGCCTGCCGAATTGGGAACTTTATTATCAGGCTGCCCTTTTAGTTTGGGGCAAGGAATGGATAAGTTTAAGGAATAATCGACTGTTGAGTTTGAAAATATTCGATTTGTTGCAGGGATGGTATGCTGCTCTTTGGTGGGAAGGTATTCCTCCAAGCAAACAGTTTACTTGTCATTACATAAGGGATATACTGATTCGGAATTGGGATAAGATAAGGGCAAAGTACTATGCGCAAATTCTGTGTTGGTTATCAACCTTGGAAGCCTTGACCCATCCGACCCTACTCAAGAAAGGAAGAAGACCAACTTACAAAGAACTTTTAGATAGTGGGGGAGAACTCAAAACACGACAAGATCTGGCTCAGCAAGGGTTTCAATTTGAGTGGTGGGCCTACCTGCAGATTCAGTCAAGGTATAAGAAGGATAAGGAAGGAAGGGGTATTTATCTGAATCTGCAGGAATTAGATAAGATTCTGCTGGGTCCGGAGAAAGGGATGATATCTAAGTGTTATAAATTGTTGCTAATCAGGGTAGTAGGGGAGGAGGTGGTAAAAGATGCAATGATTACCTGGGGGAAGAATTTTGGTTATGTACTTCCACTTGAGAAATGGGAAGAGAGTTGGTGGATTAATATGAGGCTGGTGGTTTCCACGTCATATAAGGAGAACATATACAAAATCCTTTATAGATGGCATCTTCCTCTGGCTAGACTTTCCAAAATGTTCCCTGGATTGTCGGCCGATTGTTGGAAGTGTGGTAAAGGGACTGGCACGTATTATCACTTATGGTGGACATGTCCGGAAGTGGTTAGATATTGGACGAGGATCCAAAAATGGATAGAGGAAATCAGAGGGTGTTTAGTTGATCTTAAACTAGAGATGTATCTGCTTGGCTTCAGGCCTGGAAATATTAAGAGGGGAATATGGTATTTGGTTTTACATATCTTAACGGCGGCGAGGATGGGGTATGCTCAATTTTGGAAGGCAAATCATACCCCGCCGGATGAAGCTATAATTAGGAGAATACTTGATTGTGCAGAAGCAGACACATTGACCAAGAAGTTGAAGGGTAAAGAAGAGACACCAGCATTTCTATTATGGAATAAATGGTATATTTGGATGGATAAAAGATTAAAGAAATGAGGGTGGCTTGGAGGTTGGTCAAAAATGAAGTGATACAGTTTTTGTTAATGAATAAGCTTTGGAGTTGGATAGTTATAAGAGATTTAGTGAGTGGAATATAATTGTCAGTTTAGAAGTAGATACAATTTGATTTTTTTGTAATGGTTTCCAATTTTTTTATTTCTTCGTTTTCTGTATATTGTATATGTTTTTTGTCTTTGTTGGTGTATGGTGTGTGTTTTTAACATGAAATGTAAATAAAGACTTATTTATATAAAAAAGAAATTGACAGTCCTATGTCTTCACCACATACTTTTTAATATATTTATTGCAGAGATAGGGGTGCAGGTGGGATTTTTTAACCTAAATTTGAAAATGCTAGATGCTGCAGTTTTCATAGTTCCCACTGTGAGTTTTTCAGAGATGGATTTTATAGGCACCAAAGGGTTTTGGCACAGACCTGTAGATATGTTAATTATGTAAGATCAAGCTTGCATTGCATTTCTGTGTTATACTGCCTGCCTTAGTAAGTTAGACAAAAATATACATGTGCTCCAGAAATTCTGGGAGAGAATATGTTAGTAACACTAACCAGGCATCAGAACTTACATAGCAGGAAGGTTTACCCAGTGGTGGGATTCAACCAGTTCGCACCAGTTTGGCAGAACCAGTAGCTAATTTTTTGTTGCCCAGGCCCAGAATGTACTTTCAGAAGCGGCATCCACACAGAGAACCGGTTGTTCACATATTTGAATTCCACCACTGGGTTTATCTAATTTAACAGTTTTACATTCATACAGTCAAGTAACTATACAAATCATAGAAGACTAGTACATTGTATTGGATATAATCAGTTTAATAAAGTGTGTATATATTGTTGTTCATGTGATCTCTTTGTTCTATTACTAGAGATATTTTTAAGAAGCTCTTTTTTTAAAAAAAGTCATAACTTTAGATTTATTCAATGTTTTACATCTAAATCAAATAAATCTTGCCAAAGCCTTAATTCACTATGCTTATTCAGAAACATGTACAATGTCTGGATAAGCTATAAGCTCCTCTTTTGTAAGCAAATGTATTTACCTGTGTAATAAATCAACTATCTGAATAAGACTGGAATTTACTGCAGCTAACAATACAAATGCAGCTAGTTTATTGTAAATTTCCATCTCTACATTCCACATAAATGACCTTAGTAAAAGGGCAGTAAAATTCACAATGCAGTCACTCTGACTTACTTGCTGATGGGAACTAATCAGTATAGGTGGGAAATACTTTCATATGTGGTTCAATTTGTATAAACTATTCCTATGTGGAAATGGTACATTCACAAGATATTAGAAGATAAATTAGACTTGTATAACTCATTCACAAGTACATGTTCCAATAGGCAGACTTCAATTTATGTACAATGCTGTATGTATTACTTTTAAATCTTTGTTGGATACCAGCTTTCTATTTTACACTAAAAAGTTGGTTGATTGCCAACAGAACTTTAATTTGACTTGCTCTACAGATGACAAGGTCAGAGTTAAATAAGTTGCTTGATGTGACTCCAAGAATTTAGACTTAGGGAGTCTGGAATTGGAAGAGTCTGTGTGTTCTATTGCCCTAGGCAAATGGATATTATATATTTTATGACCTATAGATCAAAATTTCACACTGTATGACAATAGATGTTCTTTGTAACAAACAATAAAAAAATATGATTGTGGGATACATATGCCTATAAATGAGTCCTGAAATTTACCAAATTCTTGTGTGCAGTTGCGTAGTTCACAGTTTCAGATCACTTATATGAAATTATATGAAATTATATTTCAATTGGTCCTCACATTTGTACAAGATCTTCATGCATGTCATCTTGCCCAGTGCCACCAATTTAAGGGAATTTCTTAAAATTGTTCCATAGTCATGATGTACAATACTTTGGAATTGTGGCATAAAATCATATAGTTCTTGATTTGATGAAATGATATCACTTGATGGGTAACACTGTCTCATAAGATATAAGTATTTCAGTCAAAAATAAATTAACATAATTAAATATAGGTATTGACTGTGAATAGCTAATGCTAACAAACAACATTTCTCACATAAGATTAAACAATGTAGTAAGTCAGGTAGACAAATGACAATCTCATGAATAATGAATATTCAAATGTACTAGGCTGGCTGTTTGGAGAGAAATGAAGGCAATGTTTTTTTCCATTGCTGCGGCTAGATACTCATTTGTTTAGATTTAAGAAAAGCTGTCCCATAGGCTTTGAAAAGATTAGAAGATCAATTCTGTCCTTCAAAAGAATTTCTGACTTCCAACAGTAAATTATCCTTCCCAATATTATTTTAATAAAGAGATTACCAAAAATATTTGTGTGGAAAGGACTTGCATCTTATCATTTAGCATGAAGAGAAGGGTAGAGAGTTAGGAGAAGCAGTGGAATGGGGGGAGGGGATCTGCTGCAACTGCCTATCTCAGGGGTAGGCAACCTTGGCTCTTTAATGACTCATGGACTTCAACTCCCAGAATTCCTGAGCCAGCTCAGGAATTGCCTACCCCTGGCCTATCTCAACACTTAATGTTGCAGCAGAGCAGAGAAAGTAGTAGGGCATATGAAATGCATCCAATAGCCATGACATATGTAGGCATTAATAGGCATATGGTAACCAGGAAGAAAACCAATACTTAAAATAAACCTGGGCCTTAAAGTTTAAAATATTTGTATGTACAGCATATTCTCTGTAACAGCATCCAGATGAAGCGTCAAAAACCACAAAGTAAATCACACAATTTCAAAATCTGTCAAATCATCCAAAGCTCACCATATTTACATGCCTCAAGAAAAGTGTATTTCTGTATTTTTCTCCACAGCCAAATGTTCATTCTCAGCCTGATTTCTTACCACATGATCACAACAGATTGCATTTCATTGATGAGTCAATCATTTCAAACTTGTCATTACAGAAGCCTTTATTCAAGTTATTTTATCATCACACACTTTTATTTGAAGGTACTTTTTTCATTTGGGTGGAAACAGCTTGGAAAACCTAATTTACTTTAAAAAGTTTTGATTTTAAGGTGAACTTCATTTAATGCTTTTTGGTGATTTGTTTTGTAACTATACCACATTGTGTAACTCTAAATATAATTGCAAGTACAGCTGAGGAGAAGCTGTGAGCAAATATATTAAGAAAGCATGATAACCTGATGTGTAATGATAACTGAGGCTGTAGAATGAGGCTAGGATAGCATCACATTTCCATTCATAGTTTATCAGCTCATGTTCTCGCTTTGAAATTAAACTTTTATAACACATTCCCTTCAGAGTCAACCTGTTAGGTGACATTTAGAATTGTTTTGATTTATATTTAGTTATTACAGAATTGCTCATAACTACTCTGCTAAATGATACTTAACTGTCAGGACCCACCCCAATTCACGTCTTAGGAAAACAAAAACTCTTGGAGTCAGTTCTAGTCCAAAAGGAATTTTTACTAGGACATGTTTGGTTGTGGAAATACAAGACGGGACCTGGTATTGTTTTACAGTTTGAGACTTTATAAGGGGTTCCCGGTTCAACCCCCCTTCCCTCAACCCCATTTGGTCAGCCCCCCATCATTTACTTCATGTCATCCCTTTCGTGGGAAAAAGGAAACTTCGAATCTTTACGGTTATTGCCTTCTTCCTTTACAGATTCAAATGGAGACACAGGCCAGATGCCCTTCCCTAACCCTCCCCTTTGTTCCCCCAGTTCAAAAGGCTTCCCTTGGTCTTTGAAATAACCTAAGGCAGGCTGAATCCACATTCGCTCCTTCTTCCTCGGGAGATGGCAGAATCCAGGAAGGGGGGGGATAATGTTTTAAACATACATTTATGAATGTGATATAAATGGATTCTGACATTAACATTACCTTTGAGACTGTAATGTACCTTTTCTAAATATTGAATGTGAGAATTATGCTCAAATTCATCAATGAGATTATTTTAAATCTTATTTCATCATCACAGATTTTTAAAAAATCTTCATTATATATGCCCTGATCTATTGTTTGTATGTTATCTCTAAACCCATAAAGAGCTCTTCACAAGACATCACCTTTTTTGGTAAATCAATGACTAGAAATAATAATTCCTTTCCTGCTTGTTATGTTATTAGCTCTTGGGCTCCAGAGAATTGGAGACATGGTTAGTTAGCTTTATTAGTGAGCTGGCTATTTTTATCCTTTCTTCACCTAGGGTTTGTATCTCTGTTTTTATAATATTTACATTAAATGTGATTTTTATATTAGGGGTTTTTATATGTGGTGTAGGCATTTTTGTGCACCACCCAGAGTCAACTTCAGGGAATGGGCAGGTATATAAATCTAATAAATAAATAAACCCACCTGTACCAAATGTTCTCATTGCTGCTGTCCACTTCTAACAAACAAGCAAACAAACAGCCTAAGAGTTTCTAATGGCATAGAATAATTAAGCTTCCTAAAAATATAATGACATAGGAGGACCATATAGTACAGCTATCCAGAATGCCTTTCTGTTCCTGATCAAAATTTTGTAATTTTCACAGGTGCAAATACAAGTTTACTCAAATATGAATATTGTTGTAAAAGGAAAGGATCTCATTTTCAATTAAAAATGATACATAAATCATAATATTTATTAAAGCTATTGATTATGCTATTCACCTTCTGCAAAATTTAAAGGAGAATTTACTGTTAATCTTCAAGCCAACAGCTCATACTGAATGTATGCATATGCTGATGGCACCCATTACAATAAATGAAATATACCTATATCACTTGAAGCCCTTAATATAATAACTGTCAGTATAATAAGCATGTTAGACTTGGCTTAAGGTGAGTTGGCTAAAATTTTGCATTGTTGAGGTTCCATAGTCACTAGTTTATAAATCAAGAATTCAAGTGAGGAGTATATAAACTGGAAATAGTATCTAAAGAATAGGACAGAATCACAAAGCGGCAAAAAATATGTTTAAGACAGAAAAATGCAGATTAAAGAATCAGAGAGTTTACAAAGTGAAACAGAAACCTTTCCGATTCTAAGCAAGCTTAGATTTAGTTTAAATGTATGAAGGTCCAGGAAAATAAAAATCTTGGGGAAAAGTAATTAAGTTTAGAAAATTTGGCAGAAAAGTTTTGTCTCAAACCTTCGCACTTCTAGTCAGCTTTTCTTTGAGCTTTTCTTTTTGTTTGTTTCTTTTGTTTCTTTTCTTTACCAGGTCACTAAAATCCAAAGAGGAAAAAAAGCTTTCAATGAAGTCTTGCAATATTGCAGTGTTCTTAGATTTCAACCATTAAAATCTTATTTTATGTTAAAGAGAGGGAGCATCTTTTCATTGTTTAATAGGTATTATAGCATCTTCAGGTGAAATGCTGCTGATTTCTATTATACACACACAGACACACAGACACACACAGAGACACACAGAGAGAGACACACACACACAATACAAACAATGATCTAGATACCATCTGTTAATTAGGTAATCTGATGTCAGACTTGATTTATTCTGCAAGAATAGCACTGAATAACTGTCATAATTGAAACACTATACTTCCCCCCACATTCAAGACCTATAATATTGTAATCTTGTCTTGAAACTAGGGTCATTGTGAACTTTTATCAATGAAGCTCACATTTCAACAGATTCTCACATGCTTGTTCCTTCTTGGACAAAATCTCAAAATCAAATAATCATCCATGCTGCAGTAGATGATTATTAATTTAGGAAGTTCTTGGCTTCATCTTCAAGAAGGTTAAGCTGACCTTAAATGACAGTAGAATATTATGGATGAGTATTGTTGTACTTCATTCAGAGTTTTTTTATATATATAAAATGGAGTCAATGGTGTGTTCTTATGAAGAGGAGGCAGTTTTTCTCACTGCCTTCTATTTACTCTGCCAAATTAGACAGCAAGGTTAATCCAAAACAGTGGGTGGATTATTTTCCATGCAGTGCAGTTCCTGTCTTCCACTATACATTTTTATCAAATTTGTTGCAATCAAAATACAACCATCCTCCCCACTTTCTTGCTATTTTCATAGTCTAAAACAGGGGTCCCCAACCCCCAGTCCATGGACCAGTATTGGGCCGCAGCATGCCAACAACTGGTCCACACAAACAAGCAAACCCCCATCCATGAGATGCAGGCAGCACACAAAACCACACACCCTCATGTCCACAGAAAAACCTCTCTCCACGGAACCAGGTTGTGGACTTCTGGTCTAAATAAATAAAAAGAAATTAAGGGTTACAGAAATACTCACCTGAATCATACACTTGACTCTTTTGGGACATTCTGGGATTGTGTTATACAGTTTATTATATGATGATGATAAGCAAAACAAAAAACAAAAAAACCAGAATAAGATTATTTAGGAGCACAAAAACCAGAATATGCTCTAGCGCAGTGGTGGCGAACCTATGGCACATGTGCCAGAGGCAGCACTCAGAGCCCTCTCTCTGGGCATGCATGCCATTGCCCCAGCCCCGCCTCCCCCCATGGTCCCCTCCTCACCAGCAGCCCCCCCTGGAGGAGTGTCACCCCCCAAGCGTGGCCTGGGCAGAGAAGCATAGCAAACAACATGGCATCCAAGCAGTGGGGACAAGATTCCACCCTTATGCCCCATCACACACCCTTGATGCTGTGGGGCGTGGGCAGAGGGCGTGGCCACCATGGTGCTGCTGGGCTGCCTGGGTGATCTGCAGCAGGCCATGGAGGTGGTGAGTGGCCATGAGGGTGGGCAGGGTGGGGTTGGAACAGGGGTGGGCTGGGGGCAGAACGAGGTGGAGTGGGGGGGAGCAGGGGCAGGCTGGGGGGTGGGGTAGTTTTGGGGCACTTGGTTTCTAAAAGTTTCACCACCACTGCCCTAATGCATTCTATTAATTGCTTAATTTCAGGAAAGAAATAAGATTTTGTTAGATTTTTATTCATGTGAGTGAAAGTAACATCTGTCATGGTTCCGATAGATGAAACCAGTTAAAAGAACTTCAAGGCAAGATTTCTTCCTTAAAGAACATTTTATTAGGAAACAAAGTATCAGCACTTACATAGTTGAACCCAAGAATGAGATTCCCTCCTCCCAGACACAAAGTAACAAATTGCAATTCCCACCCCTCAAGAGTTGTCATAAATCACATTCCCCAATTAGCACAAAATGCACAGGCTTTTTCTCCAGCCTCTCAGCCCACCAAAAGCTTATCAAAACATCTCCTTGAGATCCTACATTTCTACATTGTTATGGCTAGCTAAACCTTCAGGCATTTACCCCATCACTCCTTCTACATCTGAACTCAAAAAGAATAGAAAGGCACGTTAAAAGCAAAAGTAAAAATGGCTGCTGGTTCTCAGCTGTCAGAGCAACGACATCCATTGTTGCAGCGTTGACAACATCCATGACTTGGCGAGCAGCTAAAAGACTTGCATGCAGTGCACATACTGTACAAATATAAAGTCAATGTTTTCAAAAGAATAATGTATTTATTAATAAAAACAATGCTAAAAATATTCCACCAATCCATGTCAGAATAAGTAGAAAGACACACCGTATATTTACAGCCAGCCTAAGGTAAAAGGAGGAGTAATTTAATTTCGTAGATTACTATGCCACCAAAACAAGACTTTTTATACATCTTCCTATGTAGAGCTGAGGATATACAGTAATTAAACTTTTCACTAACCTCTGAAACATTCTTCCCTAGTCAAACTAAAAAGGTTGATTATGACAAATGACTGCTGCAGTTTTCAGGAACAGATTCTGTTGCAAATAGTTCCAGCAAATGCACTTACTAAGTTATGTTAACAAATAAAAAGCTTTATTCAGAGAAGTATTGATGATGTGTTAAGTTTTGGGAAATGCAAGCAACATTTCCAAAATATCAGAATCATACTGAGTAACCATACTGGAGCAGTTTTTCATAGTTATTAGTGCAGTGGTGGGATTCAAATATGTGAACAACCGGTTCTCTGTGTGGATGCCACTTCTGGAAGTCCATTCTGGGCCTGGGCAACAAAAATTTAGCTACCGGTTGTGCTGAAGTAGTGCAAACTGGCTGAATCCCACCACTGTATTAATGTCTATATAGTTCAAACAATGTTGATGATTTCAAGATTGCAGAAATTAGGAAACCTATTATCTCTCTATTTATCTGACTAGCCATCTAGCCGTCTAGCTGTCCATCTGTCCATCTTCGTCCATCCACCTATCCATTCATCCATCCATATATCCTTTAATTTATATGCTCTTTGGGGAGGGGTTCTTTGAGTCCATTTCTCTCCTGATGACTATTCAGACCAGAGATTTTTGATGTGGTTTGGCCATTGTCTTTTTCTTAAGGCTCAAAGAAAGTGATGTGTCCTCAAAGTCTCTAGCCTGGTGCCTTAATCACTACAGCAAACTGGCTCTCTAATTCCAAAACGCTATTGACATAATGAAAGAAGTTTCTTTGAATATGATACTTCAGTATACATGGTGTGAAAATCTTCTTTAGCTAAAAAAACAGTTTGAAATGCATAGTCTCCACTAAGGGTGTAAACATTATTAAAATCTCTGTATATAATGTTAAAGAATTTGATTGGAATTTGCATTATGTCATTTGAAATCATTGGCCAATTAACTGGAATTCTGTGCTAGGTCTAGAAGTTGCTTTTCAGTGTTTAAGGAACAAATCTTTACCATCCCTACCTAGACATAACAACACTGAACATAAGAGTACATGCACTAGCAGGGCTTTTTTTCTCATTGAACACTCAGAATGGAGTTCCGGCACCTTTTTTGGATGGAACCTTGTAGGGTAGGCAAGGCGGGTTGTATAACATGTGTGAGTTCCGGCACCTTTTTCTTTTACAAAAAAAGCAGCTGACTCAGGAATTCTGGGAGTTGAAGTCCATGAGTCATAAAAGAGCCGAGGTTGCCTACCCCTGGTATAGGGTTTCCTGCCTGAGCAGGGGGTTGGTCTAGATGACCTCCAAGGTCCCTTCCAACATTATTATTATTATTATTATTATTATTATTATTATTATTATTATTATTATTATTATTATTATTATTATTATTATTATCCACAACTACACACAATATTCCAGATATAGTTGTGCCACTGATTTATGTAAGGGCATTATATTAGCACCCTTCTTTTCAACCACATGTTTATCATTCGTAACACACTGCCTTTTTTTTTAGCAGATGCATACTGGGTCAATGCTTTTATTGAACAGTTTACTATTAGTTCTACTATTATTGGTTAGCAGCATCAAGCTTCTGTGTTAGCAGCTAACAAGTAATCTAGCTTGATCACTCAACGATGAGACACTGGTGAAGCGGGCACAGCAGCACCTGCATTTTCTGCGTTGCATGAGAAAAGTACATCTTCCTTCCCCTGTCCTTACCACTTTCTACAGAGGGACAATCAAGGGCATCCTATCTGGTTTGGAAGCATTACTGCTTCAGACAGGAAGGCAGTGCACAGAGTGGTGAGGATGGCAGAAAAGATTATTGGTAGTTTATTTCCTTCCATCCAGTACCAAGCATATAAGCAATGCTTGAGTAAGGTCCGCAGGATTATCTGGGATGCTACGCAACCTCTTCATGACCTGTTTTCTTTGTTACCTTCTGGGACGAGGCTTCATGGTATCCAAAGCAGAACATTCAGATTCAGTCAATTTTGTTCCATATAGCATCAGCCTTGTGAACTCTCCAGTTTCCTCTTTCCACTATGTATTCAAAATGGACAGTGACAGGGCTTTTTTCCTCATAGAATGCTCAGAACGGAGTTCCGGCACCTTTTTTGGATGGAACCTTGTAGGGTAGGCAAGGCGGGTTGTATAACATGTGTGAGTTCCGGCACCTTTTTCTTTTACAAAAAAAGCACTGACTACAACCAATAATGAAAAGCAATTGTATTAAGTTGATATGTTGAATACTTAATCATTTGTGCCTCTATCTGAAGAAGAGAGACCTAGTTATAGGTGCTAGTACTAACTAGACCAGTGATGGAGAACCTTTTAGAGACCAAGTGCCATGTTTGAATTCCGGCACCTTTTTCTTTTACAAAAAAAGCACTGGACAGTGATATCAGTCGCTGCTCTCTCTGACCCCATTAATTTGTATGTGTAGTAAGGATTTTTGGCACCAATGAGCATCAGTGTACATTTGCTCATATTGAATGACATATATCATTTTGATGTCCACTCCCCTAATGTTCAGCAATTCTTTTTGAGCTCTTTGCAGTAACTTATTTTTTACTACTCTGCATAAACATTTATAGGACTGCTCTATATCTCACAAAAATTCTATATCAGCATGACATCAATGCCAATAATAAATAGATAAATAATAGGAAGTTTCCAACTCTAATGGTGGGCAAAATACCAAGGGTTGTCTCTAACATAAGTAAATAGTCTAGATCAGGGGTGTCAAACTGCCGGCCAATGGGCCGGTTTCATCATACCGAAGCCACACCAACCCCACTGCCAACAATGCAAAAAGAGTCACGATACACCACGACACGTCATGTGACGTGGCAAATTTAACACCTGTGTTCTAGATTAATAATTGCCAGTTCTCCTAGGTAATCAATAGTGATAAGGATTGATATGTTATGTCATGTTTAACAACTGATTGTTGATTATCAAGTTAGTGACTACATATTCTCTAGTATGACTGGCCCCTAACTTAGTCATGCATGCCTTCCATTGTTATACCCTTGTTGTTGTGATAATCCATCCACCATACCCTGCTGGGTATCCTCTTATCTTTCCCTCATCTTTTCCAGAATTATATACCTATCAAGGAAATTGATTCTTTATATAATGTGTCCAAAATATAATTTAAGCCTTTATGCTTCAACCAAAAACTCTGGATTTTTTATATGATCCATATATTTGGGTTTTGTTTTGATTTTTGGTTATTCCTAGTCTACCAAGATCATGGCATCTGGCCCTCTCAATTCCTGGAAAATAGATGGGGAAGAAATGGAGGTAGTGACAGATTTTATTTTCCTGGGCTCCAAGATCACTGCAGATGGGGACTGTAGCCAAGAAATTAAAAGACGCTTGCTCCTTGGGAGGAAAGCCATGGCAAATCTAGACAGCACACTAAAAAGCAGAGACATCACCCTGTCAACAAAAGTGCGTATAGTCAAGGCTATGGTCTTCCCAGTTGCAATGTATGGCAGTGAAAGCTGGACCATAAGAAAGGCTGAGCGCCAAAGAATTGAAGCCTTTGAACTATGGTGCTGGAGAAGACTCCTGCGAGTTCCTTGGACTGCAAGGCGATCAAACCGGTAAGTCCTAGAGGAGATCAACCCTGACTGCTCTTTAGAAGGCCAGATCCTGAAGCTAAAACTCAAATACTTTGGCCACCTAATGAGAAGGAAGGACTCACTGGAGAAGAGCCTAATGCTGGGAAAGATTGAGGGCAATAGAAGAAGGGGACGACAGAGAATGAGGTGGCTGGATGGAGTCACTGAAGCAGTAGGCATGAGCCTAGATGGACTCCAGAAGATGGTAGAGGACAGGAAGGACTGAAGGAACATTGTCCATAGGGTCGCGATGGGTCGGACACGACTTCGCAACTAACAACAACAGTCTACCAAATTCTGTACTGGATCTGATTCTACACTCCATTTTTTTAAGGGTTTTGGTGTTATTAAAATTAAAAGTTAGCAATCACTAAAAAAATCTATATCTTCCAATTAAGAGTTATCTTTTCAAATGTACAACATCACTAAATATTTGCACCTCTCAGGTACAGGTGGTAAAATTTTAAAAAGTAGGATTTGTGCATACTTTATGCTTTAGCAAAAAAAAATCCCAGAGCCTTTCACAGTGGGTATTTGCTTAGCAAGAGACATTATGCAATTTGACAGGCTGAAGGAAGCCTTTAGACAAGCACAAAATTAGAAAGCAAGCTTCAATGTACCTTTTGCTTCCTACAAAGATAAGAATGACAGAGTTTAACACATTTAAAGTCTACTATTTTAGCTTTAATTTGGATATTTACTTTTAAAATATGACATAAAAAATAAGCCAAATCTTTAGATGAGTAGAATTTGCTTGTCCCCACCCCACCCCCCCATCCCCGAGGCAATTATTGCTTATCTTGGAATGTTATTTGTTGTTAGCTTACAAACTTAGTCTGGCATATTGAAACCCAAGCCCCAATGTTAAACTACATTTACTTTCTCTACAATGGCTCCTTTTGCTAAAAGCCACCTTTGCCATGAAACCTCTTTCTGTTGAGACTGAATATATTATAAAGATAGAAGAAAGTATGGTATCACTATTAAAAGAACATCGGATCCAATCAAAAATATAGCAAAGTTATTCTCCTCAGAAAGTCACAGAAACAATAACAATATTTGTATCTATTTGATTAAAGGGATCAAATATTTTATATATACTTAGGCTAGAAAAAAGCAGCAGTGTTTTGCCAAATGTTTTTCTTCATTAAGTGAATTGCTAGAAATATTTATAGTACATTTTCTGAAAACATCACTGAGAAAATATTACCTGTTTAGCTGGTGTGTCTTGAGTTCATCAAAGATCTTCAAAAAGGCGAACATTAAAAAAAATATGTAATCTTCAAAACAAGCACAAAATTGTTGGCCATAATAGAACAAAATGGTGAGGTTGCAGGCCTGATAATAAATAATAAATAGAAAATAAATAGATAATAAATAATAAATCGAAAACAGAAAAACAGAAAATGCAACTTGCAAGAAAAAAAATCTTCAAATAGTTAAAAAAGTTAAATACTTGTGAATTTATTTAACAGCAAGATGTATAACAGTAAAAGAGGACAACTATACAAAATAATTAAAACAAATAAAATTGGACTTAGAAAAGTGGAAAAATCTCCAACTGTCAATATTGGGGAGAATAGCTACAATTAAAATGAATATCTTACCAAAAATACTTTTTTATTTCAAACCATCCCGGTAAAATTAGAAAAAGCCTTTTTTGATGAACTGAATACCATAATATTGAAATTTGTTTGGCAAGGGAAAAAAGCACGAATTAAAGTGAAATTGCTACAGGACGTTAGAGAAAGGGGAGGACTTGGACTTCCAGACTAGAAATTATATTACCAAGAACTATCTTAACGTGGATTAAAGAATGGATATCACTTAGAGACAAAAGATTACTATACCTAGAAGGGCATGACCTGCAGATTGGCTGGCATGCCTTTCTGTGGTATGGAAAGAATAAAGCGCATAGATACTTTCAGAACCATGCTATAAGAAATGCACTTCTCTTAGAATGGGAAAAAATAAAAGGAAAAAATTATACTAAGATACCCAAATGGCTTTCAACAATGGAAGCCTTTGCTTACCCAAACTTAATTAACTATGATAAACTTGTAACATATAAAGACTTATTGGAGAATGAAGGAAGATTAAAATCTAGACAAGACTTACAACAACAAGGTATTGACCTATCACGGTGGCCATATTTACAAATCCAATCAAGATATGAAAAAGACGTGAAAACAACTATAAGGAACAGACAGAAGTTGATCTTACATTGCTAAAAACAGATGAAAAGCTGATTAAAAAACTTTATAGATTACTGCTTAACTTAAAGATGGAGGAGGAACAAGTTAAAGAAACAATGATAATATGGGCAAAAAATGTTGGACATACTATAGAGCTTGAAGAATGGGAAAAGCTATGGGACAGAAATATTAGATTAACCAAAGCTGTATCATATAAAGAAAATTTGTATAAAATGTTTTATAGACAGCTAAAATGTTTAAAATGTTTAAAAATACTTCAAATGTTTGTTGGAAATGTAATCAAAGACCAGGTACTTATTACCATATCTAGTGGTCATGTCCTAAAGCAAAAAGGTTTTGGCTTAAGATACATTTATGGTTGGAGAAGATGATTTAAAAAACAAATAGAATTTAAACCAGAATTGTTTCTCTTAGGAATGATAGGCCCCAACTATGACAAGGAGAGCGGATACTTAATGTTACATGTATTGACAGCAGCGACAATTATGTATGCCCAATATTGGAAAAATGAAAAGTTACTGACTGAAGAAGTATTAATTAAGAAATATTGGATTGTGCAGATATGGATAGACTAACTTTAGAGATTAAAGAGAAAGAACATTCAGTTTACTATAGAACTTGGAATAAATTCTATCAATGGCTAGATAAGCGAGTTAGAGAGAAAGGAATGTGATATGCAATTTTGAATTTATTTGAGTAAGAATGATACCATACATTGAAAATTTAGTATTGTTTTTGATAATCTATTATACCTATCATTGTTATTACTAGCTTTATTACCTTTATTTATGTATATTTACCCAGACAATATGCTGTTTGCCAAATATTGAATGTTATTGGGGGAAACCCCAACCCTCACCCCCAACCCTTCCTCTACCCTATCCCAAATCCCCATTCCCTTACTCTCTTCTTTAACCTTATAAAAACTAATAAAAATCTTTTCAAAAAAAATAAGTAATCTTGCAGCATGACCCATTAATGTCCTTCGTAAGGCAATGTTTAAGAATAATTTTTTGACTGGAAGAATTCATCATAGTCATTTAGGAAGAGGTAAACTCTCACCAAAATTATGATATGATCATTGAAAAATTAGCCTTTTTAATTGGGTGATGAAATATCCATTTCAATTTTTTAAATTCCAGACATTACTCACTTGCTGCCTTTGATAGGTTTGCCATAGCAGTTTCCTCAAGAGTTTATTTTTTTTCCTTACCAAATTAAATCAGACTACTTATAGACTTCATCGCTTCATAATTTCAGCTACAGGAGTTATGGCATATTTTATTTTACAGCCTTTAAAAATACTGTATGTCCTATCAGTACTATCTATATGGGTTTCGGCAAATTGTTCAATTTTCAGACTGCTTCTTCCTTTTCATTTAAACCTTTGTTGTTGTTGTCAGTTGCGAAGTCGTGTCCGACCCATCGCGACCCTATGGACAATGTTCCTCCAGGCCTTCCTGTCCTCTACCATCTTCTGGAGTCCATTTAAGCTCACACCTACTGCTTCAGTGACTCCATCCAGCCACCTCATTCTCTGTCGTCCCATTCTTCTATTGCCCTCAATCTTTCCCAGCATTAGGCTCTTCTCCAGTGAATCCTTCCTTCTCATTAGGTGGCCAAAGTATTTGAGTTTTAGCTTCAGGATCTGGCCTTCTAAAGAGCAGTCAGGGTTGATCTCCTCTAGGACTGACCGGTTTGATCGCCTTGCAGTCCAAGGGACTCGCAGGAGTCTTCTCCAGCACCATAATTCAAAGGCTTCAATTCTTTGGCGCTCAGCCTTTCTTATGGTCCAGCTTTCACTGCCATACATTGCAACTGGGAAGACCATAGCCTTGACTATACGCACTTTTGTTGACAGGGTGATGTCTCTGCTTTTTAGTGTGCTGTCTAGATTTGCCATGGCTTTCCTCCCAAGGAGCAAGCGTCTTTTAATTTCTTGGCTACAGTCCCCATCTGCAGTGATCTTGGAGCCCAGGAAAATAAAATCTGTCACTACCTCCATTTCTTCCCCATCTATTTGCCAGGAATTGAGAGGGCCGGATGCCATGATCTTGGTTTTCTTAATGTTTAGTTTCAACCCAAGTTTTGCACTTTCCTTCTTCACTCGCAACAAGAGGCTCTTTAGTTCCTCTTCACTTTCTGCCATTAGAGTGGTATCATCTGCATATCTTAGGTTGTTGATGTTTCTTCCGGCAATCTTAATTCCAACTTTTGATTCATCTAGCCCTGCCTTTCTCATGATGTGCTCTGCATATAAGTTAAATAGGCAAGGCGACAGTATACAGCCTTGCCGGACTCCTTTCCCAATTTTGAACCAATCAGTGGTTCCGTGTCCAGTTCTCACTGTTGCTTCTTGACCCGCATATAGGTTTCTCAAGAGACAAATAAGATGGTCTGGTATGCCCATCTCTTTAAGGACTTGCCACAGTTTGTTATGATCCACACAATCAAAGGCTTTAGCATAGTCAATGAAGCTTTCTAGCTCTCTAGCTTTCTCCATGATCCAGCGTATGTTAGCAATTTGATCTCTTGTTCCTCTGCCTCTTCGAAATCCTGCCTGTACTTCTGGTAGTTCTCAATCAACATACTGCTGGAGTCTAGCTTGTAGAATTTTAAGCATAACTTTACTAGCATGTGAAATGAGTGCAATGGTGCGATAGTTTGAACATTCTTTAGCACTGCCTTTCTTTGGAATTGGAATGTAAACTGATCTTTTCCAATCCTGTGGCCACTGTTGAGTTTTCCAAATTTGCTGGCAAATTGAGTGTAGCACTTTTACTGCATCGTCTTTTAAGATTTTGAATAGCTCAGCTGGAATACTGTCACCTCCACTAGCTCTGTTGTTGCTCAGCTTTTCTAAGGCCCACTTCACTTCACATTCTAGGATGTCTGGCTCGAGGTCAGTGACCACCTCATTGTGATTATCAGGGACGTTAAGCTCATTCTTGTATAGTTCTTCTGTGTAATTTTGCCACCTCTTCTTAATCTCTTCTGCCTCTGTTAGGTCCCTGCCATTTTGGTCCTTTATCATGCCCATTTTTGCATTAAACGTTCCTTTCATCTCTCCAATTTTCTTGAAAAGATATCTGGTCCTCCCTATTCTATTGTTTTCTTCTATTTCTTTGCATTGTTCATTTAAGAAGGCATTCTTATCTCTTCTAGCTATTCTTTGGAATTCTGCATTTAATTGGGCATATCTTTCTTTTTCTCCTTTGCCTTTCGCTTCCCTCCTTTCCTCAGCTATTTGCAAAGCTTCTTCAGACAGCCATTTTGCTTTCTTGCATTTCTTTTTCTTTGGGATGGTTTTGGTTGCTACCTCCTGTACAATGTTGCGAACCTCTGTCCATAGTTCTTCAGGCACTCTGTCTATCAGATCTAATTCCTTAAATCTATTTGTCACCTCTACTGTATATTCAACAGGGATATGATTTAATTCATACCTGAGTGGCCTAGCGCTTTTCCCTACTTTCTTTAATTTAAGCCTAAACTTTGCAACAAGAAGCTCATGGTCTGAGCCACAGTCAGCTCCTGGTCTTGTTTTTACTGACTGTATAGAGCTTCTCCATCTTTGGCTGCAGAGCATATAGTCAATTTGATTTCTGTGTTGACCGTCTGGTGATGTCCATGTGTAAAGCCGTCTCTTGGGTTGTTGGAAAAGAGTGTTTGCTATGACCATCGTATTCTCTTGACAAAATTCTGTCAGCCTGTGCCCTGCTTCATTTTGTACTCCAAGGCCAAACTTGCCTGTTATTCCAGTTATCTTTTGGCTTCCTACTTTAGCATTCCAATCCCCCATGATGATAAGGACATCATTTTTGGGTGTTAGTTCTATAAGGTGCTGTAGAGCTTCATAGAACCGGTCAATTTCATCCTCTTCAGCACTGGTGGTTGGGGCATAGACTTGGACTATTGTGATATTGAATGGTTTGCCTTGGATTTGAACTGAGATCATTCTGTCATTTTGAGGATTGTATCCTAGTATTGCTTTTCCTACTCTTTTATTGACTATGAAGGCTACTCCATTTCTTCTGAGGGATTCTTGCCCGCAGTAGTATACCTGATGGTCATCTGAATTAAATTCACCCATTCCTGTCCATTTTAGTTCGCTGATACCTAAGATGTCGATGTTTAGTCTTGTCATCTCTTGTTTGACCACGTCCAGCTTTCCTTGATTCATGGATCTTACATTCCAGGTTCCTATGGAGAAAAAATCTTTACAGCATCGGACTTTCCTTTCACCACCAGACATATCCACAGCTGAGCGTCCTTTCGGCTTTGGCCCAGTCGCTTCATTCTTTCTGGCGCTACTAGTACTAGCCCTCTGCTCTTCCCCAGTAGCATATTGGACGCCTTCCGACCTGAGGGGCTCATCTTCCAGCGTCATATCGTTTTGCCTTTTGGTACTGTCCATAGGGTTTTCATGGCAAAGATACTGGAGTGGGTTGCCATTTCCTTCTCCAGTGGATCACGTTTTGTCAGAACTCTCTGCTATGACCTTTCCATCTTGGGTGGCCCTGCACGACATAGCTCATAGCTTCATTGAATTGCGCAAGCCCCTTCGCCACGACAAGGCAGTAATCCATGAAGGGGATTTAAACCTTAAATAGGTTTAAATACTCACCCAAAGTATTTAATCAATCTGGTTGAATTGTTTCTTGCTATGTATCAAAATTTCTTTTGGAGTGCATCTATTTTCGTATCGTTTCATATGAAGTTTCAGGAGTCCGCTGAGGAAAGAAGACTTTCCTAAGGGCCAATGTGGTTGTGCAGTGGTAGCTTTCCAGGTGGTGGGCTTTTAAGCCTGCAGCAACCAGCAACTTTATTAAACAAGAAGCATGAAGAGGTTAAGAATCAGTCCTGCCTTGAAGCAGTGTTCTCTCTGCCTTGACATATTTCTGGAGCTATAAAGTAATATTTATTCAATATAAGAAGCTTCACAGTGCTCTCAGGATTGCTCATGATTTTGAAGGGAGCAGCAGGAAAATGTTCACAGTGGATTTGTCATTTGTTAGCAGGATGGGTTTAAAAGGTCATTAGCCCCAGGTTCACCCTACTTATGTGAAACATCCTGAAATTTGATATTTTTTTAAATATATCATCATTCTTAGGCCAGAATTTTTCCACTAACATTTCTTATCTACTAGAATTATTATAAAGGCAGAGTATATTGTAATAGCTGATGGTTAATTAAAGACGAGAAATGCAGATTGTCATCCACAGTCAGCCATGCAACTCACTGGCTATCTTGAGCAATTCTCCTCATTCTGCCTAACCTTTCATCCATAATTAGGAAGTTAGATATTTCCTTCAGAAGCTACCTGGAATATATGTTCACTAAAAAGACCTGAGCTGAAATAATTTCCAAGCTTATAGAGTTACTAGCAGCAGTGTCACAACATTTTTTCCCTTGGGTTGATTTTTGACACCTCCTCCCCTCTCCCTCCCCTCATATTTCACTTGTGAAAATGCCTCCTTTGAATTGTCCTTTCATTTGCTTTAATTAACAATTGCACTTCTTGCCCTTAGTGATGTCAGTTCAAGTTGAATTGATTGTGTACTATTGTGGCATTTGCCATGAAATCCTTATATTGGTAGCTTTCTCTGCAGCAAAGTTGCTAATTTCTATGCTGAATCTGAAATACTGGTGAGAAATCGATGCAATTCCAGTAATAAGAAAATCCATAGGAAGAACATGTGCTGTAAAATTGTTTGTGACTTCATTTAATAACAAAGCATATCTTTCTATCTTATCTCCATAATAATATCTGAGCTAAGTCACTTTATTTTTATTCTGCTATAATGATCAAACTTCAAGTTTCAATGTAAAAGTTGGTTGGATGTATTTTCAAATACACTATGTTAGGTCAACTTGAAAAATCATGAATTTGTAAATCACATGAAAATAGCTAATTCTGTTTATACTTAAGTCCATTTAGTTTTAATTCACGCCCTACATGGTTCACATTTGACAAATCTGATGCTATGTAAATTTGACAATCACCATCCCATAATAATGATAATTGTTGTTGTTGTTGTTAGTTGCGAAGTTGTGTCCGACCCATCGCGACCCTATGGACAATGTTCCTCCAGGCTTTCCTGTCCTAATAATGATAATGGTGCTCGATTAATATATACTGGTAAGGATAAGGTCAATTATGCTAACTTATCAGATTGTACGAACAATTGTATGGCTTAAAATGGCTCCAAAATTATAAAAACTCTCTAAAGTTAGAAAACTCTTGGCACTTTGATGCCATTTCTGTTTTTAGTTTTTGAACACTCAAAAGCAAAAATAGTGGTCTCTTTTCTTTCTGTGCATCAATTTCAACATACTGAATCAACCAGTTCTTTTTTCCCCACTATTCAATAGGAGAATTTAAGAATGACATTCAACCTGTAGCTTTCATTCCTCACTGAAAGTTATGTGGTGTATGTTTCCCTGCTAATCTTTTTAATGTATATTGTTTGATATGAGAAAGAATCAAATCTCTCTCTCTCTCTCTCTCTCTCTCTCTCTCTCTCTCTCTCTCTCTCTCTCTCTCTCTCTCTCTCTCTCTCTCTCTCTCTCTCTCTCTCTCACATTTTAAAAATATCTCCTGAATACAAGATCTAGCATCTCAGCATGACTGCAGCAGCTAAACTTCTGTGGGAAGACAGGAAAATCTATCTTGACTCTAGGAACCAAGACATATGGTGATTGAAATATTTACCAATATTCTACAGAGCTTCAACTTTGAAAATGGAAATATTTTGAGCAATTCTAGATACCCCAGTGCTGAATCTGGAATAAATTGGTTAAGCTGCCAAATACTGTACTAAGTATGGTGCGAGATCATATGAGTCTGAGCTTACTAATGGAACAGGCATTGCGTGTACAGGAACTCTAAATTTCAACTACCAGTGAAAAGAGCACACAGTGGACATTCAATGAGCTTCTTCAAGGGGCATTCCAGAAATAGGTATTGTTGTAAGATTTATCACTTAGGAAAGTAAATTGGCTGTGCAATAGGTTATCTCTTCTATGTAAATCCCACAAAATTTCATTCCAATTTATTTTCTTTCTTCCTGAAATTACTCCAGGCTCCATACTTTGGGAATAGTAAACTGGGAATGCAAAATATAAGGAGAATAAGTTACTGGCTACTTCCCTTGACTACATAGCCAGCTGTACCAATACATTTGTAAATAGCATTTAATGCTAATTTTGGTATTTTTGGTGGTATAAAAATTAATATTAAAAATATTTAAAATGTTAACTAGGGTTCCCAATGACACTCATCCCAGTGTCCTGACGGATATCAAGTGATTTGGTTTGCTGGCATGGTGAGTTTCAATGATGGTTGATAAATGTTTACAGTTTGTTCTATTGCCCTGATATTTGTTCATGTAGTTGTTGAATAAAAGTTTATTCTGATGTTTTCTATTAACTTTTGCTTCTCTATTCAAGCATATAATAACAAGTGATTAATTATATGCTATCAAGTCAGTGTCACCTCTTAGCAACTGCATACGATACATAGATTTTCTCTGGAACTATCTGTTCCTAATCTGGTCATTCAGGTTTTTGAACAGTACATTTGTGTCATGTCATGGCCCAGGCTCCGGGCTCAGATTCTGAGTAATACTGCAGAAGATGCTCCAGCCAAACCTGTGATGTGACACTTTCAGGAGGAACCATATGAATCTGACCAAAGACAAGAAACATCTGAGCCAGAGAAGCATGATGAAAGACCTCCCAGTGCACACACCTAATGAGTAGAGAGGAGAGTAGAATAGCAAAGGTCTATTAGGTCGCTTGCCAAGTTTAATAACAGCTGGTGCAGCCTATATAAAAATCTGCTCAGCATTTATTCTCTTTACTAGAAATAATGCCTAACCTCAAGCTTGAATATAACTCCCATGTGTGAAATCTTCTCTGACCCTTAGACTGGCTCATCACCTTGACTTGGCTCTTTGAAACCTGGACCTGTGTTGAATGCCTCTTCTGCATTCTCCTGTTTCAAAACCAATTTTTCAGGCAAACCTTTGTTTTACTGACATTCCTTACTTTTTTATTAACTCTGCCATCTGAAAGTAAAACTGATAATCTTCTAAGAAACTGTGCATGTGTGGTTGAGACCTGAAGCAGGAAAATTTGCCTTGCTGTTGATCATCACCTTCCTCTTTTTCCTTGGCACCTACGGACATCTAGAAATGAACAAGGAGATTACCAGAAGTCAGCATGGATTTGTTAAAAACAGATCATGCCAGGAAAATCTTGTTGCTTACTTTTACAAAGTGATTAAATTAGTGAATCAGGAAAATGCTGTGTGGATATGGTATATTTGGACATCAGTAAGGCATTTAATAAAATAGACCGCAATTTACTGTGGGTTAGACAGTACCACCACCAGATCGATTTACAATTGGTTGACCACCTACACAGAGCATGTAGTCTTCAAAGGAACTACTTCTACATGGAGGGAACCATGAAGTGGGGTCCCTCAAGTTTCTGTATTGGGGGCAGTACTCTTCAAAATCTAATAAAGGACAATATTTGCAGCTCTGGGTTGACATGAGGAGTCCTTGGAGTCCTCTGAGTTTGCTTGTTTTCTTGCAGACATTTCATTACCCAAACTGGTAGGATCATCAGTGCTAGTAAGGAAACCATTTGTTGTCAGTTTATATTCTAGTGTTGGTGGGGTGGTCTTAGAGATACTTTAGTTGGGCTGTTTACTGTTGGCTTCTTTGGCAGTTTCTTGCTTGGGGTATTGTTTATTTGATTGTTGGTCTGATGTTAACCTTGGAGTTATCTATGCTGATCTGGGTGCTGATTACTGGTGGACAGGTGCTTGGGTCTTTTTGTTCCTTTTTGGCCAGGGTGATAGCTCTTTTGCATAATCTATAAAGGTAAAGGTAAAGGTTCCCCCGCACATGCGTGCTAGTCGTTTCCGACTCTAGGGGGCGGTGCTCATCTCCGTTTCAAAGCCGAAGAGCCAGCGCTTGTCCGAGGACGTCTCCGTGGTCATGTGGCCGGCATGACTAGACGCCAAAGGCGCACGGAACGCTGTTACCTTCCCACCGTAGTGGTTCCTATTTTTCTACTTGCATTTTTACATGCTTTTGAACTGCTAGGTGGGCAGCTGGAATTTTTGGACTTGGCTTGGTCTAGGATGGCCACGTTTTCCCACTTGAAACTATGGTTAAATCGGTCTATAAGTTGTGAAATTAAAGAATTTTCATCATGTCTTCTGATTGCTAGTTGATGTTCATGGATGTGTTCTGCTAGTCTTCTGTTTGTCCTACATAGTAGTTATTGCAGTCCTTACACTGTATATCGTAGCAGATCTGTCCTGTTTTATCTTCTGGGAGTTGTTGGTCTTTTGGTCTGCTTAGGATGTTTTGAAGGACTTTAGTTGGCTTTTAGTCTTCAATATTTTCATAAATGATTTAGATGGGGAGCTCATCAGATTTGCAGATGACACCAAGCTGGAAGAAATTTCTAACAGAAGGATCGTGACAGACTTGAGCACTGGGCCTTAGCCAGCAAGATGCAGTTCAGGGTGAGAAAAGTAAAGTCCTGCACTTAAGCAAGAAAAACCAAATGAAAAGGTGTAGAATAGGTGGTACTTAGCTCAGCAGTAGTAGCTATGAGGGATCTCAATATCATAGTGCATTATTACTTGAGTATGAGTCAGCAGTATGCTGCAGCTGCCAAAAAGGCCAATGCAGTCAAGATCACGAGAAATGATAGTCCATTATATACTGCACTAGTGAGATCATGCTTGGAATACTGTGTCCAATTCTGGTCACTAAGATACAAAAAAGATGCTGAAACCGTAGAAAGAGTACAGTGGAGAACAACAAAGATGATAAGAGATCTGGAGACAAAATTGTATGATGAATGGTTAAAGGAACTTGGTATCTCTAGCCTAATGAAGAGATGCTTTAGAGGTGATATGATAGCTGTCTTCCAATACTTGAGGTGATATCATATAGAAAAGGTAGCTGACTTATTCTCCAAAGGACTTGAGGGTAGAACAACTCATCAAAGAAAGATCTAACCTGGAACTAAGAAGAAGTTTCCTGACAGTGAGAACAATTAAACAATGGAATAGCTTGCCTCCCAGAGTTGTGGGTCTTCATTACACTTAAATAGTTTAAACAGTTTAACAAGTTAACAGTTATTTTTTAAGAAACTAATTTCTGTTAAAGTTGTGTTTCTCAGATGATAATTGGTCCAGTCACTTTCAGTCCTAGGAAGGAAGGAATGGCAAACCACTCTGAAATCTTTCAGAAAACTGCAGGGACTAGTTAAAAAAGTAACAGAAAATCACATGTATGCACCAGTAAATAACAGTCTAATCAAGGTACTACTAAGAACACTTCCACCAATAATGATAGGGCAATTTACTGTATTTAAACAAAGAACACTCCACCATTCTCCTCTGGCACCGAAGATGTTACCTAGTTGGATAATAAAACCTCTGCAAGAAAGACTCTATAAGCTCATGTTTCCATAAGAACTTTTATATAGAACCCTTTTATGTGTACCGCTAGTATCACAAAGCCATAGAATAGCTATATAGTAGATAATAGTATATTATCTACTAGTAGATAATAGATCCAAGTTCTAAAACTCAACATATTTGAACAATTCTTCTTTTTTTGAAATCTCTTTTCTTCAAATATGTATCAGGAAAAAATATGCTTTTTATACAAGCAAGCAGCAGGTATCCTGATCATTTTGGCTTTGTCAAAGCAAAGCCATTTAATTATTTTTTTAAAAAACAATGCTATTGTAATTTTTTTTAGCACAATCCACTCACTTAGGTTGCTGTATAACCACAACAAAAATTTAACTGCAAATAATTCAATGGAAGTTTCACAATCCTGTTTCATGATAATGCAGCTTTTTGATAAATTGAGTCATAAATTTTACTAAACACTAAAACTTCGTGGTAATTTTGCAATGCCTGGAACCCCAAATACCAAGAAAGATCCAAGATGATAACTGGCTTACAATTTATTATAGTTGTCTTTCTTTTTGGTATATGGCATTTAGAAATCATAATTAAGGGCACTGAATCCTGAATAAGTCCTACAAAAATTAATGTGAGCAATGCAGTAACATTACTGAGTCCATAACTTATGATAACGTCAATAAAATGAAACATAATTTAATAGTGCAGATTTGACATATAGGTGCTGTTTCAAAGCCAGCACCTTCTTTCATGTCTTCTTGCATGTTAAAATTAATTGCCTGCCTGAAAACTTATGGGAACTATAATTCTCTGACTAGTCATTATAAATAGCAAACTTGTAAATAGTTCTATAGCTTTCAGGGATCACTGACCTTGAATTCCTCTATAAAGTATAAGTACATTTTAAGCAAGAAATGTTTATTAAGCAGGTCCGTGCTCCTTTGGCGTCTAGTCATGCCGGCCACATGACCACAGAGACGTCCTCGGACAAGCGCTGGCTCTTCGGCTTTGAAACGGAGAAGAGCACCAGCCCCTAGAGTTGGAAACAACTAGCACGCATGTGTGAGGGAAACTTTACCTTTACCTATATTTATATAATTTCTAGAAATTGGTAACATAAGGAAATAGCTTTTGATCGACCTGGAATTAAGATTGTCTTACTGGGTCTATATAAATACAGGACTGGGGTAAATTTAAGATACCATAACGAGTTATTAGGACAAATAACTGGAGAAGCAAACCTGCTTGGCAAAAGGCTGAAATAATGTAATTTGTTCAAGAGACCTAATGAATAAATTATCCTTTTCACTCATTACATAAACGTATATACTCTTACATTTGTAAACTTTAACTGGGTAAAAGTGCATCATAGGCAGTGGTGGGATTCAGCCAGTTCGCACCAGTTCAGCAGAACCGGTAGCTAAATTTTTGTTGCCCAGGTCCAGAATGGGCTTCTGGAAGCAGCATCCACACAGAGAACCGGTTGTTCACGTATTTGAATCCCACCACTGATCATAGGGCAACAATTTTTCAATCAAGATACCTTGAATGTGCCCAAAATTAGGGACCCTGATTCTCCAGCAATTGAAATTTGACAAAATTATCATAAAGCATTTTATGATATAATATGTAAAATGCCATAAAACATTTCCTGTGGTCAATGTCTGATATTTGGCTGTGGTATACAATTTAACCTAAGCTGCTTTCTAGGCCAATACATCGCTATAAATCTCCCTGAATTTTAAAGAACTTTTCAGGTACATTAAAAGCTCTACCATTGTTGAAGGCTTTGAAGTATCTGATAAGGAAATATCTCTGAAACATTGTCCTGAAGGGTTATGGTTTATCTAGTTGTATGTAAGTCCATCTTCAGAATTTTGACTCAAACTTAAATGTAAAGTCCTTCTCCTTATTAGGGCTTAAATTGATACAAAAAGTCTGTGATTGTGACCCATTTAGTAAACAAGGGACAGATGGTCAAGAAAAAAATAGTCTATTGCAGTGGTGCCAACCTGCCAGCCCGTGGGCTGGATGCATCATGCCGAAACCACACCCATCCTGTTGCCGGCAATGGAAAAAAAGTCACGATACATTGCGACACGTCACATGACATTGTGAATTTGACACCCCTGGTCTATTGGCTCATTGATTCAAAAAGGCAGAAGGAAAATGCCCAGAATTTAAGCCTTAATAGGATGAACTAAATATAGGGATGCGGTGGCTCAGTGGGTTAGGATGCTGAGCTTGTCGATCAGAAGGTCAGCAGTTTGGCGGATCGAATCCCGAGTGCCGCGTAACAGAGTGAGCGCCTGTTACTCATCCCAGCTTCTGCCAACCTGGCAGTTCGAAAGCACGTAAAAATGCAAGTAGAAAAATAGGGACCACTACGGTGGGAAGGTAACAGCGTTCCGTGCGCCTTTGGCGTCTAGTCATGCTGACCACATGACCATGGACACGTCCTCGGACAAGCGCTGGCTCTTCGGCTTTGAAACGGAGATGATCACCAGCCCCTAGAGTTGGAAACAACTAGCACGCATGTGCAGGGGAACCTTTACCTTTACCTTAGGATGGACTAAAAGCTGTTTGGTTTCCTAGGTACTGCTATATTTTGAATTTCTGTGTATGTATGATTTTCTCTGCAGCATTTCTCTGCAGTAAAGCTACTACTCTACATTTTTTGGACCTGCTAAGAATGCAAAACATAAAGAAGAGTTATATAGTTAATCCTGGTATTAAGCCTTGACATATAAAATTGGCATGAACAGGAAACATGCCATTGACAAAATGTACTACCCTGCAGGGGAAATGCCTTTGAGGGCATATCCAATTGGCTATGAAATCTCAAATTTTAACTCAGCATGAGTTATGCTGAATTAGGATTTCCTCTTCCCCCTCCGCCAGCAACAAAGTATTTTATTTTTACTTTCCTCTTAGTTCTTAATGACAAAACCAATTAGTTAAGGGTGGAAAGCTAATAACTAGCAATTTCCTTCATTTTGTTTCCTACAATGAGGAGTTTTTTAAAAAATTAATCTATTTCTATTTTGCATAGATATGACTGGGTTCTGTTTATTGTTCCTTATAAATATGACATCAAAATAAAATTCAACATGTTTATACATTTTTGTACATACTGTATATATGATAGAATATTATTACTTTTGTGTGTTTCTAGTTTTTGAAACATTTCTATATAGGTATTTGTTATGTTCTCTAAACTTGGACTCATAAACGAATGTTTAAAACTTCAAAAGTTCCTCCTTGTACTGATTATACCCTTTTACAAACTAGCATTTAATGGATAAGACTTCAATCATAGTAGAAAGAAAGCATTCTAATAAGTAAATCCTTTTAATAATTAAATTAATCTTGGCTTCTAGTTATTTTTATTTTCTTGGTCCCAGATTGATAGATAATCAATCCTGAATTTTGACCTTCCTCAATTCCTTTAGATTGATAAAGATTTTTAACAAGTGCTGTATATTTGTGTGAGTTGATAGGGTAAAACAAGATAAAATATTAAATCTAAGTTTACCACAGAACTATTAATGGAGTAGGACTGGTATTTAATTAGTAGCACAATTGTCAAAAGTTAAAATTTTCTGCATCTATTTGCCATCATCGTGGGTTAGACTTGCTTGGTTAGAGTTTTGCAACTCAGATTTGGTAGTTCTAAATAAGACTAGGAATCAAAAATGTCCAGGCTATCAAAACTGCCAAATATTTCATAAAATTCCCAGGGTGTCTGCATTGTAGAATGGTATTGTTTTCACTTCTTTATAATTGCAATTTTTCTTATAACAATAATGATATTTTGTGACTTATATGCTCCAACACTGGATGTTTTTAAGAAGAGACTGGACAGCCATTTGTCTGAAATGATATAGGGTTTCCTGCCTGAGCAGGGGGTTGGACTAGATCACCCCCTAGGTCCCTTCCAACTTCACTATTATGATTATGATTATATTATTGCATGAATCCAGCCAACTCTGGTTTATTCAAAAATATGGATGAAAAAAGCTTAGTATATCACACTGTATAAGATTATTTTAATAAATAACAAAATGTATAGTAATACGTCTAAGTGAACTTAGTGAATATGTAAGTAATATCTTGTATAGATACCAAATATGAGTTGCTGTAGAGAGAATTATTCCATATATAATATGAAGAATTTGGAAGAAATCTAAACAGGATATTAAGGCAAAATTTCACAACAGAAACTCAGCAGAATGAATAGAGAAGTCACAGACTATAGCTTGGCTAGTTTAACACTAATTTACTAACATTGCTTATTGTCACTAAGCACTAGTTTAAGGTTGTAAAGAAGTATACCTTAGTTGGTTTCAAACATTGTGGATCCATAATGTGGTTTGTTTGGTTGTAGCTGATTTGTAAGTTGGTCATTATAACATAATAATGTGATTTCAGTTGCCCTCCGGGTGAGATTCAAGGTGCTGGTGATGACCTGTAAAGCCATAAATGGCATGGGTCCAGATTACTTACGGGAGCACCTGCTGCCGGCGTCAATTTCCCTTCGTCCTGTGCGCTCCCACAGAGAGGGCCTCCTCAGGGTGCCGTTGGTCAGGGACTGCCGGCTGGCAGCCCCCAGGGGGAGAGCATTCTCTGTGGGCGCGCCAGCCCTTTGGAATCAATTGCCTGTTGAGCTCCGGATGGCTCCCGACCTTCGCTCTTTCCGCCGTGACCTGAAGACCTGGTTGTTTGAACAGGCTGGTCTGGACTAAGGGTTTGGGTTTATTTTTAACTATTTATTGTTAGGGCTAAACTAATTTAATTTTACTTTTAACTTTTGTATGTTGTATTTTATTGCCCTGTACACCACCCTGAGTCCTTTGGGAGAAGGGCGGTATAGAAATTCAATAAATGATAATAATAATAATTTAGTTGCAGCTCAGAGAAACTGAGGTAGAGAAATGTATTGCTTCATATCCATAACTCAGAAATATGACTAAGAAATCAACAAACCATTTCCCCCAATGAAGAATCTTCTAACATTCTCTAGATCAGGGGTATCAAACTCTTGGCCTGTGGGCTGGACGCATCACCCCATTGCCGGCAATGGCAAAACTGTCCTGATACGTTGTGAGACGTCACGTGATGCTGCGATTTTGACATGTCTGCTCTAGATGATGTTCAGCCATATGTCACGTGGCTCAGTCTTTAGAATCTCGCCTATGCAAAAAAAAAAACCTGCTTCAAAAAGCTGTCATCATTTTCTAGGTGCTGCTCATTTCAAAGCAACCGCTAAACATTCCCTAGCAATCATCTGCATGTTGAGTGTGCTATTTTTTTTAGTAATAATAATAATCAGAGTATGGTAAGAGTTAATGTAGACCCAGACAATCTCCTGCTGATCTGGTAATGAGTAAGCAGTGTAGCTGAATATCAATAGCTTTTTGTGAACTTGGGTAACCCAGCTAAGCCCCGCTGCTTGCATGAGCAAGAAGAGGTAATCAGCACGACCTCTCTGACCTTCCTGAGGCTCAGGATGTGTCTTGCATTCACAAGTCTGTTTGCATATGATTGCTACGTGCACCTTGGGCTGAATATGAAACCATTTAAAATGATATTTGACTGTGTCACTTGCTGAAAGTAATCTAATATAGTTTAGTCAGTAGGTCTATGATGTACTCTATAGCATGCAATCATCCTTGTCCAAGCAGCACATAGAATCATCACCACCTGGGAAATCCTTTCAGGATTTCCAGGAACAGCAGTGGCATCCAACCTTCAACTGTTATTAAAAGAAGCTGGTGACTGTATAACTGCCTGTAACAGATCCTCACGTCTCCAGGGGGATAATTTTTCCGAATGCCTATATGATTCTGAGCTTCACAGTTTCTCTATAGAGTATTATTGTTTACTCTTCCTTAAGTATTTAATTATCTGCTTATTCTACAGTGCTTGTTTGCCTTTTTTTCATGTTTGTTAAGATGTTTTTCATATTCAAAACGTATTTCAGTAGCAACAGTAAAGTTGTCCCTGATTTTCCTCAGAATACTAGAATGCTAACCAGTTTGTAGCTAATCATTAGTAACTCAGTTTGCTTTTAATAATGATTTTGCATAAGCCGCAGGCTGGAACAATATTGTTTATAAAGTTCCCAGAATTTAATAATTATTTATAAGTTGGGGGTAGATGAATGCAGAAATTCATATATATATATATATATATATATATATATATATATATATATATATATATATATATATATATATGGGAAAGAGGCACTAAGAGTATGTACTTTTTCCACTTTTCAGTTTCATACATAAATCATACAACTCATCATAGCTTATTGATTAAATTGACTGAACGATACGCCAAGCTATTACCAAGAAAGCTACATATCTGGTTTAGTACAGTATATGACCTCAGCCTAAATGGTCTTCAAGAACCGTTGGAAATCTGAACTAATAATAAAATGAACCAATAGAAGGCTGCCCAGTAGTAATGGTTTCTATAGATTGGGATCTTTTAGACATTTTGGGCTATAACTCCTATCATCAGTGAAAATTTGCCATGCAAGCTAGTGTCTAAAAGACACTGCATTATCTATGCCTAGCCAGTGTTTTTAAAAAACCACATAAGTACAGGTGAATTAATTTAAATTGGTAGCTCATGTTCATGTTTCTCTTTTAACATTATATAATCTATTTTCCTAAATAGCTGTCATCAGTGTTAAGCACACGGACAATTGATATGGTTGGTATAATACAGGGGTGGCCAACCTCGGCTCTTTTATGACTCATGGACTTCCACTCCCAGAATTCCTGAGTCAGCTATGCTGACTCAGGAATTCTGGGAGTTGAAGTCCATAAGTCATAAAAGAGCCAAGGTTGCCTACCCCTGGTATAATACAATGGTTAAAATAATGAACAATGGATTATAGAATCCTCAGTTTTGTATGCAAAAGCATAAGCTGACTACAGAGAGGCCACCTCTCTTAGTCTATCTTATCCAGTTGCTGAAATGATCACATCAATATACCAATACTATTAAATTATTAAGTATAAAGCTCAGTCTTTTTTTGAAATGAATCTCTTCAAATAATTAATTCAGCTGCTACAACCCTCAAGAGAAAAAAGAAAGAAAGAAAGAAAGAAAGAAAGAAAGAAAGAAAGAAAGAAAGAAAGAAAGAAAAAGAAAGAGGCTACTATAAAAACAAAATATATGCTTACAAAGGAACTGATTTAGAGCATTCATTTTCTCTTTAGGTCTTTTTTCATAGATCTAAGGATGCATGAAAATGCCACCTAAACACTAGTTTCTTTCTAAAATAATTGAGGTCCAAGGTGGTACAACTGTTGCCCTTTGTGGTATCATTTGTTTTCAGATGTATTAGAAGATATAATTTTCAGAAGATTTGGGAAGTTGTTCTGTCCCATTCATGATTCTTACTCCTTGTGGACAGCACATTTCATTGGGTCTTATCTGGTTGGCAGAAGTTTTCTCTAATTTGTATTGTAGGACAGTGAATGCCTTTGGTTTGTTACTAGTTGGTTTTCACTAATAAAAACTTTGTTTTATCCAATCAATTGTGATTTACTCTGTAAGCTATGGTTAAACAAACCATGATTAAACAGAATGAATCAATACTTTTCAGGCATTATCTCTAATCATTGCCAGACAAAATTGTTACTGTAACACAATGATAGATAAACATGTATAGGGGGGGGCGGGGCAGAAGAAACTGAATGGGTAAGTCATATCAATTCTCTCAGGAAGTTTGCAATCAGCAGGTATTATTTATTTTTATTATATTATTTTAATCTACAACTGAATAGCTTTCTAAAATAGCTTTCTAAAAGTCAAGTAAAATTGGTAAAGAGGCAGAAGTCGAACTCTGAAAATAAATATAACTTTTACTAGATCTATCCTCTAATGAATTATATGCAAACAAATGCTGTGGAAGAAACCAGATATATAAGGAGTCGGAAGCATTGCAACATCTTGTAACACTGCTGAGTTATGAACAAAATTTAGGAAACTGGATAAGGGAAACCTAAAGTATGATGACGTAAAACCAGAAAGATGAACTCAATTTTTTATGAGCACTTCCATTCCAATTTTAACCTGCAGCTACTGTTTGTAGAAAAATAATTGTTCTTGAAAAGATTCTTTTCCAGTATGAATTACTCCTATTTAATTTCAGTTTACTATTTCTTTCTGCCTTAAAGATAATATAGGCAAGCTAACTAATCAAAGCATTATGGAAATAAGAATCTGACAGCTGAGTGACACCTGGCACTAGAAATTGCTGAATAGATTGGAACTGAAGACTGTTCTTCACTGGCTCATGGAAGTTAGCAAAGATGAACTGGCCACAATCCAGTGCATAGTTTTATGAACTTAGGTCCCACTGACAAGGGATGCAATGTCATCAGAACTACAAGATAGCATGGCAATCAGTGTTAGACACTAAATATCAAAGTGAGGCTTTCAATACAAGCACACTCAATTCCTGGGAGTTAGTCTATATCTTGTGTAAGTCATTCTAGTGGCAGTTATAGCAACAGCACTTAGACTTATATACCACTTCATAGTGCTTTACAGCCCTCTCTAAGCCTCTTAAAGAATCAGCCTATTGCCCCCAACAATCTGGGTCCCCATTTTACTAACCTCAGAAAGATGGAAGGCTGAGTCAACCTTAAGCTGGTCAGAATCGAACTCCTGGCAGCCAGCAGATTTAGCCTGCAATACTGCATTCTAGTCACTGTGCCACCACCCTCCTATGTTTAGAATATTTCTACTTTTTCCTTTTTTGTTGTTATACTTCCCATCTTTACTTCTTGTTTTGACTGTCATACAGGTAGTCCGCAAGAAATGACAGGTCACGTAACAACTGTTCAAAGTTACAACCAACATCCCAAAACTACATGCTACCCTGTTTCATAGTTAAGATAGCTGCAGTGCCCCTGGAGTCATTTGCTCTTTTGACAGACCACAGGGATGCTGCTCTTACTCTCGTCCCACCCTGATGGGATCCTGCAGCACTTGGGCCTGCTCCCTATGCCTCCTGGAAGCAACTACCATTTTCAGTGCCCTGACAATTCCTTGCAGAAATGGCGGCTGCTTTCAGAGCTTTTTGACCCATCAGCTGGTAGCTGATCAGCTGGTCAGCAGGAGGCTGCAAAGACTTTCTTGGCTCTTGAATACGAAACTAGCCCCTCTCTGCCTGCAAACATAGCAGCTTCAGGACTGGCTTCCCAAAACCTTTTCCTTGCTTTAACCTCCTCCTTCCACCAGCAAGCCACAACTCTTCAATAAAGAAAACCAAAAAAGCTAGGAGGGGCCAGCTTGTTGATCTTCCTCCCCCACCCCCATTAGGTTCAAAACCTAAACTTCCCACCCCTGTTGCCTTGCCTCTTTTAAAAACCTTATGTTCACTCCAGGCTGAAGAGTAGAGGAATGGAAACAAGTAAGGAAAGAAAATCTTTCAGCACCTTTTTCCTTTGAACTGGAGGAAAAAAAACATTTTTCCTCCAAAGGTTTAGTGGACTGGAGACCTGTGCAAGAAAATGGAAGATGCCGGGTCTTTGCAAGGTTTTAGCTGTTCATCTGACTGACTTGTAGAGGCAGTCTGCAGTCTAGCCTTGAAGTCCTAGCTGGGCTATAAAGGCATTTTCACTTTTTCTCACTAAGCTTTTATCTTCGTCTTATCTCAAATATCATGTTATCAGCCATGCTGCATAAGGAAGCCTTTAGTAACCTTATTAAGGCAAAGATGCTACTAACTTAAATGATTTGTTTGCAATAATAGTATTCTACTTATTTACTAATAGAAAAGCTAATGCCAGTGAAAATGCCATGGTTTGTTAAATGAGTTCAACCTAAGGTTATTATACTGAAGAAAAAAATATCTTAAAGCAGGGGTAAGGAACTATGGCCCTTTTATGACTTGTGGACTTCAACTCCATGCTGACTCAGGAATTCTGGGAGTTGAAGTCCACAAGTCATAAAGGGACCATACTTGCCCACCTCTGTCTTAAAGGAACCAGCATTTTGAAAATAAAGTATGAAAAGTTTGTACAGTAATTTTGGTGAGACAGCAGTGGTCAAACTGCTTTATAATGTTTGTAATATTCATATCTCATTTTAATTCAAGGATCTCAAAGCAGCGTATAGGAGGAGAATCTTATTTTATTCCTACAACAACCTATGAGATACATTGGTCTGTGAAAAATTAGTATTATCAACATTTATCAAAGCCCTAATAAGCAGGCATATACATAGAATGAAGGCTGTTGCTAAGCACATTGATTTGTGCTTTAAATTGTAAGCCGCCCTGAGTCTTCGGAAAAGGGCGGGATATAAATGGGATTAAATAAATAAATAAATAAATAAATAAATAAATAAATAAATAAATAAATAAATAAATTTATATCATTTACATGTGTTGCACACAAGAGGTATAAAATTGATAGCTTAAGACCAGTAAATTCTATTGACCATTTAATTTCTGGGGGAAAAATAAGACATAAATTTGCAAACTGCTTAAGATGTTTGCCACTGTGCAACAAAATCTTTCAATGCTACCTGTAATGGTTTATAGATTATATACATTATAATTATTTTCCTAACAAAAATAGTTGAATAAAATAGATTTTTCAAAGATCTTATTACATTTGTTTTTTTACTGAGTACAAAGGGTTTCAGATAGTTGTATATTACTTTTCTTAATGTTGGAAGAATGAGAGAAAAATAGGAATGGCATCAATCACAGTAGGACAACATGTACCTATGCATGAAATAGTTTGTGCTGAAGTTATCTTAAGTGAAAATAGCAAGGGAAAAACTGAATGCCAAAGTCACTTCCTTCACATAATTAGCTTAATTGATACAATATAGTTTTATAAATAATTATAATTAATAATTATTCCTGACAACATTTTTCTGAAGATTGCTTGGAGAAAACTAAGAAGGCATGTAATAGTACTCGATTTTTGTGATTTTGAGTTATTCTAGTTCAATGGGTTTAAAATAATCCAAATATTCAAATCAATAAGCAAAAAATATGTTGACACAGGAGCACCAGGAGTACATGTTAATTTGATTATTTGACAGGTAGTCAATGGACAAAAAGGCAGATATTTTTCTATGACTTGCTCTAATAAGTAATTTATAATTACTGGTAAATAAAAATAAATGCAGCTTCTTATACTGTTCTTAAATCAGATGGAGAGCCTCTGTGAGGTAGCAGAAAAAATCTTCAGACTTTGACAAAACCTAAGGAGGTGACACAAGAATGTAGCTGGTTCCATTCCCTGTTCACCACAACAGTTTTCGCATGCTCATAAATAGGTATGCAAGGAAAGTGTTCAGCAAATGATTATTGTGAATTGTGCAAATGGGATTTTGCACCATTGGATCTTCCCATTGCATAAGCATTTTAAAATCAATTGTTTTTAATATTAGAAATCATTACACTGAATATTAAATTGAATATTTAATATCAAAATATTTTTAACATTGTCATCTGATATTCAGTGTTTTACTTTCTGCTTATATCAAACATTTGACACTATTTATTTTGAGGGTATCTAGAACTCTGGAAAATTAAAAGAAATTCAATGGTTTTTAAATATATAGAAAACAAAACATAATTCAACTAAATGTAGGTATACTTCATTTTCAAATCTTACAAAGAACATAAAATAGAAGTTATGGGTTAGAGCAAGTATTCATATTTTTGAACCATGAATATGAAATCTCTCTCTCTCTCTCTCTCTGTCTCTCTCTCTCTCTCTCTCTCTCTCTCTCTCTCTCTCTCTCTCTCTCTCTCTCTCTCTCATAAAATGTCTCTTACTTGGCTATGGAGAGTGACTATTTCTTTGGTTAATGCAGAGCATTAGATGAACAGAGACTAAATCATTTGTGTCAGGATGATATTAGTAAACTGAAGGTCACTTTCCACATACTTTAGCATGCCTTGGAGGCAATACTGATAAGGAGAAAGACAAAAGGACAAAGACAAAATTAACTTTTAATTTCTCACCAAAGCTACAGCTGACAGAAAAGGCGAGACTGAGACTGCATGCAACATACTATGTAGGAGTGTATATGAAAAAACTTATCTGATTTAGTTCATCAGATACTGAGCATATAGTATTTATTTATAGGGATTTATATACGCTCCAGTACATAAGAAATATTATAAACTCATTTCATATCATTCCTCAGTGCCAAGTCTTCTTGCCCTGTATTAGATGATATAAAGAAATCAGATATATTAATTTCCTTTCATGATTGCTCATGATTGCTCCCCAAGAAAATGTATTTACATGCTGATAAAAGGTTTTACTTAACATGTTCCCTGATTTTCTTTTACTTAAAGAAGGACACTGTCACATTTTCTGCCATCATATATTTGCAACTATTCTCCAGAATAAATACGTTAAAGGGAAATGGTTGCTTTGAAGCTGTTTTATTTCTATAAAACTGATTTTTTAAAAATTCCAGACATTGACTACATAATCCAGGAGCCTTCCTGAAAGTGATGTCTTACTTGTGTATTTATTGCTAAGAATTCTACACCTCAAGTCCACATATTTAAAGAAAGAGTGAGTATATGTGGGCAACCTGATACTCTCCGAATGTTTTAGATTGCAACTCCTGCCATTCCTTGTCATGAACTAAACCAGTCAAGGCTGATGGAATGACAATTCAAATAACCTACAACAGAGGTTTTCTAGGATGCAGAATTTTTTTTAAAAATCATAGAATTTCTGATCAGTAGGCAGAAATCTAGTAATAGAAAATGATGACTGGCTTAGTGTCAGCTGTTTAAGGTTACACTGATTAGAGTAGCTTATACATCTAGTAAAATATGTAAATAAATTTGTACATCAGTTTAATGTGAGCTGGGTAAAAAAAAACACTTAATTGTAGCTGAAGAGATGAATACCTGCTATATAATAATTATGTATGAGGCTATTCAATGAAAGCCTTTTGTAGGCATCATGTCTATTTTGTACTGAAAGAAGTTGAACATATTTCCATAGGTACACTCCTGGTGTAATTCTATGACACTATTGTTTTTATATGTACAACAATAAGCAGTTATTTGTGGAAGAAAGATAATCTTATAAAAGAGAGTTTGAAAGTGTATTTTTGTATTTACAGACTACTTAAGTTTCCAGTTGAAGGGAAATGAAAAGAAATACTGTATGACATAAGCAACATAGAGAATTTTTTCAGAGAGGCAGCCATCATCAGTTGCAGCAAAAGCGACAAATAGTTTCAAGGTATTACAATGATTAACCAATTTATTACAAAACAGACCTTCTTGGATTACATTCCAGTTAATTCAAATGGATTTTTGTATTTTCCTGAGATAGAAACATATGTATACATGCATACAGATTTAGAAATAGTGAAATTGGAGATATATGAAATATTTAAGGTGTAGACAATGATAGATTTTTTCTTGATAGATGCCTAGTACAAGAGATGTGCTACGTACCCAGGGCAGATACTCTTAAACTGATTAGCCAATTAATACATGTTAGTGTTGGGAACCTTGTAATAATTTCTTGAAAGTAATGCTGTCTAGAATTTTCTCCTGGCAATTCAGAGGAAATATTTCTGTTAGTGAAATACCCATTAGGATATCAACGTCAGTAAATAATGAAATGTGTTTGTATGTGCATGCATGTGCATGAGCATTAAGTACATAATGCTTATGCACATGCTTACTCACATACACATTAGGTGGTAAGCATCCTAAATTTAATGGACGTCACTTTTTACTGCTTTTTCTCCATAATATTACAAATAAAACTTTCCATTCAGATAATACAGTGTCCTTTAATTTATCTGCTGTATAATGAATAATAAGATGAGAAGGATTATTGCATTACTTTTTTTGTGATCTTTGGCCCTCTTTGTTTCAGTTTGATTGTAACTACCACCAAGTGATCTGAGGAAAGATTGTTTCTTTAAAAAAAAATACTATATCCTAAAAGTTATTATATGATCTGATGCCAATAATGTAATTTAGGTGAAAGTAGATGTAATTTATTAAAGTCTGAAGCCCAAACTTTCCCATGCTTGTTTGCTCAAATGTAATCCCACTAATCTAGTTATTTATTTTGAAGAAAGACTGCTTTCTTGTTATTCTATCCAGAATTTGTTGTTTAGGAGCTTTTTCAATCCAGCAGATATTTTTCTCTGAATGTGAATTAGCATCTGAATGTTCAATTCTGCCTCACAATATAATGTCCAAGTATTCCATATTTTTGCAAGATTTGTCTGATTAAGCAGAACGCACTGCATTTGTTTGAAGAAATTAGCAAAATTCTCGACAAAGACTATGGAAAAATGCTTATCTAATTCCAACAGCACTGCTTTGTTTCTTTTTGAGGTGGCGGGATAAAACTGTCAGTAAAGTCTAGTAAAACACCAGAATATATGAAGTTAAAGCAAACTCACAAGCAACTTTAAGGTTCTGCGTCTAGCACCAACTCAGCAGATGATTATAGGACATTCTGACCCTTGGCAATTTGACAGGGTCACATTTTGACATAGCTGAACTGTTCCCGAACAATTCCTCCAATGTACTGGGTACAAACAGTCTTTTCTTCAACATCAAGCATGCATGTCTTATCTTCCCTCCCTATTATTTTTTAAGAAGCGTGGCTATTGAAATATAGTGAAGGTTAACTCGGCTTCTTGTTTATGTCATTCTTCAGACCAGACAATAGTATAGCACAGCCCATCATGATTTACTTCTATATGGGAGTTACTGCTGGGCCTCCAACTGAGTTCTGACTCTGATTTAATTATCAGTTTTACCCGTAAATATTTTGCTAAATTTGTGCAGTTATCACTGTTCATCAAAGGGCCATTTTTATTTTGCAAGATCGTTACATTATTAAAATCTGAAGACAAATAGAACATTTAAACATCCATATTCAAAAATTCACACTGATTATGAGGGGTGTATGTGTGTTCTATTTATAATACTTTGTTGATAGCTAGTGTAGTGTCGTAGTTAAGGTCTTCATGCAGAACTAGAGAGATCCAGGTTGTAGACCAGCCTCAACTACAGAAATTGGGTAACTTTGGCCCAGGTCATTCTCTCCCAGTCTAATTTATTTCATAAGTTTGTTACTATGGGGCAAAATAAGAGGAATGGCTTTATGTATTCCACCTTGAACTTCTGAATAAAAGACGAGATAATAAATAAAGCTAATAATGGAGACCAAATATGAATAAAATAGTCTAGTTAGCAGAGTCAAGACCTTGCTATGGTACTAATGTTTCAGCCACTGTTATTCCAGACTTCTAAAATTTCACTGATCCAGACAAATATGTGCTTTGGTATTTCAGAGTGTACAATAGTAAATCAAACCCCTAAACAGTGAAAAATAAGATAACTGATTGTGTTGTACCACTTCATATGTCCTGGGAAAAAGAGTAAATTAAGCTATTTTTACATTGATTATTGTACTTATTATAAAATGTTGTGCATTTTTTCCACTATTCTAAAACATTTTCAACAAAAATGAGCCATAAATGGATACTACCTGAGAGATGATACTATTTTCAGTTTAACCATAGCATCTCCAACAAATTTAGAAAAACTTTAATTAAAATAATGCAAGTTAAAGAGGGTAGAGTACCCTCTATGGATTACTTTCATAATCAATGCTTAATGCTTGCCAAAACAGATTTTAAAGGAATTTTCTATTATAAAGAGTTTCAAATTCAAAACTGAAGCCCTTTTTCTACACTTATTAATGTTCATGAGAACCAGATAAATTAAATTTTGTTTACTTGAATCTAAAATTTTTGTTTTTAAATGACATATTCATATGCTTTCTAACATTGCTACCGTTTTTAATTGATGAAATCTCAAGGATATTTTTCCTTCCTTCCTTCTTCCCTTCCTTCCTTCCTTCCTTCCTTCCTTCCTTCCTTCCTTCCTTCCTTCCTTCCTTCCTTCCTTCCTTCCTTCCTTCCTTCCTTCTTCTTTTCTTTTCTTTTCTTTTCTTTTCTTTTCTTTCCTTTCCTTTCCTTTCCTTTTTTTTTCTTTTCTTTTGTAGCCAAAGACCAGCACAAAATTAAACTCATTAATAAAAAAAGGACAGAGAGCAAGTTTAGTGTAGTGATTAAGGCATCAGGCTAGAAATCAGGGGACCATGAATTCTAGCCTCATTTGTGACACAAAGCTGGATGCGTGACCCTCAGTCACTCTCCCTCAGAGAGTGGCAATGGCAAACCACTGGTATTTCTGAATATCTGAGAAGATACTGCATGAACCTGTCCAGGCAGTAGCAAGGAGTCAAGACTAACTTGAGGTCATGGGGGGGGGAATACAAAAAACTAGGTTACAAATATATTAAACAAACAAGTTGTAAGTTATGTGGATTTACAGTATCAGTTGTGAAGAGGGGATCAAAATGGCAAAAGATAAGCAGTTCTGGTCTTAAGGTCTCTAGTTTTTAACTATTTTAGGTCTTATATTTTACTCTATTTTTAATTGTTTTGCATATATTTTCATGCACTACCCAATTTATATTTTAGTCATATTTTATTCATTTTTACATATCTTTCCTTCCTTTTGGCTTCATCTCTCTCTGGTGTCCACCCATATTCTCCAATATAGGATGAAGGACACACAAATGGCAAATTATAACAGGAAAAGCAAACTTAGAGCTATGGTAGACCAATAAAAGTAATGAAGTGTTAAAGCACAAGTCCAAATTACTTTAAAACACCCCATTCCTAACCACCTGGCAACTGAGAGCCTGTTAGTAATGAATAACAATAATGACAATCACAAGATGAGTTAATTGCATGCTCCACCATCTATCATGTCTTAGTGAATTGGAATATTGAGCAATTTACCATTTTGGAAGATAAATTTCAGTTGGAAATAGAGAACAAGTTACAACTTGAACTGGAAAATTAAGTCAGATTCCTAACTCAGATATGGACTTGGGAAGCAAGAACTGCCTCTTGACTATGCAAACAGTAATATGTCTGATCAACTGTTAATACCTGGCTAAAATCAATAATTTAAAATCTTTCATACCACAATGTGTATATCCATCATTGTGACACAAGGTTTCCTTTCAAGTTACCAGAGGCTTTCCATATGTTATTAACAAAATGAAGTAATTGCCATTGTTTGCGTAATTATGACATTACAAAAATTATTAATTGCCATGTATTTGATCCTAAGTATGTATTGCCAATTGTATTTGATCCTAAGTATGGTAAGTGTTTTGCATTGAGTTATGTAAACTGAGGTTTCACTAATACATTTTTGTTCCTTAAAATTCTCTTCTCTCTTGAGAATGTCATCAGTCCCATCCAACTACAACTTTCTCAGCCATCCGCTCTCTCAATTCCTCATTTATTCTCTCTGTATGACCAAACTACCTCAAAATATTCCTTTCATATTGGTCACTCACTCACATATTTAAAATACATTAATTAAACAGTTTCATTTTATTCAATGGCTATTCAGTCTCTTAACTGGACACTACCTCTATACTAGCATTTGACTAGTATAAAGGTAATGCCCAATTCATTCCATTTTCTTATCTAATAAATATTCTACCAAAGTGTATACATTCAATTATTTAAAATAGATGTTGTTAATATTAGCATAAGTAATGCCTTTCTGATTCTTTTACATTCTCACTTTGACACCAACTACTTGTCAGAGCTTTATCCCAGGAGCTGGTAATAAATCTTTTTCTAGATATTCAAACCTGCATCCAAGAGCTAGCTACGGAGGCTTTGAATCATGTTTCTTTCTCTCACCCTTACATAGATTTCTTCTCAACATTTGATATGGAGGATACTGGCATTGTTATGAAATGTTTTCATAACAATTCTGTCTGGTCTTAGGCTCTTGGCCTTGCTGGCAGATTGGAAGAAGTTTTATTTCTTTATGGACTGTATGCCCTTATATTGCTTTATAAATAGCTAATTTGCTTTTTTATTTAAATGTACTACACAAGAAGTTGGATGTTCAGAAATTAATAAAATATAGAATGAAAGAGAATAGCAGTGTTGGGACTGAGTATATAGGGTATAACATTGGAGGTCTCAAATCTCATCTCTCAGAATCCTTTTTATTTTCACACCATGGCCTTCTTCTGGGATGGGGGCTTGGTGGTTTTTTTCTACTACTATTACTTGTCTTTCAGGGGACACTTCACTTGACATCTTTCCCACTTTTTGGTATTAAAATGTAATTTCAAAAATGCTATTTCTTGGCCATATGGATAGGTTTATGACAAGAGATTTAAACTTTTCTTTCTATAACAGAATATCTAACAGACCCTAGGAATAAGACAGAGCAAAAGCATTACAAAATAGATTCCTTTGTCCAGGATAGGGAGATTCATGAGAAAGAAACTGAGAACAACTATTTTCTTAATCATGTTAGGTGTAAGTTGATATGAAGAATTGCTTTCATAAGATTCAAGGATTTGTTACATTACTCTATTAACAGTAAAGTTCATTCCAGAAATCCAAATATTTCTTCTTTTCTTAATTTGACATATGTGCAGATCTTGGCATTTCCTTTCTCAAAAGATAGTGCAATCTCATCAGAAATAAAAAATATAAAGCTTTGCTTCTGAAAAAAAATATAAAAACTCTGAAAATTTCAGAAAAAAAAGCTATGTTCCAGGGAAACCACAAGTTGGTGCTGGTCTATTAGAAATGGTGATGCATTTTAATATACAGATTTTTGACAGAATGGATTAAGGCTAAAACTATTAGTAAGTATCAAGAATTTAAAAAAAGAACAAAATATGATTTTACACTGACAGGATTTAAAAAACAAATAAACAAGCCAATGCAAATCCTGACTAGAACTTATAATTCTTTTTTCAAAAATAGCTCTTTTTCTTAGAGCAAAGTTTCTGCTTTCTTCTGCCTGAACTCTTCTTGTTTTGCTGAATATGTAAAGTTTAGTATGAGGGTCTTGCCTCAATCTAACTATTTGCTCCAGTTCTAGTTCAAGATATTAAACAACCATCTTTCCTTTCCTACTTTCTGGGTCCTCTGCATTGTGAAGAGGTGTATTCTACTTTTGAAATGTATAAATACCTGACACAAGGGGTTATTTTCACAGCAAGCAAATACAACAATATAAAATCCTATCCATAGGCTGTACAACACTATGTCATATGTCAAATAAAACATATGAAGCTAATCCCTAAAACTGTTCACAGACAAAAAGAAGGATCAAAATTAATGAAGAAATCCAAGTTTTTATTTCCCTTGGTAATTATCAATCCAATTTGTTAATGGATTAACTACAGTTAAGAGTAACAGATATTGCAAGAGATATCTTAATTTATATTGGTCTTAAGGCTCTTCCTAAAAATGTTTACATGAAGACAAATCATAACCACAACCATCAAAAAAGGGAGGAAGGGGAAGTATTTCAAATAACCCAGACTTATCTATTTGAATGACACTATCCTTCCCACATTGCATCATTTCTTGCTCTCCACAAAGACTAATCATGTCCTTTTACCAGAATATTGCTCTCTGGAGAACATGAGGGCAGTGACTGTTCAAGGTAAAGGAAAGTTGGAATGATTCAAACTCATTGTACATATCAGCTATTGCTCAAAAAATGTAATAAGACACCAAAGGAGAGGGTCCCCCCCATAACAGTTGTAATGCATGTTTCCAGTGATATATTAGAATTATTTCTATTTATTATTAATTGACTAGAGTGTTTTCAGAGCCAACATACCCAGACTTTGTCCCTCAAATTAGGCTATCACACATTCCATGGGTATGTCTTCCCATGCTTCATACAGTTTTATGTATGAAAACTGTGGCTGGATTTTGGCAGAGAACAAAGTACAGCAGGACAAAAAGAGAACGGTACCAAGACAGAAGCTCAGTGGGTTTTTCTTGATGTGAAAGATTTTCACCAAATTGTCTACAGTATGGAGATTCTCAGTCACCCAGGTCATAGTTATCCCAAAGATGCTTTTTCACGGGGCAAATGGACTTTCTTGTTTTCCTTTGAAGATATTTCACTTCTGATCCAAGGAACTTCTTCAGCTCTGACTGGATGGTCTTTCCATTCCCCACCATCCAGTCAGAGCTGAAGAAGCTTCTTGGATAAGAAGCAGAAAGTCTTCAAAGAAAAACGAGGAAATCCAGTTGCCTCATGAAAAAGCATCTTTGGAATAGTTTTCACCAAATTGTAATGAGGCTGGCTTTAAAACACAAAAGAATTGTGAATTTAGAAACCAGATGAACAGGTAGCCATAGACAGATATCTCACTATACAGTATTTCTATCAAACTGCAAATTTGAATTAAAAATGTTTATATTCATTTGTTCTATTAGTGCTTATAATTTTGTTATCATTCATATTTATTTATTTATTTTATTTATTTTTATTTCATTTATATCCCGCCCTTCTCCGAAGACTCAGGGCGGCTTACAAGCTTAGCAGTAGCCTTCATTCTATGTATATGCCTGCTTGTTAGGGCTTTCACACACACCCCAAGCGGCATTATTACAAAGTCAGCTTAATTGCCCCCAACAATCTGGGTCCTCATTTTACCTACCTCGGAAGGATGGAAGGCTGAGTCAACCTTGAGCCTGGTGGGATGCGAACCTGCACTAATTGCAGGCAGCTGGTGTTACTTAAGGAGGCATTAGCCCACTGCGCCACCAAGGCTCTATAGCTGTAACATTTCTTTCATTAGTCCATGGCTAATAGCCCAAACTCAACTTGGCAAAGCAAAGGCTTTTATATAAAAATACTTCTCAATTCTTTTGTTAGGAAAAATTGCTGATTTCCCATTTTGGTACAGATATAAAAAGATTAAAGTTTATTACTGTGTCACCTTTCTTAAGTAATAAGAGCTTTTCCTCAAATTATTATGGCTATAATAAAGAGGGTAAAAAGAGCCTTTTAAACTGCTTTTTTGATATGAAAGGAAGGGAAAACTATTCAAAACATGGAACAATCATGGTAATAGTATTTAACTGATGTACGTAATATTTCTAAAATATAAATATAAAATAAGATTTGTTTTTCTCTTAGTGTAACCCAGTACTTGATGTGATAAATATTTTAAGGCAAAATGCAGTCACTGCCCTTTTCCCCATCCCTTTGGGCACATCTCATCTAGTTTGATTAAATCAAGGCTTGTTTTCTTGATTTGTTACTAGATATTAAACCAGACTTCCTTGGTCTAAGAATTAATGTAAACATTGATTTGATGTAAGCCAGTATCTTAAAACTGCCACGTGTACCCAACTATCAAAATTACAATTTAATTGTACTGCAAATTCAGGAGCAAAATGTAGTCCTCAGCCACAACTGAATCTATAGATGGCTTTATAAATTATTGCAATAACTGACATGAAATTGAATCACTCTTTTCTAAATAGAAAATGCAAGTTTACATGCTGCATTCTTTCAAATAAATATTCTCATCCTGTTGAGCAAATTAACTTTGCTGTTTCTATATGATATTACATGGTCTCATGTTTTCCCCTTTCTTTTCTTCCTCAAAGAATTCAGCCACTAGAAAGTAGTTCTTTGTATAACATTTACCCCATTCACACCAGACAGATTTTTTTAAAAAAATCCCATCATTCTACATTAAATAAAACAAAGAAAATTATAGAAGGGAACATGCCTAATTCATTAAGAAGCAAAATTTTACTAATTCTTGGTGAATATATCTAAGAAGGATCATTTGGCATACAGAATTTGTTTAGCACAGAACATAAAATACTCAGAAAAATTTTCACTTCCATCACTGAAATAAGAGAAGAAGCATACTTTAAAGAACTTATCTCTACAGTACCGGCTTTGAAAAGTAAATAAGCATATTGTCTGTTTCTAGGGCATACCTTTTGGCTGATGAAACACTGCAATTAATATTATATTTTAAATTGGTTATTCAAAAAACTTGATTGGAATCAGAAGAAATATCTAAGATTTCTAAAATGATTATAAACATTGTGAATTAAAGAAACATTTTATAGAATAAATTCTGCAAAAGAAAGTATGTGTCCAATGTAAGCAGGGGGGGGAATTGAATGAATGAATGAATAAGCACTAGGAGCACTTATGTAAAAAACCCTGCCAAATAATATTTTATTCTTATTAACAGCCATTTGTAAGTATATTTCAGGTATAGCAGTAGCAATAGCACTTAGACTTATATACCACTTCATAGAGCTTTACAGCCCTCACTAAGTGGTTTACAGAGTCAGCATGTTGCCCCCAACCATCTGGGTCCTCATTTTACTGACCTTGGAAAGATGGAAGGCTGAGTCAACCTTGAGCCATTCAGAATCGAACTCCTGGAGTGAACAGTGAGTTAGCCTGCAGTACTGCATTCTAACCACTGTGCCACCACGGTATAATCAACTCTATCATGAAAACATTTATATTTATAATTGATGATGGCATGGCTGTTATGTGCTGTATGTTATTACTAACTTAGTGCCAATGAAAAAAGTGAGATATATTTATTTCACATTTTAATCTAAATTGATTTAATTTGCAAACTAAAATTAAAACAAGAGGCCATTTTTTTCTTCAGTTGTTGCAATTATCTGAATTTTAAAATATAGTTATTCAATTAAAAGGTACCAGTTAGGAAAATCATATCAGGAAAAAATGTATTCAAGAAGGCATCTATATCAGGCATGAAAAACCAGGTTCACACGTGAAGGTTCAAATTAACTGATAAATTGCTAAAAGTCTACTGTATGCATAGGAATCTTTCCAATTAATGGTCAGCACCTAGTTAGAGTTAGATAAGGGTCAACGGCATTCAAGGGGAGTTGGACTTGGTTTCTGTGTATCTATATAACAGTTCTAAACTGATGCCTTCATAACTCTTTCCCTGGTTCTCCAGTCCTTTTCCTACATCTTTTCCTAAGAAAATATTCTGGATTGTAGGGTGGCTTCAGTTTGAATTAGCTGCATGGATGTTTGTTTTTGTTGGATATTCTCCCCCTTTAATCAGTCCTGACCTGTACTGAAAACAATTTTCTTTTTCAAAAAAAATTTTTTTGCTGCAATCTTTTCCCCTGCCTCTTTTATGTATTTATTCCAAAAAGCTAGGTATTTTGCATTTTTGTCCAGGATATGGTGGACAATGAGGCTATAGGAGAAGTAAGATAAAACATATGTAGCTGTCCTACCTTAGCTCTAAGGCAATGTTCTGGCCCATGCAATGCATCTGTAATTTCTCTTCTTACTGCTCCTGTCTCTTGAATAAAATAATTCAATCATATGAGCATCTGATATGAATGCTCTTCATTATGTCCAAATGTCATGGGATCTTTTAAGTATACCCAGTTCAGTGGGCTCAAACACAAAAGTGCCAACACAATACAGGTCCGTAGATAACACACTCACATAAGCATTCACAAACTATTACTCACTACTGACCACTATTCCACCTTTCCCCACTGCTACTACTCCAAGTTACTGTTACTCCAAGTGCTAATCCAACTACTTCTTGTGAGTCCTACTACTCCTTGTGAATACTGCTAGAAAAAATTATCTCTTTCTGGCTGCTTTACTTCCACACATTATGGCATCAGCTATTCCTCAGCACAGATTTTTTAGCTGATATCACCAATTGGCTGGAGAGATGGCTTAAAGACAAAGGATGAAAGCAGTACGCTCTGGATAGCCTGCTGTCTCATACCAACTTATTTATTTGTAAAGAAAATAAAAAAAATCCTGTTGGAGGACAACACACACACACACACAAACACAAACACACACGAGAAAGAAATCTTTTCGGAATGTTAAAAGGCAGAATATTTAGAAATGCAGATTTGATAATCCTATTCAGGAAGGTTGGAGCCAGGAAGCTAGAAGCTGATGAGATTAGAAAGACAAAGACCCCTCAAATCTACATACCCCACTCAAATTCTAAAGACATGACCTTTAGGACATAATAGGATTAACCCACCAATACCAGAAAGGCACACTGAAGCTCAGGTCAAAGTTCATGCTACAGGAAACAACCTCAAAAGCCCAAGAAGGTATAAAAACCCACCAATCCCACCAACATGTGGTCAGCTTTCCCAGAGCCACCTTTCTGTCTGGCTCTGCTCTTCAATAAACTACAACCTTCTTTCTAAAGCAGTCTCCATTTTGTTTATTCCCAGCTTGGACTGCACCCTAAGGAAGATTTTTCTTTCAACATTGCTTTCTATTGTACTGAGCTTCTCTTCAAGAAAGAAGCTAAAGCTGGATAATCACTGTTCCACATAAGGTCGCTTATTTGTTTGGAACAAGTCTTCGGTGATCCCATGACATTGGTTGTGCTTGATAAATGGGCTGATTTATTTTTGGTTCAGTTGCATTCTATTTGAAACTGCAGGAAAACTAGGTTTTCTTTTAAATGCTTTTAAATGCTCTGAGTCCATGAATGCTTGCTTAATTAGAAGAACTCAAACTTTATGCCATTTCCACCTCCTGAGGCTTGGCTGACCTAGCAATTCTTTCAAGGGAAAAGGTGGCTTCAAGCTTCCCACAATAAATCCTTTTTTATTTATTTATTTTGCATTAAGAGGATAATATTCACAACATGAAGTAAGAATAAGGCTGGTGTGTGCATGTGCATGTGATATTTTATTTCAGTTTAGCTGGAGGGAAGGGAATTTGTTTATTCTGGAGCTGCAGCTGCTTAGGGCATGGAAATTATTCTTTGGTTCTCCTTCTCAGTGTTGCAAGATTGGCAGAAAAGTTGGAAATGGATTGAATTCCAACTATTTTTAGTAGAAAAGATAATAATGAGAGGGTGAGCAAGTGCCATAAATAGTTTGTAACTTAGATCTAATTGAAGCTAATTATGTATTATGAGCTACCAAGACTAAAGCCAATATGCTTTCCAGCAGTCGTATAACTTTTATAAATTAGTTGTTTTTATTTATTTAAAGGAAGGCATAGGCCCAGAATTAAGTGTTAAACTGCCCAGAGTCATTTCCTTAGATGGACAGCTTTAGAAATGAAAATAAATAAATAAACCAACAAACAATCTCACACTGAAGTGGCTTAGTAAACAGAGTCAGATCTGGGCTACAAAAATATGGACCACATCTAGATGACAGCAAATATAGAAAAAATCTACTTCTCTGTTGCTGTACAGTTGTCCATGTACAGTATTTGCAGTACTGATTTAGTACTATAGTTTTACAAGAACTTATATAAAATGTAAGCTTTGCAATGTTTGTAAAAGCTTTCTTATATAAATTTTTATTTGTGGTTCAAAATCCACAGCCTACCAAATGTTTTTGACCCTGCCTCTTTGACAGTTCCAAAATACTGATCATTACATTATTTGCTAATCCAGCTGTTTACTTCATTTATTAAACTTTTTTGATGGACTGAATATAGATAAATTATTACTAGTATATAAATCTTTGCATCTGTTTTATAACAAATCTAGCCTACGTAAAATTTCTTGAAAATCTATGTTCTTGTTTTACTGTCTTGCTGGTAGATAAATGCTCAACTTACAATACCTTTAAACCTGAAATCTAGAATCACTATGGGTTTATATTCTGACACAAATTATATTCCCTGCACTTTGAGATATATCCAGTCCACATGGTAGCTTTACATTTGTAGGAGTCCTCAAAAATTACTAAAATAAATGGGAAAAATTTACTTGGCTCTGAAAAAAATATTGTCCTGGTGAATTCTATTTATTTAACTACATTGCATATTGGAACAGTAGCAGAGTTAGATAGATAAGCTAGAGATGGAACAGCTCAGCTGAATTTTATTTTTATTAGCTAGCTTGTGACAAGAGTTAGGATACTATCTGCATTATTTCTGAAGGTAATCCAGAAACAAAATAAAACTGCTAAAACTAAGAAATGTTAGGCATCTTCATTTCCCTGATATGCTTGAGAAGTTCTTTGATTTAAAGTAATCCATAAAAAGGGACACGGTGGCTCAGTGGGTTAGGACGCTGAGCTTGTCGATCAGAAGGTCAGCAGTTTGGTGGGTCGAATCCCGAGTGCCGTGTAGCAGAGTGAGCGCCTGTTACTCGTCCCAGCTTCTGCCAACCTAGCAGTTCGAAAGCACGTAAAAATACAAGTAGAAAAATAGGAACCACTCCGGTGGGAAGGTAACAGCGTTCCGTGCGCCTTTGGTATCTAGTCATGCCGGCCACATGACCACGGAGACGTCCTCGGACAAGCGCTGGCTGGCTCTTCGGCTTTGAAACGGAGTTGAGCACCGGCCCCTAGAGTCGGAAACGACTAGCACGCATGTGCGGGGGAACCTTTACCTTACCTTTACCTTTTAATCCATGAAAAGATAAAATGTATTTCTAGGTATGTTAATAGCAACAAGATGCTGGCTTTGCTTTCTACACCCAGATTAGGCATGGCTGTTGAAGGGATTCTCTAGCTCGTTCTAATCTTGCCCTTTTGAAGTTGCTTGCTCTTCAAAGTGTTATCAAGAACATGGGAAGACTGTTAGAATATGTTGTTGAAAAAATGGTTTGTTTAACAGAGTATTATTAATACACAGTGGAAGTTGTACTGGGACTTTTAGGCAAACAGTAATGCACTAACACGAGTTTTATAACTTATTTTTACTCAGACAACAAAAAGAAACACAGTAAGAAATAGTCCAAGTATCAATCCAGTATCATGCACATAAAAGTCAGTCCATAAAAAAATAGTATCAAAATACAAAAGCTGCTTACCAATATCAAAAACAATATACACTGTAGCAAGCAGTTGATTCTTGAGAGAATAAATATCAAGTTAGCAAACAAGAGAACAAGAGGTATCCAAACACTAACATCAAACACATATACAAGAGCAACTACGTGTAACATCTAACTCTCTTTTATGTGGAATAATTACAGCCACACCCTTAGGCCGTTTAACTCCTTAAAGGTGCTTTTACTCCATTATATAATATTGTCACCCAAATCAAGTTTAATCTCTAACAATCTCCCCTTTTGGGTGGCATATTATACATATATTTTTACAATCTCAAATTACACATATCACAAACAGATTTATGCTTTATAGCACCCTGAGCTTTAGTAAACTGGTCAGCAATATTATCTTCAGTTGCACAATATTCCAGTTTAATCAAATTATCTTTAACACATTGTCTGACATTTAGATACCGTAGATCCGTATGTTTTGATCTAGTTTTCACTGCAGCATTAGTTGCTAATTTTATAGCTGCTTGATTGTCTTCATACACTTTTATTGGTTCATTACAATTTAAACCCATATCAAACAATAATTGTTTCCATACCAATAGCTCAGTACATAATAAAGATAAACAAGAAAATTCGGATTCAGTTGTTGATAAGCTTATATGCTTCTGTCTGTTAGACCTCCATCCTACTAAAGCGTTTCCCAATAATACAACCAATCCTGAAGTGGATTTCCTGGTTACAGTATCAGATGCAAAACTAGCATCTGCAAATGCTTTTAGTTCCAATTCCTTTGTTGGCTCTAGATATAGAGAATAATGTATGGTGTGCTTCAAATATCTTAAAACTCTTTTCGCACCTTGCCAACATCTGGTTGTAGGATTCTCACAATATCTAGCTAAATGATTAACTGTAAATGCTATGTCAGGTCTTGACCAGTTACATAAATACATCAAGCTGCCTATTAATGATTGATATATCTTTTTATCAAAGACATTGCTGTTATCCGCTGAACTCTCAAAACCTTGAACCATAGGTGTTTTTACTGGTTTACAGTTTTCCATATTATAACGTTTCAGCAAACCATTAATTTTCTTAGCTTGAGACAGTTTAAATCCTTTACTAGTCCTGACAATATCCAGCCCTAGATAATGACTAATAGCTCCTAGATCTTTTACTCTAAATTTTCTTTTTAACCCTGAAATTATTCTTTCAGTTTCTGTTTCATCTTTTGCTATAATAGCAATATCATCAGTGAATAATAATAACAATGATAATTCACTATTTTGCTGTTTTATAAATAAACAAGGATCTGCAATACTAGCTTTAAATCCCAAACTATTTAACTCTTTTACTAAACATCTATTCCACTCATAACCTGACTGTTTTAAACCATACAAACTCTTATTCAGTTTCCAACAGTACCCTACCTTACTTTCTATTCCTGATGGAACTTTCATATATATATCATGGTTTAATGTTGCATGCAAATAAGCAGTTTCAATATCTACATGTTTTATACTATAATTCTTATTTGCTGCCCAAACTAAAGCAGCCCTAAGAGTGGAAGCTTTTAACGTTGGGGAAAATACTTCATCATAATCACTATTATTTTGTGCAAATCCTTGAGCAACTAATCTTGCTTTATGTATTACCTCTCCTGTAACACTTTCTTTCAGTTTAAAAACCCATTTACATCCAATTAACTTTTCTGTTTTAGGTATTTTAACCTCTTGATAAACATTAAGATCTTGCAAAGACTTTATTTCTTTATCCATAGCTACTTTCCAATTCTTTCTTTCATTCTCAGGATACATTTTTATCTCTTCAACATTAGAAGGTTCAATGTCTATTTGACAAATTAAACCTGCCTCAAAACGATCAGGCTGTCGTCTTTCCCTGTTAGACCTTCTGAGAATTATTGGACTTATAGGTACATTTACATTATTATCTTCTTCCTCTCCTGTCTCCACTATCAGTGGTTCTTGTTTGATCTCTCTAGCAGGTTCCTCCTCTTCTTTATCACTTTCATTTGAGGAGTTAGTTAAATCTTGTTGAGGAATATATACAATATCTTCTACCCTTTCCCAGCCTGACTGTTCCTGAAAAACAGCGCTAGAACTACAATAAATGTTTTTAGTACCTTTCTCCCAGAACCGATAAGACTTATGGTTTAATTCATAGCCAACAAAAAATAATTGTTTAGCTCTGTGTTCTCCTTTATTTCTTATTGAACTTGGAATATGTACCCAAGCAGGTGTCCCAAATGTGTGAATATAACTAAGATTTGGTTTTCTCTTATACCATAAGGTATAAGGAATTTTACCTGTAGCTGAACTAACCACATTGTTTAAAATATGATTAGCACATTTTGCTGCTTCTCCCCATAAGCTATCAGGTAAACCAGAATCTTCAATCATAGATCTAATCATAGCTTGCAATGTTTGGCCCCTCCGTTCAACAAATGCATTATGCTGAGGTCTATAAGGAGCTGTACGTCTATGCTCTATTCCCTCTGAAACTAACAGCTCATTGAACTGTTTATTAACAAACTCAGTTCCATTGTCTGTTATTATGGTTTTTACATTTAACTGAGTTTTCCTTTGTACAAACTTGAGCCAATTAGATATTGTTTGTATAGTTTCAGTTTTTGACGTAAGGAGATAACAGAACCCATATCTGCTATAATGGTCTAGAATATTTAATATGTAGCAAGCACCCCCTAAACTGGGTTTCATAGGACCTATCAAATCCATAAATACCAGTTCTAATGGAGTTGTGGTTTTAAATCCATCTAACCTATTAGCTGGTGCTGCCCTGCTCTTTTCTCTACCACATACGTTACACTGCAGATATTTCTTACAAGCCTTTAACTTAAACCCATTAGACAAAGCTACAGTTCTTTTTAGTGTATTAAAATTCACATGACCCAATCTTCTATGTAATAAATGAATACATTCATCATGTGGTTTTTGATTTGTACAAGTAGTAGCCATTATAATAGGATCATTGCTAATTACAAACAAACCGTCTTTCATATTAGCTATTAAGTTCACTTCATTCTTTTGAATAAGACATTCCTCCCCTTGGAAAGTAACTTTAAAACCTGCTTCCAATAATGCCTTAACTGATAATAGATTATAATCACATCTGGGAACATATAGCATTTCCAAATTTTGTTTTAAAAATGAACAGTAAACCTTACCCTCTCCAGAGACCTTGACTCTCCAGCCATTAGCCATAGAAATATATTTTGTACTAGACCTTATATTCTCAAAATCCCTTTTTATTTTTGAAATACAGTGTGTAGCTCCACTATCTACCACCCACCAATTGTGGTTATTAGTAGTTCTATTAGCTACAGCTACATTAATCAGCTTTTTATTCTTTCTATGGCTTTCCTTTCTCTGACAATTACTATTCTGACAAAACTTAGCAATATGTCCCTTTAACCCACAATTAAAGCATTTCCTTAAAATATAAGCAGATTCAGTCTTCTTTATTTCTTGTTGCAATGGCTCTCTCAACTGTTTTCTCTCCATACGACATCTTGATTCTTCCAACAACCTTCCAGTTATTGAAGAAACAGTTAGGTCTTCTTTGGACAAAACCTCCAAGGACGATACAAATGCATCGTAGCTCTCATCCAATGATGATAAAATGATGTAAACCTGGTGAAGCTCTGAAAAAATAAGTTCTTTTTCTTGCAGGTCCAACAAAGTTGCTTTTATAAAGTTAAGGTGAGCTAACATATCGCCATTCTTTTCCAGTCTAGCTCTAAATAGCTTTCTGGTAAGATTTATATGAGCACCAACACTGTCCCGAACAAAAATCTTTTTCAACTTAGCCCAACATTTAGCAGCAGATTCTTCTCCACGCACATGGACTAGCTGTTGGTCTCCTAATGTTAGCCCAATGATAGATAAAGCCTTATCATTGTCTTTATTGAAGTCTACAATCTTCTTGTTATCTTCTTCATTAGTTGGATCCCAGGCAGTTACATCAGGAGGATTATGGACTATTTTCCAAAGACCTTGATTTTGTAATAGCAAACTACATTGTGTAGACCAGGATACGTAGTTTGACCCATTAAGCCGGGTAATGCAGAATGGATTGAATAGTCCTTGTGCCATTGTCTGAATTTGAAAACTCAGTTAGGAAATATAAATACAATACTGTGCCTGTCCTCAGCACCACACTGGATCTGGGCCCATAACCATTGTTAGAATATGTTGTTGAAAAAATGGTTTGTTTAACAGAGTATTATTAATACACAGTGGAAGTTGTACTGGGACTTTTAGGCAAACAGTAATGCACTAACACGAGTTTTATAACTTATTTTTACTCAGACAACAAAAAGAAACACAGTAAGAAATAGTCCAAGTATCAATCCAGTATCATGCACATAAAAGTCAGTCCATAGCCTTCTGCTGACGGCGCGGCGCTGAAGACAGCCTCCCCTGGCTGCCCGCGGCTCAGCTGTTTGTTTTTTTGCCCGAAACAGCGCCGATCAGCTGTTCGGGCGAAATTGAAGCCCCCTCCTCGGGAGAAGAGGAGGGGGTGAGGCCCCAGGTAGGGGTAGAGTTCTCCGAGGCCGCCTGAGCTTTGAGCTTGGGCGGCTGAAGGATTGAACTCCCCCGAAGCCTGGGTTGCTCCCAGCTGGCCGTCGTCTCTGCTCCGAACTTCCTGGAGCAGAGCCAGGCGTCTGCGAACCAGCCCTGCCTGAAGAAAGGACTATGATTTAAAGGAGCAGGCAGAGCGGTACAAGAGGAAAAGGTGAAGAGGACTATTTTACTGTACTCTCTAACTTGTTGGACTTTTTAAACTTTAATTGAAAGTGCGTCATAATTGAGGATTAAAAGATGGCGGCTAAACCTCCCTCTAAAACTCTTCGGAGTGGAGGATCCTCGCCGGTGCAACAATCATCACTACAGGCATTGCACCCTCCTGAAGTGCTGACATCGAAGGATTTGCGAGATGCCTTGGATAAACATGCCCAGGTACTTTTGGAATCAATTAATCAATCAATTGCTGATAAATTTGCACAGATGGAGGAGAAATTGGAGAAATTTGAGGAAAGAATGGAAGAGAGGATGGAACAGAAGTACAGCGTGATGAAGGTAGACATTTTGACTTCAGTGCATAAAGTGGCGGAATGTGTGGAAGATTTAGATGAAAAAGTGGATGATTTGGCTCAAAGGAATGCTATACTAGAAGTAAAAGCACGGGAGAATGAAATTGAAAGAGGCAAGTTGGAAAGGGAGTTAAGCCATGCCCAATATTACCAGATGCAGTTTGCTGTCAGAATTAGAGGCTTAAAAGAGAATGTTAAAGAAGATTTAAAGCAGCTGATCTCTGAGGCTCTCGAAGGGGTATTGAACCAGCCAGCATCTGAAATAAGAGCAGCTATGGATAAAGTGTTTCGGGTGAATTCATGGATTGCCAGACAGAGAAAGTTGCCTAGAGATGTGGTGGTTTATTTTGCAAAAAGAGAAATTAGAGATCAAGTTATACAAGCTGCCTATGATGCTAAGGTTGTGATTGCTGAACAAGAAGTCTTGGTTTTAAAAGAAATTCCTCCAAGGATTTTAAGGGGAAGAAAGGACTATACATTTCTTGTGCAAGAGCTCAAGCAAAGAGATATAAGGTTCAGATGGGAGATTCCAGAGGGGCTGATGGTGATGTATGAAGGTAAAAGGTATAGGCTGACTACTGTGAAACAAGCACGTGATTTCTACAATAATGTCTTAAAAGCAACCCCATTAACGCTCCTGGAAGCTGGAAAGGGATCTGGAGAAGAAGAACAACAAGAGGAGGAAACAGAGGAAAATGGTGCTGGAGGAGATCAAGCTACAATCTCTTTGGATGATCCTAGAGAGCAAAGAGTGACGCGTGCTGCTTTAAAACGAGCAAAGAAAATAAAAGAACAAGATCAGCAAAAGTCTTCAGATTCTTCACATCGCATTCATAGCCAAGCTGTGGGAGGAGCACGGCCTAAAGTAACCAGTCCTATCAAAGCTGTGGTCCAAGAGCTTCTCGAGGATATACATGGCAACTAAATTTTTAACCTGGAATGTTAATGGACTAAACTCACCGCAGAAGAGGAAGAAAGTTTTTCAATATTTAAAACAATTTAAGATAGATGTTATATGCCTGCAAGAAACGCATATTAGAGTTTTGGATCAAAAGTATTTATTGAACTCGAGGCTGGGTACGCAATTTGTTGCTTCTGCAGAGAATAAGAAAAATGGAGTGGTTGTTTATGTTAAAAGTGCCTTAACAGCGGACCTAATTGAAGCAGATAAGCATGGAAGATATGTTATGATCGAGCTGTTGTTTGAAGGTAAAAAGACGCTTTTAGTTGGATTATATGCTCCAAATCAACAACAAGCTGACTTTTTTAGTTTACTTCATACAAAGCTTACCCAGTTGGATTATAAATCCTTTATTTTTATGGGGGACTGGAATGGAGTTATGGATGTACAGTTGGATAAGGCTGGAGCCTTTAAACGCATTCCAAGTCACGCTAGATTGCCTAAATCTTTTTTTGAAATGAAGGATGACCTGGAATTGCGAGATATTTGGCGTGAGAGACATTTGCGGGAGAAGGATTATACATTTTATTCTGATAGACACCAATCTTTTTCGAGGATTGATTTTATTTTGTTGACTAATGATCTTCTTTTGAGAACTAAAAAGGTGAAAATCTGCGCAAGAATTATCTCTGATCACAGTCCAGTGTGGTTGGAGATTGATAAGGAAAGAGGAGATAGACGCTCATGGCGCGTAAATGAGAATTTGTTTAGAAATCAGAGAAATGTGGAAGAATGCAAACAGCGGATGAAGGATTTTTTTGAGATGAATATGAATAAGGGTACCTCTATGGATATGGTTTGGGATGCTAGCAAGGCCTATATGAGAGGGGTGTTGATATATATGAATAATAGACATAGACGTGCAGTGGAAACTAGAAGGAAAGAACTGGAGAATGAAATAAAGGAAAAAGAAAAGGCTTTGATTTTGAACCCAGAGGAGGTGAAGATCAAGGAGGCTATTAGACTGTTACGAGGACAATTTGATAAATTAATGGCTGATCAAGTGGCGACCAATCTGCGGTTTGCTAGGCATAATACTTTTTGCAATGCTAATAAGCCAGGCAGATGGTTGGCTTATAGACTGAGGAAAAAACAAAGGGCATCTAATATAGATAAGATTGAGCATAAAGGAAGGGTTGTGTATCAACAGAATCTTATTAAGGATGCCTTTGTGGATTTTTATTCGAAATTATATACTAAAGAGGACATTAATGCAAAAGATATTGATACGTATTTGGAGAAGGCTAGCATCCCGGTTCTTACGCAAGTACAAAAAGAGGGGATTAACCAACTGATTACAGAAGAAGAAATTTTTACAGCTATTAAGGAACTGAAGGTGGATAAAGCACCAGGCACTGATGGCTTGACTGCGGCCTATTATAAAAACTTACAATTAGAGATGATAAAACCGTTAAAGGAACTGTTCCAGACAATCCAGAGGGGGGGAAAGGTGCCCCTGTCTTGGAGAACAGCTTTTATCTCTTTGATTCTGAAGGAAGACCAGGATGCTACTTTAGTTAAAAATTACAGACCGATATCGCTTTTAAATACAGATTATAAGATATTTGCTAAGGTTTTGGCTAATAGACTGATGAGGGTTCTGCAACAGGTGATTCATGGGGACCAAACGGGGTTTATTAGTGGAAGACAAATGAAAACCAATGTGAGACATATAGTTGATGTGTTAGAGTTTTTGGAAAGGCACAACCAGATCTCTGCTGCGCTAATCTTTTTAGATGCTGAAAAGGCTTTTGATCAATTGAACTGGCAATTTTTGTTGAAAGTTTTAGACAAAATGGATTTTGGGGAAAAATTTTTACAACCGATTAGGGCATTATACCAAAAACAAACTGCCCGAATTATAGTTAACAATAGTTTGACAACAGTATGTAATATTGAGAAGGGCACAAGGCAAGGCTGTCCGCTATCACCCTTGTTATTTATATTAACATTAGAGATACTATTGGTTAAGATTCGGAATTCGGAAAAAATTAAGGGGATACAAGTTGGAGATCAGGATTACAGATTGAGAGCATTTGCAGATGATCTGGTTGTTACAGTGACCCAGCCAGAGAACTCTGTTGTGGACCTGATGGAGATAATAACACAATATGGGAAGGTTTCTGGATTTAAAGTAAATATACAGAAAACTAAAATTTTGGCTAGAAATATGACAGTTTCGCAGAAGGCTCTCCTAGAAGGATTAACTGGATTTGAGATTGTTAAAAGGGTTAAATATTTGGGGGTGATTTTGTCGCCCTCTAATACAAAGCTATATAAAAATAATTATGAAAAGTTATGGGGGAAAATTCAAAAAGAACTGGAGAGTTGGGAAAAATTGCAATTGTCTTTGTTGGGACGGATTGCAGCAGTGAAAATGAATGTCCTGCCCAAATTTTTATTCTTATTTCAAATGATACCGATTCTTAAGAAAGACTCTAACTTGGAGGAATGGCAGCGTGGTATCAATAAATTTGTGTGGGCAGGGAAAAAGCCACGAGTTAAACTTAAGATTATGCAGGATACTCGTGAGAGAGGTGGCCTTAAAATGCCTAATTTTAAATTATATTATGAAGCTGCTGCACTAGTAGGAATAAGTGATTGGATTAATTTGACACAATCGAGGTTATTAAATCTTGAGGGCCATGATCTGTTGTTTGGCTGGCATGCATATTTGCTGTATGATAAGAAGGTAGATACTGTGTTTAGGATGCATATTTTAAGACAGGCATTGCTGAGAGTTTGGAAGAAGTATAGACATAAGTTAAGCAGCAAGATACCATTGTGGGCAATCCCAAAACACGCAATAGAAAATATACATGCTGGTTTCAAACATGATGAGACTACTTACAAGGAAATTTTAAGTTTGGAAAGGAATATTTGGTGCTTGAAATCATATAGTTTCTTGCGAGAAGAGAAGGTTGTTCAGACTTGGTTTCAATATATTCAGTTACAGGCCAGGTGGAAAGAAGATCAAAAAAATGGATTTGCAACGACTGATGAAAATTTGATAAAGCAAATTAGAAATCAAGGACCAGCACATATTAAACGGATATATCTTGCATTGATAGAGATCGATTCAGAAACAGAGCTTGTTAAGGATTGTATGATAAAATGGGCCCAAAACATTCAGGAAGTTATTACAATGGACACGTGGGAAAAGATCTGGGTGAGGAATGTAAAATTCACTCAAGCTCAAAGTTTAAGAGAGAACTTTTACAAAATGTTTTATAGATGGCATCTAGATCCTAAAAAGCTTGCAAGTATGTATCCGAATTATCAGCCTAAATGTTGGAGGTGTGGTGATGAAGAGGCAACATATTTTCACATATGGTGGACATGTAAAAAGGTCAAGGCTTTTTGGATAAAAGTCTGGTGGAATATGCAGAAGATTTTTAAACGGAGGATAAAGTTTTGTCCGCAATTTTTTTTGTTGGGAATAATTGTTGACGCTACAGTTGTGGACTCTAAGTTGATGTTGAATTTAGTTACGGCAGCAAGACTTTTGATAGGTCAATATTGGAAGAAAGAGGAACTGCCGACTATACAAGAGTGGATTTTAAAGGTTTCCGACTTGGCAGAGATGGCGAAGATTTCGGCCTATTTGAAAGATTACTCGCAAGAACATTATATTATGGAATGGAGAAAATGGATTGAGTTTATCCAGAATAAGTATAGGGTCAAGAAGTTTTATCTAGCATTTGAATAAGTCTTCTTTCGTTTTCTTTTTTCTTTTTTTATTTTGTCTTCTATATATATTTAATAATGCTAAGTTTTGTTTGATCCTATATAAGTTAGAGAGTGATGGATTTTAGAATTTATAGTTGTTAGTATATGGTTGTTTATGATTGCCTTTTTATATATATATACCTTGTATTTAGCTCTGGGAAGTCCGGGGGGGGGAGGGGGGTTAGGGGGAGGTGGGGGGGGAGGAGGGAGGGGGGGAGGGGGGGAAGGGGGGAGGTAGGGAGGGGAGGAGGGAGGGGGAAGGGGGTTTTTTAAAGGATAAATATAAATAAAAGAGAAAAAAAAAGTCAGTCCATAAAAAACATAGTATCAAAATACAAAAGCTGCTTACCAATATCAAAAACAATATACACTGTAGCAAGCAGTTGATTCTTGAGAGAATAAATATCAAGTTAGCAAACAAGAGAACAAGAGGTATCCAAACACTAACATCAAACACATATACAAGAGCAACTACGTGTAACATCTAACTCTCTTTTATGTGGAATAATTACAGCCACACCCTTAGGCCGTTTAACTCCTTAAAGGTGCTTTTACTCCATTATATAATATTGTCACCCAAATCAAGTTTAATCTCTAGCTCGTTCTAATCTTGCCCTTTTGAAGTTGCTTGCTCTTCAAAGTGTTATCAAGAACATGGGAAGACAATAAAACATCCTGTATTGTTCCCAACTTTATTTATAACTATAACTGGTGCCTGTTCTGTCTCATTACATAAAGGGCCCCTATATAATGGAGCAGTTTGTTTTGGTTCTCCAGGCCCAGATGATATTCCATCATTGAATATGGATGGCATGGCACTTTCCCAGGCTGAGCTGGTCAATAATTTGTGGCTCCCCTTGGACTCATGGCTCCTGTTTCAGGAATCTGTGAGTGATGGACTGCTAGCACAGATTTGTCTGGGGTGCCAATTGCACCTTCCAAAACTGGAAGGTCTTGCTCATAGGCCTTGGTCACTCCTCATTTGGATTACTACAATATGCTCTATAAGACACTGCCCTTAAAGACCACCTGGAAGCTTCAATTGGTCCAGAATGCAGTGGCGCATGCAGTGCCTCTAGGTTTACTCATATGGCACCTCTGTTGCACAAAATCCACTGACTTCCTGTTTCCTTCTGGGTGCAATTCAAGTTTAGCATCCTTTCTAGTTCTTCCTTTAGGTTCTGGTATATATATTCCCTTTCATTCAGACTGGAGAAGTGTCATGAAGAAAAGCAGGTACTGGCCAATCAACCAGCCATCATGGTACTAGACAAGGGCCAGAAAATAGTGATGGTAATTGATTAGCAGTGTCAAGTGACAGCAACATTAAGAAGGAGAATGAAAAGCTGGGAAAATACAAAGCCCTGAAGAAGTATCGAAGGAAAAATATTCAGGTCCAGTCCAAGCCGGGAATAAACAAAATGGAGAGCGCTTAGGAAAGAAGGTTCTCTTTATTGAACCACAGCATGTGGTTCTGGGAAAGCTGAGCAAATGGAGCTGGGAGTGGTGGGTTTTTACACCTTCTTTAGGCTTAGTATTTCCTCTTCCTGTGGCATGTACTTTGCCCTGAGCTTGAGTGTGCCCTTTTGGTATTCTAATGGCGGTGGGTTAATCCTATTGTGTCCTAAAGGTCATCTCTTTAGATTTTGGGTGGGGATGTAGATTTTAGGGGTCTTTGTCTTTCTAATCCCATCAGCTCCAAGCTTTCTGGCCCCAGTCTTCCTGAATGGATCACCAAATCTGCATTTCTAAAAGCTGGTTTCTGCTTGGGGTAGAGAGACTTTAGGGGGAGAATGGTTTCTGCCTAACATTTTTCTATTATTCCTTTGGGGAAATATAATATTCTGTCTTTTTAATATCCCCCCAAATAATTCCTTCTCTAGGGAGGTGGTGCTGACTTCCTACAGAAGGATGTGAAAATTAAAGGCAAAGGTGATCCCAACTGTGGTAGGAATACTTGAGATTGTGACACTAAAGCTGAAGTATGGCTCCAACAGATCCCAGGAACAACATCAGTGCTTTTTGTCTAGAAAACTGCAGTGGTAGGAACAGCTAAGATATTGCGCAGAAGTCTCAGACTCCAGGCCTTTTCCAATTTTGATCTCCTAATTTGTACAGTCAGCAAAACTTTTATTTTTTAATGTTGTGCCAAATATATTATTGCTGCTGTCAGCATGTATTTTAGCAACTGATGTTGCTTTTCCTTTATACTATGTGGAATTATTTTTAATATAAGTATTTATTATTTCTGTTCAAGTTTTATTTTTAAAATTTTCTGAATATTTTGATGCATTTCCAATATATTGATTTCTTTTTCAAAACCATCCCCGAGGTAAAATATTCTTTGTTATATTATAACATTTCCAACATGTATTATTACATTATTTATCCATACTAGTGATTATTGACAGAGATATGTACCACCTATAAATTATTTTATACTAATTTTTAAAATGGAGATTTCTATGAGTCTCTGATTACTGCAAGTCATTTATTTCCTTATTACACCATTTTAAATGAGTTTTGCAAATTTTAACTATTTTAATATACATTGTTAATGGTTTGAATTACAATTATAATTTTGTTATATGAATTGTAAGTCCCAAGAAAGGCAGAACAGAATATTTAAAAATATGTTGCGTTTATGTATAAATATAAATAAATGCCAAAGTTGTGATTTGTAGCAGCTAACAAGAGAAAATCCTTGCAAAAAAATTAATTCCATAAAAGCTAGATACACGATAATTCTTTCTGATCTAGTTATTACCAAAAGTTATATATGCATATTTTCTGCTTTCCTGAGAAAAAAGTGAAAGCTGGTTAACTAACAAATAAATTGATTGAGCTAAACAAATCTAGTAGCCTTTACTGTCAATTCTTACACTGTAATTAGTAAACACAAGAAGGCTATGCTAGATTTCCCCTGATTTCCAATGATTTCCATTGATCTGACGAAACCAATAAACAGCAGTGAGAGGGGAATGGGAAGTGCAGTACATTGATAAATGTCAGATTCTGACTGTACAGTGTATGCCTCACACAGCTTTAATTGAACTAATCTGTGTAGTGCTAAGAGTCCGATTTAAGTAATTATGTGGCACAACTGCTCCATATAAAGACTTAGAGATGAAAGAAAGGTGCCAGTTTTTTCACACCCACTCATACATTATTAGATTATGATTTTCTGTTAGATTGCTTGTTATGACATTTTAGGGCTACCTTAATGGTTTTACTGTGAATATTTCACTGTCTATTTACCGTAAATGTTTTAATGTTTTGTAACTTACCATGGTTATTTTATGTCTATTTAATACAGTTAACTGCTGAGATTCCAGTGGGATTTGTCAATATCTAATTGCAATAAGCAGAATGAATACATTTTTTTTACAGAATTATATCAGAACTAATGAAACTGAAGCTTTAAAAGACAGAAGGAAGCCTTACAATTTAAATTCCTATTCTGAAGCTGGGTTCATAGGCTGTGAACCATTTTTTTCTAAGTCAACAATACATTTCACTAATTAGCAGTGATCGTAAACTATTCATTTTATTTGCACATCTATGTATATATGCATGGAAATTTAAGACAACAACATTTTCAATTTATGAAAAAGGAAGCATTGTGAAACTTTAAATACTCATATTAAAAAATGTATTGTAAACCAAAGGTCTGGATGAAGATGATCACTTCAAATTCCTGGACATCCTTCAAGCTGACAACATAAAGCACACTGAAGTCAAGAAGAAGATTAGAAGTGAACACATGATGAAACTGAAGAACTTAAAGTCCAAATTCAGTGGAGGAAATACCATCAAGGAGATTAACACCTGGGCAATTCCAATCATTAGATACACAGCCAGAATAATGGACTCAGGAAGAACTAAAAGCCCTAGATGGGAAGACCAGAAAAATAATGACAATGAATCATGTGTTTCATCCATGCAATAGTCAATGGTTTAGAGCAGGAAAGTTGAAGAAAGATAAAGGGCCTACTTATGGTCATATAAAACCAAGCTTTAAGAACAAAGGGCATACAAAGCCAGAATTAAGAAGACAGATAATAAATGCCATCTCTGCAAAGAAGCTGAAAAAAACACCAGCCATCTAGTTAACTGCTGCAAGAAGTTCACACGGACTGAGTATAAGCAACAGCATGACAAAGTAGAAACAATGGTGCATTGCAAGATCTGCAAGAAATACAGTACCATTCATCTGGAAGCAAGAACTGGTGGAACCACAAAATAGACAAAGCAGTAGAAAATGAAAAAGTTAAAGTGCTCTGGGACTTTAAAATTCCAACAGACACGCATCTGACACATAACATCCCAGAGTTAACAATTGTTGATAAAAAAGTCAGCATATTGGATATTTCAGTATCTGGAAACAGCAGAATAGAAGAGGAAGAACTGGAGAAAATTGCCTGCAAATAGAAGTAGAATGACTGTGGCAAAAGAAAACAAAGATACCAGTGGTGATTGATGCCTTGGGTGCAATCCTAAAACATCTGGAGCCCCTCTTGAACACCATCAACATTGACAAAATCAGTATCATTCAATTACAAAAGACAGTTTCACTTGGAACAGTCTACATCCTGCAATAATACATCTAACAACAACAACATCTGTTTATCCCAGAACCTTTGGAAGGACTCGATAGGTAGATAAAAATGCCCAGTCCCTCTGAACATGTGGATAACCGTGTGACTGCATAATATTAACAACAATTTTCCTCATAATTCTTTGAAAAAGAAATTGCTTTGAATATATGCCCAAAGAGGTTTTTTTTAAATATAAAATTCTTATGTAAGAATTGCTTCTTACATTTGTAGAAATGAAGGAGATTAAAATTAGGACTTTGAACATTCCTAACTTGAAATCTTTTTCTAGTGGTATTTAGAAAATAGATATTCACATGCATTCCAACATGCCATGTTTCCATTTCATCCCAAGAGAACAGATTTGGTGAAACTACTAATGATGCTCTTTTAGATCAGAAGACATGGAGAATTGAAGAAGTTGAAAAATAAGGGGAAGATCCACAACAAAACAACAAAAGTCCCTGAGGCTACTTAGTAGTCATCAAATATAATGAAAAAATACCACCAAAGAACTTAAAGAAAAATCTTGAAAATAAAGAGAAGCTTTTTATAACACAAATAAAATCTTTCAAGGGTTTGCATTTCAGCATATTAATACTTCAGCTGTGGTTTCTGTCCTAACTTTCACATTGTTTTTGTTCTTGCTAGGCAATCCATTGCATAATGAAAGGTAAAATGCTATCAGACTGAAACCAAAAATCAACCTACAACTTAGAAAACCTTTCTTTCAGAAGGTTGTACTTTTCATAAAAGGCAGATGACGCTTGGGTCATGGTTTGTGATTCAGATAGAGATGTCTACAGGATGACCAAGTGACAGTTGGGCATATTGTGGTATAGCAATGCAATCCCCTCTTCTTTTCCTCATGGATTATAACACAAACATCCCAAAGGGAAAGAGCTTCTTGGTGTCACATAATGATGCTGCTTTCATCATTCGAATAACACATATTTTCATTTACCGGTAATATGTAGTACTTAGTAATACATTATTGTATTAAGAAATATAAAAAAATTGGAAAAGATGCTTTGGAGTTCACAGGAATACAAATATAGCATCTTTCCGCAACTCTTTAAAGCAGCCATGTCCTTGCTAGATTTACACTTTTTCTGAAGCTTTTATACAGTTCTATTATGTATGCATTGTATGACTTTATTTCTTCTTTTTAGAAACAAAGAGAAAGGAAAATTTAATTTTGGGATTTGACAATTAGAATTGTTTATTACTAACATTTTAATTTTATTCACTTATAATATAAAACACAAAAATACAAAGCAAATAATAGGGAACAAAGGTAAGGGAAAGGGAAAAAGAGAAGTGTGGAAAATGAAGGGGGGGGAGAATAGGTGTTGACTTCAGACTCATTCTTTTGCAGTAAAATAAGGCATTAACATTGAACCTCAAGTTTTTATATTTCTATAGCAGTATGAACTAACCATTTCTATATCAATCTAATCAATAAAACCCAAAATCAAAATATCATTTTTTCCACCTCAAGCATAAAGTCCACAAGTGGTTTCCAAGTAGAAACAAAAGTACTTATATTCTTTTATCAAAACAGTCAATTTATCCATCTCTGCTAATTCCATCAACTTTTGTATGACATTATTTTTATAGACATAGTTACTCAATTAGGCCAATCTTTTTCAGGTACTATTTTTCCCGATAGATTTGGTTACGCTTGGCTTTTCTAAATCACTGAAACATATATATATATATATAATACTCCCTCAAGCTATATGAATTTTCTCAGTGTCTTGCTTGAACTTTACCCTGTAACATCAAGAAGCATTATGAACTTTCCTTTCTCTGCTGTGTACAAGCATTAAATACAAAGAAAAAGAACAATACTCAGACATAACAGTATAACATCACATCCTATCCATAAATCTCACTATGTGGAATGACACAATCTACATTCTTTCACATTCACATTTAATGAATCTAAAAATAAGTAAGCTACCAGAGTGAAAAGGCTCTTAAACTTCATTTTTCAGGATTATATGAACTGGCTCAATGCTGACCACAACATATGCCTAAATAATCATATCCATTAATTCCAGAAGAGCACTTTTATCAGTAGCTGTAAGAATACTTGGATGTATGTCTTTAAAGGTAGTATAGAGCAGAGGTCCCCAACCTTTCAGGCCCCAGGGCACCAAGGTTTTTCCATGGACCGGAAAGTGCATGTTATTGTGTACTGTGTGCAAACCATAGATGGGGCTTTGCTTGTTTGTGTGGACTGGTTACTGGCATGCTGCGGTCTGGTATCAGTCCATGGATCGGGAGTTGGGGACCCCTGGTACAGAGTAATCTTCCCTGTACCCAATAACCTTTGAAAGAACCATTGGCCATAAAACCTGAAATTTTGAGGATATGTAGAACTAAGGTCATGTAGTACTTCAGATTTGATTATAGAAAGGTCTCTGAAATTATGTGAAGGTATGAGTCTGGTATCATGTGGAAGAAGCAAAGAGCAGTTAGGTGACACAGATGCTTAACTGTAGATAGAAAGTATATTTGTATTCTCATGGATTCTGCAACACCTTTCCCAAATGACTTCTAAAGTATTGTACAATGCTACGTTATGGGCTTCATGAATTTGTGGAAGATCCAAATTGAGATCAAATTAGTCCCCATCCCAGTTGAGCTTCAAAAAAGCCATAAAAACCTGACTAAGAAAGATCTGGGAGGAATCTGATATTATTTGGGACTCTCCACCCTGGATCGTGTTTTGATGATTCCTATTCTTTGATGACCACGGGGGTGGTGGTGGTGTTTGTAATGTTCTTGTTATCACTTTTTTTACTGTTAAGTATCCTATTTTGTCACGCTGTTTTATATTTTAATCTTCTTAGTAAAGAATAAAAGCTAAGCTTCTGAGAGTCCTGCACGATTAAGAGTAACATATAAACTTCGGTAAATAATAAATACTTTTTTTCCTTTCTGCCTTTCAGTCAGTCTGAACTCCTGCAATTGCCTGAACTAGCCTCTGCAGTTTTCTTGACAAGATTTTCAGAAGTGGTTTGGGCTTGCCTTCTTCCTACAGGTAAGAAATGGTGACAGGGCCAAAGTCACTCTGTTGATTTTAAGCCTTTATTGTTTAGTCAGAATAAGGTTATGACTTTATTTTGAACTAATAAAGATTTCTTACTTTCAGCATTGTAATGTTTTCCTTTCCTTTGCAAGGTTTTAGTTCAAGAACATAGTTACACTTACATAGCTTGTATAGGTAAAGGTAAAGTTTCCTCCGCACATGCGTGCTAGTCGTTTCCAACTCTAGGGGCCAGTGGTCATCTCCGTTTCAAAGCCGAAGAGCCAGTGCTTGTCCAAGGATGACTCGGTGGTCATGTGGCAGGCATGACTAGATGCCAAAGGCGCACGGAAAGCTGTTACCTTCCCATCATAGTGGTGAAGTAGCCTAAGGACCACTCGGGACGACAGGCTAGTTAACAACAGGTTTATTAAGAGCAAGGCAAACATAGAATAACTTGTCCGGCTTTTATAGCCGGCAGCTGGAAGCGAGGACCAATCAGAGGTGTTTCTTTTGGCGCCGTGTCAAACAGGGACCAATCCGCGCCGTCTTCTGTTGACAGCTCCGGCTTCCGCATGGTTAGTGTTTTGACAGCCGCGAGCTGTCAGTGGTTGCGCCTGCGCTGTGTGGTGGACGCTTTGACAGCTCAGGCTTCTTCATGGTCCGGAGTTTGACAGCCGCGAGCTGTCAGTGGTGGCGCCTGCGCTGTGCGGGGAACTTTGACAGCTGTCAAAGTTCCCGCGTGTTCTCCTGTCAGACGGCTTCTCAGTTTATATACTTTGTCGATGAAGTATTATTTGAACTGTTTACATATATAACACACCCCTTACCCCTCCCCTGGCGCGTTCCTTCCCTCTTGGACGTTTGAACCTGCCCACTGATAGTCTTTTAGGTAGGTGGGTGGTCTTCGATTCCTGTTTGAGCGGCGAAGGGGTGGAGGCTGGTCTGGTTCTAGTTGTTCGTTTTGCTGTTCCTCTTCCTGGTTTGGGATAGGCAGCATTTCCGGTGGGGGTTGTATCACGGCATTGTCTGGTTGCTCCGCATTGTGCGGTGGTTGTCTGGGTCTGAGCTGGTCAATATGGCGGCGTATGTTGCCATGTGCTAGCGTGGCTATAAGGTATGAGATGGGCCCCGTTTGTTTTATTACTGTTCCTTGGACCCACTTGTTTTTATCTGTGTATGACCGTGCCCATATTAATTGACCAGGGGTGAGTGTGCGGGTGGGGTGGGGGTGCTCTTTTTCCTCTGGACATGTGTCAGGGTGCAGTCTGTCAAGTCTTGTTATTAGCCGCCTCCCCCATCTTAATTCAGCCGGTGATTTGCCCGTTGTTGTGCATGGAGTTGTGTGTTGTGACAAGAGGAACTGGCTGAGACGCCTCTGCCAGTTCCCTTTAACGAATTTTTTCAATGCTTCTTTTGTGGACCGTACCATAATCTCAGCCATCCCATTCGACGATGGGTGGAACGGCGCCGACGTGACCAGCCTAATACAATTCTTCATAGCGAACATCTGAAATTCACGAGAGGTGAATTGAGGTCCGTTGTCAGAAACTATGGTGTCTGGAAGGCCGTGTGTAGCGAATATTTTTCGTAAGGCTTGAATAGTGGCTTCGGACGTTGTTTTTCTAAGGGGAGTGACTTCCAGCCATTTAGAATGGCTGTCCACTACAATTAAGAAACTTTGGCCCTGGATGGGTCCTGCAAAATCTATATGTATACGTGACCAAGGGTTCCTTGTAGTTTCCCATTTATGGATTGGCGCTTGGGGTGGCTCGTTCCTGGTCGCTTGACAGGTATAACACCCACCCACATACTTTTCTATTTGTTTATCTATGCCTGGCCACCACACATAACTTCTAGCCATCGCCTTCATCTTTACAATGCCTGGGTGTCCTTCATGTAAAATGTGTAATGTTTGGTCTATGTTTTTCTCTGGTATGATGACCCTATTTCCCCACAGCAGGCATCCTCTATGTGTTGAGATCTCATTTTTTCTGTTAAAATATGGTTGGAATTGGGGTTGTGGGTTTTGAGCTGGCCACCCTGTTGTGGCCCATTTGAGGACTCTGGTAAGTATTTTATCTTTAGCTGAATTACTGGCTATAATGTTTGCAGTCAAGGGGCATTCTGGAAGTTGGGAGATTGCTAAAATCTGACCGGCAGGGGCTGGGTCTGAGTCTATGTTTTGCATGGGTAGTCTGCTGAGGCAGTCAGCGTGTCCCAATTCTTTACCTGGCTTATGTATTAGTTGATAGGAATAGGCTGCTAAGAATGTTGACCATCGTAATATTCTCGGAGAGAGAATTTGTAGAGTAGTTTTGTTCCAGGTGAATATGCCTAGCAGGGGGTTGTGATCCGTAAATATAGTAAATGGTCTTCCATACAAGTAGTCGTGAAATTTTTTGACCCCTGCTACTATCGCTAAGGCTTCCCTGTCTATTTGTGCGTAGTTTCTTTCAGCTTTGGTCAGAGTGCGTGAATAGAAGGCTATGGGTCTTTGTGTACCGTCCTTGAATAGGTGACTTAACACAGCCCCGATTCCATAGGGAGAGGCATCACAAGCGATGCATATTGGGGTGTCTTCCCTGAAAAGGGTAATAGTTGAGCTGTGACAGATAATCTTTTTTAACGATTGGAAGCTATTTTCATGTTCCTTGGTCCAGGACCAAGCTGTGCCCTTGTCCAGGAGCCTATGCAGAGGCTCCGCAATAGTAGCTTTATGGGGGATGAAGGCATGGTAAAAGTTTAATAGTCCTAAAAAGGATTGAAGCTCTTGCTTATTTCTAGGGCTGGGTGCGGTTTGAATAGCCTTTAGTTTTTCTGTGGTGGGGTGAATGCCCTGGCTGTCAATTTTGTACCCTAGGAATTCTGTAGATGTGACTCCAATAGAGCACTTTTCACGCTTAAGTTTGAGGCCGGCTTCTCTGAGCCGGCTCAGCACAGCTGACAGCCTGTCAGCTAAACTAGCTTCGTTTTCCCCGGCGATGAGAACATCGTCGAAATAGGGGCAGACCCCGGGTATTCCCTTCAGGGTCTTCTCCATGATACCCTGGAAGATACCCAGGGCTGCCGATATGCCGAATTGGAGCCTTTTTACTTTAAAGGCACCGCGGTGGGTGACAATAGTCTGAGCTTCCGCGGTGTCGTCAGTGACAGGCAGTTGCAAATACGCCTGCGTGAGATCAAGTTTGGCGAAAATGGCGCCAGAGCGGATGGAAGCAAATACGTCCCTTACCGCTGGCACTGGGTAAGCATGGGGCTGAGGGCTAGGTTGAGTGTCGCCTTATAGTCTGCGCACACTCTCACCTCAACATTAGGTTTAATTGGGGTGACAATAGGGGTCTCCCAGGTTCCCCCCTCTGTTGGCTCAAGCACCCCTAGTGTTATGAGGCAATCTAGTTCGTTTTCAATTTTTTCTTTAAGGGCAAAGGGTACCCTCCTAGCTCTTATTTTAATTGGTTGGATTGCTGGGTTTAGCTGCAAGGAAATGGGGGGACCCGTATACTTCCCTAAAGTGCCGTCGAAGACGTCGGCATATTTGTCGCAAACGGCTTCCAGGCTGGGTGCGTGAATGGTATTTACCCCCGTTAAGGCGATACCTAGTGGGCCGAACCAGTTTAGCCCTATCAAGTTGGTACGGTTCCCTGGCGTAACTAAAACCTCTAAGGGACCCTTGAACCCCTTGTACTGCACTACGACCTTAGCTCTTCCTTCCAGAGGAATGGGGGTTTTCTGGAAATCAGCTAGGTGTACCTGGGTTTGCCTCAGGGGGATTTGTTCTTGGCCTTGCTGACAGATCTCCTGGTACGTTGTTAGCAAAATTAAGGAGACTGCTGACCCTGAGTCCACTTCCATGTGGCAGGGCACCCCCTGAATTTTGACCCAGATCTTAACTTTGGAGCTTATGCTGTTTACCCTGTCAATTGTCTCTACCAGGGGCCCTGGTGGGGTTTCTCTGCTGGCCTGGGCAGCCGGCCTACCTGGGGAATTTGCCTCCACATCATTGATGTTGTCCCGGCCCTTGCTGCGGCACACCGGCTTGATGTGGCCAGTCTTTCCGCAATTGTGGCATTTCGCGTTTCTAAAGCGGCAGCTTCCTCGGGCATGATTGCCCCCGCAGCTGGCACAGGCGGCTCGTTGCTCGTAACGCGGTGGCGGCGGAGGGGGGTTCCTGGACCTACGGCGGTCCGACGGGTCGCTTCTCCTCGGTTGCCGGCGCTCCATTCTGCGCTGCAGGGCTTCTCCATCGGTGAAATCCACCGACTCTCCGCTGTCGCTGAAGGTTGCGCTTTCTTGATAGACGGTCGCGGGGCTCTCTGGGGTCGTGTTTGCCGGCTTCTTCTTGTGGCTGTGCTCGTAAGCCATGATCTCTCTGGTCAGCTCTGCCAGGCTCATGTCGGGTTTGGAAGTTAGTTTCTTCTGTAGTCTCTCGTCCCTCAGACCGATCACCACCTGGTCTCTGATGCGGTCTTCCAGGTCGGGGAAGCAGCAGTTCCGTGCGGCGTGTCTGACCCCGGCGATGAACTCGTTGGCGGGCTCGTCTGGCCGTTGTTTCTTTTGGGCGAATTGTACCCGCCAGTACAGTTCTGAACGAGCCGGCATGTAGTACTTGTTCAGCTGGTCCACCAGGTCCGCGTATGAGACTTCTGTGATGGGCACCGGGCTGAACAAGCCGACGGCTGCATCGTACACTGGAGGTCCGCTGATGTACAGCAGAGCGGCGGCCTTTGCTCTGTCGTCAGTGATTTTACTGACGAGGAGGAATCCCTCGACCTGGCCAAGGTGTGATTGCCATCTCTCGGGATGGCGGGTATCAAATTCCCTCACACGGCCGAAGTTTGCCATGTCGTCCGGTCCTGGGTTGCTCCGATGGAAGTTAAAACTTCCGTGACAGCTCTTGCCGGGAACTCTCTTCCTCGGCCGTGACTTCAGCTCCGGAGCGATCCCACCTTCGTCGCCAGTGAAGTAGCCTAAGGACCACTCGGGACGACAGGCTAGTTAACAACAGGTTTATTAAGAGCAAGGCAAACATAGAATAACTTGTCCGGCTTTTATAGCCGGCAGCTGGAAGCGAGGACCAATCAGAGGTGTTTCTTTTGGCGCCGTGTCAAACAGGGACCAATCCGCGCCGTCTTCTGTTGACAGCTCCGGCTTCCGCATGGTTAGTGTTTTGACAGCCGCGAGCTGTCAGTGGTTGCGCCTGCGCTGTGTGGTGGACGCTTTGACAGCTCAGGCTTCTTCATGGTCCGGAGTTTGACAGCCGCGAGCTGTCAGTGGTGGCGCCTGCGCTGTGCGGGGAACTTTGACAGCTGTCAAAGTTCCCGCGTGTTCTCCTGTCAGACGGCTTCTCAGTTTATATACTTTGTCGATGAAGTATTATTTGAACTGTTTACATATATAACACAGTGGTCCCTATTTTTCTACTTGCATTTTTACGTGCTTTCGAATTGCTAAGTTGGCAGAAGCTGGGATGAGTAACAGGCGCTCACTCTGTTACGCGACACTCGGGATTCGACCCGCCAAACTGCCAACCATCTGATCGACAAGCTCAGTGGCCTAACCCCCTGAGCCACCGCGTCCCTATAGCTTGTATACCAGTAGCCTATGTAGATGGGTTTTACTCTCATTTCTAATCAATATTGCTAATCATATGTGTGTGCCAATCACTTGAGCATTACATTGAGTGCACTGTTTTATTTATTTATTAGATTTAAATCCTGCCTTTATTATTTTTAAAATAAATAACTCAAGATGGCAAGCATCTTCCTCCCTCTTCCTCCTATTTTCCCCACAACATGAAGCCTGTGAGATGGGTTGGGCTGACAATGAGTGACTGGCCCAAGGTCCCTCAGCTGGCTTTCATGTTTAAGGCAGGACTAAAACAGTCTCTTTGTTTCTATGTCAGCAATTTAACCACTGCACAAAACTGATCTTCTGTTGTGAATCCAGACTATTTGATGATTACACTTGCTCCTAAACTGATATAAGCTTTTTATATAGCATACTTTTATTATTATAAACACACTTATGTATATATACTATATACACATACAGTACAGACTGTTTGGTACTGTACACTATAGCGTCTATGGCCATGCTATATTATATGCTTTTATTCTTTGCCTTCTACCTTAACTTTTTATATATATTCTATCACAATGGTTTTCAGACACATTGGGCAAGCTTTAAGAATGCATTAATAAAGCAAAGGTTATTTAAGGATATGTGCAAAAAGAAAAAGCTTATGTGCAAAAATTCTAGGTAATTTCCACAGGACCAGTCTCCAGTTTCAACAATTACAAGATCTAAGATCTGGGGAAGACAAACATCTAATCACAATGGAACTGGGGGGAAAAAACTCACTAGAAGGATTAGGGCTAGAAAGCCAGTTATAAAACACTAAGACTGCAGAGAGATCTAAAAGGACAAGAAGGACCCTGACAAAGGTAATCCACTAGTACAACCAATGCCATTTCAATCCTACGATCAAGCCTAAATCTTGATTAAAAATAGTCTAGATAGTGGGTTTTTTTTCTATATAACAGTTAGTAGTTGAATTTCAACCACTTTCTCAACAATCTTTTCCAAAAGAAAGACTGAATGATAGATATCAAATATGATTGGATTCAAGAAGAGCCTTTATGGAAGGGGCTAGATCACAGATTCAAGGCTACTGGCATCACCTTCTCATGCAAAGAGGCAGTGACAATCTCTTCGATTCAACATACCATGCCAACCCCTATTCCTGAGATTAGACAATGGTCTAATATACAAACTATCCTATCTACTTCATCAAAGTCCACAGGCTAAAGAGAATCCCAGAGGATAATATGTCAAGATGTTGCCTCTGCCATCCCTTACAATCCATCCGCAAGGACTGTGCTAAACAATTTAGTCAGCAAAATGCTGAGCAAAATGGTGGTAGGTGAAAATCTACCTGTTCAATTTCCTTAAGACAGAAGGATAGTACACTAAAGAAGGTTGCTGGCTGATGGGCCAACAGTAAAGGAGAAGTAGATCCACTTTAATTTACTGCCACAGTGTAGATCCATAGCTTTTTTTAAAATGGATTTGCAGTTTGTCTTTCCCTGACAGTGTGGTAGATATCTCTTCTGTTCTCTTCTCCTGAACAGTCTTAACAAACCAAGGAACAACTGAAATAGATGAAAAGAGAGATGCTATTCAGCAACAATTTCAACAAGAGTGTGGGCTTGCTTTCCTTACTACTGACTAACCAGACAATCAATGCAAGTATTTCCAAATATTTCCATATTTCTAAGGAAAGTTTCAAGTGCCTTCTGGAAGACATCTGCATCTGGAGCAAACTATTAAAATAAGGCTATAGTTTCTAAAAGGGACGCGGTGGCTCAGTGGGTTAGGACGCTGAGCTCGTCGATCAGAAGATTGGCAGTTTGGCGGGTCGAATCCCGAGTGCCGCGTAGCAGAGTCCGAGCTTCTGCCAACCTAGCAGTTCGAAAGCACATAAAAATGCAAGTAGAAAAATAGGGACCACTACGGTGAAAAGGTAACAGCGTTCTGTGCTCCTTTGGCGTCTAGGCATGCCGGCCACATGACCACAGAGACGTCCTCGGACAAACACTGGCTCTTCGGCTTTGAAATGGAGATGAGCACTGGTCCCTAGAGTCGGAAATGACTAGCATGCATGTGCGGGGGAACCTTTACCTTTACCTTTACTATAGTTTCTAATACTTCTGACCATATGCTTTCATGGCTTGGGATTTGGAAAACTGGAAGCCAACATCTGCAGAACTAAACTCTACACACCTATTTTAAATTAAAATTCAAAATTTCTGCCCAATAGAAATTGCATTGATACCTTAATGCAAGAAAAAAAAACCAGAACAAATATACTCTGAATACTATCACATCTGACAATACTTAAAATCAAATCTTCTTCGCTATTGTTTTTGTGTGAACCACAAAAGCATTGTCAGAAGAAAGGTTACAAATCAGAGTAAAATTAGAAAAGCAAGTAGATTTATACTCAGGATCATTTGCAGTGTTTTCTGCATTAATTTCATAACAGATAAAGTGCCAGGAGAATCATTTGGGATAATAGTTCAAGGGAGGGCAGTTAATTTTTATCATGCACACTTTTTCCAGATTATACCTACCAGTCAGAAGTATGGTTATTGGTTGGGTGAAAATATGTAAATATTTCATAATATAAATTGTTGTTTTGAGAATCTTAATTACTCTTTTTCAGTCTCTATATAAAGTCTGCTGGTTTCCACAAGCAGAACAGTATGACTGTAACTGGGGAAAATTGAAGACATTTCTAAACTCCCATTTTAGATTCCATATAAAAATATTTAGACCATCTTTCTGAATCTATGCTGAATCTATGCTAACTCAGTTTTTATCTCTATTTAGGCAAGTTGGCAATTGGGGGATTAAGTGTTTCTCTTTGCAATGAATCTGGGCAGTTCAATTATCTGGTTATTATTGGGTTATTTTATTTTCTGATGCTACAAATGCAAAGCTGAATATAAATATTTACAGTCCTTCTGTTCCTGAAAACAGTATTCTTCCTACAATATCAAGAAGCATCTTTCTGCTAATGAAAATTGACTATTTTTTTTCTTCTTCCAGACACTAAAATATTTACCATTCCTTATGATTTCTAATTAGCTTTTTTATTTAGTGCATCACACAAATTAATCTGCAACTTGGTTCATGCAAAAATTGTACATTTTGTTTTCCAATTTTTTGTGTGTTTTCTTACAGGTAAGATTGGTTTTACATTTCTAAAAAAATGTAAGGTCAGCTACTGCATTTCTCCCTCCACCGATCAATCCTAGCTACGTATAATATGAAAACTGTGTAACATCTAAGGGCCTAATCCAATTAAGCTTTCAGTCTTCTATATTCCATTTTAATGATGTGACTACATGCAGATTTTGTGACTACATTAAATCTGCTTTCTTGCTGTCCCCTTCCCTTTCTCATCCAATTTTCCTTCCTATCTGCTGCTACCTTTACCATCCAGGTTGGTAAAGAGTTTTCTAGAGATCTTTAAAGCTTGATTATAATTCTGTAAGACGTTTGGACTACATCAAAGTATTCACCTACTGAAAATTGGGGATTTATTTACTTCATTAGTGATATCTTTATACTGTTCTTTTCGTTATAAAGGTATCAAGTGGCTTACATTAATTTTTATGTTGAATAAAAATGCAATAAAATGCAAAAATATATTACTAGTGAAAATGGTGTCACCTCTAATTTAATAAACAAGTAATATGGCACTTAGTGGACCAGACGTTATTTTGCTTTTTTTGCACATGCATAAAGGTAACTGTAAATGATTTGACAGTTGAGAACTCTATTCACAGAACTATGATTCCATATAATAGTCAGTGCATTCAGGGCAAATTTATTTATTTATTTTTTTATTTTAATTCCATTTATATCCCGCCCTTCTCCGAAGACTCAGGGCGGCTTACAAGCTTAGCAGTAGCCTTCATTCTATGTATATGCCTGCTTATTAGGGCTTTCACACACACCCCAAGCGGCATTATTACAAAGTCAGCTTATTGCCCCCAACAATCTGGGTCCTCATTTTACCTACCTCGGAAGGATGGAAGGCTGAGTCAACCTTGAGCCTGGTGGGATGCGAACCTGCACTAATTGCAGGCAGCTGGTGTTACTTAAGGAGGCATTAGCCCACTGCTCCACCAAGGCTCCACCAAATCACCACATAACGGTTGTCAGAAATAAAGATGGGAATATCTATGATATATTTTGTCTTTGGAATACCTAAAACTACAGATCTTTAGATTTAGAAATCTTTAGGTCATGCCTAAAACAAAATTGGGGAATTTATGGTTCTCTGAGAAATTCTTAAATTACAAATCTTAATATTACTCATCAATCACCTTGCAGGGTGTAGTTCTAGAAAAGTATAATTCAACAACATCAGAATGACTGACATTTAATGTATTAAGCAGCAATAATAATATATAACTAAAGTCTTATTTTGTCACCATTATGCACCCACACCTATGTATATGTATATGTGCTGTATGCGTGAATGAATGATAGATTTCCTATTTGAAAAATAATAACCCATGCTTTCTTTCCAGGTATGTGCTTGTTGCCATAAATAAAATCTTTTTTGTGTGGTTTCACTTCTATAAAAATACAACAAAATAAAGAGAGAACTTGTTTATTTATTCCATTTATTTACGAACATTTGATTGCTACATATTCTTATGATTCTAGGTGTCTTACGGACAGTACAATAAAATATGAATAAAATGCTCACAAATCAAATCATTAAAATCAATAAATAATATGATTAAAACTTCATAATAATATGAATAAAATAAAATAAAATAAAAATACTGTCCTGAAAAGATGCTTTTTAACCATTGTGTGAAACACCATGAAAGTAGAAAAGGACAAGGGACTACTTCTTAGAATGCCTACTTCTTAGAATGCTATTCTCTGTGTCCCAATCTTTCAGCAAGTCTCAAAAGCACCCTTAAAAAAAAACCCACATAGAAACTATGAGTTCTGAAATAGGTATGCCATGGTGAATAAGTAAAGACACTGCAAGATTCGTAGAAATTCAGGTCTATCCATATGTGTGATGTGAAGCCAGAATTTTGCACTTCTCAGCTACTTTCGAATGGCTATCCAAGTTGATTTTTATACCATTAATTACATAAAAGGCGCCTTTGGGTGTTTTGATAATATGGTCTGTAAGAGTTTAAACTGGTATGCCTGTTGTCTATGGAGATTCTCAGTCATCCACGTCACAGTTATCCCAAAGCACCCTCTTGGATGAGAAGTGAAACATCTTCAAAGACAAAAGAAAAAAGTCCAGTTGCCTCATGAAAAGCACCTTTGGGATGGTACAGCTGTTCAATTTATTTATTCATTCATTTAATAATAATAATAATAATAATAATAATAATAATAATAATAATAATAATAATAATAATAATAATAATAATAATAATAATAAGAAGAAGAAGAAGAAGAAGAAGAAGAAGAAGAAGAAGAAGAAGAAGAAGAAGAAGAAGAAGAAGAAGAAGAAGAAGAAGAAGAAGAAGAAGAAGTTGGAAGGGACCTTGGAAGTCATCTAGTCCAACCCCCTGCTCAGGCAGGAAACCCTATACCATTTCAGACAAATGGCTGTCCAGTCTCTTCTTAAAAACCTCCAGTGTTGGATCATTCACCACTTCTGGAGGAAGGTTGTTCCACTGGTTAATTGTTCTAACTGTCAGGAAGTTTCTCCTTAGTTCTAGGTTGCTTCTCTCCTTGACTAGTTTCCATCCATTGCTTCTTGTCCTGCTTTCAGGTCCTTTGGAGAATAGCTTGACTCCCTCTTCTTTGTGGCAGCCCCTGAGATATTGGAACAGTGCTATCATGTCACCCCTCACTCTTCTCTTTGTTAAACTACACATACCCAATTCCAGCAACTGTTCCCTATACGTTTTAGCCTCCAGTCCCCCAATCATCTTTGTTGCTCTTCTCTGTACCCTTTCTAGAGTCTCGACATCTTTTTTACATCATGGTGACCAAAACTGGATGCAGTATTCCAAGTGTGGCCTTACCAAAGCATTGTAAAGTGGTATTAGTACTTCACTTGATCTTGATTCTATCCCTCTGTTAATGCAGCCTAGCACTGTGTTGGCTTTTTTGGCAGCTGCAGCACACTGCTGGCTCATATTGAAGTGATTGTCTACTAGGACTCCGAGATCCCTCTCACAGTTACTACTATTGAGCAAGGTACCACCTATACTATACCTGTGCATTTGATTTTTCCTGCCTAAATGTAGAACCTTACTTTTTTCACCATTGAATTTCATTTTGTTAGATAGCACCCAGTGTTCGAGTCTGTCCAGATCCATTTATTTATTTATTTATTTATTTATTTATTTATTTATTTATTTATTTATTTATTTATTTATTTATTTATTATCATATTTATATGGCTGCTCATTTCATAAAAAGTGACTCTTGGCGGCATACAACAATTTTATTTTGAAGTATTAACAGCAGTGACTATATAAATTATGTATGCTTGCTGTCTCTTCCCCCATTTCTCTCTCTCTCTCTCTCTCTCTCTCTCTCTCTCTCTCTCTCTCTCTCTCTCTCTCTCTCTCAATCTCTCTCTCTGTCTCTTAAATAAAGCTTAATTACCAAAAGAACTTTAGTGGAGAAGGGAATGTTAATAAGTAATGAAACAAAGAGCTCTGTCACAGAGATTAAATGCCCCTGTATCCAGGAACAAAGTTCACATAGCAAAGTGCAGCTGTTACTCTGCTTACAGCCTTACAGCAGCCTTGTAACCTCTGTGCAAAATCTGTCTGCTGGCTTTCCTGTTACTGTGCTGACTGGTTCAAGGTCCACCCAAGGTTCAAAGTTGACTATCTGAAGGCTTGCTGGCTGTGTCCTTTGTGCAGGACTGACAATTTGCAGATAAGCCACCAACTGCTTATTTAGAAATTATTACTATGAGCAACTGAACAGCTCACATCTCAGGTTCTCACATTTAACCTTTGAATACAGGAAGCAGAGTTAAATGGAGCTGCTCTTTATTAATCCTTTGAGAAACATTCTAGAGATTATAAAATACTTTATTAAGGCCTATAAAATAATGATGGCTGGCCTGAGCAGTAGAAACCAAATATGTGTACCTTAAAGTCACTCTTTGCTAGAGCGTGAAGAGATAAACTTAAATGGAAACAACTTTGTTGTATATAAATAATCAATATACAATGAAATCTTATATTTATTCCCTTTACTAGTAGAGACTGCTTTTATGTTCAAAGATTGTGTTCTGCACATGTAACAACTCTAGCTGGCTGTCTTTTATTACAGAGTGCCGTAAAGATATAATAATAAATAAACAAGTGATAAGTACTCCAGAGTCAATGAGGAAGACTTAGAACTAGCCAATTATATTAAAGGTTAAGAAATTCAGGTTTTCTTACAGATGTTTATTCTTTATTTGTTCAAACTATATATATATAAAAAAAACCTTGAGTTCCTTTCCCCATACCTTTTAATCTTAGAAAAGATGGAGCTAGTAAAATTATGCTGATCAAAAGCTTACAAGTTTAGACAATTTTTACATGCAGTCACATTTTGAATAAATTAAAAAAAATAAACTCCAGAACACTGTGTTTACTACATCTTCCTTCTTTGGATTATCATACTAGCTACTGCATTTTCATAGGCTCATTCATATCATGCAGGCATCAGGCAGCCATTGGTAGATTAAAAAATAGAAGATGCTGAAGAATGTACTATAGCTGGCAGTTGCCCATCTACTGAAAAATCTAGATGAAACAGTATTACAAGATGAAAGGCACATGAGTCTAAACCTTCTCTACTCCAATTATAATATTATTAAGACAGCCTTCCTCCAAATGGTGGTTCAGGATCCTTGATCATCATGAGTAAAATCCCAGTTTCTAATGTTTTGCTGGGTGCACATTTGAAATGGTCCCTTTTGAGAAGTATCTCCTAAGACAGGGCTTTTCAACCTTTTCACCCATTGTACCACTTTTAGGATATGGCAACATTCGAGTACCACCAGTCACCTAGCAAGTCGCCTGCCACCAGTTCAGCTCATTCCCCTCCCCCACTACCACTTTTCTAGGATGGTCACGTACCACCTGCCAGGTGCCAATTTTACCACAGGTGGTACCCGTACCACTGGTTGAAAAGCCCTGTCCTAAGAAAAAGAAAAAGGGTACCGTACTTTTGGTTACTTGTTGATGGAATCTTTGGTATACTTTTCTTCAGTAATGAAAAAAATCTAGCTACTTTTATTATTCTCTGCAGATAACTGCAAAAAGCATCATTACAGCATAACAAACTATATTTTTCTGCATACCCAGTGATGTCTTCAATGGAAGTCACAACAGGCTTTAACAACAGTCACAGCATCAAAATTGAAGCTCTCCCCATTTGTACATCAATATGTGTACAAAGGGGGCAATGCTTTTACCACAAAACTACATCCTTTGCTGGCACCCATAGTGCCTTTTCTCTGATTGTGAACTGAACTGGAGCTGTCCTTTATTTGCATGTTAACAAATGGCACAATCAACAAGGACAGATATTTACCAAACAACCAATGATGATGGGGTTGCCTGCAGTCACTGGACTAATTTCATGTACCTTTCAACCTAATTTAAAAGGCATCTGCAAGGGATTATTTCAGATTATTTATTTGCCTCTTGTTTGAGTACCTCTTACTAAGTAAAACCCAATAGAGGTTTAGTTTTAATCATTCCTGTCCTTCTGGAAACTCCCGGATCATTTATAAAAGAAATGGTAAATTCAGTTATTAAAAAGATCCTTACTTTAAAACAAAGAACACCAAATATTAAAATACAGAAACCATTAACCCATAATAAAAATATTAAAGCTATGCAAATGCTTTCAAAATGATGCTTCACAACATACAGGAGTCTATATCAACCATCTTTCTTCAAACAATTAAAGCAGCAGCATCTTTTTCCAGAAGTACAAAGCTGGGTCACAAGCTCCTTCTAACCATCTCTGTATGCATCTTTCTACGTAAATCATTTCTTTGAAAGCCTTTGCACCTCTTTAAAAGCTACAAAAGCATTTCAAAATATTTAAAAAATCGGCAGACATTTTAAATAAGCATGTTAAGCTTTATGAAGAATGGACTTTGATAGCTCCCAAAATTTGTTTGCAGGAGAGAGGTGTTCCACAGCTTAGAAGTAGGCATTTCTGTAGTCCAAATGTAATGTAAGTAAGTGGTTACATTTCTTAATACTATTTAATAAATAAGTGTGCTTGTAGGGGTGAAGACAACTTTCAAGTATCCCAGTCCTAAATCACTCAGGTCTTTAAATGTTATTACTTGTGCTTGGAATGAAAATAAAGTAAAACTTTTTTGAACATTAGTGAGTTCATAGACAAATTTACTAATTTTCTTGACAACAATGTGGAAGTAATTTGCCACTACTTTTTTCCAGGTTAACAGAAAAATAAAGTTGGAAGGTACCTGGAAGGTCTTCTAGTCCAACCCCCTTCTCAAGCAGAAGATCCTATACCATTTCAGACAAATGACTGACCTGTCTCTTGTTAATAACCTCCAGTGTGGAACTCCCACAACGTTTGACTGATTCATTGTTGTCACTGTTGGGAAATTTCTCATTACTTCTAAGTTGAATCTCTCCTTGATAAGTTTCTATCTGTTATCTCTTGTCCTGCCTTCAGGTGATTTGGAGAGTAGGTTGACCCGCTTTCTTTGTGATAGCCCCTTAGCTTGTGAAAGATATTGGAAGACTGCTATCATGTTACTTCTAATCCTTCTTTTTGTTAGACTAGACATACCCAGTGCTCTCATATGTTTTAATCCCCAGTCCCTTAATCATCTTTGTTGCTTTTCCAGCACTCTTTCTTGAGTCTCAACATCTTTTTTGTGTTTGGTGACCAAAGCTAGATACAGTATTCCAAGTGTGCTCTTACTGAAGCTTTAAATGTGGTACTAACACTTCATGTGATCTTGGCTCCATTCCTCTCTTCATGCAGCTTAGGATTGCATTGGCTTTTTTGGCAGCTGTAGCACACAGCTAATTTTTAAGTGGTTGTCCAGTAATACTCCTAGATCCCTCTCACAGTTACTGCTGTTGAGCAGATACCACCTATTCTATACCTATGAATTTGGTTTTTCTTACCTAACTGTAAAACCTTACTTTTCTCACCACTGAACTGTATTTTGGAAAAAGTCCCAGTGTTCAAGTCTGTCAAAAGCCCTCTGGAACTTGAGTTCAATGTGTTAGCTACTCCTTCAAGTTTGATATCATCTGCAAATTTGATGGGTTTCCCTTATATTCCCTCATCTAAAACATTTATGAAGATAAGGAAGAATACTGGACCTTAGACAGAATCTTGGGGTACCCCACTGCCTATTTCCCTCCATGTAGATGTAGTTCCTTTAAGAACTACAGTTTTTTCTACTTCCTAATTTAGCCCTTGATAGAACATATCTAGAGGGACGCGGTGGCTCAGTGGGTTAGGATGCTGAGCTTGTCGATCAGAAGGTCGGCAGTTTGGTGGGTCGAATCCCGAGTGCCGTGTAGCAGAGTGAGCACCTGTTACTCATCCCAGCTTCTGCCAACCTAGCAGTTCAAAAGCACATAAAAATGCAAGTATAAAAATAGGGACCACTACGGTGGGAAGGTAACAGCGTTCCGTGTGCCTTTGGCATCTAGTCATGCCGGCCACATGACCACGGAGACATCCTCGGACAAGTGTTGGCTCTTCAGCTTTGAAACAGAGATGAGCACCGGCCCCTAGAGTCGAAAACGACTAGCACGCATGTGCGGGGGAACCTTTACCTTTACCTAGAACAGACATTTCAAACACAAGGCCCGGGGGCCAGATTCGGCCCGCGAAGTGGTTTCATGTGGCCCGCAAAGCCATCCTGGAAACAGTGAGGGAACGGCCCCCACTGCCTTGGCCCTGGCCCAGAGACCCTCCTTCTGCCAGAGACCCTCAGATCTGTCCCACTCCTGCCCAGGCCCCATAGGCACCCTTGATGCAAACGATGTAGAGCTGGCCACGCCCACCCAGTAGGCCATACGCACTCTAGCCATGCCCACCCAGTAGGCCACGCCCACCCTGGCCATACCCACCCGGCCCCCTGAGGGCAACCGCAATGCTGATGCGGCCCTCAATGAAATTGAGTTTGACACCCCTGACCTAGAACATATCTAGAAATAAATTAGAAGCCAATGCAGCTATTTCAACAAAGATGTTCAGTGAAAAAATATATTCAGTGGAAGATCTGGAAGATCTATAGATCTGGATAACTGAGAATCTCCGTAAACATTACTATGGTTTTAATTCTGTCTTTTAGTTGGCATCATAAATAGCACATGGGCAAACATTTCATTAAATAATAATGCTAATATTTGTGTTACAGTTAAAAATCAAAAATGTTTGCAACTAATGGTATCCCTACATTTCTTTTAGGCACAAGTAACCAGAAGCAAGAGTTTGGTTCAAAACACATTGGGTTTATTACATGCTACCTACACACAAGAATCTAATCTACTAACAGTCAAGTCAAATTGGCACTACATAAGAGTCAACAGAATACTGAAAAAGGAGGTTAGTGGAAGAGGACTGCTTGACTGTAGGAGGTGGATTGGAATTTATATTAAAGACTGGATTAATTAATTCATTCCAACCCATGCATAGTTGCCAGCTGGTTGTAAAAGTATATTTTATAAATCTGGATGGGAAAAACAGTATAGTAGTTTCTGCATGCTAATTGAAAGCACAGCATTTTCTGAAGTTGTTCCTGTTATTTTCTGCAGATTCAGATCTCAGTTCCTGACAGGGGATTCAGTGCAGAACTAAATTATGATAACCGACTTGGCAGCAATGGAAAAAGGTCATTTACTCTAATGCAATAAAAATAAGCAATAAGTTCCAGTGATGCATATAGTATGTTCTATGCTATCTTGCTTTTTCATTCTTCTCTCAGCAAAAGCATGGTGATACAGTGCACAGATATTTTTTTTTACACTAACTTACCATCTCACTTGTTACCAAAAAAAAAAAAGCTATCCTGTCATCTGCTGAGGCTTAACCTCAGAAGCTTAGTGTGGTCCTTTATTTTGTTATTCAAGCCTGTCTACTTTTTAATCATCTCTGAAGCAATGGGAAAAAGCCGCTGATCCTGCACTACTCTTGCATAAAAATATACATTTCTCTAAAGCTGGTGAATTCAATAGGCGGTTGGAATGCACAAAGAAAGGACCAAATCCAAAGAGTACAATTTGTGAAATGCACTGCAACAAACATGTTTAGCAGAATTTACTTGCTCAGCATTAAATACAGATGAAAATGGAAAGGGTTTATATTCATTGACATTTACTGACTTTTTAAAAAGAAATAGTAAGAGAAAATATTAAAGCATCAAAAGATATTTTTATGCTAGGTCTTTTTCTTTGACATTGATCAGCTTGGGTAGTTAATTTACATTTGCAGGAGATTGTCATTTACAAATTAAAATTAATCATTTTATCAACTTTGTCCACATTTATATAATATTAACAATTAAACTCATATTCACTGGGGGGAAAAATCTAGTCTTTGCTAATTGTCAAAATAGGCTGTATGGTTAACAATACTTCAGTGCTGAGACATTAATTATAATTGAATACACAGTTTTAGCATTGTTCTTATGCTTCCTAACATATCACATTTGATTTGAATACTGCTTTTATTTCTTTGTTTTTCTAATACATATCTTGACTTATCTGGAGCTATAAACATGCAGGTATTTTAATGCAATAATACATTACTCACTGCTGTTATCAACTTGATCTGTGACTTAACAAAATATCTGTTTAGACAATTGTTGTGCCAGCTTTAAAAAAAAGCAGATTAAAGAAGCAGTGGCAAAAAAACATACAGTGATGTATGTAGTACAGCAGAGGTCCCCAATCCCCGGTCTGTGGACCAATACCGGTCCATGGCATGCCAGCAACCAGGCCGCACAAACAAGCAAAGCCCCATCTGCAAGAAGCAGGCAGCACACAAAACCATGCTCCCTCTGGGCTGCGGAAAAACGTCTCTCCATGTAACCGGTCCCTGGTACCCAAAAGGTTGGGGACTTCTGTAGTACAGTGATCACTAGAGATATGTGAAGGTTTGTATTTGTAACTGCAGCATCTGTTGGACTTCAAAACATTTTGTAGCCCTAAAGATACTAAGCAGTTCATAGTTACAGGTGTTCAGTTTATCATTTGAAATTTCTTTCAAAAGGACAATTTACTGAGACATCATAATCACAAGCAGTCACAAATGACTATGTATTTCTGTATTTATCATGATACAATAATTTAACTTCTGCATCAGAGATCTGTACCAGTCTTACACTATGTACCACTCTGACTTCATATTATTGCCCCTCTTTGGGAGCTGAGCTGGTTTATTTTTGCTAAGTTGAAATACTAGAAGAATGTTTCTAAAACACCTGGCAAATCTGGAGCACTAGATACTGGGGATACCATTTTTCCATCCAAAATAATTTGCCTCAAGTACTTCTGGCTCTGAGCTTTTACAGCACATGTCAAGTGAATGCTAACTTGATCATTCTGTATCTCCTCCTCAATAACATGTGAAATAAGCATGAGATACGAGATATGGGGAGACTGGCTACATGAAATGTATTTTCTTTTTTTTTCTTTTTTGCCTGGGATCACAGGTAAGGGATTCTCTTGCTGCAGGACCTACAGCAGCTGAAAGCAGGGCACTGATTTTTATTCTTTCTTCTTTCTTTCTATTATAGCAATGAAGTTTATTGCAAATATATTACAAACTGGTCTTGAAGGAGTAAGAAATGAAAACAGCAAGAGTCCTTAATGCAAGAGTTAGTAAGAATCTTTGTCTTGTTCAGGATTAAAACACAGGCCTTTTGTTTGGTCATTATCCTTTATAATATCAACAATGCACATGCAATTTTCAAAGATAAAGGGAGGGAGAAAAAAGTGATATGCATTATCTACTTCATAAATGAGATAAGAAATGACTATCTAATCATTGCCCTCCATTAAACCCAGAATTTAAGATGACATTGTTGCATTACCTAGGTGTAAATATAAATGGAGACTGTAGATCATTGTGGGTTGAAACCAGCACATTAATTTGAATATGGAAGCACATTGGTATGCAGTTTATTGCTGAAATAATAGTTAAAAATAATGATCATTTGTTCTGTCTCTTGATATTATCAGAAAACAACATGCAGCTTTTTGCACTAATTCAAGGTTCTGTACTTTTTTCACATAATGTGATTACTACAATTAAACTTTTTTGACTATGTGGCCAGGCAAAGAGGATGCACTCATCTCTTTCCCAAAAAGCCAGGAAAGATATATGGCAATACCAAGACTGCAAATCTGCAGTAAAGTTTAGAAATTGCTCCAAGTAAAATGTCTTATCTGTTTCAAGGTGCAAGTGATTATATGTACTATTGTAAAAAAAATTGTATATAGACTTTTAGTCCAATGTTGTTCCAGTATATGAACTACTGTTGTTTTAAACATGGAAGCAACTTTTTTTGCTGGGAAGATTGTTAAATCACGCAAAATCCACCTGTGCTTATTCTGAAAAGATACAGACAACATATGAACTTATCATCTCATCTGCTGTGAGTAAGAACTGGAATTATTTATTTGAGCATTATCTAAATTCACATTTTTCCCAGAATGTTGAAATGTGAAACCATGTTGAAGGTTAGAATAATAAATATCATTAATTTAAAAATAGTGAAATTCAATACAAGATAGGAATAAGGAGAAAGGAAAATTAGAATTAAGGGTGAAATGAATGCCTCTGAAACAGATTAGGTTGTCATGGCAGAAGATAATTAGCAGGCTAAAGGGTGTGAGGCCAAGTTCTAAAATGAACATGTGATAATTATTCACATATTGAGACACTGGTACAGAGTCAGCCATAGAAGTTGCAAATCAAAACAACAGTAAAATGCTGAGAAAAAAAGTGGCAAAATGAAATATGCTGGGATTCCAACAAAACATGTTGTAATATGTTGGGTTTAAACCTTTCATTTAAAGAAATGGCTGATGCTAATGCTAATTTTAAATGCTAATTTTAAAGCATCTATCCTTGCTATTTTGGGAGGGGGGAAATTAGAGACTCATTTCCAATTGTTCAACCCATCCAGTGCTTTCTGCAACTTATATAAAAACAGCTGCTCATCATAAACTCATATTTTAAAAGGACATACATTTCTGCCCATACCAGCTGCTCGTGTACAACAGAATACAGAAACGTTGTACATGCACAAGCACTCTAGTTCTTTACAGGAATACTACATTAAAATATGGGAAGGCTGGTGAAAGGGAGGGTAGAAATTAAGGGATCCTTAGATGTCCTCGGACAAGCGCTGGCTCTTCGGCTTTGAAACGGAGATGAGCACCGGCCCCTAGAGTCGGAAACGACTAGCACGCATGTGCGGGGGAACCTTTACCTTTACCTTTAGTAGTGGTGAGGGAAGTAAATGTGAAATAAATTAATCTTCCAAAATCAAGGCCAAGCAAAGACAACAGAAGTCACTTCTCTGTTGTTGTTAATAAATCTATGAGTATGATTATATAATATATATGAGAGAATATCATATAATTTCTTGAGTCAAAATGCACTCTAGTTATTTGGGAAGAATACCTGTGTGATATATTCAGACCGTAGCAGTAAGGAAGTCTGATCACTGTTGGCTTAATACAGAAAAGAGTTCTTTGTTTTACAAAGACACCTATTATTGGAACATAAAATGTGACATGCATAAAACAAGGAAACTTAAAATCATCAAAGCATAAGTGGACCATATTAAACTGGATATTTTAGAAATAAATGAGTTTAGGTGGACTGGAATGTGTCACTTAAGTTAGATAATTATATTATGATATGATCTCATATGACCCACAATGGTAATTCAAACAGATATTATGTACCATATTTACTTGCAAATGAACTGAGAATTTTAGGTGCCTAAATGTACCCCAAACATTGTGACTAATGTATAACTCTATACAGTGCTTTTTTTGTAAAAGAAAAAGGTGCCGGAACTCACACGTGTCATACAACCCGCCTTGCCTACCCTACAAGGTTCCATCCAAAAAAGGTGCCGGAACTCCGTTCTGAGTGTTCTATGAGACAAAAAGCCCTGACTCTATAGAGTAATACTCTTTAAAAAGTATCTATATAGCCCTTTTATAAACTTATCCTCAGATAAACTGAAGCTCAGAGCTTTTAATCAAAATATCATGAAATGGATAATCCATTGTTTGCCTAAATTGGTAGTTCCTTGATTAGGGTTTACTGTTCATGAAACAAACTTTCAGGATCAGGACTGTGACAAAAACTATTATACAATACATGAATTTAAAAAGTGAGGCATGACAGGCAATATAGCAGCTTTCTGATAGGTAAGTAGCAAGTATGGCTAAAATTCTCATTAAACTTTTAATGCTAAAGAAAAATGAATAGTTTAAGCAGTAACAACTTTTTGTTCTACCCTAGATCAGGCGTGTCAAACTCGTGACATCACGTGATGTCGGGTGGCGTATCGTGACTTTTTCTCCATTGCCAGCAATGGAATGGGCGCAGTTTTAGTATGATGCATCTGGCCTGCACGCCAGCAGTTTTACATGCCTGCCCTAGATCATATAATGTACACTGCTTAGGACAATTTAGATTGAAGTAGGGTGTGTGCGTGCGTGCATGCATGCATGTGTGTGTATATAAACATGATAATAACTGAAGAAAAGAGATACACATTAATTCCTTATGCAAGATAAAAGATTTGCTTAAGAGCTGACAAAGAATAATAGAGCCATACATGAAGAGAGAGGAATTTAAAATGAACATGCTGATCTCAAAAAAGGCAATGGGATACAAGATCAGTGCGCTAACATAAAATGTATAATAGAGAGATAAGAGAGTACAAGAAAGAGGAAGATTATCTTTGCTTCATTGACTACAGCAAGGTCTTTGCCTGTGTAGATCATGCGAAAATGTGGAACTTATTAATGGCTAATGGTGTGTCAGGAACCTGAATATGCTTCTGAGGAATCTTTTCAACGAACAAAAAAACTGCTCTAAGAACTGAATTGGTTCAGAATAAGGAAAAAAGTGACATATATCTTTAATTTACATAGCAAATACATTAATATTACAACTGGAAGGAAAGGTAGCTGAAATAGAATTGAAGGGAGAAATCCTCACTATTTGAGATATGTATTTTCCCATGTAGAACTGATTCATACTTGATAAGATAGAAAAATGTGGGTTAGATAGCATTACCACCAGATGGATTCGTAGCTGGCTGACAGGCCGTACTCAGCATGTGGTCCTCAATGGAACCGCATCTACATGGAAGGAAGTGTGTAGTGGGGTGCCCCAGGGCTCTGTTCTGGGCCCAGTGCTCTTCAATATCTTCATTAATGATTTGGATGAGGGGATAGATGGGGAACTCATCAAATTTGCAGACGACACCAAGCTGGCAGGAATAGCCAATACTCCAGAAGATAGGCTTAAGATACTGGAGGATCTGGACAGACTCGAACACTGGGCACTATCTAACAAAATGAAATTCAATGGTGAAAAAAGTAAGGTTCTACATTTAGGCAGGAAAAATCAAATGCATACAGGTGAAACTCGAAAAATTAGAATATCGTGCAAAAGTTCATTTATTTCAGTAATGCAACTTAAAAGGGGAAACTAATATATGAGATAGACTCATTACATGCAAAGCAAAATAGTTCAAGCCGTGATTTGTCATAATTGTGATGATTATGGCTTACAGCTCATGAAAACCCCAAATCCACAATCTCAGAAAATTAGAATATTGTGAAAAGTTGCAATATTCTAGGCTCAAAGGGTCCCACTCTAATCAGCTAATTAAGCCACAACACCTGCAAAGGGTTCCTGAGCCTTTAAATGGTCTCTCAGTCTGGTTCAGTAGGAATCACAATCATGGGGAAGACTGCTGACCTGACAGTTGTGCAGAAAAGCATCATTGACACCCTCCATAAGGAGGGAAAGCCTCAAAAGGTGATTGCAAAAGAAGTTGGATGTTCCCAAAGTGCTGTATCAAAGCACATTAATAGAAAGTTATGTGGAAGGGAAAAGTGTGGAAGAAAAAGGTACACAAGCAGCAGGGATGACCACAGCCTGGAGAGGATTATCAGGAAAAGGCCATTCAAAAGTGTTGGGGACTTTCACAAGGAGTGGACTGAGGCTGGAGTCAGTGCATCAAAAGCCACCACACACAGACGGATCCTCGACATGGGCTTCAGCCACTCCTGAACAACAACGTCAGAAGCGTCTTACCTGGGCTAAAGAAAAACAGACCTGGTCTGTTGCTCAGTGGTCCAAAGTCCTCTTTTCTGATGAGAGCAACTTTTGCATCTCATTTGGAAACCAAGGACCCAGAGTCTGGAGGAAGAATGAAGAGGCATACACTGCAAGATGCTTGAAGTCCAGTGTGAAGTTTCCAGTCTGTGTTGATTTGGGGAGCCATGTCATCTGCTGGTGTTGGTCCACTGTGCTTCATTAAGTCCAGGGTCAATGCAGCTATCTACCAGGGGATTTTGGAGCACTTCATGCTTCCTTCTGCAGACGAACTTTATGGGGATGCTGACTTCATTTTCCAGCAGGACTTGGCACCTGCCCACACTGCCAAAAGCACCAAAACCTGGTTCAATGACCATGGGATTACTGTGCTTGATTGGCCAGCAAACTCGCCTGACCTGAACCCCATAGAGAATCTATGGGGCATTGCCAACAGAAAGATGAGAGACATGAGACCGAACAATGCAGAAGAGCTGAAGGCCGCTATTGAAGCATCCTGGTCTTCCATAACACCTCAGTAGTGCCACAGGCTGATAGCTTCCATGCCACGCCACATTGAGGCAGTAATTGCTGCAAAAGGGGCCCAAACCAAGTACTGAGTACATATGCATGCTTATACTTTTCAGAGGTCCGATATTGTTCTTATGTACACTCCTTGTTTTATTGATTGCATGTAATATCCTAATTTTCTGAGACTGTGGATTTGGGGTTTTCATGAGCTGTACGCCATAATCATCACAATTATGACAAATCACGGCTTGAACTATCTTGCTTTGCATGTAATGAGTCTATCTCATATATTAGTTTCCCCTTTTAAGTTGCATTACTGAAATAAATGAACTTTTGCACGTTATTCTAATTTTTTGAGTTTCACCTGTAGGTATAGTATAGGTGGTACCTTGCTCAATAGTAGTAACTGTGAGAGGGATCACTTCAATATGAGCCAGCAGTGTGCTGCAGCTGCCAAAAAAGCCAACACAGTGCTAGGCTGCATTAACAGAGGGATAGAATCAAGATCAAGTGAAGTACTAATACCACTTTACAATGCTTTGGTAAGGCCACACCTGGAATACTGCATCCAGTTTTGGTCACCACGATGTAAAAAAGATGTCGAGACTCTAGAAAGGGTACAGAGAAGAGCAACCAAGATGATTAGGGGGCTGGAGGCTAAAACATATAGGGAACGGTTGCTGGAATTGGGTATGTGTAGTTTAATGAAGAGAAGGGTGAGGGGTGACATGACAGCAGTGTTCCAATATCTCAGGGGCTACCACAAAGAAGAGGGAGTCAAGCTATTCTCCAAAGCACCTGAAAGCAGGACAAGAAGCAACGGATGGAAACTAGTCAAGGAGAGAAGCAACCTAGAACTAAGGAGAAACTTCCTGACAGTTAGAACAATTAACCAGTGGAACAACCTTCCTCCAGAGGTGGTGAATGCTCCAACACTGGAGGCTTTTAAGAAGAGACTGGACAGCCATTTGCCTGAAATGGTATAGGGTTTCCTGCCTGAGCAGGGGGTTGGACTAGATGACCTCCAAGGTCCCTTCCAACTTTATATTATTATTATTATTATTATTATTATTATTATTATTATTATTATTATTATTATTATTATTATTATTATTATTATTATTATTATTATTATTATTAATGTGGGGGTCATTGTTGACCCATAGGTTCTATTTGAAGAAATGGCAGTTGCACAATTCTATCTGGTATGGCAATTATAATCTTACCTTAGAATGGGACATCCTTTTCACCTGTATTCATCTTGTATTCACAGAATGTAAAGGGAAGGAAGGAAGGAAGGAAGGAAGGAAGGAAGGAAGGAAGGAAGGAAGGAAGGAAGGAAGGAAGGAAGGAAGGAAGGAAGGAAGGAAGTTTCAATGAAGCATTAGTATACTTATTTTAAAAAAATTGGGAAATTAGATATGACAGAAAAAGAAAAATACAGATAGTCCTAGACTTGTTCATTGTGCTGCACCTCTCATTCACACACACATGTAACTGTGGTTTAGTGAGTTTATTAATATTCCCCAGCAATTCCCTTCACCAGAACTCTGAACTGTCCCAATTAAGCCCAGCCACAAGCAGGCCAAGGTTAGTCCCCAAAGCAATGGTCCAATAGTCCCCAAAGCAATTGAAAGTTGCTCAAACAAAATAACTCCACTAGACAACTTAAATCTACACACAAGAAAGCTCATGAAGCAAGAAAAGTCCAGCATGCTTCAGTTCCAAACACAGTGTCAATTCAGAGTGAAGCAGGAAACACGATGGCCAAAACCAGACAGCTAAAAAAACAAACACATTGTTCCCAGCAACGCCTTCATCTGTCTGCTGTGATAAATAGCCAGCTTCCGGTGCTGCCCGTCAAGACAGATGGTCTGTCTCCTCTCGAGTAGTCTGGCCGACCTCTGCTGCTCCTGCTTTTCTCTGCCCTATGTGTTCTCTGATCAGGTGTAGAAGGCAATTCCTCCTCCTCTTTGCTGGCTGTTTGCCGTGGCAAGCTTTCCCCATCTGAAGCCTCCTCCAAATCTCTTCTGGGTGGCCATTCAGAGCCATCAATCAACTCAGTTCCTGATGTGCCAGAAATGGGCTCATCCTCCCATGAGCCGATCTCTGAGATGGCATCTGGGGAGTCATCCAAGGGAGACAGTACATTCATTTACTGACTATTCAAAGTTACAATGGCACCGACAAAGTGACTTATGACCATTTTTCACATTTAGGACCATTGCAGCATTTCCAGGTGACATGATCAAAATTCAGGTGCTGGGCAACTGACTCATATTTACGACGGTTGCAGTGTCCCAGAGTTATGTGATCACCTGTGGTGACCTTCTGACAAGCAAAGTTAATGGGGAAGCCAGATTCACTTAACAACTGTGATATTAACTTAACAATTGCAGTGATTTGCTTAAGAAAGAAAGGTCATAAAATGGGGCAAAATTCACTTAAATGTCTTGCTTAGCATGGTTGTAAGTCAAGGACTACCTATACTAATTTGCCTTCATATATAGATAGAGTATATGTTAGAAATTAGATCTATGTATATTTTGATTCTTTTGTGGAATCATAAAAGTCTGGATGATTTGATGTTATTTTGGGACAACAACCACCATTTTATTATAGAATATGCAACTGCCAAACCCCAAAATACTACTTATGCTGGAAGTTTCTCTCTTTTGGAGCAGGAAAGAAAACAGATGTCTATTACCATTGATTTCCAGGTGTTTTGCAGGAGATTAACAAGGCCTTTGGCCTGTAATGCTTTATAAAAATCACTAAAGATTCTGGATTAAATCTTCCACATCATATAAGATTTAGTATGTTTCTTCTTGAAATATTATTTAATTTTAAAAAGGAAACCTTGCAGTACAAAGAGAACAATATTGGTATGGAAGGATGGTTTGCTTTGGTCTCCTGGGTTCTCATGTTCAAAAAACATTATTGGGCTTTAATTGTTTTCTGTCTGTGTGAATGCAGACACATGCTACATTCCAGTGTTGTCGATCTCAGTCTTCTAGTGAGTATGCATATAAATTCTGCAAGCTAGTAAATTTGCTCACAACTGCTGTATTTGGCTGTATTAATTTAAAATACTATTGTTATATACAATACTGGAAAGGAAATGTTGGTGGGAAAGTTCTTTCTGTCTCATGTTAAAAGTGAATAAAAACCTCTTAATTTTGCACCCACAGTGTTATAGACAGGCTTTACAGATCTGACCCTTTAAAAATAATAACTATTTAGTTTCATCACTAAATCTAATTGTTCTGTCAAGTATGATAATGTCTTGAAAGTTTGTAGATTTCTAATTATCTTTTCTTAATGCAGTACTGTTTCTAAGATCTGCTGCAATACACTGTACTTTGAAAGATTTTAAAAACTTATATAATCTTCCTTAATCTTGTCAGTTAATACTTTTTATATATTATTCTGGAGAATGTCTCTTTCAGGGTAGATCAATTAAAAATGTTTCAAAACATTTTTTGAAAACATTTTGAATGTTTTCTCTATGAAATACATACACATGTCTCTTAACAGAAATATTTTGTTTTGGTGAAATCTTAATCTATTTTTGTTATTTTGAGTACACTTACACACACACACACAAAAAAAAAAAACCCCTGGCTTTGTGTTCCTTTTAGTGGGATTTACTAAATAATACTGTTTTATTTGAAACAATCCAGATACACATTAACAGCATATCTCATAATAAAAGGTAAAGGTAAAGGTTCCCCCGCACATGCGTGCTAGTCGTTTCCAACTCTAGGGACCGGTGCTCATCTCCGTTTCAAAGCCGAAGAGCCAGCGCTTGTCCGAGGACATCTCCATGGTCATGTGGCCGGCATGACTAGACGCCAAAGGCGCATGGAATGCTGTTACCTTCCCACCGGAGTGGTCCCTATTTTTCTACTTGCAGTTTTACATGCTCTCGAACTGCTAGGTTGGCAGAAGCTGGGACGAGTAACAGGCGCTCACTCTGTTACGCGGCACTTGGGATTTGACCTGCCAAACTGCCGACCTTCTGACTGACAAGCTCAGCGTTCTAACCCACTAAGCCACCGCGTCCCTTATCTGGAGACCATAATCAAACACAAAAGCAAAGTCCCCCTTCTGCTATACTTCAGTAAAGGCTGTGCACCCAATAAATAAGTTAGGATTATTTGGGGTCTCTCCAAATGAAACACATTTTCCTATCCTCCAATTAACATGAACGTATCAATTTTCAAAATAACTATAGCAACAACAACAATAATTCAAAAAGAGCATTTTGAGAATATGAAGAAAAAAATGAAGAGAAAGGGGAAAAAAGGGAACGCAAGCGGACAACATTGCCGTAGTAAAACTAGAGGAAAGTTGAGAAAGGGTAGGGAGAGAGGCAGCGGCAGAAAGGAACGTGAGAAGTGGGAGAAAAGTAAAAGGGGGAAGAACAAAGTATAGAGACAGAAAAGGAAAAGAAACGGGTCAAGATGATTCTACAGTAAAAAAGCAAATAAGAACAAATCATGAAATCACACACACACACTTTTTCCCCTTCTGAACAAATGCAATGGACACAGCAGCCAGAATCCATCTGTCAAAAAAAGTGCCTGCTGCTGCCACTGCCTGTCTCTTTCTAACAGCCGTATCATTTTGGGCAGCACAGAGACGATGATGCTGCAGCAAGCAAGCTTCTTGGGCTTGGAAGAATGAGAAGAAGTCTGGATCAGAGGCCGAGGGCGTGTCAGCTGACCACAAAGTTTCGTGCTACTTTAATGGCATTTTCCCTTCCAAATCTATGTTTGTAGCAATTACGTCTTATGTACAAAATGCCTTAAGTTACATGTTGGCAAATTATTATATTTCACTGATAGACTTTGAACCTAAAGTAATATTAAGAACTGGTGCTAAGGAAAGAGAGAAGGTAAATTTCCCACCACCTTCTCCATAATATAATATACTGTCAGCCTTCAAGGTAGGCCAGGTAAGAAAACTGAATCCACAAATACTATTGAATTTTATTTTAGCGTTGGACAGTATGACAGTTTTCTTCTGCTCCCTCTTCGACCAAAATGCGTACAGTCACTCATGCGCTCGTGACCTCTCGTATAGACTACTGCAATGCTCTATATATGGGGCTGCCCTTGAGGACCACTCGGAGGCTTCAACTAGTGCAGAATGCGGCCGCACAAGTTGTAATGGGTGTCTCCCGATACTCCCATGTAACACCTCTACTCCGTGAGCTGCATTGGCTTCCAGTTGCCCTCCGGGTGAGATTCAAGGTGCTGGTGATTACCTATAAAGCCCTAAATGGCATGGGTCTGGATTACTTACGGGAGCACCTGCTGCCGGCGTCTACTTCCCTTCGTCCTGTGCGCTCCCACAGAGAGGGCCTCCTCAGGGTGCCGCTGGTCAGAGAGTGCCGGCTGGCGGCCCCCAGGGGGAGAGCATTCTCTGTGGGTGCGCCAGCCCTTTGGAATCAATTACCGGTTGAGCTCCGGATGGTTCCTGACCTTCGCTGTTTCCGCTGTGATCTGAAAACTTACCTATTTGAACAAGCCGGCCTGGTCTAATGGGTTTGGGGTATTTTATTTAGTATTTTTAATTATTTATTGTAATGGGCTAGTTCTATTTAATCTTATTTTTAACTTGTGTATATTGTACTTTTATTGCCCTGTACACCGCCCTGAGTTCTTTGGGAGAAGGGCAGTATAGAAATTAAATTAAATAAATAAAATAAATAAATAAAATGAAACAAAAAGGGTTAATCATTCTTTCTCACCCTCTTCTCTTTCTTGGAGATGAGCTGATATTTATTAAGTACTGTTGTATTCATACCCCTTTATGCCATCTCTGTATGTTGGATTCAGTCTCCCCTTCCAGATGTGAAGGAGACACTGGCAAGGTGTTTTGGGAATCAGCTGCACATTTTCTCCACCCTCATTGACAGCTCCTGAAGATCACCAGACAAGTCTTGCTGTGGAAAGTCAGATGGAGCCAGAAGGTTTTCCTGACTTTCCTGTTCAAATGCCCATCAATTAACATACAAATTGGAACAATTCTTCCAAATTCCTCAGTATGCCTTGTGTCACTAATTCATCTTACTAGTTCATGAACAAGCACTTCCAGAAATTGATCCATCAGAGCCAAATCATTTTACTGTGCACTCCGCATATAATTGAAAAATGTATTTGTGAACTCTGTGATTGCCTTGCTTTAGCTTGTAAACTTTATCATTTGCAGTTGCTCTCCCAGCAAAATTATCATATACCCTGCAAATTTTATATGAAGTTTTGGTAATTATACAGCAACAGAGTATTGTGCCTCAATAAGGGACACAATTGCCTCTTCATTTAGCAAACTCAGAACAAAAGACATCCTGGAGTAATCTGTAGGAAATTCTGCTGGCCAGCCCACCATAAACAATGTTCACTGCATTGTGAAAGCCAGAATTGATCCTGGGCTGCTCAAACCTTTCTGGAAAACTCCCATGACAGCAAAGAAACATTGACTAGGCTGCAGGCTATTGAGCTGCTCCTGACTGAGGCAAACTTTCTACCAACTGCTGCATTTGCTCTAGCATGGCATTATGTAGGTTTCTTATGCATATATCCATTTGTTGCTGATGTTAGAAGAATGCTTATGCTATTTATTCTGAGGGCAGTGGGGTGCTCCAAAGATCTGATACTATCTCCATGATCAAAGACACAGTTCAATGCTCTCAAGATTAATGCCAGCCCTTTCAGGTACTGTACACCATATCAGGAAACAGATATTGCAAAGACTACTGGAACTCTATTTTATCGTTGTAGGATAATAAGAGTATCTTGTTTGTCTGACAGAGTTTCTCACTGCTCCTATTGCACACAAGAGAATCGAGGAGGACTTATCATGACTTTCTTCTTTCTCAGGACTGAGCTGATGTTTGCTTAGTTGCTCTTGCATTACTTTCCCAATATTTCCTCTGTAGGTTTCTACACATACGGCACATAACTAAATATATACTTCTATTATATTCTTCTTTTTGTTTATATTAAGATGGAAGCCATTTTTAATGTTCAGAAAGGTAGATTATATACCAAATTAAAAAGAACAATAACATAATGACAATACCAATGTTAATTATTTGGTCTTTCTGTTAGGAACTTTTCAAAACCAATTGTAGCATTACAATTTTTCTTAAGTTAATATAAAAGTCACACAGCACTGAAGCATTTTATGGCTCTTTCCTCATCGCAATGATTACACACATGAGAATATTAGTACAAATTATTAATTGTTTATAGAACTTATTTTTCAAGAGGATAAATACTACTTGATCCTCATGAAGAACATTCCAGACAAGACATTGTTAAATCTGGATATAAAAACCAAAAAAGAGACTTACAAGTTGAAAGCTTTTGAAGATGAGTTGGTGTTGGTGCTGGAAGAGCCTTTAAAGGGGACTGAAAAATTAATGAGAACATAAAAAGAATTTAATACATCAGATAGTTTTAAGTTTAATAGACAGAAGACAAAGATATTAGCAAAAATATGAAGATACTAGAGAAAATTGTAAGTCATTTCTTAGTATTTCTTTTTTCTGTCTGCACTTTTGGCTTTACTTTCCTTTTCATTCTTTAGTTCTCTTTTACTTTTACTTTAATTATTAATTTGTGTTAGTTTTTATCTAATAAAGTAATTTTATAAATTTGGTATTTTAAATCATGAATTTATTCTTCATTTACTTTATTATTCAAACAATAATAGTACCCCACTGCTTCAGATTTACAAATATTCTAAAACAGTTTACATATCTATTTGATCTCAGATCTTAGGCAAAGCCTTTGATTATTCAAAACAATCAGAGATTGACAGCCAACTTCTTAGGATCAAGGTTACTACACAGATATTTGTTATATTTGTTATAACGTGGTGGCTCAGTGGGTTAGGACACTGAGCTTGTCGATCAGAAGGTCGGCAGTTTGGCGGGTCGAATCCCGAGTGCCACGTAACAGAGTGAGTGCCTGTTACTCGTCCCAGCTTCTGCCAACCTAGCAGTTCAAAAGCACATAAAAATGCAAGTAGAAAAATAGGGACCACTACGGTGGGAAGGTAACAGCGTTCCGTGCGCCTTTGGCGTCTAGTCATGCCGGCCACATGACCACGGAGACGTCCTCAGACAAGCGCTGGCTCTTTGGCTTTGAAATGGGGATGAGCACTGGCCCCTAGAGTTGGAAACGACTAGCACGCATGTGCGGGGGAACCTTTACCTTTACCTTTATAGCCCCATATCTGCTTAAATCTAGCTTAGGTCAGAAATGTGTTTAATATTCAGTTATAATTATTAGTGACATTGCCTTTTTAATTATATGCATACTGTGATTTTTGCCAGTAGAAAAAAAAGTCTTTATGCGGTCTCATAAATTAGGAAAACAATAATAAATGTAAGCTTTAACTAAGCTTACATATTAGGATTTGCAAAATGACAAATTATTTTTGCATGTTGATGCATGTTTGATTTAAAAGCAGGTATAAAATTTTCACAATTTTTATAGCTTAACTAGCAACCTAGAATAGCCATTAAAAAGCCCAGCAATGATAATCCTGTAATGAAGTTTTTAATTATTGCACCTGGGTCATTGCAGAACAGGTTAGTGTGCTTGTTTCCAAGAATAGACAAATAGAAAATTTGTTCTTATGGCATTATGATGTTCACATGAATAGGCCACACTGACACATCCTTCAAAGGAGATACAAAAAAGCTAAGAAAAAAACAAAAAGACCAGAACACATCTTCTCCAGTATGGCTTCTATTGTAACTAAGTCTGTGTGGCAAAAAAAAAAATTATTATCAATTTCAGAAATGTGAGCTTGTGTTGTCTGTAATAATTTAAATGGCATTATTTATCTTAGTAAATTTGTCTATGTAGTATGTCTGCAAATCTCTGAGTCTGTATGTAAAAAAATGGTCAAAGCAGAGTTTTATTTTTCTACAATATACACTAAAGTAATAAAAATTAGTAATTCACTCTAAATTATTTCTGAGAAAAAGGCATGTTTATCATGATATTAAATTGATTGTTGTACATGTATAAGAACACAGTTGATGGGTAAATAATATATAAACTTTGAAATTATAAGGTTTCGCTAGACCTTATAGTGAAGGTCTAGTGAAACCTTGTAATTAGATTTCACTAATTATAATTATGGTAGAGGACAGGAAGGCCTGGAGGAACGTTGTCCATAAGGTCGCGATGGGTCGGACACGACTTTGCAGCTAACAACAACAACACAACAACAATTATAATTAGACATTCACTAGCAACATTTCAATCCCAATTTCAAAATCAAATATTTTGACCTGTGAGACAACAATAAAGGATTACTACTACAGAATGGAATATATCCACTCTTCTAAAATTTGGAATATTCAGTATAAAATAACCATACTAACAGGAAATTCTGGAGGTTGACACATCAACACTTTTGGATGTCATCAGGTTTGATGAAGACTGGTGATATAATTCCTGTTGAAAATACAAAAAATAACATATCTTAACATCATGTACTAGAATTTCCTCAAGGAGCTTGCAAAATAAAATCAAGGAAATATTTGACAATAGAAGAATACACTTGTTAATGGTTTACATAAGAAAATCATTGACAAGTATATCCTTCTATTTTCTTTACATAAGAAAATGAGTTGACAAGTATATCCTTCTATTGTCAAATATTCCCTTGATTTTATTTTGCAAGCTCCTTGAGGAAATTCCCCTTCTTATGTACAACTATCAAAATATTTGAAACGGATAAAAATTTTTATGGTTTTGAACAATGTAAGACTAAGTTTGAAACAGAACTATGTACTCATGAAGACTTCCTTCCTTCCTTCCTTCCTTCCCTCCCTCCCTCCCTCCCTCCCTCCCTCCCTCCCTCCCTCTCTTCCTTCCTTCCTTCCACATGATTGCAACATTACAGAGTGGTGTTCATTCATTATAGAATGTTTCTTAAAAAAAAAAGCTAATGTGTAACAAGACAAAGTTGGTGATCTGATCAACAGGCTAGATGCTGCCATTGTTTTTAATATAAGTAGGAAAGATAGATGACCTAGAAGAAAGCTACATATTACAGATGCATTTCTGGCTAATTACAATAATTTTTATTTTCCTTAAAATTAGAATAGAATAGAATAGAATAGAATAGAATAGAATAGAATAGAATAGAATAGAATAGAATAGAATAGAATAGAATAGAATAGAATAGAATAGAATAGAATAGAATAGAATAGAATAGCTTTATTGGCCAAGTATGATTGGACACACAAAGAATTTGTATCCAGTGCATGAGCTCAGTGTACATACAAACAACAAGATAATATAATCAGTATACATACAAACAACATGTACATACAAACAAGTATACAGTATATATTATTATTATCTAGATCTTCATAGTTCCCAGTAAGCCAATTTAACAGGCTCTCTACTGGAAATAGTTGATTGAATTGATAAATGGATGAGCTGACATATAAATAAATAAAAAAATCTCACAACAAGGAATATTTTGCATAATTTAGGATGGCTGTATGACAATCTAACCAAAGTGTAACCTTATGGAAATACAGACATAAGTGAACTAATGGAAGGTTGGATATTTTTTAATTGGAAATATATTGTAATCAGTTTTGAATAAATAAATAGAAAGAGAATTAAGTACATTACATTTAAAATAAATCTATTGCTCATGTATATTTCATCAAATATTTTTGTTAACTTAAAGGAGTTTAGATTTTCCAATAGAATAGTTGACAATCTTCTTGGGAAAATGTTATTCTATGACACATAATACATGTACAAGACTGATGTACAAATAATTACACAATATAGCATTTATGACCGTTAGCACATTCCTATGCATATCTGTGAGCCAGTCTGGTATAATGGTTAAGGCATCACGTTAGACACTGAGAGACTGTAAGTTTTAATCCCTCCTTGGGTATAAAACTAACTGGGCAGAATTGGGCTAGCCACTTTTTTTTTTCAGCCCTAAGGAGGCAATGACAAATCACTTCAGAAAACTTTCCAAGAAAGCTGCAGAAAGCATATCTACTCCCTAAATTTATGGGCTTTTTTTTTTCTAAAACTGAAACCTGTATGATAATACAATACTAATTTTATGTCTGTATCAAAACCTTATTTAAGAATGGAATTATGTTATGCAAAGAAGCTCCAGAAACAAAAGCTACAGTACAGAGATGTAGTTTGGTTATTTAATGTAAATAGCTCTAAACTAAGCTAGCTAAATAATGAAAACGAGGTTCCCATCACCATTCATTTCTGAATTCCTGATATGAATTTACACCTAGATATTCTACCAAGTACTGAACACTATGTCAGTGACAACAGAGTAGAAAAATACTACTCACAAAAGAAGAAGGAGGTGAGATGGTTGCTGTGAATTTCAATAGCAGTAACCAAACTGTATCTGGGATGAAGTGTCTTTTTCAAAGGGCAAGTCTGAATCCTTTCTACAGGGGTTCTGTATACTATAATCTCTTTAATCTTAAACCTTAGTGAATGTTACTGTTATTTGAGGATTTTTTTTCCAGGTGCAATATGATTTACTAGATTGTACATCAGAAGACAGTTCTAATCTCTCCCCTCCCCCCCCCAAAAAGGGACCTGAAGATAAATTTTGTAACAACTGCTGTTTCGATGTCATGTATTATCAAAGAGTTTTTCAAGAACAAATCACTTGAAGGCAGCTGTTTTCTGGAATAAGCTTCCACACCTAGGAGGAAGAAATGCCTTGCGATATCTGTCTTTAGCTGCAGTTGGATGAGTCAGGCTGATATGTAGGCCTTCCACCCTTTAACCATTTTTATAATAAATGCAACAAAGTTTTAGGTACTATGTAACAATGTTATGCTTAAGAAAAATCCACTGGTCAGATTGACCTGGACAATTACTTAACTTGCTGATTATTGGACTGGATTCATTAAAATATTCCTATGAAAATCCCAATAGTGACTAAAATGTGTACACTGTGGGTCCTCTTGCTGATTACATGAGCACATTGAACAGACTTCTCCAAACACAGCCCTCTAAACACATTTGATTACAATCTCTATAAATTCCAACCCATTTATGGCTATTGAAAATACTTGTTAGGAATTCTGGGTAGCTCTAGTATACCTGAAGACATTAAATTGGGACTAAGACTAATATAAACAAATATCTTCTCAATTTAATAAATTATTATTATTGCATACATTCATAACAGTACACATTTATACAATTATTGAAGATAATATTTTCTTCTAGGTAAATCAATTTAGGAGAAAATAATAAAATAATATGATGCAAACCCATTCATGGATTACTGCCTTGTCGTGGCGAAGGGGCTTGCGTAATTCAATGAAGCTATGAGCTATCCTGTGCAGGGCCACCCAAGACGGAAAGGTCATAGCAGAGAGTTCTGACAAAACGTGATCCACTGGAGAAGGAAATGGCAACCCACTCCAGTATCTTTGCCATGAAAACCCTAGGGACAGTACTAAAAGGCAAAACGATATGACGCTGGAAGATGAGCCCATCAGGTCGGAAGGCGTCCAATATGCTACTGAGGAAGAGCAGAGGGCTAGTACTAGTAGCGCCAGAAAGAATGAAGCAACTGGGCCAAAGCCGAAAGGACGCTCAGCTGTGGATGTGTCTGGTGGTGAAAGGAAAGTCCGATGCTGTAAAGATTTTTTCTCCATAGGAACCTGGAATGTAAGATCCATGAATCAAGGAAAGCTGGATGTGGTCAAACAAGAGATGACAAGACTGAACATCGACATCTTAGGTATCAGCAAATTAAAAAGGACAGAAATGGGTGAATTTAATTCAGATGACCATCAGGTATACTACTGCGGGCAAGAATCCCTCAGAAGAAATGGAGTAGCCTTCATAGTCAATAAAAGAGTAGGAAAAGCAATACTGGGATACAATCCTCAAAATGACAGAATGATCTCAGTTTGAATCCAAGGCAAACCATTCAATATCACAGTAGTCCAAGTCTATGCCCCAACCACCGGTGCTGAAGAGGATGAAATTGACGAGTTCTATGAAGTCCTACAGCACCTTATAGAACTAACACCAAAAATGATGTCCTTATCATCATGGGGGATTGGAATGCTAAAGTAGGAAGCCAAAAGATAACCGGAATAACAAGCAAGTTTGGCCTTGGAGTACAAAATGAAGCAGGGCACAGGCTGAGATAATTTTGTCAAGAGAATACGATGGTCATAGCAAACACTCTTTTCCAACAACCCAAGAGACGGCTCTACACATGGACATCACCAGACGGTCAACACAGAAATCAGATTGACTATATGCTCTGCAGCCAAAGACGGAGAAGCTCTATACAGTCAGTAAAAACAAGACCAGGAGCTGACTGTGGCTCAGACCATGAGCTTCTCATTGCAAAGTTTAGGCTTAAACTGAAGAAAGTAGGGAAAAGCACTAGGCCAGTCAGGTATGAATTAAATCATATCCCTGTTGAATATACAGTAGAGGTGACAAATAGATTTAAGGAATTAGATCTGATAGACAGAATGCCTGAAGAACTATGGACAGAGGTTTGCAACATTGTACAAGAGGTAGCAACTAAAACCATCCCAAAGAAAAAGAAATGCAAGAAAGCAAAATGGCTGTCTGAGGAAGCTTTGCAAATAGCTGAGGAAAGGAGGGAAGCGAAAGGCAAGGGAGAAAAAGAAAGATACGCCCAATTGAATGCAGAATTTCAGAGAATAGCTAGACGAGATAAGAATGCCACAACAAAGCTAGTGGAGGTAACAGTATTCCAGCTGAGCTATTCAAAATCTTAAAAGATGATGCAGTAAAAGTGCTACACTCAATTTGCCAGCAAATTTGGATAAGTCAACAGTGGCTTGGAACAGTGGATTGGAAAAGATCAGTTTACATTCCAATTCCAAAGAAAGGCAGCGCCAAAGAATGTTCAAACTATTGCACCATTGCACTCATTTCACATGCTAGTAAAGTTATGCTTAAAATCCTACAAGCTAGACTTCAGCAGTATGTGGATCGAGAACTACCAGAAGTACAGGCAGGATTTCGAAGAGGTAGAGGAACTAGAGATCAAATTGCCAACATACGCTGGATCATGGAGAAAGCTAGAGAGTTCCAGAAAAACATCTACTTTTGCTTCATTGACTATGCTAAAGCCTTTGATTGTGTGGATCATAACAAACTGCGGCAAGTTCTTAAAGAGATGGGCGTACCAGACCATCTTATTTGTCTCTTGAGAAACCTATGTGTGGGCCAAGAAGCAACAGTGAGAACTGGACACGGAACCACTGATTGGTTCAAAATTGGGAAAGGAGTCTGGCAAGGCTGTATACTGTCGCCCTGCCTATTTAACTTATATGCAGAGCACATCATGAGAGAGGCAGGGCTAGATGAATCAAAAGTTGGAATTAACATTGCCGGAAGAAATATCAACAACCTAAGATATGCAGATAATACCACTCTAATGGCAGAAAGTGAAGAAGAACTAAAGAGCCTCTTGTTGCAGGTGAAGAAGGAGAGTGCAAAACTTGGGTTGAAACTTAACATTAAGAAAACCAAGATCATGGCATCCGGCCCTCTCAATTCCTGGCAAATAGATGGGGAAGAAATGGAGGTAGTGACAGATTTTATTTTCCTGGGCTCCAAGATCACCGCAGATGGGGACTGTAGCCAAGAAATTAAAAGATGCTTGCTCTTGGGGAGGAAAGCCATGGCAAATCTAGACAGCACACTAAAAAGCAGAGACATCACGCTGTCAACAAAAGTGCGTATAGTCAAGGCTATGGTCTTCCCAGTTGCAATTTATAGCAGTGAAAGCTGGACCATAAAAAAGGCTGAGCGCCAAAGAATTGAGGCCTTTGAACTATGGTGCTGGAGAAGACTCCTGCGAGTCCCTTGGACTGCAAGGTGATCAAACCGGTCAGTCCTAGAGGAGATCAACCCTGACTGCTCTTTAGAAGGCCAGATCCTGAAGCTAAAACTCAAATATTTTGACCACCTAATGAGAAGGAAGGACTCACTGGAGAAGAGCCTAATGCTGGGAAAGATTGAGGGCAATAGAAGAAGGGGACAACAGAGAATGAGGTGGCTGGATGGAGTCACTGAAGCAGTAGGTGTGAGCTTAAATGGACTCCAGAAGATGGTAGAGGACAGGAAGGCCTGGAGGAACGTTGTCCATAGGGTCGCAATGGGTCGGACACGACTTCGCAGCTAACAACAACAACAACAAATGATGCAAACTAGTTGTACATTGTTCTTAAGTAGATGCTGGGAAAAGTTAGAAGCAAGAGCAGGAGATATGTTGCCTCCTTCGTAAAAGAAACTGGTGCTCTACCAAAGTTTCTCTTTTTGTTTCAAATGATACCTATATTGAAAAAGGATGCCAACCTTGATCAATGGCAGAAGGGTATTAATAAATTTATTTGGGTGGGGAAAAAACGAAGAGTTAAATTTAAGATTTTACAAGATGCTAGGGAAAGAGGGGGACTTAAGGCGCCGAATTTGAAATTGTATTATGTTGCAGTTGCCTTGACGTGGATTAGTGATTGGCTTAATTTAACTAACAAGAGAATACTTCATCTTGAGGGATGGGATTTGGTATATGGATGGCATGCATATTTACTTTACGATAAGAAGGTAGACAGGGCTTTTAAATCCCATATTCTTAGAAGTGCTTTATTGCGTGTCTGGAAAAAGTATTATTATAAGTTAAATTATAAAATACCGATTTGGGGAATTCCTGGACACGCGATAGAGGGCGTATCTATGGGAGTGAGTATGGATATGGTTTCTTATAAGGAACTACTTAGATTGCAAGGGAATGATTGGCAACTTAAACCAGTAGAGGAGTTAAGACAAGAAAACATAAGTTACTCTTGGTTTCAATATACCCAATTGAAAGCTAGGTGGAAGTCAGATCAAAAGGTTGGCATCACAATTACAGATCAAAATTTAGTAAAGCAAATTAGAGATTCAAATTGTGCACATATAAAGAGGATATATAATGCTTTAATTGAATTGGATTCGGAAACGGAACTGGTTAAAGACTGTATGATAAAGTGGTCACAAAATATTCAGGAACCAATTTCGTTGGACACCTGGGAGATAATTTGGGTCAGAAATGTTAAATTTACTCAGGCTCAAAATTTAAGAGAAAATTTTTATAAAATGTTTTATAGATGGGATCTGGATCCCAAGAAGTTGTCCAACATGTATCCTAATTTACAGTCTAAATGTTGGAGATGTGGTAGTTTAGAAGCTACCTATTTTCACATGTGGTGGACTTGTAGAAATATAAAAGCTTTTTGGATTAAAATTTGGTGGAACATTCAAAAGATTTTTAAGAGAAAGATAAAGTTTTCTCCGCAATTGTTTTTATTGGGTATTGTGGTAGATTGTGATGTTAAAGAAACTAACTTGATGTTGAATATGATAACAGCAGCACGGTTACTGGTGGGACAATATTGGAAGAAGGATAGTTTGCCTACTATAGAAGAATGGGTGTTTAAAGTTTCAAATCTTGCAGAAATGTCTAAGATTTCTGCTTATTTGAAAGATCATTCACAGGAAAGATATAGTTCAGTTTGGAGGAGATGGATAAATTATATTCAGAACAAATATGGGACTAAAAAGTTCCATTTAGCTTATGAGTAGATTTTAGTGGGATATTGTTATTGGTACTTTGTTTGTAGTTATGTTAAAGGGGAATTAAAGCACATTATGAATTTGGTTAATTGTATATTATGCATAATTTTTATTTAGAATATGATTATTGTAACTATAATCCTGTATTTAGCTCTGGGAAGTGGGGGGGGGAAGTGGGTGGGTTTGGGGCCGGAGGGATTTGGGGATATATTGCAAAATTTTGTTTTTGTAAAACTCTTTAATAAAAAAAAGAAAAGAAACTGGTGCTCTCAAATGCAAAATGGTAAGCCTTATTTATGAAGTGATTATATGGACAAATATACTTTTTCTATAAAGTGATATCCATGTGATTTGGCATTATATTAATACCATCAATGCCAAAGATATAAATCATTGGTGAAGGTGGGTCACAGTGCATATTTTCATTTGACTGTATCCAATCTATAATTCATAAAGTTTTATTCTATCATACAATATTGGTTTGCTTCATGCTTTTATAGATAGACACTTATTTTAATCAGTTGCAGTTGCCATGTGCAATGCCTGCAAAGTACACTCTTTTAACTATAGAGAGTTTGTGAAAGGAGCAAATTAGTATCAGAGAAAAAGGGACCACATAATGCACAAAAATACATCAGTGGCATGGACCAAGTCTGCTAGACGCAATACATATGCATTATGAAGTACTATTTACAATTTGTAAATTGTAGTACGCAAACACATATTTAATGGATTAAGCATTCAATAGGTTTTGCCTATTGCGCTTAGACTTTAGAGCAGGCATGTCAAACTCATGACGTCACATGACGTCACGCGACGTATCGGGACTTTTCCCCCATTGTCGGCAATGGAGTGGGCACAGTTTTGGCATGACGCATCTGGCCTGTGGGCCGGCAGTTTGACATGCCTGCTTTAGAGCATGGTTGACTGATCTCTGTGTTAATAATGTAGAACCCTCTGGCCCTGAATAGTGAGAAGTATATTTTTAGCATAGCTAGCCAGCTAAAAGAGGACAGTGACTTTCATAAGCATAAAGGTTCTGCAAGGAAAAAAAAGATAGATAGATAGATGATAGATAGATAGATAGATAGATGATAGATAGACAGACAGACAGACAGACAGACAGACAGATGATAGATATATACTGTAGATATAGATATAATCCCCTTCATGGATTACTGCCTTGTCGTGGCGAAGGGGCTTGCGTAATTCAATGAAGCTATGAACTATGCCGTGCAGGGCCACCCAAGACGGAAAGGTCATAGCAGAGAGTTCTGACAAAACGTGATCCACTGGAGAAGGAAATGGCAAACCACTCCAGTATCTTTGCCATGAAAACCCTATGGACAGTACCAAAAGGCAAAACGATATAACGCTGAAAGATGAGCCCCTCAGGTCAGAAGGCATCCAATATGCTACTGGGGAAGAGCAGAGGGCTAGTACTAGTAGCGCCAGAAAGAATGAAGCGACTGGGCCAAAGCCGAAAGGACGCTCAGCTGTGGATATGTCTGGTGGTGAAAGGAAAGTCCGATGCTGTAAAGATTTTTTCTCCATAGGAACCTGGAATGTAAGATCCATGAATCAAGGAAAGCTGGACGTGGTCAAACAAGAGATGACAAGACTAAACATCGACATCTTAGGTATCAGCGAACTAAAATGGACAGGAATGGGTGAATTTAATTCAGATGACCATCAGGTATACTACTGCGGACAAGAATCCCTCAGAAGAAATGGAGTAGCCTTCATAGTCAATAAAAAAGTAGGAAAAGCAATACTGGGATACAATCCTCAAAATGACAGAATGATCTCAGTTCGAATCCAAGGCAAACCATTCAATATCACAGTAGTCCAAGTCTATGCCCCAACCAGCGGTGCTGAAGAGGATGAAATTGACCGGTTCTATGAAGCCCTACAGCACCTTATAGAACTAACACCCAAAAATGATGTCCTTATCGTCATGGGGGATTGGAATGCTAAAGTAGGAAGCCAAAAGATAACTGGAATAACAGGCAAGTTTGGCCTTGGAGTACAAAATGAAGCAGGGCACAGGCTGATAGAATTTTGTCAAGAGAATACGATGGTCATAGCAAACACTCTTTTCCAACAACCCAAGAGACGGCTTTACACATGGACATCACCAGACGGACAACACAGAAATCAGATTGACTATATGCTCTGCAGCCAAAGATGGAGAAGCTCTATACAGTCAGTAAAAACAAGACCAGGAGCTGACTGTGGCTCAGACCATGAGCTTCTTGTTGCAAAGTTTAGGCTTAAATTAAAGAAAGTAGGGAAAAGCGCTAGGCCAGTCAGGTATGAATTAAATCATATCCCTGCTCAATATACAGTAGAGGTGACAAATAGATTTAAGGAATTAGATCTGATAGACAGAGTGCCTGAAGAACTATGGACAGAGGTTCGCAACATTGTACAACAGGTAGCAACCAAAACCATCCCAAAGAAAAAGAAATGCAAGAAAGCAAAATGGCTGTCTGAGGAAGCTTTGCAAATAGCTGAGGAAAGGAGGGAAGCGAAAGGCAAGGGAGAAAAAGAAAGATACGCCCAATTGAATGCAGAATTTCAGAGAATAGCTAGACGAGATAAGAATGCCACAACAAAGCTAGTGGAGGTAACAGTATTCCAGCTGAGCTATTCAAAATCTTAAAAGACGATGCAGTAAAAGTGCTACACTCAATTTGCCAGCAAATTTGGATAAGTCAACAGTGGCTTGGAACAGTGGATTGGAAAAGATCAGTTTACATTCCAATTCCAAAGAAAGGCAGTGCCAAAGAATGTTCAAACTATCGCACCATAGCACTCATTTCACATGCTAGTAAAGTTATGCTTAAAATTCTACAAGCTAGACTCCAGCAGTATGTGGATCGAGAACTACCAGAAGTACAGGCAGGATTTCGAAGAGGCAGAGGAACTAGAGATCAAATTGCTAACATACGCTGGATCATGGAGAAAGCTAGAGAGTTCCAGAAAAACATCTACTTCTGCTTCATTGACTATGCTAAAGCCTTTGATTGTGTGGATCATAACAAACTGTGGCAAGTCCTAAAGTGATGGGCATACCAGACCATCTTATTTGTCTCTTGAGAAACCTATATGCGGGCCAAGAAGCAACAGTGAGAACTGGACACGGAACCACTGATTGGTTCAAAATTGGGAAAGGAGTCCGGCAAGGCTGTATACTGTCGCCTTGCCTATTTAACTTATATGCAGAGCACATCATGAGAAAGGCAGGGCTAGATGAATCAAAAGTTGGAATTAAGATTGCCGGAAGAAACATCAACAACCTAAGATATGCAGATGATACCACTCTAATGGCAGAAAGTGAAGAGGAACTAAAGAGCCTCTTGTTGCGAGTGAAGAAGGAGAGTGCAAAACTTGGGTTGAAACTAAACATTAAGAAAACCAAGATCATGGCATCTGGCCCTCTCAATTCCTGGCAAATAGATGGGGAAGAAATGGAGGTAGTGACAGATTTTATTTTCCTGGGCTCCAAGATCACTGCAGATGGGGACTGTAGCCAAGAAATTAAAAGACGCTTGCTCCTTGGGAGGAAAGCCATGGCAAATCTAGACAGCACACTAAAAAGCAGAGACATCACCCTGTCAACAAAAGTGCGTATAGTCAAGGCTATGGTCTTCCCAGTTGCAATGTATGGCAGTGAAAGCTGGACCATAAGAAAGGCTGAGCGCCAAAGAATTGAGGCCTTTGAACTATGGTGCTGGAGAAGACTCCTGCGAGTCCCTTGGACTGCAAGGCGATCAAACCGGTCAGTCCTAGAGGAGATCAACCCTAACTGCTCTTTAGAAGGCCAGATCCTGAAGCTAAAACTCAAATACTTTGGCCACCTAATGAGAAGGAAGGACTCACTGGAGAAGAGCCTAATGCTGGGAAAGATTGAGGGCAATAGAAGAAGGGGACGACAGAGAATGAGGTGGCTGGATGGAGTCACTGAAGCAGTAGGCGTGAGCTTAAATGGACTCCAGAAGATGGTAGAGGACAGGAAGGCCTGGAGGAACGTTGTCCATAGGGTCGCGATGGGTCGGACACGACTTCGCAACTAACAACAACAACATAGATATAATACTAGGTAGAGTGGTTATCTGAGTAACGTTATTATTCTATGCAAGTTTGAAATCAGAATTACAGAGTATATGAATTAGCAAATGTTAGAGCTAACACTGATCAATTCCATATAGTTAGACAACCAAAACTGTTGATGAAATGGAGACATGGAGAACTTTACAGGACTTCTAAAGAAAGATTGGAAAAGGATAAAGAGGCAAACCAAACCTAAACAATACCAAAAAATAAATCCAAAATTTCTCAGTAAGAATCACTGTTCATAGAGCCATGATTATTTGTTTGAGACAGACTGAAAAAATAGGGGCAAGTAGGAATAGAATGGATTTTTTTGTGTGAAATGTCTTGGATAGCAAATTAAAACACTGGAAAAAATATTGCAATATTTTGATGGAGGCCTTACTTTCCCCTGGAATTTGTCTAATGACTAAATGCTTATCACTAGTTGTAAAGAATTATACCAGTTCAGACTCTAAAATGGCTTTATTTTATCAGTTTTAGTTCAAATTCAAATAAGCAACATTATTGCAATATAGTGGCTTGCAAAACAAGTACGTGTAAGAAATGGTGGATGGAGCATGCATGTGATTAAGGTATATCTAACTTTCAACTTTTATCTTCCTCAGCAGCCCATCCACCACTTACTGAGTGCAGTAATGGATAACATCATCCAGTACCCACTCACACCACTCACAACTCATTGCAAATGCATGATGCCTACCTCAAAGCAGTACTTCAACACTGCTATTTTTCTTTTACCCTAAGCTGTTTTAAGCCTTTCTGAGCAGATGGTCTGCACTACTTCCTTCCAATCTAATGACAGCCCATCTCTGTGATGGGTGGGAAGGATAGAAGGGGTCACTAGCAAGACTTGTCTTCTCTGCATGAAAGGAAAGGACAAAAAGCAGGAGAAGAAACAGGCCTCCATAGTCCATGCTGAGTACAAACAGTTTGTTGTTTGAGCAAAACCCTATGCAAAAGTGGTGTAAGCTGGACTTGAATTTTTATTGGTGGTTTCAAGAACAGCAAGGAGCAACACAGAAGACAAGTATTTTTGGCTACCATGTTGGATTACCCTAAGGCTTGTAACCTGATCTGTACTTTTTCAATAATGTTATTTTTTAGTAAAGGAGGCAGAATTTACTGAAAAAAGCCATGATGGTTAACAAGAGCCAGTATTTATGGGAACATCTGGTGGCCACTATAACATAAAGAGCATTGTAATTTGGAATGTAAAAGTAGTAAATGATAATGAACAAATGAAATAAAAGAAAAAATAGTCAAGTTTGATGTTTGGAAAAATAGAGAAATGGGAAGAAAGTAATCGATATAAATGAAGTTGCTCTGAACTTGTGGAATGGAATTAATAAATAATGAGTACGTATGAAGTTAAGGTATATATTTAATTAAAAATTAACAGGTACAATGTATATTGGGAAGTTCAAACTGGCACACTTTGACTTTTGTGTTCTAAGCAGATTTTTGCTTAGAAAAGTTTTGCTTTGTTTATGCTACAGGTAGTCCTTCACTTATAACCATTTATTTAGTAATCATTTAAAGGTAAAATAGCACAGGAAAAGTGACTTATGACCAGTTTTTGCACTTACGATTGTCACATGATCAAAATTTGGATGCTTGCCAACTGTGGCAAGAAAGTTTGTAAAGTGGGGCAAAACTCTTTTAACAACTGTCTAGCTTAGCAACAGAAATTTCAGATTCAATGTGGTTATAAGTCGAGGACTATCTACATGGAAAGGATACTGGTATTGTAGTAATATACAGAAAATGGAATTATCATTCTTATAAATGGTAATGTTAAGTAAAGAATGAAAAATTGGACATAAATATTACATTAAAGTTGAAAAATGGAAAGTCTGCAGTTGTAGATGGTTAAATTAGAAAAATGACATACGGACCCCCTAGAAAAATGGGTAATCCCCCTGCAAAGACATAAAAAAAGGAAGGGGAAGAAAGCAGATAGAACAACCACATTAATCAGGTTTATCAGGGTACTTTGAGTGAAAACGCTTAAGTAACTTAGGAGTCTAACATGCTTTTTGTATACCCATTCATTTTGGGCAGAGGGAAGGTTTTTCCAAGCCACCAAATATTGCATGGAACCATGGTGTTTTGGGAATCAAGGATGTCTCATACTTCAAAGTGTTGCTCCCCTTCCACCCATACCGGTATAGGCACATAAGGGGCCGGGGGCCTAAGGTTAGACGTAATCTCAGGTTTGAGCAAAGTACAATGAAAGGATAAATCTGTCTTAGGCTCTAAGGGAGCTCTAGTTTCACAGTTACTGGGTTAATATTGCATTTAATAGGAAAAGATCCTACAAACTTAGGACCTAACTTCTTAGAGGGTTGCAAGGATTGCAGATATTTTGTAGAAAGATAAACTTTGTCTCCAATCTTAAAAGGTTTCTGCTCTACCCTCTTTTTATCAGCATGAGCCTTATAGGCATTTCTGGCTTCATCAAGTGCTTTTTGTACTACTGCTCAGGTAATGAAAATGTCAGGTTCCTTAACAGGCAATTCTGGCATGGGGAAGAATGTCTGGCTATTGACAATCTGAAAAGGAGTATAACCAGTACTCGAATGTACAGCATTATTATATGCAACTTCTGCAAAAGGCAACAGATGTCCAATTATCTTGCTGATAGTTGATAAAGCATCTAAGGTACTGTTCTAGAACTGAGTTCAGTCCCTCTGTCCCTCCATTCATTTGAGGATGATGACTAGATGACAGTCCTTGACTAGAACCCAAGAGGTCCAAAAAGGCTTTCCAAAACCTAGATGTGAATTGAACCCTTCTGTCCAAAATGATGTGTTGTGGGGCCCCATGGAATTGGTAGATATGTTGTACAAATAGTTTAGCTAATGTCTTGGCTGTTGGGATCTTTGGGCACAGGATGAAATGGGCTTGTCTAGAAAACATGTCTGTAACCACCCAAATAACTGTATTCCCAGCACTTTCAGGAAGCTCTACAATAAAATCCATAGAGATCTCTCTCCAAGGTGCTGAAGGGCTCACAACCAGCTGTAAAAGTCCCGGAGTCTTCACTTGCCTCCGCTTAGCTGCTGCACACATGGGACAACTCACTACATAGCTTTCTATGTCCTTTTTCAAGGAAGGCCACCAAAATTGCCTCTTGAGTAGATGTAGGGTTTTGACAGATCCAAAATATCCAGCAATCTTTGAATCATGTCCAGCTTACATTACTCTCAGTCTTAGAGTTGCTGGAACATACATTTTCTTCCCAACCCAAGCTAGGTCACCTTTAATTAAACACAGGTTCTTATGTCCCTGAAACCACTCATCAGTTTCCAGTGCTTTTTTGAACTCCTGACACGCTGTCTTGTCTATTGGCATTGTGGCCTTACTTTGTGCTTGGGTAGTGACAGGCACTGCAAATTGTTTAGGAGTCATAAACATACACTTCAGATTTTGCACTATTATATTGTAGTATTCTAGATAGAGCATCTGCTAGGAAATTCCTCCCCGCTGGGAGGTAATGGATTGTAAAGTTAAATCAGTGGAAATGTTGGGACCACCATGCTTATTTGGGAGACAACTTCTTAGGAGTTTTCATTGCTTCAAGGTTCTTACGGTCAATCCATACTTGGAATGGTATTTTGTTCCCTCTAGGAAATGCCTTCAGGTTAGGAGTGCCCATCTTACAGCATAGGCTTCCTTTTCCCAGGCTGTCCACCGCTGTTCAGTTTCAGACAGTTTTTTAGAATTATATACACATGGTTGCAATTGGCCCTCCTTGTTCCTTTGGAGTAGGAATACTCCTATGGCCAGATCACTAGCATCCACTTGAATGACAAAGACTTTCTCCAGATTCGGGTGCTTTAAAATTGGCTCCACAGAGAAAATCCTCTTTAATTTTCCGAATGCAGCTTGACACTCTCCCATCCATTCCAGCAGCTGGCTGGGTTTTGGCTTGTCCCTGCCCTTAGTCTTTAATAGATTTGTGCAAATGAAGAAATGAACTGCTGGTAAAAGTTTGCAAAGCCTAAAAAACTTAGTAATTGCTTTCTAGTACAAGCTTGTATTTTCTCTGGGTCCATTTCGACACCCTTGCCGGAGATGTGGTAGCCCAAGTAGTCGATATGATCTTTGTGGAATTCACATTTGGAGAGTTTGGCATATAACTTAGCAGAGTGCAGCTTATCTAATACCACTCTAACTAACTTAACATGCTCTGCCTTGGTTCCATTGTAGATTAAGATGTCATCAAAGTAAACTAAACCCCCCTTGTACAGGTGCTCATGAAGAACCTCATTAATTGCATAAACACAGCAGGGGCTCCCTGCAGTACAAAGCGGAGCACTTTAAATTGAAAACAGCCCATGGAGCAATTGAATGCAGTCTTCCATTCATCCCCCTCCCGTATTCTTATGTGATAATATGCTTCCCACAAATCCAGTTTAGAGAATTTTTTTTAAGATACAGGTTTTCCATGCATACAGTGTTCAGGTCCCTATAATCTACACATAGATGAAGCGACCCATCCTTCTCTTCTCTGAATAGCATGGGGGTTGCCACCTGGGGTCTTGCAGGCTGGATGAAACCCCGGGCTAAATTCTTGTCAATGAATTTACGAAGTTCATTCAGTTCCCTAGGGGTCATGGAATACATCTTTGGTTTTGGAAGTTTCATCCCTGGAACAATTTCAATGGCACAGTCCCTGGGCCAGAGGGGCAGAAGCCCATCTGACTTCTGCTCACTGAACATTTCAGCTAGGTCCCAGTATTCCAGCGGGAGGCTCTGTAATTCCTGTTTGCTGAGGGTGGAGGCTAATTTGTGATGTAGTCCATGCCTCCCGCCCTTTTCTTTGAGGGACAAGGGACCCTCTTGTTCAGGAATTTCAAGCACCCTTCCCTGCAATCAACTATGGGGTTCCATTTCTTTAACCACGCCAAGCCTAGTATTAATGGCCATTCCATACTAGGAGCCACAACAAATGCTAAAGTCTCTGAGTGGTCTCCCATGGCAATATGCAGTGGCCTGGTTGCAAAACTGGTGGGGACTCCCCCTGCAACCGACCCATTGAACTGGCAGAAAGTGATTGGGGTCTTAAGTCTCCTGAGGGGTATTCCCATCTTCCACACTAGTTCTGGGCTGATTAAACAGCGGGTGCAAACCAAGTCCAACAAAGCCACTAATTTTACTGTCTTCCCAGCACCCGGTATGGACAGTTCTAGGGGCATGGTTATGGGGTCAATTGGGCCATTTATCAAGTGGTAATTCTCATAATCACTCTCAGCTGCCTTGGAGCCATCATTAGCAGGAGCCAGAGCTTGACCCTCTGCCCCATGGGCTCGGGGTAGCTTTACGGTCTCCTCAAACACCATTGCTGACTCTCTTGGGCTCTGTGTTATTTTCCTAGGTCTGCTGGTAGATTGCCGGTCTCCTCTCTTAGCTGGCATCTTGCTGTGGCAGTTGACTGCTTGGTGTCCCTCTTTTCTGCACTTGAAGCATAGAGTAGGGCAGGGTATGGTCAGTGATGGCCGGGCCATCTCAAGTCTCCTGTCAGGTGTTCGCTTAAAACTGGGTTTCACCAGGCAGTGCTGGTGTTTGCGTTAGCCTATTTCCACCTCTTCTGCTAAGAAGCACCAGTTGTACAATTACCCTGGTGCTCCATGGGCCACACAGGCATTGTACAGTTCTTTTTTCAGGCCATCCTGGAAGCAGATCACCAAGATGTCCTCTGGCCAGTTTAAGCAGCTGGCCAATTCCCAGAATTCCTTGGTGTATTCAGCTACTGATAGTCGCCCTTGCTTCACTGTCTTTATGCGCTCACAGGCTTTCTTATCTGCAAGGCAATCTTCAAAACGATGCTGGAGAGCTGCCATGAACCAGTTAAAATTTCTCAGCTCTGGAGCATTGCAGTTGTGGAGGGTCACCATCCAGTCAGCATCGGTGACTTCTAGTGCTAGGGTGACCACTCTGACTTTCTCCTCTTCTATATGCAGTGTTCTCCATATATTTGCATGTAAGTAAATACCCGGGCTAGGAAGAACTCCAGTCTCTTGGGATTCCCATCAAATTTCACCTCCAACTGAATTAGCTTCACCTCCACTGGTTGGGGTATGGCCACTCTGGGTATTTGGGGTAGTTGTGCCCATTGTGCCACTGCTGCAGGGGGGGGCAGCTGCCACTTCCTCCTCAGGCACCACTAGCTCTTCCTCACCCACTTCCTCCTCTGCTTCTTCATCCAACTCCGATTGCTCTTTCAGCTGGGCTTTTAACTCCTCAGACAAGTCTAGCACATATTCCATTGTCTGCTTTAAGATGGCTTTTATCATTTTCGAATTTGGATCCACTAACTCCTTTTCAGGAGGGGTAGGCTCTGGGTTTTTCTTCTTCACTTTCTTTTTTCCTCCACCTCACGTGAGTTACTTTCGGAGCCTTTCCTTCCCAGTCTTCTTTCTTCCCAACCCTGAGCGACCATCTGGGCCAATCACCTTCTGCCAGAGGTTCCTCCACTCCCAGGTCCATGGAAGTGCTTTCTCCAGAGTCTGCCAGAAGGATATCTCCACTCCAGCTCTCCATCTCACCCTCTTCCATTTTGTTGTTAGGAAGGGGCACATCGGTTGCGACCCACCTGGGTAGGGCAGTTGCCTCTCCGGGCTGGGCACTATGCAGATCTCATCTTATGTAAGGACCTACCTCAGCTAAGCCACCCAAGAAGCAGAACTCTTGAAATGAGCATTGTCTCAAAAGGAACTTTTATTAGGGGCTAATGACAGCAGAGTGAGCGCCTGTTACTCGTCCCAGCTTCTGCCAACCTAGCAGTTCGAAAGCACGTAAAAAGGCAAGTAGAAAAATAGGGACCACTACGGTGGGAAGGTAACAGCGTTCTGTGCGCCTTTGGTGTCTAGTCATGCTGGCCACATGACCATGGAGACGTCCTCGGACAAGCGCTGGCTCTTCGGCTTTGAAACGGAGATGAGCACCGGCCCCTAGAGTTGGAAACGACTAGCACGCATGTGCGGGGGAAACTTTACCTTTACTTAATGACAGCAGGGAATCAAGGTGAGATCTGAGAAAAAAACCCACGAAGAGGTATATTAAAAGCAACATTCAATACTCCTCCCCCCAGAGTCTCAGTGTTCATTTGAATCCCAGCCAATCCACAGGTGGCATGGTGTTTTGGTATCCGGTCTTTTCAGGGGGCTCCTCAAGGTCTTTCTCACTTTCGATTTCTTCTGGCTCCAAGCGCAAACTGTCTCTCAGATAAGGGAGAGAGATTCCATCCTCTGAGGGAAGGGCTTCTTGCAGACAGTGCAAAGCAGTTCCAAAAGCTCCCCCCTCCCAACAGAATGGCAGGCCACAAAGAAAGGGTACAGAAAGGTAGAAAATAGGCATATGGTTAAAATACATTTCTTTGGGGACCTGACAGATGTCTGATGTCCCTTTGTTTATCTATTGAATCAATTTGTATGTTTGCCCATCTCAGCAAATAACTCTGGGCAGAAAACAATATTAAAATAAAATAAAATAATTGCAACAGATTTCAAAAATTAAAATATATAGGAACCAAAGAATATCATAATACACAATCATTAACACAACTAGGAGACAGCTTCACACATTTTGGGCCTCTGGTTCAGGCACAGAACCAGACCTTACAAAAGACTAGGCAGAGTTAAGGCTATTCTGATCTACAGAGAAAGAATATTCCATAAATAAATATCAAAGCAAATAGAATGTTTGTGGTAAATGCTAAAGGTAGGTAAATTTAGTATAAATGTGAGTATAGTTTTGTATTTAAATAATGCCACGTTGTTGATTCAGAACCCAAATGATTTGCAATGAATGTTGGTTTGTGTGGGCAGAAAGTATGGATCTGAAAAGTAATGTGTTAAGGGCCAAAGAAGTGAACAGTACAAGTTCTATATGAATGATAGATAAAAGAAAAGAAAAGAAAGAAGCAAAAAAAAACTGGAGAATTGGAAAAAGATTGTAGGTAATACATAATACATAATCTGTTGTGAGGAATGAATATTTGTCAAAAAAAAATAAAAATCACTAACTATGAGAACCCTTCTGCCCATTTTATTATATGGAATTGAGAGTTGAATGTGTTAAGATATACAGTTAGTATTAATTTGCTTAAGCAACTTTTTTATTTGCTTATTTACTCTTTATTTTTCTTTGTGTATCTTTCACATGGGTTATTTTTTCTTTTTAGCAATTTGCATGTTTGCTTGCCCAAAAATGAAATGGTGTGAAAAGTAGTTATGTATAATTTCTATTTGTTTTTAATATTCTCATTATTTAATTTCATGAAATATATATGATTAGTGGCACTGAGTATATTCAGTGTTAGAATATTTTATACAAAGCCTTACTTTAAATAACAAATTTCTTTCTAATAATCAATACCTGCTGTTCTCAATGTTTACATTTAGCAATAACACTAAAATTTTAAGTTAATTCTATAATGATTTAATTATTTTATCTTTTAGATTTCTTCTTCTGTGTTAATCTTTTCCTACTGTTTTGCAGAACTTGTCTGAATTGATATACCGTGTTTTCCTGAAAGTAAGACCTACCCCCAAAATAAGCCATAGCTTGACTTTGGGAGTGGGCTTAATATAAGCCCTACCCCAAAATAAGCCCCAGTTTTGGGGCAAGGCACACTCCTAAAAATCAAGCTAGGGTGAGGGTGGGGGGGTGGAGCTGCCCTATGCACCCCATATCTACTTACTTTGCAGCCAGGCCTCTTCTTGCCTGGCCCACTTCTTTTGCAGTGTCCCCAAGCCTGCATTTTGCAGACAGAAGCCTGCATCTTGCAGTCAATCCATATCTTGGTTCTCGGCTGCAGTGTCCTTCCAGAAAGGCCTTTGACTGCAAGATGCAGGCTGGAGCTCCATTCTCAGCTGCAGAATGAAGCTGCTCCTTTGGCCTCAGAAGAAGTGAGCTGGCTGGGCAGGGCTGTCGGTGCCAGAGGAAAGTGGAAAAGACACCCCCCCCCCAAAAAAAAATAAGACCTGGTGCCTCTTTTGGAGGCAAAAAAAAGTAAGACTGGGTCTTATCGTCAGGACAATATGGTAGTTTAGTATAACCAACGATTGAAATTAGTTACTAAAACTGAAATTAATTTGCCTAATATGAAATACAGTATAGTATTACTTTCCCATTTTTAAAGTATTAATGTTGAATCAAAGGCTGACCTTACATTAAGTTAGAGTTTATATATATTTTTTTATTAGGGATATTTCCTCCAAAATAGACTTCACTCATACTTTTTCCCCCAAAATGATTTTTAGTTTCAAGATGTGTCATGATATTCTCTGTAAAGGAATACATCTTGAAGGCTGCAGGACCAACACTTTATCCCAAATTATATAAAATGATATGCAAGACTAGGCAAACATTAGTGACCTACCCATTAATCATTGTTTCAATTAATAATATATAGGTAGTCCTCGACTTACAACAGTTCATTTAGTGACCATCCAAAGTTACAACGGCAGCATCCTCATGGTCACAGGATCAAAATTCAGATACCTGGCAATTGACTCATATTTATGATGGTTGCTGTGTTACCAGGGACAAACCTTCTGACAAACCAAGTCAATGGGAAAGCCAGATTCACTTAACAACTGTGTTGCTAATTTAACAACTGCAGTGCTTCACTTAACAACTGTTGCAAGAAAGATCACAAAATGGGGCAAAGCTCACTTAACAACGGTCTCATTTTGCAACAGAAATTTTGGGCTCAATTGTGGTTGTAAGTCAAGGACTACCTGTATTAAACACCTTTCAAGTACCTTTACTGCAAATTGGTTGGGTTCTGAATCAACAACATGGCATCATCTAAATTCAATTGCAAGAATATTAATATTACAACACTTATTATATGAGGGCAATTTGGAAATAAACAACCTTTTGGTTATCAATGACACTCACAGATATAGAACTTTTATTATACACATTAGAAAAGTACAACATTACATTACTTTTTGACATAATCGCCATTCAGACTGAGGCACTTGTCATAATGTCTTACAAGGTTTGAAATTCCTTGGTAGTAGTCACTTGACGCCAAATCTGGGCTATAGGGAGGGGGTGATCAAAAACATTCCAGTGGAACTGCTTCAAAAGTTCTTGGGTGCGTCTAGCAGTGTGCGGGCAAGCATTATCATGAACCAATACCACACTGGAAGTCAGCATGCCCCAATGCTTGTTATGAATAGTTCATCTGAGTTTTCGTAACTTTCCACAATAGACTTCTGAACTGATGGTCAAACCACGCTCCATGAACTTCACTAGCAGTACTCCTTTGGCATCTTCAGATTTGGAGGGATTTTCTATGGTACCACTTCTGGTGTAGTGTTGGTTTAAAATAATTCTTGCCCGCACACTGCTAGACACACCCAAGAACTTTTGAAGAAGTTCCATTGGGATTTTTTGATCAACCCCCCCCCCCCAATAGCCCAGATTTGGCGTCAAGCAACTACTACTAAGGAATTTCAAACCTTATGACGTTATGAATGGCAATTAGGTCAAAAAAAGTAATGTGTATAATTGTTCTGTATCTGTGAGTGTCTGTTAAGTGTTTACACCCAAATGAAGGTTTATTTCTGAATTGCCCTCATATTTGCCATAACACAGGATAACTGACCAGGAATTTGACACGTTAATAAAGTTTTTGTCCTGCTGTCTATATAATTATAACACTGGAAGAGAAAAGATTGTTTCTTATGACCACCTGTCTTTTGTCCCAAGGCAAAATTCTTTACCTGTTATTGTTCAGTACAATTATTATAGCAGCTTAAATTGTTGGTTCGTCTAACCCAGATGTAGGCATTTTATGACCTGTAGGCAACATCCAGCCATTTGGCTGTCCCTATCTAGCCTATGGTGGTGGCAGGAGGGTAGTGGTGGCATTGAGAGGGCGCTGGTGGCCAGGGGTGGCAGGGGACGTCAGCAGCCCTCCAGAACAGTCTCAGTTTCTCATGTGGTCCCTTGGGGAAATTAATTGCCTACCCCAAATCTAACCACACTTTTACTGAATGTCAATTTTTGAGGAACTTTGGTAGACATAAAATAAAATCTGGTAGAAGACTTAAAACAACAACTGAAATATAATGCAGTAAGATGTAATGCAAGTGCATCATAAAAACATCTATTTCCTCTTTAGAAAGTCTTAAGGGAAAAATATAATTACATTATTGTTTCTCTTATCGGAAGACAATGTTATTTAGGTCACTTGCTCCTAAGTACTGGAATTTTTACAACAAACACTTAAAAACATTTCTTTTTCAATAGGGCATCTGACTATTGCATTTCCTTTCACCTTTAATCTTTCAGATAACATATAGTACTGGAAAAAACACTTATGTTTATTACCATTTCATATACATTAAAATATTTCAATGTATTGATCATTCTTCTAGCATCTAGCTCATTCATGTAGCAATGGCTAAATTTGAATATTTTCTGTGTCGATTCACTGTGAGCCAATGTGAAACCATTAATCTGAGGAAATTATTTCAACTTCCCTAATTACCATCACCTGAAAAGTTCAAAGCAATTCGCGTTAATTTGCGCTTTGGTTAACGCGCGCACACATACACACACACACACACACACACACACCCCAGCCTAGGTTTGTTGTGCCTGTTTGTTGACTGTGCATTCAAATCAACTTTCAAATCAACTTTATTTGCACGCGCTGTAGCCTGCCAGGAGATTTCCAAATAGCCAGCTGTGATCTGTGTCGAGGATACACCTTCCCCCTCTCCTCCTCCATCAGATTTTCCTAGCTGGTGGTGGGAAAGAAAAAGGTTAAACCAGCGAAACTTGGAGAGGGAGAGAAATGAAGGGAGGGACTGACAGGCTGGAAAGAAGGGAGGGGAGGAGGAGAAGATCGTAGGCTGCGGGTGAGGCTTTGAAAGTCAGCCTCGCAGGCATTGCAGCAGAGCCCCGAATCAGGGAGAAACGAGGAGGACGTTTAACACAGAGAGACGCGCCGATACCCTGTGGAGAGGGCGAGAGCAGCTTCCCGAAAGGGTATTGTGTGGTCGTGGGAGTGCAGATATGCCTACGCGCGCTTTCGTCTCGGCGTTGGAGGCGGTGGCTTCATGAGTTGCTTCGCCGAGCGGCGGGCGCTTTCTCCTCCCCTTTCCCTTCCCTTCAGCCGCCACTCGTCGGAGCTCCCCACGCTAGAATTAACTGTCTTTTGAGTTCGCGTCCGCTGGTCACGGGGGTGGCCTTTGGAGCAAGGGGAGGTGCGCGCGCGGGCTCGCGCTCGGAGCCCTCTGACGGGCTGCGGACAGGCGGGCCGGCGCTCGCTCCAGACAGGGTTGCTGCTGCTGCTGCTTCCTGAGGGCGGCAATGGTAGTCGCGGAAGCGGCCGGCGGGAACGCTTACGAGCCTCATTTCGGGAGGTAAGCGCGAGGGCCCCGGTGGGCTTTTCGCCGGGGGAAGGGGTACGGCAGGGCGGGGAGAGGAGGGCGAGGACGACGAGGAAGAAAATGGAAATGGCCGCGGCTGAGGTTAGGACTCCCGCGGGTGGGGGGGGGGAGAGGGAGGGAGTAGAGCGAACTGGAGAGGCGCCGCTTTGGCACCCTGACAAGAACCGGAATCCGGGAGAGACTAAACAGACGGATGAGTCGTGGGCACAGGCACCGGAGAAGAATTGGGAAGGGGTGGTGGTGGTGTACCTCGGCTCTCTCAGGATTATTTCCGGTGGAACCGGTCAGCTTTTTTTTTTTCCCCTCTCTCTTTTCTCCCCCCCCCCGCCCACACTCCCACAGGGGCTATATATAAATAAAGTTTGGAGGCGAATTGGGAAGGCAGAACAAGCAAAGTTGGTGCCCCCCTGCCCTCTTGTCTTCCCAGCCTGAATGTATGTGGCGGCTTTTTTTTAAAATAATAAGAATAAGAATAAGAATTCTTTTTTTTTTCTTTCGCATCCTGCATACTTTCCTTTCAACCTTTCTCTGAATTAAGAGAGCCCACAAAGTCTTGTGTGCGCAGTGAGCTGCAGTTCCCTTCCACCAGCTGCTCCTCTGCGGATTTAGAGCCCAGGCAAACCTTGGCGAGCTCCTGAAGGCTCAGCCCTGTTCTTCCCACTCCCTTTCCTCGCTACCATCTCTTCTTTTAATTGCATGCACAGCCGCTCTAGACAAGGCCATGCCTCTTTTCTGCCTGGGCTCACCTCTCGTTATTTATTCACTTCCTTTCCATTGGCAAACGGAGATATATGCACGCTTTGCCTGCCTGCATGCATGCACGCACACACACACACAGATGTGAAGATTTTTTTTTTGTTCCCCGTTCAACCTGGTCTTCAGTAACAGATGTTTTCGAATCGCTTTAATTCTAACAATGTGTCCTCACTTTCTGTCTACTTTTTACTATTCCAAGCTCAGCCCCGTATCTTGTTGCGCCATTTGTCTCTAGGGATGATTTTCTTGGCCAAGTCTTCTTCAGAAATAACAGGGAGAAAAATGGTAACATCTCTAGGGGTTTTGGGGTTGTACTTACTCAATTTGATGACAAGACAGTTGTGACTGAAAGATCCCTGCGAGTGGCATTAAGAAACTTTTCTAAAGTATATAGTGTACAATGACTTGATAACATTGTCAACCTTAGCACATACTGCATTAGTTATAAAGTTGTGACGTTAATAAATATAGAAGTGCAGTATATGGATATTGTAACGTATATTCTATTTGACAACTCTTTTTCTAAATATGTAGTTTCTTTACCAAACCAATTATTTCTACAGTACCGAGTGGCATTTTTTTTTGGTACAAAGCAAATGAAGTGTCATGCATATAATTCACAGAGTTCACAGGGAATATAGGAGTAATTCAGCTTTTAATTTCAGCTTGATTTTAGAGGTGAAGATTGTTCTTTATTCTCTGGAATAAAGCCTGTTAAGAAAGAAAAGATGAATAAATTTGTATTTAACTTTTAATGGATTATAGCTCAGTGTGACATATGCCACACTCTCGGTAGACTAGTTAAGCATGTGTGATCTGAATAGGCAATGTGCTTAATAGCACAGAAGTATTTTGTATGTTTCCAAGTGTTCATATTTGTTCTGCTTTTGCTTTCAGTTTGTCCCTTGGTTTCTTTAATCTCTTTTATAAAAGTTTTTGACTTATTTTAATTCTTTAAGGAATTCAGGAAGGAACCTCTTTTTATATAAAAAGAACTAAAGCATTGGTTTATGGCAGATGATAAGGAAAATATTAGTAGAGTAGTGGCTATTTTTAATTATTGTAAAACAAATGCAGAGTTTAGATGGAATAGTCACATGATAAAAGTCCCTAAATTCAAAAGCAAGGTGTAGACAATTATTTATGTTTGAGAAGATATGATTTGATTTTTAAGTAAATTCCCAGGCACAGACTGATCATATAAATATACACAAATGCATTATCAATAAAGGTGTGGCACTGAGAATTAATGGAATGTGTTAAAAGACCTGCACTTACTCAGTAAATTCCAGATTCTTTCAGTTGCTTGTATTTGCTCACCACTTAACTGGTATAGGATTTAGCCTGATTAATTTGGACAAACATCTTGTGCTACGTTTTGTCCATACTTTAATTTTTCTTCATAATTGGAATAGGATTAAGGTACATACAATACCACCTTTATTATAGTAATGGCAGTAGCACTTAGACTTATATACCGCTCCACAGTGCATTATAGCACTCTGAGTGCTGTACAACGTCATTATATAACTTACTAAACCAGGATTGCTAATTTTTCTTCCCCCTTTTGTTTTTTTGGGGGGAGGGCAGGGGTAAAAGTAAAAGATAGATCTGGTCACAAGGCTGCCTTTCCATTTCTTTATCAGACTTGCATGGCATTATTTATCATTGTGCTTTTTCACAAATTATCAATATTAGTTCCTAAAATAATATTTACATTAAAAACCCTGCACTATAATTTTCAGAAAAAAGTGCCAGTCATTTTCAAACTACATAATTTAATGAATTAGTGTAGGATAACACTGTAATAAACAGATGTTGAAATATGAACTTATTGAAATATCAAGTTTTTTATTCATATTGTTTTCCTAGTCATTTACACATTATTATAATTTTTTGTGTGTTTGGATTCCTACAAATCCCTAAAACGCCTATGAATTCTAAAAAAAAACCATGTCAAGTCAAACTTAATTCCTGTGACTAACCAACACATCCATGTTGTCTTGGAAACAATACATAGATCTATAAAAGAAAGCTCATTGCTTTCTTCCAGAGAATCGTTTTTTTTTTCAATTTCCCAATCTTGTCTACAGTACTCGGATTACTTGGTGATCTCCCATCCAAGTATTAATTTAGTCTTATTCTCATTATTCTGATCTTAAAAAATAAGATCACCAAGAGGTGCTAGATTCTACCACCAATGGTGGTATGGATTTTAAAACTATGTAATAATTAAAAGAAATGTTTTGCTCAGGCTGCTTTTTTACAAATATATAATATCTGCCACAAAAAATTGAAACATTATTTTAAAAGTGAGATGCATAATTTTTTGGATTAAATAATATTACTCTGAAGATTTTTTATAATATAGATGAAATAAGCATGCATTGAGGATTGACAATTAATGGGATCACTTATAGTAAGGATGGCGGGGGTGGAGTGAAAGTTCTTTTTCTGAATAAATTCTTAGGAAAATCCATTTAAATTAAATTAAATTTCCTGGTATCTTATTTGTTGAATATGACAGTACTCTTAATATTATGTTCCAATACAACAAATTTTAATCATCTAAGAATACCAAGATACAAAAGGCTAGCTGATATAGAAGTTACTTACAATTATGAAGATCTGAAAGATGCTGCATAGTCTTGGGTGGAAATACTGCTTCCAGTAAATCAGTGTTGATACAAATAATTTATGTTCAAGGTTATTTTTTATTTTCTAAAATCACATTTCTTTTTCTAGTGATGATAAAGATCATACTTTCATATATACTAGCTCGGGGGTCTCCAACCCTCGGTACCAGGCCACGTCATGCCAGCAACCGGGCCGCACAAACAAGCAAAACCCCATCCGTGGGATGCAGGCAGCACACAAAACCACGCACCCTCCGGTCCATGGAAAAATCTCTCTCCATGGAACCTCTCCCTGGTGCCGAAAAGGTTGGGTACCTCTGTCCTAGGTGGCTATTACTATGTTCAGTACAGGAGTCATAATACAGGTAAAACTCGAAAAATTAGAATATCGTGAAAAAGTTCATTTATTTCAGTAATGCAACTTAAAAGGGGAAACTAATATATGACATAGACTCATTACATGCAAAGCAAGATAGTTCAAGCCGTGATTTGTCATAATTGTGATGATTATGGCGTACACCCCTACAATCTACCCCAATCATTCTCACATATGCCAATCTCAGCCAAACCATTTTGCTCAGGTACTGTGCTGTATTAAATGTAATTTTCAAATTCTGGCTGCATATAAGGTAAGTTATTTTCATATGGGGATCCCAGTGGGTCATTCGTTTAGTGTATAGGCCAAGGTACCTGTCTCTCACCCTCTTATACAGGCAGCAATCAAATAGGATGTGAGCCAGGTCGTCTACCTCTGCCGCTCTGCCATTATAGAGTATAGAGTGGAATCTCCCATACCTGACCATTGTGTCAAGCTGTTCAAATCTTGCTTGTGTAAATATCTCCCTAACAGTTGTAACTTCATGTTAAATGTTAAAATTCATGACAGTACAATTAGAAAAAACTGAACAAGTATGGTTTCTTTGGAAGAGTTATCAGGAGAAAGCCTCTTCTTTTTAAAAAGAACAAGGCAGCACAGCTTAGGTTTGCAAAGTTGCATCTGAACAAATCCAAGACTTCTGGATCACTGATCTTTGGATAGACAAAACCAAAGATGAAAATGTTTGACCATAAGGCACAGGGCCACATTTGGTGAAAACCAAACGTAGCATTTCAGCACAACCATACTTACTGTCAAGCACAGTGGTGAAGCGGTGATGATTTGGGCTTGTTTTGCAGCCAAAGGACCTGGGCACTTTACAGTCATTGAGTCGACCATGAAGTCCTCTGTATACCAAGGTATTCTAGAGTCAAATGTGAGGCCATCTGTCCACAGCTAAAGTTTGGCCGACATTGGGTCATGCAACACGACAATGATCCTAAGCACACCAGCAAATCTACAACAGAATGGCTGAAAAAGAAAAGAATCAAGGTGTTGCAATGGCCTAGTCAGTCCAGACTTCAGTCTGATTGAAATGCTTTGGCAGGACCTCAGGAGAGCTGTGCATAAAAGCCCACAAACCTCCATGAACAGAAGCAATCTTGTAAAGAAGAGTGTGCCAAAATTCCTCCACAGGAGGAACTGATAAAGTCATACAGAAATTGATTACTTCCAAGTTATTGCTAAAAGTGATTCTAAAAACTATTGAATCATAAGGTGTACTTAATTTTTCACACATGGCTTTTCTATTTTGCCTTTCGTTTTGTAAAATAAATGATGGCATGATGTAATATGTCATGTTGTTGTTCTGAGGTTGCTTTTAACAACTGCTAAGAACCAGATAATTTTTACTATGTCCTGATACATAAAACCATAGAACTCAAAGAGGATGTACTTCTTTTCCCACATGACTATATATACCACCTATCTCACTGTTGAAGCTATTCTTGGCAGCATACAAAATGAACGTAGAAAGATGTTCATGCTAGCAAGGTTTAATACTCTACTGTCGAAGCTTTGTTGTTGTTAGCTGCGAAGTCGAGTCCGACCCATCGCGACCCTATGGACAACGTTCCTCCAGGCCTTCCTGTCCTCTACCATCTTCTGGAGTCCATTTAAGCTTACGCCTACTGCTTCAGTGACTCCATCCAGCCACCTCATTCTCTGTCGTCCCCTTCTTCTATTGCCCTCAATCTTTCCCAGCATTAGGCTTTTCTCCAGTGAGTCCTTCCTTCTCATTAGGTGGCCAAAGTATTTGAGTTTTAGCTTCAGGATCTGGCCTTCTAAAGAGCAGTCAGGGTTGATCTCTAGGACTGACCGGTTTGATCGCCTTGCAGTCCAAGGGACTCGCAGGAGTCTTCTCCAGCACCATAGTTCAAAGGCCTCAATTCTTTGGCGCTCAGCCTTTTTTATGGTCCAACTTTCACAGCCATACATTGCAACTGGGAAGACCATAGCCTTGACTATACACACTTTTGTTGACAGGGTGATGTCTCTGCTTTTTAGTGTGCTGTCTAGATTTGCATTAGGGCAATTTAGTAACATTCACTGTTTATAGCACCTTGCATATGCTTGAAATAGCCATTAAACCAACGTAGTATAAAATATATAAGGGTTGGAAATCTATATGCTTCTCACCAAGTGCATGTGTTATCCTGAGCCTGAATTACATTTTTGATCAGTAGACACCAGTCTTTTAATACATTATGAAATTACATTTTTGATCAGTAGATACCTCTTTTAATATACCAACCAAATGTATATATTTATCCTTTGATTATTTATTCTATAAAATAATAAAATCTATAATTTTTCAAGCAGATTGGAATACACATCTTCTAACATTATTTGAAAGCCATATGCAATACTTATGTTTTCACCTTTTTGAAATCAAGCTAATTTTTTAAGGTTCTGTATCTTGCTCTTTTAATAAGAATATGAAAACTCCCAGGACCATGTAGGCTGTATGTGTCTTATTTTTTTGTTTTTGTTTTCATCAACTTATATTTTAGGGTGATTATGTAAAGCTGTTGTACTTTAGATTTATTGAAATTCCATATTAGGAGGAATCATTAAAAGGTATTGAAATAGCATTAATTTATTATGTGCCATCAAGTCAGTGTCCACTCTTAGTGAATACATAGATTTTCTGCAAGACAATCTGTCCCTAACCTGGTTTTCAGGTCTTCCAACAGTACACCTATCACCAATGATGCTGCTGGTCATCGTCATTTTCTTTCTCCTTCCAACTTGTACAGCCTTAGAGCCTTCTTCAGAGACATAGCTCATTGCATAATGTCTAAATTGAAATAGCATACTATAGTATTAATTGATAAAGCTCTATATTTTGTTATGAGTTGAGGTCAATTTGGCAGGAACCACTAATTTCCAGGCTAAAGAAAATCATATCACCATATAATGTGTTTACCTAAGACCATCGCAAGAATGACCAAGTATCCATTAATTCAGAAGAGTCAGAGGAAAAAAACTTAGACTTTAAACTTTAGCGTATTGACCTCTGTAAAAGCATTGACTCCTTTGCACTGTGGAGGGCAAATAATTTCTCTGTCGTGCTGTCATTTTCGTCAGCAAGAAACAAAAATCTAAAATAGGCAAGTCATATTTTAAAATCTTCCAGTTAGCCTATTCTTGAGTGAGGAATTAAATGTCTGTGGAGCTGAGATTTATTGCTGAGTTCTTATGTGAAGGCTAACTATAGTCGTTACTTATATCAATGCTTGTTTGCAATTTTCTTGGCAGTATTTCTTTTTTGAGGATAGAATCAGAATTGTTGAACACCTTTCATTTTTGAATTGAGGAAAGTAGCACTTACATTTTCAGCAGCTTAAATGGCATTTACAGTAACTTTTTAGTTTATCATATTTGAACTTGTACTAGATAAGGTTAATAGGTTAGCAACAGAAGGTCAAATTATGAGGCATTACGCTTAATTAAAGCAGAGCAGGAGTGGCAGGAGTATGTGACAGCTAAATAAGTTCCCTGCAGACTAATGCCAGTTATGGTGGAACCATGCCTTAATTTAAGTGATTTTGTGCAAAGGGCTGTGATGATTAACAGTTTGATATGCTAGACATTTCTAGCCAATCCCATCTGTTCCAGAGGTTAAGAAAGCACACCTTTATGAGCTTATGGATTGATTTTGGTACCTTTTTGGTAAAATTCCAAGGCCAGTGCAGTAAGTAAAAGTTACAATTGTTCGGTAATTTTTAACTAACTCTTTTGCATTGTGTCTACCTGCAAACTATAACATTGCTATAGAACCGGGTCGCGGCATGCTAGCAACCGGTCCGCACAAACAAGCAAAGCCCCATCTGTGGGATGCAAGCAGCACACAAACCACAGAAAAACCTTTGTCCACAGAACCGGTCCCTGGTGTCCAAAAGGTTGGGGACCTCTGCTATAGAATACAAATAACTTGTCAACCAAGTTATGAGAATGGAGAATGTGGCATATGCCTGTATACTCACTTTGAAACAGAATTGGTTGTAATTAATTTTCTAAAGTCATATTAAAAATAGACATATATAAATAAAGTCATATAAAAAGAAAATTCTCTGATAATCATCACATTTTCTGTTTGAAATTGAACACTGAACATCAAATTCCTTTCAAATGGCTCATTTGTTTTATGTTTTTACTTTGGACCTATAGTTAATCACTATTAAAGGAAAGCATAGAGAAAAAATGACTTTTATGACATAGCATATGAGAAGGGTTTATACAATGTGATCGCAGAATGGGAAAGAGGGATACAATTATTGTAAAATGGGTATAGGAACATGAATGCAAAATTATTGTATGATTTCTAAAATGGGGCAAAGTACAGAGTTGGGAATTCAAAGTTAGATAGATAAAAATATCACTGTATGTAACTGTTAACATATGATTGAATAATAGAATAGTTAGGTTCTCTTTATATATACAAACCTCCATGGAAGTACATGTGCATGTATTGGTCTTAGGATGTATGAATCATTTTTATACAAATATGCATATGTGCCACATAAGTATAATATACCTGTAAACAGTATAAGCATGCCAGATCAGTATAATATACCTATATATAAGTATATATACCTATTTAATTCAATAGTTGTATTTTTCTGTATTTTAATCCTGACTGCTCCTAATCACGTTTGTTGTATTATATTTTGGTTATTTATTTGGAATTGTATTTTATTAGACATAGAGTTTGATGAGTGGAGATGACTTTAGTTTCTAGCTTGTTTTCTCCACTTCCTACATACATAGTTTCAACTAATTAAGGTTTAGTGACTCACCTTATTATAAATCTTATTTGTCTAAGGTAAGTAGGTTGTATAAAAGGTGGTGTGTGGCTTGCACTAAAGTTTAGTATATATTGTGTTTATTATAGTAGCTTTCAGAGTTTTCAGTTGGTAAAATGTATAGTTTAATTGCCATAAGAATTAAGAAGCGACAGAATATGTAGCTATTGTTTGAAATAAAGGCATAACAAAATGTTATTTTAAAAGTAGGATATTATACTACTTTGCCATCTATTTAATTACTGTGTCAGAATGCTTCACATTCTTAAAATAAACAAGATAACAAGTCAGCACATTAAAATAACCCGGAATTTACAATATTATTATTATTAACAACAACAACAATGTATCTTCTACTGAAACATCATTAATGTATTCTAGTAAAAAGATTTTTAATAATGTTCAAGGTTCCTGTACAACTAAACTTAGTCAATTTTAGGTACAGTTTGACTGCAGCTAAATTGTTTATCAGAGCTTTAAGGATCTTCAACATATCCCTGTGTATAGACAAATATTCACATTTAAATCACTTTTCTGAATTTGTAGTGGAGAAAGCAATAGAGTTCAATCTTTGAGAACTTTTTCCAGTCTACCATGAAATTATAATTATGGAAAGACATAAGCTAATAACACTTAGTTATAATTCTCCTTTCTGCAAGTTTAAGGTTGGACTACTACAGAGCCTCAGATTGCCTCCAGACTGTTAAGGGTCTGACTGTGGGAGAACAAACTGAAGCTGAATTCATGAAAGATTAAGTGGTTATTGAATACAGGAGATGGACTTTAGAGTGTGAATAACATGCCTATTTGATTGGATCATATTTCCCTTCTGGAGTAGGTTCGCAATTTTGAGTTTTCAAGTGGATTAATTTTTGCTGATAGAGGAGAGACGTGTTTGTGACATGCATGTTAGAATATATTGTAGTTTGCTGTTTTTCCTATAGACCTTTAAAATATTCTGGAAACAACTTCTGACTAGAATGTGGCAGCATAGGTGAAAAATGGCATCTTTCAGAAGTGCTACAACATCCAGAAATTGATGTGTTTGGATATTTCAGCAACAATGAAATAGATACATTGTTTGCTAGTTGCATTTTGAATTCAGTTTGAGATGGGTGTAAGAAAGTATAATGTACAAAGACATGAAAATAAAAAAAAATTATGTATTTTTGTTTTTGTTTTGACTCTGGGGAAATTTTCTTTGCAGAACAAATTGCTAGTTTTGAGCAAGTCTCCTATTTATTACGGCTTAAATGGGGGCTTGAACCCTATTTTTGTATGTAGGCCTTCTCTGTTTTCCAAGATATGTTCTTATAGCATTGTGACCCAGACAGTGGAATAGGAAATAATGATATTCTGGATGTGAGATTTCATATTTGAAATGGATTGATTGTCTTACTCCAAGGAAAAATGGGAGTATATCTGGGAATACCAGAACATTTTGGAAAAGAATCACGCTGTATTGTGTATAACTGTGGACAAGACTATAGTGGACTACTAGGCTATATGGAAATGTAGAGGAGGAATAACAGAGTATTTTGGTGATGATAGGTTGGGAAAGATATACAGTAGAAGAAACAATGGGTAGGGTGTTCCAACATAAAAGTGTCAAGCAATTTTGTGCAAACCTTTAGTTCTAGCCCAAGTGCCTCATTCCATCATTCTCATAGCGATATTTATTTGTTTATTTAAATTTATGGCCATACCCTACTCTAAACGACTCTGGATGGCTTATACTTTTTTTAAAAAGTGGAGTACAGTGAGAAATAACCATCCTATATCTAAGCCTGGGAAAACAGCCAGTTTTTCAAGGACTTTCAGAACATTATCAAGAGCTATACCAATCTGTAGGAGGTGATAATGTTCCAGAGGGTAGGCACTGTGACAGAGAAGGTGCACTTCCTAAGTCCCAAAAGGTATTGTTAATTGAAGGAACTTGGAGCTCATCCATTCTGCCTAGTCTTCATGACTGGATAGAAACTATTGGAAATAGGCACTCTCTCAAATATCATATTTTGTACTGATGGAAATATTGAGCTCAGTTTTTTTGTAGAAAATGTCAATTTTGTTTGAAAATGTTAGTCTGTATTTGTCCCCAACCTGATGGTAGATAAACAAAGGAAATTACCATGTTTCATTAAAATCTGGTTGGGTAAAGAGAGGAGGTGCCAACTAGAGTGCTGACCTGAGTACAACTTTAACTGAGGGACAGGCAGGACTGTGGGTGAGGGAGCCTTTTAGCTGCTGACTTTGTGGGGGCAAAGATGTGCCATTTGTGTTTTTTTTTTCCTTCTAGGCTTCCCTCCTGGATTTTGAATGCCTATACTTGGCTAAGGTTTCCTACAACAAGCACTCAAGATCATGGCAATGGCAGAGAGGGCATTCAGCTGAATGGTGCTGATTGGAGATGAGGCAGCTCATGTTTGATGGTTGCTGTGGTGATACCATAATCCAGTTTCATGCTAATGACACTAGGACTGTTGGCTGCATTGATTGTGTTCCTGTTGGCTGGCAGTGGGATTTTTTTTCTATGTTTCCTGCTTGCAGGTGCTGTGATGATGCACGGAGCTGTTGGCACTGTAATATGGTGTTTTTTGCAATTCCCAAAGAGAGAGGCTCTTGACTCTAGCAACCGGGGATTATACAGAGTGGGTGGTAGCAGCTGCCTGGTTTACAGACTGCTGTGGACTCCCTTCTCTCCTCTTTGGAGTCATCTTGGCCCTTTATTGCTGACTCAACATGCAATGCATTTAGAAAGTATTCAGAGCCCCTTCACTTTTGCCAATTTTGTTATGCTGCAACCTGATTCTACAGTTGTTGAAATTCATTTTTTCTCATTAATCTACACTCAACACATCATTATGATAAAATGAAAACAGAATTTTAGAAATGTCTGTACATTTATTAAAAAGGAAAAAAAACTTAAATATCACATTGGCATAAATAAGTATTCAGACCCTTTACTCAGTACTTTGTTGAAGCACCTTTGGCAGCAATTACATCCTCAAGTCTTTTTGTATGACACTACAAGCATTGCACACCAGGATTAGGAGATTTTCTGCCATTCTTTCTTGCAAATTGTGTCAAGCTTAGTCAGCTTAGATGGTGACTTATCGATGGACAGTCATTTTCAGGTCCCTCCAGAGATGTTTAATAGTGTTCAGGTCAGGGCTCTGGGCCACTCTAGGACATTCACAGAGTTGTCCCTTAGCTGCTCCTGTGTTGTCTTGGCTGTGTGCTTAGAATCATCATCATGTTGGAAAGAGAACCTTCGGCCCAGTCTGAGGTTCCTGAGCACTGTGGAACAGGTTTTCATTGAGAATATTCCTGTACTTTGATTTATTCAGCTTCCCCTCAACTGTGACCAGTCTCCCAGCCCTACTGCTGAAATCACCCCTGCAGCATGATGCTGCCACCACCATTCTTCACTGTTGGGATGCTATTGGGCAGGTGATGAGCAGTGCCTAGTTTCCACCAGAGTTAACATTTAGAATTGAGGCCAAACAGTTCAATCTTGATTTCATCACACCAGAGAAATGTTGTTCCTCACAGTCTGAGAGTCCTTCAGGTGCTTTTTTGCAAACTCCAAGTGGACTTTCATGTGTTTTGCACTGAGAAGAGGCTTCCATCTAGCCACTCTGCTTAAAGCCCAGATTGATGTAGGGCTGCAGTGATGGTTGTCCTTCTGGAACTCTGTCCCATCTCCACACAGGGTCTCTGGAGCTCAGTCAGTGACCAGGTTCCTGGTCACTTCTCTTACTAAGGGCCTTCTCACCCAATTGCTCAGTTTGACTGGACGTCCAGCTCTTGGAAGAGTCCTGGTTGTGCCAAATGTCTTCCATTTGTGAATTATGGAGGCCACTGTGCTCTTAGGAACCTTCAGTGCAGCAGAAATTTTATTGTAGTCTTCCCAAGATCTGTTCCTTTCAGTGATCCTGTCTCTCAGCTCTGCAGACATTTCCTTTGACCTCATGCCTTTTGCTCTCCCACAGTATGCAATGCCAGCTGTGAGGCCTTCTGTAGAGAGGTGTGTGCCTTTCCAAATCATGTCCAAGCAATTTAATTTACTACAAGTTGACTCTATTCAAGGTGTAGAAACATGTCAGCAATGATCAAGAGAAATTGGAGGCACGAGAGCTAAATTTCAAATGTTGTTGCAAAGGGTTTGAATATTTATGCCAATGTGATATTTTTCTTTTTAATAAATTTACAGACATTTCTAAAGCTCTGATTTCATTTTGTTATTATGGGGTACTGAGTGTAGATCAGTGAGAAAAAATGAATTCAACCACTGTAGAATTAGGCTGCAGCATTACAAAATTGACAAAAGTGAAGGGAGTCTAAATGCTTTTTGAATGCACTATACATCAAGCTGATCCTTGTGCAGTCAGCTTCATCCTTAGCACAGTCTTCCACTTGCAAGATAGGCAGTTTGGGGTCTGAGGGCTGTTGGTGCCAGTTCTGGGAGACTGGATGACTGGTCACCTTCCCTAGGTGAGAGCTAGTGGGGGATATTGGTTATAATGTGGTTTGTCCAGTATTCTTCTTTTGGAGAAGGTGATTTAGAAGGTAATCATGCAGCAATTTCAGAGGACTCTGGAAGAAGTGGATTATCTGGACGCTTTTCAGTCAAGATTTAGGCATTGGAAAGAGCATTGGTTGCACTTTTGAATGATTTCTAATGGGAGTGGGATGGAGATTGTATATTATCCTTGCTTTGCTTGACCTCTCATCTGCCTTCAATACCATTGATCATTGTATTCTTCTGTATCAGCTCTGAGATTGGGGTGTGACTGGCACTTTATTATGCTAGTTCTTTTCCTTTCTCTGGGGTGGCAGAGAAATGACAGAGAAGAGATCCCGTCCTCAGTCCCTACTCAGTTGGGTTCCACAAGTTTTGGTGCTATCTCCTCTCCTATTTAACATCTACATTTCACTATTGGGTGAGATCATCCATCACCATGGGGTGAGGTATTATCAATACACTGAAGATACCCAATTATAGCTTTCTTCCCTGGTGACTTAAGTGATGCTGTTCATGTCTTATTCCAGTGTCTGGAGACTGTGGGGATGGAAAACAACAGGCCTCAGATGAACTCTGATAATACTGAGTGGTTCTAGGTTTTGGGACCCTCTTTCTTGGAGACTGTGCCATCTTTGGTATTAGACAGAGTTGCACTGGCCTAAATTAGACCCAGTGGACAACCTGGGGTTTTTCCTAGAGTCACAAAGCAGATGGCATTCGTGGCTAGGAGGTTTTTTTTTTGCAAAGCTTCCAGTTGTGTGCTTGTTGATTTGTTCCTGGATAGGAAGGCCCTGGTTACCACCTGAAACGACTACTGTAATGAGACTGCCCTTGAAGAGTATTTGAAAGCTTAAACTGATGAAAATGCAGCAGTACAGGTATTTATGTGTGTGCCTTGAATGGCACACATTACATCTCTGCTCCATGAGCTGCACTGGTTGCCAGTTTGCTTCCAAGTCCAATTCAGGGTGCTACTTTTGACCTTTAAAGCCCTTCATGTTCTACCAAATTAATCTTCCCATCCTGTCAGGGCTGACAGAAGAATTATGTTGCAGATATCATATGCAAAAGAGTTCATCTGGTGGGATCCAGGAGGCGGGCTCCTCAAAGGGAAATTAGTCTCATCCTTGACATCCTTTTGGAAGCCCTTTGAAAAATGGCTTTGTCAGTAAGACTAGGGATCTCAAGGCAACGGTGTGTTGATGAGATGGATTAAAAATTTGGATTTTATTATTTTTTATTGTAAGCCACTTAAAATCACATTATTGTTAGAGAGATGGCTGTCTAAATTATCTATTTCTACCTATCTTACTATCTTACAGTAGTTTGGGTTTGGCAGATGGTTTTGCTAAGTATGTGATTGAATGTTTTCACACGGAGAAGAGTAGAGCTCTGCAAAATATAAAATTGAAGGTAAAAACTAGAAATGAATTTGACAATATGGAGACAAAATCATACTCAAATAAATATAATATTGTCGTAAAACATCCTTAACTTTCTATCCTTGTATCACCAGGGTATGCTGCATCAGTCATATTAAAAGTGATATACTTTTTTTTAGGGTTGAGGTTCAAAGAAATCTACCACAAGGCCTTTCTGAGATTTTTGTGCAATACTTATTGATCTAATCATTCAAATTTGCTCAGATCTGGAATATCCAAAAAGAGAGTCAGAGGAGATAGTGATATAGATAGAAATAGATAATTTAGACAGCCATCCACCTAACAATAAAGTGATTTTAAGTGGCTTACAATAAAAATAATAAAATCCAAATTCTGGGGGAATTATTTTGATATTGCCAGTTTTGAGGAATCAGACAGGGTGACCTACATTCATGACCAACTCAGCTTCTATGTGAAGTGGCTGTTTTGAAAGAGATAATCTTCAACTCTTCCTGCTGAAGAGACACTAGAACTGTCCAGCTTAGATCACTATTAAACTTTGTCCACCCTTTTATTTTTAGGGACAGCTGCTAAGAAGATTAGAGGATTTTCAAGCACTCTGTCAAATACAAATTGTCTGGATCCCGTTTAGTCAGGATGTAGCCTAGGTATGGGATAGAGTCTGCACCGATCATTCTGTTTGATTACATTTATTGGTATCTGAATGATGGAAATGCATCCTTTTAAATTAAATTCTCTCAAATTTCTCTGCAGCTTTCCATACCATTGATTATGGTATCTTTCTTGGTTACCTGTAATGTTTATGGATCAAGATCATTATGCTTAGTAGTTCTACATCTTAAGCAGGTATTCCTATTGCAGAAACGGGTTATGCTCACACCCTGATCACTTCTTGGCTGGATATTACAACATGTTCTACTTGGTGCTGGCCTTGAAAACGATCCCAAAATTGCAACTACTCTTGAGTTTAGCAGCACATGCAGTTTGGGGCACTCCATAGTTCATCAGTGTTATACTGCTATGTGAGGTCATTGGCTTCTAGCTTTATTTCCAGGTGCAATTTAAAGTCATTACCATCTTTAAAGCCCTGAAGGACAGAGGACCAAGTTATTTAAGGAGCCACTTTGCCCATTCCACAGGTCAGATAGGGTGGGTGCATCCCAGATTTCTTCCCTTAAATGTCATCATCTGTAAGTAGACCTTCTCAGTAGCATCCCCTGCCCTCTGGAACACTCCCCCATGAGAATACTATGAGCCTCTACTCACTTAGTCTTCTGGAAAGCTTTGAAAACCTAGCATTTCCAATAAATACTGGGGAAGAGAAAGGCTGGAGCCCAGTAAAGTTGTTTTTGTGGGTGTTTTGCTTTTGGGAGCACCAGAAATTTTTGTGATGTTGTTATGCTTTTTACATTTGTATTTTTTTCAGCTGCTGAGTGTACATAACACAAGTGGCTACATAAGTCTTATAAATACACAAATAAATGAACAGTTACCATAGCACAGGATAAAGATGCTGTGAAGTTCTAAATAGTAAAGGACAAAGTGAAATGAAATCTTGGTCCATAATTTGTTGAGCCATTCTGCACTTACCAGGACTGCTAGTTATGCAGGTAAATCTCTCTAGCTAATCTCAATATACACATGTTGTACTTTGACAATAAAGGTTTATTTATTTATTTATTGGTTGCCGCCTAGAGGCCAACTGTATAAATAGCAGCATAGCAGCTATTCATTTGCTTCTGTTATGTTCTGACTCTCAATAAACCTTGTTGCTGTTTGAAAAATAATGGATAGAGCAACTTTTGTACATGGAGCAGGAAACCCTGACAGCACTTACTTATGCAATTTTAGGTTGTACTACCACAATATGTTTTATATGGACTGATTTTATGTCAAATGGTACCAGAATATGGTAGCCCCTCTTTTGGCAAATCAAATCAGCAAAATCATGTAACATTGATGCTCCAGACATTGCATTGGTTGCCAGTAGGCTTGTAAGTGTAATTAAAGTGCTAGTCATTACATACAAAGCCCTATGTGACTTGGCACTTTGATATCATCATGGTTAGCTGTTTCATATAGGTAGTCCAGGACTTAAGTCCACGATTAGGACCAGAAATTCCATTGCTAAGCAAGGTGGCCATTAAGTCATGCCTGATTTTATTATGGTTTTTTTGCCATAGTTATTAAACAAATCACTGCAGTTAAGTGAATCATGCAGTCATTAAGCAAATGCAACTTGCCCCTTTGACTTTGCTTGTTGGAAGCCAGCTGAGAAAGTCACATATCGCAATCACATGACTCTGGGATGCTGCAGCCATTGGAAATATGTGCTGCTTGTCAAACACCCAGATTCCGATCACATGACAGGATGCTGCAGTGGTCATATGTGCAAGGAACGGTGTAAGTCACTTTTTTCAGTGCCATTGTAACTGAATGGTTGCTAAACAAATGGTCAAGTCAAGGACTACCAATATAGTGCGGTCTTATTCAGTATATTCTTCTAGATACGAATGTTGAATGTCTTTTCCCCCTTCCACGTAAGATACAAGAAGGGGAGCTATAGAGCATTTTTTTCAGTTTGTTCCTCTCCCTTTGAACAAGTTGCAACTATAAATTCAGGAAACATATTCCTGAAAGACAGTGAGAAAAATGTTGTAAAGAGAATTTGAACTGTGATCTTGCTAAGGGTAGACTCCCAACCAGTAATATTTGTTCTGATTTAAAGGAATGTTTTCATTTAGATTTCAGTTCTAATAAATCTGTATTTACAGTATATAAGATGTGGGAGGCAAATTGGAATCTACAGTATATTATATAAATACTGTAATAAAAGCTAGTTGGATTTTCTGGTTGTTCAAAATGTGTGTGTGTGTGTGTGTGTGTGTGTGTGTGTGTGTGTGTGTATACAAACACACATTGTAGGTCATCCAGAACTAGTTGGGAGTAGGTGCTGTTTTACAATATAGTTGTATTACAATATAATAGAATTCTGCTCCAGTTCCATCATCTTTTTTGAGCCATTGCTTCTCTTCTTTCTGTTCTTGGGCACATAGATGAAATTTTGTAATAGATCAGACCTGCAACTTATCTCTTCCTAGACTCAAAGGGATAGGACAATGTAATTGGGAAAAGGCAGTTCCGCAAATATTCCCTTACTTGTTTAATGTATTTATGAATATATGTATAAGGAATATTTGTAATGAAATCTATTGGTTGGGGTTTGAACCTACATTTACTTTTGTATGTAAATGATGGCTTTTTATTGCTCCAGACCCTGAGTAATTTATTTATTTTATTTTTATTTTAATTCCATTTATATCCCGCCCTTCTCCGAAGACTCAGGGCGGCTTACAAGCTTAGCAGTAGCCTTCATTCTATGTATATGCCTGCTTATTAGGGCTTTCACACACACCCCAAGCGGCATTATTACAAAGTCAGCTTAATTGCCCCCAACAATCTGGGTCCTCATTTTACCTACCTCGGAAGGATGGAAGGCTGAGTCAACCTTGAGCCTGGTGGGATGCGAACCTGCACTAATTGCAGGCAGCTGGTGCTGGCTGAATTGAAGATACAAAAAGGAGTATAGATCTGAAAATGTTCGTGTCAATGACAAATATACAGTGTGTATGTTAATGAAATGGCAAACAATTACAAATTACGAATAAATGCATAAAACAAAATAAAATCTACTCCAGGAAGCTCAGTTTAATTTATCAACTCTTGTTGAAATAAGTTTATTTCACAAAGTACATATGAGCTTGTTTCACAATCTTGTTTTGTTTTTTTTGCTAATTTTGGAGTTCTGAAGACAAAATGCAGTGTATAATTCTAAACGGTTTGTAAAGTCTGTACAATATATTCACATTCTCCATTTGAGACATATTTTTAAGAACAATGAAGTAGCAGTCACAAACTCATTCTAGACAATTATCAGAAGGAAGCTTCTGCAGGTAGAGTTGAAGGGATAAATAAACAGCAGTGATATACTGTATCAGTGTTATGGAAATCTATTAAAATTCTTTCATAATTTACAAATGTATAACAATGGCAGAGTTGGTAGGAGGAAGAATATATGTGATATGAAAATTGTTTGAATACCGTATATACTTGAGTATAAGCCGAATTTTTCAGCCCACTTTTTGGGCTGAAAAACTCCACTTCGGCTTATACTCCAGTCAATAAAAAAAAAGAACTGTCCCTTCGTTCGGAACAGGCTGCTGAGAGAAGGGAGCGGCAGAGCCTTGCAGAGCTGGCGGCAGTCCAGCGTTGTTTCTCCCCCTCGTGCGTGCGTGTGTGTGTCAGACCCACGGGAATGGCTGGTAGGGAAGCGGCATTCCGGCATTCCCCCCCTTCCTGTGTGTCGAGCCCACGGGGCTTGACACACAGAGAAACGCAACTAGCCATTCCTGCGGGTCTCTCTCTCACACACACACACACACACACACACGCCGCCGGGCTCGGCTCCTCGGCAGGAGGGGCAGCCCCCACCGCGCCCCCCTCCCGGCCTGCAGCGCCGCACCGCCGCCGCTTCCTCCGGGCAAGTCGGGGGGGCTTGCGGGGCGAAGGCACCGGCCAGGGGGCAGGCAGGGCGGGAGGGCGCGAACTCACCGCCGCCGGCGCTTTCCCCCCCATCTCTCGCTCGCCCGCTGCGCCCCCAACTCACCGCCGCCGGCGCTTTCCCCCCCATCTCTCGCTTGCCCGCTGCCTCGCCCGCTGCGCCCCCAACTCACCGCCGCCGGCGCTTTCCCCCCATCTCTCGCTTGCCCGCTGCGCCCCCAACTCACTGCCGCCAGCGCTTTCCCCCCCATCTCTCGCTCGCCCGCTGCGCCCCCAACTCACCGCCGCCGGCGCTTTCCCCCCCATCTCTCGCTCGCCCGCTGCGCCCCCAACTCACCGCTGCCGGCGCTTTCCCCCCCATCTCTCGCTCGCCCGCTGCCTCGCCCGCTGCGCCCCCAACTCACCGCCGCCGGCGCTTTCCCCCCCACCACCACTCCGTCCGGTCAAGCTTAGGAAAAACACCCGGCACTACGATTGCGCTGCCGGGCGGGCGACCGGGCAAGCCGGGCGCAATACCTAGCTAGCCCTCAGGGTTTCCGAAAGAAAGGCGGCTGCTTACCGTAAGTAAAGGCCGGGAAGGAAAGCGAAATGTAAGGCGCTAGAGCGCATGAAGGAGGCAGGCGCGCGCCCAGTCCCGACGGGAGCCCAAGACACGTGAGGTCAGCAGTCAGCACGAAGCCATCCCGGGGCCAAGGGGGAGGGGACCAGCAGCCGCCCAGGGCTGCGCGGCGGGCGAGTGGGAAGCCAGCGCGCCTCACGCTCCGAGAAAGCCTCAGCTCAGACGCCGCCGCTTCGCTGCCCAGAGCCCCAGCCTCCAGGTTGGGCCGTCTTCCCGGGCTCTCCCACGCCTTCGGGGGGCGATTCCCGGGACCCGCCGGAGTCCGGCCCGCCAGACTCGGCGCTCGTCCTTCGCCGGTGGGGAGCCGCTGCCATGTTCAGCCGGAGCTCTCGGAAGCGCTTCTCCAGCAGATCGGTAAGGGGACTTTAACCCCCCCCCCCACACACACACAGACTCCCCCCGGCGCTCGTTGAGGGGAGGTGCGGCGGGAGGGCCGGGTGGAATCGAGCGGCGGGGTTGCGAGGTGGCGGGGAATCAATCCCCCTTTCCCGGAGCCGCGCGTCCCGTTTGGCAGCTCGGCTCCCTTTTTCAGACCCCAGCGTTGCGTCTGGGCACCTTCGGGACAGGAAGCTGCCCTGCCCTGCCCTGCCCTTCCCCCTCCTCCCGCCCCGCCAATGCCTAAAGTCATTCGCTCGCTCGCCCGCTGCCTCGCCCGGGACCAGCGGTGGCGCAGCAGCCCAGCCAGCCAGCGGGCGGACGGGCGGAGAGAAGCCCGGCCCAGAGGGGAGGGGAGGGAGCGGAGTCGCCGGGGGCGCAGCCCGGGGCCCACGTGGAAACAAGGCTTTACTGACACACACACACACACACACACACACACACATGGAGGGAAACAAGCTTGACTGAGGAGGGAAACAAGCCCCTCCCCCCCCACACACACACACGCACGAGGAGGGAAACAAGCTTGACTGAGGAGGGAAACAAGCCCCTCCCCCCCACACACACACGCACGAGGAGGGAAACAAGCTTGACTGAGGAGGGAAACAAGCCCCTCCCCCCACATACACACACACGCACGAGGAGGGAAACAAGCTTGACTGAGGAGGGAAACAACGCTTGACTGCCACCCCCACACACACACACCCACGAGGAGGGAAACAACGCTTGACTGCCGCCTCCCTAGCAGACCTCCCCATTCCTGTTAGAAATGGAGCCCAGTACTTCTAGTACTCCTGCAGCAAAACAAAGACGCAGGTCATACGAAGCTGCTTTCAAACTAAAGGTTGTGTCAAGAGCAGAAAAAAGCAATAACAGTATTGCAAGTAGGGAATTTGGTGTTGATGAAAAACAAGTGAGGGAGTGGCGGAAAATGAAAGCTGAGTTGGAAAAGATTCCAAAGGCAAAAAAAGCTCAACGTGGTTTAACAACTCCATATGTGGCTCTAGAGACTGAATTGCATGAATGGGTTATGGAGTGTCGTCAAAATGGTTACTGCGTAACACGCATGGGAATTCGCTTACGTGCCCTTCAAATGGCTAAAGATGACAAATTAAAAGTACCAGGCATTGAAAATTTTGTTGCGTCAGCAGGATGGTGTACTGGCTTCATGAATAGGTATGGCCTATGTTTGCGGCAAAGAACAAAGATTTCACAGAAGTTGCCAAAAGACCTTGATGAAAAAGTGATGTCATTCCATTCATTCATCATAAAACAAAGAAAGATCCATAACTATGACCTGGGAGATATTGGGAATATGGATGAAACACCTATGACCTTTGATCTTCCAAGCAACAGAACCGTGGCAAGTTTGGGAGACAAAACTGTTTTACTCAGAACCACAGGTAATGAGAAAAACCATTTTACAGTTGTTCTGTCATGTTTGGCTAATGGAACTAAGCTGCGGCCTGTCATTATTTTTAAAAGAAAGACCTTGCCTAAAAAGGTCAAATTCCCACCACGAATTACAGTGCGCCCACATGTTAAAGGCTGGATGGATGAAGATGGAACAAAAAAGTGGCTGGAAGAAGTTTGGAATGGACGACCAGGAGCAGCCTTAAAGAAAAAACCATCATTGCTAGTTTGGGATATGTTCAGAGCCCACACATCTGATGACATAAAAACATTGGCAAAGTCTTCTCAAGTTACTTTAGCCGTTATTCCAGGTGGGCTTACATCTGTATTACAGCCCTTAGATGTGTGTTTAAATAAACCTTTCAAAGACCGTGTGCGAAAGATGTGGTGCGAATGGATGTCATCTGGTCAAGCCCGACTAACAAAAGGTGGAAATATGATGAAGCCTGACATAGAACTGATAGCAAAGTGGGTTCGTGATGCATGGGAAGAGATTCCAGAGGACATGGTGAAGCACGCCTTCAGGAAATGTGGCATAAGTAATGCTATGGATGGCAGTGAAGACACTGCTTTGCATGAGGAGGACAACTGTGATAGTGATGACAGCGAACTCTGTGACAATGTATATGATGATAACCTCACACCAGCTACAGCTGAAGCTCTGTTTGCAGATACAGATGAGGAGGAGGAATCCAGTTTTGAAGGATTTTGATGCTTGTGTTTTAGCTTGGTTGCTTATTGAGTTAAGGTTTTTGTACATTTAAAGTTATTGTTAATACTTTAATATTATATATTGTTTTTGTTGAATATACTGATAATATATTGTTTTTGTTGAATATACTGATAATATATTGTTTTTGTTGAATATACTGATAATATATTGTTTTTGTTGACCCTCTTTTCCACATGCCTCAATTAAAGCAATTTTATTGTTATCTACCTGTATTTTTATTTTTGAAATTTACCGTGAGCTGCTGCATTTCCCAGCCTCGGCTTATACTCGAGTCACCAACTTTTTCCAGTTTTTTGGGGTAAAATTAGGGGTCTCGGCTTATAATCGAGTCGGCTTATACTCAAGTATATACGGTACTTAAGTAGCTGTGCAACTTGCAACCAGAATGACCAATCATCTAGCTATCCTGTCCATAAATGTAATTAAGCAAGACTTTTTCTCTCAGTAAAAATTAAAACCTCTTCCTAAGAAATTATTTTTGTTGGAAAACAAAATTGTAATAGTATAGAAGAAAAATATTTTTTGCTTATACTATTTCTCCTAATACAATTTATATATCACATTAACTAGTAAGTTAACGAATAACAAGAATTTTTTTCTAATATAAAACCTGTAATATAAGATGATTTTCTTAATGTGGCATAGCACTTGAAGTATGGAAATAGGACTCCAGGTTCCAATTTATCCTTAGCGAGCGAAACTGGGTGATTTTGGCGGTTATGCTGTCTCTGTACAATATACCACCAAAAACTGTTGTAAGGTTAAGATAACAGAAAATCCCTATATAATTCAACTTGAACTCCTGGTCAAATGGCAGTTATGACTCAAAGAATGCTAGAGCTACTTCATAATTTTCCTTGCTTATTTTCTACTTGTAATTTATAACTAATTTCAAAGATTGAATAAGGAGAATTATACACAGTATTGTAAGCATAGTGACTATATTTATAAAATGAACAAAAATCCCTTTCCACCCCTTATGAGTGGTATGTGTCTGTCTCTCTATACGTATATTAATTAGTGTGTGTGAGCATGCATGCACATGTGCTTAGCATAAATCAGACATGTCAAACACAAGGCCCGGGGGCCGGATCCGGCCCGCGAAGTGGTTTCATGTGGCCCGCGAAGCCATCCTGGAAACAGTGAGGGAACGGACCCCACTGCCTTGGCCCTGGCCCAGAGACCCTCCTTCTGCCAGAGACCCTCAGATCTGTCACACTCCTGCCCAGGCCCCCATAGGCACCCTTGATGCGAACGATGTAGAGCTGGCCACGCCCACCCAGTAGGCCATACGCACTCTAGCCACGCCCACCCAGTAGGCCACGCCCAGCCAGGTCACACCCACCCGGCCCCTTGAGGGCAACCGCAATGCTGATGTGGCCCTCAATGAAATTGAGTTTGACACCCCTGGCATAAATTAAATCTCTTTTTAATAATACCTAAATTTAGGTGCCTGGAAAAGATTCCTTGGAATACCATGCGTAACCATGAAAACAATGTAATTGACTATCAAACAAATCAACCCAGAATTCTCACTTGAAGCACAAATGTTCAGGCTCAAATTATTTTACTTTGGACACATTATATAAATACCTATTTTTCGATTGCCCTTGAAAAGGTGCACTAGATGGCATATAATCTGTGAATACATACACACTCATATTTTTAACTCAATGAGTTTGTGGTTGAGTCAGCCTAGTCTCATCTAATCCCTTAACTATTTGATACTTTAACTGTTACCCTACACTGAACTTTAAATTGTATGAAAAGAAAAAGAAATCCTTAGTACATAACCTTTCAGAATGTATCTTCTAACTTTTGAAAGTCTCTTTTTTGCTTCCTGTTCATTAATTACTTATGTGTTTATACAATATTTTTTAAGCTTTCATTGAAAGTGAAAGTGCTTGTTTTATTCTAGCAGATGAATTTGCAGATTTTGAATAAAATGCATTAGTATGCTGATGATATTCAGCCTGCAGGCTCAGAGTTAGAGCTTTTGTATGATTTCAGACAGGAGAACTGAGCATGAGAAAATGAACTGAAAGTGAATTCAAGACACTTGACTGATTCCAGAAGCTGTATATCAGTATTTGGGATATATAATTGGGATATAATTCTGGATTGGTTTCAGTTTGGGAGTCTTCATGGATCCAGGAGCAATACTGGGTATATAAGTTCTTTAGCACCCAGTACTTTTATAAACTTGGTTATTAAAGCAAGACCTGGTATTTGTAAGCTATCCAAAGTCATGAAAGGAATGGCCAACATATAAAAGATTTTAAATAAAGAGTAAATATTTTTAAAATGTTAATATTCAGGCATTTTATCCCAAACACAGCAAAAAAAGGAATGCAAACCTATGAAATTAGCCTTTTTGAAGGGGTTTTTTTTTGCACTTGTGTCAAGCAGCAAGGTGCTTCCAGGTTGAAAGGATTAGCCAGGGACATCACCATTGTTAACGACACGTACTCCTAGGCAAATTTGGGATGACAACTCCAGATTTTATTAGTTCAATCTGTTGAGTTTTATTGGATGATTAGTAAAACATGTTTGAAGTAATTATAAAGGGATGTTTCTCAAAATAATGCACTGTAAAATGCTATCAGTTTTATTAATATTAAAGCAAACATTTTAACATCATCTAACGTTATATGAGGCATCTATCTGATTAATGGTACCACCCTTCCTTATCCATTTCCCCATGTTAAAGAAAGCTGACTTTTTATGGGAATGCTTTAATTTCTGTTGCTAAGGTAGAAATTGGACTGATAATAACTCTTTATCTACTTTGATTTTAAGTAGATGATGAAATAGGGTACCTATTTGAGATGATCCAACTAATATATCAAATCACTCTTGCTGTTTTCATCTTATCATTGTAACTGAATCCCCCCCCCCATTTCTGAAAAGAGCCATCATAGTATTATAGGCAGGGCTTTTTTTCTCATAGAACGCTCAGAACGGAGTTCCGGCACCTTTTTTGGATGGAACCTTGTAGGGTAGACAAGGCGGGTTGTATGACATGTGTGGGTTCCGGCACCTTTTTCTTTTACAAAAAAAGCACTGATTATAGGGATGAAAATTAAAAAGCTGACTTTGAATAAACAAAATAGGGGAGCATATGTTCTTCATAAAGTAAAAGTATGCTTCAAAATGCTTTTAAACCATTACTTTAACAATTATTAGAGACATTAAAATTTTATAAAACTTACATTTATGGTTGATGAATCATTGGTAAGCTTCTTAATTTGGAATGGAATCAGCATATATTGAAATTGAAGATATTATATTAATTAGTTAATTGGATTGGCTAATTGATTAAAATTGGAAGCTTTCCTTGAATTATGAGTCCCAGCCAGTGAAGCAATTTTCCAATATCATACGTAAGGTAATTCAGTCTTTTCCTTCAGTTTTATTCCTTGCAGAACTCCTCTATTTCACTTTTCTCACTTTATATAGGCATCTTAATTCACGCAAATCAGGTATTTTTTCTTTAAAAACTTAAGGCTTATGTGTGTCTCAGTAATGATTTCCTATTTGTTGATGTTGGGTATTGATAGCTACATTGACTGTTTCAGAATGACAAGCTATTATTTCCCAAGGCTCTTGAGGCAGTGTTCCATTTCCTGATGGGAAAGGCAGATTCATTCTGCTCCCTGTCATAAGAGGAGCAGCAGCTGGGAATACCCAAAATGGTTTTCCTTTAGTATACACAACTTCTACAGATCTAGGCTAGACACAAAGCATGAAGTACAGGATTACCAGTAGATCTCTTTTTTTTAATTGAAAAGTTTTACAATACATTTTAAGTATACTCCATCCCTCCCCCTCCCCCCCACATCCCCGCTCCCCCCCCCCCGACTTCCCAGAGCTGAAAGCAGGGTATTGCCTCTAACAAGCTTAAACTAAAATATGCTAACCCAACTAAGAATACACTTTAAATCCTATCGCACATTAACTCCCCTTATACATAGATAAATAATAGTACATCTTATAATTCTAATATTCATTCATATGCTAAATGAAATTTTTAGTCCCATATTTATTCTGAATATATTCAATCCATCTTCTCCATTCCGAAATATATCTCTGTTGCGATTGTTCTTTCAGGTATGCTGAAATTTTTGCCATTTCTGCCAAGTTTGAAACTTTTAAAGTCCACTCTTCTATAGTAGGCAGTTCCTCCTTCTTCCAATATTGTGAAACCAAAAGTCTTGCTGCTGTTATTAAATTCAACATCAATGTAGTTTCTATAACCGTACAATCAGTAATAATACCCAATAAAAAAACCTTATCTTTTTCTTAAATATCTTCTGCATATTCCACCAAATTTTAATCCAAAAAACTTTAACTTTTTTACAAGTCCACCACATATGATAATAGGTTGCCTCCTCACAACCATACCTCCAGCATTTAGGCTGATAATTTGGATACATACATGCTAATTTTTTAGGATCTAAATGCCACCTATAAAACATTTTATAAAAATTCTCCCTTAAATTTTGAGCCTGAGTAAATTTTACATTTCTGACCCAAATTTTTTCCGACCAGTAGATCTCTTTCCATCTCTCTCCTGTTTGTAGATATAAGCAGATACATGGAAAAGTTGTCTTAATTAATTACTTTTGTACCTTTCCCAGGTTTCACAACTTAAAACCCAAGAAAGCGCGCCTGACCTATGGAACCGTTTACCGGTTCAGCTCCGGATGGCTCCCGACCTTCGCTCCTTCCGACGCGAACTAAAAACCTATCTCTTTGAGCAATCCGGTCTGGTCTGACGGGTTTTGTTTTAATTATTGTTTTAATGTAACTTATCTTCTGCATTTGGGCATTAGGGTTTAATTTGTTTTCAATTTCTGTATTTGTGCATTTTGATATTTATGTCACTGTTCACCGCCCTGAGTCCTTGGGGAGAAGGGCGGTATACAAATCAAATCAAATCAAATAAATAAATAAATAAATAAATAAATAAAGCTAATATAAGCTATAGATTTTTATAACATTTGGTAAGTAGTATTTAACTGCAACTACAATCAGATTAACTTCCTGCTGCATTGCAAGAAAATTCCCACCAAAAAGTCTTTTTTATTGTTTTTTTAAACTATAACTGTTAGTTTCAGCATAAGGCCAAGACGTGATTCTTTTTCCTTCTATATTTTATGCTTTCATTTACTAGACTTCCTAACTGGTTCTCATCCTTCTCATCAGTTGATATTAGAGCTAGATGTGGCATCCATTTTTTGTTAAAGGTAAAGGTTCCCCCGCTCATGCGTGCTAGTCGTTTCCAACTCTAGGGGCCGGTGCTCATCTCTGTTTCAAAGCCGAAGAGCCAGCGCTTGTCCAAGGACGTCTCTGTGGTCATGTGGCCAGCATGACTAGATGCCAAAGGTGCACGGAACGCTGTTACCTTCCCACCGTAGTGGTCCCTATTTTTCTACTTGCATTTTTACATGCTTTCAAACTGCTAGGTTGGCAGAAGCTGGGACGAGTAACGGGCACTCAGTCTGTTACGCGGCACTCGGGATTCGACCCGCCAAACTGCCGGCCTTCTGATCGACAAGCTCAGCGTCCTAACACACTTTTTTTTTGTTACAACTTGCCAAAAGAAAGGAGAGGTAAATCTCTCTGTTGGTTTCTGCCATTTTAAAAGAGTTTAATAGCTTTCCTTAAGTTTGAAAGTCGGGGATCCCTTTTAACCAAAAGCAAAGGGTTGTGTTTTTTTGCCCAGCATTGTCCAGACTAAGCTAAATCTTGAAGAAGATCAAAGAGTTTCTTTTACACATTTTTATAGCAACTTGCCAGACTCATCCTTGTAATGTTTACACTCCCATCTCATCTTCCCGAGTTCTAGAATATCTGGGTGTGGCTGTTCCTCAGGTGAAAGAATTTCACAGGTAGCTATGCTGCCACTATACATTCCCTTTTCCCAGGAATAAGTTTTGAAATTAACGGTTCCAATTCAATTTTTTTAACCAGTCACTAAGGCCACTTAGGCAATTTTAGAATGTGTGAAGTAGGATTGCAAACTGAACATGAATAATTAATCAAACCTACTTTTATTGAACCTTTTCATCTGACAGAATTAAGCCCATGTACAGGTAGTCCTTGACCTATGACCACAATTGAGCCCAAAATTTCTGTTGTTAAGTGAGACAGTTGTTAAGTGAGTTTTGCCCCATTTTACGACATTTCTTGCAGTTAAGTGAATCACTGCAATTGATAAGTTAGTACCACGGTTGTTAAGTGAATCTGGCTTCGCCATTGATTTTGCTTGTCAGAAGGTCACAAAGATCACATGAACTTAGGACATGGCAACAGTCATAAGTATGAGCCAGTTGCCAAGCATCTGAATTTTGGTCACATGATCATGGGGATGCTACAGAGGTTGTAAGTGTGCAAAATAAGTCACTGTTTTCAGTGCCATATATATATATATATATATATATATATATATATATATATATATATATATATATATCTTTGGTCATTCGGGTTTTTCCCCGCATAGAATTGAAGGTGTAGGAGCAACGTTTCGACGAAATCCCATCCGTCATCCTCAGGCTGGTGGCTTCAGCTTCCTTCTTCTGGGAGAAGCATGTGGTAGTGACTGTTTGTTCCTTTTTTTAAACTGCCATATATATATAAAATAAAGGGAACAGAAAATAAGATCCTATTAAATACAGTACATTGTGTTGTTTAAGTGTTCCCTTTATTTTTTTTGAGCAGTATGTGTGTGTGTGTGTGTGTGTGTGTATGTATGTATATATATGGCATGGGTCCAGGTTACTTACGGGAGCATCTGCTGCCGGCATCAACTTCCCTTCGTCCAATGCGCTCCCACAGAGAGGGCCTCCTTAGGGTGCCGTCGGTCAAAGAGTGTCGACTGGCGGCCCCCAGGGGGAGGGCGTTCTCTGTGGGTGCGCCAGACCTTTGAAACCATTTACCGGTGGAGCTCCGGACGGCTCCCGAACTTCGCTCCTTCCGACGTGACCTAAAAACATATTTATTTGAACAAGCCAGCCTAGTCTGATGGGTTTAGGGGTATTTTAATGTTTTGTATTAATCTATTGAATTGGGCTATTGTATTTAATATTTCTTTTAATTTTTATATATTGTATTTTATTGTATTGCCCTGTACACCGCCCTGAGTCCTTCGGGAGAAGGGCGGTATAAAAATTAAATAATAATAATAATAATAATAATTATTATTATTATTATTATTATTATTATTATTATTATTATTATTATTATTATTATTATTATTATTATTATTATTATTATTATTATTATTCATAGCGAGCTAGAGTATTCTGTCTATACCAGACATGTCAAACTCATGATGTCATGTGACATTGCGCAACATATCGGGACAGTTTTGCCATTGCCGGCAATGGGGTGGGTGCAGCTTCCGGATGATGCATCTGGCCCGCGGGCTGGCAGTTTGACACCCTGGTCTATACTCTTCTCTCTCTTTTTCTCCCTTTCTCCCTTGTCTGGCAAAAGCTGCTTTATTGATAGCCTCTTCTCTATGTTGAAGCAGAAACTGTGAATGTAGAATAGCGGTCCCCAATCTTTCCGGCTCTGTGAACTGGCAGTGGCAGCAGGAGGGGGGGGGGTTTCACATGTGCACCTGCTGCTTGTGCACTCACTTGCCACTTGCATGGCCCCAGTTTCCAATGGGCTGCAGCCCATTACCAAGTCACAGACTGGGGGGCTGGAGAACCCTGATCTAGAGGAACCAGAATTTATGGACTTTTTCCACTTGGAGAATGAAACCTCATCTAGAGTTAATATGGGAGCCAACAACGAGACTGACATTTCTGGGATTCAGTCTCATTCAATTACAACTTCAGCATACAGATTAAGAATATGAAATTTATACGCTGTTCAACTCAGTATGAAGATGTATTTTCAGTATGCAGATGGTGACTTACTGTCAACCAATAAATAACTTCTCTAATAATGAAGTTTCATTTAGATGTTAATCCATAATGGGAAGAAAACCAACATCCATGGCACTCCATAAAAAAAGCTGTCAATGGCTTGAGAATTTATTCATTGCCAAGTAAAACTGCCCACTCAAGAAAAAATATTACTACTACAGAATACAAGCCCCAAATTCCAAGGCATCTTACACTGTCTACAGTTTTAAACCCTGCTAGTAAGGGGGGGGGGCATCTCTCTCTCTAAGCTTCAAGAAAAGATAATCCACAAGATTGATTTATGCAGTTCCTGTCTTATATGCAGTTCTGAAACTCTCTAGAATGGAGTAACACAATCTGCTTCATCCATAAAATCATGTTACAGTAATCCCTGCACACTTCCTCACAGTTCATACAATCAATTCCTAGATAATATTCACAAGACACTGCCCCAGTCCTAAGATGTAGCTTAGCATGAAAATAATTGAATTAGCATATGGAAATAACAGCATTTTGGAATATAGTGTGAAGGCTTTGGGGAAATAATGGCAAACATTCCAGAAATAAGTTATTTTTTAAGAGTACTTTTTTTTGCTTGATTCTCCTTCCCTCCAAAATGAGAATAGAAAAAAAAGATTGAGCTAATATTGTATGTTTAAATAATACTTGCTAAAGAATATATATACCAATCAAATCCAGAAATACATAAATGAATGAATAAATGTCCTTGCCTCAGGCAAATTTCAATTTTAAGAAGCCCATGAAAATGGCAAATCATTAAGGATAAAAGTACATAAGTTATAACACTTTATAATTCTATGCGCTATGCACTTTTTGTAGCAAGCTTTTTTTAAAAATAGAAAAAGTTAGCAAACAGAAAAAATGATTATTTCCAATAAAATATTTGTATAAACAAAACAACTTATGTTATTACAATGCTAATGTCAGCTACAAAATCACAAAAAACTAATTTTGCATATTACCATTACCAGAACTAGTCAGCCAAATCAACAATAATTTCCAAACTGCTTATTTGTTGATGAAGGCATTTTTCCTGTAAGGTTACCTACAAAAGTTTAGGTATCCTTAGTGAAATTGTATGTAAATAAATTCACAAGTGAACATACAGTAATGCAACCATTTATAGATTTAAATGCATGACTGCAATTTGTATGAAGTTGATTACAGATCTGAAATCAGTAAATATGGCGGGGCAGAATTCTAAGCACTCTTCCAGTTGATTCAGTAGTTTTTTAAATTGCACAATAAAGTTGTTAATAAGGCAAAAAGAATGTAGTGAGTCATTAGGCTTATATAGTCATGAAGAAAATTCCACATGTGAACAAACATTCTGAGCCTTCTAACCATTCACACTACGATAGATACCTAATATCAACAATCATGGGTTCATTTAAGCAAAGCCTGAGCATTTGAAAATGAAGGTAATTAATTCACTCTTACAAAGCAGAAAATTATAAAAAATCTAAATTTCATCTTTTAAAAAAATTAAGAGATAAAAGTTACATACAGTGGTTGAGTCAAGGCAAGTTTTGGAAGATTTTTTTTAAAAAAAGGTCTGCCAGAATAGTGTAAAACAAAACATTGCAACACCCTCTTGAAAGTTTAGCTTACAGTGATGTAAGTGCCCACCATATAGTAAACAATGATGATATATATGCATGTGAGAGTTGTCAGAAGGAAATGTTTTGATTCATTACAAATGTAATTATCTAAAGCATTTAAAAGAAACTCTGATGACCCTGAAATATTTTGGAATGTACTGCTTTGCAATAACAAAACAAAAATTGAATTGCTTGGCCACCACCACAGAATAAATATTGGGGGGGGGGGAAGGAATAACATTTGAAAAAAGAACACCTTGCCAATCATTATGCATAAGGATCTCTTTTTTATTTTGGGGGTTATGTGGCAATCATTGTATTAACACATGCAATATTCTCTAAGTGGGTTGAAGAGCAAATTAAACAAAATCTATCTATCCTATCTGCTAGTGTCTCATAGTCAGTAAAGAAATTGAAAATAAAAGGGTTGGATATAGCATCAAGATAACAATCCAAAATATTGTTCCAACTCATCTACTCAGTATTTACAATCAAGACGAAGATATTACAAAGGCATTTGTAGATTAGAATATTATTGCAAATCTGTAGAGATTTCAAATGTGCCGTGCATTCAAGAAAATCTAAGAAAAATTAGTAACTAGAAGTCTACTTCAAAAATGGGAAACATTTATAAGCTAGAATAGAAACATCTAAGTTAGTTACAGTAAACATTAGAAAGTTATTTAAAGAACAGTTCTAGGACAGCAAGAACAATTTCACTGCTACCAAGTTAAATTCTATTTCTAGTTCTAACTTAATTAGCTTCATACATAATTTATTCCATTTTCTAATGGAAAGTTTCCATGTAGATAGAAAAAGATCTCATATAAATTGATGTATATACATATACACTTATCCAGAAATGTGCAGAGTATGATAATGTATTGCATATTTCAAGGTGTGGAAAAGTCACCAGCAGTGACATGTTTCACCATATGTGGATGGTATATATGGAAGAATATGGATTATGGAAGCAAAATGTCATTCTATAGCTTTCTGAGAAATAATCAGGATACTAGTTTCTTAATTATTGCCTCGTTCGTGTGCAGATACTTAAACCAAAGCCTAAGCAAAAAAAATTGCATATGTAAAAACTCCTTTCAATCTTTACGGAATGAACAAAACTTTGTATGGAAGACCTATTATCACAATCTTATTTTAATTTTAGCACATTCAGTATATAAACCCTATATGCGGATAGTACTAAATTTTAAAACTGTAAAATATAGTATACAAATATACTATTAAGATTTTGCAACAGTACTGATATGCAAAACAATTATATTGTTCAATGAATTCTTACAGTACAAAATTAGAATTTCAATTAAAAAAATCAAGTTACTTTCAAACTGAGAAAGAATTTGCTCTGCTGTTTCAAAGCAAATGTTGCAAATTAGAAGAATATTAGCTGATGTCAAATTCATTTTAATAAAAATAATTTCAGAATCCTCTCATAATAAAAAAACTAGTTTTGCTTTTCAAGTCTGAAATGAGAAATATACACAAGAATTTCTTCTAGACTATTACATACTGTGCCAATATTACTCAATTAAAAAGAGTTCTGATTTAAAGTGGTTAATTTTCAAATAAACTGTGTATTATTATTTAAGTTTAAATTATGTATTTAGCTTACAACATGTACTTGCAAATGCAAACTTAAAGGATGAGGTAAACATGATGAGGCATTGATTACTTAAAAGTTTACATTATTTGAAAAATGGACAGACCATTTGTGTCATTTCAAAAGTGCTATTTGGATATAATTACATTAACTTTATTGTTATTATAGGCTGTTCACATTATGTGGTTATTGTACATGCTTCTGTGCTTATTATGCCTGTTAATAGAGCAGAATGTGTTATGTTTAAAATAGAATGGGATTACTAGAACCTAGTTTAACTATGACAAAACAGCTTTAAAATATAAACCACATGAGTTATGGACAAGAAGACTCATATCTGAGTCTTTATAAAATATAAAAATATTTTATATATTTATATGTGTACAGGATAAAATAAGCCATGAACATAGAGATGAACATAATTGTCAGCAGGAAGGCCAAAATGCCTGAAGGGAAGAATTATTTAAAGAGATGATATATAGAGAGTTATATATTAAAATGCTAGAAGTTTCTGAACTAAATAAGGGTGAAAGTACATAGTGATAGACCAGAAAATTGAAGGATTAGATAAATGCAGTGAATAAAGTAATTCACAGATAGAACTTTAGAAAAATAATAAGAAAGGGCATACTCAGAATGGTTACACTTTGAATGTTAAAGTCTAAAATCTAAAAAAGACTCGTCTGCAGAATCACAGAATATTAGCTACAAAAATAATTTACCATTTGAGTAGTTGTTATATCCCTGAAAGAAAAGCTAAGTATGATTTTAAATAGAAAATTAATCAGAGACACTGAGCTTATCAGCTGGAAAGCTGACAGCCTCAGTTTGAAACTCGAGCATTACTCGACGGGGTCCACTTCCGTTACTTGCTCCAGCTTCTGCCCACCTAGCAGTTCTAAAGCAAATGCAATTAGATAAATGGTACCACTCTGATGGGAAAATAACAGCGTGCTGTGTGCCTTGGCATATAGTCATGATGGTCACATGGAAAATGTTTTAGAACAAGGCTGGCTCCCTCGGCTAAGAAACGGAGATGAGCAACGCCCCTAAGAGTCAGAAATGACTGGACAGGAGAAACCTTTATCTTTACCAAAGAGAGGTCTATGAGAGAGAAAATAGAATAGCAATGAACAACTACTATTACTCTTTATGAGGATAGAATACGTTAAATAAATATATATCTAGTTTAAGAAAAAGTATGGCCTTTTTTGTCCTTTAACCCAATGGTACCCAACCTTTCTGGCTCTGCAGACGTGGTGACTGCATAGCTGCAGTGGGTGGGAGAGAAGGGGCGGTTTTGAATGCATGCACTGCTTGCGCAAATGCAGCTTTGTGCTCTTGTGTGCTTGCCTGCCACTTGTGTGGCCCGGTTCCCAATAGGCTGCGGCTTGGTACTGGGCTGCAGACAGGGAGTTTGAGACTCCTGCTATAACTCATTTGCTAGCAAAATGAAAGTAATATTGCCGTTGAAGAATATTACATTGCAGTGTAATGCTTAGGATGTTAAACTAAGTCTGGGAAGATCCAGTTCCTATTTAAACTCAACCATGATAATGCACTGTACACTTTTGCAGGTAACTATTCTATTTTATAATGTTTTATGTGATAAAATTAGAGAAGAAATAGATGGAATAAATACATGAGTCTAGTAAATGAATTTATTTTAGTTCAGAGTATGAACTAACTATTATGCCATTTGATACTATACTCTATACTTTTTGTCCCCTAAAATGTTGCTATATTTGTAGTGGTATGTGGGAATGACCTTGGGAAACATACTGCCAATGGAACAGTCAGGAAGATACAGCATAGTTCACAGCTGGATAGTGTGTAGGGAAAAAGACTCAGAAGAGACCCTCCCTAATTTCCAGGTTATAAAGGAGACTGGGGCAGAATTGTATTTTCAGATTCTGCTAATGTTGTGTTAATTCTAATGAAGTAGAATGAATTATTTGGTTGTATTTCCTATCTGGTTCACCTAGAAAGGGGAACAATATCTATCCTATCTCAGGCATGAGTGACTGAGCGGAAAGCCTCCCCTATTCAGGAAAGGATATGATTGGTGCAAAACACCAAGTTGAGCAAAGGCTTTACAGCCATGTCTACTGCCTAGTCTTTATGGAGTTTTCCATGTTTCAGCATAATAGAATGTCACTGAAACTGGGAACTTAAAATTGCCTCATTGCTCTGATATTTTTCAACCAAGGATCACAAAATTTATGGAGTTGTAGCCTATTCTACATTGCTAGATACCAGCAACTTAGTAGAAAAAATGGCTAAGAAGAATGTTAGGACAGACAGGCAGAAGACTACCCACATCCATATACACTGACTTAGAGGTCAAAAGATATGATGAAAACTCCTTAATTTCACAACATGTGGACTGACTTAACTATAATTTCAACTGGAAATCTGTGAGCATCCTAGACTCCAAGTCCAAAAATGCTAGAGAATTCCTGGAAGCCTGTAATCAGACAGATTGGCCATCAACAGGCACATAGAGATATACAATAACTACATAGAGAATAAAAGAGAATAAAAAAGCCAGCAAGGTAATCCAAAGACAAAGACCTCCTCACCAGCAATCAACATACAGATGAGCAGTGATTAACATCACACCAACCATCAAGAAATAAGCAATACCCTAAACAAGGAACAACCACCTCAGACAAACAAGCTAACAGTAAACAACAACCTAATCAAGAAACCACCAAGACCACTTCCACCAACTTTGACAGGGCAAGTCATTAGAATATTAAATGAGAGCAAACCCCACTCCATCTAGCACTGATGAAATTACCTAGTTTGGTAATGAAACATCCACAAGAAAACCACCTAGGATGTTCATTCCTGAGCTAGAAATATTCTCATCTATTCCTACTCTGTTTACTGTTTTCTAAGCAGCTGCCAGTCCATGTGAGCCCATCCTTCTTTCTGATTTCATGGCAAAATTCTAATTATCACTTGGTTATTCTTTCAAGAAAAAAAAGAGTGCAATGCATTTTTATACCAGGGTGTATGAACCTCAAGTTTTTGTTCTTAAGCCAGTCACTGAGAAAGAAAAGTTTGAATTTTGTGAGAAAGAAAGTTTAATTGTCTTTATTTAAAGAATATCATAAACTGAAAATACTTGAATTATAGAATGTTTTCCATTAATGCGGAATTGAAGGTTAACCTATTAATTCATACCAGTAACCATAGTAAGAGCCACAAAAGTGCCATTTTTCTGAATAGTGGAGTCCTGATGGCACAGTGGTTAGAATGCAGTAGTGCAGGCAAACTGCCCACAGCCTGGAGTTCAATCCTGACAGGACTAAAAGTTAACTCACCCTTCCATCCTTCCGAGGTCGATAAAATGAGTACTCAGACAGTTGGAGACAATATGCTGACATTGTAAACCACCCAGCAAGTGCTGTAAAGCACTATATAAATCTGAGTGCTATTGCTATAGCAGTTGTCTGAGAACGGAAGCATAATTCAACTAAGGCAATAGTGTTCTGTTAACGGGTTTTTCACAGACGAAGCTACCTAATGTAACTTGAATATAGATGTTTAGGAAAAAAGGAGAAAAAAATCATTAAGTAGTGCAAAGCTATGGAAAAACATCTGGTTACAGTATTCCATGATTGATACAATTGGTTTACTGGTCAACTGAACTAGACAATTTCTGGCTAACTGAATCACCAGTTTAAGAAATCTTGCTTGTTCCTTTGTAGATTGTCTCTGATATCAAATGCTGAAATTAAGCAAGTTCTTGCCATTACTGAAAACAGAATAATTGGTGGTTCTATAAGGCATTTCCTAGGATGCATGTCAGTGATCTGTGGGTTTGCTTAGCTTATTGTATATATTAAGGTTTTTAATTCACAAATTGATGCACTGCAAATTTATACATCTTTGATCCCTTCTAATCAATTTCTTAAGACAGCTAGTCTTTGACCATAGTTAGTCTAATATAATTACTAGGAAACTGGAAATCAAATATGACTTCTTGCTTTTACTGCTCCCTGTATTATTTGTTCAAGTAGAGTTATAAGGGCTTTAATGTAAACTTAGAGGTTGATTCGACAACCAGGAATTGCTGCAGTGCAGTGGCATTTTAGTTGTGACCTCCTTTGCTGGTTATATCTCAATATACTCTTTCCAGGGCTATAAGCTGTCTTGTCTATCCCAGCAAATCACTGCTATTCTTGCTAATCAGTTCAAATCTTCGCATTGCTCAGGTTGCACGCAAAAATATAATGGAAACAAAGGCTATTGTTCTTTATATATTACATTAGCAAACTAGGCAAGTTAAAATACATTTGGTTAATCAAACTCAAACCTTCCAATATAGGTGTTTTATTACTTTATTATTGGTAGAAGATGTTTGATATAAAAAAATGGTTTGATTTTATTATTTCCTATGTAAGACAATGGCTTGGCAAATTTTATAAACATCCTGTATGAGTAAATAGGTTAAGGGGACTACATAGTATTTAGACTAAAATGCAGTATTGTTAAGGAAAGAATGAAAAACTGAAAAGAACATGAACAAAATCCAGTAAAGCATAAAAAATAAATAAATCCAGATAATGCCCATATAACAAGCTTATTTGTAGAAAAACTGGCATTTTCCTGGTATTTTATCTGTAAATTTATGACAATATTTGTAATCATAAGAAGTTTCAATAATAAACATTTAGAGCATTTAACACATTTTTTAATGTAGTAGAGGCTCTTTTTAAAAAAGAATCTTTGTGAAAGATTAGCTCAGACTGATAAGTCAACGTCAAAAAAATAGTGTTTAATCCTTTTCATTTTATCATATGTGAGAAGGCGAAATGAGAAGCCAACAATAAAATATAATTTGTAAAACAAAGTATTTTAAAAAGTATGTTTAATAAAAGATGGAAACTGAATCTTTCTTGAAATGGAGTTCCAAAAATATAGACCATTTATTTCTATGGCCTTTCTAAGCATATTTTGGGGGATTTTGTTTGCCATACTTCAAAAATAGTCCAGAAATGAACGAGTTAGCATCCCTCTTATTTAAAGAGCCACTCTTTTTCAGGCTACAGTGAAACCTGAGAAAATAAGTCAAATGTATTAAAGAGTCAGATGTAAGCATGCGTATTTCCAGTAAGAACGGCAAGACATCTAAAGATCACACACATTTGTCTCAAAAACAGAGGCAGGCTTATCTGGGATAAGATTATTTTTTAATTCTACTTTTACGTAATAACTATGTCAAAGCTCATCAGGAGACTTTTCAGTAGTACCTTCAAACAAGTTGGAAACACAAGTATCTCTAAAGAATAGTAGTACATGTATTTTATATAAAACTCCTAGCCACAATGTTTGTATGACATACTTAGCGATAGTTAACCCAATACATTTAATCCCATTTTCTGGGTTCATAATATATTATGAGCTGCAAATTAGCTACATTGATTGGGCTTGTGCTACAGGATAAGCTAAAATTTAGTAGGCTAGTTTGTATTGACTATCATTGTAGTCTACATTGGAATAATCCCCCATTACGTAAGTAAGGCATGTATCACTATAGCCAGATCTGTATGTTCTAAGAATAACATAGTCGCTGCTATTTTCAGTTGAGTTAAAAGCTAATCTGGCAGTAAGCAATAAAAGAAATCAAAATGAATACTAGGTCAAAAAGTCCTATATCATTAGATTGTGTACTCAGACACACTGAATTTTGTTTAATTGTGTAGATTCACAGAACATATTCAGCCACAAACTCAGCCACAAACTAATCAACCACATTTAGTTTAGCATGTTGTACAGAGCCATTCCAAGTGAATCCCCATATTGATAGGATCAGTGGGCTGTATGAATCAGGAAAATTGGAATAACTGAAGAAGTCATAGTTAACTATGGACGAACGTTCATAACCACAGTTTGGGCCCCAAAGCATTTCAAATCATTGTTGGAATTGACAAGGTTTTTGTGACCCTGCAACATGGTAATATTTTCAGTATTCATGCAGCTTCTTCTAGCTGGGATATATCCTTGTGAGAGGTCCAGCAGCCAGAATATGTAAATTATTTAGCCATGACAAAATCAGATTGCCTAGGCTGCACCACAAGGAGGCTGGTCTCCATTGCACTCCGAATGATAATCATATATAAATCTGTTCAGGTATGCTTCCAAGGTTTGATCATATTTTGCAAAGTGGATTCATATCCATAGCAATCCAGCATGTTAGAACTCTTGTACCTTAGAAGGCTATAAACAAACTCTTTTCTGCAAATTTGCTCCAAGCCTCACTTCCTAATATCAGCAGGAATCAAAAATTACATCTCATTATGTCATTATTGTATGCTTGAGGGTGAAAAACTCCTTTTAACTATAAAAATTCTTTTCCTTTTTATAACTTTCCATAACTGGTGTATTATGTGTCAGAAAGAGTGAAGCTTTCATTGTATATATATTGTAACTGTCCTGAACTGGGTATCCTCTAAATATGTGGGTTTCAATTCCTATAATTCTAGCCTGGGAAATTTAGGAGCTTACTACATATTTTTAAAATTCCTAGATTGGGAAAGGCTATTACATTACATATTTAATATCAGGAAGATAACTCATGGTTGATGCTCATGTACCAACACCATATTGCTCTTGCTTATTTCAGTTAGCCTGCAGTCAGCTCCTTATTTTATGTTTCCTTGGAAGAATTCTGATGGTACATTAGTTTACACTGTATTGGAAGAGTTTGTGACTCAGTGTATTCGAACCCAGTTTCCGGTTTAATTAATGATGTATTATATTGTATAAACCCAGGATGTTGGATGTATACAGGTAGTCCTTGACTTATGAGCAATTGAAAAGACCAGACTTATTTTTAAATCATTTTGTGGTGGTCATTAATAACATGGTTATTAAGCAAATCCATCTTCCCAAAAGGACATTTTTTGCTGGAAATCAGCAAAACAATGGAAACCAGCAAAAATGTCACAAATTGCAGTCACACAAACACAGGGCATTGCAAAAGGTTGTAAATGTGAATCTAAATCATCAGTCATAAATCAAGGACTACTTATAAGCAAAATTTCACCAAGCTATGTGAACATAACTACCAGATCACATTTATTATTAACATAACAAGCCACAGAATGTGTATGATTTTCTCTTCCAGATGTGTCAAGGAAGACACATTCTATGCATGCTGTTTCACACCTTTCCCTTCTCCTTTAATAGCTGTCATACTTTGGTTCTGTATTGGAATTCCAATTGTCTTGCATGTTCATATGTAATAGATATGGATGGACCATCTTCATTATTCTTTACTCTCCTACCATCCGGTAGGAGATATAGGAATATAGCCAGCCGTACCAACAGGCTGAAAAATAGCTTTTATCCGTGGGCTCTTAGGCTTTTAAATGGGACATAATCTTATGCAGGATTGACTTGGGAGGCCGGTGTGTGGTGTAGTTGGTTCACATAGTGTGGTGGGATGGAGGGTTTGTGGTCACTGTGTGTTGGGGGGAGAGAGCACAGGGGGAGGCTCAGCTAATCTCAATGTACACATGTTGTACTTTGACAATAAAGGGTTTATTATTTATTATACCTGGTAGAAAGCTAACTAGGCATATTGCCACCAACCTCTTCAGAAGAATCTTTTCACAATAATTTCTAAAAAGGCAAAAGACAGTCTCATTCCTTTAGAATCCTGATGCTGTAGGAACACGTGCTGCATTTATATTCTTTTCAAAATAAAACCGCTGGTTCATTAAGAATATTAAATCTTTACATAGTTAAGAAGACAGTTGAAAAGAAAAAGAAGGAATAAATATTTCTGAAGAAGTCAAATATGCATGCGTGCATGTGCCTACACATAGAGTTTACACAGCCTGGATCTATCCATGAACTTAAAAAAAAAATCTAGACTAACTGGCTTCACTGATCCTAGACTTGCTGTCGAGATTTTCAATATCCAACCCTGTTGTTAGTGGGGTTAGACAAGCTTTTCCCTTATCTTGCTTCCACCAGAAACAGAATCATAGGATCCCCTCTTTTAGAAGTCCACCTGATAGGAAAGACCATGCCAAATCTTTTAATGTTGGAAATTCTTGAAGTGTAACTTTCCAACATTCAGTGTACGAGATCTAATTCATTATACAGAATACACATAGAACAACGTATAGGATCAGCCTTAATTTATTGAAGGGCCTCAGCTACTCCTAGCAGTCTTAAAAACAAACATGGCTGTTCAAATTCAAATAATTTATTACAACCATAATGCCAGAAAATTGCTCTATAAATTGTTTTCCATTTACCTTAATGTTGATTCTGATGTCGTGGTCTTCAAGGATACCACAGAATACAAAAGTTATTACAGCATATCATATTTATACAAAGAAAGATGAGAATTTTCTGCAGAACTGTGTGCTTCTCTAGTCACTCTTCATGTGAATGCCCGCCTGCAGTCTTATATATTTGGTGGCTGCTTATTCTGGAAAATCATGATCCTCAATCAGTTGACAGGAAAATTCTGTATTCATTTAGACCAAATATGCTGAACAAAGTATAAAACTTGTAAGATTATTTACCAGGGAGAAAAGTCAATTTAGTTGAAATTAGGTGAAAAAGCATTTGTGGAGGGAGAGATAGATAATATGAATAAATATTGGTTCTGCCTTTATCATTTTTTTGGGAAGGAGATAGTACAGTGTTATATTCTGATTTTCCCCCCTGATAATATATTACATTTTACAGTCGCTTTGAAAATATGCTTTTTTATATCAAATACAAGTTACTGATACCAATGTTTATTGTATCATTGAAATTATCAAAGTAAAATCAGTAAAGGGGTTGCTGATTTGATTAAAACTAGTAAGAAAAAGCAGAGCACAGATATTATGCTTCCTGAAAAATGATTCCTAGTTATGTTTAGCATTTTAAAATTCAATGTTCTGTGTAATTGCGGTATTTCAGGCAAGCTGATTTACAAATAAAATGCTGAACTGTAATTTTACATGACCTTAGAACAGCATTTGTGGCACTGTAGGGAAAAAAAGCAAAATAGAATGACACAAATTTTGTTTCAGAATAAGGAAACAAAATGTGCAATGAAGCTGCTTCCTATTTGATGTCAATAGCAATATTCTTCTTTTCCAAATGTTTGCTTATATCATCCTTTATGAAAGACATTGCTTCAGTGTTTCAGATACGTGTTTCTCAGTTAGTTATTAAATTGTTTGTTTTAAATGCCCAAGATATGTTTCCTTTTGCATTACAAGGGTTAAAATGAAATAGCATCCTGTCAAAGACCTTGTTTTTAATTTTACCTCTCACACTAGCACAGATCCGGCTATGAACAGCCCAGATTAGTTCATAAACCCTTTGAAGAGATTTAAGATGTCCTTCAGCCAATTTGAAGGTTTTTGTCTTGCAAATCCAGTACAAGGGCGCCTGCAGGCATCTCGACCCTTGCTGTGCTGCTGATGCAGCTCAAGGTCACACTAACCCGCCCTGTGACATTCTACAACAACCAGGGGGGAAAAACACATGATGCAGTAGAATTACTTTAGCATTCAACCAACCAAAAACTTGCTCAATTCCTTGCTAGAAACAAATACAGGGTGTGCTTCCCCACTTCTAATTCTTTTCTTCTCTCCTCCCCCACTTGGTAGATATTGCTGTAGGAAATAATCCAGGATTTCTCTGTGTGTGATGTCAAGGTCATTTCTTAATTAGAACACATGTAAAGAACAAAGCTAAATGGCTTCAAAATAGCTTTGTAGTTGATGGAGAGGATTTAAATTATTTAAAGAGAGAGTTACCCACATATGATGGGAATGAATTCTAAAGACACTAACTAATTCACTGTAGTTACATGTGCTTTTCCAAAGAAATATCAAACCTTAATGAACAATATTCCAATTTGTATTAATGCATTATGCATATTTTCAGCAAAGTCTTCAATTTTATAACCTCCAATTTTACAAGCATATAGTGAAAATCCAAATATTATTGTATTTGCTTTTTCCAACTGATCACTCCTTAAGAATAAGGAAACATTTTGTATTATATAGTCACATTTATGTTGTATAAAATAAAAACGCATTTTTTTCTATTGTAAATAACAATATCGCATATAAGATTCTTTTATTTCAATTTTCTGAAAGTAAATCATCGGTTGCAGGTTGGGGATATTTAAATTAATAGTCTATCTACCTGAAAAGAACAGATTGTAGAATCAACAAAAATGGCTCCATATTGCTGATATTAAAATAAAGCAGGGTAATTTAGTGCATTTGTTAAATGAATAATTCCATGCGTATGTATGCCAACACAAGAAGGAGTTATTACACACTTAGAATCATGAACTTGCATTACTGTTTCTGGCTACAGATCCTCTAAAGCAGGGTGACCAATTCATGACAGGCAAGCTGCTCTACCATTTGTGCTTCTGATGTCACACTGCCAAATCTGAATATCAAAATGACTATTTTCTGTGGTATGATTTTTACTTGTTTGGAGAGGAGAATTAGCTAGCTTTAAGTGTGTAAATGGAGAACATAGATCTTCTTTGAGGTACACTGCTCTTGTTCCCTCAAATGTCCCCCCCTTCCATTGAAATAAGCTAAAATGGCCCATTTTCCCCTCTGTTTTGCCTTTTATTGAAACCTGCTAATTAGATCAAGTGGGAGAGGTGTGTGTAATAGCATAAGTGTACACAGTTTACAACTTGATAACATGTCTTTCATAGGTATCTGGTAGATACCACAATGATGTCATGTGTGTAAGGATGTTATTGACCAAATTAAACAAATCATATAGTTTATTAGTCATGTCATGTCATAATTGGCATGTAATGTGTCAATTGCACAAATTATATCCAATGATACCATGAATCACAACATTCTAATCTTCTGCCTTCTATAGATGCCCACCACACATCTTCTTTGCTTTGATTTCCTGGCCAGCACACTTAACTTACAGTTAATACAGGAATTTGGCACGATATGTGGTTCAGTGAGAGAAAAATAAAACAGAAGTTTAGAGAGTAGCAGGAGAAGTGGCTGGGAATTTCAAGAAGTGGTTCACTTTATACAGCGTTGTTATAAAAGATGTCAAAGCAAAATCTCACAAGATTAAAAAAAAACATAACAAATCAGTCCATTACCAAAATAAGAACAGACAAAAGCTGTTTTTTTTCTTTTTTTGCATTGCAAAGTCCAAAGAAATGAATTTGAATATTATTTCAGTATAAATAGGTCCTACCTTTTGTTATCAAGCAACTATTGAAATAACTTCCTTGTTTTTTATCTATCAGTTTTCTTGTATCCGGTTCAGTTTGCTAAGCCTGGCAGAAAAAGGGAGGGAGGGAAGAAAGAAAGAAGGGAAGAAGAAGAGACTTACTGCAGAATGTTTGGATCTTTTTGCCATGACAAGAGGAAAGATATTTAAAAGTTTTAGTATCCACAACAAATGCTAAACAGGTGCACTGTTTATAGATATTGCTTAGTGAAAATAGAGAATAAAATAGAAATTTACACATCAGGATTTCTGGATTTAACGAGGAAGGCAGAAAGAAAGAAAAACTGCAGTATTTTATTTGGCTTGGTGTTGGTTTTTTTTTTAATGTTGGGTAGTATTAATATGCACTTCTGGTCCTCAAAGTTTGATCACAGAAACGTAAGGGTGGAAGTGTTTTCCGGTGAGACAGGTCTATCAGGGCAACCTGGTCTATCCCAAATATGGGACCCCAAATAAGGTTGGAAGCAACTATGGAGGTCTTCTCTCCAATTCCTCTGCCAGGGCAGGGATACTCATGCCATGCCAATAAATACCTGTCTAGTCTTCTTTAAACTGCTCTGAAAGTGATAGAAGACTCATAACATCAGGAGGTAGTCTGTCTCATAGCTTAATAGCTCTCACAGTCAGGAATTCTGTTAATAAAGCTTCTAATACTCATTTTTGTCCTTTGGTGCTATTGAAATAAATTCACATCTGCTTCCTGGGACATTCCTTCATGTATTGGAAAATTGCTATTGTGTTGTAGCAGTAATGTCAAAGACCATTGTTATTTTAAGTAGTTTAGTGACATACTTTGATTTCACCTTCATATTAAGAAAAATCTAGAAGTTTAGAGTTCATTCTGAGCTAACTTGCTTTTTTAAGTCTTGTTCACTGAATAAAAGAGAAGGGGTGTGTAGTTGCAAGGCTTTTCTCACTATGAAAGTCTTAGATTTTCAATTTCCAACCCAAAATCATGTGCCACTTAAGGTCGGGTCTTGCATTATTATGACCATGGCAGTGCCACAAAATAATTGTTCAAGATTTTGATAAAAACTTTGGGGTTGTTGTTTGTGGGGAACTTCTGCACAGAACCCAGCGCTGGGTACTGTGGAATTTGGCCACCCTGGGATATCTCTGCTGTCATTATTAATGAGCTCCTCACAGTGTGTAAGAAATGTGGGTATCTGCTTGGTGTCTGGTTTTTTTGTTGTTGTTAATGCTTTTAAATCTGTTTGCTTGAGTTAATTATAAAGCTTAAAATATTTTTATTAACTGGTGTGATCATTATCTCTAGATCCAAAATAACCATTTGTCTATGCACTTGATCACTGCTCTAACACCTGGCAAAACACTTACCTCCCCCTTAACCTTCTCTTCTTAAGGATAAAGAAGATAAAGATAGTGAGGGAAAATATTATTTGATCCCCTGCTGATTTTGTATGTTTGCCTACTGACAAAGAAATGATCAGTCTATCAATTTAATGGTAGGTTTATTTTAACAATGAGAGACAGAATAACAACAACAAAAATCCAGAAAAGCGCATTTCAAAAAAGTTATAAATTGATTTGCATTTTAATGAGTGAAGTAAGTATTTGACCCCTTTGCAAAACATGACTTAGTACTTGGTGGCAAAACCCTTGTTGGCAATCACAGAGGTCAGATGTTTCTTGTAGTTGGCCACCAGGTTTGCACACATCTCAGTAGGGATTTTGTCCCACTCCTCTTTGCAGATCTTCTCCAAGTCACTAAGTTTTCAAGGCTCACGTTTGGCAGCTCGAACCTTCAGCTCTCTCCACAGATTTTCAATGGGATTAAGGTCTGGAGACTGATTAGGCCACTCCAGGATCTTAATGTGCTTCTTCTTGAGCCACTCCTTAGTTGCCTTGGCAATGTGTTTTGGGTCATTGCCTTGCTGAAATACCCATCCATGACCCATTTACAATGCTCTGGCTGACGGAAGGAGGTTCTTACCCAAGATTTAATAGTACATGGCCACATCCATCGTCCCTTTGATGTGGTGAAGTTGTCTTGTCTTGTCCCCTTACAAGAAAAACTGCTAAGCATAATGTTTCCATCTCCATGTTTAATGGTGGGGATGGTGTTCTTAGGGTCACAGGCAGCATTCCTCCTCCTCCAAACATGGCAAGTTGAGTTGATGCCAAAGAGCTCGAATTTGATCTCATCTGACCACAACACTTTCAGCTAGTTCTCCTGTGAATCATTCAGATGGTGATTGGCAAACTTCAGACGGGCCTGTACGTGTGCTTTCTTGAGCAAGGGGACCTTGTGGGCACTGCAGGATTTCAGTCCTTCTCAGCATAGTGTGTTTTCTTGGTGACTATGGTTCCAGCTGTCTTGAGAACATTGACAAGATCCTTCTGTGTAGTTCTGGGCTGATTTTTTGCCATTCTCACGATCATTGAAACTCCACGAGGAGAATGGTGCTGGAGGAGATCAAGTTATAACACTTTTGGATGATCCCAGAGAACAGAGGGTGACGCGTGCTGCTTTAAAACGATCAAAAAAGATAAAAGAACAAGATCAGCAGAAGTCTATGGAACTTTCACAACGTACTTACAGTCAAGTAGTGGGAGGTGGGAAAAGATTTGGGTGAGGAATGTAAAATTTATACAAGTTTGAAATCTAAGAGAGAATTTTTATAAAATGTTTTATAGATGGTATTTAGATTTTAAAAAGCTAAGCATGTATCTGAATTATTAGCCTAAATGTTGGAGGTGTGGTGATAAAGATGTAATATATTTTTATATTTTCATATATGGTAGACTTGTAAAAAGGTTATGGCTTTTTGGATAAAAGTCTGATGGAATATACTAAGTTGATGTTGAATTTAATTACGGGGATAGTACTGGAAAGAGGAACTGCCGACTATAGAAGAGTGGATTTTAAAGGTTTCTGACCTGGTCGAAATGGTGAAGATTTCGGCCTATTTGAAAGATTACTCGCAGGAACGTTATATTATGGAAGGGAGAAAATGGCTTGGGTTTATTCAGAACAAGTATAGGGTTAAGAAGTTTTATATTTGAATAAGTCTTCTTTCTTTGTTTTTTTTTCTATATTAGTTTTTTTTATATATATATTTATATATATTTAATATTACTAAGGTTTGTTTTATCCTATATAAGCTAGAGAGTGATAGATTTTAGAGTTTATGGTTGTTAGTATATGGTTGTTTATGATTGTTTTTTTTATATATATACCTTGTATTTAGCTCTGGGAAGTCGGGGGGGGAGGGGGGAGAGGAAGGGGGGGAGGGAGAAGGGGGGGGAGGGGGGATTTTTTAAGGGAAAAATTGTATGTTAAAACTTTTCAATAAAAACGAAACTCCACGAGGTGAGATCTTGCATGGACCCTGAAACCAAGGGAGACTGATGGTTATTTTGTGTTTTTTCCATTTGCGAATAATCACACCAACTTTTGTCACCTTCTCACTAAGCTGCTTGGTAGTAGTCTTGTAGCCCAATTCCAGCCTTGTGTAGGTCTACAATCTTATCCCTGACATCCTTGGACAGTTCTTTGGTCTTGGCCATGGTGGAGAGTTTGGAATCTGATTGATTGATTGCTTCTGTGGACAGGTGTCTTTTATACAGGTAACAAGCTGAGATTACGAGCACTCCCTTTAAGAGAGTGCTCCTAATCTCAGCTTTACCTGTATAAAAGACACCTGGGAGTCAGAAATCTTGCTGATTGATAGGGCATCAAATATTTATTTCACTCATTAACATGCAAATCAATTTATAACTTTTTTGAAATGTGTTTTTCTGGATTTTGTTGTTGTTATTCTGTCTCTCACTGCTAAAGTAAACCTAACATTAAAATTATAGACTAATCATTTCTTTGTCAATGGGCAAACGTACAAAATCAGTAGGGGTCAAATATTTTTTTTCCTCACTGTACCAGATACCTTCGGTTACTTTGCATAGGATTTAGCCTCCAAGCTCCTTATTATATCCATCCATTCATTCAATCTTCAAGTTTCTAACCCCCTCCATCTCACCTAAGGATTCGCCTATTACTATTCTGTGCACTCTTTCTTTCCAATTCTAAATTGTCATTTTTGTATTGTGATCAGTATACTGACACAGTATTCCAGGTACAGTCTGAACAGAGCAAGAGAGTGGGGTGTGGTATTATCATTTCCTGTGATCTTGACCCCAGAATATGATGCAGCCCCAAACTGGTTTGGTGATTGAAGTACATTGCTAGTTTATGATTAATCTGTGGTCTAACAAGACATTCAGATCTTTCTCATAACTATTGCCAAACTATATACTTGATCTCAGAACCACTGAACTATATTTTTCAAAGATCCTGGAGCACTGGAGAACTACCAGAGGACTGGAAGAGAGCTGATGTAGTTCCCATCTTCAAAAAAGGGAAAAAATAGATCCAGGAAACTACCGACCTAACAGCCTGACCTCAATACCTGGGAAGATTCTGGAAAAGATAATCAAACAACAAATCATCGAACACCTTGTTGCAAACAAAGTCATCACTAAAAGCCAACATGGGTTTCTCAAAAACAGATCATGCCAGACAAATCTTACTGCATTCTTTGACCAAGTGACAAAATTAGTGGACCAGAGGAATGCTGTAGATATAATTTACTTGGACTTCAGTAAGGCATTTGATAAAGTAGATCACAACCTACTACTTGATAAGACAGAAAAATGTGGGTTAGATAGCATCACCACCAGATGGATTCGTAGCTGGCTGACAGGCCATACTCAGTGTGTGTTCCTCAATGGAACTGCATCTGTATGGAAGGAAGTGTGTAGTGGGGTGCCTAGGGCTCTGTTCTGGGCCCAGTGCTCTTCAACATCTTCATCAACGATTTGGATAAGGGGATAAATGGGGAACTCATCAAATTTGCAGACGACATCAAGCTGGCAGGAATAGCCAATACTCCAGAAGATACAGGAGGATCTGGACAGACTCGAACACTGGGTGCTATCTAACAAAATGAAATTCAATGGTGACAAAAGTAAGGTTCTACATTTAGGCAGGAAAAATCAAATGAACAAGTTGAACTTGTTACCCTACTTCCTCCCTCCTTCCATCTCAACATAGACCTATTAACAATTACACATTTCCTATAGTAACCCATCTGGTAGTAGGACCACCATCTCATCTCATATCCTATTGTTCTAGTTTATTGAAATGAAGGTTATTGTCAAGAGCGTTGACATCCATTGTTATATGGTTAGATGCATTCTAACTACTTTTAGGAGAAGGAAGATACATATCAATAGTTGTTTACCTGTTGTCTTTGGTTTAGTTCTCCTTATGTACTTACTGGTTTCTGGGAGTCACAGTTCCTCTAGTTCGAGAAATTCAGATCAATTTAACAAACAGGCATTGGTATACCACTCCTTTGACTGTAGATCTAGCTGGTCAGATTAAATTGACTAGCTCTTCTATAAAACTAATCCAGATGGGTCAAGAAAACTGTCTGCAGGTTTTTTCCTTAAAAATAAGCAGAAGTCTGACCAAGGGGTGGGCCTGATGGTGGAGAAAAAGCTCGAGCTGGCTGTCCAACTTTGCAATTCTGTAGAAAGAATTCTGCTATTGATGGAAAAATATTTAAACCTAGGTTTTCCTTCTTAAAGATTTTTGCTATTAAAACAAAAATCCAGGTAGGCCTGTATGAAAAAAATTGGAGGTAATGATGATGGTTTAGACTAATAAAGAGACTCATAAAGAAAAAAATGGGAAGAAAAGATAGTGCCAGGTACCTGAATTTGATAATCTGACTTAAAGAAAAAATGAACGAAAAAGATTTTTCTTTGCAGAAACCATGGATCAATAATTATGTACCAATTATTTGCTTAATAAAAGAACTGGAAGACGTTTTGGCTTTGGCAACATTACATTAAGTAGTTACCTTTTGCTGTATTTCCCATTGTTTTTCCAATATCCAGGAATTAGCAATGAAAATGTTAAAAGTAGAAAAATCTATCCTTAGGGCCTTTAATTTTTAAAGTTTTTAAAGTTCACTGTTGCTTCTAGAATTGCTGTACCAATAATTCATTGAAGTCATCCAGTTTTTGTCTTCAGACTCAGATTCAAACAGATAATGCCTGACAAATCTTATTGCATTCTTTGACAAAGTGACAAAATTAGTGGACCAGAGGAACACTGTGGATATAATTTACTTGGACTTCAGTAAGGCATTTAATAAAGTAGACCACCTACTTTAACATGACAAGATAGAAAAATGTGGGTTAGATAGCATCATCACCAAATGTATTCGTAACTGGCTGACCAACCTCACTCAACATGTAGCTCACAATGGAACTGCATCTATATGGAGGGAAGTATGCAGTGGGGTAGCTCAGGGCTCTGTTTTAGGCCCAGTACTCTTCAACATCTTCATCAATGATTTGGATGACAGGATAGATGGAAAACTCATCAAATTTACAGACATCAAGCTGGTAGGAATAACCAATACTCCAGTAGAAGGCTTAAGATACAGAAGGATCTTGACAGACTTGAACATTGGGCACTATCTAACAAAATGAAATTCAGTGGTGAAAAAAAGTAAGCTTCTACATTTAGGCAAGAAAACCCAAATGTACAGGTATAGTATAGGTGGTACCTTGCTCAATAATAGCAACTGTGAGAGGGATCTTGGAGTCCTAGTGGGGAATCACTTAAATATGAGCCAGCAGTGTGCTGCAGCTGCCAAAAAAAGCCAACACAGTGCTAGGCTGCATTAACAGAGGAATAGAATCAAGATCATCTGAAGTGTTAATACCACTTTATAATGCCTTGGTAAGACCACACTTGGAATACTGCATCCAGTTTTGGTCACCATGATGTAAAAAGATGTTGAGACTCTAGAAAGAGTGCAGAGAAGAGCAACAAAGATGATTTGGGCCTGGAGGCTAAAACATATAAAGAACAATTGCTAGAATTGGGTATGTCTAGTTTAATGAAGAAAAGAATTAGGGGTGACATGATAGCAGTGTTCCAATATATCAGGGATTGCCACAAAGAAGAAGAAGTCAGGCTATTGTCCAAAGTACTGAAGGCAGGACAAGAAGCAATGGATGGAAATTAATCAAGGAGAAAAGCAACCTAAAACTAAGGAGGAATTTTCTGACAGAACAATTAATCAGTGGAACAACTTGCCTCCAGAAGTTGTGAATGAGAGATTGGACAACCATTTATCTGAATAGAATACGGTTTCCTGCCTGAGCAGGGGATTGGATTAGAAGACCTCCAAGGTCCCTTCCAACTCTGTTATTCTGTTCTGTTCTGACTAATAGTTCTGTGGCATTCTGACATGTCTTATCAAGTTGTGCTATGGTACGTACATAAGAGTCTTCACCAGGGGTGTCAAACTCCCGGCCCATGGGCAGATGTGTCATGCCGAAACCGTACCCACCACATTGCCGGCAATGGAAAAAAAGTCAGAATACGTTGCGACACATCATGTGATGTTGCGGGTTTGACACCCCTGGTCTACAGTATTGCCACAGAAAGGAATTGTTTCCTTCAATCAGCATTTTTTTAATCTGGTGTCTTGACAATACTATTAAGAGTGTGTAAACATTGAATCAAATGAAAGGTTTTATTTAAAAGACCTGGGAGTAGATCAGGTAATACCAAAAAGAACTTCTAGAGACTTGCTAACATTACTGGAAGAGGAGAAGCCAAAACACACTGTTCTGTTTTTGCTTATAATTAATCATTTTGGGTCCTTTTAGAGTGGAATTAACAACTGGAAGAAGAATATTGGAAAACATGAAGAGAGACGGTCTATAGAATTGCTAAGAATTGGACAAAATTGAATGGATAGCATCATCAGCTTCAGCTTTGAAAGCACAAAGCTTCCAGGAGACAAAAAGTTTCTATTCCCCCTCCTAAATAAACCTCACAAAATAAACTGAAACCTATATCCCCCAGTAAGTCATTTTGTCATTGATTTTCAGGGGGATATTTTGAAAGGTATACATTCATAGCAAAAATCAATTGCTTAGACTTTTGTTTAGGGAGATGCATTGTGACATGCTTATGAGATTATAAATGGTCTCTCTGAGAATATATCATTGATTAGAGAAACTTTAATCCAATATAATTCTTATGTTAATTCTTAAATATGAAAAGGGGACTTTTTAACATTGTAGCCATCTGCCATCTACTTAGGAAGAAATCCTGTTCATCCTAAGAATTCTCAATTTGTTTTGGTTTGTTTATTTGCTTGCTTACTCACTTTGGCTTGCATGACCACTAAATTCCAAACAGTTTTGAGTAGCTTACATCAAGGAAGGTAAATGTTAAAACAACAGCATAATAGTATAAACTTCTGCTAACTATGCCATTCAGTGGGGATAGATCAATCAGAATAACAAAAAGTTGGAAGGGACCGTGAGGGTCTTCTGGTCCAACCCCCTGCTCAAGCAGGAAACCCTATAGCATTTCAGACAAATCATCCAATTTCTTCTTAAAAACCACCAGTGTTGGAGCATCTACAACTTCTGGAAGCAAGTCATTTCATTGATTAATTGTTCTGTCAGGAAATTTCTCCTTATTTCTAGGTTGGTTCTCCCCTTGATTAGTATACATTCATTGCTTCTTGTCCTGCTTTCAGGTGCCTTGGAAAGTAGGTTGACCTCCTCTTCTTTGTGGCAGTCCCTAAGATATGGAAAGATTGCTATCATATCGCCCCCTAGTCCTTTTCATTAAACTAGACATACCCAATTCCTCCAACCATTCTTTATATGTTCTAGCCTTCAGTCCAATCCTTACTGTTTCTAAATGCTCCCTTGAATAACCCTTCAGAAGCTCAACAAAGCAGAAAGAGTTTCACAGAAGGTGAACATTTCTGGAAAGTCGACTATGAAGTCTCTATAAATGTTTTTTGGTCAGAAAAGTGTACCCTAATAAGTCTTATCTCTTAAGTCTTTACAAGCAGATTCACTCTGGTATAGAAGATCTCAAAAGTATTTGGTTTTGTACCACATTGGGCTTTAAATGTGACAATTGGCAGTTGAATTGCAGCCAAAACTAGACCATCAGACAATGCAGCTTAGATAGCAATGGTATATCTTGGTCTTTCTAGATAGCCGCAAGTGCTGAACTAGCTGAACTTCAAGTATAACAGACACTTGTGGAGAAAATTGTAGTAGTCCAGTGACAAGATATTAGAGGTGTGAATGACCATATATAACACCTCCCAATGCTGTAATGGTCACAGTTGGCATACCAGATATAGTTGTGCAAAAACTGCCCTGGCCACAGCCTTTCCCATTAGCTTCTTTTTCATGATTGAGGGCTACAGTCCGTTCCTAATTTTTAAAAAGATGATTATAATAATTAAAAATTAAAAAGGCAACATAGTGCAAAATAATGTTTAACTTCAACATTGTATACAGATCATTTATGAACAGATAAATCTCCCATGGCAGTAATTTTCTACGCACTCACCACGTGTTCTCAAAATTTAAAATGTGCCCTCAATCCAAAAACCTAACCCAGGTATAATATTCAATTTAAAAAAACAGTTCACTTTAATATAGATATACATAATTAGTACAAAAAACTAGAATTGAAATGATTCAGTTGCAAATTTGGAAAGTTTGGTGTTTCTCCTACCCCCTTTAGTAAATTATATGTTTGGGGAAGGAATTCTATATTCTGGAAGCCTTTTTAAAAACTGCTACTCAGATGTGATAGTAAACTACCAAATATATTGTTTTCTTGCTGATTTTTAGTAGGAAATTAAGCTGTAGTGTTAATTTTAATTAGGCTTAGAACAAGAAAAATAACCTCTAAAACACCCAAGATGAGTTATATGCCAAAATTCTATCTTCATCACTCTATCATTAGAGCATTTTTATGTCTATTGCAATACTTTGCAGTAGAAAAAGTTGTAATTAAAAAAAAATGGGTATGCACAAAATGGTGCTATCCTATGCCTTCCCACAATTGCTTTTTAAAATCCTTTTTTTAAATTGTCAGACAGCATTTAGACTGTCCAAGAAGTTTAAATCATATGCTAGTTCTTCGAATTCTAACCATGATAACACGTACCTTGTTTGTTCTGCTTTGTATACAGATCGTTCCAACTTTTTTATTCAATAGAATTATAACTAATTTGCCTGTTAGTTAATGGGCATTATGTGGTTGAGTTAGAACAAAGTGCTTGATGGTTAAACTTTAAAAAATACAACTTCCTTACAATCTCTGTTTCAAGAAATTCATATAAAGAAAATGTTAGGTATGCTGAAAGGAAGAGTGTATAAATTAAAACTGATAGGCATGTGAAATCTCCTTTTTTTGCCCTTGCCTAGGGAGTATGTCCTTAATAGTATATAAGGTTTAGGCTTGCCTAATATTAAATTATAATTTATTATCCTAATTTATTGATTTGTTACTACTAATTATACTTCATTTACCTCTGTGTAGTTTCCAGTACCTAAGGGGTTGAAAGGTTGCTGTAATTGGCACTTGCAGCTGCTCTTTCTTTTGACAGGGGATAATTTTGCAGCCTATGCTTTGTGTGACAGCTGCCTAATTGGGCATTCTCGCCTTGTAGTAAGCCTGCCTTCTCCAGCCTCCCTGCTGACAAATGGTAGTGGATTATAGATGAGGGCACGTTGACCCATTTGACCTTGCTGAGGCAGTGGGGAGGGGCCTTGTGCTACTTCAGGAAAGCTTTAGGTCATTCAAAGGACAAGGTCATGAGCCAGGTGGGAAAATAAAATGATATCACATGACAATAGCCTGATGACACGGTCAGTATGTCAAGGACAAACTGATTGGTATTGATTATACTTCCCTTTATGATCTGACAGTGAAAGTACTGATATTTCAAAAGCATTTTCCCAATTTACAGGAGATGAAATGCCAATAGATGTTATTTTTCCCCCTGTTCCTTTAAATGTAGGTCACGTGTAATAAAGCTTTGCCAATAATGATTCAAATTCTCAATCTCATTACCTAGGAAATACTGCAGTTTCCGAAAAATGAGATTTAGCTGACAAATTACAAATAACCAGTTGCTGTAGAATATTTTAAGAACTCATATCCTTGTGAAAGTTTTATAAGTCACAAGGCCTTCAGTATTTTAAGAGATACATTACTCTGAAAAATGAAAATATAACATCCAACTTCTGTTTAAAACGAAAGCAAACCTGAATAGTTATAATAAAAAAGATGCTTTTGTAAAGGTGACGGATATTTTACAAATATTTGTCATCTATTTTCCGAATTTTCTGTGTCCTATGGTGTGAATGGCACCATATTTATTTAATTTTAGGGGTTTAAAAATATTCTTAACATAAGTTAACTTTGAACATTGAGATTTGTTACTTCCTCAAAGAATATTTCAACATTTTTTAAAAGGAAAAAAATAGCAAAGTAATTTCAGATGTTCACATATTTCTGGTTTTGAACCGTACTTTACTATTCATTATTAATGAAAAAGAGAATATGCATTTATTTCTAAATCCTAGATCTCAGTAGGAAGTAATTTTAGTTCCCTGAGATAAAGAGCCCAGCAGTAGTAAAGTATGATGAATTTGTTCACTCAAGTAGATTTGTATGTACAGATGTGTATTCTGACCTTGTCATGCATGTCTTTAGCTATTCCCTCTACCTAAGTCAAGCTTGGTAGAGGCTTAATTTTCTGTCCTTGTACACGTATGCTTGATTAACAGTAGAGGGGTATCTCAGCGGAAGGCGGTGTACCCTTTTCCTGGTATTGGTTGGGACCAGGCATTGGGGAGTAAAGTAGAAGGAGAAAGAAAAGAGATTTTGCATTAGTATTCTGTGAAAGCGTTACTGTCTGCAGAACAAATTGATTGCTACAGTGTACCTGTGCTTGGCACCACTGCTGTGAAAGAAAGGTATGCTTGAAATCTCTTTTATTATATTACACACTTCAGGAATATTTAATATGAAGTTCTTTCTTGGCATATGGTGAATGTTGTAAAGAAATGAAATAAATGACTAAAAAGTATAAGGGACCATAATAGGATCTATATTTGTTTACTACAGTAAAGTATATAACCAGTTCTAATGAGTAATGTTTTCCCTTGTATTTTCCATTGATATCATGACATAAATAGAATACTAACAATAATCCATATGAAACGTTCAGTTACAGAAATGTATGGTAGTATTTTGTAAGGAGGTTAGATGGGAGAAATTACTTTTTTTTTTTTACAAAGTAATAATCTTAACATTCAGTGTTGGAAAATGTTTTAGAATGTTCACATAGTTTTGGTAGATCAAATTATTTCCCCTTTCACTGCTATTACTTAAATTTCAAGAATAAAATTAATAGAAGCGACAGTATATATTGCATTCTTTAATATGCCAAAGGTTTGTTTTTTGAAAATAACATAAAATATAAATGCCAAGATTTAAATTTAACTTTCAGTTGCTATAACATTTTTGAGTAAACCAAAATAATTTTTCATTAGAACAACCTGTATAAATGAATGTGTTTAGTTGCTCATTTCAATTATGCAAGTTTTATTTCCATTTCACTTTTCTCTGTGTAACTGATGCTAGTTTAGTTTATGGTAGAAAGTATGTAGGACTCTGTTAATATAGATCCAAGCTTTTTAATGTATGATATTTTGTTTCAGACATAGTTGATAATTTTTTGGAATTCTACTTTTAAATACATTAAAACACACCTTCTGATTTTTAGTGTAAAAAATAGATCCAATTAAGTTGCAGAAGGAGTGGTCAGCTTATGTGATGTATCTTAATGTTAGAGAGAATTAAAACTTGAAACCAGGGCCTTTCCTTATGGGACTGATGGACAAACAGTTGGGGAAAAAAGTTACGAACTTTGTTATTGTCTATGATAACTACAGCAAGATTATTGTATGCATGATGATGGAAAGATTCATAGAAGAATGGTTGGCGAAAATGATGGAATTGGGTGAGATGGCAAAACTGACTTCTTTGATCGTAAAAAAAAGACAATATCTACATTTATTGCTGTCTGGAAACCCCGTATAGATTTTTTGAGTGACACAGAAAAAATGAACTTATGATTTATGGTTTTGATGATTAGAAAAAGTGGAAATAAAAAGAGAGCTATTTTGTAACTATAGAGTAAAAGATAAACATATTTACAAGAAAATCAGAAACTACTTCTTTGTATCTTTTTTCTTTCTTTCTCTTTTGTTCTTACTCTATATTAGTTTCTATTAATTTTTCATTTTCTTTTAAAAGTATCTTTAATAAACTTATTTTAAAACAAATAACCCAAAGAAACAGCTTTCAATGTTGTTGTTATTACCGTATTTTCCGGCGTATAAGATGACTTTTTAACCCATGAAAATCATCTCAAAAGTTGGGGGGTCGTCTTATACGCCCAGTCGTCTTATACGCTGGAAAATACGGTATTTTAATTACTGATGTGTTAAAACTGTTGCAGACTTATTCTTTACTTGGCAATCCAAAAGATAAAACCATTTTGTTGTATGAACCTCCTTCCAGATAAATATCTATAAACTGCACCTTCAGTTTGACAGAAGTGTATTGTAAAACTGATATGCATATTTAAACAGCTTGATTTAAAATGAATCTTGAAACACATTATCAAATATTGAAACTCTGAGCAAATAATTGCAGTACTTCAGTCTATAATAACACTTTAGTCAATCCAATTAATATTTACAGATACTCAATCTTTTTTGTAATAAGGGTATCTTTGAATTTATATTAAAGTGTGTTTGATTATGACCATAGGAATAATTGAGACCTGCTGAGCATAAAAATGTATTGATGTCAAAAAGAGATCTATGAAGTTCTCTAGTAATACGTTCTTTTATAACAACTATAATTAAGCTTCAAAGTTAAACTTTTAGAGATTTATATATTCTATGTGCTCTTAATGTATTTCTCTTATGTATTTCTCTTATAAATTAAAAGCAATGTAAACAATAAAAAAACAGTCATTGTTAAAAAAAGGTTAGTCTAATGAAAATTAAATCAACAGCAAAATCTTATCCACATTAAAAAAGCTTGATGATATTTCCACATACTTCTTTTTAACCTCTTAAGATGAAGGTTGTCGTGCTCTAAATTATCATTTTAGTCTATTTGCTTATTGTGTGATAATAATTGCACACAATTTTGTGAACCAATTTTTTGATAGTTATCAACAAGATACAGTAGTTTAAACCTAGGTAACTTTTTATAAAATATAAAGATATACATTTGAATAATATAAGTAAACCAGAAAAATACACATTAACCCACTTACCTTCAAAATATTTTCCGTGTTGCTTATCAGTGCCAATCCATGTTAACATCACACATCAGAATCAATAATTATCTATTGATGATTTTGGATATGCATGCTCAGTTGCACTTCATGATTTTTAATGAAATAATATAAACATCATCTGAAAATATTCTGGATCAAAATAGGAAATGTATATATTACTCTCAAAGATATACAAGAAAGAGTTAATATTTAGAAAAGGCAAACAGTGGCATTTAATATCAGTTTGCCCTTGAATATTATCTTTATCATCAAGCATCCTGAATATATTCATTTAATTTTAGATGCCAAACATATGTTCTACTAATGACTTACATCCTTTCACAAAGTTCATATGCCTAGAATCAGGCTAGTACAGAGGTGTCAAACTGCCGGCCCATGGGCCGGATGCATCATCCGGAATCCACTCCCACCCCATTGCCGGCAATGGCAAAACCGTCCCAATACATTGCGCGACGTCACGTGAATTTGAAATGTCCGGGCTAGCACGTCACACTGAATTAATTCACCATTTTGTGAATCATTGCTTGTTATATAAAGTGTGGTTGTACTACTTTGTAGATCATGTTTTAGAAACTATTGATTAAGATCACAAAGTACATTAAGCATAATATGTAAACCCAGTTAGTCTCTAAATGACATTCAGGAGAATCCATAATTACATTTTAATAATTGAATCTTGATCTTTAGAAGCAGCAAATGCTAGTAGCAAGACCTGTAATTTCTAGGAAGAATAGTTAGTAAAGCAGATAAAGATAATCCTGACCACATATTGATCAATTAACCTTGCTTTCAAATTCTATTTGGTGCTAATCAGAAATAATACCCACTATTTATGCATTTATTAAATTTGCAACCATAGACCAAAAGAAGATTTAAGGACTAGAAAAACAGAAAACAGATAAAACAAATAGCAGTAGGATGAGAAGCAAAGAGGAAGAAAGTAAAAGAAAAATAACAGACTTCTATAGAGTTACATACAGTGAAGGGAAAAAATTCTTTGATCCCTTGCTGATTTTGTAATGTTTCCACCTCCATGTTTGATGATGGGGATGGTGTTCTTGGAATCATAGGCAGCATTTCTCCTCCTCCAAACACAGCAAGTTGAGTTGATGCCAAAGAGCTTGATTTTGATCTCATCTGACCACAGCATTTTCACCCAGTGCTCCACAAAATCATTCAGATATTCATTGGCAAATTTCAGATGGACCTGTACATGCGCTGCAGGATTTCAGTCCTTCTCGGCGTAGTGTGTTACCAATTGTTTCCTTGGTGACTATGGTCCCAGCTGCCTTGAGATCATTGACAAGATCCTCCCGTGTAGTTCTGGGCTGATTTTTTGCCATTCTCATGATCATTGAAACTCCACGAGGTGAGATCTTGCATGGAGCCTCAGACCAAGGGAGTCTGACAGTTATTTGTGTTTCTTCCATTTGTGAATAATCGCACCAACCTTTTGTCAGCTTCTCACCAAGCTGCTTGGCGATAGTCTTGTAGCCCATTCCAGCCTTGTGTAGGTCTACAATCTTGTCCCTGACATCCTTGGACAGTTCTTTGGTCTTGGCCATGGTGGAGAGTTTGGAATCTGATTGATTGCTTACTTCTGTGAACAGGTGTCTTTTATACGGGTAACAAGCTGAGATTAGGAGCACTCCCTTTAAGAGAGCACTCCTAATCTCAGCTCGTTACCTGTATAAAAGACACCTGGGAGCCAGAAATCTTGCTGATTGATAGGGTATCAAATACTTATTTCACTCATTAAAATGCAAATCAATTTATAACTTTTTTGAAATGTGTTTTTCTGGATTTTTTTGTTGTTATTCTGTCTCACTGTTAAAATAAACCTAACATTAAAATTATAGATGGATCATTTCTTTGTCAGTGGACAAATGTATAAAATCAGCAGGGGATCAAATAATTTTTTCCCTTCACTGTAAGACAGTCTTGACAATTGTACCCCAACTAGGGAGATCTAGGGTTGTCTAATTATGATTGCTGTGGAACAAAATTCTAAAATTTTCAGATAATTTCTTCTAGGATGGTCATTCAGAAAATAGTTGTGGTTTAGACCTGATTTGAATGAATGAACCTTTATTGTCAAAGTACAACCATGTATACATTGAGATTGGCTGAGCCTCCCTTCATGCCCCCACCCCCCAACTTACAGTGACACAAACCCTCCACCTTATTACACCATGTGAACTAATTGCACAACACACCGGCCTCACAAGTCAATTTTGCATAAAATTTATAAAAATTATTTCCCATTCAAAATCCTAACAGCCCATGGATAAAAGCTGTTTTTCAGCCTGTTGGTGCAGCTGGCTATACTCCTATATCTCCTACCCGATGGTAGGAGAGTAAAGAGATACCATCCAGGGTGTGAGTCATCCCTGAGAATTTTCCTCACTCTTCCAAGGCAGCGAGCCCTGGCGATGTCATCCAGTGGTGTCAGAGGACTGCCCACAATGTCTTGTGCTGTGCTCACCACCCTCTGTAATACTTTCCTATCTGCGGCTGTCAGACCAGCATACCAAACCACAATACCATACGAGAGGACACTCTCTATAGTAGACCAGTAAAAGAGGGTCATAAGCATTTGCTAGAAAAGTTGGGACAGCTTTTAGATACCAGTACTTTATTGATTAGCCCATGGGCTATATCAAGGTGCAGAGTTCCAAACACACATTATTACTAAAATGCGATAACAACCATTTAAAATGGAATTGTTTAAAATACAATTTAAAATAAAACAGGAATAAAATACAATTTAAAATGAAATTGGAATAAAATACAGTAATTTAATATGTAGATAAATAAAATATGATAAAATTATATTTCACTATCACCCCTACAGTCTACCCCAATCAGTCTCATATATGCCGATCTTAAGCAAACCATTTTGCTCAGGTACTGTGCTGTATTAAGTGTAATTTTCAAATTCTGCTTGCACTTGAGGTGGGTTATTTTGATATGGGGATCCCCATGGGTCATTTCTTTAGTGTATAGGCCAAGGTGCCTGTCTCTCACCCTCTTATACAGGCAGCAATCATAAGATGTGAGCCAGGTCCTCTACCTCTGCCACTCTGCAGACCCAGAGTCGTCGTACTTATGTTTCTGATAATCCTGGTAGCTTAGCATGTCTTGCATTCCTAGTCTATGATTCTAAGTAAATTAAATTACTCAGAATTACAAGAAGTAGCAAAAAGCTGATTGATTAATATGAGGTCCATTTAACACTTACCGTACTTAAATTATTCAGTATATAAATAAGCTGCCCTATTACTTTCAAAATGAGTAATATACAGTGGTATCGTAATATATATATTAAATTTACAAAAGCTGGTTTGCATTAGGAATTATAATGTTGAATGAAAATTCTGTGATTTGTAGCAGAAGTGCTTGGTGTCTACAAATATCTTATTTTGTATATCCTACACGTACACAGAGAAAGAGAGATTTGCTATTTTGGACCCACTAAATTACATTTAATGTACTTTGTTTTACATAAACCTTACTACCATTATGCCAAGCAGTTCTATACCTTGTAATTTACAGGTGAAACTCGAAAAATTAGAATATCGTGCAAAAGTTCATTTATTTCAGTAATGCAACTTAAAAGGGGAAACTAATATATGAGATAGACTCATTACATGCAAAGCAAGATAGTTCAAGCCGTGATTTGTCATAATTGTGATGATTATGGTGTACAGGTCATGAAAACCCCAAATCCACAATCTCAGAAAATTAGAATATTGTGAAAAGGTGCAATATTCTAGGCTCAAAGTGTCCCACTCTAATCAGCTAAAGGGTTCCTGAGCCTTTAAATGGTCTCTCAGTCTGGTTCAGTAGGAATCACAATCGTGGGGAAGACTGCTGACCTGACAGTTGTGCAGAAAACCATCACTGACACCATCCATAAGGAGGGAAAGCCTCAAAAGGTAATTGCAAAAGACGTTGGATGTTCCCAAAGTGCTGTATCAAAGCACATTAATAAAAAGTTATGTGGAAGGGAAAAGTGTGGAAGAAAAAGGTGCACAAGCAGCAGGGATGACCGCAGCCTGGAGAGGATTGTCAGGAAAAGGCCATTCAAAAGTGTTGGGAACTTTCACAAGGAGTGGACTGAGGCTGGAGTCAGTGCATCAAGAGCCACCACACAGAGATGGATCCTGGACATGGGCTTCAAATGTCGTATTCCTCTAGTCAAGCCGCTCCTGAACAACGAACGTCAGAAGCGTTTTACCTGGGCTAAAGAAAAACAGACCTGGTCTGTTGCTCAGTGGTCCAAAGTCCTCTTTTCTGATGAGATCAACTTTTGCATCTCATTTGGAAACCAAGGACCCAGAGTCTGGAGGAAGAATGAAGAGGCACACACTGCAAGATGCTTGAAGTCCAGTGTGAAGTTTCCACAGTCTGTGTTGAGTTGGGGAGCCATGTCATCTGCTGGTGTTGGTCCACTGTGCTTCATTAAGTCCAGGGTCAATGCAGCCATCTACCAGGAGATTTTGGAGCACTTCATGCTTCCTTCCGCAGACGAGCTTTATGGGGATGCTGACTTCATTTTCCAGCAGGACTTGGCACCTGCCCACACTGCCAAAAGCACCAAAACCTGGTTCAATGATTACTGTGCTTGATTGGCCAGCAAACTCACCTGACCTGAACCCCATAGAGAATCTATGGGGCATTGCCAAGAGAACAATGAGAGACATGAGACCGAACAATGCAGAAGAGCTATTGAAGCATCCTGGTCTTCCATAACACCTCAGCAGTGCCACAGGCTGATAGCTTCCATGCCACGCCGTATTGAGGCAGTAATTGCTGCAAAAGGGGCCCAAACCAAGTACTGAGTACATATGCATGCTTATACTTTTCAGAGGTCCGATATTGTTCTATGTACACTCCTTGTTTAATTGATTGCATGTAATATTCTAATTTTCTGAGATTGTGGATTTGGGGTTTTCATGAGCTGTAAGCCCATAATCATCACAATTATGACAAATCACGGCTTGAACTATTGCTTTGCATGTAATGAGTCTATCTCATATTTTAGTTTCCCCTTTTAAGTTGCATTACTGAAATAAATGAACTTTTGCACGATATTCTAATTTTTCGAGTTTCACCTGTATAAATTATTATTATTTATTAAATGTATATGCTGCCCATCTCACTATCAAAGTGACCCTAAAAATTATAAATAAGCAACACCATTTTAATGAAATTGACATTTTTTGTTGTGAAAATACATTTAACAGTAGGTTCCAAATAAATTTGATTTCAATAACTATTTTTTTTAAATCACACAAATAAAAAAGATTGCTGAAGTGCTCTTAGAAATTATTTCCAATTCTTTAATAATAGCTTTGTTGTAGCCCTATCTGAACCTTAAGTATTCTTGATCTATAGCACTCAAAACCTGGTTGGAGATACAGTTATGATCAATGTGTCACCCTTTCTGCTTCAAAGGTGACATTTGCTGTTGTTTGCTACATGTTGAATTTTCACTTTCATGCAATTAGTTGGCAAAGCTTGTTCTTGAGCCACTAAAAGAAAACCTTCAGGTTCTTTCTTTTACACCTCTTCTTAATCAACTCCATGTAGGTTTTTTTATCAGATTTTCCTTTTGTATCTTTCAAATATTGACCATGCATTGTCACCTTCTCCCAATTAACAAATCAGTTTTCAATTGTTTCTTTTCTACATTCAGCCTTCACATTTTTTCCCAAGAGCTTCCCTTGATTGACTTCCTATAGCAAGAGTTCTTAGCTTTTCTTATTGTAGTTATTCACACAATGCTTTTCTTCCACCAGTTTGTTTCACCTGTAGAAATCCCTTTCAGCTCTTGATAAATAGCTGCCAAGCCGATCAATATTAATTTTGGGGATTTGTGGAAGTAGTGGAGAATCTGAACCTTCCACCAGCTTTTTTGGAAAATACTTTATACTTCAGGCCAATTATGTCAAAGAAGTGATTAAAGACTATTTTACTGAGAAGAAAGCAAAGGAACTATCTTAACCCCGACTTTAGAAGATCACATCATTACTACAACAAATATTAAGGAGTAAGAGAACCTGGCTGTGGAATTAAGCTATTTGCAAGGTTATTTTGCAAATGACCATCAAAGGAAAGAAGCAACTAAGAAATAGCCCATATAGTACTCAACAGTATAAAAGAAAGCTGCTTAATTCTGCTACCTTGAGAAAGGAAGATTCTGCTTCCTCCCCAAAAGCATTGAGGAAAGACAAGGTTCCCTCTTGGTTGCCCAGCAAGTTTCCTTATAGCGCTACTTCCCATACAACACTTGATAATCGTGCTGTAGACACTATTCTACAGGCACTAGGAGAACTCTGCCTATTCATAAGTTCTATAGTTCTAGTTATTTTTACTTCTCTAGCTTATGCAAGGGACGTGATGGCTCAGTGGGTTAGGACGCTGAGCTTGTTGATCAGAAGGTCAGCAGTTTGGCGGGTCGAATCCCAAGTGCCGCGTAACAGAGTGAGCGCCTGTTACTCGTCCCAGCTTCTGCCAACCTAGCAGTTCGAAAGCACGTAAAAATGCAACTAGAAAAATAGGGACCACTACGGTGGGAAGGTAACAGCGTTCCGTGCGCCTTTGGCATCTAGTCATGCCGGCCACATGACCATGGAGACGTCCTCGGACAAGCGCTTTTAGGCCATCTTAATCAATCTTCTAGAAACCCATTATTATCAGAATTTAACAAACCTGCTAATCACTTAACGTTCAGAAGCAGCTTATAGATGATCCAGAACAGAGAACCATGCATCTCAAGGGATGGTCTAGAAAGAGGGACACAGGTTACTGTACACCAAATAGAATATAGCAATATCAGAAAGGTCGCTAACAAAGCCAGAATTTCCCCCCCTCCTTGGCTTATACACAGGCTACCTTTCAGAGCCATATAGAGGACTGACATGAGGGGCACGAGAACAAAGTCACTTTAATTAATTGGAATGTGGCTGGCTAGTCACCCAGATGCAGAGATATTACCTTAATAAGCTTCATAACTACATTTGACATCATCTTGCTGCAAGAAACCCGGATTCCAACAGCCCTGACATTAAATGGATACACAGCTTAATCTCTAAACGCTGTAGCAGGGGAAGGTAGAGACAGACTTAAAGGGAGTCTAGGTATATTGTTAACCACCAAATAGACCTTTATATATTGATCTGGAAGAAATGCCTATTTGGTAACTATCAAAACCCAGGGAGATTATGGACCTATTTTCTCATCTCAAATCAGGAAACGCACCAGGTGCAGATGCTATTACACCTGAGCTAATTTAAAATAATGCATATGGTGGGCTCCTATGCTGGCATCACTTTTTACATTGATAAATCTGTCACCACTATATATCACCAATATTGTTTATTATCTATATTGACAGTGTAAGCAAAGAAGCCAACCCCAAGAATGGAAATAATAACAAACTACTCTTGGCAGATGATCAAGCATTGATAGCAAGTAGAACTAAGAAACCATAACAACATCTTATGGCCACGAACCAAGAATGCCAGATAAATAATATAAGAATCAATAAAGAGAAAACAGAAGTAATGGCAATCAGAGGAAAAAAGCATACCCTAAACTCTAAACACAGTAATGGAAGGAACAAGTATAAAGCAGGTATCAAAGTTCAAATATCTAGGAACAACATTCACCAAAGATGGACAACTGGATGAAGAGATTAACATACAATGCAGTAAGGCAAACCAAGTATTAGGACAGCTTGCTCCACTCCCACAACATAAGGCAATACCAATCTGTGCAAAGAAGCATCTCATACAAAGCATATTCATCCCCATCCTATGTTACCTGTGCCAAACATGGACACTCAGAACAAAACATAAAAGTTAGAAACCACGGAAATGAGATGTTTGAGGAAAGCTTCTGGAGTGATCAGAAGAAATAAAATCAGAAATAAGACCATAAGAAAAAGAATTGGCATAGAACCAATCTTTAATTACATACAAAGACAGTAAATAAAGTGATTTGCTCACCTGGAGAGGAGGATGTGGGATTCCATGCTGTACAAGGCATATACAAAAGGAGGAGAAATTCAAAGAACACGAGGCAGACCCAGAAGAAGATGGAGAGACAACATCAAAGACATTATACAACATCAATTAACAATGGTTGATGCCTCCAGAAGAGCCAGGTAAAAGAGGAAGTAAAGAAGATGTAGAAGAAGATAAATCTGTCCCTATACTTAAAGGCAATAAGACTGATCCTGCCGACTATCATCCTATAAGTATCATTATTATAAGCTAACTTTATGCAAGACATCTTCAGTGGAAGCAGACTGGATGGAACAGGAAATATTATTGATGAAGGAACAAGCTGGTTTCAGGGAAGGCCGCTCAACAAATGACTAATGTGTTATAGTTCATCATCTTATTGCAAAATACATCTTTCAGACTAGTATTTCACTCTACGCAGCCTTTGTTGATGTTAAGGCAGCATTTGACTCCATATCTCGAATCAAGCTAATATCCCTATTGATTGCCAACTACTGCTGTATAATGCCACCAGTTTATCACCAACTACTACTTATTTGTGCGTTGCAGAAATGAACAGAGCTCAGAGTAAATTTACCTCTCAAGGACATCTGACAGCCCCTATTCCAACTACTAAGGGCATAAAAAAAGGCTGCATAGTGGCACTTTTAAAATTTATTTTTTATATAAATGATGTGATAAAATAGCTGGCGAGATTGAATTTTCATTCACGCAAACTAGCAAAGAGAGATATTACTATGCTGCTATAGGCAGATGATGCAGTAATTCTTTAAAGGATTCAAGAGAGCTCTGAACACTTTGTACACTGTTGTAAAGAGAACCAGTTGGAAATCAAGCACTCTAAAGCTAAAATAATGGCATTTGCAAATTGCCCTAAAAAGCATACCTGGATTATTAACCACCATTCCATCAAACCGGTGCACTGATTTCGATATCTGGGAGTAATTTTTCAGGCGAATGGACATAAAAGCGCTCATGTCAACTGTTCTTCACAAAATACACATAGGAGTGCAACAGCTATTTTGAGATTTTATTATACTAGTGGAGGTCAATACATACCTGCAGCCATCAAGCTTTTGAAGCTAAGTCTGTAGCCCAGTTGCTATATGGTGCATAACTTGGTCCATCTTCCAATCTCGCACCATTAGAACTTGTCCAGTCCAAATTCTTTAGAGCAATTTTTCAAGTTTCAGATTGCATCTCTAATTCCTCATTATGCATGGTGGCTGGAATGGTGAGAGTGGAGACCAGAATTTGGCAAGCTGTGCTATTCATATAATAGGACTGGTTAGGTATTAATTGCTCAATGTTTCCGCCATTTAACTTGATTTTAAAATTTTATGAACTTTTTTGATATATTTGGTAAAAGTATTTTCTTTATTTTGATTCTTTAATAAATCAGAAGCTTCCACACTTCCCAAATACTTTTAACCTTCTTCTGGTGCTACTGCCTTATATCAAATCTTCATTGTTAACCCATATTCCATCATCTTCAATAATTTTTCCTGCCTTCATGGTTATGGTTGCACACTTGTCAATGCCAAATCACATCCCAATATATTTACAAAGGTCTTTTGTGCTTTTAATAAGGAATCCAGCTTTTGTTTTTCCAAATAATTTTAAATCATCCACATAAAGTTACTCCATTTTTTTGACCAATTCATATCTGCAGTTTGCCTTGTTCAAAATTGCCATTGATTGTATAAAGAACATTGGTCGTAATTATTGCTACTATTGTTGTTGTTATTGTTTTGTATCATCCAGTTAGCATTGCTCTCTGCTTCACTCTTAAATAAGTCTGCATCACTTAGTTCTTTGTTGTAGTATTTAAATTGAAACCTGTGCCACAACAAAGCACATTTTTATCACATGTGGTGGTTCTTATAAAAACCCTAAACTGTACTTGAAACAAATAGGTCAATTCAGTTTTGAAATGAAACCACAAATATTTCTGTTAGGGACAATTCCAGAGAAATATCACTCTTACATTCATGCTGACAGTTACAAGACACATTTGGCACAACATTAAAAAAGAAAAACTGCCAATGATACAAGACTCGGTAACCAGAACTGGAGAGTACACAGCAATTAGAAAATAACAATATATATTCAGAATAGACGTCTAACCAAATTTAAGCAGGAATAGCTTCCTTGTGTACTACAAACCACACAGCAAGGCAAACAAAGGCAGACATTTGGATTATGGTTCCTAGTTGATACCAGTCAAAAATAATAGATGAAAGACTTTATGTTGTTCAGTATAAAGCACAACTATTTACATTAACATTTGGAAAATAAATGGCAAGGGAAGGAAGAAAGCATCACTTAACACATTTTTCTGTGGAGTTTTTTTTTCCCACTCTAGCTTTTTTTTTAACTTTGTACTCTGCACATTTGATTAATTGGTTGATTACGTGACAACTCAATGTTGTCTCTTAGTGAGCATACAGATTTTCTCCATAACAAACTGAACTGGACTTTTCGTTCTTTCAATAGTGCACTTAAAGTTACTGTAACTGAGTCGATTAATGTTCCTACTGGTTGTCCTCTTCTCTTTCCTTCTCCTTTCTCATCATTAGGGTCTTCTCCGTAAAGATAATTCTTTATATAATGTATCTAAAGTAGGAGAGTTTGAGTCTGTTCATTTTGTGCCTCAAGTGACAACTCTAGATTGATTTGTTTGATGATTCATTTGTTTGTTTTTCTTGACTTTCCATAGTATTCTTAGGAGTATTCTCCAAGACCAAAATTCAAAAGCACCAATATTCTTCCTATCCTGCTTTTGCAAAGTCCAATATTTGTATGTTTAATCTTCTAAAAAGTCTAAACATGTATGGGGAAACCCCCTGCCTGAATAAAAATGAAAATCATTATGCTGTTTAGATTTCGAACAAGTGTGGCTCAAAAAACATGTCACTAACAAATTATTTCTCTTTTCAAAATGTACATGTTCTCCAATGAAAGAAAAGAATGTATGTGTCTGCTATAGAAAGAGAGCAGGTGAGCAGGTCTCCTGATGGGACGGGGTGGGATTTTTATAAATGACTTTAATTTTAAATTTGTATTAATTTATGGGCATTGTTTAATCATGTTTTAATAATTTTAATTTTTGTATCTAGTTTTTATGTATTGCCCTGTTCACCGCCCTGAGTCCCTAGGGAGAAGGGCGGTATACAAATTAAATTAATAATAATAATAATAATAATAATAATAATAATAATAATAATAATAATAATAATAATAATAAAAATTGTAATTTTAATAATTAGGAAAAGAAAATGAAGTGTGGAGTATTCAGTTGTAAAATTGGGAAGCTGCTAAAAGGTGTTCATGATGATGTAGCTGTTACTTTGATTGTTGCTGTAGATTTATTACAAGTTAAATAATCAAGTTTGGTGCTGCAAGAAAAATATAAATATAGAAAGAAAATTAAAGGTTAGTTTTATGGTTACTAAATTATTTTCATAGTTACTAAATAGATTTCATAATTGAATTTATGTGGCCATCTATTTCATGTGCATGATTATATAAGCAGATTTCACTAGTTTATACATTTGTTCTGAGTGCTTGTTTTTTCAGTAGTACATGGAAACATTGGGAAAGAAAAATATATGTTTCACATTTCATTTTAAAGCTGTGGACTATTCAGTTTTGATTTAGTATAAGTATTAGTGATTAACCTTTGGTATGCATGATGTAAATTTATAGATGTAAAGAACAGTCTGTACTAAACAAATGCTAAAATTATTGATGGGAGGAAATAATTAAATGATCTTTAAGATGGCTTATAAAATACACGAATCCTATAATACTTTATTTTCTTCAAGACAAATAAATTTTACAATTAAATCAAAAAAGCAAAACCATATTACAATTTACATATAGAAAACAGTTTTTTAAAAAAGCTGCATTAGCTTTTTAAAAGCTGTCCATTTCACATTAATATATGCATGTAGATCAAATAAGGAGTAATATTCATTAGTCTCTCCATTACATCAATAAAGAAATTATTCATAATTAGAGAGTGAATACATGATAAATTCCAGATTGTCTTTCTGTTATAAAAGGATAGCCTTTTTTGCTATTTCCATATGATGTGACCAGTGAAAGATCACAGGTTGCCGTATTACAATTCAGAGTTATATCACATCTTTAAACCATTTTCTAAAGGCAAAGCCAATATGTGATGTTTCATTCAACTAGGTAGCATCAGTGCTAGTGAGTGTAGTTTTTAATCCCTGTTTATAATTTGTAATAATCTAGGAAAAATTTCTGGTTCAGTTAGTAACTCACAACTGCTAAAAATCAGAATAAGATTGCTTTATTATATTTGTATAAACTTTCATTTGGTTTTGGATTGTCCAAATTGTAATAAATCAAAATCTCAAACTTGATTGCCCATTAGTTGATGATCTAAAGTACTGCATTCCTACTAGATTATGAATTTTACTATAAAACATTCCCCCACTGCGATTCAAAGTTTCTTCTAATGTATAAGATTATCATGTAAATAAGTGTCAGAATTACATTTCCTTCCCCAAACCTTTCAAATAAATACAATAACATTATGACTAAACAATTAATAAAAAGAGAAATGTAATTCAAAATGGTAAAACTAAAACTGAGGAATGCTGTAATTTCCATGATCAATTTACTAATAATTTAAATAAAATTAAGATGTTTATCTTTCCCATAAAAACCTTTTGTCAAGTTTCCGACATATGGGCTTTTCAAGTGACTGCTAACATCGAATGTTATTGCTTGACACCTTTTTAATAACTTGTTGAAGTTTCTAGAATATAAACAATATTTATTGTTTAATATTTATATCTAGATTTATATCTAGATATATCTAGAGATCAAAACAGGCTGACAGTTGAAAACAAGAAAAAATTATAGTATAACAATATTCCTCTAATTAATGAACCTTGGGTGCAGAATATCTAGTCATAATGACTTTCAAAGAAGCCTAGTAAAATTGAGAATACCCATCTTTATTAAACTATCCAGCTGAATACTGAGCGTTTGCCTTTTTTAAGGAAACAGATCATTTCAAAATCTAAATATAGAGAAAAGGGCTCTTTTAGATTTAGACCACTTAAGATCGCTTAAGACTACTATTAAGCTCTGAGTAAATGGATACTTTTTTAAAAAAAGTATAGTAATTAAGAATCATTTTCAACGTTAGTCTCTTTTGCTCAGTTTTAAGTTAGGTATTGCCTAAGTGTTCTTCAGTCGCTAAGTTGTATCCAGCTCTTCATTACTCCATGGTATATAATATGCCAGGCTCTTGTCATCCACTGACTGACCAAAAGTGCTTAAATGTTTAAGTAGGCTCATTCTAATTATATATTCTTTCAATTCTGATTGCTTGCTAAAGTTTGTATCTATCCTGTACTAAAATACACAGTTTTTAAGAGGAAATAAGCTAAATGTGCCTGATTATTATTATGCTTCACGTAAATATAATTTATCTGGTTTTGTTTGAACCATTTATTATGCTATTACATTTATTATACTATTATATGTATAATAATATGCTATTATATTTAAGAATAGACTTTATTGTAGCTAATAGTGATTAGATTATACTATGTTTCATCTATAATGGATTAGATATATCTTCTGTTGGCATTTCGTATATGTATACAATTGTAAATATAATTTTAACAATAATTAATGAATAGAACATTTCATGTCAGATCTGGAGTTTTCTTTGTAGTCATTTAGGTTAAGGTTAGGATTTTACTATTTTTTGAAACTGGTTTTCCTACAATTAGTAAAGTGAGGATCTGTGGTGAGATTACAGATTTGTGTTTCTTCCTGGGAAATGAAAATTCTTAATATGGAGAACTTTTCTAAAAATCTCTTTCCTAGCATTTTCACAGATTTCTTGCGGTTGGGGTTTTTTTTCCTTCTAATATCATTTTTTTTAAAAATTAGGCACATTGATGATTTCCTCTAAAGTGCCTAGTGTTTGGAAGACCAATCAATGCTTCATCCAGTTATCTAATTTATTTCCCCATGGATCACCAGGAGTGAATAATAACTTTCTTCGAGTACCTTAAAAAGCTTAAATGTCTTTCATTCCTCATTCTTCACTTATGACGACAATTAAGACTTGATTTCCAGGTGTAAGTTATTAGGTTGTAAATTAAGGCACCCACATGAACAGACCTGAGTTTACATTTTTTTGTGGTGGTCTTTAAGCAAATCACTGAAAAAGTTATGTAAATTCATAGTCATTAAATGAATATTACAGTTGTAATTGCAAACATGTTTTTACAAATGGCTTTTTTTGCTGGAAACTGGCAAAAAGATGGCAGAAACAACAAAAAAAGTTGCAAATTGCAGTCATGTGACTGCAGAACACTGCAACCAGTCATAAAGGTGAGCTGGTTGCCAAGCACCCAAAATACGGTCAGATTACTATGGGATGGATGGGCACAACATTTTATGATGGCCAGAAGTGCTTTACAAGCCATAAAGAACTGGGGAAGCCTCACACTGGAGGTGGTTGATAAATTAATATCTCCCCTCCCGCTCAACCTACTTCCTCCTTCCCCACCTTTTAGTTAAAGTTGATAATTTGTGTTTTTATAGTGTTTTATTGTTATTATATACAGGTTTTCTATTGTTTTATTCTTTTTAATATTCTAAGCTGCCCAAAGTCACCACGTGATGCGATGAGTAGCAAACAAATTTAATAAATAATAATAATAACTTGTTCTGAGACCATCATAATTTTGAATGGTCTTAAGCAACCAGCCATAAGTTGATACTACCTGTATTGTGACTATTATGCATACTACTTTATATGTTATTTCTCTTTTGCCAAAAAGTGCAAGTTTACTTTGTATATACTACTGCTATGTCTACTTTCACCATGTGTTATTTGTGACTTATTTATGATGATAATTGTGGAATAATCATCCATAAAAAAGAAACCCATAACTTCCTTTGAACTTCATAGAATTATTATTAAAACCTATTAATCCCAAAACTGGAAACATTACCATTTCTAAACTGGTGTAAATGGTCAGTCTACAACTTTTCTAAATTACTTATCAATCTAATAGAAATCCTGATCAAGATTTTTTTAAAGAGTATTGATCTGTTTATTAGGACTGTGGAATGACTCATAAATTGCCCACAAAACTGCATTCCAAAGCTATTGCAGCTTCCAGTGATCTTCAAAATCAAGTGAAGGGGAATAAAATTATGTAGGAAGGTTTAGTTGAAGTTGTATATAGAATATTGAAATATACCTGTTAGTATGTAATGTAATTTATTTTCTGATTTGGCCTGATATTTTTTTTCTTTTTATTTTACAGGAATCAAGTCTTTGTGATATGATGAAAGAAGATGGAAAACACTATTGTCAATTCCTAAAAAAATATTTTTAGCCTGGCACCATATTTTAAATAGTCCCTTGACATCATAAATTGTGTATATTAAAACAGAGAAAAATGGAACACTGCGTCTTCTACAAATATTTAATGGAAAGATCTGGAAAAGACTATTGCATCTGTCTTGCATCATATTTGGAAAAAAAATATACATTTATTTGTTGAGCTAAATTTCAGTTCACATATAATACAGTAGATCCTAAGTAGAATAAAAAGAGAGCTTTTGTGGATACTTGTGTTGAACATGACTCATGGAGAAGATCTTGTCTCTGAGATGCACCAAGATTCCATTGTTCTAACTTACTTAGAGGGATTACTAATGCATCAGACAGCCGGAGGTTCGGGTTCTGTGGTTGACAAAAAGCCTACTAGTAATGCTGAAGATCAGAATTTCAGCGTTTCTGGAAATGCATCTCCCAGCTGTCAGAGAGATGGTGTTCCTAACACACACACATATAGAAGTTCTGGAATGTTGCATCATAAAAAGGCAAGATTGCTACAGTCTTCTGAAGACTGGAATGCTGAAAACAAAGGGCAATTATCTGATTCTCTTGTGGATATAAATGAGAAAAAAGAAGCATTGTTGGCTGGCATGGTTGAAAATGTGCCTAAAAGCAAGCAAGATAGCACGTTGCTGGCTTCCTTACTGCAGTCATTTAGCTCTAGGTTGCAGAGTGTTGCTTTGTCGCAACAAATTAAGCAGAGCCTTAAAGAGCAAGGGTATTCGCTCAGCAATGATTCCTCACAGGTAGAGAAAGACCTGAGGTGCTATGGTGTGGCATCCAGTCACTTGAAGACTTTGCTGAAGAAAAACAAATTGAAAGATGAAAAACTGGAGACTGGTCTGCCAGAGCTAACAACAAATCTAGTTCAAGATCGGTTTAAAGAATCAACACATTCAGGACAGAGTGGTTCAAAAGTGATGAATGAATCACTTTCTTGTGCTGCAAGATTACAAGCTGTTGCAAGCATGGTAGAAAAAAGATCTAGTCCTGCTGCATCCCCTAAACCAAGTGTTGCCTGTAGTCAACTTGCTTTGCTTCTTTCAAGTGAAGCACACTTGCAGCAGTATTCCAGGGAACATGCTCTAAAAGCACAAAATGCCAATCAAATCGCAAGTGAGAGACTTTCTGCTATGGCAAGATTAAAAGAAACTGCTCCAAAAGATATTAGTCATTTTAAACTATCAAAAGGAATGGAAAGCCATTTGAATGGTCAGGCGAGATGTTCAAACAAAACAATAACCAATAAAAGCAATATCACAAATTTTCAGAGTCATATGGGCATAATTCATTCATCTCCGAAAATTATAAACTACAAAACATCAGAAAAAAGTCATATGAAACCACCTACTAACAGTAGTTTACTTTTGCACCTCCTGAAAAATCATAGTACTACTAAGCAGACCAAGCGATATGAACAAAATGACAGGTCCAGTATTTTTGAGGAAAGCAGTACACCAACTACTGTTGATGAATACTCTGACAACAACCCAAGTTTTACAGAAGATGATAGCAGTGATGATGAAAGTTCCCATTCAAATTGTCTTCCTATAGATTTGTCTTTCAAACAAAAAACAAATACTCAAGATTCAGGGCAGCTAGAAAATTTAACTCAATCCTTGTTTCATAATTGGGAATCAAAAGTCCCATGTCTGGAAAACATAGAAGAAAAGGATACTTCTAAAACTACAAAACTGAATCCACATCAAAAAGTAACTTTACTGCAGTTACTACTTGGCCATAAGGAAGAAGAAAGCACACCCAAAGTTAAAGAGACTGAAGGAACATTAGTTCCAGCTGATGTGGCGAAATTTAATTTTTCAATGAGTAACAGAATTCCTACTACTGACTCCTCTAATACTAATCGAATAATTCCAGTACATACTCCTCCTTTGCAAACTTCTGCAAAAGCGGATTCACCTATCAACCTTTCACACAATTCTCCTTTAATGATCAAATGTAATTCACCGCCATATACCTGCATCATACAGCCTGAGAGACTAACTAATTCAGCTTCTAAACACTTGATAGATCTTACTATTCACAAAGAACTTCATGAAAGTAAACAGAATAAAAAAGAAACTTTACAAACACCTTCATCTTTCAGTGCAAGTAAACTTTTGCAAAACTTAGCTCAATGTGGGATGCAGTCTTCCATGTCAGTGGATAACCAAAGACAAGCAAGCAAACAATTGATGACTCCTAACACTGAGAAACCAGTAGGATTGATAGATAGACTAAATACTTCCCTGCTTCATAATGCATCATGTACACTTGAAAAAAACAGAATGCTCACTAATCAGTTTCTCCCAGGAGAACCAAAACTTCCCGGTTCAGAAATCCAAAATCTGCTAGAACGACGCACTGTGCTTCAGTTACTTCTGGGAACCTCCAGCAAAAATATGAATGAAACAAAGGAAAAAATATTTTTAAAAGAAGAGACTTTACAAGATCCAACAGAAAAAGTTTTGAATGAACAAATACTAACTGTAAAAATAAAAGCTGAGCCTTCTGAGGAAGAATCCAGTGCCCTTCAGAATTCAAATGCTCAACAAATAATTGAAAATGTTAATAAAAAAAATCCAGAAATGACTCATTCATTAGAGAGAAATATAACTCACTCTCCAGCATCAGAAGAATTTCAGTCCCAGCCTCTTACATCTCAAGACTTTTCCTTTTCAAAGAATGGACTTTTAAGTCGATTGCTGAGACAGAGTCAAGATGGTTGCTCTGCAGATATCCTGGACAGGAGAAATCATGAACAGAGTTTTGTGGAATCAAAAAGTCACAATATGCTCCCCAAAAAGAGAAAATTGCATTCTGATTCTTTAGAAGGTCCTTTAAAAATTCTAAAAAGTAATAAAGGTAGAGTATCTGATGTCATAAACAATCATAAGTCTAGTGCAGATGCTTTGTATGGGAACTGTCTTAACCAAAAAGAATCTAAGTTCATCAAAACTGATTTTGAAATAAAATATTCTTCAGGTTATGGGTCAAATAATGAAAGTGAAAACAGAAGTTGGTCTAGAGAAAGTAAAGGATTTAATGTGCTAAAACAACTGCTTCTGTCAGAAAATTGTGAAAAAGATATGTCCCAGCATAGAAATAATTTATCAGTAACAGATGGCAAAAAGAAAGGAAGCAAACATAACCTAACAAATAATGACAAACCTGAATTCAATGTTTCTCCTGTGCATACCCTCATGGGGAACCCCGGGCAACCAAGCAATTTCTTGGACTACCAAACATTTCAATATTCAGTTGCTATGAAGAGTCCTGCCAGTTCTCCCTTCACTGAACATTTGGGAGGCACAGTATCATCAAAACCAGAATGTGACCAGTTTAGCATTTGCCATATACCTAATGAAAGGGGACCTCTAAAATGGGTCATCACTGATTCTGACAAAAATGACCGTGAGAGAGACTCCCCAAGACTGACCCAAACTAATCCAATATTGTATTACATGTTACAAAAGGGAGGAAACCCTATTAATATTCAGGAAACCCATAGCAAAGATGCTTGGAGAGATAAATCATTTCGAGAAAATTCATCTTCTGTCACAATGAAGAAAGAGTTGTCTCCTGTCACAGAATGTAAAACATTTCCTAATAGAAGAAATACATACACTAGCCATTCAAATAATAAGGTGTCCATTCAACACAATGGAGAAGTATATGGACATTTAGAAAAGGTATTAACAATAAAAAAAGAACCCGAGTAAGTTAAAATCTTACGAAGTGTTTACAATCAGGTTTAAATATTTTCTTTGAATAAAATAATGTAAATCTAGCATGATTTGAGAAGAGCATGGTATAGCTATGGTTTTATTTGATGAGGTTTTTTTGCTGATATTTAAAATGCATACAGCTTTTGTTCCTTATTTTTGCTTTACTGGAAATTTATCACAATACATGTCATCATGACTTGTTAATTATATAAATGTCCATGAGTAATTTGCAGCTGGATTGTACTCAGTGAGTAACTGCTATTACTGTCCTTGCACATAAGTATGTGCTTATGTAAACCCATAATATTTTCCTTACATGTTTCAAAACCGTGAAAGTGATAAATCACAGACATTTTAAAAAGTTCTATGTGATTTGTACACATAGCAAACAAAAGAAATCATGTGAGCAGATTTTTTTACATATACCTGGACGAGTGTAGGAATAACTATAGAAACAAAAGCAACTGTAGTAAGATATGTAAAACAGGATCTTTTTTGGGAGATACTGGTATTACTCACGTAATGCAGTATGTTTTAAATATAAGGTGGAAGTGCATTGTTCAACTTTATATATTTTCTGTCACAACTGGGCTACTATCATCTTGTATTGTCTGCTCATTTATAAAATGTGAAAGATATTTTTATATATATAAATGGAACATCAAGCCAAGCCATTTATTTGTTGGTTTTGTAATACTTATCAGTGTTAACTAAAGAATTGTACACAATGAAATTTCTAGCGCTTCCAAATGGCTTGTAATTTGTATTTGCATAATCTGACAAAACCACAAGAAATACTGTTTCTTTAGTTGCCTTTCCTAGACACTCAGCTGAAATAAATTAACATCTAGGTTGTGACTTCAAAAAATAAATAAATGAACAGGGCAAACATAAAAATACAAGACTACAAATATTAAAAAAGATTAAACAAAGTGCCCAAAACTAACAACAATAAGTTAAAATGCACTAAAACAATATTAAAATCCAAACCCATCACCCATCAGGCCAGGCCGGCTTGTTCGAACAAGTAGGTCTTCAGATCACGTCGGAAGGAGCTGAATCATAAATTACTGGCAGTAAAAGATAAATCTCTTTCACTACTATTAGTTGGTTTTTTATTTACATTTATTCAAATTTTCCAGGGAAATTAACATATGAATAAAGTTGAAAGATTCCAGACTCATGCTTAAAAAAAGAAAAAAAGATCATGATAGTTTATTATCATTGTGATCTATTTTTCATGAATTCATATATATAAAAGATTTATATAGCTAAGATGAAAGATACATAAATTGTCAAATGATCTAAACCAGCTCATGGTCATTTTTAAACTTTTTCTATCCAGCAATAAGAAAGGAATTGTAAATTGGAAGAACTGATTTTCACATTTAAATGCCTTAAAATAAACTCTAAATTTGAATATAGAACTGGAAACTATTGTAAGGTAAATAAACTAAGCATCTACTAGTGTGAAAGATGTTATTTTATTGATTCATGGAATTCCAGATACCTAGAGGGGAAAGTGGCAAGAAACATCATTGATAAATTTTATCTTCAAAATTGTTGGTTTAATTTATTTCACTAGATATGAAATGCATATTAAACAGATAACAAAGCTAAATAAAAAATAACAAATTTAGATTAGTTCTAGTGAAATGGTGGATTGTTTAAAATTCTACATAATTATAATTTTGAAGTACCAAAGTTACTGCTACTTTTTTATATAATTTTCTGCATTTCTTTTCAAAGACATTACTTGGTAACATCTTTTATTGTGATTAAATCCAGATCAATTCAAGTCTTCCATGGATTTGGGTAAAATTGCATCTTGACAAAAAGCCAAGCCTAGTGCAGCTCATTTCAGCAGGTTCAGTTAAGTCGAAAATATGGGTGTAATAGTTATTGGTGACAGATTAAATTTTTACATAAACAGATATATAACATTGGATATATAACTTTTTATCTAAATAAAGTGAAAGGTTATGCTGAGAGTAAATGAGAAGGCTACTCTAACTGAAAATCCGGAAATTTATTTCCACAATAACTAATATGCCATCAAATGAATTATGAATAAAATGTAAATAGCGTAACATCCTCCAGTTAATGTTTCCGAGAAATTACTATTGTTCCTTGAGAAGTTAGCATAATATCCAAGTGCCATCAGTGACTTTTGTTTTCATAATTTTACCTAACCCTCATTACAGCCATTGCATGATCCATAGCAGTAGTAGCAAATTACTTGCTTCTTGCTTCAGTTCTTAAGTGTAATATTGAAGTTCAAGTCCTATGCTCATTATAGGTGCAAAAAAAACCCAATGAAATTAAATTGAACTATTTGTTTAGTTGCATATGTGTAAAACATGGACAAAGTGTTTTGTTTTTAAATGGAACAAACACGTTGTGCCTTGGAAGTTCTGCTGAATTATTCCAGGTGGCTGTGATTCACCGGAACTGAAGCATAGCATATTTTGGTTATTATAAATTTCATCAAAACTGAAGTCTGGAAGTCTCTTACAAGAGGAATAGTGCAAAGCTACGTACTGTGCCTTGCTCTTTTCTCCTTTCTCTTTTAGATGGCCTTCTACATCAGGTCATTTACCAATCTTCCCTTTACCAACTTTTCTGTACTTCTCACTATGCTATGCTTGAAGGCAAATACATCACAGCAGTTAAACTAGTGAAAGGATGATCTGGGAAGATTGAGGGGGGGCATACTAAATGAATAGGCAGAGTTAAGCTCAAGGATATTAGTCTATGGAGATTCTCAGTCATCTGTATTCCCAATCCCTTCCTTTATATTTTCTACCTATTCTCCTCAATTTAATGTCTTTTGTTTTTGCCCATTGTCTCTTCCCTTCCACTTTCAACAACACATACTTTGGCCTAGGTAGAACATAAATAACAAAAAATGGAATTTTCTGTGCATGGAATTGTTCATGCATAAAATTATTTGCGAGTTTCAATAAACATGTATTAATGCACTATTACGGTGCAATCTGATAATGTGTTCTCAAATACAACTTTTTGAGTTCTGAAGATTTTATTCACATAGTTGTGAATCAGTTTTTTATGTGTTTCTTTGCCTTACAGCATTTAGAATCAGCCATATTAATATAGAACCTCACTTTTCAACTATTAAGTTATATTTGAGATCATATTTAATGGGCTTGACTGGTTTATTGTGTCTCATACAAATTGGCATGAAAATCTGGCTAAAACTTTTTTTTGCATAATTTTTAATAATACCATTTAGTTGCTTTACTCTTCTTGCCACTTCAGCACCCACCCACACATGCGTTATTTTGATAATAATCATTATTAAGCATTACATTTTAGTATTTTATATTAGAAATTTCTAAATATTGCTAAAATTAGAAATATTTCAAACTGCAAACCTTAAAATACCACCTTTAGCGTCTCAACTCAAACATTTACTTCCTTGACACAGGAAAACTTAGAATTGCAGTTAAATATGTTAAGTATGATATTAAATGAAGAGAAAGGTTTGATTTGAAGAAAAGGCAAATATTCCTGCAAGTGCTTTAGTTTCAGCTTGACCTCAGGGCTGCGAGCTAAAAAACAAAGCAGTCAATTGTCTTTAAAAATTATTTTAGGAACTAGGAATTATCCACTCCTCCTGTTTCCCTCTTTATTTTTATTTATTCTTTTCATCCTATCTGAATCTAGTCCTGTATAAATTCAGTTACAAACACATAAAATATATACAAAAATAATAAAGTATATTAATCTCAATCTTCCATCATATAAAAACAATCATAAATTGAGATGTCCCCAACATTTGGCATTCTATTTTACGAGGAAAAATGTTTTATTTTCCACACTTGGCTATGACCCCATGAATATAATAGGGCTTACTTCCAAGTGACTATTCATAATCTTGGGTTGCACAACTGAATCACATACATGCCTACCTGCAAATAAATACTACTAGGATTTTGCACAAGTGTAACCTCCATTTATTCACTTGTTTTTTTAGGTTTTCCAAGTGAATCTGAAAAGAGATGTACTTCTTTAAGAAATCTGAGTTTCAATGCAATACCTTTTTTTTTCAGGACCAGACTGGTCTAAATACTTGATTTTGGGGGTGTGCTCAGTCAGCTTTAATTATTTTTCTGTAACAAGAAATATTTAATTTTTTGTTAATATTTCATTTTCCCCTGGACCATCACTAATGAGAGCAAAATATTACCAGTTAATTCTCTGCTGCATCTTAGTTGAATAAACTGGCAAGTTATATTTTATATCTATGTATATGTATACATATGTAAATATGTAGACTTCTTAACATGTTTAATTTTTTTCTAAAAACTGATGTAAATAGTGGTTTCTTTAAAATACATATTTTGTATTATATCAAATGCAAAGAAATTAACATTTTAATCATTTTGTTCTGTATATTCCATGTATTAATAAATGTAAATATTATTGCATAGGTTTAACATTTTGCATGTATGTATACAGTGCAAGTCTGGAGGAATGTATAGAAAATGTTTTATTTAAAATTGTAATTATTGCTGCATGATAAATGCATGGGGGATCCTGTGCATCTCTGCAATGACAAAAATTGTTAAAACCAGATTATCCAACACCACTGTATTCCGTTTCTGAACATGACTTTGCTATGGTATTTCAGCTTTGTGAAAGAATGTGCTTCAAATGAAAGAGCCTGGGGGAAGAGAACTACCTTCTTTTAAACAAAAATATCCTATCCTTACCCCCAATCACAAATATTGTTGAGTTTTTAATTTACAGTTGAAGCCACTGAAATTTCTTTTGCAGTATTTTCAGATAATGTAACCTTGTTTTGCATTGACATACATACAAATTATGGGATTTATACAGCCTTTTTTGTTGTGAAGTTTTCACTGATTAAAAAAATAAAAATTCTCATTTTATTAAGACATGACTTATTCATGTAATGTCGCAAAACTGTAGATATTGCAGTGTGAAGTTTTTTAAATTCTTTCAGTGTTTACTTCCTGCAGAAAATTTGAATAAATGAAAAAGTGCATTGAATCTGTAGTCTTAATCTATTGATTGCAGTGTTTTGCTTGCAACCAAACAATAATTCTTAATTTACCATAATCTCATCTCTTGTAGACTTCATCCATAAATCCCATATAGAGGAAAACATAAAATCCTTAATATTTGCTGAATTAGAGCAGACATTTTTCTTCAATTTACGTGGAGTTTATCAAGTATATTTGTTTAATTAACACTAAGATTTTTTAATCAATTAATCTTCCGTTTCCTGAAGGAAACTGAATTAGTATTATAATACTTTGGGACTAATAAACACCAAGCTTTCTAGTTCATACCCTGTTGAAAATACCTAGCAACTTGTTCCTATTTATTTTATCTCCATCTTTATGTCCATACTTTCTTTGGGTTGCCATGCCCTCCTCTTGTCAATTCTTTTACCTACAGTTGCAAAAAAAAGTATGTGAACCCTTTGGGATTACATGGAGTTTTGTGCATGAATTGGCCATAAAATGCGCTCTAAACGTCATGTAAGTCACAATAATAGAAAAACACATTCTGCTTAAAATAATACTACACAAACATTAGCTGTTGTCATGTTTTAATTGAACATAAGATGGAAACATTCACAGTGCAGGGTGGAAAAAGTATGTGAACCCCTAGCCTAATGACTTTTCCAAGAGCTAATTGGAGCCAGGAGTGAGCCAACCTTGACTCCAACCAGTGTGATGATATGGATGTGTTGCTGACAGCTGTCCTGCCCTTTAAAAACACACCTGTTTTGGGTTTACTGGTCTCAAGAAGCACTGTCTGATGTGAACCATGCCTCACAGAAAAGAGCTCTCAGAAGACCTACGATCAAGAATTGTTGACTTGCATGAAGCTGGAAAGGGTTACAAAAGTATCTCCAAAAGCCTTGATGTTCATGTGTCCACGGTAAGACAGACTGTCTACAAATGGAGAAAGTTTAGCACTGTTGCTACTCTCCCTAGGCCTGGTCGTCCTGTAAAAATGACTGCAAGAGCACAGCGCATAATGCTTAATGAGGTAAAGAAGAATCCTAGAGTGTCAGCTAAAGACCTACAGAAATCTCTGGCACATGCTAACATTTTTGTTGACACATCTACAATAAGGAAAACATTAAACAAGAATGGAGTACATGGGAAGACACCACGGAGGAAGCCGTTGCTGTCCCAAAAAAATATTGCAGCACGTTTGAAGTTTGCAAAAGAGCACCTGGATGTTCCACAGCACTACTGGCAAAATATACTGTGGACAGATGAAACCAAAATTAAGTTGTTTGGGAAAAACACACAACACTATGTGTGGAGAAAAAAAGGCACAGCACACCAACATTAAAACCTCATCCCCACTGTAAAACATGGTGGAGAGAGCATCATGGTTTGGGGCTGCTTTGCTGCCTCAGGGCCTGGACAGATTGTTGTCATTGATGGGAAAATGAATTCCAGAGTTTATCAGGACATTTTGCAGGAAAACGTACGACCATCTGTCCGCCAACTGAAGCTCTGCAGAGGATGAGTGATGCAACAGGACAATGACCCAAAGCATACAAGTAATTCAACAAAACAATGGCTTCAACAGAACAGAATACGCCTTCTGGAGTGGCCCAGTCAGAGTCCTGACCTCAACCCGATTGAAATGCTGTGGCATGACCTTAAGAGAGCGATTCACACCAGACATCCCAAGAATATTGCTACACTGAAACAGTTTTGTGAAGAGTGGTCCAAAATTACTCCAGATCGTTGTGCAGGTCTGATCTGCAACTACAGGAAACATTTGGTTGAGGTTATTGCTGCCAAAGGAGGGTCAACCAGTTATTAAGTCCAAAGGTTCACATACTTTTTCCACCCTGCACTGTGAATGTTTCCATCTTATGTTCAATTAAAACATGACAACAGCTAATGTTTGTGTAGTATTATTTTAAGCAGAATGTGTTTTTCTATTGTTGTGACTTACATGACGTTTAGAGCGCATTTTATGGCCAATTCATGCAAAACTCCACGTAATCCCAAAGGGTTCACATACTTTTTCTTGCAACTGTAGGTCCATTTGAACATGGTTCCCCTATTGAAAGGATTGAAGTACTGTAGGATTTGAGAGCTCAGCCTTCTCCCCATTATCCATGACTATCCTACCATCTTTTTAACAGTCAGCCAGCCAGCCCTTTATTTCTAGAATCTGCTTTGTTCTTTTTCTACTTTAGCTTTCCTAATTTGCTTTCTGCAGATGTTAGCTACTTTCTGGTAAGGCTCCTAATCGTTGTAAATTACCTCCATCATCTATTTCATATACATACATTTTTAATGCAAAACACGGCCAAAAACTCCCTATGCTTCCACAACAACTTCCAAAAAAATGTATTTTTCTTTTTTGTAATGGTATATAATTGTACTTCAAGTATCTTTGTTTTGAGAAGTTTCTAATTCTGATCTGATTATTTTGTGCATGAGATCCTGGATAGTAATTCTCTAAAGTTCTGGAAGTGAACTCTTCTAAAATGCAGTGTGCCTATATGGCACTGCTTTGATGCTCTCTCTAATGCACTGCACATTTATACAAGGACACAGAAATCATTGAGGTATATAACCAGCTATTCCCTAAACAGAAAAAAAAGAGTTCATTACTGGCGACTTCCACATACTCTGATTTTTTTCTCTCCCAGTCCCATTCTTACTATTGAACATTGAGCTGTTTTATGGATAGTTTTCTACATGGCACAGGGCCAGTTTACTTGCAGGACCATGATTCCTTGAGGGTATCTCCCTGTCACTCTTAATTTACATTAGGTGGGCTTACTCCAGGTTCCCATCTTTAAAGGTTGCCATCTGATAGGACCTTGGACATGCACCTTTTCAGTGACCACTCCAGCACTTTGGAACAGCTGCCTGCCTAAGATTGCACGGATCCCTTCCCAAATTTTATTTATTGTCCTGTCTCATAGACCTTTGATCAGAATTCAGCCAAAAACGTTTCTTTGTAGTTTAGTCCTTTGTAAAAAAAATATTCCCTCTTGCTACCTTCTCCTCTGTAAAGGGAATAACAATCACCTTGCCTTCATCAGGCTCACACATTAAACTTAATCTGCAACCAATTGGTTGCATTTGTTTATGCTGCCATTGGGACCTTTGTGAGCCTCATTTTGCTAAGTGGCCAAATTTACTACCAATCCTACCTAGTCAACACAATACTGTTAGGGTTGCTACTGGGATTGGTGCTACTGCTGAGATCTACTGCACTCCAAACTTTCAACTCTGCCAGTGCTCTGCCTTAACTATTCTGCTTTAATCTTTCTGGTTCTTTCTTCCTATCAGATCATTCATTTCTCTCTCTTCTAACTCTTATTACTCTGTTTAGGTTTTCCCTTGACTTGTGTAATGCGTGAGCTTACTGTCTCTTAGCTGTACATCAGCTTACGTAATTTGAGCTTTCTCATCATGTTATTTACTAAAAAAAAACCTATCATTTTCCTTCTGAAAACACAAGCTTAAGAATTTTTCCTACAAAAATAATATTACTAATTTTAGTATTTTCTCTAAATTCATTCTTTCTGTTAAGCAAAGTTACCAGCAAACCAACAATCATCCAATCTGTTCCAAGCTACTTCATAAGTCAAGTCACTATGGAAGATGTGCGAATATATAGGAAACTAAATATGTGAACAGAAATGTTTTCTACCAGACCAAAAAAACCACAATTTACCATCTTGTTTATGCATAATTAGAAAATAAACACTTTCCCCAGTAAGAATTGAGCTCTCGGAAAAATCCAATTTGATTTTTAAATCATTGAATAGACAGAATAAACCATTGAGCCTGCAAAATTTGTCTATACAGGGCAAATTCAATCTAAGCAATCCAGTCTAATTTTATTAATCATAATAAATATATTTGCTGTTGCCTAATAGAAGCAGCTCTCTTTTTAGCAGACACTGCCTGTTAAAACATTTTTTTCTGTATTTTGTTCTGTATTTTACTGAGGCAGAGTTGTTTTGCAACATCTTTTGAATTATGCATTATTGGAGAAAAGAAACCTCATCTGCAAGAGATTTTAAGATCAAATCAAGGCATTCAATTACACAAACCTCAAATACATACCATACAACTTGAGCCATTAATCTTCCCTGATACCTTAAAAAAACCTGCACAATCTTTCATATCAAATTTCCATAGAATATTTACATTTATATGAAAAGAAGCATAAAAATATAATTTCACCCTGATGACCTTTTCCTCAGTTAGCTGTGCCTTAGTTTCATTATGCACCAGTGACATAAAGCTAGGTGGCAGTTGACACACTAAACCACTCTAAGCAGGTCACCATCTATTCCAATGTCAGTCATCTGCCTACAGTCACAAAGTAAAAGTAGGCCATTAGCTTCTTTCCAAAAATATCAGGCTTGCTTCTTCTTCATCGTCGTCTTCTTACAGTAGTTGATTCAACTATCATAATAATAGTAATACTGACTATATCATCTGCTGTAACCATAAAGTATATGAGAACAACAGTTTGAGAAGGGAAAAAAATCGTACAAAGCAAAAGTAAATAGCCAGAAATTTGTAGGTGATCTTGGTAAAACACTTTCCTGCCCATTTGTTGACAATGTTGCTGAAAACATTAGCAATTGCTTATTAATACTGCTTTTCTTTGTTTCCATCAATAGCATTTCAAATTTCACAATATCAATCCTGCGAATCAGTGAATCAGTGAATCAGTACTGAAATACCTTTGTCACAGCTTCTTTTAAACTATACCCAATTTAGGGGGCCCAAGATACAAAAGAGCTAACAACACAAGTCCCTGGACAACATACACAACCAATCACATACTATTACTCTTTCTCTTAGCCACTAATACTAGTACTTCTTGTGAATAGTATTTTATGAGTACTGCTAAAGAAAAAAACTTCTCTTGCTAGCTGTTTTAGGTTGCTTGCCTGCTAGGCTTCCCCACACCCTCGGCTGTTAAAATGACATAATTTTATAGTCAGTTCTGCCATGCTGACACTGAGAAGAAGGCTTAAACAAGACGAAAACAGCACAGGTGTTGGCAATTTTCTGATTAGCTTGCTCTCGCACCCATGTGCCAAATATATATTTTAATATCAATCAAAATATGCCATCTTGTTGCCAAGTTCATGGATTGTCTTAAAGCAATGATAAAAGCACATTAAAATCCATCAATAAACCAACATAAATGAGTATATGGATTAACAGAATGGAAAAAAAAAATATTTCCAATTTCTTAACCGCCCATCTCCCTCAGAGAGGGACTCTGGGTGGTATACAATATAATCAATAAAATTAACAAAACCAGAATTATTTAAGATTAAAAAGTTTTAATATCATAAAAATAACATTATAAAATGTCAATAGGTACAACATTGCAAGATTAGGAGTTACGAGTTGTTAATACAGGTAATGGGAATGATGGGGGTTTCTCATGGGGCTGGCCAGGCCCAAGCAAGGCCACAAAGCCAACTTTTGACCCCTTTGCAGAAGGCCAAGAGATTGGGGCGTTGCTTACCTCTGATGGCAAGATGTTGCACAATGTCAGGGCAGTGGCAGAGAAGGCCCTCTTTCTAGACCTTCCCTATCAAAATTCTTTGACGGGGGTATGTACCATACTTTTCCTGCCTGAACAAGTGGGACATGCTGATGTGGGGAAAAGCATAGGTAACCTGGCTCTATATCACATAGGGCTTTATAGATGATGATTAATATCTTGAATTGGACCTGAAAGCAAACTGGCACCCAGTGCAGTTCAAGAGCAAAAGTGTTATATGTGCCCTTTTTTGGACAGCCAATATGGCTCACACAGCTGCATTCTATACCATTTGACACTTCTGGATACTTTTTGAGGGTATTCCCATGTAAAACATGTTGTAATAGTCCAACTGGGAGATGGCCAGGGCATGAGTGACCAAACAGAGGGCCTTCCTGTCTAGAAAAGTGTATAACTGGCACACAACATGGAGTTAGACAAAGGCCCTTCTGGCCACAGCTGCCACTACTCTTCTAGTAGGAATTGTGAGTCAAAAAGGACCCCCAAGTTATACATCAGGTCTGTCTGGGGTAGTTCCCATCCTGGAACAAAGATGATAAACTCCTGGATACAGAGGAGCCCACCCATAGCCACTCCATCTTACCAGGGTTCTGGTTGTCTGTTGTTCCCCACCCAGACCCCCCTAGCCTCTAGGTGTCATGAAAGGACATCCACTGCAACACTCACTTCAGCTGGGATAGAGATATATAGCTAGGTATCACCAGTATATTGATGATACCTGGTGCCATGATGACAGGTGATCTCACCCAGCAGTTTCATATACTGTAGATGTTAAAAAGGAGTGAAGGTAGTATCGAGTCCTGTGGTACCCCAGATAGGAGGGGCTGTAGGCTGGACCTCTCTCTCCCTATTAACACCAACAGGGACTGGCCTCAGATGAAGGAGGTGAACCAGCACAAAACTGTGCCTCCCATCCTCAATTCCCTAGGCCGCCTCAAAAGAATATCATGGTTGATGGTATCAAAAGCTACTGAGAGATCAAGAAGGGCAAGGATGGTTGCATCACCTCTATTCTTCTCCTACCAGAGATAATGTACTTTTTTAACATCTAGAAGAAAACCAGTGGGAGAGATCATTTGTTACTTTGTTGTCAAAGTGGATAAAATTTCTTAAATCGACTTAAAGTCAAACTGGGACAAAGACAAGCAACTTAAATGGTAAGTGCAGATATTACATCTCACTTACCTGATAGATTTGTGGTCAAATATAGCAATGTCCATTTAAGAGTTAGCAAAAGGTGACTGTTAAACCCATAAAAAAAGTCTCCCAAGTTTAAAGTCACATCTCCCCACATTCAATATTAATTCTCTTTTCTCTCCAAATTCCTTCTGTAAAATGAGCATTAGAAAATGGATAGGTCAAAACTACTGTCCCCTAAGCAGGCTCTGCCTGAGGTTTAAAGCCTGTTGTACTACTGAGGCTCCCACTGCTCTGCGGAGAGTCACCAAGAAGTTCCCTCCAGATCCTGCAGGTTTTCTCCTGAGGAGCTGCTGCTTGGAACTCAATCTCACAGCTTCCCCTTATAGGGCAAAACTCTGTTAGCTCAGGCACTAGGCCTGTCTGTTGGTATTTGTGTGGCATTGTTCCCCATTTTGCAAAGACATGTCAGTCCACCATGTTTTCCATCCCAAAGCCCCCAGCAATGGCTAAGGTTGTTTAGAGTATTTTCAAACTATCCCATGCACTATTTTTAATTCCAATATCTCTTATCATAAGTGATTTATCCCATGTAAAATATTTGTAGGTTTCCTTTATAGCCTTGTATTTCAACTGAAACATTTTTTCCTCGCTCAGGCAAACATCCTTCCTGATTCCTCGGCCTGGAATACAGTCCTAAATCTGAGAAATGAAAAATTATTCAGTTACCACCTGCTCAAAAATTAGATGTACTGTATTAATACATTTTGATTTGTAATATTTTTTCAGAGCTAATGTTCCCCAATGGATTTTTGATCTTTTTCCAAGCAACTTTTGATTTGTTTTCCCTTTTATGTTTCCATGACAGATTGGGATGATCTGGGTTGTCTGTGGGAGTTGTACATTAAAATACAAATCATTGCTCCAAAGTCATTGCTGATTAATTTCTTCACTTCCATGGGAGAAACACTTCTGCACTGTAAAAGGTTGTGTACTTTACGATCATAGAACCATTGTACCTTCAGAGCATATCAGTTCAAACTATATACAACATACCATGGCATATATGATATGAATTCCCTGGTCGAATACTGTGCAGTAATGACCTGAACTTTCTCAGATTTTTATTCTGAAAAAATGTGAACTGTGATTCTTATTATGATTTATAATTATTGGGCAGCAAAGACTTTCCATTTGTAATCTTTCACAAGCTTTACAGCAATAATTGTGCAACTTCAACAAACTTTTAAAGAGTTCTATGTTATATTAGAACATGGGTGTCAAACTTGATCATGTCACCTGACATATCATGATGTATCGCAATTTTTTGCCTTTGCGAAGCTGGGGTGGGCGTGGCCTGCACGTGATGCATCCAGCCTGCAGGCCGCCAGTTTGACACCCCTGCATTAGAAGATCCATTTAATTACAGTAGTGGCCAAAATTGGAGTCACTACTATAAAGTTACTGTACTTCCTGACAGTTCACAGAACCACTGTTTGTGCTGCAAATCAAGATTCTTTAATTTGTCACTTTACTTCAGCTCTGTCATTAAAAAAAATCTGGGAAACTTCAACAAACACTTAGTAAACCTAACTCATTTACCAAATTGTTTGCATACATACATACAATATATCAAAAAAAATTGTGTGTGTGTGTGTACATATGTATACTTGCAACATAGCTGTGAACAGTCTGAACAAATAAGTGAATGGAACCAGGACCAAAACAAAACAAAGTACAAGATATGTATTTCTGTGAGAAATACAAGCAAGGAAGGAGCAAAACATATCCCTTGGGGGAACATTCTCCAGAATCTGGAGTCTACCACAGAAAAAGCCGACCATGTATGAAGACCTCTCTAGATATTTGAATCAGATATGCATATTTATTCTTAGTAAGATGATAAATGAAATATTCTGGTGCTACAGTGTGTCACATAGGTCTCTCTAAGTGGTAATCAGCAGTTTGAATTGCACCCAGAAACCTACTAATAACCTGTCCAACAGTTTTAAGACTTTTGTTATTCTGTACCAGCAGAGCTGACCTGTCAACAGCCTAGCTACAATGTTTTGTAACAGCTGCAATGTCCCCTCTGGGGACATCTCCAGAGGCAACACCACATAGAATGTATTCCAGTAATCCAACTGAGTGAATCATGACTGGAGTTAATATTGACAAGAGTTGCCTGATCTAGATAGACTTGCAACTGATGTATTCATAGCAGATGCTATGATTTCAAAAAGACCTGTAAGTCACAAACCAAGTTTCTGAGGAAGAACAACTCCAATTTAGGTCACTGAGACTGATGTTATAAAACTGTCCAGATGTTTATTCATGAATAATGGTTTCATCTTTAATCTGAGTTTGTTCCTGTTGAATCAATTGCTGATAACCATGCTGGGCCTGAGGAGTAATGTATAACTAGGATCCTTAACATACTTAACAGAATAACAGAGGTGGAAAGTACCTTGGAGGTCTTCTAGTCCAACCCACTTCTCAGGCAAGAAACCTATACCATTTCAGACAAATGATTGTCCAACTTCTTCTTAAAAACTTTCAGTGCTGGAGAATTCACAACTCTGGAGGCAAGTTGTTCCTGATGCAACCTGTTGAATGGCCTACACTAGGAATTTCATAAATATATTATATAACACAGGGAAATCAACCCCTGAAGAACCACCTACTGGAGCAACTAAAATCTCAAACACTTCCCCTGAAAATACTTCTGTACCCGATTAATACTACTAATACTAGTACTACTACTACTAATAATAAAAATAATAATGTTGGAAAGGACCTTGGAGGTCTTCTAGTCCAACCCGCTCAGGCAGGAAACCCTATACTAATTCAGACAAATGGTGGTCCAGTCTCTTCTTAAAAACTTCCAGTGTTGGAGCACTTCTGGAGGCAGGTTGTTCCACTGATTAATTGTTTTAACTGTCAGGAAATTTCTCCTTAGTTCTAGGTTGCTTCTCTCTTTGGTTAGTTTCCATCCATTGCTTCTTGTCTTGCCTTCAGGTGCTTTGGAGAACAGCTTGATTCCTTCTTCTTTGTGGCAATCCCTGAGATATAGGAACACTGCTATCATGTCATCCCTAGTCCTTTTCTTCATTAAACTAGATATACCCAATTCCAGCAACTGTTCTTTGTATGTTTTAGTCTCCAGCCCCCTAATCATCTTTGTTGCTCTTTGTACTTTCTAGAGCAGTGAAGGCGAACCTTTCAGAGACCGAGTACCCAAACTGCAACCCAAAAGCCACTTATTTATTGCCAGGTGATGGGTGGGTGTGACCCACTGGGTGGGTGTGGCTGTGGTGGTCACAGCAGATTGGGTGGGTGTGGCCACCTCAATGTTGCTCATGGGGAGGGATGCCTGTGGAGACTGGGCAGGGTTGGGGGAGATCCAGGGGGTCTCTGGCAGGTGGGGCGGTGGGCAGGAGGCTCATCCTGTGGGGTGAGGCGAGGCAGGGGGCAGGGTGGCGGGCCATTGCCACAGGGCAAGGTAAGGTACAGGGGCCACCTTGACACCATTGGCCCCTGCACATAGAGCATGTCTGCCAGCGGCCATAGCCTGCCGGCCCCTCAACTGGTGCACTCTGGGGTTCCACATCCCACTGCAAATACTGGGCCAGTATGGGGAGGGGGTAGGTGCGTGATGAAGAAAGGTCAGAAAAGAAATGGTTTGGGAAGCGAGGGCATCTGGGCAGTGGTGGGTGGGGCAATCTCTCCAGCTCCACAGTGGCAGAGGCACTCCACCTGCCGCTTCTGTGGCTGTGTGGGCAGAGCTGGAAAGAGGGCTCAGAAGCGAAAGGGAAGAGGGTGGGTGGGCAAGTGAGGGAGGATCTGATGAAGCTGTCCTGAGGAGAAAACAAAAAGGAGCCCTGCCTCCAGCAGTTCAGAGAAGCTGCCTCTGAGCTGGATGGTCAGCTGACAGCTGAGGAAGTGATGCAGTGGGTCATGCCTAGGAAAAGGAGAGCATGTGAGGCCAGGAGGGATGGGACGGGGAGGAGGGAAATCAACCATGCAAGGATGCATCCAGCCACATGGTACCTCAGTGAGTTAGCGGGCAGCTGGTTGAAGAGAGAGACAATTGCGCTTCTGCCTGCTTTATTACATGGCAGGCTGGGCAGGAGGTCATCCCTGCATCACCAGGCCCGGTCAGTAGCAGCTCTGGAAGTAAAGCTGTGCCGCCCATCCTCGCACTGGTGGGGGCGGTGGCAGGTGAAGGCGGGCTCTGACATGTGCACACCCCTCACAGCTGCTGCTCTGCATTGTCCTGCGCATGCCCCCAGCCCCTCATCACTTACTCCATCTGCCAGGGTGGAACTGGGGAAACAGCCACCATTGCCCCACAGGCCCCACTACCACTGAAGGAGGGCAAGACTGGAAACAGCAAAAATAAAAGTGGATACACTGTCCGGCTGTGTAGAACACCACTCGAGGGAGCTGCTGCCTGTAACGGAGCCGGGGAAACAGGCCGGGTTGGGGGGCAACTGCCAATGCTGCTGCCACAAGGTGAACCTGGTGAGGAAAGGGGGATTGGACCCACACGCCCACTTCCTGGTATCCTGCTTCAGCCTCTCACCCCACCCCACTGGTGCTGTGGCCAATTTTGGCAACGTATCACGGCTGCATCAGGACACCAGGAAGTGGGGCACATGGGTCCAATCCCCCTTCCCCCAGCAGCTTTGCCTTGTGGCAGCAGCATGAGCAGCTCCCCCACAAACCCAGCCCATTTCACCAGCTCCATTACTAGCAGCAGTTCCCTCAGTGAGTGCACCACCGGTACGGCTAGTTCCTCTGCTGATGCCGTAGCACAGGCGGGGTAGCGGGGAATCCAGTCTGAAGAAACAGCTCACCCTCTTCCACTTCCATGGGCTCTGGGTTGGTTGCCTTCACTGAAATATGGAGGGCCTGTACAGCCGCGATGGCCCCACAGGCCTCACTACCACTGAACGAGGGCGAGACCTGAAACAGGAAAAGTGAAGGTGAAAACTACTCTGGTGAACTCTGTGCTGAGGTGACGGCGCACATGCCCAGAGAGAGGGCTCTGTGTGCCACCTCTGGCACGCGTGCCATAGGTTCACCACCAATGTTCTAGAATCTCAACATCTTTTTTACACTTTGGTCATGGTGACCAAAACTGGATGCAGCATTCCAAGTATAGCCTTACCAAGGCATTATAAAGTGATATTAACACTTCATGTGCTCTTGATTCTATCCCTCTGTTAATGCAGCCTAGAACATTGTTGGCTTTTTTGGCCACTGCAACACACTGCTGGCTCATATTTAAGTGATTGTCCACTAGGGCTCTGAGACCCCTCTCATAGTTACTACTATTGAGCAAGATACCACCTATATGGTACCTGTGCATTTGATTTTTTCTTGCCTAAATATAGAATCTTACTTTTTTCACCATTGAATTTCATTTTGTTAAATAATGCCCAGTGTTCAAGTCTGTCAAATTTCTTCTGTGTCTTAAGCCTATCCTCTGGAGAGTTGGCTATTCCTGCCAGCTTGGTGTCATCTGCAAATTTGATGAGTTCCCCATCTATCCCCTCATCCAAATGATTGATGAAGATGTTGAAGAGCACTGGGGCCAGAGTGTTCCACAAAAATTCTATCCATTTCTGGTTTTCTACCATCATCATATTAGATATCTTCTGTTACTTTAGTTGTTTTAGTTTCTCAGTAAACATAGGAGCCGCCTGAGATCTATTGCTTGGATCTTTCTATATTCTGCATACAACACCATTCTAAAGGGCCAGATTTCTAGGCAGAGGCCCATGGGGGAAAGAATGAAAATAAAAAAAAGATTTCTGAGAAATAGAGAAATTTAAAAGGACAAATATTAAGAGAAAGGTATGAAATATCAAGAGCGTCATTTAGCTCAAGCAAGATGTGACTACAATTTATGTATATTTCGAACTAGAAAGTGTTGCCTAAACCAACCATGTTTAAGAAGAATACTGTTTTTCCTATCCATACGGACAACATATACATTCTAGGGGTATAGAGTTTGTTTTTCAAAACAAAAGTCAACTCTCAACACCCAGAGAGACAATCACAAATTATAAAGGTTTGAGTGTGTATGTGTAGAACAAGAGTAGGCACAATGGTAATCTCTAATTAGAGATTAGAAAAGACCAACAGGATTGTTTCTGAGAAATGAAGCAATTTCCTTGACCAGATTATACAAGCATAATAGATGCGGTTTAAGGTCTGTGTATGTGTGTATGAGTGTGTGTGTGTAAATGAATGTATTAGCACTGTTAGTTTTTACAGGACTAGTCACCTGTTTGGTTGGTATCTTCAACAAGTGATTGTTGCTGTCCAAGCTGTCATTACAAACCATCTGTTTGGCAGATGAGAAATCTTCATGTGCACAGTCTGTTATGCAGATCTCAGCTTCATTTGTTCAGCTGTACAGTAGTATATTTGGCAATCCAATATCTCCATCTTTCATCTCCTTCCATTTCCCAATAAGCAATCAGGAAAAGAACTGCTAATAAAAGATAGATGGTAAAGATAGCCAGAGAGTTTTGACAGCCAAGAAGAAAATAGATCTCTATGTCTTTAAAGAGTGAAACCAAATGCTATATGGACAAATAAAATTTCATCTTATGGGCTTTGGGAAAGCCATAAAAACTGCATCAGCAATTTGTAGTGTTCAATGCAGCATTTAGAGAGCCAACAATTTGTTTAAATATGCCTGACACAGATGATGTAGTGCTTAAAGGCCAAGAGAGAGAGAGATTATATTTAGTGAAAGCCCTGAAATGTAAAGCAAGTGATATTTTGTTATCATCTCTGTTATTTGCAGGGATGAATCTGAAATTCCCAAACCATAAAATATCAAATTATCACAAATAATAATAAAAGAAACGAGAAAGTCTGCAACAATATTAGCTTTGTTGCTAAAAGCCTAACTGGATAAATTAAATAATCAACCTTCCATATGAAATCACATTGAATTGAATCTCTATCCCATATTCTGTTAAAATGCCCATACTATTGAAAATGGCAATTAAAAATATATAATCCCAGTTATTACAAAGTTTAATTTCTTTCATGTTGTAGAGATCACTGCTCTCTTTTTAAGCGACTTATTTCTAAACATATTAAGAGCAGAAGGAAAATTTTATTCTTTAGCATTAGCCCATAAGAATCAGCTGGGGTTTTCCTCAAACATGGCTTACCTTGTTCCTCCCTTACACAATCTTTATGTTCAACAGCTCAGAGATGAGGAGCCTTTTAAAAAAGGATGAAGTCTATTTAAAACATATGAATTTGTGTTATACATACCGGTACTTAAAGCAATACTGGATATTCAGACCAGACTTTTCTCTAGCTGTGCTGGACTGCATATATGCCGAACAAAAACAAAATACAATTATCATGACTGAAAGCATAAAATACGTATAATCCACAACACAGAGGAAAAGGCACTCCTGGGTCTGTTTCCTTCAGAAAATTCATGAGAAATATGAGAATTATCATATAGATTAACCTTTCCTAGCCTGATCTAAAAAGCTTCTGAATCACAATTATCTCCATTGACTTGATCTGCCGGCTCTCTGTTTCCTTCAAGTTAGGAGAAACTGCATAGGAGTGTCAAAATCAGCAAGAGGGAAGACACAGCACTGAGATCCATAACACCTGGATCTATAATTTCACAACTGTTTTACAACTGTTAGCAACCATTCAAAGTTAAAGCGATGCTGAAAAAATGACTTACAACTGTTCCTTGCACTGTTGTAGCATCCTCATGATTACATGATCAAAATTCACTTGGCAACCAGGATGTATTTACAATGGTTGCAGGGGCCCAGGGTCATCTGATTGCCACTTGTGATCTTTCCCACCAGCTTTCAACAAGCAAAGTCAATGGGGGAAGCTGGATTCACTTAATGACTGAATGATTCACTTAACAAGTAAAGTGTTTTGCTTAACTATTATGGCAAAAAAAGTCAAGAAATCAAGAATGGCTTACTTAAAAGGTGCCTTGCTTAGCAATGAAAATTTTAATCCCAATTGTGATTGTAACTTGAGGACTACCTACTGTTAGTTCTTGTACCTCATTTATTTCCTCAAATGACAGTGTTCCTGCATAGTAAACTAGTAGAATGAGCTGTGGGGTTCTCCATCATATTAAGCAATGACAGTGATAGAAAATTGGAATAAATAATTACTACTGTTATATTCTGCATATTAGTCTTGTATTTAAAAGTTGAAATTGGAGAGCAGCTAGACAGTGGACTAGCCAATCCTTAAACTAAAGTTGAAGGAAAAGGTGAATAATTCTGCTTCAATAACTAATAAACATATCCTTAATGTTATTTTCTTAAGAAATGAATTTTTTAAAAAAAATGCAGATATTTTTCTGATCCTAACTTTTGAATAATCATCTATTCAGTAATTATCTGTATTCATATCATTGCAGGTATTTATAAATTTCTGTCGATGAGCATTTATGCTAGGGGAAATATGTGGTCCAATAATTATTACTGCATGCAGAGTAAACCTGAAGAAAGCGTATGCATTATATATTTTTTTCATGCTCATTTACTGTCCATACCCAGCAGAATAATACAGGAATGTTTTCACATCAGTTTTCTGAAGTTTACAATTCGAACAGTTTTTATCAAGTATTGGTGGGATTTTAAAAACTTCTCTACATTTTCTCACTAGTTCTTATTTATTATTAATAGGCACTTTCCACAAAGATAGAATAGCCTGGAAGACAAGATAACTGAATCTAAACATTTTGACCATTTCTTTTTCATGTCAATATTGATTTTATTTTTCTAAAAAGTATCACATGTTTGGAAATTATAAATAGATGATTGTGGGATATTTGTCAGATCATTATGAATTATGTTATGGGATAGCTTTCTTTTGTCTTATAAGAAACTAACGAGACATCAGGTTAAATCTAAAATGAAAAACATTTTTAATTGTTGTCTTGTCCAGCAATTTTTTTTCATCTTTCTACATTCTACTACTAGAAATGGGTCTGAATATATTTAAATCAGTACAGTAGAAAGTCTAAAGCGCTTGTTAGCTTGTGATGAATGAGTTCTTAGACTAAATTTTTTTTACATGAACCTTTTCAGCTTTCTAGGGATGATTGATTACTATAGTACAGACATGTCAAACACAAGGCCACAAAGTGGTTTCATCCTGGAAACAGTGAGGGAACAGCCCCCATTGCCTTGGCCCTGGCCCAGAGACCCTCCTTCTGCCAGAGACCCTCAGATCTGTCCCACTCCTGCCCAGGCCCCCATAGGCACCCTTGATGCGAACGATGTATAGCTGGCCATGTCCACCCAGTAGGCCATACGCACTCTAGCCACGCCCACCCTGGCCATACCCACCCGGCCCCCTGAGGGCAACCGCAATGCTGATGCGGCCCTCAATGAAATTGAGTTTGACACCCCTGCTATAGTAGGATGAGAACTTTTAGAGTGACTTTCTTCCTCAGAGAGAGAGAAAACAGTCAAATATTATTATTTGGATAAAGCAATCTTGAATTCAATGGGCTTACATCTCACTAGACATGAAGAGATTTGCAGTCTAAGCCTATTATTTTGAACATATATATGAGACAGTAAGCATCACTAAATAAAACAAAGCTTGCTTCTGATGAAAGTACATGGAATTGCTTTCATGAAAAGGTAAAGTATGGTTTAAAGTATACATTTATTACTCTTTGCGCAAGGAATGAGCAATGTTCTGACTTTTGTATTCTGGTTTATTTAAAAGAATTTAGTGAAACAGAATTGTTTCACTAAATTCTTTTAAATAAACCAAAAAAGGTTTCATAATGTTATAATTATATTTGGACATTCCTTCTAATGTGTGCATTTTTGTTTTAGTACAATGTATGTTTCTGCAAGCTTAATTTTTCCATAGGAAAATGTATTTAAAATACGTATTTTATTTGTTCAAAATGAACATTCATTTTCCTCATTTTAGGGCAAAATTATGTTTTACAAATTGGCATCAAAACAGGTTGTTGGTTCAATAGTTATTTGGCTAGTATATATTTACATTAGTATACATTTTCATTAGATGAACAAAAATTTTCATCTTGCTCTAGTATTAGTGATATAATATGAATAGAACTGCATGTAGAACACACATGATGAGACTTGCTTGTTTTGTTCTGTGAAGAAAAAAATTAAAAAGGTTTCCTAGCTTCATTCAGAAATATTTAGGCCATAACTAAGTATTTAGTAAAAGCAGTGTATCAGACTATTTTGAAAGGATTTTTTCATATATTCCTGCCACTGTTTTTTCCAGAATCACATGCAGAGTTTTTTATGTGTCCCCTTTTAATATTTCATGTATTCAATGCACAAATCCCCTTGTTATGTTTTATTAGGATAACTGTTTTAATTTTCAGAATGCCCTGCAATAGGCAAAAGCTTTTAACACAGATGTCAAAAAAAAACCAAAAGTTAATCTAAATAATCCCAAGTACAACTTCCATTCTGTTCTTTCTTTTCAGAAACAATTTTCTCTGACATGTTTTTCCCCCCAGTATTGTGCTAAACAGAGTCACTATTATTGCATGGACAAATGGACAAATATGCCTCCATAGGACACATGGCTTCCATGTGTAAGTTTGAGTTTATCTCTTTATTTATTACTTGTCAGGTGGAGATTACGTGATGTTCAGAACAATCCTTTCCCTTTTGAGTTAACATGCTCAATAATCCGCCTATAAATGCACCAGCTTGTCCTTATAGAAGGATCCCTGTTACCTTATCCTCAAGTATAAGTATATGTAATGCAAGATGCTTAAAATGTATTTTCAGTCTTGTTACTGCTGTTTGGATACTATTGAAGACTTAATGACTGAGCACTTTCATATCCTATCAGCTGTAAGAAGAAAAGAGTTGAAATTTTAAGGTACAACTTAGTGCAATCAACCCTACTTTGAAAATGTTGACTGTAGAAAAAAGGAATTACTGAGAATATGTTTATTCTTTTTATGTATAAGCAGAATTAATCATTATACACATATTGTTTGTGTATTAAAATTCATCTGAAACGATTGTGTTTGTCCTGAAGCAAGTACAGAAAATAACCAAAGAGCTATAAAGACTATTGTATGTAATGCTGGAATGGCAATGACAATTGTGTGGGAGATTTCCTCAATCCCCTTTTTATTGCTATATTTTACTTTTGGCAGGCATATCTGAAAAGATTTGTTTCCCTCATAAAGCCAACAACATATTTTAAATCCTCTAACACAGGGGTGTCAAACTGCTGGCCCACAGGTCAGATGCGTCACGTGGAAGCTACACCTACCCCAGCTCCAGCAAGGGGGGGGGAAAGTCACAATACATTGCGACAGGTCACGTGACACGGCGAGTTTGACACTCCTAACAGATTCATTTGCAGGTTATGTAAAATGGTGGCTGTCTGAAGCATCTTAAGATGGTTCATTGGTTGCTGCTTTTGGAGCCAACAATACCATAAAACAGTTAAGGAAATATGAATAGTGCATCCAGAAACTAATGTTAATAGCCAAACAAATGTGAATACCAAAGAATGTGAAATAAATTGAATTTTGCAAATTATCATAAATGAGAATTGTAGCAAGTAAAACAAATATTCTCCTTTTTTTACATGTCTCTAAAATGCATATTTTCCTTGTAAGGTAAGGTCCAGAACAACCTAATGGTGGGCAGGCTATAATTCCTATAATACTTAGCTTATATATAGTTAGTGACCACATTAAGAATTGTTGCCAACAGATCTGGAGGTTCCTAGGTTAAAGAAGGTTATTGGTGGAAATTAGTCATCACTGAGTCAAGGATCCAGCTGATGAAAAGAAAAAATATTTGCTCAGTGTCTACACATGGCTGAGCAAAGACTTCATTGGCTAATGTTTTCCTGAAGGTAGAAGAGTCAGTACTGGAAATACCTGTTTTTCTCAAGCACATTCTTGACTGAATTAACATTTTTTAGTAAACACAGAGGCTGGCAGTAATATTTATGACTTTCTCAGACTCTATTATATTTAAATAACTTGTGATTGTTGCTTAGTGTAGACTTGCTGTTACTCTTGAAACTTCTGTGTTCATTGAGATCAAAAGTGACATTTCAAGATCACATAGCATTTCTGCTCAAAATAAGTTCAAAGGGTTCAGTAAATTCATGATATTAAGAAACTGCAGAATCTTTTGGTAGTTTAATATAAATATTTAGTATAAATAATCTTTATTTATAATGAAAATCAAGAGAACAGTTCATTTTCTATACTAGTAATGCAACTAGGGATGCACTTTAGTCTGAACAAAAGCTCATTGTCAGGACCCACCCCAATCCACATCTTAGGAAAGAAGAATTCTTGGAGACAGGATTGTCCAAGCAGGAACTTGATCGACAGTGGATAATCTAGACAGGATCTGGAAACTGTGTTGCAGATTGATACTTTTAAAGTGTCCCCGAGTAAAAACCCCTCCCCTTAGTCCATTTGGTCAGTCCCGGATCAATTAAGTTTCATGTGTCGAAACCCTTCGGGGGGGGGGGGAAGAGAAACTTCATGCATTCACAACATTGTTGCTTCCTCCCCTTCAGATTCCAATCGGAGATACAAAACAGAATCTCTCCCCCCACTCTTTCTTTGTTCTTCTCAGTTCAAAGGTTCTTTCCCTGGTTTTTGATGATGGCCTCCAGTCAGGCTGAATAAACAACCTAGCATCTAATGGATAGGGATGGCCAATTAACATCTTCACTTCTCCTTGGGAATGGCAGAATCCAGTAGGGTTGAGATTTAGGGTTGCACAGATAGGGGTTTAGGAATGGAATATAAATGGATTCTGATAATCTGCTCTCCTTAAAAGAAAGATAGGTCCATCTGTAGAGGAAATAAAATATAAATGTTAGCCCGGTTTGTTAGGATATTCTGTATGAAACTTCTTAAGCAACTTTGGTGCTCTAATGTGGTGTTTATTGACCCACTCATTTTCTGAGGAGGGGAGGTGTTTCCAAGCTACTAGATATTAAATGGCTCCATGGTGTTTCCTGGAATCTAGGATTTCCTTCACCTCAAAGTGTTGTTCTCCTTCCACCATGATGGGAGGTGGTGGTGGTGGGGTTTTTGTTCGTAGGGGTGACTGTTGTTCTCTTTTTAGTAAACTGCAGTAAAAAATTGGGTGTATCTGCCTAAGAGTTTTGGGTAGTCCTAATTCAACTGTTACTGGGTTTATGATTCTTTTAATTGGAAAAGGTCCAATATATTTTGGTCTGAGTTTTTTACAGGGTTGTAGTGATTTAAAGTATTTTGTGGATAAATATACCATCTCTCCCACCCTGAATGGTTTGGGATCAACTCTTTTTTGTCCGCCTGTGTCTTGTATGCTTGTCTAGCTTTGTCTAAAGCTTTCCTAACTATTGGCCAGATGTTTTGTAATTGAGCAATCCATTCCTTCAGTTCGGGAATTACCGGTTTGTTTGGGGTTAGTTCTGGCATGGGGTTGAAACTTTGACCGGTAACTACTTGAAAAGAAGTGTAACCTGTGCTGGAGTGGACTGCATTATTATATGCCACTTCTGCGAAAGGCAGTAGGTCCATCCAATTTGTTTGCTAGAAATTAATAAAGCATCTTAAATATTGCTCAAGTACTAAGTTAGATTTTTCACATTGACTGTTTGATTCAGGATGATGACTAGATGTCAGTCCTTGGGTGGTTCCTAAAAGGGATAAAAATTCTTTCCAAAATGCTGACATAAATTGCACCCCCCTATCAGATATGATGCGTTGTGGTGTCCCATGCAATCTGTAAATATACTGCACGAAAAGTTTTGCTAAGGCCTTTGCGGTGGTGATCTTTTGGTAAGGGATGAAGTGCACCTATTTGGAAAACAGGTCTGTGACCATCCAGACTACAGTGTTCCCATTGCTTTCTGGTAATTCCACTATAAAATCCATGACTATTTCTTTCCATGGGGCTGAGGGGTTCGCCACTGGTTGTAACAGTCCTGGCGATTTCCCTTGCAGCCTCTTAGCCATTGCACAAATTTGGCAGCCACCCACATAGCTTTCTGTGTCCTTTTTCATGGATGGCCACCAAAATTGCCTTTTAGTTAAGTGTAAGGTTTTTGCAAACCTGAAATGTCCTGCTGATTTTGTATCATGGCACAGTTGCATGAAATTGATCCTCTGAGTGGCAGGTATGTATAACTTCTCACCCACCCAGGGTAGTCCATCTTTAATTGTTCACACATGTCTATTTTTCTGGAACCATTCATCACTTTCCAAAGACTTCTGGAATTCTATTTCAGTTTGGCTATCGACCTTCGGCTTCATTTTAGCTTGGCACCTGGTGGTGACTGGTGCTGCCAGTTGTTGTTCAGGCATAAGTGGTTTAGAGTCAGTGGCCCATGTGCTGTTATATTGGGGCATGCGAGATAATGCATCTGCCAGGAAATTCCCCCCCCCCGGTAAGTGTTTGAGAGTGAAATTGAATCGGTGAAAATGTTGAGACCAGTGGGTTTGCTTAGGAGTGAGTTTCCTGGGTGTTTTTAGTGCTTCAAAATTTTTCGGGTCTGTCCAGACCTGGAAGGGGATTTTATTTCCTTCCAGGAACTGGCGCCATGTAAGTAATGACCATCTCACAGAATAAGCCTCCTTTTCCCATACGGGCTAACGTTGTTCTGTCTCCGTGAGTTTCCTGGATGTATATGCACATGGTTGCAATGCTCCCTTGTCATTTTCCTGTAATAATACGACTCCCACCACCACATCGCTAGCATCTGCCTGTATTACAAAAGCTTTATCGGGATCTGGGTGTCTCAGGACAGGTTCAGCAGAAAAAAGTCTCTTTAGCCTCTCAAATGCTGCTTCACATTCCATTGTCCACTTCAGAGGCTGGCTGGGTTTCACTGGGGACCCCCCTCGTTTTCAACAAGTTTGTGAGTGGCAGGGCTATTTGGGCAAACGAAGGGATGAATTGGTGGTAGAAGTTTGCAAACCCCAGGAAACTTTGCAATTGCTTCCTTGTGCCGGGGGGGGGTGCCCATTCTAATACTGCCCTGACTTTCTCAGGGTCCATTTCAATGCCCTGTGGGGATATGCGATACCCCAGGTAATCTATTCTTTCCTGGTGGAATTCACATTTCGATAGTTTAGCATATAGGTGGGCGGCCCGCAATTTTTTCAGGACTGCTCTGACTAGGTTAATATGTTCCTCTTTGGTCTCAGTGAAGATAAGGATGTCATCTAGGACCCCCTTATATAGGTGCTCTCTTAGTACTTCATTAATTAATTGCATAAAAACTGCGGGGGGCCCTTGCAGTCCAAATGGCAGTACTTTGAACTGGTAGCAACCCATTAGGCAATTGAACGCAGTTTTCCATTCGTCTCCTTCCTTAATCCTAATGCGGTAGTATGCTTCTCTCAGGTCTACTTTGGTAAAAATCCTTCCTTTCAATAGGTGGGATAGCATATCCTTCATCAGGGGTAGGGGGTACAGGTTACATTCACTAATCGTGTTTAAATTTCTGTAATCCATGCACAAATGAAAAGAGCCGTCCTTCTTCTCCCTGAACAGGACTGGGGCGGTCACTTTGGGTTTGGCAGGCTCAATAAATCCTCTTTCTAAGTTTTTCTTTATGAATCTTTCCATCTCTGCCGTTTCCTTTGGGTTCATGGCATACATCCTGGGCTTTGGGAGTTTTGCCCTGGGTTTGAATTCTATAGCACAGTCCGTGGGGCGGTGGGGGGGAAGCTCATCTGCCCATTCCTCACTGAAAACTTCAGCAAGTTCCCTGTATTCCTCTGGTATCTCTGGTAACCTCTTCTCTTCCCCCACTGATGCTGACTCCTCTCTTTGGGTTGGGGGGATGCTTTGGGGTTTTGAGCTCCTATGCTCCCCCTCTGAGAAGTTGAGTTCTGCTGTCCTCTAATTTATCCCAGGATTCTATTTCTTCAGCCATTCCAGTCCTAAAATCATTGGGCATTCCATGCCTGGGGCCACTATAAACGTTATGTCTTCCTCATGAGTCCCCAGGGACAGGTGAATTGGTAAAGTGGCTAGGGTAGCTGGGAGCCCCCCTGCTATTGACCAATCTAACTGGCCAAAGGAGATTGGTTGTTTTAGTCTCCTCACTGGGATGCCCAAATTTCCCACCAGCGTCGGGCTGATGAGGCAACGGGTGCAGCCAGAGTCTATTAGGGCTTTTACTTTGATGGCTTCAGGCATAGAGGAAGCTAATATAGTCACTGTCATTTTCTTGTCAGGAACTTGTTAACTTTGGCACCCTCGGTGTTTGCTCTCCTTAATAATGGCTTGTTACATTTGCAAATAAAATACATCCCTATACAAGAATGTTTGCAGAATTAGGAAAAAATGCAATGTGGTGCTTGTGATAGTGTGATCAGGCTCACAATTTTTGTACATGTGTTGATGTTGTATACATTTGCAAAGGAGGGAGGTTTCAGTTGTACTGCCATGACTATCATCTTGCCTTTTGTAACCACAGTTCCCTACCTCACTGCCCTTGTACTAATACTGAATTATCAACAAAGGCTATCGCAGTGTATAAACAAAGCATTTACTAAACAATGTATTTTATTACTCCAGAGCTTTGTGTTGTTCTGGGTCTAAGTTAACTAATGTATAAAGAAGCTTTTACAAAATGAAGCTTGTGGTAGTTTCCTTGGCAGATCCCAAATCTGTCTTATAAAAATATCTTTCTTAGGACATTCTTCTATGCAGGATGAACATAAAATGGATCTGTGCAGACTCCACTGAAATGGGAATTGCACAAGGAAAGATTATCTTAAGTATTTACATCAGAGTTCAAAGTATGATTTTTTAAAAGTAAGCAAGCGTCAAGGTGAATTTGTGCTGTAAGTCTAATTTTTAAATCAGAGTTGGCAGGAACAGTAAATTAATTAATCTCAAATTATACTAGGGCTGCTAAGATGGTATGTATGACATTCATATTAATACCGAAGTGCAGCTAATGATTAATGTTACTATGATGAACACTGAAGAAATTAATAAAGATTAGACCAATTATTACAAAGTGTTACTCACTAGAGATAGTTCAATGCAAAATATGATGTACATCATGCAGAAGGGTAATCACTTTCCCCCAAAACAATTATGCTAATAGAATGATAAAGATCTAGTAGAAAACTGAAACACTTAGAAAAGGCTTCCAAGCAATTTTGATTATATCTGACTTAACTTTCCTGTATGGTTTTTAGGATTGAATAGTCACAGTTCTAGAATTGCAGTTGTTTGTTACCTAAAGGCTGTAATAAATATATATATTATATACCAATTTCATAATAATTTTTCTATGTTTATTTACTGATGTTATCAATGTTTATACCACAAACTAAAAATTGTTCCTACATAATAGAATGTTTCAAATTGATGAGATTTTTACAGAACTTCAAAAACTACTGACAATTTTTTTTAAAAAACAACAACCCTATTCTTTTATGTTTCCCGTATCTGTAGTTTGATATTAAAAATGGTATTTGTTAAAAATATGAAGAGTAAGACAATGTCATTAGTAAGTACTGATTAGGGATTCTGTATGAGTAGATAGTTCTAATGACATAGGAAAGAAATACTTGTTCTCTTTTAGATATATTTTAGCTAATTCTAAAAGAGCAGGTATTCTGTACTTTATAGGTTGATGGTAATCCAAAAATCTAGGGTTGCCATTTCAGAAGAGGAAATGAAAAGTATCATTTACAAATACATAAGTGGATTCTTCATAAATAAAGCATACAATGTTACAGTGCAGGAACAAGGATATTGAAGTATTTGGATAATATCTGCCTTAATCTAAGATAAAATGTCATTAAATACATCCATGTTATCTAGAAAATGATCCCATTTCTACAACAAGGCCAGCAACCCTAGCATGCCCTTTAGACAGCATTTTAGACAGCAACGTCTATAGCAAACCAGGATGACATAAAAACGATTACGTGTATTTAATGCCATTGTCTCATAAGTGCTTCTATTATAGTACATGTTCCTTCATGTCTGACACAAGTAGCACCACCTGCAGATACCCATGATTGAGATCTGTGCACATTTTTTAACTTTATTGGGACAAAATATTTTAGTTTTTATGCAAGCATAGCACCATCCTTATAGGTCTTATTAAAAACATGCTGCGTTAATTATTTGATTTATTAAAAACAGTTGCACTGTCTTTCAGGTTCATCCACAGCCTGAAATAAGGACATGCGTGCAGAAATGACTACCAGAAAAGTGCTATACTTATGTGAAACACTTTTCCAATCACTTCTGAAGCACACAGAGAACTTCAATACACTGAATAGTTATGTAAGAAATTTTGTCAGAGCTGTAATGTGGACCATAAATATTTCATTTTCCTTTTTGTCAAATTGCTTCCTTGCACATTTTCAGAAGCTGGCCCAAGAACCAATTTGCATTAAGAAGATTTGGTAGCCAAAGAGGAAAAAATGCACCCATTTTGTGGATTAATTTTATTTATGGCTATTTTAAAATCTTGACAAAAAATGAGTTATTTATATTCAGACATATATATTCTTTTTACTAAAACATGGTGAAACTTGTTATAGGGCCATTTCAAATCCTGGGAGAGGACAGAACCCAGAATCTTGAAGATATCTATTGTTAATGCTGTGTTGGCTAATATTGTAAGAGATTAGGAAGGCACCTCTTAAAATCCAGTTTCATCTCTACAGTTTTAAGTGAGTTCAGCTCCAGATTGTTCTGGCTGCACCACAGGGCCAGTTTTTCAACTTCTTGTCTATATGCAGACTCATCATTATCTCAAATGAGACCAATGACCATTGTATCATTTGCAAACTTAAGTATTTTAACCAAGGGATCTTTTCAAATGCAGTCATTGGTATAGAGAGAAAAGAGTAATGGAAAGAGCATACACCCTGGAGGGTGACTGTGCTAATTGAACACGTATTCAGTGTGATTTTACCTAGCTTCGCCTGCTGCTTTGTATTTGTTAGAAAGCTTATAATCAACCAGTGTGGACAGGAACAGCTAGCTGAATCAGTTTAGAGTGAAGAATTTCTGGGATGATGGTATTGAATGCCAAGTTGAAGTCTACAAAAAGGACCCTTGCATAAGTCATTGGGGAATCAAGATTTTGCAAGATGTAGCGCAGTTCCATATTAACAGCATTATCTGCTGATATATTTATGTATATGGTAGGTAAACTGCAAGGGGTTAAACAGGAGATCCATGATGATTTTCATGTGAGCCAACACTAGCCTTTCAAAAGTTTTCATAACTACAGATATTGTAAAGCAATTGTGCCTAAAGGTTTGTGTCACATCTTATACTGCTGTGAAAAGGGAATGTCAAGTAATATATTCCCTACATAAGGCATGTTCTTTCATTATGTTGATGCAAGTTGACCCTTTACATAACAATCGTATTCTCTTTAAAGAAGTATAAACTATATTTAGGAGACATTATTTAATCAAACTTAGACAGATGGAAGGGAGCTAATAAATTTTATTATCACTCTTTCAACATTTTGTCCTGAAATGTAAAAACTGACAAGAAAACAAAATATTTCTCTGAAAATCTATTTCTTCCATGCTGTTTCTCTTTAACTCTCAGTATTGGGAAAATAGGGAGTCATTAAAGCAAAAGCACTTGATGCTTATTAATTTGAATTATTTGTATCCTAAGGGAGAAAAGAAATTCATTCAGTAGCATAATCTAAACCAAATTTTAGAACCAATCAATTTGGTGATATAAGAGTTTTTAATACTATTCAAACCGGTAAAGACATTTGTTGGCAAGTCTAAGGTTGGACCATAGTACATTGTTAACAAATTTAATGTATATAAATCCAAAATAAAACCTGAAGGGAAAATAATTCATCCTTTCCTAGTATTTCAGCTAGACTTGTATAATACTTTCTTAATTTAAATCTTAGCTTTCTGCATTAAATTTTTACTTTCCATTCATTGATTCTTCCTGCCTTGAGACTGAAAAAACTCACACAGTAACACTTAACCTTTGCTGACTCTATGAAGGAAGATGCAAATGCCACTTGATCAGGCTGTGCTAATGAGAATAAATGTACTTCTTCATTTTTATATTAAGAAAGATTATCTGAGTCCAACCTTTGAAGCATGGTAGCATGTGTCTTTTACAGTCAGACTACAAGTATAAATGTTTAGGGGAATCATAAGCAGAAGGGGGTAAAAATGAAGGACATGATGAAAACAATTAATGAATCAATTAAAATGTGTCCTCTAAAAAAGAGACATTTGGGATACTGCACATAGCTTAATTGCTAAGAGTTTGATGCATGAATTAATCATGTATTTTTAAATAAGCTTCTAACCTGCTGTTGCTCAATTTTATGTATTGATTGTTAACTGACTTTATTGACTTCCATACTCGCCCTTTTCACTCCCCAAAATCCTCAAGAACACTTTAAAGCTGATCCACATTTGTTCTCATTGCAGTCAACCTTGAAATCCCAACTATCCCAAGTGAGGCAACCAACAGTCTATCCATGCAGTGAAAAAAACAGCATCTGATTTCCACCTGCACTATGCTCATTATTTGAGGATAAAAACTAAACTAACTAGCTAAGTATTTAACTAATTAACGAACAAACAAACAACAATGGTAGTGATTTGGAAGTGAAAAGATAAATGAAATGCTGGCATGAAATTACTGTAACTTCCTAGTATGGAGAAATGAAAAAGCAGAGCAACTGGGCAAAAACACTACACCATTGAGGTTCAGCTAATGCACCCAACTGAGCAGACAATAAACTGGTTTAGGGTATTCAGTATACATAATGGTGTGGGATGAAAAGGAGACAAAAATGAAGGCCTAAGAATATTTCTAAGTTGCAAGAGTTCTGCAAGGAACAGTAGGCAAAAAAAATAATAATCCAAAAACAAGGATATACAAACTGGTTATGAGAAACATTTGGAAGCTGCCAAAAGAGTTTGGATACAAAGCCTGGGCGGTATCCAAACTCCTGCTTATGACATATTTATTATTTTCTTATATGTAAACAATTGCACATTAAAAAAAGTTCTCAAATAGTTGCTCAGAGTCACCTTGTAGGAGAGGTGGGCTGCATAGAAATTTAATAAATAAATAAATTTAATAAATAAATTTGCAGAAAGATATAGTATTTTATTCCGAATAACATGTAAGCTTTTGCCCGCTTAGGGACTCAGGACTATTTTAAATCTAATTTCTGGAAATAACTAAATAGCAAAGATAATTTTCCCTCACTAAAAGTTACGTTGAAGCATAGTGATGGATAGTGCTTACTGCTTAAACTCTCGTGCCTCTAAACTTAATTTGGTTGGAAACAGTACATCCTAGGGCAGCAAGTTGTGATCCAAGGTACCTCAAATGGACTAATTTGCAGAGTTGGTCCAAAATGTGGAACCCATGACTCCCATGAAATTGAAATTTGGCAAATTTTAAAAAATATTTTATGATGTAAAAGTTATCACAAAACATTTTATGATATCATATAAAATGTGATAAAACATTTCGTGTGATCAACATCTGATATTTGACTGTGCTATCCAGTTCAAAATGGGCTACTTTCAAGGGCAGATACATCTCTGAACATCTCCCTGAATTTTAAAAAAACTTTTCCAGAACATTAGAGATCGCCATTGTTGAAGGCACTGAGGAATCTGGAATGCAAATATCTTTGAAACATGGACTCAATGGGTCATGGGTTATCTAGTGTACCATATAATTGTTTGAGATCATCTGCTACACTGTTGATGGAACAAATGTGGATTATCAGCTTTTGGCCTATTAAAGGAATCATTTTGAAGATTGTTTTTGTTTTTGTTGTTGTTGTTTTTAGTTTTACTCATCCATTTCCATCCCTATTCCATCCCCATCTTTCTTTTCTACAGGTTTTTGGATTATAGACCACATGGTAATTTACGGACTAAATTAAATTAAAGATTTGTGTCACTTATCTGTTGTAATAGATCTGAGAGTATTACTGAAGCAGTATATCCACCAAATCAACTATGCCCCATGACTTTCTTTTGCCTTGCTGATTATAACTTATAGGAGTTGACATTCCACATACCTTAAAAGCACCAGACTGGGACAGCTGATCCAAATAATTTAAGAAGTCTTGGTTTGCATATACTTAAAATGAATTACAACTTGAAAACTACAAAGAATTTCAAATGTGATTTGTTGAAGTTTAACTGATGGAGTTAACTTTCAGAAGACACATCTTTTTTCAAAGTTCAAAATACAGAGAAAAATAAATTCCAAAAGTCATTTCTAAATGATGTGATAACAGATCAAAGGGCTTGTCTTTATTGCAATATTTTCATCCTTCTGGAACTGAATCACACTGGACTTTGGCTTTTGTTTGAAATCTTTACCTTTTAATAAGTGAACTTTTGAAATTACCTCAGTGAACAAAGGTTTCTTTTTCACAGTTAAACTTTTAACCCTTGAGTTTGAACTGGAATAGGCCAAGGAGAACACCATCATGTTTTCACTGAACTTTTTACCCTTTCAAAAAAAATGGGACAAGTTTAAAGTTTATATTGTGAGCAAGAGGTCTCTGGTGAGTATTTCTGGTATTATTAACTTTTTGACCTCAGTTAATTAAAAAGGAACATTAAAGGCAATATGGACTGAGAGTCAACTTTGAACTTTTAACCTTTCCTGAAAAAGTATTCTGTGTACAAGTAGTATATATACTCACCGCATTTATTATTAACTTTTCTCAGCCATTAAATGCAAAATTATATCAGCACAACAGCAACTACTTCCGTCTCAATCTTAAATAAAGCATATTTGTGAATTTATTTTTGGGTTTTACCTGAAAAAATATGAATATGGATTCTGCCATTCTCTACATGCTTTTTTTTTAAAGTAATCTCAATGTGTAAATAAACTAGTTTTGTTTGAGGACCAAAAGCTATTTATCCCCCTTCCTATGACTGCAGATTTAAAAAGAAGAATGGCAGCATCATGTGCATACAGAGAAGAACCTATGACATATTGTACTTTTGTCATCCTGAATTTCTTTTCTCTTCACAAGCATCTGAAACAGGAGGGAAAACCAAAAAGAATCATATGCAAACAATCAAAACAAATCATGAATGACAAAAGTTAGTAACTTTATTATCTACCACCTATGTTACAAGAATCTCACTAGACTGCCTTCCCCTGGGAATGACTAGATAAGACTTCAAGGATCTTGGGAGAGGTCTAGCTTATCCCTCTTGTGGGCTGCACAAGGACTCCAAGCTATCCCCTTTCTTGATGCCTCCTTTTTGCCTGGCCGGCAATTTCCCCAACATGAATAAAATTAAGCCTTCTTTTCAAAATATTGCTACATTATAGATGTAGCAACACATTGTTTACCCAATCAAATTATCAATTTATCCCTTTAGCTGGATGTTCTTCTGACACAATGGAAAATTATTCCAATAATTTTAAAAAACTTCAAAAAGCAGGATTGTAAAAAAAAAATGATATGAAAATATAAGGCTCCCCAATTTCCTCTTCTGGAATGACATGAGACTATTGGTTCCTCAACAAATGAATAATCTAAAGATGAAAATTCCTGCTAATTCAATTATGATAATGTTTAAAGCAGTATGGCTTGACAACCAATAATAGGTAAAACAATGGCAACCTAGTTTATCTATCAACTCTAATATATCTGAAAGTTAGAGTTTAGGAATAATCAGTAAAATTAGTAGACTGTTGTTTCTTTCCATTGTGATATCTCAGTGCTACGTAGAAATTAATAATGATTAGTCTTTTGATATGCTGTACATTCTCCATGAATAGGCTTAATCACTCTTGTAAGCTAAGAAGGCCATTATTTTTCAGCACTGATTGTAAAATCCCACGATGAATCCAATAATGTTGAATTATATACTGTGTTTAGTATTTTTTTAATTTTTGTTTCCTGAATCTACTGTTAACCAGTTTGAATGAAAGACTCTGATAAGTAATAATATCAGTAGAAAATGGAAATAACTTATTTCAATTAATTCTTCTATATCCGTGATGGCGAACCTTTTAGAGACTGAGTGCGCAAACTGCAACCCAAAACCAACTTATGGATCGTCGGGTGCAAGCTGGGTGTGGGCAATTGGGTGAGCGTTTCCAATTGGGTGGGTAAGGCCCACTGGGTGGGCGTGGCTGCAGTGGTAACAACAGACTGGTTGGGACTAAAAAGTTTAATCAATCAATAATAACTTTGTGAGATCATTTTTCCACCTGCAAGAAGTTGAAATTGATTGATTGAAACTCTTTTTTTTAACACGGCGGTGGAGGCCTAAATCCAAAAGGTTTTACAAAACCCAGCTAAAGGCCTAGGACTGGGGTGATGGTGCACATGTCCACAGAGAGGGCACTGTGTGGCACCTGTGGCACACATGCCATAGGTTCGCCACCACAGATTTAGGGTTAGTATTACGTCACCATGAACTCGGAGAGCAAAATGGACATCGCCAACAAACTCGGAATGCTTGGGTATGGTTAGGAGGGCACTGACTTTTCTACCCTGCCCTATATATGTTTCCTGGTAAAATACATGGGAAAATCCCACTGGAGGAAAATCCCACGTAGGATAAGGGTTATGTCAACATGAACTCAGGGAAAAAAATGGACATCGCCAACAAAGGCAGAGTGCTTGGGTATGGTTAGGAGGCCACTTACCTTTCTAGGCTCCCCGATCTATGTTTCCAGGTAAAATACATGGGAAAATCCCATTGGAGGAAAATTCCACTTAGGATTAGGGTTAGGTAACCATGAACTCATAGAGAAAAATGGACATCACCAACAAACTCAGAGTGCTTGGGTATGGTTAGGAAGGCACTTACTTTTCTAGGTTGCCCTATCTATGTTTCCTGGTAAAATACATGGGAAAATCACATTGGAGGAAAATTCAACTTAGGGTTAGGGTTAGGTCACCATGAACTCATACAGCAAAATGGACATCTCCAACAAACTCAGAGTGCTTGGGTATGGTTAGGAGGACACTTACTTTTCTAGGCTGCCCTATCTATGTTTCCTGGTAAAATACATGGGAAAATCACATTGGAGGAAAATTCAACTCAGGGTTAGGGTTAGGTCAAAATAAACTCATACATCAAAATGGACATCGCCAACAAACTCAGAGTGTTTGGTTATGTTACAGCAAAATGGACATCACCAACAGTCTCTGAGTGCTTGGGTATGGTTAGGAGGGCACTTACTTTTCTAGGCTGCCCTATCTATGTTTTCTGGTAAAAATACACGGGAATATCCCCTTGGAGGAAAATTCAACTCAGGGTTAGGGTTAGGTCAAAATAAACTCATACATCAAAATGGACATCGCCAACAAACTCGGAGTGTTTGGTTATGTTACAGCAAAATGGACATCACCAACAGTCTCTGAGTGCTTGGGTATGGTTAGGAGGGCACTTACTTTTCTAAGGTAAAGGTAAAGGTAAAGTGTTGTGATTCAGGGTCAGCCTGTGGGTCCAGCAGCCGGGTCAGATGACTCGGATGACTCAGACAAGGGGGAGGAGGAGGGTGTTGAAGACGAACTTGCTGATGATGGCTTGGAGGCTTCGCAGAGCCCCCAGCCAGGGCCCTCTTACTTGGTGGAGACTCAGCTGCGCGAGCCCGACAGTGCGGATGATGAGGACCCACAGCTGGCCCTGTTCAAGGACGCCCGACGCAGGAGGCAGTCAAGCAGGAGCAAGCAGAGAAAGGCTGTGGGACTTCTCGGAAGGAGGCACAGGGAGGCCACGCCCTGAACTCTAATAAAGGGAGTGTTTGGGGAAGGGCTGGTTGCTGAAAGCAACCGCTCCGTTTGAGGATCAAAGTTCCAGTATCTTGTTTCTTGTTCTGTTGTTTGTTTGTGTATTAAACTTGGCAGACGTTTTTCAGCCTCAGACGCTTTCCAGCCTCTGCCGTTTGTACAGGGGTTGCCTTTCTGCAAGGCCGGTAGCAGGCTGGTACAGAACATAAAGGTTCCCCCGCACATGCATGCTAGTCGTTTCTGACTCTAGGGGCCGGTGCTCATCTCCGTTTCAAAGCCGAAGAGCCAGCGCTTGTCCGAGGACGTCTCCGTGGTCATGTGGCCGGCATGACTAGACGCCAAAGGCGCATGGAACGCTGTTACCTTCGCACCATAGTGGTCCCTATTTTTCTACTTGCATTTTTACGTGCTTTCGAACTGCTAGGTGGGCAGAAGCTGGGACGAGTAACAGGCGCTCACTCTGCTACACGGCACTCAGGATTCGACCCGCCAAACTGCCGACCTTCCGATCGACAAGCTCAGTGTCCTATTTATTTATTTATTTATTTATTTATTTATTTATTTATTTATTTCTCCTGGTGAAATACATGTCAAAATCCCATTGGAGGAAAATTCCTCTTAGGGTTAGGGTTAGGTCACCATAAACTCATACATCAAAATGAATATTGCCAACAAACTCGGAGTGTTTGGGTATATTACAGCAAAATGGACATCGCCAACACACTTGGAGTGCTTGGGTATATTTAGGAGGCACTTACTTTTCTAGGCTGCCCTATCTATATTTCCTGGTAAAATACATGGGAATATCCCATTGGAGGAAAATTCAACTCAGGATTAGGGTTAGGTAACCATGAACTCATAGAGCAAAATGGACATCGCCAACAGACTATGAGTGCTTGGGTATGGTTAGGAGGGCACTTAGTTTTCTAGGCTGCCCTATCTATGTTTCCTGGTAAAATACATGGGAAAATTCCATTTGAGGAAAATTCCACTTAGGGTTAGGGTTAGGTCACCATGAACTCGTATAGCAAAATGGACATCACCAATAAACACGGAGTGCTTGGGTATGGTTATGAGGGCACTTACTTTTTTTGGCTTCCTATCTATGGTTCCTGGGGAAAAAACATGGGAAAATCCCTTTGGAGGAAAATTCCACTTAGGGTTAGGGTTAGGTCACCATGAACTCATACAGCAAAATGGAAATTGCCAACAAACTCAGAGTGTTTCGGTATGGTTAGGAGGGCACTTACTTTTCTAGGCTGCCCTATGTTTCCTGGTAAAATACATGGGAAAATCCCATTGGAGGAAAATTTCACTGAGGACAGTGGTTGAGAATGTTTGAGAGACCCAGTGCCTAGCCAGCAACCGTAACCAACTTATGTATCATCAGGTGTTGGGTGGGCGTGGCCCATTGGATGTGTGTGGCCAATTTGGTGAGTGTGGCCAATTGGGTGGATGTGGCCAATTGGGTGGGTTTGGCCAATTGTGTGGGCATGGCCCATTGGGTGGGTGTGGCTGCGCTGGTAAGGGCAGACTGGGTGGGACTAAAAAGTTCAATGAATGTATTCCAACTTTGCGAGAACTTTTTTTTCCCCGCTAGAAGTTGAAATTTATTGATTGATTGAACCTTTTTTTGTTTTTTGCACATGGTGGCGGAGGCCTAAAGTAAAAAGGGTTTATAAAAAGCAGCTGAAGGCCTAGGACTGGGACAATTGCGTGCATTCCACAGAGAGGGCTCTGCGTGCCACCTGTCGCATGCGTGCCTAAGGTTCGCCACCACAGTTCTATATAGTACCTAGTTTTAAATACTATTACACACCCCTTTTCTTTGTATCAGACATGTCAAAGCCGTGACATCACGTGACTTCGCACGATGTATTGGAACTTTTCTCCCATTGCCGGCAATGGGGTGGGCACGGTTTCTTCGTTACGCATCTGGCCCATGGGCCAGCCGTTTGACACCCCTGCTTTATAGCATTTTCATTATAAAGTGAGCCCCTTATTATTTTATTTACTTTGTGTGTGCATGCATGTGTGTGTGTGTGTTTGTGTGTGTGTGTGTGTGTGATATCAAATGCAAGTGGCTAAATTGGTAACATTTCAGTGGAAGATAACACCATTCCATGCACCTGGCATATAGTCATTCTGGCCATATGATTACAGAAATGTCCTTGGACAATGCTGGCTCCCTTAGCTATGAAATGGAGATGAGCATCACCCCTTAGAGTTGGAAACAATTGGACAGAGTAAACCTCTCTCTCTCTCTCTCTCTCTCTCTCTCTCTCTCTCTCTCTCTCTCTCTCTCTCTCTCTCTCTCTCTGTGTGTGTGTGTGTGTCACTTTCTCTCTTTATGTCTCTCTGTATATATATGATGAATATGATGCTATTGAGTTTTATCACACAAATACACATCCTTATATTTACATAAACACACCAATCTGACAATAAGCAAAACAGAAAAAAATTATAATGTTCTGCTTACATTCTTGCCATAATTCAGATTGTATAGTACTTACCTTTCTCTGCTAGTACTAGTCATTATCTGGACAAGAAATGATGGCTGGAATCCAGAAGGTCAGTGCAGAATCTGCACGATGATTTCACATTTCAGCATAAATAAAATCAACCGTGGGGTTCAGTTTGGTTGTCAAGCATCAACAAGATCACATGCACTGTTCATGGAATAGCTTCTATAATTAACGTTTATCCACAAGTGTGAAACCTAATTGAAGAGGGATCTACACGAGGGTCAAGGATGAAAAGATTACAGAAGTAGCATTGCTTGTCAAAGAGGTAAGTGTCCTTAGAGAAATTCATGTCAATAGTAAAATTAACTCAGATACATTTAATCCAGGATTAACCAGGGTTCCAGAGCCATGGACAAAGTCCCTGCGCAATTTATATTTCAGGCCACAACACTGCATTCTCTCCTCACTTGCCTGGCTGATCTAGACCTATGCAATTTTCCAGTGTTCCCCTCATCATGGTTTGATGGTGTTTCTGCCAATTGACTGGAAGTTGGGTATACGCTAACTGGCCTGAAATTACACTCCAAATCTTCAAATTGAAGAAGTGACGAGTGGCTGTCCACAGTGCCCCCAATAACTCAAGGTACAAACAACCTTATATCCACATATTTCCCAAATGCTCTGCCATGGCATCATGATTTGAGAAGAGCTGTGTTTTATTGTTATGTTAATATGAATATGTTTCTATACAGTCAACAATATAGACTTACTTACTTTTTTATGTATACACTCTTATATGCAGAGAAGCAAACACAGAGAAAATTCAAGAGAAGAGGCTGTGAGAAAAAGGAATACAGAATGGAAAATGCTAACGGGTAATGCAATTTTTTTTTTAAAAAACAATTGCTCTTGATCCAGAAAAGTTATAAGTCTTTTATGATTATTTATGTTATTGGGGAAGTACACTAGAGCAGTACAATCTGAAAAAGACTGCTTAGGAAGAAATCTCATTTGATTCATTGATTAGAATTGAATGAAAGTCTCCAAACTCCCTCAACCTCTTTCAACACTATTGTAATTAAACAATTATGCTTATTTAGTTATTTCTTTTTAACTTAGGCTTTTTTTGAGTGATGCCCTCAATCTGCCATTCATAGGCAAATGCAAACTTTAGCTCAAATAACATCTTGCAATCTACTATTAAAACTATTGTGGAAAGACACAAAACTGAAATGAGTGGACTTTGTTTTTCAGAAGACATACATAGGATTGTGTTGCAAAAGAGTAATGATCAAATCAATGCAAGGAGAACAAGAGTAATGTTTGACATAAAGAAGATTGTGGTATCATTTAAGAGAGCAAATGGTTGTTTACAGCATTTTTTTATTTATTCTACTTGTATATCACTGAGTCAGCAGACTCATGACAGTTTACACAACAATCAACATCTGTAACACTTAAGAATATTCACAGTAAATATAAATAGACTAAAGCAATAAATACCTAATCAATGTTACAAGAAAACAAGGATAATCTATAATAGCGATAATAAAAATGAAACAAACTCTACTGAATTTCAAAGGTATAACTAAAACATTTTCCTGAGAAGACGATAATGATGAGCAGATTCAAACAAAAGAAGGCAATCCTGCTAATACCTGGGCAGGACTTAGGTCCATTTTGATATTTTATTTTGTTGTTGATAAGGATCTGAAATGACCTTTCTTTCTTTCTTTCTTTCTTTCTTTCTTTCTTTCTTTCTTTCTTTCTTTCTTTCTTTCTTTCTTTCTTTCTTTCTTTCTTTCTTTCTTTCTTTCTTTCTTCCTTCTTTTTTTGCCTTTTTCACTTTTAAAAAAGTCAGGACCTTAATCAAATAGATGTGTTAAGGTTTAAGAGGCTTAAAATATTTTTTTTTACTTCTTTAACAGAAAAATGAGGAAAACTGCCATTGTTATTCCACAATTGCTCTAACTAGTTGTAGCATTACTTTTGAGGGCTTTGTGTGTGAATTCATGTGCTTTTGGGGAAGTTTGATTTCTGATGACTGCCTGGATTAGTCCCGGCACTATTCTTGGCAAGAGTTTCAGAAATCTGAATTGGAAGATGGTGCTGACTGTGTGGGGTAGGTGGTGGTGGTAAAGGTGGGCCAAAATATTATGGTAATGATGGGTATAGGAAGTTAGGGTGGGAGACAGAGAACAGGCCATTCTCAGGAAATATGGGGTCATTGTCATAATGGTTTCAATTAACCGGTCTCAGCTTTTGTATCCAGTCAGAACCTCAGAGTCTCTGTTCTGTACCAGCCTACTACCGGCCCTGCAGAAAAGGCAGGGACAACCCCTTTACAAGAAGGCAAGAGGCTGGAACTAAGCCTGCCAAATTTATGGACACAAAAGCAAACAGAGCAAAACAAAACACGAAGCATGAAACAGGAGCTATTCAAACGGTTGCCTTCAGCAAACCAGCCCTCCCACACATTCCCCTTTTAAACAGTTCAAGGCGTGGCTTCTCTCTGCCTCCTTCCGAGGTGCCCCATTGTCTTCCTCTGTTTACTCCTGCTTGACTGCCTCCTGCGTCGGGTGTCCTTGAACAGGGCCAGCTGTGGGTCATCTTCATCCACACTGTCAGGCTCACACAGCTGGCTCTGCGTCATAACCAGATGGGAGGGGCCTGGCTGAGGGCTCTGCGGAGCCTCAAGGCTATCCTCAGCAAGCTCTCCAACACCCCCCTCCTCCTCCTCTGAATCGTCCGACCCAACTGCCGAACCCACAGGCTGACCCTGAATCACAACAGTCTCTGCTTTTTGGCTGCTGCTTATATATACAAGGTCAGTCTGTAATAAAGGCTCCCTTATTTTATTGTTAATGAGAGGACAGACCTGGCATGTATAAATGAGACTTGACTGGATCTGGAAGGGTTATGAGTGGCCTTTTCAGAGATATATCCATATGGGTTCTGGTTGTTCCACAATTTCAGAAGACCTTGGATGAAATAGATTATCTGCATCCCTTTTAGTAAGAATTTAGACTGGGTATGGATGGAAACAGCATTGGTTCCCATTTTGGGATGATATCTGGCAAGATCTGGATGGGCGTTATGCACCCATCCTTGCCTAACCTGACCTCTCTGTGGTTTTAATATACCATCAACCATGGTATCCCTCTAGATTTGGAGGATAAGTGGCAGTGTGTTGTGCTGGTTCACCACCTCTCTCCAGGGTCAGTTCTAGTTGGTAAAGATTGGAGATGAGAGATCATACCACCAACACCACCCCATTCCTATACAGTACTACAGGATGCTCTCTTCATTCCTACTCACCATCAATATTCCTATTTGCCATGGGGTGAAGCATTATTAGTATGCTGATGATATTCAGTTATAAAACTCTGCCCCTGGAGAATTAAGTGATGCTGCAATTGTCTTATCCTGATGTCTGATGCTGTGAGAGTCTAGATAGTGAACAAGAGGCTTCAGCTGAACCCTCACAACACTGAGTGGGTTTGGGTTTGGGGGCCTGCAAGTTACAAAATTATGGTATCTTTAGTGCTGGATGGGGTTGTATATGATAAGATGATATTTATCTTTTAACACAAAGTTTGTTGAACATTCTTCTCAATCATCTTTCAGTTGGCCAAAAGTCAATATCCTCATTTCCATCCAGTTTTTCCATATCATCACCTTTCTCCCAATTTTTAAAGTTGGTTTCTTTTAAAAGTTAATCTGGCACGGGGAAAAAGATGATTTTTTTTAAAAAAAATAGACATTGCATTCCTTAAGTTTGTAACTGACTTAATTGTTACCAGATATACCAGAGTTTTAGCATATAGTAATCAGATCCTAGTACTGTCTACCCAACTAAAGGTGCTATATATGTATTGCAAAATTTCCTTTCAGTAGCCTTTGGGAAACAAAGTCTTTGCAGGTGTAATAATGTGAAATAGATGACAGCTCCTGACTATTACATTTAAAATGAGACAAAGTCAAGGACAAGTGGATATTTTATGCGAAGTAACATGAGTGCAGATATGTTACTAATCACTGTAGATTAGAAGGAGGATGTCTACAGTATGTACCCATAACACATTCATGCTGATCTTTTATTCTTTCTCATTTTAATAAATACAGGTATAAGAATTCAGTCTTTTCATAGAAGGCATAGTCTATTTGGCAATTAAGCGATAGACATAATTAAAGATACAAATCTCTAATTTTGAAAATGATGATTTTTATAAAAAGTAGTTGCTATGACTAATATCATACAAAATATTGAATTTCTTGCAAAAGGAAACTTGAATTATGCTTATTTCACTTCATGAATTCAAAAGATTAGCATTTACTAACAAATCAGTTCCAAACCAGTTCAAGACTGGTTGAAACATCAAAAGTTTCAAACATGTCAAACACTTTCTACATTGAAAAATATCCTCTATATTTGGGGACCATTTGGAGATTTGATGAAAATAAAACGCTTCCCTTTCTTTTCAAAAGGAAAGAAAATTTAATTTACTCTCAAGAGTAAAGTTCAGAGTGTCTGCATTTGGTTACGAATTGTCTCACAAATATGTCTCACAAACTCCCCCCCCTTTTTTTACTGTGAAATAACTTCCTTAGTTGCCACAAACTTCTGAACTTCTCATTTCAGTTAAATCTCAAAAGATGATCTCATGAACAAGCTTTTCTTTGGACACTTTTAAAAAAAAATCTGCAAGAGTAGACAACATGTGGTGAGATTTGTAAAATCATTTTAAAAGCACTGCCTGGCATGATAAATGTTCATTAAGAATGCTAAAGCGCCTAAGAATAAAACATCAGAAATTTCTTTGGGAAGAAAAAGTTATTCATAAAACGAAAGAAAGGATTTTAGCCCATAATATTGATCTGATATGATGCTTTCTTACAAATCACCTTGATCACATGCGAAGGCAGTCAAGTAATGGCGACATGAGTTTATTACCTCATAGTTCACTTCCTGCAGTTACATGTCCCCAGTATTCACAAATTGAATGTGGATCTTCAGGAAGACAACACAATCAAGACTGCAGAATTCATGAAAGGGAAGGCAAAAAATTGTGGCACTTTCAGATAAAATATGAGGCTGCCAATAATGAGGGGATAATGGATGCCTCAGATAGACACTATTCTTGTAGCTAGAAACTCCCATATTTAGAAGTGATGTTGTTGAGAAAACCAGAGCTGGATGAATATACATAAGAGCAAGCTGTGTGTTTCAGCTCTCTGATGTGTAAAATCAAAATAAATGCCGAACACCTGCTGAGTGAGAATGAAGCACGGAACAAAAAGCTCTTAAAAATAAAATAAACTAACAATAGTAAAAACAATAAGTGCATATATTTTCAATCTCTATCCCACATGATTTGTGTGGTTGTAATAACTGGCAGCTACCCAGTTTGCAGTATTATTGAAATGACAGCAGTTTGTGGCCAAGTATTCTTGCTTAGGTTGCCAATCATTTGCAATTCTGTTAACAAAGACTGATGTACCTGGTGCATAATACAGTTGTACTGAAAAAGTTTGATCATTAAAATACCACAGGCCTAATTCCAATCTACAAACACCTAGCCTCGATTTCTAGGAAATACAATGTTTGTTAAATAATGTTACATGATGGTGCTCATCTCATCAGTCAAAAGCTATGAACGGTATCAATTGAAAATGCTGAGACACTACACCACATAATTTGTACATATCATTTCCTATATTATTTGTTGGTCTATACTTCCACACTGGCCAGGGAGCAGTTCCTTCCCCCATCCCACGGTGAATGGTGAGCAACCTTCAGTAGGTATTTTGTATTTTGGAAAGGCAAGGGCTATGACTGGAGCAATGGAGCAGTAATGCCCTACCCCAAATAGGCAGAATCGGTATATGAGCCTTCCCATTTCAGAGTAGTATTTCAAGATCATTTTTTTTAAGAAAACAATGTTACATCCTTCCATAGAGGCAGATCTCTTAAAAATAACCTCTTGAGTCCATTGTTCAGAAATATCCTTCAATATGTTCAATGTTAAAATATTTTCCTTCATTTGGTAATTGCAAGTCAAGTTTATGAGTTCTCCTTTACTTTCAATCTTTAATTTGCTCTAATGTTCAATTTTTAAAATCTTATTTTTAAAAACGGAAAATTCAAAACAGCAGCATTTTTCTATAGGAAGAATTCTTTATAATTGATTCCAAAAACTTATTTTAAACTTATCTGGACTCTTTTCTAAAATCAAAGTTTTAATCAATCTTTTGCTGCTTATTTCAAAAATGTGTAGTTACAATTTTCTTTTGCTTAGGATTCAAGGAAACTCACTCAGTGCTTATCATTTGAAAGGCTTCTAATGGCTGAAAAGCAATTCACAACAATTTCTGAAAGTGATTAGAAAAGAAAGTATGCAAACTTAGTGTCCTTCAAAGGTGTCTACTACAATTTGAGCAAGATGGTTATTTCCTTGTTTCTCATTGTTCTTCTTCAGAGTTGTCTTCAGTCTGCCATTTCTTGCTCTGAAAGCTGAGAAATTTTATTTTATTTTTATTTTATTTTAATTTTTAATTTAATTTTATTTTATTTCCAGTCTCAAATTCCACAAACAACTCCAAAATTATTTTATTTCTGGTTAGACAGGAGCGAGTGTTGTAATCTGTCTGTGAGGGGGAAAAAATTAAACGATGCTGCATTAATGTCATGAATCTATGTTTTGTTTTAACTACAGCTTGCCAAATAAGTGACTTTGATTTGAGTCACATAGTACTAACCCATAAACTACTGTTTACAAATCAAAATGGCTAAAATGAGTTGCTATTAAACCATATTATTGCTTAGTACAATTTATGACCTTGGTACTGGAGTAGCAAATTCATGACCTTCAAGATATTATTGAACTAATTTTCTAGACAATCTCAGCAATGGCCAGAAAGTTATTGGTGCCTTTAGTAATGTTGGTTCTACAAGATATAATAACATTGGGATGTATATTTCCTTCAAATCCCACAGACAATGTAAATGATATTTTATAAGGAAAAGTATACCTTCTACTTAAAAAACAACCATATAAGAGAAGATCATTCCAGAATTAAGTTTATTCGTAATCTCAGTTATTGTTAGCCATCACTAATGCCACCAGCCTGATTTCTCAGAAATAATAATAAGATGATGTTGTTGTTAAGAAGAAGATTTCAAAAACACTGTATGTCTCTGAGGTGCTGAAAAGTTCAGCTTTTTGCACTACTGGGATCCTGAAAGGTGGCAGTGCTGTAACCTGGTAGAGATGACCTACAGCAGGGTTCCGCAACCTTGGCAACTTTAAGACTTGTGGACTTCAACTCCCAGAATTCCTCAGTCAGCAAAGCTGGCTGAGGAATTCTGGGAGTTGAAGTCCACAAATCTTAAAGTTACTAAGGTTGCAGAACCCTGACCTACAGTATATATACAAACTATGACAGGTGGGGTATAAAATATCAGGAAACCTTGATTTTTCCATGCATTACATGGGGTTGCATGCCTAGAGTGAAGCCAACATGGGAATAGAACTTGTTTCTTTCTCGTTTTTCCCCCACGTTATTTCCTTCTCTTCCTTTTTCCTTCTGCATAGTCTCAGATGTCTTCTACTCAGTGAGGCTTGGGCCCTAATAATTATATCTTGGGCTGCAGCTTTCTGTCTAGTTTCCATCTCTATACCGTACAATGAGCGTCTCTGCATTTGCGGAGCGGCAGAGGTAGAGGACCTGGCTCACATCCTATTTGACTGTTGTTTGTATAATAGGGTGAGAGACAGGTATCTTGGTCTATATACCAAACGAATGACCCATTGGGATCCCCATATCAAAATAACTTACCTTATGTCCGGCCAGAACTTGAAAATAACATCCAACATAGCACAGTATTTGAACAAAATGATCCAGTTAAGATCTGCATATGTGGGACTGATTGGGGTAGATTGTAAGGGCGACTCCGAAATATAATGTTTCCATATTTTATCTATATCTTAAATTTGTATTTTATTACTATTTTAACTTAAATTGTATTTTAATTCCATTTTAAATTGTATTTTATCAAATTCCATTTTGGATTGCTTTTATCAAGTTTTGGTGACGGTTTGTTGCTGGAACTTTGTACTTTGATATGGCCCAAGGGCTAATCAATAAAGTTGTTGTTGTTGTTGTTGTTGTTGTTAGTTTCCATCTTTGCTGTGACCTTATTATAGTTAGTATAAAAGATTTTCTTAATTTGCCTATTAATCTTGGTGTAAAAATGTCACATATTTTTATTGAGTCCTTTAATTTAGCCACAATAAGAAGCTCATATAGTGCATTCACTTTGATGTCACAAATAATATGTATTAATGGCTGTGGTTGGTGGCTTTGAGGCATGGAATTTACATAACTTTTAACTGCCTACTCTAGATGTATAATATATTTGACTTAGATTCCTTGAGTTCCCAACAAATTATGGCTAAAGGACAGGAGTTGTTCAGAGTGTTATAATATACACGCTGATAACTATGCTCTAGCTCTATATAACCATATTTAAACTTCCTGTCTCTATACTCTAAAAGTCTTACAAAAGCATTCAGTTGTTATTCATTAGCCTTTGATAATTCTGGTGGAACCTTGGTATGCCATCTTGTGTACAGTAGCAGAATTACATTGGATTATTTTCTTTCATTTCCAGTTCCAAAGCATTAATATTGTTCATTCCATGATTTGAAAGTAAGAAATTAACTATTTTAGCAAAGTACTGTCTATAAAGATAAGGAAACAAATGAAAGAATGTTCTTTTTTTTCTTAGGGTTAGGGTTGATTGGTTGCAATTAAGGGCAGATCTTTTATGGCAATGTCATAATACACATATTGTCATTTTGATAACATTTCAATTTACTGCTTCTGGACAAAGAATTAAAATAAAATAAAATTATTTATTACTGGTCAGTGATTCAGAATAAATAAAATTTACTAAATAAAACTACAGGATATAGCTACAAACTAGACCACAGAACAAAGCATAAAACATTAAAACTATACAAACATGCTTGCACTATTTTGTGATCAGCAATATACAGACTTTGTAAGTTGCAAAAACAAACTCTGCAAGCAGCATAAAATATTGAAATGAAATACTTTTTAAATAAGTAATTAATTACACTGTAAAATAAAATAAAATTTCCTTTAATTAATTTTCTACAAGAATATTTTGTACATAACACAAACTTTAAGTAAATGCATAATGTAAAATGTAAATTATTCAAATGACATATATGTCATTTTTTATCTACTTGATAAAGAATTCCCATGAGTCTTATTTAAAGTAGTTTCTTGGGATTTCAGAATTCAGAATAAGCAATGTGAGTGCTTCAGTGTCATTTTTCTGTGTTTTTCATAGGACTGATAATATATTTAAAATATAAATCAAGAGCAATTTAAATGAAATAAATAGAGGCCAATTGTTTATGCTCAAAAACGCATCCTTATCATACAGGATTTTTCTTTCTTTCTTTCTTTCTTTCTTTCTTTCTTTCTTTCTTTCTTTCTTTCTTTTTCTTTCTTTCTTTCTTTCTTTCTTCTCTCTTCTACAAAAACTATTCTGAAGAAATGAATGGCACTTCCTTTAATATATGGAAAGAGATAAATTATTATTGTGTACATTTTGGAGGAAGGTGATTGACCAGTAATTAGTAACATTCAGTAGTTTTTGCACATAAGAGACAACAGATTGGATTACTGGATGGCATAAAGAACACATGGAAAGAAAAGTATAAATTCATTTATACTGAGTTGTTGCATAGTTGCATCCATGCTACTTTGGAGTTTCTTGTTAAGTAGTTATAAATACTCTGAAGTTCTGAAAAAAAAGAGGATCACGTGAGCTTCCGGTTTGCCAAGCCAGCCAACATGGACTTCTGGAGGACAGCTCTCATCTTCCACATTCAGTTTTGCATCGCTGGAGGGTCCTAAAAGGGCTGAAGAGTCACCTTGGAGGGGCAACCAGACAGAAGGGGCTTTTGCAGAAACACGGGGGAGCCGCAACCCCCCGTTAGTTCCTGCATTCCCTTCATACCGGCGGACAAAAGACTGGCCATAGTAATATGGCCAGTTACTAGGCTGCAGACAGCCGAAGTCAAACTTACCAGCAGGCAACATTAAAGCAGCGTGGTAGAGACGGAGGTAAGATTCCTCTCTTATACCTTAATCTTCTTCTTTTCACCTAAATAAGCTGCTAGGTACCTTGCCCCCTGTGGAGAGGGAGGGGAGAATTCAACCCTCCCTTCAAATAAGCAGCGAGCAAGCTCAGGGGTGTTTTTTTTAAAAAAAAACATTGAAAAAAAAGGAACGGACTAAAAGAAAAGAACTTTCAAAGTACTTGGGGGACACCCAGTGGCTAAACCTGAAATTGTAATCTGACTTTCTCTTTTAAAAAAATCAAGAAAATATTTAAGAAAAACAAGATAAGATTAACCTTGAACACCAGATGTGAAACTCCACCATGGAAGAGTTTCAAAAACAAATCTATGCTATGTGGGAAATATCTTACCAAACTTATCAGTTCCTTTCTACAGCTGGCAATGAAATAAGAACTTTTGGAAAAGAATTAGAAAGCATCTTGAAGAAACAAACTCAAACTGTGACTACAACTAATATTTTATTGTGACAGAACTTAACAGAAGAAATTGAACAATCAAATACATTGGCAGAAGAATTAACTATTCAACAAACACAGACTTTTGAAGACCATAATGGAAAACAGGTGGAAAAAAAATTATTCAGTCCAGGACAATTATATCAAGAGGTGAAAATAATGAGAAGATTTGGCATTGTTAACAGACTCCTCAATCCTTCAAAAATGGAGACTGGAGGGCTACTTCAATATGATATAACAACACAAGAATGCTTTGATGACCCTGAGGCAAAGAAGCGAAAAATGACATGGCAAAGGAAGAAAGCAAGAATAAGATTGAAGAAATATGGACATCCTTAAGAGGCCTGAAATAGATAATACCAAAATAGACAGGATTGTACTTGCATTATGAGAGATTGTTTTGATGAGTAGATAAAAATACTGACTAATTAAAAAAACACAGATGTATGAATACTAACATTGAAATATTGAGCTCTTTAAATGACATGGATTAAGATGTATATATGTTAAGAATGATAGAATGTAACTAATATACAGTACTTGGAAGTAGTGACATGAAAGGATGTATTAAATGTTGGAACGGAAGAAATTTTGGTTAATTTTTAATATGTGGAAACTAGAAATGAGAAATAAGAATATTATATTGTCCTCCTCCTCTTTCTCCTCCTTGCAATTGATATCCTAATGGCTACCATTCTAATATTATACTACTAACATTGATATGGAAATGAGATAAATAAGAAGTGTGCTTACATTACTAGGTATCGGAGAAAATTGTGTAAAGGGAAAGGAGGTTTTTTAGCAATATGAAAATGAGAAACTTTAAACATTTAATTTTAATATCAATGTAAAATTAAAGTTGGAAAAATATATAAGGTGTTTGATGTTTTAAAGATGGAATGTTAAAATATAAAATATACCAAAGTATTGACAAATATAAGAAAACTATTAAATGACTGATGGATAGCAATGAGACATACCGTATTTTCCGGCGTATAAGATGACCTGGTGTATAAGACGACCCCTGACTTTTGAGAAGATTTTCAAGATTTTTCGTCTTCTACGCCGGAAAATACTTACATGCCAGTTGCCAAGTGTCCGACACAAGCCCGATTCAGATTCAGCCCCGTCTGATGCAAATGGTGCAAAGCCACGCGCTCTTCCAGGCCAGACTCTGCAAACAGCACGCCAGAAGCCGCAACCACCACGGGAACTCTGAGTCCCCGCCTTTCGGCAGCCTGCACGGCCAAGCGCGATTCGGCTTTGAGATAGCATTTGCAGACGGAGCAGCCGCCGCATCTGGAGCCAAGCCCCGCCCAGGAGACGGTTGGCCAGGCGGGCCCGGAAGATGCGCTAGAGAGCCAGGCTTGGGGCGGCCATGCCGAGGCCGGCTGGCGAGGGCCGCTGCATGGTCTGCAGGCAAGAGGGGCGCCAAGTACCGCTGTTCCGCACTCCGTGACCAGGCAAGCGATCCTTCCGGTCGGTGCGGGTAAGGTGGTGCCTCAGCAGGAGCAAAGGTGCTCCCTTCCTACTGTCTGTCGCGGCCTATGGGCGTGACATTCAGCAGGTCCCCTCTTCGCAGCACGCCACACGGGCCTCACCCATCTCCCCATGGACGCGCCTCCCTTGCTACGGGAGCCACCCCCACCATCCCTGCATGCCACAGACGCAGGCCCACCTCGACCCGTCATGAGCCTGCCTTCCGCGCGTCGGCTGCTTCCTCCGACCGTCCGACGCTGCCATGGAGATCTCCCGGCAGCTGGCCAGCGCGCGCACGCCACACGGGCCTCACCCATCTCCCCATGGACGCACCTCCCTCGCTACAGGAGCCACCCCCGCCATCCCTGCACGCCACAGACGCAGGCCCACCTCAACTCGTCGTGAGCCTTCCTTCCACGCGTCGGCTGCTTCCTCCGACCGTCCGACGCTGCCATGGAGATCTCCTGGCAGCTGGCCAGCACACGCACGCCGCACAGGCCTCACCCGTCTCCCCATGGACGCGCCTCCCTCGCTACGGGAGCCACCCCCACCATCCCTGCACGCCACAGACGCAGGCCCACCTCGACTCGTCGTGAGCCTGCTGTTCTGTACCAGCCCGCTACCGGCCTTGCAGAAAGGCAACCCCTGTACAAACGGCAGAGGCTGGAAAACGTCTGAGGCTGGAAAACGTCTGCCAAGTTTATTTCACAAACAAACAACAAAACATGAAACAAGATACCGGAGCTTTGATCCTCAAACGGAGCGGTTGCTTTCAGCAACCAGCCCTTCCCCAAACACTCCCTTTATTAGAGTTCAGGGCGTGGCCTCCCTGTGCCTCCTTCCGAGAAGTCCCACAGCCTTTCTCTGCTTGCTCCTGCTTGACTGCCTCCTGCGTCGGGCGTCCTTGAACAGGGCCAGCTGTGGGTCATCATCATCCGCACTGTCGGGCTCGCGCAGCTGAGTCTCCACCAAGTAAGAGGGCCCTGGCTGGGGGCTCTGCGAAGCCTCCAAGCCATCATCAGCAAGTTCGTCTTCAACACCCTCCTCCTCCCCCTCGTCTGAGTCATCCGAGTCATCCGACCCGGCTGCCGGACCCACAGGCTGACCCTGAATCACAACACCTGCCTTCCGCGCGTTGGCTGCTTCCTCCAACCGTCCAACGCTGCCATGGAGATCTCCCGGCAGCTGGCCAGCGCGCGCACGCACAGGACAACTCTGCCGGGTCTCGCCCGGTGCCAGCGGGATCCGCGGCATTCTTGATCGGGACCGGACCCATCCGGGCTGCAATGTGCCTAGATGCGGTGTGGGCTGGGAAGTTTGGCGGTGACATGCTGGCTGGGAGGCGGCTTCGGAGTGCATTGCCGGGGACTGCAGATCAGAGAGGTGAATAGTATTTTCCAGTGTATAAGACGACCCCCAACTTTTGAGACGATTTTCATGGGTTAAAAAGTCGTCTTATACGCCGGAAAATACGGTATGTTAATTTAGATAAGAGATAAGGTGTATTAAAGGAAACAAGAGAGGAAGTATTGATTACAACAATTTGGAGATTTGTAATAATATGTATTTGTCTGAAATGGAACTATTGTAACCCAGACACCACGTTGCTTTTTAAAGATACTATTGTAATATTGGAAAACTAATTAAAAAAGGGGGGGGAGAGAGGATCATGTGAATTGTTTCAAATGTAAATTTATTTTAAAAATAAAACCTGATTTTTCCAGGACAAAGTGAAGCATAATGTTTGATTTCACTATATAGATGATGAAATATTAAATCCTTCCTCAGTGTCATTAAAGAGTTTGCTCATTTTTTTTCAGGTCATCATTTTCTTTTTTATTGTATATTTGAATAAAATGGATTGCTTATTATTTTGAAATATTCTATGGGGAGCTATTATTATAGGATTATGTTAATTAAGCCTGGAAAAGAAAGAGTTTTATTATCCTGCAAACATAAAATGTAGATAACTGATCTTACATTATAAAAGACAATCATGTATGAGAAATATGACTCAACCCAGCTCATAGTATCAGCTATGTTTTGTATTTTTGGAATAATATACATATCTGATTAGCCTAATATATATAATGGTTTTAAATTTGTTTGATGAGACCCCTGGTTCTTGTGTGAAAAACTAAGCTACTTTATATACTGTTATTGCTTTGTTCATTAATTTCCTTATAGTTGCCTCAAAAAATAAATATGTTTGTTCTACCTGCCAATCAGCTTTCTAGAACTGCAAGATTTGCTATTGAAATGCAATGTGCTAATGCAGTCTAAGTACAGTTCTTCTGTTCTTTCAGTGTTGAACATACCAAATCTTACAAACATCAGACAAGTCTCACTAAATCCGATGTCCAGTTCAATCTTAACTCTCTTTCTTATAGTTCACTAGCAAAAATTATAAATGTACTATATGTATTGGAATTTTCCTAAAGGTATTAAATTAAAAAAAGTTATCTATGCTTATATTTATGAGCACTCATGTGTCAGGACAATTTTAAGGTAGAAGTTACTTTGTTCAACACTTATCTCTCTACCATCCATTTAGTTCAAAATTTATCCAACAGTTTCTCAAAATTACCGTAAGTGTCTGGCTGTATTAAAACACATTAATTAGGATCTCTAGAATCATCTTGCCAGATCTTTCTTCAACGTTAATTTCTAGATCTTGTGTGAATTAAATATGTTAGCACAAAATTTACATACACTTTTAAAACTTAGCTGGGAGAGATTCTTGCTTACTCATCATTCCCACTTATAAGGAGTTTTTTTAGCTTGTACACACATCTGTCATTCATGTTATGAAATTTAAAATCTGCCCTTGCCATATTTCCCAACCTTGATTTCTTAACATCAGGGCTAGACAGTGAATCATTACCATATAAGTTTTGTACCCTTGACATTCCACCAGTAATTGATTTCAGCTCTCCTTTATTATATTAAGACAATGTAGATTTAGGAGCTTGAGATTCTTTCTTAATTAACTTTAGTTTTTTTTCTTTCTTTTTCTCCCCTTAACATTTAAAACTGACTCAGTTATGTGCATTTAGACATGTTTTTCATACATAATCAGAGCAGGGGTTTGGAGTTGGTATAAGTGAAACATTAATACCATTCATTTTTTAAAAAATCAGTTTTTTTATTCTGCAGAAGTTAAATACATTTTTTTAAAAAACAAAATCAGCTACTCATGCAAGCAAAGATAGATAGCTCTTAATACATGATTGATTACACCTATAGTTAAATACATAGCAATAATAGAAATATAATAGGATACCCATTGTTGTATAATGACATTCATAAAACTGCTCAATTCAGCTTCAAAATATAGAATATGCTGGACATGTCCCAATCAATTTTTCTCAGAGACATTGCTCACAAAATGTATATACAACTTACAGTGTGCAGTTCTATTTTAAAAATGGATGATATTGTAAAAGGACGGAACCATGTTGCTATTCATGCCATTAGCAACATAAATGGTCAAATAGAGGCCCTTTTTAAATCACCTCTAAGTATAACACAGTGTGTACAAGGAAAGCAGAGTGGTACAGTAGTACTCATTTCAAAATATTCTAGGGGGTAAAGTAACCAATCAGCAGTTTTAAAAGAACAGTCAGGGAAGAAAGCACTTTCACATGATATAGTGTATGGTATTTGACCATATAAGGCAAAAGCATATATTAAAACAATGACAAAAGGACCCATTGTACTAAGTTGTGTAATCATTCAAATGCTGGTATCTGCTCCTACAGGACAGACTCAATTTTCATTGCTGAATAATGTTTTCTCTTTCATATTGCCTCTTTAGGAGCCGCAATGGCTGGAAACCTGACAGCCCAGGTTTGAGACCAGAGCACCACTTGATGGGATGACTTCCCATTAATTGCCCCAGCTCCTGTCAACCTAGCAGATCAAAAGCATGCAAATTCAAGTAGATAAATAAGTACCACTTTGGTGAGAAGGTCTCAGCCAATCACAAGCTGACTGTAAAAACACAGTTCCTGTCATCCACTCATCCATACACAACTGTACAGAGAACATGTGGGCAATTTGATCATCCACTCACCCAAAAAATGGCTGTACAGAGCACATGTGGATAATCTGATTATCTCTCTAACTCCAGAAAGATTTCAGCCCCTTGATTCCTGCATTTGGTGCTTCTTTCAGTTGCAGTGTGTTCCCTCTTTTAGAGAAAGGTCAGTTTTCCTTTACAATTTACCAAGAGTCCCTAATAATGTAAGTCTCCTGGTAATCCTATGTAGACATTTTCTACACGGTTTGCTCTGTTTTGATCTCTTCCTCTCTTGGCTTTTTATCCATAAAATTGTTCACCTCACAATAGAATCAATAATCATGGAATATATTTCATACTACATATCTCACATATGATTATAAAAGCAGTTATTGAAACACAAAAATGACTCTCTATAAAGTAAGCTCAGTAGTTTTACCTTGATGGAAGAAATAACACCAGTTCCAGTTAGCATTTTCCACTGAATATACACTTTCCTTTCATGTCAGGAAATATCTCTCTTGAAAACAGTCTTCAGAACTACTGTACTAAATCAGCTGGCTAGTCATAAATTAAGACACTGTTCAGTGTGACTGAGAAAACAGCCTTCACTTATAACTAGAGCAATATACTAATATTTCAAGGCCTATTTTAGTAATCCAAAAGGTAAGGAGCAAAGTTTTAAATCTTTGAAGAATTCAAAAAAGTTTTAGATATAGAGTGATCATATCCAAAACTAGAGTAATGTAGTACTAGTCCTATCTAAGCATCTACAAGATGCTGCTGTCAGGAGCATAGCCTCTAACCCACAACTACAATGTTCCAATTCTTAAAAAAAGAAAAAAATATCCTCTTATGTTCCAACCTGTTCAGCTTCCTGCTCCTCAAATGCTTCTGTCTCACATACACATATTTTACTTTAATTCCATTCCTTCTTTATTCATCCATTTACACACACTTTCTCTCACACACATGAACATACACATGGAGAGAGAGAAAAAAAAAGAGAGAATGACTAAGGAAGGAGCAATCCTTAACCCAGGCTGGGATTCCATGGTGAATGATACTGGGTCCTGCAATACCCATTGGAATGCTAATAAATGTATAACAATCTACCATTGCACTGCTAGCCCCCAAACAGCTAACTGATGCTCTCAGCTCTGTTCTCAATTGGTTTGTAAAATTCCTAAAACTGGTCTTTCATTAACAATTGGTCTCTTATGACCTGGGTCTAAGATGCCACTGGAGAGACCCCTCCCCCCAAAAGTCAGAGAAATGCACTTCCCCCATTTAAGTTCCCCAAAAAACTTACATAAGGGGGATCAAACTTACAGAAGGGGGTATATAAATCCAAATAAATAATAATAAATAAATGCTATTTGCATGTCCATGATCAGCTTGAGAAAAATGGGTCCAAATAACAAACTCCTTCTAAACTCTGTAGCTTTACCCCAGTTACAGTCTTGTTGGCATGACAACTTGATCTTTTATGATAGTTACTAGATTGGTTAATCAGAAAAATGTTAGGAATATAGCATATCTTGACTACAGCAAGGTTTTTTTTTAACAAAGTCTCTCGTGTCATCCTTATCAACAAAATGGTGAATTTGGGCTTGACAACTTAACTGTTAAGGTAGATCCACAATTCACTGATCCACAATTCACAGGATCATACTGAAAGGGTGATTATAAATGGGTTTACATTTAGTTGAAAGGAGATAATGAGTAGGATATACAGGGTTCTGTCCTGGTACTGTTTAGCCATTTTTTAAATAAGGTGGACAAAATAATTTGAAGGAATTCTTCCCAAATTTGCAGATGATAGGAAGAGTGGTTAATACATGGGAAGATAAGGGGAAAAAATTAAAAAGCCAGCTAGGAGACTGGGAGCAAAAAAATCCCAAACAAACTAAGATGAAAATGAAGAGGAAATAGGACTTCCGGTGGCGGCGCGGCGCCGGAGACAGCCGTTTCGGGCTGCCCGCTGCTCAGCTGTGTTGTTTTCACCCGAAACAGCGCCGATCAGCTGTTCGGGTGGATTTGAAGCCCCCTCCTCGGGAGAAGAGGAGGGGGTGAGGCCCCAGGTAGGGGTTGAGTTCTCTGGGGCCGCCTGAGCTTAAAGCTTGGGCGGCTGAAGGATTGAACTCCCCCGTAGCCTGGGTTGCTCCCAGCTGTTCAGCGTCTCTGCTCCGGAATTTTTGGAGCAGAGCCAGGCGTTTGCGACCACCCCTGCCAGAAGGAAAGACCCTGGAATAAAAAGGAGCAGGCAGAGCGGTACAGGAGGATAAGGTGAAGAGGACTTTTATTTTTACTCTCTAGCTTAATGGACTTTTTAAACTTAAAGTGAAAGTGCGCAACAAGTGAAAGTAAAAAGATGGCGGCTAAACCTCCCTCAAAAACTCTTCGGAGTGCTGGAACTTCCCCGGTGCAACAGACATCATTACAAGCTTTGCTTCCTCCTGCTGCATTGACATCGAAGGATTTACAAGATGCTCTTGAAAAACACGTCCAGGTAATTTTAGAAACACTGGGTGATAAGTTGGCAAAGGTGGAGGAGAAATTGGAGAAACTGGAGGAGAGGATAGAAGAGAAGATGGAAGAGAAATTCAGTGCGATGAGGGTAGACATTTTGTCTACAGTGGAAAGTGTGGCTGAATGTGTGCAAGGTCTGGATGAAAAAGTGGAAGATCTGACTCAAAAGAATGCTATATTAGAAGTAAAGGTACTGGAGAATGAAGATTTAAGAGACAAAATGGACAGAGAATTGAGTCTTGTTCAGTATTATCAGATGCAGTATGCTGTTAGAATCAGAGGCTTAAAAGAAAATACCAAAGAAGACCTAAAGCAGCTGATTTCTGAGGCTCTGGAAGCAGTATTGGGTCAGCCAGCATCTGAAATAAAGGGATGCATGGATAAAGTCTTTCGTGTAAATTCATGGGTTGCTAGACAGAGAAAGTTACCTAGAGACGTGGTGGTTTATTTTGCAAAGAGAGAAACTAGACATGAAGTTATTCAAGCCGCCTATGATACTAAAGTAGTGGTTGCTGACCAAGAAGTTTTGGTTTTAAAGGAAATTCCTCCAAAGATTTTAAGGAGAAGGAAGGACTTTGCATTTCTTGTGCAGGAACTTAAGCAACGTGATATAAGGTTCAGATGGGAGATTCCAGTGGGATTGGTGGTGATGCATGAAGGTAAAAGATACCGTCTGGTTACTGTGACACAGGCGCGTGATTTCTACAATAATGTTTTAAAAGCAACCCCACTATCACTTTTGGAAGCTGCAAAGGGATCTGGAGAAGGAAAATATCAAGAGGCCGAAGATGGACAGACAGAGGAGAACGGTGCTGGAGGGGAGCAAATTATAACTTCGCTGGCTGATGCTGGAGAGCAGAGGGTGACGCGTGCTGCTTTAAAACGAGCAAAACAAATAAAAGAACAAGACCAACAGAAGTTTATGGAATTTTCAAAGCGTACTTACAGCGAGGCAGTGGGAGGAGCACGGCCCAAAGCAGACAGAGGGGCTATAAAAGATGTGCTTCAACAGCTTCGGGATGACAAGCATGGCGACTAAATTTCTAACCTGGAACGTTAATGGACTAAATTCGCCTCAGAAGAGAAAGAAAGTTTTTCAATATTTAAAACAATTTAAGATTGATGTTATATGCTTGCAAGAAACGCATATTAGGGCTATGGACCAAAAGTATTTATTGAACTCAAGGTTGGGCACGCAATTTGTCGGCTCTGCAATGAATAAGAAAAATGGAGTGGTTGTCTATGTTAAAAGTGCTTTAACAGCGGACTTAATTGAAGCAGATAAGCATGGAAGATACGTTATGATAGATTTGTTGCTAGAAGGCAAAAAAACGCTTTTAGTTGGACTGTATGCTCCTAATCAACAACAACAAGCTGATTTTTTTAGTTTACTTCATACAAAGCTTACTCAGTTGGATTATAAATCGTTTATTTTTATGGGGGACTGGAATGGTGTTTTGGATGTACAGATGGATAAGGCTGGTTTTTTTAAGCGTGTTCCGTGTCATGCCAGATTGCCTAAATCTTTTTTTGAAATGAAGGATGATTTGGAATTGCGAGATATTTGGCGTGACACACACCTGCATGAAAAGGATTATACATTTTTTTCGGATAGACATCAATCTTTTTCTAGGATTGACTTCATTTTGCTGACTAACGACTTTTTTTCTAGGATTAAGAAGGTAAAGATCTGTGCAAGAGTTATTTCTGACCATAGTCCAGTATGGTTAGAGATCAATAAGGACAATAGAGATAGGCGCTCCTGGCGCGTAAATGAGAACTTGTTTAGAAATCAGAAAAATGTGGAAGAATGTAAACAACGGATGAAGGATTTTTTTGAAATTAATATGAATAAGGATTCTTCTATGGACATGGTTTGGGATGCTAGCAAGGCATATATGAGAGGGGTGTTGATATATATGAATAATAAATACAGACGTACTTTGGAAGTTAGAAGGAAAGAATTGGAGAATGAAATTAAGGAAAAAGAGAAGGCCTTGATTTTGAATCCATTGGATGTGAAGACTAAGGAGGTTATTAAGCTATTAAGAGGACAATTTGATAAGCTAATGGCTGATCAGGTGGCAACCAATTTGCGGTTTGCCAGGCATAATACTTTTTGTAATGCTAATAAGCCAGGTAGATGGCTAGCTTACAGTCTAAGGAAAAAGCAAAGGGCTTCTAATATAGACAAAATTGAACATAAGAGGAAGGTTGTGTTTCAACAGGATCTCATTAAGGAAGCCTTTGTGGATTTTTATTCTAAATTATATGCTAAGGAGAAGATTAATGAAAAAGACATTGATGTATATTTGGAGAATGCTAGCATCCCGGTTCTTACGCAAGTACAAAAAGAGGAGATTAATCAATTGATTACAGAAGAAGAAATTCTTACAGCAATTAAGGAGTTGAAGGTGGATAAAGCGCCAGGTACGGATGGTCTGACTGCGGTTTACTATAAAAATTTGCAATTAGAGTTGATAAAACCGTTAAAGGAACTGTTCCAGACAATTCAGAGAGGGGGAAAGGTGCCTCCGTCTTGGAGAACTGCTTTTATTTCTTTGATTCCGAAGGAAGACCAAGATGTTACTCAATTAAAAAACTATAGACCGATATCACTTTTAAACACAGATTACAAGATATTTGCTAAGGTGTTGGCTAATAGATTGATGAGGGTTCTGCAACAGGTGATTCATGGGGATCAAACTGGGTTTATTAGTGGTAGGCAAATGAAAAATAATGTGAGGCATATAGTTGATGTGTTGGAATTTTTGGAAAGGAACAACCAGATCCCTGCGGCGCTAATTTTTTTAGATGCTGAAAAAGCTTTTGACCAATTGAACTGGCAATTTTTGATGAAAGTTTTAGATAAAATGAATTTTGGGGATAAATTTCTGCAACCAATTAGGGCATTATATCAAAAACAAACAAAGCCCGAATAATAGTTAATAATAGTTTGACAGAAGCATGTAATATTGAGAAGGGTACAAGGCAAGGGTGCCCGTTATCGCCTTTGTTATTTGTGTTAACATTGGAGATATTATTGGTAAAAATACGGAATTCGGAAAGAATTAAGGGTATACAAATTAGAGATCAGGATTATAGATTGAGAGCGTTCGCAGACGATCTGGTTGTTACAGTGACCCAGCCGGAGAGCTCTGTTGTGGACCTGATGGAGATAATAATGCAATATGGGAAGGTTTCTGGATTTAAAGTTAATGTACAAAAAACTAAAATTTTGGCTAAAAACATGACAGCATCGCAAAAGGCCCTTTTAGAAGGGTTAACTGGACTTGAGATTGCTAAAAAGGTCAAATATTTGGGGGTGCTTCTGTCGCCCTCTAATACAAAATTATATAAAAACAACTATGAAAAATTATGGGGAAAAATTCAAAAAGAAATGGAGAGTTGGGAAAAACTGCAATTGTCTTTGTTGGGGCGAATCGCAGCAGTGAAAATGAATGTCCTGCCTAAATTTTTATTCTTATTTCAAATGATACCGGTTCTCAAGAAAGATTCCAATCTGGAGGAATGGCAGCGAGGTATCAACAAATTTGTCTGGGCAGGGAAAAGGCCACGAGTTAAACTTAAGATTATGCAGGATACTCGTGAAAGAGGTGGTCTTAAAATGCCTAATCTTAAATTATATTATGAAGCTGCTGCGTTAGCAGGTATAAGTGATTGGATTAATTTGACACAAGAGAGATTATTAAATCTTGAGGGCCACGATTTGTTGTTTGGCTGGCATGCATATCTGTTGTATGATAAGAAGGTAGATAATGTGTTTAGAGCGCATATTTTAAGACAGGCATTGCTGAGAGTTTGGAAGAAGTATAGATATAAGTTAGACTGTAAGATACCTTTGTGGGCAATTCCAAAACACGCAATAGAAAATATAAATGTTGGTTTTAAACATGATGTGACTACGTATAAGGAGATTTTAAGCTTGGAAAGAAATGTCTGGTGTCTGAAACCATACACTCTCTTGCGAGAGGAGATCGTTCAAACTTGGTTTCAATATATTCAGCTACGGGCCAGGTGGAAAGAAGACCAGAAAACTGGTTTTACAATGACTGATGAAAATCTGATAAAACAAATTAGAAATCAGGGTCCAGCACATATTAAACGGATATATCTTGCATTGATAGAGATTGACTCAGAAACAGAACTTGTTAAGGATTGTATGATAAAATGGGCCCAAAACATCCAAGAAGTTATTACAATGGACACGTGGGAAAAGATTTGGGTGAGGAACGTAAAATTTACACAAGCTCAAAATTTAAGAGAGAACTTTTATAAAATGTTTTATAGATGGCATCTAGATCCTAAAAAGCTTGCAAGTATGTACCCGAATTATCAGCCAAAATGCTGGAGGTGTGGCAATGAAGATGCAACATATTTTCACATATGGTGGACTTGCAAAAAGGTGAAGGCCTTCTGGATAAAAATTTGGTGGAATATGCAGAAGATTTTCAAGCAAAGGATAAAGTTTTGTCCGCAACTTTTTTTGTTAGGAATAATTACAGATGCTACGGTTGTGGACATCAAGTTGATGTTGAATTTAATTACGGCAGCAAGACTCTTAATAGGTCAGTATTGGAAGAAGGAGGAACTGCCGACAATAGAAGAGTGGACTTTAAAGGTTTCTGACCTGGCAGAGATGGCAAAGATCTCGGCTTATTTGAAAGATCACTCGCAAGAACGTTATATCATGGAATGGAGAAAATGGATTGAGTATATCCAGAACAAATATAGGACTAAAAAGTTTCATGTAGCATTTGAATAAGTCTTCCTTTTCTTTTTTCTTTTTTCTCTTTTTTTTCTATATATACTTAATATTAACAGTGTTTGTATTATCCTATATGAGCCAGAGAGTGATAGTTTTAGAGTTTATGGTTGTTAGCATATGGATGTTTATGATTGTTTTTTTTTTTTGTTTTTATACCTTGTACTTAGCTCTGGGAAGTCGGGGGGGGGGGAGGGGGAGAGGGGTAGGGAGGGAGGGAGAAGGGAGGGGGAGGGGGGACTGTTAAAGATAAAATGTATGTTAAAACTTTTCAATAAAAAAAAAAGAAAGAAAATGAAGAGGAAATAATGTAAAGTGATACATCTAAGTAAAAACAAAGAAATAAACATACAGAATTGGGAAAATCTGGCTCAAGAGCAGCACCTGTGAGAAAGACTTGGGTGTATTAATGGACCACAAGCTAAACGTGTCCCAGTGGTATAATGCAACCACAAAGAAGACCAACATCTTGAAGAACAAACAAGGAGAGCATAGAGTCCAGATCATGGGAAGTAATTATCCTGCTCTATCTTGTCTTGGTCTAACCTCACTTGGAGTATTGTATTCAGTTCTGCACATCCAGTTTAAAAAGGACATGGATAATGTGGAGCAAGTTCAGTGAAGGGCTACCAAGATGGCAAAAGGACTGCTGGAATGGTTAAAAGACCTAGGTATGCTTACCTGGCAGAATAGAAGAGATCTAGAGGAATAAAATCCTGATAATATGGAAGAATGCTGTGAAACTATAATAAAGTTACTCTCAGTATTTTATCAAAGGCATTCCCAGGTGGAGCCATACTATTATTTATATTTCTTATATAATGAAATGTATATAGCCAAATGTATATAACCTATAACTTTGCTTTGTTCAGGACTCTTCTGCAGTTCTTTGGCAAGGAGCCCAGTGATTCACTGTCATCTGTGCCTATCAACAAAAGATATTTTATCACATCTGTCTAGCAATTAGATGGAAACACTCATTTCTTTATTCAAGTCCAGGCAGCATTTGTATGCAGAACACCTGCCTATTCAAAACAAACAAACAAGCATTTAATAGTTAAATCAATTGTAAGAGGAAAGCTCCTCTCATTCAGCAATCCAAAAAAAGATGCCTAACAAGACAGCCCTCAAGCCAATTACATTCACAAATGTCAATGATGGCCTGTGAGTCCTTGAAAATATCATCACCAATATTACAACTAATGCTTCGCAGTAGTTATATTGGACAGTCTTGATAAAGCTACAAACCTGTTAAGATTGATGTTGGCTTTCTGAAATATAGGGCTTTGATGCTTCTATTTTATCTCTCTGCATATACACTGAGTTCTTTTTCCATCTTCAACTTGTAAGTATCATTGATGCATATTCTTTCTTCAACTACTGGGTAAAAAGGAAGAAGTATGGCATATGCCCATACATGTGCTACAAGCAACTGAAGTTTTCCATGATATCTTTACAGCCACTTATCTGAGCTGTTTTTTCAGTTCAGCTGCTGACAGGATTGGCTGACAAAATATCTTCATTTATACATGAAACCACAGGACTTTTCATCAACTGTATACAAATTTGGTACATTGCCTCATCTATTGAACTATGTAATAACATCACAAAAATAAAGAAGCAATGGAACAAAATGATCTATACGTTATAAATGTTATGAGTATCTTGTCTACATTTGTTTATTATCGACACACTTTGATTTCACACTCTATTCCATGCACAGGGCCATTATTTGAAGGAAAAGTATACAGCTATAACAACTTGTTGCAAATGACATTTAGATGTCTTGTATTTTATAACTATATAAAGGAATATGGAATTATTTATTTTCAATGCTAATAGTAGATACTTATGGTCAAAGGAAAACAAGGAAAAACCTGTATTGGTTTTCTAGTGTCTAATTTCTCTCTCTCTCTCTCTCTCTCTCTCTCTCTCTCTCTCTCTCTCTCTCTCTCTCTCTCTCTCTCTCTCTCTCTCTCTCTCTCTCTCTCTCTCTCTCTCTCTCTCTCTCTCCACACACACACACACACGTATATTTATATATGTATGTACATTACATGTGTGTGTGTATATATATGAACACACACACACACAGACACACACACACAGAGGTGCTTCGTGGTGGTGTGAGAGTGCGTTCAGGTAGCGGTTTGTGTGTGTTTTCTTATAGTAGATAGTGTGTCCTAGGGAGCTGTTGGATTTCTTGTAGACTAAGACATCAAGGAAGGGAAGTTGATTGTTAGCTTCTGTTTCCATGGTGAATTGTATTTTGGGGTGTAGGCTGTTGAGGTGTGTGAGGAAGTCATCCAGTTTTTCTTTGCCGTGTGGCCAGATTACGAAGGTGTCATCTACGTATCTGAGCCAGAGTTTGAGTTTGTGGTTGGATTTTTCTAGAGCGAGGGTTTCAAAGTGTTCCATGTAGAGGTTTGTGATGACAGGTTTGCGATGACAGGTGCTCCTTGCATTTGTTTGTATCTTTGTCCATTGTAGATGAAGTATGTGTTTGATAGGCAGTCGTTGGTCAGATCTAGGATGTGTTTAGGGGGGTTGTATTTATTTAGGATAGCTGTCAAGGCTTCTTTGATTGGCACTTGGGTGAAGAGGGATATGACATCGAAGCTCACAAGTAGGTCACAGGGCTGTAAGTTTAGTTTACTTATGATCTCTATGAATTGGAATGAGTTTTGTACGTGTGAGGTGATGCAATTTGCGTAAGGCTATAGTTGTTTGGCAAGAAATTTGGCTAGATTTTGTAGAGGTGAGCCTATGGAGCTGACTATGGGTCTGAGTGGGGTTCCTTCTTTGTGTATCTTGGGGAGACCATAGAGCTTGGGACATCTGGATGATTTTTCTCTGGGAATGATTGTTTGCTGGATCTCTTCACTGATGGGGGTGGCTTTTATTTTGGATTTTGTGGTTTTTTCCAGGAAAGTGGTGGGATCTGTCTTGAGGAGTTTGTATGTGGAGTCTCAGAGTAAGTTGGATAATTTGGTACGGTAGTCAGATTAGTTCATTACCACCGTGGCGTTGCCTTTGTCTGCTGGCAGAATGATTATGCTGGTGTCTTTTTTTAGGTTAAGTAGTGCTGTCTGTTCCTCTTTGGGTAAGTTGCTTTTGGGTGGTTTGCTGGTGCAGAGGATGTTGGTAACTTTGAGTCTGATTTTGTTGGCATTGTCAGGGTTAATTTTGGTCAGGCTGGATTCGACTCCGCATATAATGGATGTGTTTGGGAGCGACTGCAAAATTAAATCCTTTAGACAGGACGTTGGTTTTGGCTTTGGTGAGAATCCTATCTGAGATGTTGTGCACAGTTTGTTTCATGTGTTGCTGTGAGAGGGGAGGGGTTTGTTTCTGGCGTTCTTTTAGTCTTCAGAATTTATTGGTGTGTGTGTACATTTTGTAGGCAGTCTGTTTCAGCTCTCCAGACAGTGATTTGTTTGAATTTGTCCCAAAGTGTGGGGTGGATCTTGTTGCTGAGTTTGAGGTGAAGTGTGAAGAGGTCTCTGTTGATTCGGTCCAGGAGGAATCTTTTTGTGTGGAGTTCATTTCTGATTAGGGCCAGTTCAGTTCTTATCAGGATGCGTTTGATGGCTGCAGAGTTGGAGTGGAATTTCAATTGGAAGGATGTGGGGATTAAATTTTGATCTCGGCAATTGCGTAGGAATGTGAGGTCACACAGAATGGAAGCTCTTCGTACTTCGAGTTTTTCGTAGGTCCTAGTTAAATGGTGGATTTCCTCCCCGTAGAGGTAAGATATTTGTTTTCTGAGGTATAAAAAAAGGTAAAGGTAAAGGTTCCCCCGCACATGCGTGCTAGTCGTTTCCGACTCTAGGGGCCGGTGCTCATCTCCGTTTCAAAGCCGAAGAGCCACTTGTCTGAGGACACACAAACACACACACAAACACACACACACACACACACACACACACATATATATTGGACTGCTAACAAAGAATTAAAGGGAGACTTGTTAGCGATCCAAAAAATTTACACAAATATGAGCTGTCACTGCTGTGACTAATGCCTGTGGATGGCCTTGGGTTAGGCCGAAACAGGAAATAAGATTTGCCCCATGTTTGGGGCCTAGCAAGGTATTCCAAATACTTAACAAACAAACACACACACACACACACACACACACACACACACACACACACACAAATATATATGGATCTTTGGTTATTCGGGTTTTTTCCCACGTAGAATTGAAGGTGTAAAAGCAACGTTTCGACGAAATCCCATCCGTCATCATCAGGCTGGTGGCTTCTGCTTCCTTCTTCTGGGAGAAGCATGTGGTAGTGGCTGTTTGTTCCTCTTTTTTGAACTGCCAGAGGGGGTGTGTTCTGTGGGTGGAGGTGTGCTCTGATTGGGTGGGGGATTAGGTGTGTTCTGATTGGGTGGGAGTGTGTTTTGAATGGGGTGTGTGTTCTGATTGGTTGGGGGTGTGTTTTGAGTGGATGGGCTGGTCTCAGCTGCCAGCCTCAGACCTGAGCTGGTGAGTTGTGCTGCTTTTGTTCGGCTTCGTGTTTGTGGTGGTGCCATGTTTTTATAGTGGGTGTCAGTTTGCTTATTGTGTGGTTTGGAGGGGTTTAAAGTGGCTGATGTTGCAGCTGTAGTTAGGTTTCTGTTTTGTGGTTGTGCTTCGTTATCATTGTGGGTTCGGATTTGCTTTTTGGATGGTTGTGTGGTGGTGATGTCATGTGATGTTATCATGAGTTTGGGTCTGGTATCATTCTTGCTGGTTGGGACTCGTCTGTCAATCAAGGCGGGTTTCCAAATGGCTGGTAGGCGAGAGGTATCATCTCGTTTGTTCATGCTGTGGGGGCGTTTTTCTATCTCAATGGCTTCTCTCATTATTCTGTTGTTAAAATGTTCAATTTTGGCGATAGTTCTGGTTTTTTTAAATCAATTTCATGTCCCGTGGCTTCAAAGTGTTGCAACAGGGATGAAGTTTGTTCTCCCTTTCTGAGTGAGTTTCTGTGCTCTTCAATGCGTGCACTTATTCTTCTGTTGGTCTGTCCGATGTATGTGGTGGGGCAGGTGGTGCATGGGATTTCGTATACTCCTTGGTTTTCTAACCCAATTATGTCTTTGGGGTTTCTTAGGATGGTGGATATTTTTCTGTCTGTGTAGAATGCTGTTTTGATGTTGTGTTTTTGGAGGATCTTGCTGATTCTGTCTGTGGTCCCTTTTAAGTATGGGAGGAGGGCTTTGCCATTTTCTTGTTCTCTGTCTTGGGTTTTTGTGGGTGTCTCTCTTCGGATTAAGTTGGTAATCATGTTTCTTTGGAATCCATTGGCTGTTAGTACATTAGTGAGGGTGTGTAGTTCAGTTTTTAGGTGTTGTTCATCAGCTAGGTGTTTTGTTCTGGAGATGAGTGTCTTGGCTACGGAGTTGATCTGTGCTGGGTGGTGGTGTGAGAGTGCGTTCAGATAGCGGTTTGTGTGTGTTTTTTTATGGTAGATAGTGTGTCCTAGGGAGCCGTTGGGTTTCTTGTAGACTAAGACATCGAGGAAGGGAAGTTGGTTGTTAGCTTCTGTTTCCATGGTGAATTGTATTTTGGGGTGTAGGCTATTGAGGTGTGTGAGGAAGTCATCTAGTTTTTCTTTGCCGTGTGGCCAGATTACGAAGGTGTCATATATATATTTGTTTTCTGAGGTTTTCGCGGGTGTTCGTATGTGGATCTTTGGTTATTCGGGGGTTTCCCCGCGTAGAACTAAAGGTGTAGGAGCGACGTTTCGACGGAATCCCATCTGTCATCATCAGGCTGGTGGCTTCTGCTTCCTTCTTCTGGGAGAAGCATGTGGCTGTTTGTTCCTCTTTTTTTTTTTAAACTGCCAGAGGGGGTGTGTTCTGTGGGTGGAGGTGTGCTCTGATTGGGTGGGGGATTAGAACCTTTAGTTCTATGCGGGGAAAAACCCGAATAACCAAAGATCCCAAATTCTTTATTAGCAATTTGAATAATTTGCACAAATAATGAGCTGTCATAAGTTGACTAGTTCCTGTGGATAAGCCCTGAGCCGGGCCAAAACAGGAATGAAAGAGTTAATTAGCAAGGTCCATTCAAAAAGCCTTGACAAATACTTAAACATACATTTGCCTTGCCTTCCAGCTAATATAAGAGAGACAGAACCTGTGGCTCAGGAGGTTAAAACACTGCCTGATATATAATCAGCCCGGGTTCGAATCTCAGATAAAGGGTATGACTAACTGATGAGAACATAAAAGAGTTCGAAATGATCATCTTAGCCTCCCAAATTCTTTATTAGCAATTTGAATAATTTGCACAAATAATGAGCTGTCATAAGTTGACTAGTTCCTGTGGATAAGCCCTGAGCCGGGCCAAAACAGGAATGAAAGAGTTAATTAGCAAGGTCCATTCAAAAAGCCTTGACAAATACTTAAACATATATATATATATATATATATATATATATATATATATATATATATATATATATATATATATATATATATATATATATATATATATATATATATATATATATATATATATATATATATATATATATATATATATATATATATATATATATATATATATATATATATATATATATATATATGAGTTATATATATGTGAGTTCAATTTGTCTAGAAAACAATAGACAGGGAAAGATGGCCCTGTTTGTTCAGTGCTAAAAGAGAACATTTGGTATGTTTATGTTCATTAAATTTTTTATGTTAACTTGTAAGTTAACTAAATTGACTGTTCAATGACATTAATAGTACTTTTTTTCTATCCTGCAAAAATTAGCATATTTTTCTATCATATAGATATTGCAGAGCTGTACAAGATTCAGAGTGCAAAGGAACTGTAATACAAAAATGTTTTATGGCAAATAATTTGGAATATGGAAAGACAAAATGGAACAAATAAAATCCTAACCACTAGAAAAAGTGAAGGAGTTTATAACATCTTGATGATGAATGTACTCATTAGTCAACAAAATGTATGAACTAAAAATCTGTTAATCTGATAAACAAAAGTGATGCCAAAATAAATTTATTTTCTAAGGTGCAATTAACTCTTATTTTTTGTTATAAAATGCCAAATACAAAATGCCCAGATATGTGTAATAAAGACAACAAAGATACAGAATATTAAATTCTACATTAAACTTTGGTAATATAATTTACCTCAGATAGCAAAATTTGTTTGAGGGAGATGTGATTACATTTTATAAATTCATGAAGGATGCTCAAAGGAAGAGAAATAAGACATTTAAGATATAAAATAATATAGATGCAGTACTAGACATCCTACTAGACTCTGAATAAATGTAACACAAAAATGAGATGAACATATTGAAGTTCTACTACAGTCATGCAAGGATGGCTGATAAAATAAAAATCTTGCAAGACTATAAACATTATTCCTTTATTGTGATATTATAGGAGATTATATAAATTAGGCAGCAGCTCTCTCCAACAATAATTCCAATTGGAATGCTTTCCTTTAGAAAAGGGTCTAATGTGATGCCATGTTTGGCTCCTAGAAAAATTTAAGTAGAGTAAGCACAGCTGCAACTAACTCAGAGATGCAGTGTGCATCAGCTCCACTGAGCATAAACAAATGACAATGGCATGCAGAACAACTCAGCTGTCTGCCAAAACTGCATCCTGGGGTGACAAGGGAAACCACTCCTTGCCAAGCTGCCATAGTTGATTCAGAACTACAGAACTACATATATCCAGTTCTGCCTCTTTCAGTTTTTTTTCCTTCACTCTTTTGGTTAACTTTTTTGTATTAACTTTTTAAAAACTGATTTGCATGAAGCATGCAAAACTGGATGGATAATAACTTTGCTAGTGATAGATTCAAGTAGTATTTGTGTCAACATCCTTAGTGACTTTGTTAAAAGTGGCAAGTAATTTTTTAAAGTAAGGAGACATATTCTTCAGGGATTCTTTAACATTTGATTTTTTTAAAAAAAATATATCCATAGTGTTTCTTCAGACAACAGAGTATAATTTAATTTGTAACCATGCAGATCCTATGATGCAGAACAGCCATGCCAAATTTCAGACAGGTATGACGATGGAAGTTTTGTGGAAAAGGAATGAAGATATTCTTGCATGAATGCAGGGGAGTTAATCAGGCAGCTTATAAGAAATTAACTTACTGATCTCATCCATAAAATGAATGTTTCACTTGATCAAGTCAGGTAGCTAATGCAGTTTGTGAAAAATGAAAACAAAAATCCACACAGCTACTGTCATTAGGATGACCAGTGAAGTCTGGATTGCAATTATAACTGTGAAATTGATGAAATCTAGTATTCCTTTCTCTCCTTTCATGATTTTTGCTACATTATATTTTGCATAAACAATGAAAGCCTCCTCCTCTCTTATTTTTGCCCTTGTAGCCACAGAAATACTACTAGAACCATCTCAAGTCTAGAGAAATAAATTATGACTAGGGCTTTGTTTATACTCAGAATTAAAACTTCAGCAGATTATCTTTTTCAGCTTGCAGAGATAAATAGGTATTATGTGATATGGCAATGATTGGCATGATTACTCATTTGATCTGTCTTTCTTTTATCACCAGTGAATTCAAAAATTAAAGGTTTTTTATTTTTGTATTTGTTTTTGTGTGTTTGGGGATGAAAGCACAGTAAAAATATGGTACCATATACTGAAAGGAACTTTTTAAGAGGAACACACAAGATTCTCAGATGTGATTCAAGTTAAAACGATAGTTTATTTACATTACTGGTCAGATTACAGAAGCTGAAAAATGTCAAAGAATCTAACTAAGTGTGTTCCATTACTAGTTATCCTGCTATGACATGTAGTAGCTTTGTTATTATGTAGTTTAAAAAAAACCACGCAGTTTCTTGAAATGGGCTAAGAGAGACACTCAGGACTTTAGATTGTTTGAGGACCTGGTTTTTAAACTTCAGAAAAATGTTAACAGAAGACACTTCTGACTATGAGGATAGATAAAGAAGATTATGTATGTTTGCTGTCATATAAAGTAATAAAGATGCAATTTGAAAAATCCAAATTAAATAAAGCAATATTTTAATAATTAGTGCTAGATCAATCTTATAATGTGATAGTGTACACATTTTTAAAAAAATAAAATTTAATTACAGTCATGCTACTGGAAGGGCTGTTTATGCCATCAAGTACAACTCTTTGCTTAGTAAATGATCAGCTTGAATATATTTAATGAAAGGGAGTTTAATTTGTTCACTGTTGAATTGCTTTTGTTGTTAGGAAGTTTCTTTTTTCCTTTCTAAAACTGACATAGACCTTAAATCCATTATTTCATGTTCCTTTAGCATGATCTCCTTTAGCATGAAATCCCATTAGGCAGTGGCATAGCGTGGGTTGTCAGCACCTGGGGCAAGGCAAGTAATTTGCGCCCCCTAACCCGTGGATTTTAGCACTCGAGTCTCTTCCACTAGATTAGTTAAAGAAACCCTTACCCCCTAAGCTGCTGCCTGGTCTGGTCTGGTGTGGTTCTCTCCCGCGCTCAGCGCTGCGCTGGGCGGCCACTGCACTGTCCCTCCCCCAGATAGTCCCTCGCGCTCTCTCCGCACTGCACCGCACGCCTGGCACCCCCCCTCCACAGTGCACGGCGACCCGGCGGCTCGGATCAGATTCGCACAGCCAGCACTGCAGTGAGAGAGAGTGAGTGAGCCAGGCAGGGGCAGAGAGCTGCGAGTGCGAGCGCGCCCCCCCAGATGTTGTGCCCGGTGCGGCCGGCCCCCCCTGCACCCCCCACGCTACGCCACTGCCATTAGGTGTTTGTAGAATATTATTAAGAACAAAGATCTCTGGGCTAAATTTATTCCTTCCATAAGATTTAGTTTCTAGTCTTTCTAAAATTTGGTAATATTGATTGAGTCTAAAGAATGTAAAATCCTTGTGTATTGGGACTCATAATGTTCTGATATTTCTGTAGCTTGCCATCTACGCTCCCCTGTGAGTAGCCTACTAGAGTCCTACTCAGGGCTTTTTTTGTCATAGAACGCTCAGAACGGAGTTCCGGCACCTTTTTTGGATGGAACCTTGTAGGATAGGCAAGGCAGGTTGTATGACATGTGTGAGTTCCGGCACCTTTTTCTTTTACAAAAAAGCACTGGTCCTACTCATATCTTCCGCCCCCTTTTTTATTGCTATGAAGTCAAGACTACTGTTATCACTCCTATGGCTGTGCTGGTATGTAATATTTAATTCAATTTAAAAATGGAAATCTACATTGCATATTAAGCAAGCATTATGACTGACCAATTATTCAATTTTTATAAACAAACTCTTATTTATAGATTCCCTTCTATGGGGGAAAAGCTTCTTGCCTGTATTTCTAAGGACCTCTGATACAGAAATATACTTGGTGATAAGGGAAGACATGTACATTATAGCATCACGTAGAACATCCTATGATAAAGAAATTTTTGCCAACATTCCCACTATCTTCATGTTCTTTCTTTATCCTACAGCATTTTTCATGAGTGAAGATTTTTTTTCCATTTTTTTTAAAGCAGGCTCATATATCTATCTTTCCTTCCTTCCTTCCTTCCTTCCTTCCTTCCTTCCTTCCTTCCTTCCTTCCTTCCCTCCTTCCTCAGAATATAATATGTATATCAGTTCACATTTACTCAGAAGCTTTGTGACAATCTTGGTTGAAATTATGCCTAAATTCCAAAGTCAGACCAGCCTGGTATGTCAAAAACAAGCTGTTGTTGCTGATGGGATTTTTTTAAAAATAAAACTTATTTGTGAACTAATGAAATAGAACATTTCATGCTGTTCATAACACCCACACTTGAACAGATGGATTATGCAGTGTTTCATGTATTCAATATACTTAATTTGTTAATATTAATAATAAATATTTGAATGGTGGAGTTATTATAACTTCTTGACATTCCAAATTATTGTATTATTAAAGCACTAGTTTGCAAAATACATATTGATACTTCTTACAGAGTTCAGATAATTCTCTATAAATCCTCAAATTCCAGAGGAATGAATGATGTGTAAGCATGCAGATATTATGTGCAACCTTTGAATTTCATCTCTAAATAATATATTCCTATTTTCACATTCTGAAAAAACATCTAAAGTTGTTTTACTATAAGTAGTCCTATAGTTATAAAAATATGGTAAGTGAAATAGTTACTACTACTAATAGTATCCCACATGGATATTGGTATCACTTGACTGGATTTTAATTCTTAAAAGACATTTTTAAAAAGGCATTTAAAGTTAGGGAAATAACATGCAAAACTAAGAAACTAGAGTTTTAGGAATGATATAATTACTTTTTTGCCCCTGTTCTCCTCAAATTTTAGAAGACAGGTTAAGTATTTAATGTATTGGCACTATGTGCATATGTATTTCTAAAGTACTCCTGAATAACTGAATTAGTTGCAATACCTTTCATTAATGGCTGGGAGACAATAACATAGCTTGGCATGTATAGGAGGCTTTTTGTAATGATGCTCTCAAGGGTTACTTTTCTGATTCATTTCCAGACTGCCCAACCATCCTGAAAGCCTCTGCAAGAATTAGTCAGGAGACAAGAGTCACTGCATGTTCAAGCAAACGTTCTTCTATCAATCAGTAGGTAAAATCAGCCTAGGAATGTAGGAATGGCAGCTTCATTCCTGACATTTTATAGAATGTGGTTAAAGGTAAAGGTTCCCCCGCACATGTGTGCTAGTTGTTTCCAACTCTAGGGACCAGTGCTCAAGAGCCAGCGCTTGTCTGAGGACGTCTCCATGGTCATGTGGCTGGCATGACTAGACGCCAAAGGCGCATGGAACGCTGTTACCTTCCCACTGTAGTGGTCCCTATTTTTCTACTTGCATTTTTACGTGCTTTCAAACTGCTAGGTTGGCAGAAGCTGGGACGAGTAACAGGCACTCACTCTGCTACACGGCACTCGGGATTTATTTATTTATTTATTTATTTATTTATTTATTTTATTACATTTCTATACCGCCCTTTCCCGAAGGACTCAGGGCGGTTTACAGGGCAAATTAAAAAACCGAATACAAAAGTTAAAACAAGTTTAAAAGAAAAAATTGTATGTGCCCCTGTCAAATAAAACCCCCATTAAAATCAATTTCCTCAGCCTGGGCCAGAGAGCTCGAAGAGCCAGGTCTTCAGGCCCCGGCGGAATGAACGGAGGTCGGGGGCAGTCCTCAACTCCACTGGCAGCTGGTTCCAAAGGGCAGACGCCCCCACTGAGAAGGCTCTATCCCTGGGTGTTACCCACCGGCAATCTCTTACCGGAGGGACCCTGAGAAGACCCTCCCTGTGGAAGCACACTGGACGAAGGGAACTCGATGCCGGCAGCAGGTGCTCCCTCAGATATCCCGGACCCAAGCCATTAAGGGCTTTATAGGTCATCACCAGCACCTTGAATCTCACCCGGAGGGCAACTGGAAGCCAATGCAGCTCGCGGAGTAGAGGTGTTACATGGGAGTATCGGGAAACCCCCATCACAACTCGCGCGGCCGCATTCTGCATCAGTTGAAGCCTCCGAGTGGTCTTCAAGGGCAGCCCCATGTAGAGAACATTACAGTAATCTAAACGGGAGGTCACGAGCACATGAGTGACTGTGCGTAGGGCATCTCGGTCCAGATAGGGTCGCAACTGGCACACCAGGCGCACCAGGATTTGACCCGCCAAACTGCCGATCTAACCCACTGAGCCACCGCGTCCCTTCAGAATGTGGTTAGTGAATGATTAATTGGCTGTATGAAAAATGGTGATGTGATACTTACAATGAGCGGGAACAGAAATCCATGCCCTCTTATCCATGCCCTCTTCAGATTACTGTTCATCCATAGATAACATTATTTTTACTTGAATATCCCCTATAAATAACAGAGATTTTTTTTCTAATTCCTTTTACGCTCTATACCTAAGGGATGATATGAAGGGAACAGGACTAGTTATACTTGACTCTGACTCAGATTGCAAGTAAAATCTTACCAATTTGTATAATATCTGGATGAAGGTCACTATGTATATTTATTGCTGAACTGCTACAGAACAATCAGCCATAAAGCTTCCATAACCATTAAAGACAGGAGATATTTTCAGCTACATAACAGGTCAAAGCTAAGCTGAGTCAGGCCCAGTTAGTATTTGGATGGAAGATTTTCAGGAACCCCTATAAAATATTCCGAAAGAAGAATATTGTTTATGTTTAATTGCAACAGAATCCGCAGTAAATTTTACTAAAAACTAAAAAAAGCACAAAAAAATTAAATTATTTCCTTCTTTCCCTGCAACACATCTGTTCTGAGAGAACATTCTAAGCCCTATGAAAAATATTTCCTTGGGAGCATAGGTAACTGCATAGAAAGTAGTACTGTTTTTTGCAAATAAATATGGTTAAGACCAAAACATCATGATGTAAGTTCCATTCATTTGTACTATTACAAGCCAGCAAGTATATACAGTAAGGGATAGGCTTACAGTGTATCATGACAATGCATGTTATGTTACTTGCCCCTTGACCATCCTTCCATCTATCAGAAGGGAATTAATTAAAATAATTTCTTCTGCTTCTGTTAGAGGAGAAACTATATGAGGTAATGAAATGTTCCCATTCATGAGAACAAGAACAGGATACTGTTTCATATGCAAAGTCTATGTTTCTCTCTCTCTATAGTATGTATAAGCATGCATGCTTAAAAATGGGACCATGCTACACAATTTACTTTTTCTGAAAAATCTTTCATTGAGTCATGTAATGGAAAAAGACATATTTGAGACTACTTCGTAATGTCAGCTTTGCAACATTTACTTTGTTTTTGAAGAAGACAATATTTTATTTTTAATTCCATGTTCTAGAACAACTACAGATCATTTCAAAAATTAATGGCCTTTTGTTACATCAACAAACTTACACATTTTAATTGTCCTCCAAGCTTATATATCATCAAGTCAAAGTGGTCCGATGAAACATTTGTATACATTATTTTTGGGGAATGTTTTAAATAACAGTTTAGAAGTTGAGACTTGGGAAACATTGTCTAGTGATATAATTACAAAATGATGCCAAATATTTTATTTATATATAGATTTCAAAGATTAAGATAACAGCTTTGTGGCACAAAACACTTCTTAAAGTATATTTTTTAAATGAAAAGAGGAAGCATCTGAGATCAGTGATTATTTTTATTGTTCAAGCCTAATTCAGTTGTAAAATTTGAATAACGGTCTTCCATCAGTTACTGATTTGGGGAATTTAAACATGATCATTTAATGGTACTTATTTAGAGCACATAGCCTATGTCAATTTCAATGAATATTGTGCTGAGATTTGGTTTTCAAGTTTCTCAAGACATCTCTTTTTATCTTAATCTCAAGTTGCTCTATAATTTATTTTATGATGTTTTTGAGTTTGCAAATGTAGGGTTCCAGGGCAATAGCTTAATATATATGTTTAATATATTCAAATTCTGTTTAAATGCATTATCTGATCACTCTGCAGCCTTCTACCAGTCTCTCTTTCTTGTTAGAGGAAGGGAGGGGAATGTCATATTAAAATTCAATTAAAATGGGATGATGGGAATACTATATGTATAGCAGCAGCCCACTTTGTACACAAACACACACACACACACACACACACACACACACACACACACCATCATAAGAATGTTGTCAAAATATTGTCCTTCAACATTTTTGCCATCAAATCTCATGTCATAACTAAGCACAGATAAAACTTTGGTGTATCACTTCTTTTAACTTAAGGGAAATCTGGTAAATATTAAGTGCAAAATGTTTGCATTCAATCCCTGTAAAGCCAGAAAAAAACGCATTCTAAAATTCTAGATTGCATAATGCTTCCTGTAATGTATTGGGCTTTGTCTTGTGTAGGAATATCACGTGGGGTTAATTGCTGGAAGGTTGCTTAAGCAGGGAAGCTGGCTAACGGCTCCCAGCTCCTCAGACAACCCATCTCCAGTGCTGCCATTGGCTGCTTCTAGGGTGGCAATAGGTTGCTTTAAACCTATTGGCCACCGCCTAGAGGCCAGGGTATAAATTACTGCATTCGCAGCCCTGTTTCTCAGTTCAGTTCCTGCAACCAAATAAAGAATGATTCTTGCTGAACTCACTTGTCTCGTATCGTCAATCAAGCAACGAACCCAGTATCTAACACTGGCGATGAGGATGGGATCCTGCTCCTTCAACTGAGCTGAAGAGTCACTAGGGGAGAGGCCGAACACACCTGGCGGGAAAAGCAATTCCCCCCCTATGGTCGGCCTAGCACAGCCATGCTAGTGACCATGTGCCCAGAGGACCAGTCCCTGGGCAACAGAGGAGCAGGACAAGAAGACAACGAGCCCCAGCCTCAAAGTCCAGCCAAAATGGCAAAGGTTGGAAAGCTGGAAGAATTTGATATAGCTCACCCGGAAAGATGGTCTTCGTATCTATCCAGGGTTGAGAACTATCTACATGCAAATCAAGTTGCCGAGGATGGTCTGAAGGCCACTACATTCCTGTGTGTGTGTGGCCCAAGCATGTTCGACATCATGGAGAACTTGTTCATGCCAACACCATTGAAGTCCATAACATTCATGGACTTCAGACACGGCTCAGAGACCACTTCCAGCCCAAGCTGTCGGTAATCGCTTGGCGCCATGCATTCGAACAGAAGGTTCAGCAACCAGATGAAACAGTGTCTGAATTCATCATGGTGTTGAGGAAGGCTGCACACCTGTGCCAGTTCTCCGATGTCGAGGAGAGGCTACAAGACCAGCTTGTCTGCGGTCTCTGGAATCAAGAGTTACAGCAAAAACTCTTCACCAAAGAGACTCTGTCATTCCCATACGCGCTGAAAGAGATCATGGCGGACGAGCCATGCGACCTGCCAAAACAGTACAGCACAAGGAAGCTGTCCACCACGAGGACACCAAACATGCGGAAGACCCAGAAGACAACACAGAAGTCAACAAGCTACAAAGACACAACGACCAACAGCATCACAGTGACAAGTAACAAGGGACAACTTACAAGGCAGATCCCTTCCTTAGGTGCCCAGGATGTGGCGGCCACCACCAACACATGAACTGTAGGTTTCGGACAGCCATGTGTCTGGCCTGCGGGAAGACCGGCCACATCGCCTCCGTCTGCAGAGATTGCCAAAGGCACCGGCAATCGAATCACCAGTCAGACATTCCAATGAGGAGAGGTACCGGGGGCCCGGGACAGTATAGTGTAGGGTTTGCTCCATCCGCTGAAGCATTTGCCACACGGGAGCTCGCCACCCTATTAAACGTCTGCAAATAAACAAGTGCGCTCAGAGAGCACCAAGGAACATCCCCCCATCAATTACAAAATAGTCACATTAATTGAAGCAGTTCATATATTATGCATCAACTTTAGCTATCTGGGATTCTTGGGAAGATTATGAAAGGAGGAGGAGGAGGAGGAGGAGGAGGAGGAGGAGGAGGAGGAGGAGGAGGAGGAGGAGGAGTTCTTTAAAACATGCAAATAATTTCCAAGGAAACGACCAAAGTAGTTCCAGTGTTGTGGATACAGTCATACTCAAACAAGAATTTGTATCCCCCAAGAAATACAAAGCAAGTATCTGCTCTGTGGATTATGGAACAAAGAGCGGTGGGTGCCACTTATCAATTATGCTTTTAACTTATTTCATGACAAATTGGAATCAATTTACACTCATTTTGTATAGCACATTAACCAAGTGCAATTTTCAAACTCCTGGATACATTATGCTAATTCTTCATTTTTATTTCCATATTTTTATTTAGTTGAGTTAATTGAGTAGGCTCTCCAGATATTTTTGAAATGCAATAATTCTCCAATTCACACTTCTGAACTGACCTGCTAGCAGTCTTCAACACTTCTTGCTTCCATTAGCAACGGAGGACATGCTGCCTTTATCCACTGAAGGAACAAATGCAATGAATGTATCCTATTTATCTTGCTTGTAATAAATGTAGCCTTTAATAGAGATATGTATTGATCATGTATTTGCTTTACAGAGTTTCCTGCATATTTAAAACTGACACAACTATACACACAACTATATTCTTTGATTCTTTCATTTAGTAGGTCAAAGCATTGTTGCATATCATTGGGATGCTGTATTTTAATTCATTTAACATTTTAATCTTTCATCAGTTTTTTCATTTAAGAGGATTTCACTGCACATGCTGGATTTGTGCAGTAAATTCATTCTTCTAACAGTTTTAGATATTCATCAGAAATCCATTTAAATAGATTCCACAATATATCATATCTACTTCCAGTGTTACTTTAGGTCAGGTTGTGATTGATACAAAAGTATTAAAAGACATGCGAAATATCTGAAATTAGAAAAAGTTCAAAATGTGTGCCATTGTAAGGGCATGACACTCCTCAGATATGCAAAGGGAGGGGAATTACTAAACTGTTTTTTCCCAAATCTGTGAAGAGTAGATTATCTTCAGTTCTTGTAGGAAAATCAGAATTTACATTGATTATTTTTTTTCCTTTAAGGCAAAAGATAGCAATGATATAGTATTACAGCTACTTCTAAAAATAACAAAATAAGAGTAAAGGTCATTGAAATTAAACACCACAGTAGAAGCTAAAATGAAATCAAATCAAATCTAAGCTCAATAACTCAAAATCTATTAAGTCAGGCAAGCTTGAACATCCTATTGTTGTTGTTAGTTGCGAAGTCGTGTCCGACCCATCGTGACCCCATGGACAACGATCCTCCAGGTTTTCTTGTCGTCTTCCATCTTCTGGAGTCCATTTAAGCTCATGCCTACTGCTTCAGTGACTCCATCCAGCCACCTCATTCTCTGTCATCCCCTTCTTCTCGCAGGAGTCTTCTCCAGCATCATAGTTCAAAGGCCTCCATTCTTTGGAGCTCAGCCTTTTTTATGGTCCAACTTTCATAGCCATATTGAAACTGGGAAGACCATAGCCTTGAATATATGCACTTTTGTTGGCAGGGTGATGTCTCTGCTTTTTAGAGTGCTGTCGAGATTTGCCATGGCTTTCCTCCCCAGGAGGCAAGCGTCTTTTAATTTCTTTTGAACATCCTATATTTCCCTGTAAATCCTGTGGAATAACTCTGTTTTCAAACATTTCTTGGAGGCCAGAGAAGTTGGCACTGACACTGAAAGCGGCAACTTATAAGCCTCCATCCCACATACTTTGAGGAAATGGGGATGTATTCATAGCAGTTTCTCCTAGAATGCATGAGTTAGGGAGAATTACTATGACTGGAAAATGGATCCCACAGGTACCTCTGTTGTGCCCATGTATTGCTGCATGGACAACCATTAGCACGTGTGTTTCACTAAAAGCGTATCAATGTATGAACTAGAACACAGATGTAAATCTGCTCATCGTGGCAAGAGTCAACTGATAACCAATGCTGTTGCATTCTTGATTAACTATTTTTTTTCAGTAGTCTTCAAAGATAAACCTAGGTAATTGCATTACAATCCTATAAGCATATATGGATGAGAACATGAGTTATTGTTGCAAGATCCTTCTACTCTAGCCAGGACTGCAACTGGCACACCAACTGAAGCTGAGCAAAGCCCCCTCCCTCCTCTCTGGCTATGGTTTCCACAAAGCATAAGCTACAAGCTTGGGAGGACCTGATTCAAGTATTTGATTCTTCAAGAACAATATCATCTCTTCAAGAGACAAACTGGATAGATCAACATATTTTGGTGAATAAAGAGCTATTTTGTTTTGCTGGGATTCAGCTTCTTTTTTCCAGTTGTTCCCAATATTTAATAAAATTAGGCTTGACAGTAAAAATATCTCCCTGAAAAGCCTTAGCATTAAAGTGTTTTTCCAATATTTTCCTTTATTGCCTTGTCTGATAGATTTCCTAGAATTAATTGGTAGAATCCCACACAGGTCTTAATCAGGGTTAAAGGTAAAGGTAAAGGTTCCCCCGCACATGCGTGCTAGTCGTTTCCGACTCTAGGGGCCGGTGCTCATCTCCGTTTCAAAGCCGAAGAGCCAGCGCTTGTCCGAGGACATCTCCGTGGTCATGTGGCTGGCATGACTAGACACCAAAGGCGCACGGAACGCTGTTACCTTCCCACCGGAGCGGTCCCTATTTTTCTACTTGCATTTTTACGTGCTTTTGAACTGCTAGGTTGGCAGAAGCTGGGACGAGTAACAGGCGCTCACTCTGTTACGCGGCACTCGGGATTCGACCCGCCAAACTGCCGACCTTCTGATCGACAAGCTCAGCGTCCTAACCCACTGAGCCACCGCGTTACCTTTCTTTTAACTGCCAGGCCTAGCCTGTTGTGACTCATAACGTGTTCTTGCTTTTTATTTATTTATTTTATTTTATTCGATTTATATACCGCCCTTTTCCCAAAGGACGCAGGGCGGTTTACAGGGCAAATTAAAAAAAACAATGTACAGATTAAAATACAATTAAATTAATAGCCCCAACACTTTAAAATTGAATTTAAAACCTTAAAAACCCCTCAGTCCAGGCCGGCCAGCTCAAATAGCCAGGTTTTTAGGTCCCGGCAAAACGAACGAAGGTCGGGGGAGATCCGGAGTTCCACCGGCAGCTGATTCCATAGGGCAGGTGCGCCCACCGAGAATGCTGTCCCCCTGGGAATCACCCGCCGGCACTCCTTGACCGGCGGGACCCTGAGGAGGCCTTCCCTGTGGGACCGCACAGGACGATGGGAAGTTGACGCTGGCAGCAGGTGCTCCCTAAGATAATCTGGACCCTTGCCATTTAGGGCTTTATAGGGCTTTATGAGCTGTGAAACACAAATTGAAAAGAACGTTATCTATAATACTTGAATATATTGTTTTACAAAAACAATTATAAGATATTTACACATTATTTCAAATAATCTCTTAGATTTGGATCCAGTGGCATTTGTAATGATTACAGCCAAGATGAAATGGTAGTAGTAACAATTCTCCATTGCGATCTACTGTATGTTGTTTGTCTTCCATGCTGCCACCAGCTGAATCTTAAGCAAACTTCAGAAATTCAAGCCCAGATTTCAATGGATTGGCAATGGACTGGGCTGGAATTTAGTCCAGATTAGGTCATCTGAATTTTTGGTTGTCTATCCACCTGCATCTTGCCTTTCTATCCCTAAACAGAAGGCAAGCATTTCTAGCTGACTTCTGTGTGGAACAGTCTGTCAATCCTACCTTTTCCATTTAGGGATTGTTTGCTCATTACTAGTTTTTACACAGAGAGACTTTCCCAGATGTTCGCATACATGGATGCCTTTATAACTTTTCACATATTTAATTGGAATTAATGCAGATCTTTTTTTCTTTTTTTTCCCCTTATGATACCCTCCTTACTTTGATGCTACAATAATACAATACCAAGCATTAGGAAGTATGCTGTGTTTTAATTTCCACATTCCTTTACTGGTCCATTGAGCTATTGTACCAAGGAAGAACTGATATCTCAGCTTCACAGAAACAAAAGTAATACTGTTGCAACATTGCCACTTAAAAATATTTTAAAAATAAAAAAGGGAAGCTTTGCAGTACTGTGCAAAATTTACAGAAACACGTTTTACCATCCTTGGCAGAAATGCAAGGGATGTACCGGTAAGAGTTAAATGGAGCATGAGCTTCCAGGTATGGGGATAGTTCATTGACTTACCCGCCATCATTAGAACAACTGAATTATTAGAAAGTAGTTCTTCCCACTAGTGAATATAGCATCCCAGCAACAAATGTCTGCTGGTTCAGGAATTCTGGGAGTTGAAGTCCATGAGTCATAAAAGAGCCGAGGTTGCCTACCCCTGGCCTAGGGCAACAACAAGCTGCTAGAGGAAAGTGGTGTTTGTCAGATGCTGCAACCAATCAGAGCTGGGGCTGCTGTTAGAAGAGAACAAAGCACTGGAAAGCATTTGCTCTGAAGTTTTTAAGAAGCCTTGGTCAAAAAACTGCAAACCGAGCCTTTAAGGTGTCACAATAGTTAGGTAAAAGAGAAGATGAAAGCTTTGGGCAACCAGGAGGACATATAAAACTGCACATGTACAACAACTTCAAGCAAGAACTACTAGGCTGTATGTATTAATCAAGAATATTTTAATGCAAAAAATTTAACATGGGAAGGAACATTTTTGGGAAAACTGGGTCACTGAAATCAATGTGAGTAATGAATCATCCAAGTTGCTTCCGTTGAAAACCAAGGTGTAACTTAGCTTAGATTCAATCTATTCTGTGAAAATAAATCAACATGAATCAGAATGGTATTTGAATCCATATTTTAAGTTGATGTATATAATCCAGGGCTTTTTTGTCATAGAACGCTCAGAATGGAGTTCTGGCACCTTTTTTGGATGGAACCTTGCAGGCTAGGCAAGTATGACATGTGTGAGTTCTGGCACCTTTTTCTTTTACAAAAAAAGCACTGATATAATCCATGCTAACATGGGAATTCACTGCTTTACAGGATAACCATATCCGTAGATGTAAAATTTCCCTGGGTTTTTTTTTAAAGAAAACTACTGTATTTTTATCATCCTTTCTGAAGTCACTGTTGCTGATCTCAGCCATTCTAAATTTCAACTGCAGAAAAAATTAATAGCAAGCATAAGAATATCAGATAAGGGGTCCTTGACACTCCCTGGAGGCAATGATGCCCTTTTATAGATCTATGATGTAAGAGAAAGTGTAGTACAAGATTCAAAGTGGGCTGAGACTATATTTAAAAAATTGTATCATGAAGTCAGCTGTATTCATAATTTATATTACTTCACAAGATCTAATCTAAAAAAAATGTCCTGCAGTTATAGTATTATTACCGATTGTATCACTGAAGAAGCTTACAAATAATGAATGGTTATCCCTGATCTTGCAACCCTGGTTTTCTGAAAAGCAAGCTATTAGTTTCTCCTAGCCTGTATTCCAATCAATGTTTATGATGCCCTGTGTGCTTGAAAGTCTTAATTTAACTCTCAACTGAAACAGTTTTAGTAGCTTATGCTTCTGTAGGCTTCTCACCTTTTTGCTACAATATATTAAACTTATACTGTGGACTTAAATTATCTAGATTTCTGTTTTCCTTTTTTAGTTTTGTAATGTTAAATTGTGCACAAAATAGCATTGGAGAATGTAGTAATTTAAGATGTTGGCTGAAAGCACAGATGGGGATGTGTACGAAGAGGATTAAGTTGCTTTCTATATCCTGAGTGTTTGTTGGGGATAAGAGAGAAAAACTATATTATTCATTATTGCCTCAGGGATTGTCAAAAGTTAACAACTTATCTTGCTGATGCATTATAAAAATGGAATGTGTGAAGATACTATTTTTATTTGCCATAATGGACTCAAACTGAAATGAAAGTAAATGGCTTCATTGCCAGAAATCTGCTAATACAAATCGACCAAACACTACAAATTAGTCTATTGCAGGGGAAAATGCATAGGTTGGCTACTAATGACTTTGGAATTAAAAAAGGCATTTTATGTTCAATTATGTTTTAAACCCTTGATTTATTTAAGTGTTTTATGCCAGTTTCACAGCACAAGAAATGATGAACCCATAATTTCTTATCAACTTTGATTTTTCACAAGTGCTATATTTGGCTAGATTTAAGGTTGTAATAGGACATACAATGCTGAACACTTGAAAAATGCTTCAAAATACAGAAAAGACCATCTAACAAAAAAGTCACCTTTATTTCTTGCAGGCTTCAGTTTGACTATAATGAAGTCACTTAAATAGTTGTTCACTTCCATTCTGATCCATAATCCAATGATGTCACAGGATGTGGAAAAAAGCTGATATAAACTTACTGAAGATTTCTCAAAAATCCAGATGTTACATATGGCTATGTAAATATTGTTTCTTTCTCCTGTAGTTATTATAGCATGTATTATTTTGTAAGCAAGCCAGGAGTTCTCCCTGCCCTTATATCAATAAGTTAAATCTTCTAGTTAGCCATCTATATGTCCAATCCATGATCCTCTCAGCTGCTGGGCCAGACAACCAATCTGGCTATGGTTTTTAATAAAACCCACAGTCAAATCTATCCATGAATCTCTCAGCAGCATCTCTGTGCTATATACACTGTTGCATTGTCTGGTATGCTGATCCTATTTCTATCAGTCCTGCTATTGCCATTGCTGTGTTGGAATTCTACCATACTACCAGTAATGCCCCATCAGAACGGGACCACATTCTATTCTAAAACTCTCATGGAAATGGGTCTAGGATAATTTGCTGTGGCCATCTCGCCATGGCTGACTCATCCCAGCTGACTCGCCCAGGCCCACTCACTGTGGGACAACCCGCCACAGGACAACTTGCCATGAGACAATTCAATGTGGGATAACTCAAGAGAGGGACAAATAGAATTGCAGCTCACCCTAGCTTCAAATACTTCAAACCTAAAGCAAGACAAGTCCTGCTGCAATTCACTTGTCCCTCTCTTGAGTTATCCTGCAGTGATTTGTCCCATGGCAAGTTGTCCTATGGCAAGTTGGCCAGGGCATGTCTGCTGGGATAAGTTGGCCAGGGCAAGATGGCCACAGCAAGTTATCCTAGACCCATTACTATAAGAGTTTTAGAATAGAATGTTTTAATAGATATTTACTTGGAAGCAAAACTTCAAATGATATAAAATCATCATTGTTGTTATACTCCTAATCAGGTCCTCTCCTTCAATCAGAAGGTTCATCTACCACTGCAAGGAGTGGAAACATCAAAATAGAAATTGACGGTGAAGGGATAGAATGCATGGAAAAATTCACTTTCCTAGGGTTGCAGATAGCTCAAAGCGGTGAATGCAGCACAGAAATAAAATGTTGGATTGCATTGGGTCCAGTGGTGGGATTCAAACATGTGAACAACCATTTCTCTGTGTGGATGCTGCTTCCGAAAGTCCATTTTGGGCCTGGGCAACAAAAAATTAGCTACCGGTTCTGCCGAAGTGGTATGAATTGGCTGAATCCCACCACTGACTGGGTCACACAGCAATGATGAACATGAGCAAAATTTGGAAAAGCAAGGACATCAGCCTGGCAGCCAAGTGTAGCTCTATTGTGCTCCCTATAGCTACTTAGGTTTATGAAAGTTGGACCTTACAAAAGCAAAACAAGAAGAAAATTGACCCATTTGAGCTACCCTTTCCTTATCTGGAGAGCTTCTGAAGAACTGGTCTACTCGCAGGTTCTTTGGTTTTTGCCATAGTAATTGTCCCCCCTCTTTTGGACACCTGCTGAATTTGCTATGCCCCCTTCAGAGGTTGCACCACTAATCTAATATATAGGTGTTCTGCTATCTAATTTTTAAATTAAAGGTGAAAGCTATTGGTGGACATCCCTATCCACCTGATATAGTTTTTTCCCCCTTGGTGTATTTTAATTGAGTTGTTTGGAATCACTTCTTGATTTAATAAACAAGAATGTACTGGCAGTTTCCTGGGAATTCAGGGTGATAATGCCATATCATTCCAATGAACTTGGGTTTGAAAGCTTATGTTAAATAAAAAGAGATATGAGCACCTTTGATTTAAATTCTTTGATCTAATGTATTTCAGCTTCATGCTGTTTTCTTGGATTGTTAACTTATTCAGATATTATATGTAATGAAAAAAACAATTGTGATTTTATTTCAAATTTAAGTTCTGAGATTTTCTGCATTAAGCTATGTATGTTCCCCAGTATGTTTCAGTTCTTTTACATGCCCATATGTGATAAAATGCTCTTTTATGGCATTACCAACTTTTACTAATGTATGATTAGTTTATATTGGATATGATTAATAGAGCTATATAGCATTTATAAAACATTTTGTATTAACACCCCCTTAAGTTTTAACTTGATGTGAATTTTATAAACTTAGTCCATAATTCTTTCCATTGTTGTATTATAGCTCTTTCATTGAAATTTTGCATGTTGTTATATAGGTTTTTGTTTGTTTTGCTCTGTATCATGTCTAAGTAAGTAATTTACATTATATGCTCTAATACAGATAAACACAAGGCCCATGGGCTGGATTTGGCCCATGATGGGTCCATATTTGGCCCATGGGGCCGCCCCAGAGATGGTGACGGACCGGACCGACACCCTGGCCCCAGCTCACCAAAGCCTGGCTGGGTGCCCCCTGGCAGCGAGCCAGTGAGTGTGCGGGGGTTGATGGGGTCCAGCAGCAGCCACAGTCTGCCAGCCCCTTGGCCAGTATACTCTGGGGCTCCACAGCCTACTGCAACCACCGGGCAGGCCCTCCAAGTAACAGGTGAAGTGGCAGCACCAGCAGCAGGTGGAGGCAGAGGCGTGAGGGGTGGGAGGCACATGATCTGGCCTGTCAGACCTTCCTGCTCTGTCCCACCTTCTCCCTTTGCAGCTGCTGGGGCTGGGACATTTTCTTATTGTAATTATATTCAACATGAAAAGTATTAGAGGAATTGCACAGAAAAGATTAAATCAGTATTGAAAATTACTTCAGATGAAACTAAAGGTAAAAAGTATAATACTTATTATTTTGTAGTTATCAATAACATTACATAAATGTTTACAATTCTGATAAAATATTGTAAACATGGAAAATGTATATAATATTACTGAGATTTATTACAGTTCTCATTAATAAAATAATAATAAGGGTCCAAGTAATGAAGGTTTTGAAATTTAATTTAATTTAATTTAAATTTAATTAAATTAAATTATATTTTAAAATGCGACTCTGCTATTCTTTGGATGATTGCCTGGAGTACAAACTTTCAATGTTCCTGTGGCTGCACATGGGTGTGATGAATAGCTATGTTTTTGGCTACAAACTCTATGACTTCTAAACATGCATAGAAACAGTACCAAAATGTGGATTTAATTTGGGCATTGGCAGAAAAAGTTTTTATTTAAAACAATGTAGCATTTTAAAAAATGTAAAAATCTTTACTCAAGGTGATTATTATAATATTGAGCCAGTGGGGGCAAAACGTGCTTCTCAAAAAGTACAGCCAAGAATCAGGGTAGTAATCCATAGACTGATCTTCAAAGTTTGATCCTTTCATTTTAAGGAAGTGATGATGTGGCAATCAGCATCCATATAGTCCAAGAGTCCATCCTGGCATGTTCCAGCTAAATGTTAAACTGCATAAGTTTATTATTCTGCTTGTTGAATTATAGCTAGATTAACAAATGTAAAGTACTTACCTGTATTCCACAGCAAATGGATAATAGGTAAAAGGTAAAGGTAAAGGTTCCCCCGCACATGCATGCTAGTCGTTTCCGACTCTAGGGGCCGGTGCTCATCTCCGTTTCAAAGCCGAAGAGCCAGCGCTTGTCCGAGGACGTCTCCGTGGTCATGTGGCTGGCATGACTAGACACCAAAGGCGCACGGAATGCTGTTACCTTCCCACCGTAGTGGTCCCTATTTTTCTACTTGCATTTTTACATGCTTTCGAACTGCTAGGTTGGCAGAAGCTGGGACGAGTAACAGGCGCTCACTCTGTTACGCGGCACTCGGGATTCGACCCGCCAAACTGCCGACCTTCTGATCGACAAGCTCAGCGTCCTAACCCACTGAGCTACCTCGTCCCTTTAAATGGATAATATAGTTGTTTAAAAGGCCAAAATAGTTTGAACTGCAACAACAGCATGCATAATTTTAAAATTAGCGCAAGCAATAATTCTATTTTATTATACCTTGGTTGCTCCATCTAATTCTGAACACCAAGTGTTAAGATTCAAAAACAATGCAATTGATTCAAAAAGGACAGACCATTCAAGTAGGTCCTACAAAGATTGAACGCACTCAGTACTTTAAGATTTGGGAAAGACTGTGGAGGATTTTAATAGCATTCATCCAGTGGTGGGATTCAGCCAGTTCACACCACTTTGGCAGAATCGCTAGCTAATTTTTTGTTGCTCAGGCTCAGAATAGACTTCTGGAAGTGGCATCCAACAGAGAACTGGTTGTTCACATATTTGAATCCCACCAACTGCATTCATCAAACATCTCAAAGAATGTCACATGAATGGGATAAGATTTATTCAGACATTTACTGTATCTTTTAGGAAAGCAAATTTAATGGGAATGTTAGAAAAAATTCCCAACATAAGAACTATATTCAACAATGTAACCACTTATCTCCAGCAATGATGGAGGCCAAGTGAACCATGTCAGCCATCTATCTGGAATGGTGTAATATGTATACTCTGCACAAAATATCCAGCTGGAGTCAGTGGACTAAATTGTCTCCTTCCACGTCCATGATTCCATGATAGCAGTAAGTTGCTGTACACAGAAATTGTTCTCCTGTTATCATTTTATGTAGACAACCAACTTCCATAATACAAGAGGAATGGTACTGGTGAACATTTGAAATTTTGTTTTCGACCCTTATTATACACACACACACACTTTAAATCTTTAACCTAATTAGATACACAGAAAAGTGGTAAAGCTTCCTTCCACATTGTGTTATATATTTCCATACTTGTTTCAATTTTCTATTTTAAAAATCTTTCTCAGAGTTCCGTATTTGGCCTAGTGCTGCATTAAAAATACAGGTTCTTATTACCTAGGTTCAGTTCTTTGTATATGTGCATCATTTAGCAACAATAGTTTTATTTCACAGATGGCATACTAAAAAAAGATGTGCCAATAGAAGTAGTTGAAAATTTGAAAACCTGAAGGAAGAAAATGTCTCCCAGCTGTCTTTGCAAATTCAGGTCAGTGATCTGAAGTCTGGCAGCCCAAATATGCCACAGAAACAACTGAACTAAGTGATTAAGAAAACATTAAGAAGAGAAATTGGTTCGATTTAGTGAGGAGGCCTATCTTCTTGAGGCTGTTTTGTTAAGGTGTGACAGACTTTCTATAAGTGATCAGAATAACAGCATTCCACCAGAAAATTTGCATTAAAAATTTGCATTATTAAGATTAGACATTTTATTTTGAAGATGCTCCTGGAGGATGATGGCTGCTATACCCACAATTCATTGTAGACATCAATTTTGTCAGGTCATATATAAATAAACCCCAAAATAGAACTTAACATTTTTCACCTTGTTGTTGTTGTTGTTAGCTGCGAAGTCGTGTCCGACCCATCGCGACCCTATGGACAACATTCCTCCAGGCCTTCCTGTTTGCCTTTTGGTACTGTCCATAGGGTTTTCATGGCAAAGATACTGGAGTGGGTTGCCATTTCCTTCTCCAGTGGATCACGTTTTGTCAGAACTCTCAGCTATGACCTGTCCGTCTTGGGTGGCCCTGCACGGCATAGCTCATAGCTTCATTGAATTACGCAAGCCCCTTCACCACAACAAGGCAGTAATCCATGAAGGGGATTTTTTCACCTAGTATTGCACAATAAAATTACAGGTTAAAATCCTAACTCATAATAGAGCTACCTCAATAGAAAACACATTTCAGATTTTTTAAAACAGTCTTTAGTCTATCCCCAGATACAATGAATACATGCCTACTTTTTGCTAATATGAAAACCATAATACTGTTTTATATATACAGTATCTCAAATATTTTCTAGGTCCTCTAGTTTGGTACTGAGAACTAAATTAAATGATAAATTAAATGTCCATGGAGATTCTCAGTCATCCAGGTCATAGTTGTCCCAAAGATGCTTTTTCATGAGGCAATTGGACTTTCTTGTTTTTCTTTGAAGATGTTTTTCTTCTCATCCAAGAAGCTTCTTCAGCAATTCAGCTCAGACCTGTGAAATGTCTTCAAGTGAAATGTCTTCAAAGAAAAACAAAGTCCAGTTGCCTTGTGAAAAAGCATCTATAAAATGGCTGTATAGCTGCCATTCCACATTATATTAATAATAGTTTTAGGCCCCTTGGATGCAATTCCAAAACAACTGGAACACCATTTGAACACCATTAGCATCGACAAATTCACAGTCAGTCAATTGCACAAGGTAGCTTTACATGGAACAGCTTACATCCTGTGATGATATCTCTATAACCACCAAACATCAACATCTGCCTATCTCAGGTCCTTGAGAAGAACTTAATAGGTGAGCAAAAATGCCAAACCCAATCAGAACATCTAAGTGTGCAAATGAACCATAATAGTCTGATGACATTACATAAAATATGAGAAAACCTACCCACAAGTTAGCTTATTTATTTATAGACATTCAGAAAGTTTCATATTGCTTCATTTTAAAAAATACACAGACACATAGCACTAATATTAATTAATAATAAAGAAGATTCCACCCAAAAACAGCACATTTCCTTGGTATGAGGAAATGGTTAAGTCTCCAATCTAAAGTAATGGACCTAAATTGAAATGGACCATCATGCACCTATTAAATGTGATATATAAAATATACACTGTGGGTTATATAATTTATCCTGAAATTCCTACTTAAACATTCACTAATAGAGTAGTGTTAGGTTTAGGGTTAGAAAGTATTTAGTATTCTATTATCCCTTAATATGTCCTGTATATATTAATGTCTCTTAGAAAAATATTCCTTTTTCTAGTTAAAGTTTTAAGGTATGTGGAAATGCTACAAAACATTGAAATATGGGTTGGCTTACTGTGCTATTTGGAGAGAAACAAGAAGAAAATAAAACCATGGTTTTAAAAGGGTTTTAAAAGGGTTTAAAAGCCCTTTGCTTCCTATTCTGTATGAATGTATGAATGTACATGTTCATTTTAGACAGTCACACTTCAGCGCAACACTGCATTTGCCTATAAATTGGCAATGGGTGAACAAACAGCCTATTGCTGAGAGTGAGTGAGGTGATCATTCCCTTTTACAGGAAATTAAATTTCTGTGCAAAGTACAAATCCTTAATTAGAAATGAATGTTTTATGAGAGATTAATTTTTCCATTATGACAATTTGTGGGGGTATTCTGAAGATGTCCTGCTATAAGAGCTTTAATAAATAAGACAAAAAGCAGGAACTATGTCTTTTTTTTACAAATTTTATTGATTTTCTAATATTACATTCACATATTTGAAAAGCAATGTGGTGGTTGTGTAGTAGTAATTCAATTACATATAGATATCATTAGTACAGATTTCAAATTGCTACCATAAACATTTCCTCTCTTTTCCCCTTCATATATACTGTCTATTTGTAGATTTAAAGACAAGTTTTATCCTATCAATCACATAGAAAATAACTTTCTTACATATATCCATAGTTTTTAGTTTACACATATTCTAATTGTTTTAACATACAATCTTTTAGACAATCAATGACCTAATAGATTTTTCAATTTTAATTTCCACTAACATTTAGATTTAACGTTTGATATTTATCATTCCCAAGATTTTTAGTATACTCCCAATTTATCTATCACCATTCCTCACAAAATCTAATATTCAAAATACACATCCAGTTTACTTAACTTCTCACCCTCTGTGTCAACAAATTAAGGATACAATATGATATCCTTCCTTTTTGCTAATTTTCAGTTGTTGTTTTTAAGTAGTAATCAAAATTTCTTTTTATTTCAATATTTAATATTTCCTCTCTTCCTCTTTGTATCTGCTATCTTTTGCTTAAACCACGGGTCGGCAACCCGCGGCTCCGGAGCCGCATGCGGCTCTTTGAGCCGTCTCCTGTGGCTCCCAGCCGCCCGGTGCATGCGCACCTCTTCGAACGGGCAGTGGTGCACATGCACCTATCCAAATGGAGAGTGGCACCGCCCATTCCGAGAGGTGCACGCGCACCTTTCCGAAGGGCGGAGGTGCGCGCGCACCTCTCCAAGCCGCCGCCGTCCTGTCCGTAGACCTGCCGCGTTCGTCAAACATTGACGAACACGGCAGCTGTGCAAACGGGATGGCAGCGGTTTGGAGAGTGCGCGCGCACTCGCCAAACCGCCGCCATCCCGTCCGGAGACCTGCCGCGTTCGTCAAACATTGACGAAGACAGCAGCTGTGCAAACGGGATGGCGGCGGTTTGGCGAGTGCACGTGCACTCGCCAAACCGCCGCCATCCCGTCCGGAGACCTGCCGCGTTCATCAAACATTGACGAACACGGCAGCTGTGCAAACGCGGCAGGTCTCCGGACGGGATGGCGGCGGTTTGGAGAGTGCGCGCGCACCTCTCCCAAGTCGGCGCCATCCGGAGACCTGCCGATGTTTGGGGAGGTTTGGGGAGGTGCGCGCGCACCTACGTTTGTTCGGAGAGGTGCGCGCGCACCTCTCGGAATGGGCAGCGGCACCGCTCTTTGAGAAAGCTGCCACGGCACGTTTGCAGGCTGCCGAAAGCGGCAGCTTTGCAGACGGGCCGTCGCTGTCACGCAACCGGGAACCGGTTCCATCACACACAAAAAAAAATGGCAACCGCGCACATGTGCAAGAAAATCTTTCAATCCACATGTTTTGAGAAATAAAGTTCCAACTGGGATTCAGTTACTTTTTCAACATTTAAAATGCCCCTGGGTATTTAGTCGCCGCTCTTTCTGGAGGGAGGGCAAAAGTCCCCCTTCCCTCACCCCAGGGGGGAGAATGCTTAGCAGCTTAAGGAGGTACAGAAAGTAATTAGGGTGTAAAAGAGGTAGATCTCACCCAGTCTCTTCTGCGCTGCTTTAAGAGTTGCCTGGTGGAAAATATGACTTTGGCTGTTCACAGCCTAGGGATGAGCCATAATGGCCGGTCCTTTTGTTCACCGGTTTGGAGGGATCACCAGGTCTAACGGGAGAGTTGCACCTCTCCTGTGATCCAAATACTGCTCTATTCAGAACTTTGGTGAAATATGCTATCCCAATAGAAGCCTAGCCTTCCATGAGCCTATTCCACATTATAAAGTACCATGTAATTCTAGTCCAGTAGTTGCATGCTTCTAATCTGGAACAGAGTACTCCAAACCCTTTGACCTTTTATTCTCATTAACAGCTCAAATGTTTATAGAAATTAGTGTGCATGAGACACTATGATCAGTTTTGGTTCTTGGGTGATCATTGTAGGCAGAAAATATCAGGTTTCCAACTAGCAAAATTGTCATGTCTTCAAAACCTGTTACTAAATATGAAATTAGTATCTGTTAGCAATATGCATTAGTACTTATTTTATTATTGCAAGCTCATTTTAAATAGACTTATGATTTTACCTTGTTTACATCCTATCCTAGGATTAATGATACATGGCAGGGCTGCCCACTTTCTCTTGCTATTCAATTTGATTCTTGAATCTTTAGCCACTATGAAAAAGCAATCTAATCATAAGCAGTCTAACATGCCTAACCATGGTAAGGCAGCTTAATAACAATTTTATCATCAGAAGCATTGAGCTAAGAGAGACTCCCTAAAATTTATGATACAAAATACCTGTTCCACTTTTGAATCTGAACAAATAGCACATTCTACTCTAGGCAATATTTACATTCACTTTTTATTTCTATGCTGTTTTTTTGAAAAGTACATGGTAGTTTAAATTCAAAAGGCACAAATTTATCTATAGGAGTATGCAACTGGATAAGCCATTAAATACCTTACTTTCTGAAGTTTAGCCAGGTGCTATTAACTTGTATTGCAGTTCCAATTTAGAGGTTTCCAGCCATCATTAGTCAAGTTGTCTAGGAATGGTGGAAGTTATTCCAACTCTTTTGAAGTGTTGTAATAAAGGGATATTTGATAATGGAATTGTAGAAATATAAATGAAGTCATTCACTATCTTTGAAAGATAAAGTCCACTTTAAGTCCATGAAAATTCAAGCTTCAGCATCATTTTTCCCCCCTTTATTTAATGTCTAGATTTGTTTATAAACACTGTCGATTAATTTAGGGAACTGCTTGGGTTGAGCCAGGCAAGCCTGTATCTCATTTGATAATGGTCTGGAAATCCAGTGGATTATTGCAAGGATTTTATCCTGCTCTAATCTCTAGAGAGAAATGTTTAACAGCTGGGAGGGACAAGAAGAAGCAACATTGTCTGGAAAGGATTCTTTTAAACAGTATAACATTTCTAAATGCTGAATACCTTTGTGCTTGTTCCAAAATGAATTTTTTCTGCTTTTCACTGGTAAGTCTTTCTTTTTCTTCCTGATTCCAGTACTGAGTTCAAAAACATAAGATTGAGTGAGATGAGAGATATTAAAGGTGTTAGAAAGGCAATGTGTAATGTGTGTAATAAAATAAGTTTTCAAAACAGCAAAGAAAAAGGCTTGTTTAAAAATAAATTAATGATATGGTTTGCAGATATTTTGTGAGGTAATTTTGAAAGTAATTTTCATTTGATAGAAATATTGGTAGATATTTGATAGAAATATTTTTTGCTCATAAATATATGAACTAATTTATTCTGTAGCATGAATTAAAGTTGTAATTTCATTCCATATAAAATGTGTTGTAAAGTTTTTGAAATGCACACTTTTATCATGCTTGATAGAGAACATTTCTAAAGTTCAATCTCAATGTCATAAACTTTTAAAATGTTGATTAGGTATTTATATTCCGAGTACTTCAGTAAAATGATGTTATGTGTATAAAAAGCAGTTCCACCTACATGAGGTCTTTTATATGCCTTAAAGATCAGATCAGATCCATATTTTGGTAGCAATACCTATTTTAAAAAAGTTTTTTTCTTATTTCTCTATGACAAATCATATTTATATCGTGTATTATTTATTTATTATAGATAAATACAGAATAGTGATGATATTTTGATTTAGTTCAGTACATGAAAATATTCTATTTCCATGTATTGATTTATAATAAAGTGTTAAGACATCAAATTCTTTTACACAATAAAATAGTATCTAAACTTAATAAATTATAATTATGAGTACATGAAACAAACCAATAAACTATATTTCCCATAAAAGAATATTACAAAAAATGCTAGAACTACTGTACAAGTACAGAATATACTTTAATTTTAGTACAGGAAAATTAAATATAATTGCAATATGAAAGATAGTTCCCTACAAGTATTGATATATTTTACATCAACCAGAAGATATATAAGCAAGATTCTTCTGGCTTTATCTATTGCATTTTCCCTTGATATAACTTCATAATATTTAATAAAATATTTGTCATATTTCATGAAATAGGGACATTTGGTATAATTTAGAATTTAGGTCAGATAAATGAACTACCAATTTTTAAATACTGTGTGTTTAATAGGACATTGTTTTCCCAACTTGGATTATATTTTATCCTTGGTCATTATCTATTGTAGAGCATACCCAGCTGTAAGTTAATATTTGCAAATTAATTCCACTTGCTCTGGTAATCCAAGACTGACATTTTATCATCAGAAATACTTGCTGCATATTGCTAGGACCATGTGCTGATTCACTGGCAATTATACAGTACAGCAGGCTTAATTTGGAATGTATTTGTCATTTTTGCAAGCTGTCTTATAAAACTTCATCTTTCAGTAGTGACTCAAAATTTTGTTGTTAAAATGGTATCATATGAAAATTGTATAAAACAATGAACATCTGATTTTAAGCTGTTAGTCTTGCTTACTGACTGGTTATGTAGGAGTTTTAAGAAACAGGTGACTAATAATCAATTTGCTATCTAGTCCCTGTAATGTATCAAATGAATGCTCAGTCTTATTCAGAATAGTTTTCACTTTTGCAAGTCAAGATTTCTTTCAAGGTAGCATAAGTGCCAAAACTATTCCAAAGACCCTTACATATACCAAGAGGAAAGCAGCATGAACCAAGCAAATGAGTTTCTAACAAAGCTAGAAAATGAAATCTTCCTTCTTGGATAAATGATAGATAGTATTTATTCAATTTGTGTAGCCACCTATCTTAAACCAATGACTTTGGGTAATACAATACATAAAAAATGGATAATAATCTTATGCAGAATTGACTTGGGAGGCTGGTGTGTGGTGTAGTTGGTTCACATAGTGTGGTGGGATGGAGGGTTTGTTGTCACTGTGTGTTGGGGGGAGAGAGCACGGGGGGAGGCTCAGCTAATCTCAATGTACACATGTTGTACTTTGACAATAAAGGTTTATTTATTTTATTTAAACACTTCTTAGTGTGAAATATATTTCAGCAGTTTCATAATAGGGATCATTTAAATGTTTTTGGACATGTGCATCCTAGTTTAAAGGTCCTGATTCCAGCTAAACATTTAGCACATATTTAATTTTCCTATTGAAATAAGAAAAAATATAATTTTAGATAACATTTATATGTGTACGCACATACACATGCTCATACATATACACATTGCCATTATCCATATGTTTTATATGCATGTTTAAACGAAGCTAAGTCATTGGGTGCTAGAGATTGTGTATTGCATCCAAATTATTATGAGATTCACTGAAGTCAATAGAACATAGCCACTAACTTAAATTTTATTCTTTTTAACTGATTTACTCAGTAAAAAGTTAGACACAAGTATGATACTGATTTATTTTCTGAATCAGTTCTTAGTTTTTATTTTAATATCTGCTCATTTTTTCACTGTGTTTGAATTATTTGTCTTTAATTAGGTAGTAAAGTAGCACACATTTCTGTGACCAAAGTGCATATCTCTAAACAAATAATTTCTATTCAGTTATTAATCCACTGATTCGGGAGCACTGTAACAATTAGTGATGCCTACTCATAACCATATAACCAGGGCTTTTTTTCTCATAGAACGCTCAGAACGGAGTTCCGGCACCTTTTTTGGATGGAACCTTGTAGGGTAGGCAAGGCAGGTTGTATGACATGTGTGAGTTCTGGCACCTTTTTCTTTTACAAAAAAAGCACTGCATATAACCAATAAGTAAGAGCCCATTAACATGTACTGCAATGCAAGGCTATATGCGTTTATATGGAAACTCAGGTTAATTAACTCAATACAAAATTGTACTTTTCCCTTCTATAAGAAAGCTACAAAGCAGCTTGAAAATGCCGTAGAATTTTTTTACAAGAATTCATAAGATTTATAGTATATAAACTGAATTCAACACAGCTGTATTCATTTTTTACTAGTTGCCAGTGTCCCCTCATTTCCAGATGTATAATTAAATATAATAGTATTATGATAATAGTTTCTTGTTGGCTCCACGATGTTTATGTTTTGCACCAGATCTTAGTCACTGCTTAGGATTGTCTAATATATCCTTTCTGGTTTGTTCCAAAATCAACTAATTTATATTCCAACCAGTTTATAACAACCAACCAGATATTCCAGATATAAATTAAAAAATAAGCAAACTTTTTTGTTATGGCCAGACAGGAATATACTAGACCGCTATTATGGCAATTAAAGTCTCCAATTGTTACAAAGGGTTTTCATTTGCAGGGCTCCATGATTTATTTCAACCTCTTGACACTAATCCCAATATTTCGTTCAGATGGGCAATAACATATCTATAGATTTACATTTCTGACCAGTTATTGTCATGCAGATCCTGGTATCGCAATGTTTTGTAATATATGAGATTTTATAAGCTCCTCGGCATTAAAAATAACATCCTCCCAAGTCTCCCTTCCCATGTTTGTATTCACTGTCTTTTTCCCATCCCATCAGCTTTCCTTATAACCATTATACTTATGTTCTTGTTCACAATTATCTTCCATATTGGACTGAAGATTTCTAATTTGATCATACAAACAGCCATACATTATATCTTTTTTCAAATGTTCTTGGCACAAATCTTTTTCACAATCTTTTATTCCTTCTCTGACAATCACGACTATTCAATAATTCCCTTCCAATATTGATCCCACTCCTTGTATTTTTCCCCTGATTTTTTTTATTTTCCAAACAGTTTGTTGCATGTTGGCTTCTCCCTTTTTAACTGGAATCCATTAAAAAGCTGCTTTGCTGCTTTTTAAATTTTCCTGTTCCACAACTCAGTTCCATTTTGATCTGACTGATTTTATCTGTATCATTTCCTAGTATTATGATGAGTTTGGGGATGTGACAGCACTCCATGAATACATATTTTAATATTATTAACTATTTTAATATTATTGAACAGACTTACTATTAAATATGAGGGTTTTTGATAGATCTTCACAAAGGCATTAAAGATTGGCTCTTTCTTCATGACTTTGGGTGAGGTTAATTTGAGTCTCAACAGGATAAGTTGAAATATATTTTAGTATGGCTGCCATTGTATGTTTTTTTTGGTTTTAATATATTTTATTGTTTTCCTTATGTTGTATTTGTTGATTGTTTTTCTTATTTGCTACAATGTTTGTTTTGGATAGCCATATTAATTTTATCAATCAATCAATAGCCCCTCAAGATCTTTAAATAATTTGGTACCATAGTTCTTGTCTTGGAAATTTTTACTAATAATTTATAATATTATAATTATTTTGTATCCTATTCTTGCGAACTAAAAATTAGATGATATGATCAATCAATGAATAAATTAGAAACAAATATAGATATAAGTATGACATATATGATTTATTTTACTTTTCAGGAGGGTTCTATGGACAGTTTGTATGAACCAGTTAAAGAAAATCAAGAACTACAAGAAGATATTTGCACGAGTAGCAGAGCTAATACACCAGTAAGTGCTTTGGTCAAGGCAGATGGACTTATAAGTGACTTATAAAATACAAAGATGACCATGTTGCAGCTAAAAAAAGGAGAATATTGATATAAGAACGTTGTTTTTGTTAGACCTCAAGTAAAAAACTTTTCCAAAAGAGAGAAGTAACAGAAAAGGCATGACCTTGTGATCCCTGATGTTGATAATACTCTGATCAAGGAATTCAAAGTGTCCTTTTGAGTTATTCTGAATTATAGTGGATGGGCATTACCTGATAATAGAAGGTTGTCCCATACTGTAGATAAAGTGTTCTAATGCATAGCCCTTCTAACCTATCTAAGTGCAATTGTCCAATCAAGATATAACCAAGGCATTAGTGGCAGTGATCAGAGTCCTTCCTGATTCTTCTTGTCTCTTGTTTCTTGGAAAAAATCTGGTCAGGATATTCCAACAAGCAACTGCTACTCTAAGTTTCTATAAAGTTATGCTTGGGTTATCTGAGATCATATCAAGATAGGCTGCCCAGAATAGATTTAGCTTTGCCACAGATTTTTGAATGAACATTTCATATTTGCTTTGGTAAACCGAACAATTTTAACAAAAGTATTAAAAGAAAAAATAAAACGGCAATTATGCAAGACAAGTTTCTTACTTGAATTGGTTTAATAAACAAAGATGAACAATGTTTGATTTGATTTATGCTCAGGTTCCTAAATCAGTCGAAAACAGAATCCCTATAAATCAACCCTCTTGCTTCATGCTTTTTAAAAATCTTTATATATAGCAAAAAATATCAAATGAATAATTGGTAAAAAAAATCTCTACAGATCTCTCTCTCTCTCTCTCTCTCTCTCTCTCTCTCTCTGTGTTTGTGTGTGTGTGTGTGTGTGTGTTCAAAGCTGTTCTTTGAACTTGTTTGGCTAAAAGTGGAATATAAATATTTAAGTAAGCAAATCTGCCATACTTTTGTTTTCGGTGCTTATTATAGTTCTTTCTCACTCATACTATCCAAAATATCTCCTTTATCCAACATAAATATCTTGTCCTGGTGACACTTATATTCCAGTATTCTTTTATTTTAATAAAGTAAGCACAGTTTAGAAAATTAAATATATATTCCAAACAGTTCCTCTTCAGACTCTTTAGCACCTCAACTTAATTTCCATACCTTATACTTGGATCTCTTTATCATTCCCTTATCCTTTGCAACCAAGACTGGGATTTCTGCAGCAACCCTGCTGTCATCATTTTCAAGATTAATTCTAATATACTTACAGGAGATTAAGTTGGATCAGAAAGTTAATACTAAATAAATGTAGCAGGATCTCGATGCCAATTTTTAAATTCAGTTAGTCAATGATATCTAGCCACATCAAAAGCAAATTATATTTAGGAATATGCATAAACATTAGGTAAATTTGTATAATCAACAGGCAAGCTATGTCTTAAAACTCTAAAATAGAGAAGGAAAATTATAGTTAATTTGGGTGCTGTATCCACTTTCTACCAGGGAGTCAGGCTGAAGGCATCTACCTTGCCTAACAGGGTATATGATATCAGGTGGTTTTAAAGATAGGAGATCAGACTCTGAACCAAAAGTTCCACATTTTGGCTCATCAGGGTATCTATGCAGATTAATGAGGAGCATTGCTTCTTATCTTGCATAAAAATTTTCAAGCAAAATAAATTTGAGGAATTATTGCTGCCTTGTGTATATATTCTAACATTCATCAGTAGCTCTAAGCTTACTGAGATTACTTATATTCTCACCTCATTTTGCTTTTGATCAGTCACTAACTGAATATTATCACTTAGAAGACAAAGTAATAGTATATTTTTTTTAAAAAAACAGGTCTTTTTAAAGAGCTATAAGGATTTGACCCTAACTGAATACAATTTTGTATTCAAGGCTACATCTGTGACCACACATCTTACATTGCAGGGGGTTGCAGTGAGAAGCTTTGTGGCAGATAGTATAAAATCTGCTAAGAAATCAAAATTGTGGAGCTTCCCAAAGGAGGGGGAAATTGTTCTGAGACAGAAGAAACAAATGTAGGATTTGGGAAAAGTATAGCTGTGAATCTAAAGCATTCAATCAGGCCATGATAAGCAGAAGGGGAAGAAGTTCATTTGGAAATAATAGGTTACCATGGCATGGGGGGATGTTAAACAAATCAAAATATCAGATGTGACCATGTAATCAGACATAAGACTTAAAGTAAGGGAGAGACTTCATAAGGAGTGAAGGGCAAAGACCTTTATAGCTTGGCTAACATAGAGATGAATATTGTATTTCGCCTGTAAAAGAGTGCCCAGTACATGTCAGCAGAAGAAAGATTAAGGATCAGAGAAAAAAGAACATATGAAATTTACAATGGCTAGCAAGGACGGAATTGAAAAGGATCAAATAGCCAGAATGAAGAGAGAGACAAAATGTTCCATGAGAAGTTTGCAAGACAACTGTGGTTTTAAAGGAGGAATATGTGAATATCTATGATTTTTCAGCTGCTGAACATGTGAGAAAGAAAAGTGCTTTCTCTAAGTGAGCTTCTCAAGAGTAAAGAATTTCTTTCCATAACTAAGTATTTACTGTGGCTTGAAGATAGCTGTGTAATGCTGTCCATGTGTAAATATTGGATCTGATTGCAAGTAATAACATTATTATTGTTTATAACCTAGGACAGGCATGTCAAACTGCCCACCTGCGGGCTGGATGCATCACACCGAAACCGTGCCCACCCCATTACCGGCAATGGGGAAAAAGTCACAATACGTAGCATGTCACATCGTGAATTTGACATGCCTGACCTAGGGTATTCTTTTTACTGGATTCCCTCAAGAGAGAGGAAAGTTACTTTCAGGTACCCATACTGAGAGAATATTTAGTGAAAGTCTTGAAGTGCTGAAAGAAATTCTGCTTGGGAGAAGCAGGATGAACTACCACAAGTAGTAGTAGTAGTAGTAGTAGTAGTAGTAGTAGTAGTAGTTTATGTACCTTTACTACATAAACCTGTACTCTAATAGGAGTGTATTTTCTCAAAATGCCAATGTTATTAACTTTAAAAGAGTCAGAGTTTTCTATACTTTTTAATTACCATTCTCGTGATTGTCTTTTGCAATCCAGATCTAGCAGTCTTTGTTTTTATGAAGGGAGCACATATCTTCCATGCAGTGGTGGGATTCAAATATGTGAACAACTGGTTCTCTGTGTGGATGCTGCTTCCAGAAGTCAATTCTGGGCCTGGACAACAAAGAATTAGCTACCGGTTTTGCCAAAGTGGTGCGAACCAGCTGAATCCCACCAATGCTTTCATGTATTTTACTCAACTTGTCCAATAATGAAATATGTGAAAGTTGCATTACAGCAAGGTCTGTAGAATCACATTTTCTCAATTCTACCATATTGTACCTAAGGGATTTGGTCCAGTTGTGCTGAGATATTCAGTGTGCTGAAAGAATTGAAAAGAAAACATATAGTACCAATAGTCTTTTTTAAGGGAAACAGTGCTGACATTTATATTTTAAAATTGGTATTATATGCTTTGATTTTTCAGTAAATATAAAAATCCACCTGTTAAACACCAGGAGGTATTTTCATCACCCTGTCCAATCACAAACTCATTTGACAAGTGCCAACAGGATGGTAACAAATTGGTGACACTGAGAACTAAATATGAATATGCTTAGGGGGGAAAAATCAAGTTGGTGGTGGATATTAAAAAAAATCAGAAAATTAACCCCAAGGAAGAACACACTTTCATAAATCTTAGTAAGTATTAAATGTGCTCAGTACTGACAATAAGTTGAAACAGGAACAAAGGTTTGAGGAGGGGGAGGACAAAAGAACTGATTATTCATCTGTCAGGAATTAAGATATAGCATTGATTCATTCTTTATATGCTTTTGTGATTTTGTGCCTAAACATTTGCTTAAATATATTCTTTATGAGTACTGTTTGGGACAGAGCTGTGCATGCTTTGAAAATGTTTTGAAAAACAGATTTCAGAACTCGTGTAAAAGTATATAACCTCTACTATTTATTAAAGCTGTCTCTCCCTTGTTCCTCTCTCTTACACTTTGCTACAAAGCTAGAAAAATATGAAGTTGCTTTAATGGATTAGGATATTAAATCAGTCATATTATTAATATAACTTTTAAAACATCGCCATCTTTTTATTTCAGGCTTCTGCAAAAGCCTGAAAAAACAGGCAGCTGTTTTAATGAAAGATTCTATATTTTTACATGTGTGATCTGAAACACTTCCAGCTATTGTTGAATTTTGTGTAGATCTCTATTTCCTCCATTACTTTTGCATTATTTTAATTTTTCTTTTTATTTTATATTTTGATAAATTAATAAAATATTAGGAACAAAAATTTATTCTGTACTTTCTAAACAAATTTTAATTATTATTCCTTCAAACAACTTGAAAGTAACCTTTTTTCTTTCTCTCTTTCTCAAAGGAATGTTCTAATGCTGAAAACACAGCAATAAAGGAAAGAAAGTAAGTGGAGATCATTTGCACTGGATTGTTCCATTTGGTATCTTAGACTTGTTCACTTACTTAGCCTCTGTTCTTCTTATGGAATGTGTAGACATCCTTTCGACAAGTGAATTTTGAAAACTAAAATAATTGCTCAGCTCACTGTCAGCTTTCTACCATTTTGTTTGCAATTATAAACGTTTTGGCAGGATTACGTACTGCAATGCCTTGTATTTATTACAATTATTTTATACAATTCAATGCAGGGGCTGAAACAGTGTTTCAAATAGTTAATATTAATCTGATTTTAGTTTACCCAAATAGGGCTACCGTGTCTAGGCTGCAAAACCTGGCAAAACACATGGCATAACACATAGACCTTTTTGTATCTTTATGCTTCTATTTACTATTTGTTCACATTGTAGGCCATGTCATTTTGTTTCAGATGAGTATGTGATAATAAACTATTTCTCAGCAAACTTCTACCACAACATCAATAAACTGATAATCTTCTGATAAGTTTCTCCATTGCAAATCATTTTGCAAAATGAACTGAAATGAACTGTCAAGCCATTTTATTTTATTAAGTAGTGACTTTGTTTGGACAAAGTGGTTGTTAAGTCTTAACAAATGGTAATTGCTTAAAATGCTGTTTGGAAAGTATTGAAGCTTGTAATACCATTTTTTAAAAATGCACCATCTATTTCCACTAAAATCTCATCTCCGACATGGTTACAAATAGATTCATTCTGAACAGCAGAAGGTGCTTCAGGCCTTCCATTGGGGGTGAGAAAAGAAGAAGCCCTGGCTTGGCATATATTTCAGCTGGGGAGTGGAAGGATCTTAACACATTTGAGGAATTATTCAGATAGAGAGGAAGTTCCCAGAAATTCCCAGTGTGGAAGAGTTGTATCCATAGCTTGAGAGGAAAGCTTTATAGCATGGCATCTATTTTTCATGCTGTTGGTTGTACTACAAGACTTAATCTAATAAGAGTGGTTAAAGACACTGAGCTAGAAATTGTGGGTTCTAGGCCTGCCTTAAACACAAGGGAGGCAGTTGCCAGCAGTCAAGGCTAACCTGAAGGCACATGTGTGCAGGCTCCACTATAGATGTCATCCGTGATTGCTCCAGCAAAAGTGAGGAAAAGCATGTACCTAAAATCTTAGCATTATATTGAGTTAGAAAGAGCATTGGCTTGATTTAGATCAGACATGTGAAACACAAGGCCCAGGGGCTGGATCCAGCCCGAAAAGTGGTTTCATGTGGCCCGTGAAGCCATCCTGGAAACAGTGAGGGAACGGCCCCCACTGCCTTGGCCCTGGCCCAGAGACCCTCTTTCTGCCAGAGACCCTCAGATCTGTCCCACTCCAGCCCAGGCACCCTTGATGCAAACGATGTAGAGCTGGCCACACCCACCCAGTAGGCCACACCCACCCTGGCCATACCCACCCGGCCCCTTGAGGGCAACCGCAGTGCTGATGCGGCCCTCAATGAAATTGAGTTTGACACCTCTGATTTAGATTAAAGCAGTTTCCTATGTTATTAACACTATAACTAAGTGAAAACTCAAAAAACACTGCAGTTAAATAGCAGAGGTAATATGAATGTACTTCATAGTGAGATGTTAAAATATTCTTTTCTGTTTATTACATATAAAAATGATCCTCTTCTCTTTTACTCTCTTTTACTTTGTAGACAGCATAATCTGAGGTGAAACAATCTGTCAGCTGTTTAGCAGTCAGAAACAGATGTTAATATCCTTCGGTCTCAGAACATATCACTTCCATTCTGAGACAAAAGTGAGGTGTAACATTTGGCCACCCACATGAATCAGGGCCATGATGATTTGAAATAAACCAATGGTTGTCATGGTAACTATGAATACCTGATATAATTTCTGAATTTCTGATTCAATGTCAGTAGAAAAGCCTGACATCCACTATTATCTGTAGTGCACTGCTTCTGGTCACATGCACAGTTTCCCAAAAGAAGACAAAATCTACTTCCTCTGTGGGGCTGCTGCCTGATGCGAAATCTAAAACTCAGATGAGGAATCCCCTTCTCTTTTACCCTTATGGGTCTTAATTGGTGCAAGCCAGACTTAAATTCTCATCTAGGACTTGATAGCACAGGGAAACTTGACATTAAATAATAGCAGAGGGAAACTGATTACCTGATAAACTGCCTCCTTAGATAATAACAGGGAACTGAAAGTTCAGAGTATAAGCTTGCCTTATTGGTCTCTGCGCATCACTATCTCAATCTGCATTGCTTGTTCAAAACCAAAATCCTTGGCAGTAACAATTCCAATTATCCATCCCATCCAGTGGTGGGATTCAAATATGTGAACAACCGGTTCTCTGTGTCGATGCCACTTCCGGAAGTCCATTCTGGGCCTAGGCAACAAAAAATTAGGTACCGGTTCTGCCGCACTGGTGCAAACTGGCTGAATCCCACCTCCGATCCCGTCCTAACCCCCACATCCTAAGGGATTGCATTTACCAAAGCATGAGGCAACAAATCTAAAACATACATTCCCAATAATCCAGCAACACAATCTATTCCATTTATCCCCAAGTTGGAGAGTTTCACTGCAATAATCTCTCTTCCATCCTTCTGTTCTGTACTTCACTTCTACTTTTACCCTCTGCTTCAATACAGTAAATAGGATAGCATTCTTCGCCACACATGAGAACATCAAGTAGTATAGACAGTGTGTTCCAAAGTAATGTAGCAGGCATAGTTCTGCAATCCAGCAGTATGTGTGCTGCTCAACATGTACTGCCTCACTCTGTCTAATCATAGGATTGGTCTATCCTAGTCTGATGCTGGAAGCTAGCCATGCTCTGTGTGTTAGGTAAGAAATTCAGCATAGGCAGTGGAGAATAGTCTCTATGGGGTCCATAAGCATTCAAATACTTACTTGGATTGTTGGCAAATGGGAGAAGATAGATTTTTCTATTGTAGAATTTTGAGACCCTTGTATCAATATTCCAACCCAATTACTGGTGATACAAATTTGCAGTCCAGGGAAAAAAATGCTTTAATGCATATTAAGCTACTGAGCAGCAAACTATGACCACTCTGCTGCAGGTATCTCCTATCAGATAATATTATTTTGCTAAATGATGTAGTGGAAATTATTTTTGTATTACAGTGAATGAACTCTTCTCACAGCATACATTGCATAATATAAGTCAACTATTTATAAAGAATGAAGTGGAACTCTAATTAATTAGCTTCTTCCTAATTATTTGGCATTTTTTTGTCAATTTATAATAGAGGAATAGAAAAATAGTTTACTTATCCAAAGCTTTAGGATAAATGATACAGTCCTTTTACAAATTTTCTAGGATATGCATTTTTGTAGGTACGGCTTATTTAATCCAAAAGGTCACGGTATTTAAACTGTACAATGTAATATCAAGGTAGCATAGTGAAATTCTTCTTTAAATTTCAGAACAATTAAGTGAATGTTATTATGGCTGGTTGCACAGTTAGCCAGATATTTAAACTGGATTTGGCATTTTTATTCACCTATCAAGTCCTTCCCAAGTATTATTATTATTATCATTTTACTTTCCTTTAGGTTTATCCAGGAGCCCTTGTCAGAAAATGAGGTATTTGGTCAGTAATTCATCTTTTTGTTCCATTTTAGATGTTGTGGGTTTTTTTGACATGCCATTAAATAAGCATTCCAAACCCTTTAACAAAGTGGATGCTAATTCAGAAGTCTACTATTTACAATGATATCAAATTTAAGTTTTAATGAAGTAATGCTCCCCAAAGACACAAGCCTATATTTTGGGGATGAGGGGGCATCTTCTTCGATTCATAGCTGTTGCTGGAAGAACAAGTAGAAGCTCTGAGCAGTTTCAGTTGACGTACTAGTTGTAGCCCTATGTGGAACAGGAGGCACTGAGCATAATCATTTAAGCCTTTGCTAACTCACAAATGAATTATTGCAATTTGTTCCACATAAGGCCACATAAGGCTGTGTTGAAAATCATCCCAAAAAAACCCCAAAACCATGTGATCCAAAATGTAGCAGTCTACAGGCTTACTTTGCAGTTCTAGTGTTTCTCTGTTACTGATTCAAAAACTTGCATTAGTTACCTCTGAGTTACCAAATGCCATTAAGCTGGTAGCCACTACCAATAAAGCCTTTTTTGGATTGTGGGCTCACAAAGAAAGCTTCTGCTTGCCTAATCCAGAGAATGACTTGCCTCCAGAAATGGTAGTTTTTAAGAAGAGATTTTGTCTGAAATGTTATAGGGTTTCCTGCTTGAGCAGGGGGTCGTAGCAGAAGACCTCCAGGGTCCCATCCAACTCTGTTATTCAGAAGCAAATAATGTCTGCTGAAGATCTTTTCTTGCCATGTGTTATTTATTTACTTCATACACATGACACTGAGTAGCTAAAAACAAAAACAAAATAAAAGCAGTTAAAAACACAACCAGTAATTAAAAACATAAATAACATAAGCAGACTTTCTCACATTATGAGGGCCCCAAACTTAAGAGCAAAGGCAGGTTTTTTACTGTCTTGAGAAAAGGTAGCAGGGTTGGGACAAGTCTCATCTGGTGTGTGTGTATGTATGTGTTTGTGTGTGTGAGAGAAAGAGAGAGGGAGCGAGAGAGAGAGAGAGAGGATGAGGATGATGATGACAATGATGATGAGTGACAGGGCAGAAAAACAACCTTCCTTATGGGTCCTGATACTCTCTCACCAGAAACAATGGAACAGTTAAAAACCATTGGGAAGTGACATTCTCATAAGTAACCCAATCTCAAGCCATGATGGTCTTTGAAGGCAACGGGTAGCACCTTGAATTGTACCTGGAACTGTACTAGCAGCTACACAGATTATAGTGCAGAGATGTCACATGTGCCAAACAACCAGCAACCATAACTTACCATGCTACTACATTTTGCACCAGCTGAAGCTTCTGAATACTCTTCAAAGGCAGTCCCCCAAAGCACATTGCAGTAATCCAATTAGGAAGTGATTAAGGCATGATTGACTATGAGCAGGGCTTCCTGGTTCAGGAATGGGTGCAATTTGCATACAACACGAAGCTTGCTCAAAGACCCTTCTCGTTGAGCAGGAGTTATGAGTGCAGCTGAGGCCCCAAACTGAGCATAGGATCTTCCTGAGGCAATGCAACCCCATCCAGAACAAGAGATGGAAGGTCCTAAAGACTAAAGAGAGTCCTAAAACTCAAAGCCACTTTGTCTTACTAGGGTTCAGTTGAAGCATGTTGTTTCCATATAGAAATGTATAGACTCAAGAGATCGAAGCTGGACCTCTATGGCTTCACTCAGACAGCCTGACATGGAGATGTGTAACTGGATATCATCTGCATCAACTCATCCCAAATGGGCAGATGATCTTACTCAGTGGCTTCATATTAAACAGGAGAAGAGAAAGCACTGAGCCCTGTGACATCCAAATAGCAGGGGCTGCAGGCTTGAGCTCTCATCTCCTATTAACTCCCACTGGCCCTGGAGGAAGGAAGAGAAGCAGCACAGTAAGTTCCACCTCGAACCCCCAAAGCCAGTCCAGAAGCATGCCATGATCAAAGGTATCAAAAATGGCTGAGAAGTCAAGTAGAGCAAGGACAAATGCAGCACTCAATTCCCATTTCACCAGAGATCATTAGTATCTACTAGTACCTTACTCGGACACCTGGACCTGAATCATTAGAGTCCAGATAATTTAGAATCCTTTGAAACTATTGCACAACCATTTTCTCCATAATCTTTCTCCAAAAAAGAAAAGTTGGAAACTGGACAAAAATTATCCAGTACCTTTTGGTCCCAAGATGACCTCCTAAGGAGGGTATGGATTACAGATTACCATCATCAAGACTCAACCACATGTCACCTCTGGGAAGCCTTAGTCAACCAGGAACAACATGGATCTAACACCAAGGTAGTTGAGCTACATCTGTCAAAACCCTGTCTGTTTCAACACATTCAGTAGCAACAAACTCTGCCCAGATAACTAAGCCAAATAACTAACCCTTCCACAGGACCTACTACCAAGCCAGAGTCAAATATAATGTGATTCTGATGGACTTTATTAGGGATTCCTTGCAAATTCTTTACTGCAATCCTATAGGTGAAACACGAAACCATTCCCACCCAGGGTGGGGGGGCTGAGTTACCCTAAACTAGACTGCCAGGCAGAAAAATATTGACATTCAGTACCATTACCAGCATCAGAGCCTTGGTGGAGCAGTGGGCTAATGCCTCCTTAAGTAACACCAGCTGCCTGCAATTAGTGCAGGTTCGCATCCCACCAGGCTCAAGGTTGACTCAGCCTTCCATCCTTCCGAGGTAGGTAAAATGAGGACCCAGATTGTTGGGGGCAATTAAGCTGACTTTGTAATAATGCCGCTTGGGGATGTGTGTGAAAGCCCTAATAAGCAGGCATATACATAGAATGAAGGCTACTGCTAAGCTTGTAAGCCACCCTGAGTCTTCGGAGAAGGGCGGGATATAAATGGAATTAAAATTAAAAAATAAAATAAAATAAAATCACATAGGCCTTAATAGCCATCATGGTATGATGGAGGGAGATTGGTAGTAGTCATCTTGTTTCACACAACTTGTCCGTAAGGTTAGGGCAACTGTTTTCTCATGGTTTTTTTTAAAGGTGAATGAAGACTGGTTAGTTTGGAAGGCCTTTGGAAGTTGAATATGCACCATGCTCAGTACCATAATGATTAGCTGTATTATTTAAATATTACTAACACTGGTCCTAGATGATGATCGTGATGGTGATCATGACATAATGATTCTCCCTTTTGTTATGTTTACATCATGTACATTGCTTGGAAGGGGGCACAATGGCTCAGCAGTAAAAGACACTGAGCTTGTCAGCTGGAAGGCTGACAGCCCAGGTTCAAGACCTGAGTGCCACGTGACAGGGTGAGCTCCCATTACTTGCCAACCTACCTAGCAGCTTGAAAGCATGCAAATGCAAGTAGATAAGTAGGTACCACTTCAGTGGGAAGGTAACAGCATTCCATGTGCCTTGATGTATAGTCATGCTGGCCACATGTCCATGGAAGTGTCTTCGGACAACACTGGCTTCTTTGGCTAAGAAATCGAGATCAGCACTGTCCCCTAGAGTCCGACACAACTGGACAAGGGAAACCTTTACATGGACACCTTTTAAGATAAAGCAATTAAATACCTAAATAACTGTCCATATATTTTTACTTCCTAGCCCAAACAATAAGCATTATTTTTGCACTTCTGGTGCAATTTCTGGAATTCTCCATGAAGGATGTTTAAATTATGATGTTCAAAAACATTTTGTTTTTTGACAGCTTGCTTTTACAAACTGATAATTTTCTATTCATTCCAAGCCATGTGGCTGAATTGTTCATAAATTTTAAAATACAGGTTTTGCTGAACACAGATATATTACCCATAGCAATCCATCATGAAAAGCCTATTGAACGCTGGATTTTGCAGTTCAGCAGGATTTGCATTCTTTCAGATTCTCCTAAATAGGTGACAGTGAGTGGATAGCATTCACTTTAAATGTCCTTTCTAATAGTATAGTTGTAAATTTTTCTGCACAAAATTGGCACATTTCATGACACAGTATTGTGTAAAAACTATAAATATAAAGTTATCATATCATACAACATTTGGTTCCTTTGTGCTGCAGCTAATTAGTCTGCTGGATAAACAGCAGCTTCCTTTATTTGCTAGGGAAGTATTTCATGGATAACAGAGTTCTGGAACTGCCCTAGCATAACCTAATTATGGGGAAGAACTCTCTAAAAAGCTACTGGGTCATGCTGAGCTATCATTCTGCATTCGCTACCAAGTTTTGCTCTATAAGAAATGATTTGCAAATTTGCAGAATTATTCATAACTAAGCTGCATCTGAATGCCATCAAGCTGTTGTAAAGTTTCGGTTCTCAAAAGGCAAGTGTATATTAACATAATAGTAAAGGAACAGGTTACACTCAGTTAATTTGCTTCTGGGGAGAGTGTAGAGTTGTGCATATTAGTATAATATCTTATAGTTTGGGTTTTAATTACCCATTTTATTGTGTGGGAGAAATAAATGCTCATATTGCATGACATCTATATACAGTATTTATTGCCCAAAAAAACCCATTTCATGAAAAAAGAAGTCACGAATGTGACCAAACATGAGTATGAACGTAGATTAAAGTCTAAATAATGGCTGTAAAGGTAGTGAAGTGGTAATAATCTTCTGCACTCTTTGGATTTACGGTATACTATCAAGTGGTGTTTTTAAAATTACTTCCTTAGTTTCTCTATTTTCCTTGCCCCCTTTTCCAAAATTCAGCTGATAAAGAATTAATGCTCAATCTCATTGGACACTAGAATCTGATCATTAAAATCTAATAAACTCTAGTCTAGTTTATTCATAATAGAAGTAAAATAGTTCTGTCATAACAGTTCCCTTATCTATGATTATATAGCTGATAGAGAAGTCTGACCTGCCAAGCACTCCAAAAGAACTCTGAAGGAAGCAGATTATGTGGGCTTCAGGGTTGCTTATAATGATGAGATGGTTTTAATTACATTTGTAGGTGACCTCTTGTGGGATCATTTCATTCTGGCATTCTTTGATCTCTCAAAGACTACCAATTATGGTATCAGTAAGGTATTTATTCTTCTGAGGACAGTTCTGCTTGGCATTGATAATGGAAGAAAGGTCCAGTCCTAAGCTTCTGCTTTTGAGAGGATGGAGGGCTCAACTCTTTCCCTGCCCTATTTAACGTCTACATGAAATCACTAGGCAGGATCATTTGTCAGCAGAAAGTCACCTATCATGTGATATCTGATGATCATACAAATGATGTTCCTAAGGTGCTATCTCAGTGTCAGGAAGCTGTGCAGATCTGAATGGATAGGAAGAAGTTTCAACTCAACCCTAATAAGACTGAGTGTGAGTTTTATGGTCATTTGTATCTAGTAAACTTCTATCGTTAATTCTGAGTTTGGTAACACTCCCCAACAGAATTGGTACACTATCCGGAAATCCTTCTGCACTTAAAGCTCCTAAAAAGGTAAAGGTAAAGTTTCCCCCGCACATGCGTGCTAGTCGTTTCCGACTCTAGGGGCCAGTGCTCATCTCCATTTCAAAGCCGAAGAGCCAGCACTTGTCCGAGGATGTCTCCGTGGTCATGTGGCCGGCATGACTGGACGCCAAAGGCACACGGAACGCTGTTACCTTCCCACCGTAGTGGTCCCTATTTTTCTACTTGCATTTTTACATGCTTTCGAACTGCTAGGTTGGCAGAAGCTGGGATGAGTAACAGGCGCTCACTCTGTTATGCAGCACTCGGGATTCGACCCACCAAACTGCCAACCTTCTGATTGACAAGCTCAGCATCCTAACCCACTGAGCCACCGTGTCCCTTTAAAGCTCCTAGTTGAGAGAAATTGGCAGCTATGGCTAGAAAAGTCTTCGCACAAATATATCTTGTGCACCAATTGTGTCTGTTCCTAGATCAGGAGTCACTGTCATTATCATTCATACCCTAGTCACCTCTGATAGAGCTATTGCAAAACAGAACATTCAAAAACTTCAGCTGATCCAGAATGCAGTGGCATATGGAATATTGTGTACCCCACGGTACGTTGATGTAAACACCACTGTTATGTGAGCTGCACTGGTGCAATTCAAAGTGAGATTGATGAGATAGATGTAACAACACACCTGATATTTTTTGCTAATAAGCAAAAGTGTTTAGGACAGGGTTGACAATTGAGGGTTATGGGTGCAGTTCTGCCTTCTAGTCTTCTGGATGGCTGCAGGAGACTGTGACAATGTCACAAAAGGGGAGGATTTCTCACAAGTTGGGAGATTTCAAGAGTTGAAAGAGGAATGTGAGGTGTCCATGAGGCAAAATACTTTCATTCCCATTTTGCAAAAACTCCTCAAATATAAAGAATAATCCAAATCATGATACTGATTTTCTGTCCAGAATAATATGTATGATAGCATGAAATGGCAATGGAAGCAGTTTGCCTCCTAGTGGCTAGGTCTCAATCTTCCTGTTCCATCCTTAATTCTGAAATAATAAATAGGTTTAAAACTGGATGTGTTGTCATGAAACTTCAATACACAGATTTTTGAGGCTGCACACCAATGCTGGTGGCCCCATTGAGGCCATGGATTGTGCAGCTTTTGCAGGATTTAAATCAGCCAATTCTATCAGTGCTTAGTAAAGGCATTATTTTAAGAAAAAAAATCTGGATTATTTAAATCCCAACAGAATCAATAATAATAATAATAATAATAATAATAATAATAATAATAATAATAATAATAATAATAATAATAATAATAATAATAATAATAATAATAATAATAATAATAATAATAATAATTTAATTTTTATACCGCCCTTCTCCCGAAGGACTCAGGGCGGTGAATCAAGAACTTGCTTTAAAACATTATTAAAATCACACAGATGACAATCTCCAGAAATAGACTGAAGTATTTCTCATATTAAAAGTGTATTATACTCAAGGAATGTACACTACTGAGTGAAAGTAAAGGCAGAGGATAAAAGGAAATAAAGTTAAATATAGTATAGCATTTACTACACTTTTGTATTTCTTTTTCTTTCATTTCATTCATTAATGTATGATTGTTGTATTTACTCCCCTCATATTCCAAGTCACAATTTTCCCTATGTTGTGCTCATGACTTTAGTCAATTGACACTTTAATATGTTTTTAGTAAGACAGAGAAGGTGCAGATTAACCTACCAGCTCATAGCAACAGAACCTGCAGCAATCCTTACTATGCTAAAGCACAGTTCCAGTCAGTTTTGATGCATTTTGGCCTGTAAAGTCAAGTTTAACCAAAGCATTTGGCTATTCTATGCAGTTTTCAAATCTAAAACTACCTTACACGTCAACATTCTATTGCCTCATCTCACCCACATAGCAGGTATGGGCAATTGATACCCTTAGAATATATTATCATCACAGTATTTTAAGTGTTGACAGCACATCACAAAAAAAAGCTATACTTGCAAAAATAGATTATATGAACGTAATAATTAAAGATGAAGCAGGAAATCAGACTAAAGCCGCTTAATAAAATCTTCTCCGTTACATCTTTTGTCTATTGTTTCAGTTTTTCTTTATTAAAAGTTTTATAAAAATGAATATTTAAATAGAAAAATATAAAATATTTAATAGATAAGAATACATTTCTCACAATAACCTTTTTTAAATTTTCATCCCTCCTGGACAGAAAAACAGGAAGATTTTCTTATAGAAGAAAAGTCTTACCTACAACAAGAATCAAGGAAAGAAGAAACAGCATGCCATGTAAGTCCTTTGTCTCAATTAAGTTATATCAAATTAAGATATATATTTTTTCTATCTTTGAAAAAATTGGAATACAGTTAATTTTCTGCAATTTGAAACAATACTGTATTCAATAAGGGGATTACTCTGACTGATGTGCAGTCAAGATTTGGATGTGAAATGAAACCCACAAATTTATGGCCTTTTTAAAATTACCCGTTCCAATTTTAAAAGAATATTTTCCCTCTTTGCTGGATATATGTCTTGCGGTATCTACAGCACCTCATTGGCAGAGGTGGTGATGATGCAGTCAGGATGTTGGGTCTGCCTGTCTCCTATTAGTTGCTTTAAACTGCTGCAGTCATGCCCCTGTTTTTGCAGTTCCTCGATATTGTTTCCTAGGGCCATTCTCTTTTTGGCAGTAGAATTATATGGTTCCTCCAAATAAGTTATTCCCTAGTGTACTTCATTAAAGCAGCCCAACTTTTTTTTCCCAGATTTTTTTGTAAGCCTGAAAAAATGTCATTGCTTTAAGGAATGCATTTGCATAAAGTAAGGTTTTATGGGCTACCATGATGAACGGAAGGCTCCTGTGCAAACATGATTTCTGAAGCACCTTTTCTGAATTATTTTGAAAACCTCCAGACTGCTAGCCATAAATCAAGATTATTGCAGATTTTCCTGATTACATTGAGTGCATATGTTGGTTTTTTAGTAAGATTTTGAAAATAAACTTAGAAACGAGTTTTTGGACAAAGCAGTCATCAATTTGCAGGCAGTAAGAAGTAAGGAGGCAGGACAACAAACAAGCCAGGAGGCATTAGAATCAACCTTCTTAATCACATTTGGCTACAGTGCTGCTTGCTTTCCTAATTGGAATCACAGGCTGCAAGGCAACGTGCCAAGTGCAATTTGGAAGGTGATCAGACTGGAAATGGACTTCAGAATGAGGCTGGAAAGCAAATGGATCAGGTTAGGACAGCATTGGCTTGTGGATGGTGATTGCCAATATGTGGCAAGCCTTATTAAACTTATTTAGTGAGATCCTTTATTTTATATGGATTTCAGTTTTTTCAGCCTTTTAAAAATATGTAAACTGGGGTGCCATTAAATCAATATGTTGGATTTTCAGTCTGGCAAGCTCTGCGTTGGTATATGTGTCCAAAATGTTTCTCAACACTTATAAACATATGCTGTGTCTCTAGGCACTCTACACTAATTAATCCACTAGCAGGAGAAATTAAAGAACCCTGACACTAGGCTCTCTATGTAATAATATAGAAGTAATTAATGATTCATCAGTTTCAGAACATTAAGGAAAAAGGTGGCAAAGAATAAACAGGTACTGTTACTGATGACACTATTATTAATAATCCAGAAATACATGGAGGTAGCAAGGGACGCAGTGGCTCAGTGGGTTAGGACGCTGAGCTTGTCGATCAGAAGGTCGGCAGTTTGGCGGGTCGAATCCCGAGTGCCGTGTAACAGAGTGAGCGCCTGTTACTCGTCCCAGCTTCTGCCAACCTAGCAGTTCGAAAGCACGTAAGAATGCAAGTAGAAAAATAGGGACCACTACGGTGGGAATGTAACAGCGTTCCGTGCGCCTTTGGTGTCTAGTCATGCTGGCCACATGACCACGGAGGCATCCTCGGACAAGCGCTGGCTCTTCGGCTTTGAAACGGAGATGAGCACCAGCCCCTAGAGTTGGAAACGACTAGCACGCATGTGCGGGGAAACCTTTACCTTTACTTACATGGAGGTATGAGAAGAAGGTATTGGGGGATCATGTCTTTACCATTTTTTTCCTAACCCATTTGGTGAATTATTATATAGATGTTTACAATTACAGAAGTAACAATAATATATCTAGAGAAATCTGACACTGCCTGCTGTAGATTTGGAAGGCTTCTGATAATATCTTCAGTACCGTAAGTTCCAATCTGGTAGAAGCCTACTGTAACTTTACATTATTACCATCATTCATTGATGGAAAAGTTAAATATAAGTAAAACTAATTAATAAAAAATTGCTTCAGCAACAATTGTACATCTGTTCACATGATTTCTGCAAAATTATACAACCATGAAACCTATAATAGCTTTATATTATGATGATTATGACACAGCAAAATGTTTAACGGTTGGCTTAATTCATAATAACAGCCTTTTCCAATTATGGTTTCCTGGAACTGAAATAATTCCTTGTTTCCCAGTGTGGAAAAAATAGCAGAACGTATCACAAATATCTTAACAGACCAGGAAGAAAATATTTCCAGAGAAATGGGAAATTACCACACATATCTTAAAAAACATTAATTTATCATTCTGAAAGTGCTGTTTTAAAGAAAAATATCATAATTTAAACACTGCTTTGATGTGTAAAAGTGGAATATATATATATATATATATATATATATATATATATATATATATATATATATATATATATATATAGGGACGCGGTGGCTCAGCGGGTTAGGACGCTGAGCTTGTCGATCGGAAGGTCGGCAGTTTGGCGGGTCGAATCCCGAGTGCCGCGTAGCAGAGTGAGCGCCTGTTACTCGTCCCAGCTTCTGCCCACCTAGCAGTTCGAAAGCATGTAAAAATGCAAGTAGAAAAATAGGGACCACTACGGTGGGAAGGTAACAGCGTTCCGTGCGCCTTTGGCGTCTAGTCATGCCGGCCACATGACCACGGAGATGTCCTCGGACAAGCGCTGGCTCTTCGGCTATGAAACGGAGATGAGCACCGGCCCCTAGAGTCGGAAACGACTAGCACACTTGTGCGGGGGAACCTTTACCTTTACCTATATATATATATATATATGTATAAATCTGTTGAAAAATGACATATTAATATGCAATATTCTTGAGAAATATTAATATGAAAATATTGCTTTTATTTGGGGTTAATTAATGGTAGTTCCTTAATTACAGAAACATCTAAATGGTACGTAAGCTATTCACTTTCCAAATAAGTGTGGCATATAAACTAGAACTGTAAGTAATATACTTTGGATATTACAGGACTAAGTAGGTGGGTAAATAAGTACCGTAAGTAAATAAGTGGATAGCAAGATGGATGGCATATAAATTTAATAAATAAATACAAATGTTACACCTCTTTCTAAATTTAATAACTAAACAAACAAAATTATTAAATAATATCTACGGGGACTTCAGGTTTAAACTCCATGAGTGCCAGACTTATTTTATGTAATTGTGTTTTGAATTCCCATAATTCTTGCCTTGATTCTGGATGGCTCAACAAATTTTCCTTTGTTTTCTTTTCCTTTGCCTCCATTTTTGCATAACAGCTGTTTCTAAAAGGAATATTCTTCATCCATTAATATAATTATGAGTTAAAATGCAAGCCCAGACTTCTGGACTGCAAAATTACAGATGACCATTAGTTGGCAGCAAAATATATAGGATATTCTTGCTTGTAGTCTAATTGTCATCTCTACTTTTTCAAATGGATCTTTGTTTCTATTTTATTTTTCATTTTATATAGCAGCCCATTTACATAGTGACTTTGCGAAGTGTACAGAATAAAGCAAAATACATGCAAGCAAAATACATAGCAAGCCAATAAAACCACAATTTAAAATAAAAACAAAGACAAAGTAAAACACAAAACAGCTCCTCTGTTTTTTATGTGCAACAGCTTTAGCATTTAAGGAACAGAGGTTAGTTAATTGCTCTTCTATTAATACATAATCTTTAAAAGGGCTGTCCTGTAGGGACTCTGCCATGGTCTAATTCAGACTGGAAATATAGCAAAGGAAAATATTTTTCCCCACTCTGCTTTGTCCTGTTTTCCCCACTGGAAATGGCTGTTTGCAACACACAAGGAGGGGATACTTTCCTAAGAGTCCACAATTCAGGAATACCAATGTTAACTTGGATTGCCAACAAAGTCCTGTCTGTGACAAAAGAGAACACAAAATTGCTTTCTCCTTTCAGCCCAAGTCTCTATGGATCTAGGATTGAAGTAGAAGTGTGTGAATTGGGGTATCTCCAACCAAATTGCCTCTCCTTCCTTCCTTTTTCTTTCCCTCCTTCACTGTCTCCTTCCTTCCTTCCTTCCTTCCTTCCTTCCTTCCTTCCTTCCTCCCCTACTTCTCATTCCCATCTCTTTCCTTCCTCCACACTCAGGAAGGAACAACAGGAGGGGGAGAGATTGCCAGCGCTGCTGGTGGCCATGCTGCCACCAAGGCTCATGGCTGCGAGGCTAGGTCAGCAAGCGGGCCATGGAGGTGCTGGTTGGAGGGGGGTGGCGGCACTGATCTACAACCTGGTTGCGTCCATCAAAGCCAGAATGCGCTCAACCTTAGATCCATGGGGCAGCCCTGGAGCCAGTGAGGTGCTGCCCTGATGCCTCTGCCCCACTCTCTATTAAGGTGGAACAATAGTTGCAAGCATTTTTGCTCAGTCTCATGCTGTGTGCGCACAGGAGGTAGCGAGCGCTGGTGTCCTGGGTGAAGTCAGCCTCTGGGGCAAGACAGCCAGCAGGGGCACCAGACTCCACCTGCTCACTGCCTCCTGCACATGTGCCCAGAGGTTCGCTGGTTCCAGGGCTGCCCCGTGGATCCAAGGCTGAGCACCTTCTGGCTTTGATGGCTGGCACCAGGTTGTAGATCAGTGCCTGGTTGGCCTGGGCCAGGCTGAGGTGCTGTGGGCCGGTCCTTCATTGTTTCCAGAGCAGCCCCGCAGGCCAAATGCAACCATATGGGAGCCTTGACATGTCTGACTTAAGGTTTCCAGATAGTTTTCATGTAATCCCAAGTAGCCTGCATTACAGTAGTCAATCCGGAAGTGATAGGACATGAGTGACCAGAAGTAGAATTACCAATCTGTAAATGCTTTTAGTGGTCATTTCACAGCAGAACTTGCTCTGACATTTGGAAAATTAGAAAATTCATGGGATTCCATATTTTTTTACAAAGGTGTTTTTTGGATTGCCCTTTTACAATTAGTTTCAGGCAATCCTGGGCTTCGTGCATAGTGAGTAAGCTGAATTAATTATATGTAGTGGCACCAATAACATCTGAATTAATCCAGAATCTATAAAGAAATTTTATATCTTTCCTTCTTAAAATCTTGGAAGAAAAAAATACCTGGAGCCATGGTGGCACAGTGGTTAGAATGCAGTATTGCAGACAAACTTGTTGTGATTCAGGGTCAGCCTGTGGGTTCGGCAGTTGGGTCGGACGATTCAGAGGAGGAGGAGGGGGTGTTGGAGAGCTTGCTGAGAATAATATTGAGGCTCCACAGAGCCCTCAGCCAGGCACCTCCCATCTGGTCACGATGCAGACCCAGCTTTGTGAGCCTGACAGCGTGAATGAAGATGACCCACAGCTGGCCCTGTTCAAGGATGCCCGATGCAGGAGGCAGTCAATCAGGAGTAAACAGAGGAAGGCAATGGGGCACCTCGGAAGGAGGCAGAGAGAAGCCACGCCCTGAACTGTTTAAAAGGGGAATGTGTGGGAGGGCTGGTTTGCTGAAGGCAACCGTTTGAATAGCTCCTGTTTCATGGTTCGTGTTTGCTCTCTTTGCTCTGTTTGCTGTTTTATGTTAATAAATTTGGCAGGCTTAGTTCCAGCCTCTTGCCTTCTTGTAAAGGGGTTGTCCCTGCCTTTTCTGCAGGGCCGGTAGCAGGCTGGTACAAAACAGAACTCACTCTCACTCCAGGAGTTCAATTCTGAATGGCTCAAGGTTGACTCAGCCTTCCCTCCTTCCAAGGTCGGTAAAATGAGGACCCAGATTGTTCAGGGTAATGTGCTGACTCTGTAAACCGCTTAGAGAGGGCTGTAAAGCACTACAAAGTGGTATATAAGTTTAAGTGCTACTGCTATTGCTAATGCTACTTAAATATGCATTTCTTACTTTAGGTTACAGATTCGGATGAAAATCAAGCTGAAACAATGGGAACCTTGAAACGGTTGCAGAAGTTAGTTCGAAATAAGAAAGACAGTATACATAGTTTGGATGACATCAAGCATATATTATCATCCAGTAAGTAAAATGATTTCATTTCAATCTATATGAAATTAAATGTATTCATAAAATCCATTTCAATATTCAACACAAATTTAGAATATAGCGAGCAACCCATGGACCCAGCTCAAATAAAATGTTAAGCAACCAATAAGATTTGCACTTTTGTTAAAAACAGAAAAATAAAGAAAATGCATCCAAAAGTCTTTCTCTCTGCAAATAGACATATATATATATATTTAAAAAACTACCAACAACAACATGCAAGCATTCCCCATCCCAGATTTACAAACTAGGTATACTATGCAAATAAATTACAGCTGAGGAATAAATATATTATTTATTTTACAGGATTCATAGGTTGGTCCAGTCAAAACTGATTCTGAGCTGTATACCATTCCTTCTCCATAACCCTGATTAAAATACTGAATTTAATCAGAAAATCAAAACCATAGCATCACAACAAAAGATTCTGGAAGTAATTGCAATCAACCACCAAACCTCAATTAAAACTTTAAAACACTGTGTTGAGTGGCTACAAGTAAACTCAAAGTATCATGCATGCAGACAACAAGTTTTTCAACAGAACAATGTGTGACATTTATTGTAGAAAATACCTGCGTTGATATTTTCAATTTATTTTGGGGGAGCTGACATAACTTTTCACTTTCATGACTCTCAGTTATCCATGTAAAGATTTTTTATGTAAGCTAGATATGCTAGCTGAAATCATTTAGTTATTCTTCTGATTGAACCCTTTCAACTTGTCTGTTTGTATCTCTAATAGTTAATTATATTGATTTTTTTTTAAAAAAAGTATAATTCATATTTATGTTTTTAATCTAACTTGTTACACATCATCTTGGTAACATTTGAGAATAGGCAAGATATAACTATTATCAATCAGTTTAGATGTGCTCTAGATTTTTATTATTTTATTCTTTGTGGGGTTTTTTTAGTTTATTACTTTTAAAATATACCTGTTCTTGCAGAAGATAAATATATTAAATAAATATGTAAAAATAAATAAATAAACAAAGCATTATTATTTTTTAATGCATTCTTTTCAAGATATATCACCACAAGATCCTGGGTGCTCTGAAGCTGAAGATGAAGCTCCAGTTTCATGTATGAAATTAACAAAATACCAGGACAAAAAGATATTGAAAGAGAGTACAAGATTAAAGGCAGAAATTGAGCCTAGAACAGATCTTATCTCAGCATTGCTGGATACAACTTACCTTTCTGGAATTAACAGCCTAGGAAATAATGACACCTGTTCTGAAATGGAATTTCAGCTCTGGAGCGACTGGAAAATTTTCCCAGATGCTCAGCTGGGTCCCTGTGATTTCTTCACCACAAGGATGGAAGAGTGGGGGAAATGTACCTGTTGTTCACATCAGCCACAACTTACAAGCTCTGTCACAGAGGTGGATCTCCCGAGTCCATGGGTAAGTTTTCTTACAGAAAAGTAGATAGTTTTATGGTATTAATATTACCATTATCAGTTGTATTAATATTATATGTAATGATGCAATATTAATACAACTGATAATGTTAAAATTAATAATGTTAAGGATTACAGTTAAAATCTTCAGTCTTAGAAAATTGCTTGCTAGGATTCCCACACAACAATAGGAACATTCTCCCAATTACCTGCACTTTATGCTATTTGTTATATAAAACCTGTTTAGGACATGACTTAAATAGAGCGCTCAAAATAAGCACCTTCTCCTCCTTCAAATATCTTTCTTCCTCAAGCAATATTTGTCAAATATACCAAGACAGAGAGCATATTTTTGAATAGAAATAGATACCAAGAACTATCATGATCACATCAAAGGAATACCTATGTCTGGCTTTAGCGAGATAGAAGAAACAATTAAGAGAAGCAATAATAATAAATTGGGAGAGGGTATATAATATCAAAATTATCTCACATTCTCCAGTTTCACTGAATTTTTTCCCTTGTTTACTTACTGTATATCATGCATATTGTAGACCAAGTAAAAAATGGCATGTTCCCTCTATTTCCATTAAGCAAAGCCATTACATATCTGGGGGATAATTTCTGCAGTATGAAAAGAGATGTTGTATTAAGCCAGTAAAGGAATAAACTGGTCACAAACAGAGAACTCATAATCACATTTTATATTATAGAATATAAAACTATTAAATAAGCAGGCAAATTAAATGTTTATTTATGAAAAAAAATGACTGCAAAGATTTCCATAATTTATTCCCAGCCTTAAAAATAATGCAATGTTGAGGTGCCCTGAGGTTGGTTGTTTTGTTTTGTTTTTTGCTTTTAGTTCTAGCAACAGAATATCAACAATATTAAAATAACTTCAAATTCAAACCATTTTTAGACAATTACATCTGTTTTTGCTATGCATTTTGGCTTAATATTCACAGTATGAATATTTTTGTATTTCATACATTTGCCCTGTTCACCGCCCTGAGTCCTTCGGGAGAAGGGCGGTATATAAATAATATTATTATTATTATTATTATTATTATTATTATTATTATTATTATTATTATTATTATTATTATTATTATTATTATTATTATTATTATTATTATTATTATTATTATTAATAATATATAGTCAGAAATTAATTGAACTGATCCATCAGGAGTTAAATAAACAGTAAGCATTGTCAATGAACTGGTATCTAAAGGTACCTATAGTGTTGGTATTTTCCTATCACCGTTAGTGAGATAGAAGGCATTGAAATTTAACACATAAATAAAAGTAATAAATATTTCCATGATTAAAATAGCCTTATGAAAGTAATTCAAACCTTTGAATTATTTATGTATTTATTTATATTAAATTTGCATGCTGTCCAATTCTCAATAACTTGAAGAAATAGCAATAAAACCAATAAGAAAGATGGGGAAAAATGAGAAAACATAGTAAGAATGATAGACTGCGTATAAATAAACCATAGTGTTTCACTCAACATCACCAAAGCCTGGGTGGTGAGTCAGATCTTCATGGCCCTTCTAAGCAACAGTAGAGTAGAGGCCATCTGGATTTTGGAGAAGTCTAATTCCAAAGGGCATTTGTTAATTTCATTTAGTTGTGAACAATACTTTGATGTCCCAAGGCCACCCATCATGCTATTTTTGGTGTACATAGGACAGATTTGGTAAACAGGGCCAGGATTTTATTGGGAGCTAGTTATGAGAGATATTCCTTTGTCTGATGTTAAAATGTGTTAAGTCTATTTTAGGGTACTACTTCATGATAAACTTGTTTCTGGCAGCACTGGATTTCTTGTGGCTCAGAAGCATTAGTTACAGAGCATTTGGGATAGCTGTTGAGGAAGGCAGAAGGAAGAACAAACAAAGTTGTTTTATTAACACTAAAATGTAATATTCTCATATGTAATGTCTATATGAGACATTGTGAGAGAGATTTCAACTGAAACTCAGTTTATCACAAAGAAGTATTGTTATAACAATTGAACACTATAATGCTCTGATATTTTTAAAAAACTAATTCAATTTGAACTGTTTACTATAGAACAGGGGTGTCAAACTGCTAGCCCACAGGCCAGATGTGTCACATGGAAGCCGCGCCCACCCCATTGCCGCCAATGGCAAAACCGTCCCGATACATTGCATGACATCACATGATGTTGCGAGTTTGACATGTCTGATATAAAAAGTGGTTCTGGGGGGAAAAGGAGATTGCTAACAACAGATTCAGTTTCTCTATTAATCAGAATATGTGTTTGTTTGTCTCAATTCTAGACTGAGATGGGTAATGTCACATTCATGCCTCTAATTCTTGACTATCAAACACTTTCTCAATTCAACAAAATTTATCATGTTTTACCCTATGAGTGCTTTACATAGTTCATTTATAAAGTTGGAAGGACTCCATTTTTCTTGGCTACTCTATGGAAAACTTCTGTTTTCAACCTTATGAGGTTTTTTTCATTATCTTATGTATAATTATAAGTCATATAAATCATTCAATGTATGAATGTTGGTATAGTAACAACAACTTGCACCTGAACATCGGCAAGACGAAATAGATGGTGCTACACTTCCAGAGAAAAAAGGAGGAACCTGCCCCACTTTACATTGGGGAGGACTGTGTAGAGAGAGTTTCCTCCTTTAAATTTCTGGGAGTCTACCTCTGTGAAGATCTGACCTGGAAAGTTAATACAACCCAGGTGGCTAGAAAGGCCCAACAGAGGCTTCACTTTCTCAGGGTCTTGTGGAAGAACAGGGTAGAAAAACGGCTAATGACCCTCTTTTACCGCTCTACTATAGAGAGCGTCCTCTCGTATGGTATTGTGGTTTGGTATGCTGGTCTGACAGCCACGGATAGGAAAGTATTACAGAGGGTGGTGAGTACAGCACAAGACATTGTGTGCTGTCCCCTGACACCACTGGATGACATCGCAAGGGCTCATTGCCTTGGAAGAGTGAGGAAAATTCTCAGGGATGACTCACAGCCTGGACGGTATCTCTTTACTTTCCTACCATTTGATAGGAGATATAGGAGTATAGCCAGCCGAACCAACAGGCTGAAAAACAGCTTTTATCTGTGGGCTGTTAGGCTTTTGAATGAGAAATAACTTTTGTGAATTTTATGCAGAATTGACTTGGGAGGCCAGTGTGTGGTATAGTTGGTTCACATGGTGTAGTAAGATGGAGGGTTTGTTGTCACTGTTGGTTGGGGGGTGGGAGCACAAAGGGAGGCTCAGCTAATCTCAATGTACACATAGTTGTACTTTGACAATAAAGGTTCACTTCATTAAAAGTCAGTACTAGACAAAAATCAGATTGTTTATAAAATGATAAATTCATACTAGATGTACATATATTTTGCTAAGACTTATTATATGGCAGTGCTTTGATTTCCAAATGTACCATCAAATTTCAAATTGTGGGCAAGGTCTTCTCCAATACCTAAGAAGGACAGGCACCTCCTTCAGGAAAAAACAGTCCTGGGGAAAAATGCTCAACCAGCATCTTTAGTCCAATATTGTAAAAATCGGTAAGAAGCCCAACAGTTCCTGACACTGCTATTATCTTCTTTACTTCCAGTATATCTGGGCTGACATCTGTTTTGGTCTGGGGCCCAGCAACAGGGAAGGTAAAGCACATTAAGTTGTTGAGAATAGCGTGCTGACTCAACAAGCATTTTATTTTACAAACGTGTTTAACAGTAAAGCTGAAAAATCATGAGAATTGAGTCCTTAAGTTGCTGAGTAATAGAAAACACATTTGTGTAATGTTCCAGGAGGTCTAGTGTGTATTTAATTTAGCTTTCTGTTTCTTTTCCTGAAAGTATTTAGCAAAGATCCTTTTTTGAAAGAGGGATAAACGTGAACTGTGGACCTGCTTATTGAGCTCCATACAGTTTTCATCAGTCACTGACCATGCTGAGGCTCAGTTTTGTTGCTGTGAAACAAATCAGCCATTTACTGCCAAATGTCACCAGCTAAACACTTATCATTCCCCCAAAAAACTGTGCCAATTGCCAGGGTATGCTGCAAATAATTGTGGCATGTGGATAATTGAAAGCAATCCTGGCATCCAAAACAGATTAAAAATTTGACTTGTCATGGGCTCATAGGTGATAAGGAATCAATTCTAGAGAAGCAGGAGAAGGAGGAGAAACATGAAAGGGCAAGGACTGATGTTGGGATACCTTTTCGGGAATCTAAAGATTACACTTGTTTGATTTTTATCCCTGAAATTTTCACCATTACTACTGTTTTAAGCCAGTAGCAGACACATTAGTTATTTACGACTGCTGGTAAGCAATTCTAGTTTGTTTATTTATAGTAGCTATAGATCAGGGGTCTTCAAACTTGGCCCTTTTATGACTTGTGGACTTCAACTCCCAGAATTCCTCAGCCAGGCATGCTGGCTGAGGAATTCTGGGAGTTGAAGTCCACAAGTCATAAAAGGGCCAAGTTTGAAGACCCCTGCTATAGATATTTAAAAGCTGCTGATACCACATCTGGAGGTAGCCTATAATGGTCTATGACATGTTTGTCACCCACAGTATGAATAGCCAAAAACCTTTAGTGGGAATTATCTTTTAATCTAACTTTCAGTGTTATCTACTTTGGTGCACTACAGAAAGTAGAAGGAAGTTGTTTTAATTTGAGTAGTCATACTGAACTAAAAAATTAACTTTTCTAACTTCAGTCACTGTATTTACCATTTGAATGTGATGGTATTCGGGGGAAATTTGCATATAGCCTTATTAGAGGTGTTAATGCTATTTGCATTACAGAAATGTAAGTTTTTTAAAAAAAACAAAAACTATTAAAGCAGACAATTTTATACAAATACTGTGTGTATAAGAATAGGAGAAAGAATAAAAAAAACTAATCTGTGTATATTACATTAACTTTCAACTCTCCTGCTCAACATTTCAATCAATATTTTGCATTCCATTCTTCTTTTTAAAAACCATTTTAAAATTAAAAATAAAGTTTCAGAACTATCAGAAGTAAATTATTTTCTGAACTATTACAATTCATCAAAATTCCTGTTTAAGCAAATTGTTGTACTTGTGATATTACCAGTTGCATTTTCTACAACTAGTGCAGAGGTCAATCTTTCAAGGACAAAGAGGGAATCAGCTCAGCCTTCAAACTGCTGTAATTTTTCTGATGCATGAAGAAATAGAATAGATATGGATGGGTACTATATCTCCTGAAATGGCCTCTTTCTTCCTATTTAACAATAAATAATCTGGTGAAAGGAGCTCATGTATAAGTCTACATATGAATGTCATTTTTGTTAATCATACAGATATTAATGGTGCACAGAAAAAAAAGTAATCTTTGAATGATCAGAGATTCTTTCCTGGTTACACTTTCCTGTTTAAATACTGGAACATGGAATGTACATTTAGATTTGGAGTTCTTAAAGTCTGTAAAACTCGGAATGTGCATTTTCAAATTGTACAATAAATGTGTACAAGTTGGATAGTCTTCTCTTTGCATTTATTCTGATTATTTTGTTGTCAGGTCTCTCCTTTCAGCTGACCTGTTCCTATGTAAGAGAATGAGTTATTTTGTCTTTTCTAAGAATTTCATTTGTGACTCATTTCAAAAATAGATTACCTTTGACTTAAATAAAAGTGAAACCATTTAAAACCTCAGGAAAAGTTTAGTAAAGCCTTTGATTGTGTGGATCACAACAAACTGTGGCAAGTTCTTAAAGAGATGGGAGTACCAGACCATCTTATCTGTCTCTTGAGAAACCTATATGCGGGTCAAGAAGCAATAGTGAGATCTGGACACGGAACCACTGATTGATTCAAAATTGGGAAAGAAGTCTGGCAAGACTGTATATTCTCACCCTGCCTATTTAACTTATATGCAGAGCACATCATGAGAAAGGCAGGGCTAGATGAATCAAAAGTTGGAATTAAGATTGCCGGGAGAAATATCAACACCTAAGATATGCAGATGACACCACTCTAATGGCAGAAAGTGAAGAAGAACTAAAGAGCCTCTTGTTGCGGGTGAAGAAGGAGAGTTAAAAAGTGGGCTTGAAACTTAACATTAAGAAAACCAAGATCATGGCATCCAGCCCTCTCAATTCCTGGCAAATAGATGGGGAAGAAATGGAGGTAGTGACAGATTTTATTTCCCTGGGCTCCAAGAGCAGATGGAGATGGGACTGCAGCCAAAAAATTAAAATATGCTTGCTCCTGGGGAGGAAAGCCATGGCAAATCTAGACAGCACACTAAAAAGCAGAGACGTCACCCTGTCAACAAAAGTGCATATAATCAAGGCTATGGTCTTCCCAGTTGCTGTGAAAGTTGGACCATAAGAAAGGCTGAGCGCCAAAGAATTGAGGCCTTTGAACTATGGTGCTGGAGAAGACTCCTGCGAGTCCTTTGGACTGCAAGGTGATCAAACCGGTCAGTCCTAGAGATCAACCCTGACTGCTCTTTAGAAGGCCAGATCTTGAAGTTGAAACTCAAATACTTTGGCCACCTAATGAGAAGGAAGGACTCACTGGAGAAGAGCCTAATGCTGGGAAAGGTTGAGGGCAAGAGAAGAAGGGGACGACAGAGAATGAGGTGGCTGAATGGAGTCACTGAAGCAGTAGGCATGAGCTTAAATGGACCCCAGAAGCTGGTACAGGACAGGAAGGCCTGGAGGAACGTTGTCCATGGGGTCGCGATGGGTGGGACATGACTTTGCAACTAACAACATCATTGATTTACAAATTTTAGCTTATAATTTCTGACTAGTTGTACATATAAGCTGTTTTAAAATGATGCAGAAGATGTTAATTAATAATTATGTGACAGATGTTTTGTTTAGATTTTCAGATATGTATAGGAAGAAAATGAAGTGGGAAAGAAATAAGGCAATTCTACAGCTATCCGAATAGAACTTAAACATTATAGTTCAACTATGCAATTTTTTAAAAAAATTTCCAAAGTCAGTATTAGCCTGAAAATATATATTGTAAATAAAGGTACCAATGAATTTTGTGTATTTAATGGGTGGAGACAAATTAGTGCAGGACACTATAAACAAATAATAGTAAAAATTGACTGAAATATAGAATGAGATATTCCAAAAAAAAGTTTAACATTTTCTCATTGTTCTTCATGGTATTAAAATATTTGCTTATGAGTAATCTCCATTCAGAGAAAAATGAATAATTTTAAGTTTTTACATGGCCTATGAATACATTTGCAGATAGACACGTTTCTGTGCAGGGCTTCAGCATGAAGATTTAAATAAATGTGGGGGGAAAAGCTAGATTCTGAATTCTCCATCATCCTATCTTCCACTGTGGCAAATTAAGGAAGTCAACCATGAAGCAAACATTCTCTTTTGTTCCTTCTTAATAACCGAGACTAAAATATAAATAAAAATGGAATTTAAATAGATTAGTTATAATCCTGAAAATAAAACTTGCTGATTGTAGATTGCTGCTCTACATGAATGATAAAGTTGTTAAAATGGACTTCTGATTCCTTAACTAATCTCATTTCCATTAAATGCTGCCTGTGCAGCTGCAGTCAACTATTGTTAAAGTTATCCTAAAGCAAATGTTGCAGTGGAAATATTGAAGTTGAAAGGTTAGTGTTGATCAGTGTACCCTAAGCATCTATTTCTTCACCCATTTCTTTTTTTACTTCTCTTTTTATCTTCCTTCCTGTCTTAAATATATCAACTGAAGATCTGACAGAGCTGAGCCACATCCTAAATAGAATAAGGAAGCTTTACTTAGCTGATTGAGCTATGTGTATATCGTTTAGTAGTGTTTTGGGTCTGAGAAAAAACAAGCAACACTTTCCTTGTAATATTTGAATAAACCTGAATTTTAAGATGTTGAAGAGAAAACCTTCCAATGTTTCAGATAAGGAGAAATCACAAAAAACAAAGGTAAGAAATGTTCACATTTGAAGGCTGAATTTCTGATTGGAAATCAGTCCTAAGATATTTGGATAGTGTAACCTATATAGTTTTACGATTACAGGCTTCAAAAGCTTTGCCCATTTTATTCATTCATTAAGACTGTAGATAGGTTCATTGTGTTGATTTTCATGGACAGCTGCTCAGATTAAATTGGGTGGCAAACATCATTGTGTGTTGATGTTAATGTCCTAAAATATGTTACTTCATTCTCAAATACCAAGAAAACAAAAAATGCTAGAATATTTAACTTTTCTTGCTAAAATATCTATAAAGTCCAGAATATGTACCATTGTTTTAATTCAGAGAGATGTGTGTCTTTTGTTTACAAGTACTAATCTATCATTCAAATGAATATCTTTTTCAAAATCAGGTTTGTAAAGTTGAGTGTATGGTTTTCCTATAGTCTCTGGAATTACAAAATATTCATTCTCAGTTCAGTACAAAGATTAAAAAACAATCTTTACCAAAATCCATTCTTAGTTCAGAATTCATTTGATTTAAAACTATTACACATGAAATAAATACAGATCAAAGCTCTCAATGTATTGCATATTATAAGCTGATTAATGTAAGAATCTTTGAGTCATACCAAGAACTTTTTGTTGTTAGCCATAATTTATACTGTAGGTCCATATTTTATAGATAATAACTTGTACCTCCCCTTACTCTCACCCATGGTCTATACACTTTTATAACCTAACCTTCTGTGATGCAAATTATTTTATGCAGCAATTTAAGAGCATCAGATTTTTTTTGTTTTTTTCCTATTTTTTTAACTCTTACATAGTAGCTCTTTTTTGTTATTAAACATTATATTACAAAATAAAGAATAATTAAGTGTGAATTTCCAGCCCTATTACTGAAAAGTTTACTTTTTATATTATTTTCTATTATTATGCATTCCACTCCATTACTTCATTGAAAAACATAAATTTCCAGTCTTGTGTTCTATTCCCAGGAAGTAAATCATACTTCACAGGGTGAATTAGAGGGACATTCTCTCTCTCTCTCTCTCTCTCTCTCTCTCTCTCTCTCTCTCTGAGTGTGTGTGTGTGTGTGTGATGTAGCTGTATAGAGATGATATATAGATTTATAAGGTTGGCAACTATTCAGAAATTATTGTGTTAGAAGATATGCAAATTATTAGTGGCATAAATAGGAACCCTACCATGAGCCCATAACTAAACCTGTGTTAGCTAATTTATGCAAACCAATAAATTTTGTTTGCTTTATTTAGTTTAATGTTGCTTAACGATAGAGAAGTAGAACTGTTAAATTCAGCAAATGAACAGTTATATGATGCTAAAATGATTTTGTTTTAAAATTTAAAATGTGTGGATAATAAGTTTTTTAATTTACCACTACAGTGATAGTTAATTTTCTGGAACACTTCTAGCAGCCTGACTCTGCCTTAAAGAAATATCATTATTTTAATCATCATGAAATAAATTAAGAGAATTTAATTTAATTTGTTGATCTGAACAGTAGAATTATATATATCCTTAAAATTAGTACATTGTAATGTGATTATGGTATACTTGTGTTCCCTACTTTGAGCACTACTTAGGGAAGACAGAGAGCTTATGCTATTATATTATTTCTGATTCATCTATTCCACTGTTATGTCCCTTTTCCCCATTATTAAAAGAATAACTTTCTGTATTACGGAAATCTGCTTAATCTAATTTCTATAAACAATTTTCTTCCTTTTTTTAACAACCTCTGTTATAACATTACTACATTATATGTTTAAATTATATGTTTAAATATATATGTAATAAACTCCAAATTTTATTTATATTATTACTTAATATTATAATCTTATCTGTTCTGATACTGTCACTAAGTCCACTAGCAAAAGTATGAAATTAGGTGTTGTTGGAAATAATTAATTTAATGGCACAAGAAAGTTGAGACCTCAGATACTTTGCACTCACATAGCTCATAATGGATCTAGACTACTTGAGGTTTCAGTACCTCTATTATACTGTATTTTTATGAGAAAATGTGTCCCATATCTCCAATACTACTGGATTATAATGTGTTCCATTTGCCATCGTCTTCTTCTTTTTCCTTTTTCCTTTGTCTGAGTTGCAGCTTTTTCTGGAAAGCTGGGTCTTTGCATAATCCTAAGTAGGATAATGATATATTGTTTTTTTCCCCTTGACTCTCCACAATATTCTTGAGAGTCCAATACTAATATTTAAAGTTGTCAATACTCTTCCTATCCTGCTTCTCTAAATGTAAATGTTCATTTCCACAGAGTGTTACATTACTTGCACAATCTTTGACGTCTCTGTGTGTACTCTTTGTACAGATACAGCATAACATTTGCATATCTTTTCCAAGGCCTTCATCCTCCATTGAGGGCTAGTTTATTATATATTTCTTGCTTTTTCTTTTACTACTGATGGCTAATCCTAAAAGGCAAAAGCTGCTGTATATTTGTTATGAAATATAGCAGATATACAGAAAATACAAATCTTAAATCGTACATAACATCTAACTTAGTTTCCTTAATCTATATAAACAGATTTTAATCATATATGAATAATAATGAACACGTTCAAGTTCTAGGCTGTGTAGAATTCAAAAGGTTACTTCTTGACATATGGGGATGCAAATAAAAGACTTTTCTTTGAGTTAATAAAGAAGTAACCTTTGGAACTGTTGTGTGATTATTTTAATGATTAAAAACTTCTACATCTGTGCTAGTAAATGCTATGAAGCAAGTCTTTCAAATTCTTTCATCATCGTCATTAGGTCCTCTGTAGAGCACATTGGGCAGCAAGTTTTCCAATGCTTTTGATCCTTTGCAGCATCTTCGGTGTTGTCCCAAGGAACATCAATGACCTTAAGATTTTCCTTCAGTGTTTGGCGCCAAGTGTTCAGAGGCCACCTTTTTTCCCTCTTTCCTCCAGGAGGTATCCAATAGAGTGCAATTTTTGGATTCTGGTCTTTAGGAATATATAAGATATGGCCAACAAGCCATTTTTCAAACCCTTTGCATAGCCCTAATGAGGAATGATCACTATGTACAATGAAAATAAGTCAACAAATGTTTTCCTCTCCTTCAGCTCTGACTTTATTTTTGTTTTTACCCCCCCTCAAATCTGATATCTTTTTTTTAAGTTATGGTATTCTAAAACACTACTCAAACATTTTATCTGTGCAGAGTATTTTTTTGTTGTTGTTGTTGGAAGAAGTTAAAATCTGTGGTAGAATTCCATTCACCATAAGCACATGACCAGATTTTGAATTAACAAAGCCACCACAAGATAAATATTACTTTAGTAAACACAAGGCTGGCATTTCTCTTCCCCATTTTCTCTGCAAAATGTTACAGCTTAACATTCAAATAAATAGAAAGAGGATTTTATATACCCAGTATATGTTTATTGCTTGTGTTATATTAAATATATTTAAAAAATTCAATCAAAATTAATTTTTATAAAGTGGCCTTCATTATATTATTTGTTTCAGATCATTTTGTGCTGATTTTGCTCACTGTATATAAAATATTCCAGTAAATGGAGTACTGAACGTTTGAGTGGAAAATTCCTCTATTTGTCAAATTGGATTTTGCAATTTTTCTTCTCCTAACAATATTATTACAAGCAAACCATATAATTGGGAAATATTTAAGTAGATGTCAATAGTCATAAAAAGAGTGGGAGAATTGTACAACTTCCTTCCTTCTGAATCTTCCCAGTTAGTCAGGCTTTTGCACTGTAAACGTTTTGGTGCAACCAGCATTATGAAAAAATGATTGTCTTTTTAAATATTGGAATATATAGTTACAATAACTGTTTACTTTTATTGTCCTTCTCTTGGTTCTCCCCAATGATTATTTATTTTTAACTTGCTTTCCTACCTAATCCTTTGAATGTTTTCTCAAAAAAGCCCCTCTTCGTTCAGTGAAGATGTACTTCTCGTTAACTATGCATAGTGTGAGCCCTTAATGCTTTATTTTTGTATGTTAATTTAATGCACACAAAACAACAGAGCTTTAGATCAGAAAGTCAGTTCATAGGCTGACATTTTATACTACAACATGAATAAATATAATACATAAGCATATGCACATTAGAGTAAGCAAGCATGGGGAGAGTTGTGAAACAGTTGTATGAAACATTCAGTATTTATGCAAAGGGAAACACGGAATTTTGTACTATTTAATGACATTTAAAAGACTATCTTCCTTAGCATCAGTTGAAAAGAGAGGCACTTTTTTGTTCTGCATATACCAGGAGTACATATGATATGATATGATATGATAAATATACTAGAGAAGCATTTATTAGAGACTAGTCTTTAATTAAAGAGAACCAAGGAGAAACTTCCTAACAATGAGAACAATTAACCAGTGGAACAGCTTGCTTTCAAAAGCTGTAGGTCAGGGGTGTCAAACTCAATTTCATCAGCATTGCGGTTGCCCTCAGGGGGCTGGGTGGGTATGGCCAGGGTGGGCATGGTCTACTGGGTGGGCATGGCTAGAGTGCGTATGGCCTACTGGGTGGGCGTGGCCAGTTCTACATCGTTCGCATCAAGGGTGCCTATGGGGGCCTGGGCAGGAGTGGGACAGACCTGAGGGTCTCTGGCAGGAGGAGGATCTCTGGGCCAGGGCCAAGGCTGCGGGGGCCGTTCTCTCACTGTTTCCAGGATGGCTTCGCAGGCCGCATGAAACCACTTTGTGGGCTGGATCCGGCCCCCGGGCCTTGTGTTTGACATGTCTGCTGTAGGTGTTTCATCAGTGGAGGTTTTTAAGAAAAGACTGGACAGCCACCTGTCTGAAATGGCATAGGGTCTCTTGCTTGAGCAGGGAATTGGACTAGGATCTCCAAATTTCCTTCCAGCTCTATTCTGATTGATTGATTAATCTAGAGAACTCTACTGAGTTCAAGCTAGTCCCATCTTCAGCCACTAGGTAAATTTCTTCTTCATGCATTTAGTTCTTGACCTATAATATCTCAGCATTGGCTTTTGATCTAACCTTTGCTTCTTGTGTATTATTGCACAACTCAACATTGCTTTTAGCTCTCTTCTGTATATGAATGCATGGCAGAGGTGTATTTTATTATTTATTTTAGTGTGTATGGATTCTAGGCTACAAGTTGAAAAGAGAATGAGATATAGTAATAATTAAACAAAATAATCAAAATAATTACAATGATCAAACATTGTTTTTAAAAATATTATATAAAATGGTAGGTTTATAAGAGCAGTAGCATTATTAATTTCTATGCAGGTAGTCCTTCTCTTATGATCATAATGGAGCCTGCCCGTTGCAGTTGCATATCGTGATGGCCATTAAGTTGAAGCATCTCACTTAATAACCCCTCCATCCCTGATCTCCTCAATGCAATCATTAAATGAATGTGCAAATTGTTAAGTGAAGCACGAGTGCCTCAGGGTGGATGAACCCTTGGAGTCTAGCCCAGGCCCAGGCCACCTACCCTGGGACTCCCATCTGCCCCAACCCTGAGGTTCCTGGTGGTCCACTTCCTGTCTCTCAAGATGCCCCCAGGCCTTCAACCATTCAACCACACAAGCGAACGTAGGCCAAGACCTACTTCCCATCAAGCCACCAGAGACTCTCAAGACTTGGCTTGCCCCTAACCCAGCCCCAGGTCCCAGCAGGATTCAACTTATCTTTTTGTTTTTTTGCAGAGGAGCCTGCCCATGTGATGTAATGCAAAGCTCGGTTTTTACGCATAGGTTGCCAGCCTCATGGAAACATTGTACTATTCTACTCGCAAACAGTACTTCTCACAAGACTGTAGGGGGCTCTGTTTTTAAGGACAAATTCCACAAATGGATCTTCCTAAAAAGCCTTGTAAATCATTCAGAATAGGAATATATGGTCACCTCTGCTTTTGAGCAATAGGTTAGCAATTATAACCCCAAAAGTAGTTCAAGATCTTTAAAATGTTTTTCATATGTGTGGCGTGTTAATTATGGTGCTGTTTAATTACAATTTTTCCCAATAGATGTAATTTTGCAGTAAAATTAATAAAGGATAGAATTAATTGAAAAGGATTGATTCCCCTGCTGGAAATCTTAAAATTCTCCCCATTTCAGATATAAAATCCAGTTTTTTAATTTGTATATTTAGCTCCTTTCACCTCTTTTTTTTTAAAAAGGCAATCACTCTTTTCCCAGTATACATCCCTTTGCAATAAGCTCTAGAAAAATGCAAACTATGAAAGCAATAATAGGTATTAAAAAGTGAAGGAACAAGCAGCAGAAGACAGAAAAGTGTATTTAAAGAAAAATACAGGAAATTCAGTACCCTGGTATATTTCTGTATATGAACACTTTTAGAACACAAGAAAGTATATTTCTTTGGTTTTCAGGTTGTCTTACAATCAGTTTGGAACGCCATAGTTCAGGGGTGTCAAACTCAATTTCATTGAGGGCCGCATCAGCATTGCAGTTGCCCTCAGGGGGCTGGGTGGGTGTGGTCTGGGTGGGCATGGCCTACTGGGTGGGCGTGGCTAGAGTGCGTATGGCCTACTGGGTGGGCGTGGCCAGCTCTACATCGTTCGCATCAAGGGTGCCTATGGGGGCCTGGGCAGGAGTGGGACAGATCTGGGGGTCTCTGGCAGAAGGAGGGTCTCTGGGCCAGGGCCAAGGCAGTGGGGGCTGTTCCCTCACTGTTTCCAGGACGGCTTCATGGGCCGCATGAAACCACTTTGCAGGCCGGATCCGGCCCCCGGGCCTTGAGTTTGACATGTCTGCCATAGTTGTTTCAGTATAGATAGTGCTGACCCATTCAGCACAGTGGAAGATTGAAGCACGTTTAACATTGCATGCAAGGTATTTTATACCAGTTGACTTATGTCATTTTTTACTCTTAGCAATAGCACAGACAGATTTTCTCCATGATGATCTATCCCTAATCTGGTCTTTCAAGTGTTTCAATAGTGCACTCATCACCACTGCAACAAAGTCCATCCATCTGGCATAAGCTGTAAGGCTAAACTTAAATTGACTAAAGTGTATGAACTGGACAAATGTCCAGTTATGTGAACTGACTCAGGTTTTTTTAAGGCTACATTTTGTATTTAACATAAAAATGCAGTTCATCAACACTCCATTTTGTGGTTAAGGTAAAGGTAAAGGTTCCCCCGCACATGCGTGCTAGTCGTTTCCAACTCTAGGGGCCGGTGCTCATCTCTGTTTCAAAGCCGAAGAGCCAGCGCTTGTCTGAGGACGTCTCCGTGGTCATGTGGCCGGCATGACTAGACGCCAAAGGCGCACAGAACGCTGTTACCTTCCCACCGTAGTGGTCCCTATTTTTCTACTTGCATTTTTATGTGCTTTCAAACTGCTAGGTTGGCAGAAGCTGGGACGAGTAACAGGTGCTCACTCTGTTACGCGGCACTCGGGATTCGACTCGCCAAACTGCCAACCTTCTGATCGACAAGCTCAGCGTCCTAACCCACTGAGCCACCGCGTCCCATTTTGTGGTTATGATACAATAAATATGTGCTTGTGATGAAGTACACTAAAAACTAGTAGTTCATGGCAAAAAAAGAAGATACAATGATTTGAATGAAGTTATTGGATCAATCAGATTTATTCTAATTTCCCCTAAATCCTTCCCTCGTATTATGCCAGATAATATAAAATAAATATTACCACCATAAGAACCATATCAACTGCTTTATAGGTGGTTATAGGTTACAGATAAAGAAATGTCCTAAGGTTAAGTTTTCTAACCTTGCAAAAATACGTCAGAAACTTAATTTTAACAAGAGGGGGAAAAGTAAAATCAGTCAGTTCTTGTTTGTTTTTAAATTTTTAAGCAGTAATTATGTTTTTCTCACTTGCATTTTAATCTAATTATAATGAATAGTGAAATGTTGACGATAAACTACTGTAGGTGTGAACTATGTATATTCATGTTTGGTGGTAAAGACAGCAAGAATGTGTGTCATGAACGATCTTTAATAAAATCTTCCAAAAGCATTGCAACTTCTGCACAGCAACCTAAATCAGATAATATCTTACTGTGTAGGCTTGTATGAGAAATATTTATAACCTGTGGAAACAAGCCTTCAGATGCATGGCTATAAAAAGCCTGTTTCCTGTACAACCAAAAGGAGAGCAGGCACTAAAAAAGAAGGGGAAAAAGGGAGAAATCTCCCAAATATAAACAACATTTCATTTTTGCTTCAATCCAACATGTTATGCAACCTAATACAGGACCCTGGATATAGGATTTTATCTGAAATGCATCGAAATACAGGAAATAAAAAATTGTGGGCATTTTTTCTTGGCATCTGGGATTTTTTTTCTTCTTCAATTTTTTTAATGTTTCTTATATACCATGTAAATTAAACTGGTGAGGACTAATCTTGTCTACAATCTATTATCCAAAGACACTGAAGGCATAAACCTTCCTCTAGTTTCATATCTTGGGCATAAATATTTAGGTACAACCACCTAGGAAGCACTGTATCCTCTCATTTATTTCAGTGAGTCTAGGAGCACAAATGTTTACACTGGGTACTAAGGCTTTTCTGTTTTACTGATGAAAACATATTGATCCTTTTAATATTTATATTTTTCTCATAAGATTGCATGTTTCTCAGGCATTTAAATGTGTTCATTTATTATACTGGTGGTCCCTGGGTTATGACCACTCATTCAGTGACTGTTTCAAGTTTGTGACAGTGCTTAATCAAGAGGAGTGAATTAATAGCTATATCCAATGATTTGAAGGCATATCAGTTTTATCCATATTATGTAATTATTTTCATTGTGTTGTCTTCCAACATATAACCTCAAATAATTAAATTATGAATAGCAAGGTGGAGGGCTAATGCCAGAGCCTACTGTCTGCTCACCCACATTGAGGTGTTAGCTGCGAAGTCGTGTCCGACCCATCGTGACCTCATGGACAATGTTCTTCCAGGCCTTCCTGTCCTCTACCATCTTCTGGAGTCTATTTAAGCTCACGCCTACTGCTTCAGTGACTCCATCCAGCCACCACATTCTCTGTCGTCCTCTTCTTCTCTTGCCCTCAACCTTTCCCAACATTAGGTTCTTCTCCAGTGAGTCCTTCCTTCTCATTAGGTGGCCAAAGTATTTGAGTTTCAACTTCAAGATCTGTCCTTCTAAAGAGCAGTCAGGGTTGATCTCCTCTAGGACTGACCGGTTTGATCGCCTTGCAGTCCAAAGGACTCGCAGGAGTCTTCTCCAGCACCATAGTTCAAAGGCCTCAATTCTTTGAGCTCAGCCTTTCTTATGGTCCAACTTTCACTGCCATACATTGCAACTGGGAAGACCATAGCCTTGACTATACGCACTTTTGTTGACAGGGTGATGTCTCTACTTTTTAGTGTGCTGTCTAGATTTGCCATAGCTTTCCTTCCCAGGAGCAAGCATCTTAATTTCTTGGCTACAGTCCCCATCTGCAGTGATCTTGGAGCCCAGGAAAATAAAATCTGTCACTACCTCCATTTCTTCCCCATCTATTTGCCAGGAATTGAGAGGGACGGATGCCATGATCTTGGTTTTCTTAATGTTAAGTTTCAAGCCCACTTTTTCACTCTCCTTCTTCACCCGCAACAAGAGGCTCTTTAGTTCTTCTTCACTTTCTGCCATTAGATTGGTATCATCTGCATATCTTAGGTTGTTGATATTTCTCCCGGCAATCTTAATTCCAACTTTTGATTCATCTAGCCCTGCCTTTCTCATGATGTGCTCTGCATATAAGTTAAATAGGCAGGGCGACAGTATACAGCCTTGTTGGACTCCTTTCCCAATTTTGAACCAATCGGTGGTTCCGTGTCCAGTTCTCACTGTTGCTTCTTGACTCACATATAGGTTTCTCAAAAAACAAATAAAGATGGTCTGGTATTCCCATCTCTTTAAGAGCTTGCCACAATTTGTTGTGATCCACACAATCAAAGGCCCAGTCAATGAAGCAGAAGTAGATGTTTTTCTGGAACTCCCTAGCTTTCTCCATGATCCAGCGTATGTTGGCAATTTGATCTCCATGATCCAGCGTGTGTTGGCAATTTGATTTCCTCTTCGAAATACTGCCTGGACTTCTGGTGGTTCTTGATCCACATACTGCTGGAGTCTAGCTTGTAGGATTTTAAGCATAACTTTACTAGCATGAGAAATGAGTGCAATGGTGCGATAGTTTGAACATTCTTTGGCACTGCCTTTCTTTGGAATTGGAATGTAAACTGATCTTTTCCAATCCTGTGGCCACTGTTGAGTTTTCCAAATTTGCTGGCAAATTGAGTGTAGCACTTTTACTGCATCGTCTTTTAAGATTTTGAATAGCTCAGCTGGAATACTGTCACCTCCGCTAGCTTTGTTGTTGCTCAGCTTTTCTAAGGCCCACTTCACTTCACATTCTAGGATGTCTGCCTCGAGGTCAGTGACCACCTCATTGTGATTATCAGGGATGTTAAGCTCATTCTTGTATAGTTCTTCTGTGTAATTTTGCCACCTCTTCTTAATCTCTTCTGCCTCTGTTAGGTCCCTGCCATTTTGGTCCTTTATCATGCCCATTTTTGCATTAAACGTTCCCTTCATCTTGTTCTGAACCAGCCTGCTACCGGCCTTGCAGAAAGGCAACCCCTGTACAAACGGCAGAGGCTGGAGAGCGTCTGAAGCTGGAAGGCGTCTGCCAAGATTTATTACACAAACAACAGAACAAGAAACAAAACACTGGAACTGTGATCCTCAAACGGAGCGGTTGCTTTCAGCAACCAGCCCTTCCCCAAACACTCCCTTTATTAGAGTTCAGGGCGTGGCCTCCCTGTGCCTCCTTCCGAGGAGTCCCACAGCCTTTCTCTGCTTGTTCCTGCTTGACTGCCTCCTGCGTCGGGCGTCCTTGAACAGGGCCAGCTGTGGGTCATCATCATCCGCACTGTCGGGCTCGCGCAGCTGAGAAGAGGGCCCTGGCTGGGGGCTCTGCGAAGCCTCCAAGCCATCATCAGCAAGTTCGTCTTCAACACCCTCCTCCTCCCCCTCGTCTGAGTCATCCGAGACATCCGAGCCGGCTGCCGGACCCACAGGCTGGCCCTGAATCACAACACATCTCTCCAATTTTCTTGAAAAGATCTCTGGTCCTCCCTATTCTATTGTTTTCTTCTATTTCTTTGCACTGTACATTTAAGAAGCCATTCTTATCTCTTCTATCTATTCTCTGGAATTCTGCATTCAATTGGGCGTATCTTTCTTTTTCTCCCTTGCCTTTTGCTTCCCTCCTTTCCTCAGCTATTTGCAAAGCTTCCTCAGACAGCCATTTTGCTTTCTTGCATTTCTTTTTCTTTGGGATAGTTTTGGTTGCTACCTGTTGTACAATTTTGCGAACCTCTGTCCATAGTTCTTCAGGCTCCCTGTCTATCAGATCTAATTCCTTAAATCTATTTGTCACCTCTACTGTATATTCAACAGGGATATAATTTAATTCATACCTGAGTGGCCTAGTGCTTTTCCCTACTTTCTTCAGTTTAAGCCTAAACTTTGCAATGAGAAGCTCATGGTCTGAGCCACAGTCAGCTCCTGGTCTTGTTTTTACTGACTGTATAGAGCTTCTCCATCTTTGGCTGCAGAGCACAAAGTCAATCTGATTTCTGTGTTGACCGTCTGGTGATGTCCATGTGTAGAGCCGTCTCTTGGGTTGTTGGAAAAGAGTGTTTGCTATCACCATCATATTCTCTTGACAAAATTCTATCAGCCTGTGCCCTGCTTCATTTTGTACTCCAAGGTCAAACTTGCCTGTTATTCCAGTTATCTTTTGGCTTTCTACTTTAGCATTCCAATCCCCCATGATGATAAGAACATCATTTTTTTGTGTTAGTTCTATAAGGTGCTGTAGGGCTTTGTGGAACCGGTCAATTTCATCCTCTTCAGCACCGGTGGTTGGGGCATAGACTTGGACTACTGTGATATTGAATGGTTTGCCTTGGATTTGAACTGAGATCATTCTGTCATTTTGAGGATTGTATCCCAGTATTGCTTTTCCTGCTCTTTTATTGACTATGAAAGCTACTCCATTTCTTCTGAGGGATTCTTGCCCGCAGTAGTATACCTGATGGTCACAAGTCATAAAAGGGCCAAGTTTGAAGACCCCTGATTTAAGGTATCAACAGCTCCTTTTTACATGGTAATTTAATAGTCTTATATTATTTTTTATCAACATTGATCTTCAGGAAATTAAAACATACCTATAACTACAATTTTTAAATCAGATATCCAGTCAATCAGCTAACTTTTTTTGTAATTCATATTCAACAAGGTATCATGTATACCTCTTCCTATGTTGGTGGCATGACCTTTGTTTCTTTAATTTCATTCATTGTGTTTATTAATGGTTCTAATAGTTCTTCCCCAGGTTCTCTATAATATTTAACTATTAGCCTATCTGCACCTGATGCTTTTCCATATTTAATTAGTTTTATTGCCTTTGCCATTCCTTGAACAGATGGGTGTGCTTAACGTTTTTCCATATTGCTTATTTAATTCACTAATAATTAACTGTTAGTTATATTTATTTATAACAGAAATAATTCATATCAATAAAATAGGCTACATTCTAAAGGGAGCATTAAGGATAAATAGTAGTTTATAATCACTATAACAGAACACATCAACAAAAAAAGGTAAATGCTGCTCTAACTTTTTTGAATACAAAAAAGTCTTTGACAATTAGCAGATCTAGTAATAAAATGAATCCTGGAGAAAAGCTTTGGTTAAAAGTATACATCAACAGGAAATAGCGAAGACTGTGGCCAATGGAACATTCTCAGTAGATTTTCAAATAAGTAGAGGCATATTGCAGTTTAAGGAGATACATACTTTTTTTAAAAAATCCCATTTATATCCCACCCTTCTCCGAAGACTCAGGGCGGCTTGCACTCTAAGCACAAATCAATGTCTGCAAGATTAAAATTTGGCCAACATTGGAAAAGAGATATATTACCAATGATATCAGAATGGGAACTTAAATTTCAGAAATATGTAATTATTATTGAATGGTTTTCATTACTTTCATTACAAGAATGTTCATTACTTTAAAAATTATATTTAACATTCATCTAAACTTTTCCCTCAAATTTGAAATTTAATTTATATAAACTATCTGAGTATTAATCATTTCTATTGTATAAATACCACTGTATCCAGTTATTACCTATATTCTATAATGTATTATTTGTATTTTATAATGCAATAAAACAATTAACTGGGGGAAAAATCATATTTTCTGGTTTCCCAATAAAACTAAGTAGGCCTTTGGAACTAGAAAATTAAGTCACTTGGGTTTTAAATATCATTATTTATAATGTAATATATTAGAGTAGAAGTATGTAAGAACAAGACTGAGAAAATAAAACATTAATAAAACAGAATGATTGTGCTTAGTTCAGAAAAGCTAGGATAAAGTCTTAGCTAAATTGAGAAATCTGCGTTTTTAGACCATTAAATCACTTTAGAAAAAAAGTGTAAGTTTTAAAAAGGAAATATTACCACTAGTTACATGCTATATACCTGAGGTGGCTTCCTCTATATATTGGGATATTCATTTTGTAAAGGTAAAGGTTCCCCCGCACATGTGTGCTAGTCGTTTCCAACTCTAGGGGCCGGTGCTCATCTCCGTTTCAAAGCCAAAGAGCCAGTGCTTGTCTGAGGACGTCTCCGTGGTCATGTGGCCGGCATGACTAGACGCCAAAGGCGCACGGAACGCTGTTACCTTCCCACCGTAGTGGTCCCTATTTTTCTACTTGCATTTTTACGTGCTTTCCAACTGTTAGGTTGGCAGAAGCTGGGACGAGTAACAGACGCTCACTCTCTTACGCGGCACTTGGGATTCGACCCGCCAAACTGCCGACCTTCTGATCGACAAGCTCAGCGTCCTAACCCACTGAGCCACGCGTCCCTTTTTATTCATATTGTAGGTTATACCATATATCATGTAGCTTTTTAAAAGATGTTTTTACTTTTCACTTCTACACTGCATTCCAATTTTACAGGTAAGACTATGGAACCAAGATCACCCTACCTAGAAAGTTATGGACAACAGCATAAGCAATCGATAAGCAATTGTCTGCAGATCTTATAAATCTCAGTACAGTGTGTCTTTGCAACACCTTGATCAATGAAGTAACAAAAAGAGATAAAATACTTTTAACAATCTCGGAATGATTTCCTATACAAAGGAATTAAGATGATGGTTGATCCAGTATTTGAAAAACAAATCTCAATTTGCACTTAACAGTGCACTTAGCTTATACTCTCTGGAATTATTCACACACAAAGTTCCCATTTGTTCCTAGTAGTCTCCTACTCTACGTGCAACAACCTGATTTTACTCATTAGTTCATCTTCCAAATATCCTAATTAAAATGTCTTTATTCCTTTACTCATTGTTTGCTTATTGAAGATTATGTATATCACATCTTCACATAAAACCATAATGACTTTAAGGACAACAGAAAGTCTAGATTCCACCAGGATGGGGGCTGTGGGCTGCAGCTGTTATAAGCCCTGCTATATTCATGGCAGCACTCAACCTCAGGTGATATAAAGCATGCAAAAGAGATCTTTCTGTCAGTTTTATTATTTCTAAAAAGGTTCCCCTTGAAGGAGAAGAGTGACCTTGTTCTGCTGAGCTGACATGTGCCACTGAATTAATGGCTAAGCTTTGCTTTAGGGAAGCTTGCAGAAACATTACAATGCTTGCGGCTGAGTTTACTGTGCACATTAATCAGGTAAACCAAAATGATGCATCAAACATTCATTTAAAAGTAGTAAAATTCCTCTCCCCTATTCACATACCTTAAAAAAAATCTTCCTAAGAATTAGTGAATTGTTGGCCATCACTTACAGCCAAGGGCATTGTTGCATGGATGCAGTAAAACAAAAGTCAGAGTTGAACTTTTCTTATTTCAAGGTATTAAAAATGTGAAGAAAGTTATTGAAGGGGCAGGTTGGATCTTTCATCTAATGTAAACAATATCTTCTAGAACTTATTTCTTTACATTTCATGAACATAAAATTAACCGGCATTATGATTCATACTAATACCATATTAACATAGAAGAAGTTCCATCAGTTGAATGGAGACCATACAATGGATTTAAATTAGATTATCACTGTCTTCTGTTAACAATATTTCTTTATCTACAGTTTTTTTAATAAATTGGGCTACATAAACTTTAGACATGCATAATATCTGATAATATTTTTTCCTGCCAGATCATTTTATGGCTCTCATCAAAACATGACATTCCTTAGATATGCCATTTATACTTTCAGTTCTCCATTCCCTGTAGTAGTCTTTTTCATAAAACAATTGAAAGTAGAATCTATACATACCATGCTATAACTCAGGCAGAATGGAGGAAAAAGCTTTAAATATGTTATTATCTATATACTATACTATCCTGAATTAACTGGAAATTGACTTATTCTAGAAAGAAAATTTAGAATAGAATAGAATAGAATAGAATAGAACAGAACAGAACAGAACAGAATAGAATAGAATAGAATAGAATAGAATAGAATAGAATAGAATAGAATAGAATAGAATAGAATAGAATAGAATAGAATAGAATAGAATAATAACTTTATTGTCACTTTGAATGTACACTAATTGGCAAACATTAAAATGAAATTTTATTGCATTCAGCTCTCAAAGGGTCACCATCTCTGATATACACTACATAAATATTGCAAAAATAAATAAATAAATAAATAAATAAATAAATAATAATAATTTAATTTTTATACCGCCCTTCTCCCGAAGGACTCAGGGCGGTGTACAGGGCAATACAATAAAATACAATATATAAAAATGAAAAGAAATATTAAATACAATAGCCCAATTAAATAGATTAATACAAAATGTTAAAATACCCCTAAACCCATCAGACCAGGCTGGCTTGTTCAAATAAATATGTTTTTAGGTCACGTCGGAAGGAGCGAAGGTCGGGAGCCGTCCGGAGCTCCACCGGTAAATGGTTCCAAAGGTCTGGCGCGCCCACAGAGAACGCCCTCCCCCTGTGGGCCGCCAGTTGACACTCTTTGACCGACGGCACCCTAAGGAGGCCCTCTCTGTGGGAGCACACTGGACGAAGGGAAGTTGATGCCGGCAGCAGATGCTCCCGTAATTAACCCGGACCCATGCCATTTAGGGCTTTATAGGTCGTAACCAGCACCTTGAATCTTACCCGGAGGACAACCGGAAGCCAATGCAGCTCACGGAGTAGAGCTGTTACATAGGAGTATCGGGAAGCCCCCACCACCACTCGCGTGGCTGCATTCTGCACCAGCTGGAGCCTCCGAGTAGTCCTCAAGGGCATCCCCATGTAGAGAGTATTGCAGTAGTCCAAACGAGAGGTCACGAGTGCATGAGTGACTGTGCGCAAGGCATCCCGGTCTAGATAGGGCCGCAACTGATGCACCAGGCGAACCTGAGCGAAGGCCCCCCTAGTCACAGGTCCTATATGATCATCCAAGGAGAGTTGTGAATCTAGGAGGACACCCAAGTTACGAGCCCTATCTACGGGGGGTAATATCTCACCCCCCATAATTAACGATGGAATATTCTGAATTTCCCGAGACGCCGGCACACACAGCCACTCAGTCTTGTCAGGGTTGAGTCGAAGCCTGTTCCTCCCCATCCAGACCCGGACCGCCTCCAGGCAACGGGGCATCACGGAGCGGGCATCACTGGGGTGGTTTGGGGTGGAGATAAAAAGCTGGGTATCATCAGCATATTGATGATACCCAACCCCAAAACCACAAATGATCTCACCCAGCAGCTTCATATAGATGTTGAACAGGAGAGGCGAGAGGACCGACCCCTGAGGCACTCCACAAACAAGAGACCTTGAGGCCGACCTCTGCCCTCCTGCCAACACCGACTGCGAACGTCCCAGGAGGTAGGAGGAGCACCACCGTAAAACGGTGCCTCCCACTCCCAACCCCTGAAGACGCCGCAGTAAGATACCATGGTCGATGGTATCAAAAGCCGCTGAGAGGTCTAATAGGACTAGGACAGAGGAACAACCCCTGTCCCGAGCCCACCAGAGATCATTCACCAGCGCAACCAATGCCGTCTCCGTGCTGTACCCGGGCCTGAAGCCCGATTGGTACGGGTCTAGATAATCAGCTTCCTCCAGGAACAGAGGGAGCTGCTGCGCCACCACACTCTCAACAACCTTCGCAAGATACAGATACAGAATAATACAGAATTATGCATATACCCACATATGACACAGAGAAACAACAGTTCTAGTTTGGGTTATGTATACATGTGCATGGTGGGAAAAACGAAAACGAATCTTGAGTTTACCAGACGGATGGCATAGGGAACAAAGCTATTACAGAATCGGGTAGTCCTGCTAGAAATACTTTGAAAACTCCTCCCAGAGGGGAGCAACAGAAATAGACCATAAAGTGGGTGTGTGGGGTCTCTAACAATGCTTTGAGCTCTAAGCACATAACACAAGCAGCATCCTGAATACCAGGAAGCGAGCTTCCTATGATCTTTTCAGCTGTCCTTACCATTCTCTGTATGGACTTTCTATCTGAGGTACTGCTGCCACCCAACCAGACAGTGATGCAGTTGGTTAAAATGCTTTCAATGTGCTCTGTAAAAAGTGGCCAGGACAGAAAGAGAAAGAACTTGATATAATTTCTGAACTAGCCAATACAAAAGATCATATTCATATACAAATAAAATAATCATTTTCTCAAAATAAACTTATCTCTAAAAGAAACCAGCATCAGAATTACATCAGTAAATTATTAGGAACTTCTGTTATATAAAGTATGAAATATAATAAAAGCAACATAAATTGGAAAGGAAAGGAAATAGAAAGCAAAATTGTGTTTGTAGTTTTCACAGAACAACAAAGAGGCATGTAGATGTTTTTCATTCAAATTTACTTTGTTGAAAATTTGCAAATTTTGCTCAGAACTCACTTTAGAAAGAAAAAGCTTAAAGCAAAATGAAAATGGTTCCATCTTTTGTGCAATAATAAACTCAATCTTATCTTATTGCAGAGGACATGCAATAAAGCAGTCAAAACATCCATTGCAATTCCTAACTATTTCATAAAATAATAATATAGGCCTGTCTTTTGGAGAAAAATGTTTATTATGTCTTTCCCCCTTCTCCCACCTCCTGTCGGAAAAGAAAGTATTTGTAAGATAGCTCTTTTGAAAGACTGAAATATGATATAATCAAATACAAGGTATATCTTGTATCCATGTTTTGCCATTTAGTATTCTGTATTCTTAGATGCTATATTGTCATGTAGAAGATTGAGAAGTATTTTGACTTCTTATTCTGATGTCAAGTCTTCAGTCAAACATATACATTGAGCACTGTTTGGTGTCTTAAATACACAAAAGGATGGTTGAGTATTTTGCAATAAAAAAATGAATCCAGGCCATATGATTGAAGCCTAAATAAATAAATGTGGAAGGACTAAAGTCTGAGGTTATTATCTTAGTTTCAAAGGAACCGTTATGTTGATAAAAATGACTACAGGTAGTCCTTGCTTACCGACTGCTTGTTCAGAAATTGTTTAATGTTATGATGGCACTGAAAAAGGAAACATCTGCAGTCTTCGAATTTGTGGCTATTATGGCCACGATTGGGATGAGAAGGCTTGGTAACCAGCAGATATTTATGATGGTTGCAGTGTTCCACAGTCATATGATCGCGACGTTCACAACTGATTTCTGAGAAGCAAAGTCAATGAGTAAGTCTGCAGGAAGTGGCAGGTTACATTTAGCGATGTTGTGTGTTGGATATAGTCATGTGATGTTTCACTTTTCAAAACTGTGTCACTTAGCAAGGGTTGCTGGTTGCAATTGCAGTTAGTAAGTGTGGATTACCTGATGGTCATATATATTTGTTTGTGTTGTTAATTTACAATTGATACATATAAAACATTTGAGCACAAACTATCTTTGCCTTTTGCTTTAAGACATAATAAGATCATAGCTCACTCAGCAGCCAATCCTTTCTAAAATAAATATTTATTTACCAAAAGTGCTATCTATTATTTATTTATTCATTCATTCCTTGCCAATTTCAGTAGCACTTATACAAAAGCCAGACTAAACTTATTAAGACTATATCTTTCACAAAATATTATTGAGATACATAGAGAATTAAAATAACATAACTACCGGTAGGTAAGTTTTAAAGCTGTCCTGAGTCTCATTGTAAGCAGCGCAGTTAATTTTGCCCAATGTTGGATGTTGATAACTCCTGGGGTATGCAATATAGGAATATAATAAAGAATTATAATATAATACTGGAAAGAGATCTAGAAACTCAGTATTCTTCTAAAATAGGACATTTATATAGGCATTGAATAATACAATAAACATCAGCACAAAACCATCAGTTCATTTTATTTATACATTCAGTATAAATTTTCATTCAATGGAAATTTTGTCCTTAAAAGATTTGAAGAAAATGAAGCTAAAAAGGTTTGTTTGTGTATGTGTGTGTGCATAGAATATATATATGACTGACAATCATATTGATGTTTTTAGAGACCTTCATGCTAAAATATATTGATCCAAAATGAAGAACTGTAGCAAGCTAAGCAACAGTATTTTCCATGTATATTATATGCTGTTTTGACGTAAGTTCAGTCTGAACTCTAGATAGAGGTGGTTAATGTGTTTTATGTCAGATGAAAATGTGATTGTAGGATTTTTTCAACACACCGGTTAGTGAATTACATGCAGTTTTTATAATGCATCCAATCGAATCCAATTGTTTCTACCTGTAAATGCACTCTGAGTCCTACCCATCAAATAATATTTTCTTATGAGAACTAAGATGCATGCCAACTCTGTTGTAGTGCCTGCTCTCTGGAATGGTATCTCTCACTATTTTTTCATCAGCTACAAAAAAACTTGGTTGTTTTCGCAAGCTTTGGGATAGGGTGGTGTGGAGCCCATTTTAGTTTTTTTTTTTTACTTTAACATTGAGGGTTTGTTTTGCTGGTTTGCCAAGTTCTCTTTCTATATGTATTGTTTCTCTTCTATATGTAAGCCACAGAATCATCAAGAGGTGAGAAGGCCTCAAATTGGCTCTAATTAATTACTGTATTAATAATAATCCATACTACAAATTGCATAGCTGCTCTAATTCATTAGTGCTCTCACATGTAACAGCTCATACAGGTACACATGCTTTTTAGGTTAGAAGTTGGGATAGCAAATGTCCATGTATTTATTCACACAAAAGTACAGCTCTTACTTGTACGCACAGAAACACACACTTAATTCTTTTCCTTCCACACATCCTTCCCAGATATTCACCACTGAAGCCAGTGAGTAGGCTCATCTCAGACATCCAGATAATAAATTGGCTGGGAATAGAAATAGATTGCTTGATTTCCTGGTATTAATAGTAGTAGGAAGCCAGCTTCCAGTCTAATCAGTTGACCGGTAGGAAAAAGTGATTTCTATGCTTTGAATCACAGCTTTAAAGGGGAAAATTGCAACTAAAACAAATGACTAACCCTTGCATTTTCCAGTGCATCTTTCAATCAAAAAGATCTGAGAGCTTGGAAAGAACATTTGGGCTTTCTGAGTTTTGCTTTTAATGAGTGCAAACAAGCCCTGTCCCTCTTGTAGCAATTTATTTTTCCAGAAGTTAATTTGCTTAATGTAGCCATTCTGCCAAAAGGAATCACTTCATCTTAGGGGATTCTGAATGCCAGTGTCAAAAGCAATGGGCCATTCTTGTTTCCAAGAGACTGCACTTGCTTTAAAAACGGAGCCAGTACTGGAAAGAAAGAACGCTTGCATGTTGCTATGTTAGCTTCCTGAAGTTGAAATTTGCTGAACCTAATATTGTGGGTTACGTACAGTGTAGAAGCAAACAAAATTCATGTTTCATAGGCGCATATACACAGATGCATACTTTATGGGGCCCCAATTCTTCCATGATTTTTTTTTACTAAAACAGTGGATTAAATGCGTTTTAAAAAACAACAGCTGTATTGATTATTTAATGGGGAGCAAAAAAATTAGGGGTCAGAATGCTGAAGTAAGCCTGCTTAATGCTCTCCTGTGCTACAAACCCATTATCTACAATGGTAAAAAACCATCCTGCAATCCTTATTAATGTTTAATAAGTGCAGTGCAACACTAAGCTGAATTACATTTCAAAATGGCCCAAGGCTTCTGTTTAGAAAGCATGAGACTCTGAAGGGATAACTGATTTCCCCAAGCTCCAGCTGAGTATGAGAACAGCAACAATAAGCTTTATTTCCCATTTGCTCCTTAATGTCCCACTATTACACTGGCATTACAAAAAAAAAACAGCAGTTCATGGCAGGCATCCTGACTATACAGAAAATGCTGTAACATGACATGAACTTGCTTCTTGTCTAGTTAATTAGGATGGTAGGTGATTGCTGATTTCAGACCTTTCTTACTTTCTGTTTTCCCATATCATGGAACATGGTCAGCAGGAATGACAAATTCAGCGAACCATATCAAACCAGCTGGATAAACCTGTATTTCTCGGGCCTGTGTCTGTAGTGCTCTACTGAGCTGTTCTTTATCAGATGTCAAGATGCTGGTCACTAGGCCTGTTGTGTAGCCGATTCTTGGCAGGCAATACGCGAGACGGAAGGTTCTAAACAGTAACATGCTTTATTGAAGTCAAGCAGAACAGAACTGAGACAGTGGCTGCCGCACAGCTATTTATACGGTTGGCCACTAGGTGGTGGCCAATAGATTTGAAGGAAGCCATTCCCGCCCCAAATCTACCAATAATAGCCCTGGAGACAACAAGTCTGGCTTAGTCAGTAGCCGTTACACATACACACCATTGAGCAACCGTTAATGCAGCATTTAAACAGACACGTGAATCAGTACAAGCAAAAACCCTAATACATTACAAGGCCAATATAGAAACCCTTAAACAAATAAAGTGTTCACTGATTACTCCAAGAGTTTCATCTGTGCTCATTTTCTCAAATACATAAAGAAATAATGTTTAGCCAATCAGTGCTTTGCTGGAATAGAATTTATTTATTTATATACACACACACAGACACATGCACACACACGCATCCTGCCTTTATTATTTTTACCGTTAAGGATATGGCATTAAATATGTACAAGAAATATATCTTCTTTTTCCCTTTCTTTCAGTAGCAGTAGTGAGGAATTCGTAAGAAGGGAAGGCCTGGGTGCACAGGGAAGGGGAAAGCATCAGTGCAATTTATGAAAATAGAAACAGCTTTTCCAAAGAGATTGCAGGATTAGAGATGGTCATTGAGGCCACAGTCTGGGGGGGGGGGGAAGGATTCACAACACCAATCACAATCATGCCCTTCATTTAAGATTCCTTATTAAGTACTTGCATGCTCTTAATATTGTTGGGTCAACCTTTATATCAGGACATGGCAGTAAATTGCAGTTCTCCAGACACTTAATCCCTTACTTAGCAACTGGATTACTTGGCCAAGGACTCTCATATACAACAACATGGCTAAGTTAGATTCTACTTCAGGCAAGAATAAAACCACAGAGGGAGAAACTGTTTGTTTTCTGCAATGCAAAGAAGTTAAAGCTTTCTAATAGTATATGCTCCAAACTTTACATTCTGTGCATTTTCCTTCTAACTTTCTGAGTTAACAGACATATGGCTGTTCACTTGGTGGCCTTGAGCTGAACCACTGAGGCATATTTCTGTAAATTTCTCTCCAGCCTAGGAACTAATGGCTGCTACCTCATCAGATTCACGGTTAGCTTGGCTTTCAGTAAACCAGTCAAGTAAGTGTAATTAAGAAGAAGAAAAAATCCTGAATACTAAATATATATCCTTGACGGGAAATCTAACTGAATTTATTTTTACATGAATGTACTTCAAACTGCAGTCTCAGGCTTAATATGAAGCTTTGTCTACACAGGGACAAAGACTTTATCATTGTATACTGCATGTTAGGCACATAATTTGTAATTACATTCAGTGGTGGGATTCAGCTGGTTCGCACCACTTCGTCAGAACCGGTAGCTAATTTTTTGTTGCCCAGGCCCAGAATGGACTTCCAGAAGCTGCATCCACACAGAGAACCAGTTGTTCACATTTTTGAATCCCACCACTGGTTACATTCAGTGTTCTTGATGTCTGGGACTGCAATTGCAAAGGTGAAGTCCAAGCAATTTAGAGAGAAATCTGTATTTTAATTGATATTAACTCATCATGAAAAAATTAAGTAGCTTTAGGCAATTTGCTTTTGTAATACCTGAATTAAAATAATGCTCTCTGTACAACTTATTTATGTGTACTGGATATGTTTGTATGTTTCTACTTATCATAAATAATAATTTAAAGTAAGTTTGGCAAATTTAAAGTAAGTTTGCTTTAAAGAAACGTTGCCCTACTTCAGTTAGATGTAGAAAGATCCCCATTTGCAAAATTATTTTTAGGCTTCTCAAAATTAGAGATTAATGTGGTCTATGAACTAAAATAAATACTCACACTAAAGCTGAAACTAGCAAGCAGGGTCTATATATGATTGTGAGCTATATAATTTTGACATTATAATTTTATGCTGCTTACTAATTATTCTGCCAACATTTTTTAGTTTTAAAGAATGTAAAAGAACTTGGACTTAACAAAGATAGTAAATGTGTTATATGAGTAGGCTGAAACACCTTCTAAACTGAAATTTCTGCAAGGCTGCTACTTTGTAAAATGCACAGTAAGCATCAATTATATAACTACCATTCTTCAGATCACTAGTACTGTTTCACAGAGCCTGAAATGCCAAAATCTCTCTAAGCCCCTGGCATAAAACACTTTCAGCATCAACATGGAAGATATGAAAGATGGCAACGAAATGACTGGTAAATAGATTAAAGTATGCTGTGATTTTCATTATATAAGCAATGAAACTATATTTTTTACTTTAAAATCACTATTATTTTAATTACATTTATTTCCTAAAATTATGACACTGCTTGGCAATAAGGTGAACATATTCTTTGTTATGAAATTTGTATAACCACCCATCTCACCAAAAGTGAATCTGTATGGTGCACAACAATACAGTTGTTATTACTTACCTAATTAATATAGCCTCACAATACTGTATGCTACTTCATTTGGTGAATGTAATTGAAACTACCTGCTCAGCAATTTGCATCCAAAATTAGAGTACTTGCAATTTCTGTTCCTGCAAAAGTCTGATTGCTTTATCTAAGGTTTTTTTTTGCTAGTAATCCCTGAATATATGACAAATAATTTTTCCAGATTATGTTGAATCAGTTTTAAAGATAACAACAGCATCCAGTATCTATAAGCGTTGATTTCCTTTTTATAGAGGTCAAGCAGCTTTGGGAAATTTGACCATCACAGGCATCACTCAACATCACAACCAAATGATTCATCTGAGGTTTGTATATTGTGCAGCCTAGTTCATTTACATCACATCCCTTTGACTTTTCAACATATTATGGAAGTTATATTTTGTAAAACAATCAACTTAGCTCCATTTGAGTAAAATGTATGACTTCTAAAAAGAGAAAAAAATATTTTTCTCCCAGTCTTTTGTTGTAGAAAAAATTGCCCCTCCCCACTCCACTTTATCCATAATCAAAATGCAAATTGTTAAACTAGAGTTTAACATCAAAATGCCTGTGGCATTGTTAATTATACTAGTGCTTGCTGTTTTGGGGATCTTGAAATCCTACGATCATGCATCACCTAAGAATCTTAACAAAAACAACAAATGTTGGTTCATTTTGCTACTCTGCCAAATTTCATTCCTCTTCCAGTGGGAGAAGTCAAGATCATCTGTTACTAAAATAAGTTCAAAGCCCCTTAAAGAAATGAAGAGGGATAGTTGCAAATCTCTTATACCAAATGCCTTGCATTGTATTTCTTTTGCAGCTTCTGGGATTACTCTGGCATTGTGAATTTATTTATTTATTTATTTGGCACTCTCTTTTACATTCTTCTCTCACTGAAGCAAAAAAAATCTGTTTTTTTTTAGTAGAAAAATTGTTACTGCATTTGTGGATTCTAACTGATGGAACTCTTGCTATGATAGAAGTGGGACTCTATTTCAGGTGATATGTCGCCATGTAGAATCCAGCATATGTTTCTCATTATGACATCACTGAATAAAATGGAAATCTTGAGATTACAGCATGGGTGTCAAACTCGCCATGTCACGTGACATGGCACAACTCTTTTTGCATTGCTGGCAATGGGGTGGGCGCGGCTTCAGTATGATGAAACTGGCCCATGGGCTGGCAGTTTGACACCCCTGCATGACAGGATTCTGGTTCATGTGGAAACCTGCATTTAGATAAAATTCCCACTGCAGACAGCTGCAATTATCTATGGATAGTTGGCTGTGTCACAGCATAATTTAGAAAGGGGAAGTATGGTTCAATATAGCCTTAGGCAAATATATTGCCTGAATAAAGCTTACAATTTGCACTCAAAAACAGTAAATAGTCATGTGAATCCTTATGACACATATGAACTGCTTCAATTCACTCTATACAACCAGTTCCATCCATCCATCCATATGTGTCTGTGTATGTATGTATATGTATATACACTGTATGTATGTGTGTGTATATATAGTATGTAAGTGTGGTTTTGTGTATACAATTATTAAAAGCTTTTCTTTCTTGCCCTCTTTTTAAATAGCTAGATGAAATATGTGCCATATCTGATGGCACAGGATTGAAACAAAACAAACCCAATAACGGAGGAAGCATTGGAAAAAAGATGAGAGCCATTTCCATGACTATGAAGAAAAAGATGGGTAAAAAGTACATTAAGGCGTTTCCAGAGGAAACGGTAAACTTTTTTTTAATTTACTGTTTTGCACTCTGAGGCTGAGGCTCCAATTTTTGTTGTTGTTGTTGTTTTTATGCAGGTTCTTGGCAAATTATATATAATTCATAATTTTACCTTTCTATAAAATGGGTATTTGGCCAACTACAGCAACTATGGCTCCAATTATACAATTCACATATATTTACAATTCCACTACATCATCTACTCAAAAAGACTGAAACAAAAATACCCTAAAAAGACAAAGCAAGAAGAGGACAGATAACATACTTTAGTTTAGCTGAGCCAAACCATTCTTTTGTTGTAGCTTGCTTGCATACTTGCAGTTTTCCATATCTAAGTATACGGTATGCGAAATGAATTTAAAGTTTAACATAAGGTGCCTGAATTTTAAGTTCTTTGCTGCTAGGTACTGGATATGTCATCAGCTTAGATTAACTTTTTGATAAATACCTTCCATTGAGCCAAATATTAAAAAGCAAAGTAATTGTGTCATAGCAAAAAAATAATAATCCTGCTGTGGATAACCCATTGACTAAATAGTTGGTCCTTCCTTCTCTAGAATCTCACAGGCACCTTTTTTATGTTGTGGAGGTAAAATTGCATTGGAATGTGGGAGGAAAAAGCTGCATAAAGAATAATATGGTGTATATGAGTTATGGATGCTATTCCTTCTTGCACACCTCTTGATTCAAACAATTCCTTTCGTGAAAATAGTTGTAAAAGCAGCCATCTTACTTGTTACATCTGTCCTGTATGAGTCCAGTAAATTTTCTGAGAACAACAAAAATGCATATAGAAGATATTCAGAGAAAATTTATGTCGATCTACTTATTCCTCCTATGAAGTAGTTGTGAGATTTTATTATATATATATCCAACAACGTGCACATATAGTATGGGCCATAACTTTGTTCAAATTAAAATATAAAAGAGATATTAGATGTACTGAATACAATCAAATATGTTAACTTAAAAATGTGTTCAGTGAAATGTTCAACAAATGTTCAAGAAAATGCATTCAACAAAATTTAAAAAATGTGGAAATGACTCAGAGAAAGCCTGTAAAATGAAAGGTCAGGATTTGTTGAAAGTACTAAAGAAGGCTGTGAGGAATTTTTTAAAAAATGAGTCTAGCAGAAGGTAGGCAGAATAGAAACTGAATATTCATTAAGGTATGTACCTCAAAATATATAAATATCACCAGTTCTAAAAATATATTGTAAAGGACTGAGGAAAGAAATTACAAAATTTTTGTGCATGGTTTCTGGAAAGGCCACACTGATGTTCTGATAAAGAAAACAATGCTAGTGATTCTTATTCAAAGGACAGAAAATAATCACCCAGGTTCCCTTTGTAAGTAAAATACATGTTCACAAGTCCTACATGCAGCCTATTGTGGGAAAAATAAAGACTATATTCAATGATTTCCCATAGAAAAGCTTACGTATACTAAGATTTTCATGCAGAGAAACCAATTTGTTGTAAGATTTAATGAAAAGGGGAAAAATGGGTCAGCTTTATTTAGGAGTTAGTAATAGAGCTGTTAGTAATAGTAATTGACATTATACAAAGTTCTTGCAAAGCTATTATACAATTATTTATCAAATGGTATGTAATAACCATGTAAAACCTTGCTGTTATAGTGCATCCTTGTCTGAAAGCCATTAATTAATGAAAATGCCTTAAGTTAAAAAGTGGATATTGTATAATAAAGTGCAACATCTAAAAAAAAAGTTTTCTCTCTCTCTCTCTCTCTCTTTGGTTGTCAAGAATGAAGTAGGAAAAAGCTTTTCTACTTCAAATAGGGACAGTGACCCTGGAGGAGAATCAACCACAACGTCTCTAAAAGCAAGTGACTCCATGGACAGCCTCTATAGTCTTAATAGCGGCCAAAGTTCTTCAAGTAAGTAAAAAAATAATTGTATAGAAAGTAAATGTGCATGTGTAACTGACTGAAAATATTAACTTTATTCAAATAATTTGCCTGAAAATAACACAGTCCCTAAGGGACGCAGTGGCTCAGTGGGTTAGGATGCTGAGCTTGTCAATCAGAAGGTCGGCAGTTTGGCAGGTCGAATCCCGAGTGCCGCATAGCAGAGTGAGCGTCTGTTACTCATTCCAGCTTCTGCCAACCTAGCAGTTCGAAAGCACGTAAAAATGCAAGTAGAAAAATAGGGACCACTACGGTGGGAAGGTAACAGCATTCCGTGCGCTTTTGGCGTCTAGTCATGCCAGCCACATGACCACGGAGACGTCCTCGGACAAGCGCTGGCTCTTCGGCTTTGAAACGGAGATGAGCACCGGCCCCTAGAGTCGGAAATGACTAGCACACATGTGCGGGGGAACCTTTACTTTTACCTTAACACAGTCCCTTTTCAAGTCCAGAAATTGTAAATGATCAGCCTGGTAGGGAATTCTAGAAGTAAATATCCCAGTCTTTTCCATGCAAAAGTTATGTCCTCTAGGCAATCTAATGTTTTCTTTAGTGACTCTATAAATGAGAAGAAGTTCATATGCTCTCTGCATAATAATAATAATAATAATAATAATAATAATAATAATAATAATAATAATAATAATAATAAATGCAGATTTCCTATTTTTGTATGCATATTACAGATTCACAATAAAAAAATGGATATGGCAAATGTAGTACTTTGGACATTCTTCAAACTCATTCACTAGTATTTTTTTACAACAGTGTAAAGTATTAATAATATCACCAAAGGTTATTGATTTATTAGACCTACAATTAGCCAGGGGGAGACAATTCCAAAGGTGAGAAAATGTATAATCTCTAAGTTTTGTCTGAACAATGAAAAATGAAGCACCGTGTTCTTACAAAGCATATGTAGGATATAAAAGACATCAAAAGAAACTGTACAGTATTAATCAATTTACAGCCAAACCTGTGATCAGAATTTCTATTGCTAAGCGAGGCAGTTAGGTAAGTCACGCCCAATTTTACAACCATATTTGCTATGATTATTAAGTGAATCATTGCAGCTGTTAAGTGAATCATGCAGTCATTAAGTGAATCCAGTGTCCATCACTGAGTTTGCTTCTCGAAAGCTCGCTGGGATGGTAATCATATGACTCCCCCATGATGCTGCAACCATCATAAATGCATGCTGATTGCCAAGCACCCAAATTTTGATCATGTGACCATGGGAATGCTGCAGCAATCATAAATGTGAGCATTGGTCATACTGTAAGTCACTTTTTCAGTCTTCTTCAAACAGCTGCTAAATGAATAGCTATACTGTAAGTTGAGGATTACTTGTAAAAGGTTTCCAGGTTGCTATTTCAACAGCGAGTAACACTGCTAAGAAATGAAGGTTATATAAAACTTGGCAAGATTCAGGAGACCAAGAAAAAAAAATCTGTGCAAAAATGGCCAAAACGGCAATTCAGAACACACAGATCTGCAAAAGAGCTCCTCAAAATTTTAGCTGACCCTGGAGTCATTGTCCAATCATCTGCAATACAACATGGCTTACACAGCAATATTCTGCATGTAGGAGTTGTCAGACTATAATCTTTACTCAATTGCATTACAAAAGTCATTGTCTAAAGTATGTTTGAATTAGTTTGAAATGTTGGAGAAGAAGTGCTTTTGATTGATGAAACCCAAATTTTTGGCCACAATACAACAAGACACATTTGGTGAAGATAAATTGAAGCATTTGAAGAACAGAATACCTTGCTGATTCTTTCTGGTTTCTTGGCCACGAAATATTATGTGGGTGGTAAAATAAATTCAGCTAAATAGCACAATCCTTATAAATGTTATTGGAAGTGATCCTTAGTACTCTGGGGGTGAGCTTTAGTCATGAGCATGGTATCTAAAATTCTTTTTCTTGGATTATATCAATAAGAAGTACATGTTAGCCCCTGTTCTATCTGATTGTCAATACACATAAAAATTATGGATGAGCTATTGTCAGGTGGGACTCAATAGTCAAGTAGCAAAAACTGGTAGAGATTTTACTAAGATATATTTTACTGAGAAATTCTTACATAACCTTTTATGCTGTCATTCTGTCTCACAGAGTTGATTAATGACACCAAAGCATCCCATTTTATGTTTGCTTGTTGTTGTTTTTCTTAAAAAAACAACCAAAAACCTAAATAATTCTTTATTCTAAAGCAGAATGGTTCACTGACATACCAACTCAATTTTCATGCCCTAGGTCTAGGCCAATCATATTTTCAAATAAACATGGTTTCTGCCAGTTCAAATGCTCAAATACAGGATAATATTTTGCAGGTGTTTATATCTGAGGGATATCTGAGGGAACACCTGCTGCCAGCATCAAGTTCCCTTCGTCCAGTGCGCTCCCACAGGGAGGGTCTTCTCAGGGTGCCGACGGTAAAAGATTGCCGACGGATAACATCCAGGGGGAGGGCCTTCTCAGTGGGTGCACCTGCCCTCTGGAACCAGCTGCCTGTGGAGCTTATGACTGCCCCCGACCTTCGTTCATTTCGCTGGGACCTGAAGACCTGGCTCTTTGAGCTCTCCGGCCCGAGCTGAGAATTTTAATTTTAATTGGGGTTTTTATTTTTATTTTTTTCAGGGTTTGGTTTAATCTTTTTAAATTGTTTTTAACTTTTGTATTGATCTTTGTTTTAAATACCCTGTAAACCGCCCTGAGTCCTTTGGGAAAGGGCGGTATATAAATCCAATAAAATAAAAAATAAAACAAAAATAAATCTTTCTAACAATTTTAACAGGCAGCTCTGCAGGTTTGCATGAAACAGAAAATGTATTTTATTTCATATGGGGGGAAAAATGCCCTTTCTGTTTTGGAATTCTGTTGCACTATAAAGGTTGGTCTACAGTTTGGCAGACCTGAAATCCAGACTGTTCAGTTTCTTTTGAATTGTGGATGAAATAAAATGTGTGATAAGTTGGGCAAGACAGATTCAATCTTATTTTTCCCTCTCTTCTTCTGTGCCAGCAATAGCTTTCCCTATATTAATTTGGACAGCTGCTGATACCCTAGCTCAGTGATGGCGAACCTTTTAGAGACCGAGTGCCCAAACCGCAACCCAAAACCCACTTATTTATCGCAAAGTGCCAGGGCCACATCAGCATTGTGGTGCCCTCGGGGGAGGCAGGGAGGCACCTCCAAGTGCCGCCTCTGGCACGCAAAACCTGGGGGATGCAAAAATGGGCCACCATGCTGCAAGGTGCAAAAACGGCCACCGCTGCGCCGCGGGGTGCAGATACAAGGCATCACGCCACGCAAGAATGGGACAGGGCTAGTGAGTATCACACAGGCACACAGGAAGGTGGAACCAAGAGATCCTGTTGTCACAACAGAAGGCACGGGTTTATTTTATTGTTGCCCTACTTCTGAATTTAATTCCTGTTACCTAACTTCATTTCCTTTTGTTTTCAGAAATATCATGGTCTAGCAAGTCTATTTAATCTTCTCCCAGATACATTTAAACAAATGCATCAGGTGTAATTATTTGCTTGTTATGTATGCTGTTTTCAAGAAAATACATTCACAGTATCACTGCTATCAAAAGAGCATTTGAGTGGAATACTACAATGTTTAGTTAAATGTGCTGAACCAAGATTGTTCAGTTCTGACCAAAAATAGAACCATTGAAACTAAAACTTTCATTGTGCCGCATATCCAAGTCCTTGTGTCTAAAAGTATACTCAGTAACATGTACAGTAAAAACTCATTCCCATATGCCTGAATTCAGAAGAAATATTCAACAGTTGATTGCTTAAATAATATATTTAAAATATATGTCATTGGTTTTCAGCCTTGAGGAAGATATACACTCTAGTCCTCACAACACTTTTTGCCAATTCAGGCTTTGATCATTTTAATGACATTTGTGTTTCTGATTTGTGGACTTTGAGGATGACATCTGTTAACACATCCTCAGAATTAATTAGTCTCTGGTATGCATGAATAATTATGGGAAATGATCTAGCTAAACTTAAGTAGTACTAAGTCTCATAAATTCAATAAAACTATTCCAGTGCTATATATAGTAAATTATACTCACTTTCTTGAAGCATTCAAATTACAGTATCTGAGTTGAAGAAAAACTCAGGACCTCCTGTTCATTGTAAAAAAAAGCTTATTGGTTTGACAGATGAATATTAACACTGCTGATATCATAGTAAATACATGGCATATGGAGGCAGGAATAGGACTTGCACACTATCTCACCTTACCCCACAAAAAAATAGGCTGACGCTATTTGTAGTAGAGATTTTTATTTTTATGTCAAAATCTTGACAGGTTTTACACGGTACCCACCTTAGACATTATGCAAAAAAATAACCATTTTTATTGCTTCCAGGTGGTGTAACTTGTTGTTCAGATGGCACAAGCAACCGAGACAGCCTAAAGTTTGATGAAGAAATCAGTTATGTGGGACCATTCTGTGGCAGAGCCAGAGTACACACAGACTTCACTCCCAGTCCTTACGATTCAGACTCCTTAAAAATCAAGGCAAGATTTCTTTATTCTACAGATGTATTAATGACTTTGTGCTTTAAGCTTTTATAGATCTATTTACTAATCCTGCTGCAGTTTCTTTGCTAGTCTCTGTTCACAGATGATTCCAAAGACAGTGCTATATAATATTACTTCACCGACAGCTGTGGAAGCTATAGGGGGGTCTTTCACTTTTCCATACAATACTAACAAAAAGAAGATGATGCTTGTGTTTGTGTCGCCAGAGAAAGAAGGTGTGATTCAGAGTTTCACTCCTGACTAGGAATAACAAAGTAATAATTTTAACCTGGGGAAAAGAGACTTCTGCCTAAATTACTTTTTTCCCCCTGAGCTTATTAGTGATGTGAAACTAGCTGAAGGGAACATTCACAGGCATTCCCAAAGTGTAATAATTTAATGCAAGTGTTTTCAAGTATGGGATAATCTACATGTCTTGGATCAAGTCAAAACCAATATAATGTGCTAACTCAAATACTTTGGACTGCATTCAAAACCATTTTTACTTGTAAATGGAGATGGTAATTCTCTTTTTCTGCTTTGTCCTCCACCAATCTCTTTTCTCACCCAACTAGGGTTGTGCATATTATTTTGACTTTGAAGCAGCCACTCAGTTGTTCCCACCTTGAATCAAGATGTGTATTTCTAAAGTTTTGTTTCTAAGTTGAGCCAAATTTTTATAAATCAGCAGTTTTTCCAGTGTTTCAGCTGCACTTGAACTACTGTTTTGTGACTTGTGACTAGATTCTTTTCCCCCCAAACTTTACCTAATCCAACCCCTATAACAGCATTATAATTATATTTCTATTGGCTTGATCTGAATGGGATGATGTAGGAGTGAAATGTTGATAGCAAAGGGGGTGGGAGAAAACAAGACTAGTATTCATTCCTGAATGCCTGCCTGTGTGGTACCGTATTTTCCGGCGTATAAGATGACCCGGTGTATAAGACGACCCCCTACTTTTCGTGTTAAATTATAGGGTTTGGGCTAATAACTCAATATTTCACTTCCTGGCACACAATTTGCATATTAACAACTCGTTTAGCGTTAGTACCCTTTTTTATAAGTGCCACGATGTTGCTAAAATAAAAGAGGTAAACTTCGTGACCCTCCCAGCCCGTGCATAAAACAGAAATGAAAAGGCTTAAGCCTTTCCGTTCCCAAATACCAAGGTTTCCCCCGAGTTTTGCGCGGTTAAACAAACGGCATTTGTGTATTAATGTTTCTCCACGGAGCACAAAATTCGCCCGAATTAAGGAAAGTGGGGAGCTAAAGAATCTGGGGCTACAGGGAATACCTCTGGCATGACAGGCAACCATGGGAAACACGAGGACTGTAGCGGCACCCTCAGTTCGCACAATCCGATCCAGAAAGCGCCCGGAGCCTCCTCCATTACTTCTAACAGAACGTCTCCACGTCCTGCCCGCCTCGCCTTTTAAACCCCGCCCCCTTTTCCCCTGTAATGTTTCCCTGCTCCGCCTGCTCTGTGATTTGCCCAGCTTTGCTCCTTCCCTGCCAAATGGGCGCCTCGCCTTCTTTCCTCTGAGCTCTCTCGCTTGGTGCGCTGCTGCTCTCAGTTCCGCACTCCGTGACTGGGCAAGCGATTCTTCTGGTCGGCGCAGGTCAGGCGGTGCCTCGGTGGGAGCAAAGGTGCTCCCTTCCTACTGTTGAGCGGCGCGCCTCTGGGGACCGCCTGCCCGTCCTCTCGTCGGGGACCTGACAGCCAGCATTGGAAGCGCCAGCATGCAGCCGCCCCATGATCTGATGAGAGTTTGCCCTCCATCACCCATTCGCTGTTGGCCGCTTAACCACGGGTCACCATCGCCTACCTTCATTCACCCAGCGATCCCGCCGTCCAGCAGAAAAGATCAGAGAGGTGAATAGTATTTTCCGGCGTATAAGACGACTCGGTGTATAAGACGACCCCCAACTTTTGAGAAGATTTTCATGGGTTAAAAAGTCATCTTATACGCCGGAAAATACGGTAAGTTACTGCTTGGATTGTTGTTGTTTTTTCCTTTAATTCTTTTGTACTGGGAAAGTTAAAGTTGAAATAGGTGAGTAGGATGTATATTATGCACTTTATTTTGCAGGCAGTTACTTCAAATGTGTGCACTACTGTGAGTTGTACATTGTGTTATTAATGTTTACTATGGAAAATGCAAAGCTTTTAATAGTACATTGGGTTTTTTTTATTTAGCTGTGGTCTTTTTGCTGCATGAAAATTATAGTATCCTGTAGAGGTTAAGCTTCTGGTGCTTTTAAAATGCAGGATCTATGTTCTTTTAAATTAATTTCTTAATTTCTATTGAGTTATAAATTTTGTATTGGTCCATGCTTTTGTTCGTTCTGTCTGTCTGTCTGTCTGTCTGTCTGTCTGTCTGTCTGTCTATCTATCTATCTATCTATCTATCTATCTATCTATCTATCTATCTATCTATCTATCTATCCTATTTCTTAACTGCCCATCTTCCTGTTGATTTGGTTAATTTGTTGGCAGATCTACTTAAAAATAGAAAATATACATTAAGTATCGAGTTGCCTGTTCACTTTCCTTTACTCTTCTTTCAATAGAAAAAACCCAGCAATATTAATGAGCAATCATCTGTTATTTCATTACATTCTTTGTTTTATATTCTATTTTACTCATGGTCTTCTAATAGAAAGGAGATATAATTGACATTATCTGCAAAACGCCAATGGGCATGTGGACTGGACTGCTAAACAACAAGGTTGGAAACTTCAAATTTATTTACGTGGATCTGATTACAGAAGAGGAATCTGCACCAAGAAAGATAAAACCACACAAGAAAAGTAAAAGCGTCAAGCCTAATTCTCTTCAGGAATTCTTGGAGCAAATCCATCTCCAGGTTAGCTAAAACTGGAAATGTGTGCACTTCAACTGTTCTTCACTTTTAGTTTTGTTTTTCAGCTCTAAATTGCTTCTTATGCCCATGGCTTGCTTTAGACTAATATAGCATTTTCCTCCCCTTTGGGGGATTACTTTGTTTCAAATTAAATTGGAATTCATGGATTTTACTCAGTTTGATTGTTATATAAATAACAAGGTAGCATTCACTATGGTTTCTTTGTTTCTTTTCTACATGTCATTTTCCCCCCAAAATTCTTGATTCTATCAAATAAGTATCTATCCCTTATTTATATCAGCTAATCATCTTTGCATCCTTCACTGATTCTCAATCTTTTATCATAATTAATCAAATTAATCATGTTTTAAGTCATTAATTTTCCATATGCACACATAGTTTTAAACTTAAATACATGAAACTTCTGGGTGAGATAATCCATTACCATGGATTGGGGTATCTGTAGTACGCCAACAGTATCCAACTCTTTATTTCCACTCCTGGTGAGCCAATTGATGCCGTTGCTGCCCTGTTGCGGTGCCTGGAGGCTGTGGGGGCCTGGATGAGGGACAACAGACTCTGACTGAACACTGACAAGACTGAATGGCTTTGGGTGTATGGGGCTCCGAGATCTGGGACTTTGTCTTTGGATGGGTGGCACTACTTTGGATGGGACTTTGTCTTTGGATGGGTGGCACTACTCCAGATAGATCGAGTCTGCAACTTGGGTGTTCTGCTGGATTCACATCTCCAGCATAAAGAGCAGGTGGCAATTGTGGCTACGAGAGCTTTTGCAAAATTTCAGGTTGTGCATCAGTTTCAACCTTTCCTGGATCAGGAGTCCCTGTGCTCAGTCATTCAGGCCCTAGTTATCTCACAGTTGGATTATTGTAATGCATGAGGCTCTACATGAGGCTACCCTTGAACAGCATTCAGAAGCTACAGCTGGTGCAGTGTGTGATGGCACAGACAGCTCTAGAGGCCCAAAGAAATTGCTCATGTAATACCATTGTTCTGCAAGCTGCATTGATTATCAGTCTACTTCCAGATGCAATTCAAGGTGTTGGTAATCATCTTTAAAGCCCTTCATAGTATGGGTCCAGGCTACTTGAGAGACCATCTCATCCTACTGGGATTAGCCCATTCTACCCTTCCTGGCAGAGAAGACATGCTGAGGGACCTGTCAGCCTGATTATTCTGGCTAGTGGGGTCCAGGAGAAGGGCCTTCTCTGCCACTGCACCTTCCCTTTGGAACATTTTGCCCCCAGTGTGAGGTTGGTCCCAACCCTCCTGACCTTTCATAAGGGCCTAAAGACCTGGCTCTGCCAGTTAGCTTGAGGCTCCAATGAGGAAGCATCACAGTAGAAGTGGTTGCTCAAATAACATATTCCCCCCTTCTCCCACCCTGTCCATCTGCAATTGGATCATAGTGTTTGTGGGTATTATAATGTGTGTGTGTGTAAGTGTATGTGTGTGTATGTATGTATGTATATGTGTATGTGTGACACCCTTGCTCCACAAGCTGCATTGGCTTGCAGTCTGTTTCAGGGTGCAATTCAAGATGGTGGTAATTACTTTTAAACAGGGTCTTCAAACTTGGCCCTTTTATGACTTGTGTATATATATATGCGCAACTTTTAAAAATCAACCAGAGACCGGCCTTTTCCAACAAAGCCGGAACCACTGTGATACACAAGCAAGCTTGTCATGAGTAGGCCACACCCACATTCCACAATTTGACCGTTATTATTACCATATAAGTGTATGTACTGACTCCCTCATCATTCAGCCCTTGCTCTGATGATGTCAACAGCTTGTTGACGAAAGCTCAGCAATAAAGAAGAATTTTTTCTTATATCCTGGAGTTCATCGTTTCTATTTTTACTGATTTCAAATGTCTACACCTGAGATTCCAGTTTTTAAATTTATTATATATGTATGTACGTATGTATATGAATATGTATATGTATATGAATATGTATATGTATATATGTCTTGAGTGTTTTGAGCACCTGGTCGACCCGAATATGGGCCTAGAGGTTAAAATAACTGCCTAACGTGCAAAGCAGCTCAGGTTCGAATCTCAGAAGGGTGTGGCTAACTGATGAGAGCAAAGAAGCTTGAAATAGCTATATCAGTCTCCCTTTAATTCTTTGTCAGCAATCCAAATTTTATATATATATATATAATGTGTGTGTGTGTGTGTGTGTGTGTGTGTGTGTGTGTCCATTCCCCCCCCCTCTTTCTCTCTCTCTCTGTGTATAGCATGGAACTATCACCAGTCTCTGGATTTCTGCTGTCATATACACTCACATAGTCTAGATGATACCAATTCCTACATCCTGATATATTTTAATCCTGTCATTCGTAATTGTATCTATAAATTCACTTTCTTGCATGTCTTCATTATTTCCGCTCTAGAAAAATATCTTAATTCTAGTATATCCATTATTTTCTCTTGTTTTTTACAATCAGTCTACATTTTTCTTTCCTGTCCTTTCATTTGATAATTTGTGTTCTTTACCATATATTCTCTTACATTCTAAGTCTCAATTTTTCATATGCTTTAGTCAGCAATAAATGGCCCTGTAGATACTTACCTATACAATTAATTAAGGCTTTCACAAAACTCTTTTGAATATAGAAGGTATATAGTAAGTTATATGTATATATTAGTTATATTTGTGCTATTTGTGCTAGGGATAGTATTGATGGGTTTAGACACATTTTGACCAATACATCACAATTTCAAAGAACATTATTTCAAGGATGATAATGTTATTGTATACAAATTAGGATGTACTCTTTTAGGGACCATTTGTTCAGTGATTGAAATTATGAGTCACTGAACTAATGGTAGTTATGACCAGTCCTCAAAATTGTGGGCATTGCAGTACCCTTGTGATCACATTACCAAAATTCATGTACTTGGCAACAGCCCACCTGCTTTTACGATTGCAACATGTTTTTCAACTCCCCCCCACACACACACACCTGTCTCCCTCACTCCTCTCTGCCCTTTTGGCCATCCTGCAATCCATGAAAGTAAATGTCAATCTTTATTACAATTGAAATTTTAAATGTTTCCCTCTAGGACTATTTATCAACCCTTTTGCTAAATGGCTATCAGATATTAGAAGATTTGAAAGATCTACATGAAAAACACTTAATTGAACTTAACATCAAAGATCCAGAAGACAGGACAAGACTACTTTTAGCTATTGAGAATCTTCAGGACTCTGAAAGTATGTGCTACATTTCTGTAAAAAAAATAATGGTGAAAGTTGGATATATACTACATAGTTGTGGATGTGCCTCACAAGGCTTTAATATATTGCACAATCTGTTTACCATTTTTGAAGAGTGAAAGAAACCACAAAATATTTTTAAAATATATAAATGACAGTGTAAATCACTTAACTATTGTAAAGAATTTATAAATATAACTGTAAAAATCAAGTCCATTTGTCATTGGCATCAATGACAATTTTTTTTAAAAATTCCATTTATATCCCGCCCTTCTCCGAAGACTCAGGGCGGCTTACAAGCTTAGCAGTAGCCTTCATTCTATGTATATGCCTGCTTATTAGGGCTTTCACACATACCCCCAAGCGGCATTATTACAAAGTCAGCTTAATTGCCCCCAACAATCTGGGTCCTCAAATTTCTTCTTTATTTTAATTGAACTATTCTGTGACTTGCTAAAGTTATCTTAAGGATGAAAGACTAGCTTTCCATTATTTACTGGAAATGGTGAAGGAATATGTATTTCTCAATAACACTATGAATTATAATATTGAGAATTACTCTTCCAGAGTTAGCCTGATTGCCCATCACAGGCATGGGATGCACTGCTGAAGGAAATGGCACATTTGTTCCAATATTTTTATTAAGAAAACCATACAGATATACATAAACAGTAAATGTCAATATGCTATTTTAGACGAGTCACTTAAGATATCCAATGAGCTGCTGGGGAAGTACAGAAGGCAAGTATGAGTAACACGGGTGTTTGCAAAATGGCTGAATTAAAGCTGAAAGGACATCCAATGGCTGATTACCCAAAGACAATAGGAAAATTTGATGCTATAAAATATGTCCATAATCATTTATAGTGTCAGCTAAGGCAACCTTAATTTTATCTGCACAGAAATGTCAAGATGAATATTTAAACCCTGAGAATCAACAAACTGAAATGGGCTGGAATATGTCACTTAACAGCAGAGACCCCATCAAATTCTCTACTTTGTAAAGAAAATCCTAGAAGGGAATAGCCACTGTTACTAACAGAATTGGGTCAGAGGTAGTGCTCATATCCAACACCAAAAATATTTATATGATCTTAGGCTGTGGATGGGAATTTTTTCCAAATAAAAAAAATGCATTTTTTCATGCAAAAATGGCCATAGAATGCTTAATTTTTTGCAAATAAAACCTTTAGATTTTATGTAGATTTCTGCCAGACATGGAGTGAAAGCTGCCATTCTTAGGGCCTGAAGAATGGCCCATGTAACACCCTTGCTTCACAAGCTGCATTGGCTTGCAGTCTGTTTCAGGGTGCAATTCAAGATGGTGGTAATTACTTTTAAACAGGGGTCTCCAAACTTGGCCCTTTTATGACTTGTGGACTTCAACTCCCAGAATCTGGGAGTTGAAGTCCACAAGTCATAAAAGGGTCAAGTTTGAAGACCCCTGCTTTTAAAGCTCTTCATGGCATGGGTCCAGGCTACTTGAGGGAGCGTCTCATCCCACTGGGATTGTCCTGTCCCACCTGTGCTGGCAGTGGAGGCATGCTGCAGGCCCTGTCAGCCCAATTATTCTGGGCATATAATGCTTCCATTTTTGCAAATAAAACTTTAAGATTTTATATAGATTTCAGCCATACATGGAATGAGAGCTGCCAGGTATACACTGGAGTCATAACCAATTCACCTTCCTAGGCTCCAAAATGTACAGAGATAATGTTTATGACCATGAAATAAAGAGATGAGTGCTGCTTGAGAGAAGGACATTAGTTTGGTATAATTCTCTGTGAACTTCTAGATTGAAAAGTCAGGGATTTTTGGTTGGTGTTTATTTCTAAACTTCCTGGAGCTGGAATTCTGATGGCTATTATTTCCTCAGAAGATCATAGTCTTAAAACCCCTGGGCAAAATCTTGCATCAGATATATGTATGTTTTATGTTCTTTTACATGTAGCAGGAGACATGTATTCGGATTTTTAAAAATGAAGTCCTCAGTGGCAAAGTGGCTTCCAAATTGCTAAAGAATAATAGTTCTTTAACTTTATAGATTAGTAATGGAGACTACCATGCACTAAATAAATAAACAAGGCAATGGAGATGTCTAGAAAAGAAATGTATAGGTTGTTTACTGAATTAATTGTAATGAAAGGCAAGCCAATGTATGTTTGGGGTTAACATTTAGCAAAATAACTAATTCTGCATGACCTTTGCAAAATTGCAGCACTGAAATCAAACCAAGTGGAAAATTGGGTTGAAAAAACTGGAAAACTTTAGTGTAACTAAATATTGCATTTGAAATAAACTTCCAAAGGTCAATATTTATAATTCTGCCTGCTAAAATGATTGTTCTAATTAAAATTGATTATGTGTACTGCTTAGGAATCAGAAGCATAATTTTATAAGATGGCTAGTTATCGGCTATAAAAAATATACGAAAATAAAATCAAGCTTAGCCTTTCCTTCAATATATAAATGATCATTTGTATAAAATTGGATCGGACAGTGTTCTCAAAAATTTGGAGGCTTATGTTTGTTTTCCTTGAAAAAGAATTTGCAATACTTGATTGACATATGGTCTAATTATGACATGGTTTTTCTCTGTGTCTAAAAGTTTAGATTCTTGGATTTAATTAATTTCACTGCAGAGATAATAAATTCATATAACCAATCATTTTAATACTGATTATATTCAAAATAAATACCAAAACCTAATAGAAATAAGTATTTGTGTTATTAAAAATACAGGTTCTTCCATAGGAAGTAATATTATATTCATAAAGCTTTTAAAACTAATACATTAACATAAAATGTGGTTCTAAATTAATACATTAGCATAAATGTGTCTCCAGGCTTCAACTGGAATTCATTCTAAAAGGTCTAACAGTGAATCTTACCGGGGAAGCATATTTTTGCAAATTCTTCTGATTCAGTCAAGCAGAGTTCCTGATATCCATGATAATGTTCTCTGCACATGTCCTAGTGAAATTCATGACATTTCACTAATAAAATTTATTAACTAACTCTATGGCAAAACTTTTCACTTTGTGCAGGAAAAAAATGGTTTATCTAGGACATTTATGCATGCATCATGAAATGCATCCTGTCATTGTTTTTATATTGTCCATAATTGTAAGTTTGCATACTAAACAGTGCTAAAACAAGTGAATCACCTTATGGTATATCATATATACATCACATCTGCAATCACAACAAGGCTATGTCATAGACCTATTTAGATATGTTGTAAATGAGCCTGAATTTCTAGAGCTTCGTTGAAGTCAGGAAAAGCTGCAACAATTATACTTACAATATCACGTAAGCCAGGAAATCACACATTAAGGGGAAAAATAAGTTTCAAGGGTAAAAAAATGCATATAATGAATATAATAAAGGTCCTGTTAGAATGTATCAGCTTTATATTTCTTCAGTCCCCATTCTAATCCTACAGACTAAAGTAGTATAGAATATACATGTCAAAATGATGCATATCGTAGACTCTGCTAGTGCTATCTTCTATAACTCTGACCAAACGCCATTTATCTTTTATGAAACTGTTTTATTTTAGGGAAATTACATGATTTCTACAAGTTGATAAGATAGTACATTCTGCTGATTCAGCGGCAATTAGTAGTGATTTTTTAAAAAAGAAAGGAAGGAAGGAAGGAAGGAAGGAAGGAAGGAAGGAAGGAAGGAAGGAAGAGGGAGAGAAAGAAAGAGAGAGAGAGAGAGAGAGAGAAAGAAAGAAAGAAAGAAAGAAAGAAAGAAAGAAAGAAAGAAAGAAAGAAAGAAAGAAAGAAAGAAAGAAAGAAAGAAAGAAAACCAATTTCTGTATCCTGAGCCTTTAACTAATATTTTACAGATTAAAACTGACACTGGCCATTTGTGGTAAAATGCTTTAAATCAAAATACACATAGCCATATGAAAATATTAATGTGTCACATCTTTGAGAAATTCAGTCTTGTAGTAGAAAGGTTCAGACTGTAGCCTGAGAGCACAATTGATTCACTGAGAATAGAATCATATTGGCCAACTGGTTGTTGCCTTCTTTTTGATGGTGATTTCCAGTGACAGTCACTTCTGTCACCCCAATTCACCATCAGGCTCTGTGACAACCAGGCTAAAAAATAGAATTCTTTGTCACACTATGCATTGTTAGCTTTCTTATACGAATAACAGGAAGCAACCATGCAGGACAATCCTTGGGAACAGTAATAGATAGTACTATTATATTTTGCTTTCAATAGTATTGCTTATTCCAACCTTTCTTTTTCTGGGGGGGAGGGTCCTCTATTTAGTAGAGGAATTCCTTTCAAAAGTGGTAAAGATATCTTTGGAGTAACTATTTAGGGTTTAATGTTGAGACTCTAGAAAGAGTACAGAGAAGAGCAACAAAGATAAATAGGGGACTGGAGGCTAAAACATATAAGAAATGGTTGCTGGAATTGGGTTTGTCTAGTTTAATCAAGAGAAGGGCGAGGGGTGACATGATAGCAGTGTTCCAATATCTCAGGGGCTACCACAAAGAAGAGGGAGCCAAGCTATTCTCCAAAGCACCTGAAAGCAGGACAAGAAGCAACGGATGGAAACTAGTCAAGGAGAGAAGCAACCTAGAACTAAGGAGAAACTTCCTGACTGTTAGAACAATTAGCCAGTGGAACAACCTGCCTCCAGAAGTGGTGAATGCTCCAACACTGGAAGTTTTTAAGAAGAGACTGGACTGCCATTTGTCTGAAATGGTATAGGGTTTCCTGCCTGAGCAGGGGGTTGGACTAGATGACCTCCAAGGTCCTTTCCAACATTTATTATTATTATTATTATTATTATTATTATTATTATTATTATTATTATTATTATTATTATTATTATTATTATCATCATCAACATCATCATCATCATCATCTTGGATTGCATGATATAGTAACTTTATACTACTTTTTAAACATTTGGCTAAGGTAAACTTTAAGTTAGTGGTGAGCTTCACTTTCTAGGATTCTTGATCAGAGGTTCTCCCTGCAATTTTTTAAAATATCATAGGTACATCTGAGACATCGATCTTCAAATCAGTCTAAGTCTTGCTCCCAGGCTTTACAGCAAGAGGGTTCTTCCAAAAGGGTATATGCTAGCCTCCTACCTCTTCGCCATCATTATTCAGATACCTTGTTGTGTCTTCACTCTGGTTGCCCTCTGCTGTTCTACTACAAAATGTGGGGGCAGCCTGCAGAGGCCTTGAACGATATGTTCCTTTAATCAATCAATCAGTCAATCAATCAATCAATCAATCAATCAATCACTATCCTGCCTTCATTGTTTTTACAAATAACTCAAGGCAGAGAACATATCCAACACATCTTTCTCCTCCCATTTTCTCCACAACAACCCTTTGAGGTGAGTTGAGCTGAGAAAGAGTGACTGGCCCAAGGTCACTCAGCTGGTTTTCATGGCTAAGACGGGACTTAAACTCACAGTCTCCCAATTTCTAGCCTGATGCTTTAACTACCGGACCAAATGACTTCTCTATAGAGAATCCCATAGGACTTGATCCATCCTATCCTGGACAAATTCCCTGTGATTCAATAAGAAACGTTTATTTCACTAATGGAAGAACTTTGTATGCTATTTTATGCTTTTTCTCAGGTCTTGTTGAAGTAGCTTTAATCTCTAGCTGACTGGTGTTTGTTTTTTTTAATTTTTTTAGATGAACAAGACCAGGAAACAGAACCAATGCCACAGATGTTAAACCCTAACCTCAGCCTTAACAAACTACAATTAAATGAAAGAGATTCTGGTTGCTATATCTCACCAGAAATGTCAGACAATAGTAAAGAAGACCTTGATGCAGAAAATCTGCCTGATGTCATCCAGAAAATTTCCATCACTGAATCAGATTGAAACTTGTTTACATTTTCAGCAAATTGTTAATACTTATTTGGGAGTTTCAAGAAATGCACTGAATTGATTTGTTTGTACAAAAATACAATAATAATAGAGTACATTATTAATTTTGAGACTGTATTTCATTTAATCTTTTATCAAATTTTACAAACAAATAATATAAATGTCCTATATTATTATTTGCAATTTTCCTAAAATATACTAATTGGATTTTATACAGAATTCATATGAGAAATTATATTTCTACAATATAAAAATAACATTATTTTACAATTTTACCTAAAATTTAAATATTTAAATTTAAATATTGTAAAAATGTATATAATTACTATCTAATTCAGAAAAAAACCCTATATAGCTATCCTTTTAATCTAATGCTATATTTCAATACAGTACTTTTTCCTAATACAATTAAAGTGTAAGAAGTTATTTTTTCATATAAATATTGCTATGCCTATTTTAATTGATCCACAGTGAACAATGATGTATAATCAGTTAAAACAGTTTCTTTTGCTATAAATCAGTGTGTGTGTGTGTGTGTGTGTGTGAGAGAGAGAGAGAGAGAGAGAGAGAGAGAGAGAGAGAGAGAGAGAGAGAGAGAGAGAGAGAGAGAGAGAGAGAGAGAGAGACATTTAATTCTGGATCTTGAATACTTTGTCCATATGTTTATTTTTTCCCATATATTTCATTATTTTCTTCACAGTGTAGAAGATTAATTATTAGCAGCAAGTCTTTTTCAATATGTGTGATATACAAATAGATATTTAGTATATCTTTATTGCCAAACATTTTTTTTAAAAAAAGTTCATATTGTCTATTTCTCAGTACTATCACATCAGCTTTATTTTGTAATGATATACAGTATAAAAATTCTCTTGCAAAATAAGTCAAGTATATGCTGGGAAGTCAGTGTCAACACTTTAGTGACTACACAGATAGACTTGTCTAGAATGATCTTTCTGGATCCAGCTGCTCAGCATTTCCCAACATGCTGCTGCGGTAGCTACGTCCACCCATACATATATCTGATACTGGACATCCTCTTTCCTTTCACCTTTCCAGCGATATTGATTTCTGGACCATTGGATAATGTGGCTAAACTATGACAAAGTGAGCCTGTTTGTATTTTAACTGAGAACAGAATATTGCTTTGTTCTTTGATCCATATGTTTTTTCTTGATACTCTATGGTATTTTCAAGAGTTTCCCTAACACCAAAGTTCAGCATAAAATAATGTCACTGAATTGTTGTAATGGAAATATTTTTTTTCCTAGAGAGGCTATAAAATAGCCAGACTTTTCACTGGAAGTCTGTTTAAGTTCTGTAATCACACAACTTTGAACAAGTCAGGTGAATTAATTTTGCTAACTAATTTGCACAAAGTTCCTTGAGTCTAATTTGTCTAAATTTTCCCAACATCAAAACTGAACTATAGTAACACTCACATTAGTAGAGTCAAACAAACATAAATTACAAGTAGCTCTGCAAATAATACATTGTGATATTTGTCCAGAAGAAAGAACAGGGCTTTTTTTCTCATAGAACGCTCAGAACGGAGTTCCGGCACCTTTTTTGGATGGAACCTTGTAGGGTAGGCAAGGCAGGTTGTATGACATGTGTGAGTTCCGGCACCTTTTTCTTTTACAAAAAAAGCACTGAGAAAGAATATTAGAGGATAAAGCATAGAAATAAGGATCTAGCAACTTTGGAAAGTGGATTTCAAATTGGATTTGAAATGAACAATAAAGCATATTTCCAATGTTTACAAGAGCAAATCAGGTGGGGAAGAAAGTTCGTTGTTGTGGTCCATTCACTTTCTGACCTTACTTGTTGAGTTAGGTTTGTCTAAAAGCATGTTCTGTTTAGCTTCAGTTCTGTTAAAAATTCATTTAGGAGTAGGGTCACCTCATGATTCCACTGTGTTTTTATTTTAGTTTGGATAAATTGCTGCAGTGTTTTGAAGAAACGGGAAAGTCCATAAAGCTCTTGTTTAAAAGTTTAGGGAATGTGATTGCAAATACCATTTCTGCCTGAGAATTGTTACCAACCAACTTAAAATATTGAGATGATAGACACTGTGTGACCTATTGTTCTTAAAAGCAGAATAAAAGGAAGGTGTTCTTGTTTTCATAAGAAATCTCTTGTTAAGTGTATGTTTTCACTATAAACCACCCAGACTTAACTTAGGTGAAATGGGCCATCAGGAAATTAGATTTACTTATAATTTACTCTTATTATTGCACTAATTAGTTAACCAAAACTATAAAACTGTAACAAAAAAGTTCATTGACAACTAAGTCAGACAAATAGCAGTCTAATCAGGACTTATGTTCAACTTCTATAGTAGTTCAGTCATATCTCTTACCTATATAGAATTAGTCGTGACACTGCAGTTTTTACTTATTTTTACTAGAGAATAAAATAATACAAACTAAATAAGTCAAATGTTTTCAATAGTTAAAATGTTTTAATATGGGCTCTGCATTTATTTTATCTGAGGCATGTCAAAGACTACAAAAAATAATTGGAATGGGACAATAAACTAGCCAGAACTGGAAGAAAAACAAAAAGTGGTTTTATTTTCATTAAACTGAGCTAGGGTTATATTTGGTTAATACATAGTATTATATAGTATGACTATTCCCCATGTATTTAATAATCCCATTCATCTCATTTTTGTCCCATTCAAATTATAATTCAATGGCAATTGTTAGAGAAGCTGTGGGGTATATATTAAACTTCCAGTAGGGTCTAATCACAAGAGCTCAGTTTGGTCAGATCTCTGATATACAAATGTTTATTGTAATTATCATAAGCAATTTAATAAATAAATGGCAGCAGCATCTGCAGCATGTGTTTTATTTGGGAAGGAGTAAAATGATTTAGAAATAAGGCCCAGGCAGTCATTCTCATGCAAGGATCTCAAATCTGTACATTGCATGCAACCTTCTGAATCATCTTCTTTTTGTAAGCGATAACAGAATCAGGGAGACTTGGAGAGAAAATATTTTGTCATAGAATGTGATTGCATCCTTCTTCCATTAACCTTGGTTGATCCCATTCCAAAAGCACTAGTTATTTTTATGAAAGAACAGGCAAAAAGATTTGTGGCTATCACTCTGTGCAAAAGATTCTCTTTAGGAATGGGATATGTATGGGAAGAAAAAAAGAAAATCTGTTGGAAACAAAACATACCCTTCCCTAAATAGCTGATAAAAAAGTATGAAAAATCAAAGTGGAAGTGCAGAAAAGCAAAAGAATATTAATTTGTGTATCCCTTAATTTCCTAACTTTTTTAATTTCATGTTTTGATTTACTGTTGAATATTTGAGACAAAGGAAAATGAATAGTGAAATCCATACTGAGTTCAGCTATGGAGTTCATACAGGGAATCAGGACCAGAGGGGTTTTTTATTGTTATTTTATTTGTTTAATGCGTAATGTTGTATTCTTCATTTTCTTGACTTTTGACTCACTTGGACTTTTGTATCAATATTTGAAAAACCTTTGATATTGCATGGATTAATTAATAGTCCTTATGTAGCCTTCATGATTATTTGAGTTTGAAGCCTCTATGTTCAAGTGTTAAGAGGGAGGCATTAACCATTTAGCTGAAAGGATTAGCTTCAAATTGTACAAATGAAAGTCCAGGTAGAAATCGTCTAATTAAAAACTATTCAACTGAAAATCTTATTTATCAGAAATGAATGTTTGTCCTATCAATACCATCAACAAACTATTCACATGAGCAGCTAGCAATAAGCAACAGAGAGCTTCACATGAATGTCAATTAATTTAATTTGCTTTTCAAATAAACTGGCTCTCCATGTGTGCGGTTTAAGTACTGTTCTGTGTATCCATCATATAAAGGTCAATTAACCTCAATTTCAGTTATTGGGCTTGAATAAAATAACCCCAACTGAGAAGCTATTGTTTTAATATCTGCTATTGGGACAGAAATGCAAAAATCTGGGGAGAGGCGGCTTTTCCCCCAAAATGTTTCATTTGGAGGGATATGGACTAAGCATTCAATCAATCAATCAATCAAATTGTTTTATATTTCCATGGTGCATTCTCTTCCATTTTAAAAGATGTCATTGTTTAGTACATACCATATGAGAAGAAAGTTATATAGAGTCTTTTGTGCAAGAAAAGAAGAGTTTGAGATACAGTACTTCATATTTACACTAACTTCTCTCGATGGAAATATTGTTAAAGATAACATGGATAATTCTAATTCTGTAAAATGCTTTAACCTTTAGCCTTGGATTATCAGCATTTGTAGCTGATATAAAAGCATTTGCAATGCAAGAGAAGCTTTGAAAGCTCTTGTATGGAATCATGCAAGCAGCACTAATTGAAGGCCCATCAGTGGTTTAGAAATAATTGAACCAAAAGTAATTGGCTGAAGCCAGGATTACTGGTTTGGGAATGCACCAATTTCAGTCTGTTTCTAATATTGTAGACAGGTACTTAGAAAGCACACTTGACTCGAAGGTTAGTTCATCATTATCACCTGTGCTGACTTTGCTTCTGTACATCAGCAATTCCTTTGCTAAAACATAGCCATGCGGTTATTGTTCAGTGATCACATAATATTATGTAACTTCTTTCAGCAACTAGCATATTACCCAATTTAAGTAATGGCTGCCTGGTGGCTCACTTGACTGCTGCATTCAAAAAGTCCAGGACACAGCTGAGTTAGTATACTTCTGTTCATGAAATCAGTCTTCTATATTCTCCCCTCTAATTACCATCTTCCAAACCTCCCCAACAAGGGACGCGGTGGCTCAGTGGGTTAGGACACTGAGCTTGTCGATCAGAAGATCAGCAGTTTGGCGGGTCGAATCCCAAGTGCCATGTAGCAGAGTGAGCGCCTGTTACTCGTCCCAGCTTCTGCCAACCTAGCAGTTCGAAAGCACGTAAAAATGCAAGTAGAAAAATAGGGAGCAATACAGTGGGAAGGTAACAGCGTTCCGTGCGCCTTTGGCGTCTAGTCATGCTGGCCACATGACCATGGAGACGTCCTCGGACAAGCGCTGGCTCTTCGGCTTTGAACGGAGATGAGTACCGGCCCCTAGAGTCGGAAACGACTAGCACACATGTGCAGGGGAACCTTTACCTTTACCTTTTAAACATCCCAAATCCACTCATCTCCAAATTCCTCTGTCCTGGTCCTATTAGACCTCTCTGCGGCTTTTGATACCATCGACCATGGTATCTTACTGCGGCGTCTCAGGAGATTGGGAGTGGGAGGCACTGTTCTTCAGTGGTTCTCCTCCTACCTTCTGGAACGTTCACAGTCGGTGTTGGCGGGTGGGCAGAGATCGACCCCGAGACCTCTCATTTATGGAGTTCCTCAGGGGTCGGTCCTCTCACCTCTCCTGTTTAACATCTATATGAAGCCGCTAGGTGAGATCATCCGTGGTTTTGGAGTGGGATATCATCAGTATGCTGATGACACCCAGCTTTTCATCTCGACCCCAAACCACCCCAGTGATGCCCTCGACGTGATGTCCCGTTGCCTGGAAGCGGTCCGGGAATGGATGGGGAGGAACAGGCTTCAACTCAACCCGGACAAGACTGAATGGCTGTACATACCGGCATGTCAGGAAATTCAGATTATTCCATCTCTTAATATTGGGGGCGAGTTATTACCCCCCGTAGATAAGGCTCGCAATCTGGGTGTCCTCTTAGATTCACAGCTCTCCTTAGAAGATCATATAGGAGCTGTGACTAGAGGGGCCTTCGCCCAGGTTCGTCTGATGCACCAGTTGTGACCCTATCTGGACCTGGATGCCTTGCGTACAGTCACCCATGCACTTGTGACCTCTCGTCTAGACTACTGCAATGCTCTTTACATGGGGCTGCCCTTGAGAACCACTCGGAAGCTTCAGCTGGTACAGAGTGCAGCTGCACGAGTTCTTTTGGGGGTCTCCCGATACTCCCATATTACACCTCTGCTCCGTGAGCTGCACTGGCTTCCAGTTGCCTTCTGGGTGAAATTCAAGGTGCTGGTGATGACATACAAAGCCCTACATGGCATGGGTCCGGATTACCTACAGGAGCACCTACTGCCGGCGTCAACGTCCCTCCGTCCTGTACGTTCCCACAGAGGGCCTCCTCAGGGTACCACCGGTCAGAGAATGTCGGCTGGTGACCCCCAGGGGGAGAGCATTCTCGGTGGGTGCACCAATCCTTTGGAACCGCTTACCAGCTGAACTCCGGATGGCCCCCGACCTTCGCTCCTTCCGGCGTGATCTAAAAACTTATCTATTCGAACAAGCCAGCCTGGCCTGATGGATTTGGGTTTTAATATTATTTAACTAATGTATTCTTATTTTATTGCCCTGTACACCGCCCTGAGTCCTTCAGGAGAAGGGCGGTATATAAATCAAATAAATAAAATAAAATAAATAAATAAATCCACTACAAAACTCTACCTACTTGCTTTTTCCGGAAACGGAAAACAACTTTTTATGTTTGTCTATGAAGATTCTCAGTCATCCAGGGCATGGTTGTCCCAAAGGGGCTTTTCCAAAAGGCAACTGAACTTTGTTTTTCTTTGAAGACATTTTGCTTCTCATCCAAGAAGTTTCTTCAGTTCAGTTCTTAGTCAGAACTACAAGCTTAGCAAGCATTAGCATATTTTCAAACTCAGTCTTACTTTTCCTGAACTCTTTTTTCATATCAAAGTTGATGCCATTCAGTTTTCAGAGAGTTGTGCTAATGAGAAATTAATCTCCTTTACAAAATTCCTTTCCAATATTCCATTTGGTTGGATAAGAATAAAAACTCCCTACAATGCATTACTTAAGGTTTCTTATTAATTGGCGAACACTCTAGGGAGCCATCCCAGTAGACTGATAGATATTCGAGAAAAGATGGTATGATTAATAACTCATGTCTTATACTTGATAAGGCTATGAGAAAGGCAGCCAGTTTGGATTGAGGCAATACCTCCTACGAAGCATCATCAGGGTCTTGTGGAACAACATTTTGATTAGCTAAGTGAAAATGAATCACAAATGTTGGCATACAGTTATGGTACAAATTTTATCCAAGGAATGATCAATTGGTTGCAGAGTTGATGAAACATTAAAAGAGAAGATCAATGGAAGACATTATATCCTTATAAGACAAAGATGTTCTGAAACTCAAGGCCTTACGTTCTCCACCATCCTCATCAGGTATGGATTGCAATTACAAAGATATGGTAATTGATAGCATTAAATCAAGTCCCTGAGTGAGATCTGCTGTCACAGCAGCAGTTCTTCACTGAAAGCTGGCAAAGAAATTTTCCCTCTTTCCCCTGGCACAGCAGGAACATCAGCCAGTCACTGGCATACAGACAGACGGCATTTTCAATCTGTTATAACTATACCCTCCTGAAGCAATTTAGTTAATTATTGGAATCAGTCTTTTATAAAGAATCCCACATTTTCAAGTTATTTTCTTTAACTCAAAAATAGTAATGCATTTATATAGGCAAGATTCGGGGAGGCAAAGATTCAGAGAAATAGAAAAGACTGACTTAAAACTGTAGCCAACCCTACAGTATATGTTTACTTGACCATTGGGCGCTATCTAACAAAATGAAATTCAGTGGTGAAAAAAGTAAGGTTCTACATTTAGGCAAGAAAAACCAAATGCACAGGTATAATATAGGTGGTACCTTGCCGAACAGTATTAACTGTAAGAGGGATCTTGAAGTCCTAGTGGACAATCACTTCAATATGAGCCAGCAGTGTGCTGCAGCTGCCAAAAAAGCCAACACAGTGCTAGGCTGCATTAACAGAGGGATAGAATCAAGATCATGTGAAGTGTTAATACCATTTTACAATGCCTTGGTAAGGCCACACATGGAATACCACATCCAATTTTGGTCACCATGATGTAAAAAAGATGTTGAGACTCTAGAAAGAGTACAGAGAAGAGCAACAAAGATGATCAGGGGACTGGAGGCTAAAACATATAAGAAATGGTTGCTGGAATTGGGTATGTCTATTTTAATGAAGAGAAGGACTAGGGGTGACATGATAGCAGCGTTCCAATATCTCAGGGGCTGCCACAAAGAAGAGGGAGTCAAGGTATTCTCCAAAGCACCTGAAAGCAGGACAAGAAGCAACGGATGGAAACTAGTCAAGGAGAGAAGCTACCTAGAACTAAGGAGAAATTGTCTGACAGAACAATTAGCCAGTGGAACAACCTGCCTCCAGAAGCTGTGAATGCTCCAACACTGGAAGTTTTCAAGAAGAGACTGGACAGCCATTTGTCTGAAATGGTATAGGGTTTCCTTTCTGAGCAGGGGGTTGGACTAGATGACCTCCAAAGTCCCTTCCAACTACTACTACTACTACTACTACTACTACTACTACTACTACTTATTATTATTATTATTATTATTATTATTATTATTATTATTATTATTATTATTATTATTATTATTATTATTATCCATAGTAAGTCCAACAATTGAGAAAAATGGGTAAATATACAGAATTATATTGGACAGTCTGGTTTGACCTTCAGTCAGTTTTATCCTCTGGAAAGTTCACTTTTTGACCATCTTTTGATTTGTTCTGTTTTGTGACCTCTCCCATGGGAGCTGCAAAAGTCAAAAGTACCACTAGATGGAAGCAAAGTTTCTCCAAGTGTCTTGTGGAATGATCTTGGAGACAGAAAGGATAGGAACAGGCAGACCTGGCTGGTCACTAAGGAATTTGGCTAGTGACCTAAGCAGGAAGAAAGTGAGTAAGATAAAACAAACAATTGAATCCCAAGCAAACTTCTCCTTTGTCTTCATGGCTATAACTGCAAGTGAAATAACTAAAAGTACTAAAGAAGTTAATGCAAGTATGAGGAGGAAAGAAAAGAAGGTGAAAAATGAAAAATTGTGTGTGTATGTGAGCAAACTTTTTCTCTGTGTGGATAAGGAAAAATATATACTGGTAAGTTCATATCTATTTTACTTCTAATTGTTATAGATTTCTTCGGTTGGAAGTGCCTTAAGGTCTCATCGCTATTATTATTATTTCTGTTATGTCTTCATTTCATGTCCTGTTTTCTTAGGTATTATAATTGCCACGCAACCTAAAGCAGAATTAACTCCTAACTTTTTAACCATGCAATGTGATATTTCTCTCTCTTTCTCACTCCTATTAAGTTTCTGCCTTGATCTTAAAGGTTTCTCCACTAAAGAGTGTCTGATAATCCAAACATGACAATGTATAAAATCAAAGCAAACTCATCTTTTAACTGAATAATGCTTGACTGAATCTAGACATTTACACAAATGATTATTAATTAAAGTTATATTTGATTAAACTGTTTTATTCTCTTACTATTTCCTTATCTCTTTTGCTATCTGTGTTGCATCATGCCTCTTAGATAAAGACCTCCCCAAAAAACTGTTTTTCAGGTGGAACAAGATCAGGACACATGGCATATTATGGATCACCTCATATACCAGTTTCGAATTTGTGTTAAATAATTGTCAAAATTATTACATCTCTTCTACCTGAAGGATTTCATGCAACATTTCTAGTCAGTGAGGCACAAGTTTGAACCACCAAAATGATGAAATAAAATACTTGAGCTGAAGACAATCACACTATCTCAAAGAAAGACATACTTTATGTATTGAAATATACTGTAAAGCAGTTAGAAATAACTGCTAACGTCACAAGATCCAGAAAGTTCAGCATTATTTTTAAACTGTTATAGAATTCCCATTTTTATAGTACCCATAAAAGGGGATTCCAAAGGTGCTTTTCAAAAGGCTACTGAATTATCTTGGGTTTTATTTTTCCCTTGAAAATGTTTCATTTCTCATCCAAGAAGCCTCTTCAGTTCTGAATAAGCTTCTTGGATGAGAAGCTTAATGTTTTCAAGGGGGAAAAAACGAAAAAGTCCAGTTGCCTTTTGTAAAGCACCTTTGGAATGACCACGACTTGGATATTAAGAATCCCCATAGACCATAAAAGGAAAATTTGGATGAGTGGCAACTGCCAAGACAATTTAGCTAACTATTCAAACAAATAACGTTTAATTTTCACATTTTGCATACTTATCATCTAGGTTTATATAATGTTCTAAGCCAAGGTTTGTTTGGCTGTGTTCATACAACCTAATATAACTAATTACAGTATCTGGGGTCATGCAACACGTTAGTCTAAAAACAAATAAGCCACATTTGTCTTACTTTGAAATATGGATCTAGCTTTGAACTGTGAAAAATGCCATCAGAAGGCTGCTTCTAAGTTGTTTCTCACCCTAAATTCAAAGTTGTACTGGCAAATGGTACTCCATGTTGCCAATGACTCCTCCTAATCCATTCTTTGGGGAGAAATTTCCTGAATGTACATTACATACTTTAAACATGGTTAGGAAGTAGTTGAACTGGTCACAAATATATTTTTGCAAGTTCTACTGCACTTTCTTATGCTATATCCAGTGGTGGAATTCAGCCAGTTTGCACAGTTTGGCAGAACCGGTAGCTACTTTTTGGTTGCCCAGGCCCAGAATGGACTTCTGGAAGCGGCATCCACACAGAGAACCGGTTTTTCACATATTTGAATCCCACCACTGGATAGAATCCTACAATGTGTCACTTTGGGGAAAGGTTGAGAAGAGAAAAATGACAGAAGAAAGAAATTAAATTACTACTGAATTTAGAAACAGACTCGATAGTTCTTGTATATTTCAGAGAGAAAAATTATTTCCAAATCTGTTTACATTTGCGGAATTCTTTACCATCCCCATTAGTGCAGATATTCTAACAAAATCTAGCATTGCCAATTCCTCCGAATATAGTCTTTAACAAGGCTTATTCCTTACACAGCACTTTAACTGAGTGCTCTAAAATATATTCGCTCTCAACAATATTGGTTAACTGGTTGTTACTATATATTTTCTATACTGACAGATTTGCTTAATCACGCAGTGAATCTGTGATGATACATGGCCATGACCAATAAACTAATATAAAGTTTGAAAGCTGCCATCTTAGTATTCCTTGCAGGACCCATTTGATGCCATGATGTACTTTTCAGACTAGGGTAAGGAAGAGTTTAATCTCAGCACACTTTGTATTCATTTAAAGAATCCTGGTTTGCAGACATTATTACTTATATGTCATCCAATAGCTCCTTGGACAGGAAAATGGTTTCAAGCAGCTCTGAGTAGATGTGAAATATTACCATCGTGTTTTTTTCCACTCCACCCCAACTCACCTGCACATACTATTCTGAGCATTGGGACGCAGACCGAAAAAGAAATGTTAATAAATAAATACATATTTCATGAGTAATAGAGACCAGCACTAGAATTAATCACTATAGCCCTTTGACTGACCCAGCTGTCTATTGATAATTGTGCCATAATATATATATAGCTCGTTTTGACAATAGAAACAAACTGTTTGCAAATAATAGCTTAAATTGCTGTTATGAACTGGCTATTCACACAGGATTTAATTGGGTATCTTTGGACCAATCGTTCTATCTCAGCCCAACCTATCTCTTAGAGCTATATTTCTAAGTTTAAAATGAGAAGGGAGCCCCATAAATGTTATGTGAAACTGTCAGACAAAAGTAGGCTATAAATACCATAAAGAAACAATATGTATGCTTGTCCCCATGATTTGAATGTCATTGCCAGCAAATTTGTGCATGTGTTATCTCTTCATCTTTAAAAAAAATGGTAAGATAAAATATTATTTATTTACAAATTAAGATTATTTATTTACAAATTAAAAAGTATATACCCTGAGCAGAACAGGTAGCCGTGTGCATAAGTAATTTTCTACATATTTTTCTGCAAAACTGGAGACTTGCAAGTACAGTATGATTTTCCTTATAGATAGTTGTTCCATAAAGATTGTGTCATTAACCCAGCTCTTTCAAATAGATTTTTATGATCAAAAGAAAAGAGAAGGAATGCTAAAAATAATAACTGATTGGAAAGGACAGCATTGTATGAAAAACTGCTAGCATTTGTAGCACTCTAGGGTTGAAGACAGGATAAGAAAAGTCTCTGAGGATGGTAGGTTACTAAAAACCTTCTTCAATGAAAAAAGAAGCTACAAAAAAAGGAGCCAACATCTGAGAGAACTGACATTTGTAGCCATAGCAATAATTTTGCAAATGACTAATCAGAAAGAGTCAATAATCAGAAAGATGTTCTCTGAAGTGAACACTAGTAAATTATTTCAGGGAGGAAATCAATTATCTCCAAGGCAGCTATACCTCCCCCAGCTCAATATCCAAATTTATGACAGCTGCGGCAACTACAGAATGCTGAAATTTGAAACCTTTCAGCAGTGAAATCACTTTGGTTTTGAGTAAACTGATAGTTATCTTGCATTATATAACGAACTTTTAAAACATTTCTGCCTGTTGTCCATGAAAATGGAAAGTAGAAGTCACACTTTAAACGAACAAGAAACTTAAGTAGAATCACTAGCATTTGATATTGAAACAAATTCTGTTTGACATGAAAAAGTGCGTTTTGGAATTGGTAAAATGCTCCAGAGTTCTCAGTTCCATGTATAGATTTATGCATCTGGAAGTTCTTTTATAATGAAAAGATCTTTCTGAACACAGAGAGGAGATCTGATGGCAATAGGCAAAAATGCTTTTTTAAAATACATATTTTAAGTTTAATCAGGGGTTCAGACACTAAAACAGACATTCCTCTTGATATTTTCTTCTTCTCAACAACTATCAAAAAAAGGATAGTTTGATATGGAAGAGCAGGTGTTGGGGAGGGGGGAACCCAGGGCTTTTTTTTCTCATAGAACGCTCAGAACGGAGTTCCGGCACCTTTTTTGGATGGAACCTTGTAGGGTAGGCAAGGCGGGTTGTATAACATGTGTGAGTTCCGGCACCTTTTTCTTTTACAAAAAAAGCACTGGGGGAACCAATAACATAAATCTCCTTAATTTCTCTGGTTAAACTGCAGAAAAGCTAAGAATGCTTATACACAACTTTAACTTATTTAATATTTTATACATACACGAGGGATTTAAAAAGGGAGGAAATGGGAGGTTATGTTATACAGAGAGAGGTTAAATGAACAAATCAACTTTATATCTGAATCTTAAGTTTTTGGTTTTGTTTCTATAAAGAAGCAAAATCTTTTAGCCCTCGTATTCAATGACAGTGTTATAATGTTGAATTCCACAAATTTCAGATCCGTTTCAAAGGTTTTTTTAAAATAGTATTTTAATTTTTTAATTTTATCAAAATGGTGTTTTGCTATTCATTTCAAATATTCCTTTTAGTGACATCCACCACCCACCTATTAATAATGCATCCATGGAATTTACATTTTTACTCTGATTTCATGTTTCCAGTGAAAAATGAGCATCTACTACTTTGCAAAACTTATTAGATACACAGCTGTCTTTCGATCAGTTTTCACACCTTCACGTATAGCCCCAGGTTGTGAATTCCAGCTTAGTTAATAAATAAATAATTGCCAATGTATCTAAATAATTGCTCTTTCTAAACTTTTCATCCAACACAACAAATATTATATAAGTGTAAAAGTGAGAACTATAATTTCTCCTGTACCAGAAAAGATGCTCTCAAAAAATGGAAGCCTTGCATAGTATGAAGACTGCACAAAAACGCATGCTGTGCCAAAGAAAGGAATCAGCAAGCATTCTATAAAATATAATGGTACAGATTATGACTACCGGTAGTTTCTTGGTCTAATTGAAGATTCTAGTTTTGACCTTTAAAGACCTTGTCCAGTATGGTGGGATCCACCAATGATTTCTTGAGAAGGGAATGAACCAGCACTTTCTTAAAAGACAAGGTATTATCCATGCTCAAAGAAGAATTTATACCATATAGAGCCAACCCACACAACAGCCCCTAGCAGCTTTAGTCAACCAAGAGGAGAATGTATCTAAAGAATAGTTGGCCAAGCTCACAGTCATAATGACCCTATCACTTCTTCAAGCCAAACAAAACCACTCCTAGATAACAGGACAAGACTCTACCCCGAGCATTTGCATAGAACTACCACCATCCAACTTAAATGGATTTAAGCAACCTTGTCTGAAAGAAACTATGCAAATTCTTCCACATAGCCCTGTAGGGAGACCTCCCTCTACCCAAGAGGGCACATTATTTGAAACAAAGCTATGGCACAGCTATCCTTGGACACAATAAGGGCATAAAAGGTATCCATCTTTAGTACATCTGTACATCATGCTCTAACTAACTATACCTCTTCCTCTCAGAATTTCTAATATATTATACCAATAAAAATTCACTCCCTGCCTTTTATTTTTTAATAATTGCAGTTAATGCAAAATAATGATCAGTGTCTAATCTAATATTGCCTCTACTGAGATGATACATTCATTGGGTGATGGAGTTTAGTGTAATACAGCTTTTCTGCTTTCAGTTACCCTAATCTACTATGATGTTCAAACTGAATAGCATCAGCTGAAGTGATAAACTATAGATCATTATTTAAATGAAGTTTAATTGAATAGCAAAACATTAGTTTTACATGTCAATAAAATTAGAGGAACACATATGGACAAGGAGATTCAGTTATGTCAAACAGTTCATCTAGAAATCAACATTCTTTCTATAGACAAAAGATAAGTAAATTGCTTTATCCATGGCTGCAACTATTTTGTGTACTTACACTTGTTTAGATCTGAACAATCTTACAATATACAGTGGCAGCAAAGATACTGTTCACACCAAGAAAACATACTTTGTGACAGAATAGTCTTATGCAAAGTTTTGAAAGGATGCTTTGACTTTTAAGAAAGCACAAGATCTGTTTTATTTCATAGGACAACTGCAAGATATAATGATTGGCCGGATTTAATCTGTTGTCTGTAACTGGTATTACTTTTAGTTACTTTATGTTTTGCTGCATCCTTATAAACTGCCTTGAGCCATGCAAAGCAGACAGTTTGCACATTTTGTATAAATGACTATATTAGCAAATTAAATCAGACAGCCATGAAATTCCTGACAATCTTGTGTAGAGTGCCACAGATTTAATGCTTTCTGTTGTTTTGCAATTGCTACCAATAATATAGCATATTACAAAGACTCCTATAAAGTAAATGGAGAATGCTAATGGGGAGTTGAGTGGAATGATAGACTGACAATGACATGAGGCCATGACCACGGTTTATCACCAGACATCAGAATCCATATCTGGGTTCCTTAGGGTTAATATTGTTTTGGGGCTTCATTCACTTTCTTAGCCACAAGCTTCAACTTCGCTGTCTCTTGCCGACTGTAACAACATAACTTTTATTCAGCTCTTGCATTCTGAATGCTCAAGGTTAACCTGTTCATCCCTTTTGTGTTAAACATTACTGGGGTAGGTTTCAGCCACCCATCTGCATGACTAGATTACAACTAATTTGCCTTTGCCATTCCATCAAAAGGAATGAATCCATATCTTTTAGATTGTGATGTCTGGTTGTATCAATTCTTTTCTGATTGTATACCTTGCTTCTTACATTGCCTCTCTTCTGGCAAAATTAGTAGTAAGCAGTATAGATAAAAAGCACAGAGTGGGATGGCATATTAATTTGATAAACTATTATTTATTATTGTTGTATTTCACAACTACAAGTAGTCATCAACTTATGACCTTCAATTCACTTAGTAACCATTCAAAGTTACAATGGACCTGGGGGGGCAGTTCTTACAATTTAATTCATGAGACTGCATGCTGGGCACTCAGCAACTGGCCCATATTTACAGCCATTTGTAGCATCCCATGGTCATGTTACTGCATTTTATGAGAATTTTACCCAAAACCAGCATTTACTTCCGTTTTTTGGCAAAACCGGACCATTACACTAATGACAGTGGCAGTTGCTTAATGATTGTGGCATTCAGTTAACAACTGCCACAAAAACGATCATAAATTTAGGTCAGTCATGTGGATGATCCGGTTTATGACTATCATGGTTTATGATCATAGTGGGCAAGCTCCATTACAGTCATAAGTCAAGGAGTACCCAGTGTCTGCGGGTAGGCAGAAAAGTTAATCTCAATTGAAATAGCAATGCAAGAGAAAAGGCTTCTATCCCTAAAAATCATAGCTCTAAATTAATTAGGATTTAAAATCTTATAGGGCTAAAATAGGGCTATAGAAAAAGGATATAAATCAAATGAAACAGAGCAAATAATTTATATATATATAGTACAATATTTTCAATACATGCATCCATATTATCTGACATACACTGTACTCTTAGTCTAGTTAGTCTGTGAAAAACTGGTTTTACAATGGAATTATATATTATCATAAGATAATAAACTCTCTGATATAGTTTCCCATGTTATAGTATGTGTATTGCACTGGAAAAGAAACCCTACAATATTGGTAGCCTTTGAGTGGGAAAGTATAAGTAGTTTTCAGAGTATTTTAGTAAGGTCTCAGCAGTTGTTCAAGTACTGATTTTTTTAAAAAAAAAGTACTTGGAGAAACTTGTTTCCCAATATTATCTATAAATCTGTCCATCCTTTCACAGAAAACGAAACAGCAATTCATAGTATAAGATACATGTAGATCATGTGGAAATGAGGAATTCCATAAAGAGCCAAGAGTAGGCATGCAAACATCAATCAAGTAGAATTAGAAAACAATCTGATTATATTTGTACTCTTTTGTGGTTTGTATAATAAAGAGTTATTTTCATTTTTACAAGCAGATTGTTTTCAAGAGAGGTGTCCTTATTCTGCTCAAGGGCTATAGGCTCATTCTCTGCTTTCAACATTCTTCCTTTCTTCAGGCAGAACAGACACTTGGTACCACATGACAACGCGTAAGCAAATGATGGTGAGAAAATGAGACAAGTTGTGGCTAACATTCTTGACTGTCTTATAAGAATAATCTGACTAATGTCAGAATGATTCCATTGGCACTGACAGAAATATCTTTAAGATCCCTCCAGGTATGTTGAAAACTTTAGCAGAGGTTACAGCTAATACACACTAGATGCCAAATGATTAGAGATTTTTAGAAAGTTATAAAGCAATAACATAACCTTGACTTATGTTGATAAGCTGAAAGTTTCACTTCTATAATTAGAAGGATGTCCAGTGGAGCTGGACTTTCTGTATCTTTACAAATTGTCTTGTATTATGTCTAATAGTTTATACGTGACCATACCTAGAAAATGATAAAAAATTGATTGGTTTTTAACAATTCCAACTGAGTAATATATCCCTTATTAATCATTATTTCACTATGCATTGATTAACTATATTGCACTGTAAAAAAATGATGGATGTTCCCATTCTAATGACACCTCTCACCTCTGCCTGAAAGTCATGGAGGAAGCAATTGTAATCCATAAGCAAAGAACTGTACAAACAGAACAGTGTCTAGAAGACATAGTAGGCATACATCAAAAAATAACTACTGGTAGGAAGGTAAACATAGAATGGTTAAATATTTGTTTCTAAGATAAATATATAATAAATATATATCAGTAAAAACACTTTTTCCTGTATATTAATAACAGAAGTTTATTTAAATAGTTGATAAAGCTAGTTGTACAATAATCTCCTGCTAATAAAATAGGCAAGTGTTATTTCTTCTAACTGCAGGCAAAAAACTTTTAACTCTCTGAAATCTTACCAATAAAATCTAAAAAGGACTGATACACTGAATTTTCTGTCCTGCAACCAACACCAAGAATTGCTTGGAAACACATTAAATTTCCATCCTAATTCAGATGATGATGATTGTAAACAGATATAAGTATACACAAATACTTTGGGTTGTGGTACTTTAAATCATTCTTATTTTACTACACTTCTAAGTTGGATACCAATTATTCTTTGGGGAATGAAGGTGGTAATTGTCTGGTAACCTATTAGCTAGGTAGGGTGCCTAACAATAAGAGCACAATTTTACCATTAAGATCACTCTTTCCAATTCCCAAAACATCTTAGAACTTAGAACTTGCTAAAGAAGAGGGATTACACTGTCTTCCAGTCGCATGACTTTTTTAAGTTACCCCTTGCTCTAAAATGATAATTTCCCCAACTCTGCTTGCCTTTAGAAAAACCATTGAGACCTGACTTTTCCTCCAGACATTTGAGCCCAATTGAATGGAATCTCCTTTTGGTTGTTTAGTTATCCCATTTGGACTCCAAGAGTATACTGGCTTGTTCTTTTTTAATATACAGTCAAACTGTTATTATGCGTTTCTTGTGTAATACCAAGAGTCACACTGTTTGAATTGGGTGCCCTGAGAAATGCAGTCAATCAATCAATCGATATTAGCTGGAGCACATCAAAAACATTTGCAGCCGAGGCAACTAATTTGGATTCCAATAATAATGAGCTGTATAGTTCTTGCAGATACATGAAGTCTGGCACAAAAAAAAACACGTAAGAAAAAAAATAGATAATTTGTACCTCTATTTTCTACTTCCAGGTTTTTGAAAGAAAAAAGTATTTTGTTTTTAAATTTAGAGCATCTGCATATATAGTACATAGTATATGTGTGCTCACATGTATGCACCTTCCCACTAGTTTCTTATCCTGTTAGACAATAGCCTGAATACTGATTCTATCCCAGGCAGTAACAAGGACCTCAAAGTTGAACACTGACTTAATATGTATCATTTACTTTGGTGCGCTCAGACAATAGGCTCTCATGTTAAGCATGAACCTACAAATGCAATTGTTTCTTCAGTAACCAATGAGTAAGAATTATGGACAATATGTTAAATGCCGCTTGGGGGTGTGTGAAAGCCCTAATAAGCAGGCATATACATAGAATGAAGGCTACTGCTAAGCTTGTAAGCCGCCCTGAGTCTTCGGAGAAGGGCGGGATATAAATGGAATTTTTTTTAAAAAAATTAGTCAGATGCTGTTTTAAAGGAGCTCAGTGATGTGCAAGAGTAGTAAAAAAAAGTATGTTTCAACATAAACCCTGGTGATGTTATACTGGGCAACCTGTGACCCACTGGATCATTGTTTCAGATATTTCTATAATACCCCTGCATATCCTCTCCAACCTCCACTGTGCCTCCATGGCATCCAAATCCTCTTGCGTCTTCCCTAACCCATGCTGCACCTCTTATGCATGCTCCCTGATGCTTATGGCATCTCTCTCCCTAATCTGCACTGCACCTCTTGTGCACTTCCTCCTGCCCTACCCAACCTGCACAGTGCTTCTTCTGCACTTTGGCACACTCGTGTGCCCTCCCTAAGCCATGCAACACCAGTCAGAAACCCACCCTGTTCCAAGTGGTTCCCACCCTAACACACACACAGTGCCTCTCACATAACCTTCCCACCCAGCAGCTGTAACTTACCTGCAGGCAGGTCAGGGACTTCCAACTTCCTGCTAGCTTCCCCATTGACCTACCTTGTGGAGAGCTGGCAGGGAGCATTTGAAATGACAATCTGATGAGTGCAGCAGTGCTGAAGAATAGCAGCACAGCAATACTGAAGCGTCCACAACTTTGCCTAATTTCAGTCCCATGGGAAACATGGGTCTCAGATTTTGAACACATTCTGTAAATTAGCCCATATGAGCTAAATTGATTACAAAATAATGTTGTCCTGTGATACACCATTTTGCCTAATTGATGGTTACAAACAATCAAATAGGCACAAGAGTTTTAGTAATATACAGATAAATGTGATCACCATATCCAGCAATATTCAGCAAGGTAGTTCAGTACCCTCACATTACAGATTAAGAGGCAAAACTGTACCAGTGGCTTGTTAAAATAACTTATATATATATATATATATATATATATATATATATATATATATATATATATATATGTGTGTGTGTGTGTGTGTGTGTGTGTGTGTGTGTGTATGTATATGTGTGTATATATATATGTATATGTATTTATGTATATATATGTATATGTGTGTATATATGTATATATATATATACACATATACATATATATACATATATATACACATATACACATATATATACATATATATACATATATATACACATATACATATATACACTACACACACACATACACACACACACACACACACACACACACACATATATATATATATATATATATATATATATATATATATATATATATATATATATATATATTGCTGAAATGAGATCAAATTTTCGAGGCTATATAACATGTGAACCAAATTAAATTGTGCCATTTGCTACAAGATACAATCTTGATATACTGCATGACAGTCATTACCAATGCATATATTTTCTTAGCCCTGGACCAACTGACTTTTTTATTGTTAAAAGGTTAGCTTCTGAAAGTTTACTAATATTTTAAACTATAAATTAGGAATATAAAAACTAGAGTTGCTACTTTGCAACTTTTTAAAGAGGAAAAAAAATATTTCTGCCTTTATATCATGTAAAAAACGCTTTGATTTCTTCAATTGGAGGTTAGTGTCCTGTTTGGAATACTCCAAATACCTACCTATTAAGTATATTCTGGGATCTACAGGGCAGAGCTCAAACAAGGACCCCCAATGAGCTTTGGGAAGTTGAAACTCAAATACTTTGGCCACCTAATGAGAAGGAAGGACTCACTGGAGAAGAGTCTAATGCTGAGAAAGGTTGAGGGCAATAGAAGAAGGGGACAACAGAGAATGAGGTGGCTGGATGGAGTCACTGAAGCAGTAGGCGTGAACCTAAATGGATTCCAGAAGATGGTAGAGGACAGGAAGGCCTGGAGGAACGTTGTCCATGGGGTCGCGATGGGTCGGACACGACTTCGCAGCTAACAACAACAAATAAAGAATTTATAAAATATATAAAGAATTATAAATAGGGAGGGACCACATACATGGGATAGAAATAAAAGCATATAGCAAAGTATGTACAAACAAAAGACTGTAGGGAAGAACTAAAGGGAGAAAATCTTCTAGGCCATTAAAGAAGACATTTTTCCTACTGCTTGGATTGTAAGCCAATATCTAATCAGAACTAGAGATGGTGTTCATATTAAATCAGAGATCAAGACTGTATTACATTGAAGCAAAATTATTTTACTAATTTCATCACTAGAGGCCAGATTGCAAAGCCTGGAGAAGGAATGGCATTACAGATCTTCTTATAGGCCTATGCAAACAAATCCCTCCATTTGATTGGCTCTACCTACAGTCTGCCACTGATGAAATTACTGTTTATTATCATTGTACTTTGACTAAACTACTTCTATTGATTGATTTGATTAATGCTTCCTTTAATACTATATAGAGGCAGAAAAAATGAGATTGCCTTTTCATGCATAATAGAAGCCTTTATTTAAACAATAAGCCTTGATGATTCATTTTAAATTTATTAAGTTTCCTTAACTGCTATCTAGAAAATCTTGATTTCTGGTATTATGTTAATAATTCTCAGTCATTTTAATGTACTCCAGAAGCTAGACTGTATTCTTGTGATTAACACTTTCACTTATCATTTTAGTACCTTGTTATTTTAAGCATGGGTAGAAATTATAGGTTTGTGTTCATTTTTTTCTGCTTTTACATTATTATCTTACTGATTCTTACCGATTCTAGTCTGCTCTAGGCAAATGCAAGTGTAGGGAGGCACTGTGGAGTGCACATGGGCTGCAGGCAGGCCAGCAAGAACTATGGGTGGGCATTATGGAGCATCTGTAAGTGCTGGGGGCAGGCACGCACTATGGAGCTGGGGCAGGTGGGAGGTGCTGCAGTTGTGTACATATTGTGAGCAGATAGGGGTCTTCAAACTTGGCCTTTTTATGACTTGTGGACTTCAACTCCCAGAATTCCTCAGCCAGGCTCTGGCTGAGGAATTCTGGGAGTTGAAGTCCACAAGTCATAAAAGGGCCAAGTTTGAAGACCCCTGCCTTGGATTGTGACCTCTGTAGTTGGGTTGCTCAGGAGAAAAAGCAGACAAACAAATGAAAGTAACTGGTCAGAGTGGTCATAACTTGAGGATTAACTGTACAATCCACCTTTCCTTAAGCTCTCAGAGCACAGAGATTATACTGTATCATGTCCTCATGACATAGGGTTTTATGACTTCCCCTCTCGTTTTTATTTTACACAATGTATATTCTTTGTGGTTTTCAATTATAGTGCCCGCCCCCAGGAGGCATTAATGGAGCTGAATTTTGGTGCCTCATGGTGATCACCAACATTAAAAAAGGTATTAATCATTCTAAAGATAATAGTTATCGTAAAACTGTTTGTGAAAGTGAAAGAATGTGTTGTCCTGTCAAGTTCCAAAGGTATTTCAGACAGTGAATTTGCCACATTTAGAGGATTAAATATATAATTAGGAAATGATGAGGCCTCATATTAGCAATCTGCTCTCTAAATTATTATAATACACACTGTACCTCAATGTCTAGTAATATTCTGACATCTAGTGGAAAATAAATATAACAGCTGCTTTAATCCTTTTTCTCTATAATGGAACTGGGCTAACTTCTGTGACCTGTAATTTAACCACACCCACCACGTCCTACAGTATACCCCCAAACTTTGCCATATAACACCTTATACCAGCCAATATATGGTAATGTATAATTTTTCCAATAAATTAGACTGTTTCTTCTTTCTGATTAAAGAATATTAGTGGAATCTTGGACAAAATAATTTAGGAAAACTGATGTTTTCTTTTCTTGCTGTTTTCAAGAGAATATAATTGGCCTGGGATTACCTCCCTCTCCCCCCTCTCCCCAACACACACAAGACAAACAATTTAATTTGGCAACCAATAAAGCAGTAAGGACAGTTTCTCTTACAGGAACATATTTTGTATATCCAAGATATAGAATACAAAATACAGAATAACAGAGTTGGAAAAGATCTTCTTGTCTAACCTATACCATTCTGGACAAATGGCTGCCCAATCTCTTCTTAAAAACCTCTAGTGACAGACCACCCATAACTCCTGAAGGCAAGCTGTTCCACTGGTTAATTGTTCTCACTGTCAAGATATTTCTTCTTAGTTCTAGGTTGCTTCTCTCTTTCATAAGTTTCCGTCTGTTACTTCTTGTCTTGCTCAGGTGCTTTGGAGAATAGTTATCCCCCTCTTCTCTTTTAACAATTTCTCAGATATTGGCAGACTGCTACTATGTCACCCCTAGTCCTTCTCTTTGTTAGATTAGATATATCCAGTTTTAAAACAGTTCATTGTGTTTTAGCCTCCTGCCTCTTAATCATCTTTGTTGCTCTTCTCTGTGCTCTTTTGAAGAGTCTCAACATTTTTTTTGGTATCATGTTGACCAGAAGTGGATGCAGTATTCCAAGTGTGGTCTCACCAGTGCAGTATACAGCACTGATATATGCTTACGTGATCTTGATGCTATTCCTTTGTTGATGCAATTTAGGATTGCATTGGCTTTTCTGGCAGCTTCCACACACTGCTGGGTCATACTTAAGTGGTTGTCCGCTAGGACTCCTAGTTCCCTCTAACAGTTATTGCTGTTGAATTAGGTGACACTTATTCTATACCTGTGCATTTGGTTTGCCTTGCCTAAGGGTAAAGCCTTACTCTTCTCACCACTGAATTACATTTTGTTTTATAGGGCCCAGTGTTGAAATCTGTCAATATCCTTCTGGATTTGAAGCCATTGGCTATTTCCCCTAGCTTGGAGCCATCTGCACATCTTTTTTTTGAATTTTTTTTATTAGTTTTATAGGGTTAACAAGGTAAGGAAATGGGGATTTGGAATAGGGTAGAGGAAAGGTTAAGGGTAGGGGTTGGGGTATAAACATATTTGTGAAGCAATATGGTGGTTGGGTAGTCAAAAGTAGCAAATAACAAGTTGTAGATAGTTCAGGTTGCATCAATAAAAATTCCCTCTCTGATTCCCTTAATTTTCACATAGTCAAAGTAATTAAGTTAATACATTTCTAGTTATGAGCTAATTAACAAAGTTTTCAATATAGTTAGACTAATACATATCAAAATCCTGTTTTGAAGTTTTATCTAATTGCAATAAAAATACTCTAAGGTAGCCTATAATATGCAGAAAAGAGCTTACTTTTTGGGTAACCTACAATCCCCTATTTCAGTAAAGAGTAATTCTCTTGTCTATAAAACTTACATTGTTCATTACAAATCATTCTTATGATTTAACAGTAAAATCTAATTTTCATCTTAACACATCTGTAATAATAAATAAACCTTTTATTGTCAAAGTACAACATGTGTACACTGAGATTAGCTGAGCCTCCCCCCGTGCTCTCTCCCCCCAACACACAGTGACAACAAACCCTCCATCCCACACTATGTGAACCAACTACACCACACACCGGCCTCCCAAGTCAATTCTGCATAAGATTATGTTCCATTTAAAAGCCTAACAGCCCACGGATAAAAGCTATTTTTCAGCCTCTTGGTACGGCTGGCTATATTCCTATATCTCCTACCGGATGGTAGGAGAGTAAAGAGATACCGTCCAGGGTGTGAGTCATCCCTGAGAATCTTCCTCACTCTTCCAAGGCAACGAGCCCTGGCGATGTCATCCAGTGGTGTCAGGGAACAGCCCACAATGTCTTGTGCTGTGCTCACTACCCTCTGTAATACTTTCCTATCCAACATCACCAATTACTAAAAAAAATTGTCTTAACCATTCAACACTTAATAAAATACTATCTTCTATTATAAGATTCTACATTGTATTGTATAATTCAAAGTTTTATTCTAAAAGCTTAATTTTGTTTTCCTTTAAAAATCTAAAACTTAAATATAGGATCAGTTTATTATTTTTTTAAGATTCCCCTCAGTCCATCAAAAGAAATTTTTTGAGTTCTCTCTTTACAAATCCCAAAAAAAGAGAGAGAAGTCTAGGTCTTTAAATCTAACTCTCGCCTTCTTTTTGTGCCAATCAGGCTTCCATCTTAGTGCCTTTAAGTTCTCCAATGTGTCTTCCTTTCTTCCTCCACCTCTTATTTGAATCCACGGAGGCCATCCAAATGACAGCTTTGCCAAGCTAATGTCCCGTTTATAATCATTGAAGTATTGCTTTAATAGTTCAGTTTTTGATGTTTGATATGATTGTCATTAATTCAGTCTGGTCTTTTTCTTGTTCCATTTCCAGCTGGGTTAGGTAGTAAGTAATAACTAATGTTGTTATCATTTGATTAGCTGAATCCTCAACATACTATATTTGGAGGCCTTTGATATCTTCGCTCTTAATGTTTCTTTCTTTGGGTATTGTTGTTTTTTGAATTGTAAGTTTTGTAGTTAAAGTTGGAGTTTGGACTTCGAAGTTCTCTGTAGGCTGCGTTTGTTGCTCTTTAAAGTCTCCTATTTTAGTATTGATTTCCACTTCTGTTTGTTTTGGGGTTGTCAGTTCATCATTTAAGGTCAAAGTTTGGTTTGGTGGCTTTGAGTTGTCAGGTTTATCACGCAATTTGGCTTTAATTTGTTCAGTTATAGCCAAAATTGTGTCCAATATCAATTTGTAGTTAAGTGGTGGGATATAATCATCCATTTCGTTAGTGTTTACAGCTAAGTCTTCCATGGAGGCTATTTTAATAAGAATCAGTAATTTTCCACCTCCAATGTTTCTAAAAGATGTTTTCAGTGCCAGGTGTTCCCACACTTGTCTTTAAAGATAATATCAAGGACAGCTCTCTGCTCTCAAAATAAGCAAAAGGTTTACTTGCAATTCCACGTTTAGCCACAGGATGTCATCAGTAGCATGTAGAATAAGTTATAAAGTTCTTTTTTAAAAAAATTAATATAAAGCTTTTATATAGTTAGTCCATTCTTTTTTCCTTAGTTCACATCTTAAAACAGAAAATAGGGTAGTAGATCCCCACAGAAATAGGAGCTTTTTAGTAAGTAGGAATGAGATTATTTAGTTTCTTTGTTTAATCAGCTGGTGTTTTTTTCCCCCTTCAACGCTTTAAGGCTTAAAATGTTGATCCCCCAGGTATACAGAAGCCATTTTCTCAAAAAAAAGGGGGGAGAAAATTTTCAAAAGTCCCACAGGCAGGCAGTTAGGGGGATAGAAAAGGAAAGGTCTCACCCAGGTCCTCCAGATTGCTTCGTTGTGCTAGATGGTGCTTTTGGCTTTCAGCAGGGAGCAGCTTAATGATCGGCCATGTTGATGGCCGGTCTCTTCTTCTTTGGGCCAAAAGGAGCTGCTCTGGATTCAAGCGGAGGGCTGCTACCCTTCCACGATCACAGGAGGGTCTCCTTGCAGTGGTCACCCCTCAAGGGCAACTTTTGACCCTTTTCAGGGTCCTCCAATGAAGAAGGATCGGACGGCAGGGAGGGAGCTTTCCCCTGTGCGTCCAAAAGTGCCGCACACGTAAACCGCAAGCCAAGTCATCTGCACATCTGATAATTCTCCTTCTAACTATTCATCTAAATTATTTATGAAGATGTTGAAGAGTACTGGACCAATGACAAAATCTTTGGGTACCCTTCCCCATTGAGGACTACACTTTTGAGTGCGATTTGTCAGCCACTTACAAATCCATCTGGTGGGTGATGCTGTCTATCTCACATAGACAGATAAGTTTGATCCACTTTGTTAAATGCCTTACTGATGTCCCAATATACTATGTACAATATCTACATATGTAGATACACATATGTATATATGTGTAAGTCCAAGTATACTACATCTACTGCATTTTGTTGGTCCACTATAGATAAAAAAAAAGTAGGGGTGACTTTCTTTATCAATTCAGTCTATGTATCTGGATTATGCACTAGTGACACAAAATGGCTGTGGGCAGGAAAGAAAGAAAGAAAGAAAGAAAGAAAGAAAGAAAGAAAGAAAGAAAGAAAGAAAGAAAGAAAGAAAGAAAGAAAGAAAGAAAGAAAGAAAGAAAGAAAGAAAGAAAGAAAGAAAGAAAGAAAGAAAGAAAGGATAGATCTTACACTTCATAAAGACTGGTGAAAAATGTAATTGGCCAAAAAATGACAAACCTACTTCTTGTGCAATTGGAGATAAAAAGGACCTCAGATTGTACACTGTAAACAGATACAGACTTTCATAGACTATTAATCTAATCATTTTTTAAAAAAAAACAGTAAGAATAATAAAAACATTTTAGTCAATGAAGTAGAAGAAATACTGGGGAAAATGTCTTGATATTAAGGAAAAATAAAGTACAGGGAAAGTAAAATTTAGTGTATCTCAAATTTCAAGAAAAATATTATAGTTATTTAATAAATTAAAAATTTTTTTAGAATAATGACAGGTTGGATTGCACGGCATGGCTAGCTAACAGAAAATGCAGCCCAAGATGAGTAAGAACAAGTATAAAAATTGCAACAAATCCAGGAAGAAGAAAATAGATGATAGTAACAGAATAATGGAATAACAGAATTGGAAAGGACCTTGGACCTCTTCTAATCCAACACCTTGTTCAAACAGGAGACCCTACACCAGGTCACCAACCTTTTCACGCTGGCGGCCGAGGGAAAGGGAGCAGCTGTAAAATTTGTGCGTGCATGTGCACGCAAACAGGACCACACGTGAATGGGGCCACATGTATGTACCCACATGGTGCTAGTAGCCCCATTTGCGCAGGTGCTAGCTGCTGCTGCTAACTCCATGTGCATGCACGAATGGGCCATACAACCCTCACAGTGCTAGCAGCCCTATTTGCACATGCGTATATGGGACGCGGTGGCTCAGTGGGTTAGGACGCTGAGCTTGTCGATCAGAAGGTCGGCAGTTTGGCGGGTCGAATCCCGAGTGCCGCGTAACAGAGTGAGCGCCTGTTACTCGTCCCAGCTTCTGCCAACCTAGCAGTTCAAAAGCACGTAAAAATGCAAGTAGAAAAATAGGGACCACTATGGTGGGAAGGTAACAGCGTTCCGTGCGCCTTTGGCGTCTAGTCATGCCGGCCACATGACCACGGAGACGTCCTCGGACAAGCGCTGGCTCTTCGGCTTTGAAACGGAGATGAGCACCAGCCCCTAGAGTCGGAAACGACTAGCACGCACGTGCGGGGGAACCTTTACCTTTAACCTTTATATGTGCTAGCCGTTGCCTCCGTTGCTACCGCGCGTATGCCCAAACATGTACATACTGGCCAGCCTGTCCCGCAGCCCGGTAGCCAGGGCCCTACACCATTAAAGTTTGCAGAAAAAGATCAGTAAATATCTGAAAACAAAAATGGCACATATAGGAGATGGAAGGAGGAAGAGATCAAATATATAATTGGAAATTGGATTAACAGTATGATAAATGGTATCAGAAAAACTAAAGCAGAAAATGAATTGAGGGTGGCAAAAGATGATAAGAGGAATTTCTTCAGGTACAATAAAGCCTCAATTCCATTCAGTTTACTATGAACACAATGAAAATTTCTGTTTAGATATCACCTCCAAACAACTGACAAACTCTATTACTTCTTAAGCAGTCTGGACAATTGGTGTAATTTAACCATTTCTGTCAATTTAAAATATTTAAAATTTAAACATGGAATATAAAACATCAATTATATAATTACAAAGCTGATATAAATTACAAATGATGTAATTTATACTTAATGCATATTTGGAGTTAACATTTATCATTTTCTCTAAACAGCTTGTTAAATTGACATCTTTCTTGTTTGCTTAAAATAAAAGAGGAGGAGACCAAGGAATGTATTACCTGCTCAATAAACCAATTAATTCGGAAAAGGCAGAAATGCTCATCCCTCATTTTGGCTCAATGTTCTGCAATAAGAGTATTGTTCCAATAAACAATTGTGAAGAGCAAATGAAGGAGCAGAACTGAAGTGTGTTCTTGATAAAAAGATGTTCCAGGAAAGCTTATTTGTTTCTGTATGGATATTCAGAACAGAACACTTTCATCCCAAGGTACTAAAATAACTATTGATTGTCTTCATATTCTTTGAAGAATTCTGGATAATGGGTGAAATAAAAAATGAATGGAGAATACATGCTATCCCCACTTTAAAAAAAGTGGGCTGAGGAGAGAAAATACAGGTGACTACAGACTAATCAATCTGGTATAAATACCTTGGAAGATTTTAAAGCAAAACATGAAGAAACTAATATGACAGTAAATTTTAAACAATGTAGTGATTATCCAAAATCAGTACATTTTCCTCAAGGTCAAACATATTCTTCCCTTAAAGATATTACTAATCAGAAACTGAGGTAACATAAGCAGTGATGTTATTGCCCTTCTGATGTGAAGGATGAAGCTATAATTGTTTTAGAGGGGACAATTCTAGCATAGTGGAATCCAGTAACTCCAGCCTGACTGGGACAGATCAAGCAAACACTTAAGACCCCTGCCCCACTCACTGACTGCCTGATAGACTCTGAGATTCACTATGTAGGAGGGGTGTTTTAAAGATAAAACAACAAAAGCAGGTGGGCAGAGCAATATACCTCAATTGGGCATCTAGGTAGTTCAGTATTTATTTATTTATTTATTAATGGGACTTATATCCCGCCCTATCTCCCGAAGGACTCAGGGCAGCTAACAACAATAATATATAATAAATACAGAAATTAAGATAAAATTAAAATTAAAGGCCTCTGTGCAATAAATTAAAATTAAAAATTAAAAATAAATTAAAAATTAAAAATAAATTAAAAATTGTAAACATAATTAAAATCCGTCAGTCCAGGTCAGCCAGGTGAAAAAAGGAGTGTTTTGAGACCACGGCGAAAGGACTGGAGATCTTGGGCCATCCGAAGCTCAGGGGGGAGCTGATTCCACAGGGCTGGCGCTCCCACAGAGAAGGCCCTTCCCCTGGGGGTCGCCAGCCGACATTGTCTAGCCGACGGTACCCTGAGGAGGCCTTCTCTGTGTGAGCGTATTGGGCGATGGGAATTCGTTCCTGGTAGCAGATGGTCCTGCAAGTATCCCGGGCCTAAGCCATGTAGGGCTTTAAAGGTAAGTACCAGCACCTTAAATCTCGGGCTCACCCCCTTAAAAGGACAATTTTTCAAGCCTCAGCTGTGCCGTGTTTGGCTTCTTGCTTGGCAGTTACACCTCATTTTGTCTCTCATCTTTTTTCTTGGATTTGTCATTTGTTTCTAGATTTCTAGTTCATCAAACCTTAAATGTGTAACAGCTGCTGTGTGCTATAGCTATAAACGGGACTCTTCGCTTCTAAAAGTTCTGCCTGATTTGGACTGTGGCACATATCCAGATTGCTAGCACTGACTTCCACAAATTCGTCCAGCCTGTTTTTGAAGCTCGTAGTCAGCATCACACTTCATAAGATTGTGAAAGCTGTATTTATTTATTAAGACATATATCTTTATTAAAACGTATATCTTGCTTTCAGCAAAGCATGTGTTAACATATCCCATGGCATTCTGATTAGCATACTAAGTTGGGCCTTGATGGCAAAACAAGTGGCTTCTTAGAGCTTATTTATCAATACTCTTGCAGCTAACCAAGCCTACTGAATAGGGAAAGACACATTTCAGTTCCGAATCCTATTTTTTCAACATTTTTATTAATGACTTAAGCATTCCTCTTACCTCTTTATTAAATTGCATGACACCAAACTGCGTGAGACATGTAGTTTGATTAGTATCTTAATGAGACACAAATAAAATACAAAATGCATTTTTCCAAAACTTTACCATAAGATATTCATGTAACTACTCGCTCACCGTTGGAATTATATCCAGATTTTCAAAGTCCAACCCTTAAACGCTTTGCGGAGACAATACGTATTTATACAAACGGTTAGTGGAAACAGAAATAAATTTTAATATCGCAAGGCTAATGCGTAGACTAATGTCTAAGAAATGGTGAGATGGAGGACTACAACCACAATTACAAAGATTTAACCAAATCCCAAAAATATGTGCAAAGAAAAGAGAAACAGGAAAAGCATTTAAAAAATGCCTGCCCCTTTCACACTACATCAACGGGAAACTTCCTTCCCGTCCCATCAGTCCCTTCGTGGAGAATGGTGACGTATCTTGGAGAGCCTTTCACGCCAGAAGCGCCATTTGTAATCTGCGTGTTGCTGCTTGGGTATCGTAGTTTTCCCCCCCAATAAACTCTATTGGAGTCTTAGACGAATGAGACTACACTTCCCAGCATAACCCGCACCACGCGAGGGTTTTCTAAGCTCTTCAGGAGAAACTAAGGTACAGTCAGCAAAGCGGTGAATGATACCGGAAGCCGGGTAGCCGAGTAGCAGCCGGGTCCTTGTAGGACGCGCCAGGGCAAAATCGTTAGAAATGGCCGGGGAAATGACGGTGTTGGGTAAGTATCTGTTAATTGGGGAACCTTTAACTAGTTACTTCTAGTACGTCGTTCCTTTCGGTGAATATAATGATTTTCTCCCTTCCCTCCTAGGGAGACAGCCGAAGTATGGTATTTGAATTGAAACCCACTGTTCAGGATCGTAATGTGCCAAACAAACTGGCTCTGCTACCATTAGTTATGGTAGCTGATTAGAAATTTCAGTGGTAGTAGACACAAGTAGCATTCAGGTGACATCGGAATGCTCACCATCATGTTCTGCTTTTGAACTCGGAAGGAAATGGAAGATCAAGTTGGGAAAATGGGGACTTGTGGTCTGAGGCTTAAACTAAAATAAATGCAGTGAGAAGCTTCAAAATTTATTATTTGCGGGTTTTTCTCTGCATTTATGTTAGTGGGAATCGACAAAGCCACGGGGAAAAAAGAACATTTGTTAATCTGGGAATAGAGGAAGCCAAAAAAACCTTACATTCCCCTCCCCCCCCGCCCCCCGGATGTAATGTTTAGGAATTTGTGTGTGTATCCTATCCTGCTACAGACAAAACCTTATTCAATAAATTGTAAGAATGTTTAACTCATATGGCTAAATATGTAAATGCATTTCTAAACGCCCTAGCATAGTTTAAAAATGTTTGTTTTCAAATGTGTACTTTCTAATGGTAGAAATCCGGTGTATAGTTCAGGAAACATATTGTGAAATGCTCATTATAAATGCTAAACAAAATTATAGCTTTCCAAACAAGAAGTGCTGTACTTTGGATAAAGGAGAAAAGAAGTTTATTTATTTATTTATTTATTTTATTAGACTTATATACCGCCCTTCTCCCGTAGGACTCAGGGCGGTTCACAAGGTTTTTAAAAACAATACAGCAAATTACAAAAATTAAAAACAATTAAAATGATTACATTAACCTTGGCATAAAAACCCCAATTAGAATATAATTAAAACCCTAGTTAATACTCTCAGTCCAGGCCAGAAAGCTCAAAGAGCCAGGTCTTCAGGTCCCGGCGGAATTAATAATGATAAAATGCAATAATACATTTACAAGGCTGTTGCATTGAAGAAACAGATAATACATTTGTTTATATTGAAATGAATTAGTTGATTTTAATCACTCTTTCCCCACCCACCCCATCCTCTTTTTTTTTTTTTTCTTTTAGGTTCTGCTATTTTGACCCTTTTACTAGCTGGATATCTAGCCCAACAGTATTTACCTATGCCCACACCAAAAGTAATAGGGATTGACCTTGGTACTACATACTGTTCAGTTGGAGTGTTCCTTCCTGGTAAAGGACAAGTGAAAGTGATTCCAGATGAAAATGGACACAACAGCATTCCAAGCATAGTGTCATTTACTGAGAATGATGTGTATGTGGGATATGATGCACTAGAATTAGCAGATGCAAATCCACAGAATACTGTGTATGATGCCAAGAGATTTATAGGAAAGATCTTCACCACAAAGGAACTTTTAAATGAAAGCAGCAGATATCCATTTAAGGTAAAGTTAACTACTTGCCTATCAATGATTTTAAATAATCACTTTCTTTCCTGTTGGGGAAAAACTGGAATGCTTCAGATCTTATGAAATTTTCATGTCCAGCTGCTTTTTTGAAATATGTTACTGTTAAAAGGTAAAGGTTCCCCCACACATGCGTGCTAGTCGTTTCCGACTCTAGGGGCCAGTGCTCATCTCTGTTTCAAAGCCGAAGAGCCAGCGCTTGTCCAAGGACATCTCCGTGGTCATGTGGCTGGCATGACTAGACGCCAAAGGCGCACGGAACGCTGTTACCTTCCCACCGTAGTGGTCCCTATTTTTCTACTTGCCTTTTTACGTGCTTTCAAACTGCTAGGTTGGCAGAAGCTGGGATGAGTAACAGGTGCTCTCTAACGCGGCACTCGGGATTCGACCCGCCAAACTGCCGACCTTCTGATCGACAAGCTCAGTGTCCTAACCCACTGAGCCACCGCGTCCCTATGTTACTGTTACTGAAACTTAATTTTTTGGTGGCTTCTTCGATTATCAATTGTATTGAATATGTGTATTTAATATGGATTATATTGTATGCATTCTGTTTGTCCCTGGCTGTGAATAATGGAAGATCAGTTCAGACACTTGTTTACAATTAACTTTCCGTAGCATATTCTGTCATCATGTAGTTCCCAAAGAAAATGAGGAATAAATGACTGCTTACAAGGAATAAGCCTTGCAGTCTTAATCATATTAATCATATTCATTTTCTTGTAAGTTTGGGTTCCTTGACTGTTCGACTCATCATTAAATTATGATTTGTTTACTCCAGATGCACAAAGCCCTCCTGCCATATTTAACCAGCTTATTTGTTTTTCCTTCCTTTTCTCTGCCAGTGTGCAGCTAATAACTCAGGTATCCTAACAGTTATAAAGGATGATTTTACTTTGGATTTTGTAATTGCATTGTCCATAGTATGTTTAAAAGTATTTGGGGAAGAGTTTTTATTTGTGAATACTTTTCAGAGGAAAATAGATTGTGTATGTGTGACAGTTTAATTATTTTTAATGAAATGTGTTGCTCTTCTGTGTTCTATGGTTTTTTTTGCTTTTATTGTTTTGAGAGAGGAGTTGTTAGGATATTTTCCTGTGTTAACTGTGAAGTTCTTGATTTGTGGTAGGCAGTTTATTTAATAGGCAATGTGTTTTTCTTATGTATTTCTTACAATATACCACAATTTGTCACTTATGAAATGTGCATTTTCTTATTCTTCTTTGGAGGCAATTATGTAGTTTGACATTTGCAGTTGAATTTTTCACTTATATCTTCTGCTCACATTTGTGTGAAAAATCTAGTAACAAGGAGAATGAGGATCCTGGAATGTGCATGTAAAAAAAATCTCACTTTTCTAAGCTGTTCTTGACTTTTGCTCTGCAGAATTGCAAGAAAGAGGCATTAATACAAGAAAGATACAAATGAGAAATAAAATAAAGCATCAGATTTAGAATTAGATTTGGTGTATAGTACAAATGTATGCAAAAATGTAGGCACTTTGGTCAGAATAATCCCTAAGAAAATAGAGATGGTTTGATGTAGTGGTTAAGGCACCTGGCTACAAACTAAGAGACCATGAATTTTAATCAACCCTTAGACACAAAGCCAGCTGGGAGACCTTAGACTAGGGGTAGGCAACCTTGGCTCTTTTATGACTCATGGACTTCAACTCCCAGAATTCCTGAGCCAAGGTTGCCTACCCCTGCCTTAGACCGATCCTAGAAACAAGGCAATGGTAAACTGATTCCTAAAATTTTGCCAAGAACTGCAGGGACTAGTCAAGACAATGACTATGAGTTCAGACTGACCCAGAGGCACCCAGATACACATATAAAAAGAAGTGGACATAAATTTCTACATAGTACAAAGTATTTCTGCAAATTTGAACATGTTTCTATTAATATGCAATTGTTTAAGATTTTGATGTATGTAGCAAGTACAGATATTTAGAGAACCTTTCAGTTAATACTTTTAACAGTAAATGAAAAACTTGTAGCTCAGGGTTGAAATAAGGGGTCCTTGGTGTTCTCTGCTTTCTTGCAGATGTTTCTAGGTAACATCATCAGTGCATATCAGGCATTATGATGATATTACCTAGTTTGGGTAATGAAATGTCTGCAAGAAAACAACCAAGTTTAGAGAGCACCAAGGATCCCTCACTTTTAGCAGTTCTTTTGGCACAAATAACAACTACAAAAATTTTCTTTTAGACAATTAAGAGGCTCTTTATTCTTATGTATTTCTGCAATGGTCGTAAGCATGAGAAACGGTCATAAGTCACTTTTTTCAGTGCCGTTATAACTTCGAACAGTCACTAAACAAATGGCTGTAGGTTGAGGATTACTTGTGAAGCAGACATGTCAAACTCACGACATCACGTGACGTCGCACAACGTATCAGGACAGTTTTGCCATTGCCAGCAATGGGGTGGGCGTGGCTTCCATGTGACGCATCCGGCCCACGGGCCGGCAGTTTGACACCCCTGCTATAAAGTATTGCCTAATTGTCTGCACTTGTCCAAATCATTGTTTTCTTATTTAGAGCCTGTAAACTGGTCATAAATAGTACTGATTCAAATTTACAGAAGTTGCGTTTATACCCAGCAAGCAAAGGTTGTGTTAATTTCATTTTACTTGGGAATTTGTTGAAACATACAGTTTGATCAAGAGTAGCTGAACTTTGGAGAACATATATAATGTAAAGAAGTGCTGAACATTGTATTAACCTAATTAATTTTTGCCAGAAATAAACCATGGTTTGTTTTCCACATAGCTGAAACCAGCTAATGGTTAAATAAATACTGTACAGCTTAATATGTAAACTGGGCCTATGTTAGATAATATGTTCCATTTTTTGCTCCTTTTCCCTCTCTCAGATTCTTAACAACAAAGGAACTGCTGAATTTTCTGTTGTAACCAATGAGACTATTAGGGTAACACCAGAGTATATTAGTTCTCAGCTTCTTTTGAAATTGAAAAGGATGGCAGAGGAGTTTCTCGGAGTGCCTGTTTCCAAAGCAGTTATTTCAGTGCCAGCAGAGTTTGATGAAAGACAGCGTATCTACACAATTAAGGCAGCTCTCCTTGCAGGTGATGCACATATTTTTCACATTTCCTTAAACTCAGTTTTCAAAGGGTCCTAAACTGGAGCAGCAATGAAACCACAGGAATTTGAAGCCACAGTGAAATCCCTGAATGATTAAAATGAATCACTGTAAATGCAAAGTAGAATAATCTCTATTTTAAATACTTATTACTTTGTTGAAAGAGTTCCAAAAGTAGACATATATTAAGTTTTCACTTAAATTACCATAGTATTATATTTGACATAAAAATTGTACAGTATACAGTTGTTTATGCTTGAACATATATTCTGTTGACTCTGTGAAGTGTGTTTGAAAATGAAATATCTTTTTATCTTTGTAGGACTGGACGTTTTGCGGGTAATTAATGAGCCTACTGCTGCAGCATTGGCATATGGCCTTCACAAGGCTGATGTATCCAATGTTCTGGTAGTAGATCTGGGTGGAGGAACCTTGGATGTCTCCCTGTTAAATAAACAAGGAGGGATGTTCCTGACTCGAGCTATGGCAGGTAAATAAATGCTTTTATTAATTATGTGCAATATTTGTTTTAAATTATCTCTTACTACTGTCTTTATTACAACTCGTGACTGAATAATGACTGAACACAAAGATCATGCTTCTTCCATCCAGTGTTTCTTGTCATAATATGAGAAAAGACATAAAGCAAATGGAAACATTGCATTAATCACGACAGCTATTTATTTGTTTTATGTGTTGTGTGAATCCAGTTTCTCTGGTGTTTTGAACCATGATTTAGCAAAATATGTAGATTTAACTACAGAAATTCTGTCCGTGGTATTACAGTTACCATGATTTATTCATGCAAATAAGGTAACATTTATAGTTAAGTACACATGATTATAGCTTAAATCATATGTCTTTTTGATATGTATTTGCAGTTTGCCAGTGCACCATATTAAATATGGACTGCTAGCTGTAATTGATGGCCTATTGTTCAACTAAACAGTTTTTTTCAAACTAGGTTAGCAAGAATAATTTTGTTAAGCCCATGGCAGGTGTAACACATGCTCTATCTTACTGAGATACTTTACTCTTCTCCAAGTGTTTAATGCTATTCCAGCTATATTTATTTCCCTATCAGTTATCTGATATATGTAGATTTTGTCTTTTAGGGAACAACAAACTTGGAGGGCAGGACTTCAATCAACGGTTGTTGCAATTCCTCTATAATGAACTCCATCACACATATGGCTCTCTGCCCTCTAGAAAAGAAGAAATACATCGTCTCAGGCAGGCTGTAGAATCTGTCAAATTAAATTTGACAGTTCACACTTCTTCAACAATCCAAATTTCTCTTACCATGCCAGAGAAGAAAGACCAGCGTGAAAATTTGCAAAAGGATAACAGACATGAAAATAATCCTTCAGAAACTGAAATGACAGAGCACAGAAAAGATAGCTTTTCAAAATCTCTTGATGGCACATGGAAAACAATTAGCTTTGAAACAGAAATTTCCCGAAAACTCTTTGAGACTTTAAATGATGACCTTTTTGAGAAAATCCTTGTGCCCATTGCACAGGTACTGAATGAAGGACATCTGGACAAGGAAGAAGTAGATGAGATTGTATTAGTTGGAGGTTCCACCCGAATTCCTAAAATACGTAAAATTATCACAGAATTCTTTGGAAAGAAACCCAACACCTCTGTTGATCCAGACCTAGCTGTTGTAACAGGGGTGGCAATCCAAGCAGGAATTGTTGGGGGATCTTGGCCTCTTCAAGTTAGTGCTGTGGAAATTCCAAACAGGCATTTACGGAAGAAAAATTTCAATTGAACTTCAGTGTTCTTGCATTAATATTTTTTTAATAATATAAACAAAACAGGATTCTATTTGTTCAACTAAATTCTTTTGGCATGATGCTGGACTTTCAGTATACATTAGTTCCTCCCCATCATTGAAGAGATTCTGAAACTGGATTTAAAAAATATTTCATTTTTCCCTGAGTTAGCAGAACAGTGAGCTCATTATTTAAAGAACCAATGATCAGAAGCTTCATTCCTGAAACTATCTTATTGTCCTGCTTTAATAATGAACAGAACCTCAAGACTTCATTACTTGAATAAGGAACAAAATAATTTGAAGTAATGATGACAATAGTGTTGGTATTTTATCCTGATATTTCTCAGGAGTTTGTATTGATTGGGCCTGGCCTGACATGGAGCAGTATTATTATATATCAGTGAAGTTCCTCCTAAATGGCATTTAAAAGCACTTTTCTTAACATTGTGTTCAAGCCTGATTATGGTTAAGTTACTGTCAATTCTGTGTCTGTGTTCATTAACACCATAAACTTTGGGGAGCTACCACTCTTAATATCTAATGAGAGGCGATCATTGTACACAATGACTTCCTATATAGAAGTGGGCACTAGTTAACCATTGCTGATTATATGACAGAATGATCCTTTTTGATGTAATACAAAACTATTGAGTAGTGTTATAAAAATGAACCTTGGGTTCATATGCTCCCCTTTTCTCCAGCAAGGCCATGAGGAGATTGAAGGTAATTGCTTCCGTTTTCAATTTATTGCAATTTAGTGTTATGCCTTAACCCTAAATTATGGTTAATCTTAAATATGCATACTGAAACATGCCTTCTTCATAACCACTGTCTGAGATTGGCTTGCTCCAATAACTCACAATTCAAGCTGACCACAGTTAGTTTATGGTTTAGCAACATATGGATATCCCATGGATTCATACAAAACTTTCATACAAGCCTATGTGGAAAAGTAGTGTCACATCACAATGAAATAAATATATGAATTTTCCCTAATAGTCAATTCAGTTTCAAAATACTTTAAACTGGAGACAAATTATTTTGTGTGAGTGTTCTAATACTGTTCCAACCGTACTGAAAGACAGACCTCAAAGCAGCCTATTTTTAACCTTTAAAAATATGGTGAGGTTTAGAATTTCCACTATAGTTAAAATGTTATCAGAACACTTCAGGAAAATTGAAAAAGTTGTTTCAAATTTTAAATGAGACATTTAAAGCTGGAGATATTTTGAATTTGGAACATTTTTAATATTGCTGCATAATAATTATTATAAACATAAACTCTGTCCACATGTTAAGGTTTAACTGCTAGTCCAATGCAGGGTGAAGCTTTTTAACCATTCCATAGAACATCTTTTGAAGGACCAAGTTTAGAAAATAGCGAAGACAAAAAAATAATTGTTGATAACACTCCATTCTTTTCAATAAAATGCTGGTATTTTCAGGCTGCTGATGTCATAAATATTGAAGTGTATAATCTTGTTTTTATGTCCAGATGCATAAATTAAAAGACATGGAACTATTTTCAAATACTTAAATGTCAAAAAATAAATCACAAGAAACATTGCATTGTAAATGTGACTCAAGTGGTTTATAAATTCATAAATAAAAAATATTAAATATATTTGTGTATTCCTCTATCTTATTAAATAAGTGTGACTTTATCTGACGCGTAGCCTAAACAATTTTTCTGATCGTGATGGTTAGTAAATGTAACTGAGGATTGTTATTTTTTATTTTTATTTTTTACATTTATAATTGCCTTCAATCGAACAACTTTCAGTTGGCAGCATTTGAGTACTTTGAATTGCAAAGTTTGTTACAGTTCAATGCTGGTGATGATCACAAGAAATAACTTTGATTCTTGGAAAAAAAATATGGAGTAGTCTTCAAGGATAATTGGGATCTATCCTCTGGATTTTTTGGGAACTTCTAGTCTTTATGTAGGTATTGCCAATTATATTAATTTCAACAACAAATGAGAGATTCGACAACCATTTGTCTGAAATGGTATAGGGTTTCCTGCCTGAGCAGGGGGTTGGACTAGAAGACCTCCAAGGTCCCTTCCAACGCTGTTACTGTGTTCTATTCTAAATATTTTACCAATACTGGTGGTTTGGAATTTTGGTTTTAGGGTGCTTTAAAGTTGTCATCAATTTTTTATTTGGTAAAACAAATTCCATTTCAAATGGAACAGTCCTTCAAAGGCAGTTTGTGATTCTTGAGTTTCAAGTTTATGAGTATCATCAGTTTCATAAAAATATTCATGATTCAAAAGTATCTTCCAGAATGTGCGATATTTAGCATATTAAGTTAGTTATTTCAGAGGGAATTTAAGAGCTGAGCAACAGGAAAGAAATCCAAATTAAACAAGCTGTGTTTGACATTCTTTGAGGGTATTGGAGAAAATTGTAACTCCTTGGAGTGGAGATTTAAATACTGTATCAATAGTAAATTGCTCCCCCACCGCAATGAAAAGAGAATATGAACTATCCTTTCATAATCTTGTCAACACAAGACCACATCCTGTTATTTCTAAACCAGTAGCAATGCTTCCATGTATTACTATGCTCAGAATAACACTTTTTACTAAAAAAAACACCCAAAAACAATTGCCAAGGCAGCATGTTGATCCTTTTTTAAAAATTTGAATGCGTGCTAAGAACAGTAAGTAATGATTGTATGGTGGAAAATAAACTACAAAATAAATATTACAAAAGTGTATGAAATTTAGTTGTGAAAAATGTACTTAAAAGAATAAATATACCTGAAGTTAAACTTTTGCCTTATAATAACAATATTTCAAAGTCATATTAGGGAGGAAATTTTTTTTTTAGCAAATAGGTATAAATTCTTTCTGGTTTGCCTAACTTAGAATTGCCTCTGTGCAATCTGATAGAAACAGCATCTTGCAATTACACCTGCTTACGTACAGTATCATACCAAAGAAACCAAAATATTTCTATCACTATTAGATTGCTAGAGCAGGTGATCAGTATCCCTAAACCTGAGCTGTGAACTACTCCATTGGTGTAGTCAGTGCTTTTTTTGTAAAAGAAAAAGGTGCTGGAACTCACACGTCATACAACCCGCCTTACCTACCCTACAAGGTTCCATCCAAAAAAGGTGCCGGAACACCGTTCTGAGCGTTCTATGAGAAAAAAAGCCCTGGGTGTAGTAATGCATGAGCTACAAAAGATTGAGATTCATTTGAGAAGTTAGAGTATTTTGTGCATTGTTTAGAATATCATACAACTCATGAGCTTTCTTATTTTATAATAACACTAACAGTATTAGCTATTTTCTTTTTGGAGCCATTTGGCTTTCTGCTAAAAATATTTATGTACTGAAATTGCTCTGACTAGTTTCTGTACAATGAAATAATACAAGACTGCTATTCATTTCATACTTTCATTTGAAGCCTCACACTTGGTTTGACTAATATGTATCTTGCTATCTTTTGTGCTATTTTATTTCCTTCTGGATTGTGACACAAAACGAATGGGTTGCAGACTAATGAGAAATAATTTTTCAGCATGGCAAATTATGCCTTTTTATAAGAGGGACTGCATTTATAAAAAGGTGTTTTTGTATTACAATAAAATATTTTTTATAGTAATTAGGGCATTTTGTCTTTCAGAGACACATACCTTGGGAAAGGAACAGGAACCAATTTGGGCAACAAAGTATAATGTAGATTTGACAGAAGGTGTTTTAAATCCTCTAATGTTTATATATTACTTGTTACTTCTTTGGTTATTGAATAAAGGAATTATTTACCACAATTTTTCTGAAAGAGCTTTTGGCATGGTGTTATTGTTGCGACTTGTCTTTGCTCAAGGGAGCTGAAGTTGATTTCACCTTTGAATCTTCACTGGTCTTGGAAGCATGACAAAACAAAAAACCAAACGAGCAAGTTTGGGGAAAAAAATCACAGGACTCCAAATAGTTTCTCTTCTTAAATAGCAGAATAATTACGCTTTTATATTTAATTGGAACTTAATTAGCTAATTTGAAGGTAGCTAAGATGCCATTCAGTTACCTCTAGGTTAATTTCAGAGACTGGGATACAAAAGAATTGGCATGTAGAAAGAATAATTATCATACGTGACACCTATCTATTCTTTCTGAGGACAAGCGTAATTGGATTGTTTGTAAGACATACAAAAGAGAGTCAGCAGGTCTGTGAGGAAATACATTGAATTTCTTGCTACTTACAATCAGATATGTTAAATGACAATATATTTCCTTTCTGTCTAGTTGGAAAGAGCTGTCTAGCAAACACCCAGACGAAGCATTATTTAGATCAGGGTTCTTTAAACTTGGCCCTTTTATGACTTGTGGACTTCAACTCCCAGAATTCCTCAGCCAGGCAGAGGAAAGGCCTCTGCAGCCCAGAATGGAGCTCTGGGATATATTCAACTAGGGCAGGGGTGTCAAACTCAATTTCACTGAGGGCTGCATCACCATTGCGGTTGCCCTCGGGGGGGCAGGGGCATGTGGCCAGGGTGGGTATGGTCTACTGGGTGGGCGTGGCTATAGTGTGTGTGGACTACTGGGTGGGCATGGCCAGCTCTACATCATTCGTTTCAAGCGTGCCTATGGGGGCCTGGGCAGGAGTGGGACAGATCTGAGGGTCTCTGGCAGAAGGGGATGGGACCATAGCAAGTGCCAAGGCATGGTCCACCAGAGGAACCTCACTGTTCCTCTCAGGCCATGTGGGGTGGTGGTGCCTGGACGGTGGCATGGAGGTCAAATGCCCAGCCCAGCCATCAAGCCCTCATGGCAGTAAGCCCAGCCCCACTTCCCCAAGGGGGCGCCCAGCTGCACTTACCACCTCCTCAAGGCTGCTTCTGCTATGCTTGTTCTCCTTAGCCAGGTTGCTCATGATGGGTATGAGGGCAAAGTCAAGAGGGAGGCCCACTCCCTCTCCATGTGAGGAGACCTGGCTTTGTATCCAAAGCTTCCTTAGCAATAGGATGGGAGAACCCCTCCCAGGATAGACCAGGAGGAGGGGGCAAGGGGATGGTGAAAAGGCAGCAGGGAAGGACTAAGGCAGGACTTCCCTTAGACCCTCCCTCTCCTTCCTTCCTCCCTAAGAACAAAGTGGTGGGAAAATATTTGAGATGAGGGAGGGAGAAAAACAGACAAGAAACACAGCTGGGGAAGTGTCATCCTTCATGAGGAATGAAGAAATGCACCATTGCCTGAAAATGGCCAGCATGGCCCTCGCCTACTTCACATATCCGGCTTGGTGGGCTCTGGGGGAGGGGATGCCATGAGCAGCGTGAGAGTCAATGTTACCTGCACAATGATGCCCAGCTCCCAGCCTGTCCGGTTTTGGCAGGCAGCAGGGCACTCTCCTTACAGTGCCGAGAGGCTGAGCCAGGTGGCATGAATCTGAAAAGAAGCACAATGTTGCCCAGCCCCTAGCCTGCCCAAAGTAGGCAGGGCCATGTGGTGGCCGCTTCCAGGCGATGGTGCATTTTTTCATACCTCACAAAGGGTGGTACCTCCCCAGCGTGCACCCAGGGGGCAGTGCCGACGTGGCAGGGGCTGGTCCCTTGCTGTTTCCAGACAGCCTTGTGGAGCTAAGACTGAATGTATTTCAACATAGATGGCCACCACGAAATTGTACATTGGCTCCCGGCTGTCCTGGGCCAGGGCCAAGGCAGCGGGGGCCATTCCCTCACTGTTTACAGGATGGCTTTGTGGGCCACATGAAACCACTTTGTGGGCTGGATCCGGCCCCCAGGGCGTGAGTTTGACATATCTGAACTAGGCGGACAATATGTGTCTATATGTTGAGGTTTTTTTTTCTTTTAATGCACTTTATATCTTGTTTGTTTTGTATTTTTTCTTTGTTCTTTTTGTTTTTAAATTTTTTGGAGCTTTGTATTTCAATTTTTTTTCAAATAAAAAAATGTTTAAAAAAGAAGACATTCATTTGTTTATTAAATTTATTTGCTGCCCATGTCACCATGGGGCTTCTCTGGGTAGCTTACCACAGTAAAAATATAAAATTATTAAAATGTAAATATAATCAAATAATGAAACAATAAAAGTACAGCAATATGATTAAAAGATGGGCTGGATGAGGTTGGATATACATATGAATTACCCTTTAAATTATGATCACTGATTATGTAAAGATATTAAATATCTGTTGAGAACTATTTGTATGAATGCAAAGAAACAGAAAGCAACCCTCTTCCCTGATGAGTTTCCAGAGATGTTTTCATGAACTTTAGAAGAAAGCAAAATAAAATTCACAAATATGCACTGTTGATATTTATATTACTTTAGATTTGCTTTGCAACATATATAGTCCATGCCTGATATATTTCAAAGAAATATAAAGCAAATCAGCAATCTTCCAATCTTGTTTTAACTTTTTTCTATATAAATGACTCATCAATTTAGCATTGACAATGACAACTTATGAATCTTATTATACCACAAAAATGGACTTTTAATCACAAACTTTATGCATTACATTGTGAATAGTATAACAATTCATTATTTTAACTGTATCTGTTTGTAATTCAGAAATTTGCTTACAGTTTGAAAGACATACTTTCTTTCAAGTAACATGAAATGTTTTTCAAGAAACTTTAATTTTCATGACCTTTTCAAAGAACATAATTAGATTCCATTTGTGGGTTTTATATATATAAGTATGTATGTATGTATGTATGTATGTTTGGCATATCCTTTTATTTAATAATACATTTATTTATAAAGAAATACAATCCTATAGTCATTTAATAACTTATCCATTTACATTTTTACTCATTTTTTCCTACATTTTTTTCTACTATTTGCATTGCTACTATCGTTGTCCCTAACTTCCAGAGTTCTTTTTCGTTTGGGAGTATTTTTTGTAATAAGATATTGACTGTGGGTTTTTGCTTCTGAGTAGACACTTTCAAAAGAATCTTGACCAGTATTCATGTAGGATGACACTGGAATATTTGGAAATTGTGATGATGTCATCTGTGGGTAAAGAAATGGCGGTTCCACTGGTATGTAGGGAACATACTGTTGTGTCAAACATGTCATCTAGAAAAAAAAAGAAAATTTTAAAACATTTGAAAACAAGTCATCTCTACCTTCATTGTGGTATGAAAAAAGACCATGGGTTGCTTAAAAATAATTTCAAATTATAAACTTGATAATGACATGATGACATACAAATGATTTTTAAAATGGTAACATGCAATATCTTCAAAAATTAAGCATGATGAGACATACTTGGAAACCGTAAATAGAATAAGCTATTTGTGCATGTCTTCATTTTTGTTTACATCACTGATGTAAAATTGAAAGTTTGATGGGGGTCTGACATGTTATTAGTTATTTATATGATTTACAGAGCTATCCATTTCACAACAGTGGCCATCATAACAGTGCATCTCCATAGACCTCGTCTAACTGCCTGGCTCAAAAGTCTGGAGTAGCCACCTAGTCTTCAGAAACACTAATGGGGTCAAGACCACAGGGCAGGTGCAGACACAGAGAACACATAATTCAGGGTAAGAAACCCAGAGTGTGCCCTCTTTGCTAGACCAGGTGGGATAAGCAGACATAATGGGGAACAGGTGGTCCTGAAAGTAGCCTGGTCCTATGCCATGCAGTACTTTATAGGTGGTAATCAGGACCTTGAATTTGATTTGAAAGCCTACTGGAAATCAGCACAGCTCAGCTTATATAAACATATTGAGAGATGACAAAAACTGCCTTGCCCCACTGCCTTCTAAATCAGCTGTAGCTTCCAAATACTCTACCACATTCCATATTATTTCATGTAATTGTCAGGAGACATCTCTCTAAAACAAGGCAAAGCATGTTAATAATAATAAAACTACACACAACAAGCACTGCTGAAGGATCCAGTCAATTTCACCTTTTATATCTGTAGTATATATATATATATAGATAAAATGGGTAATGAGGCCAACTGCTAATTTTAAAGTACATTTCATCTGAAAGTTGGTAATTAAACTAGATAATAAAAAAGTGCAGCCAGAAGCTGAAAAGCCACTATAACTTGGCTTTCTTAATAATTGCTTCTTGCCTATATAATGAAGGAATTGGCATACACATGGCATATTACTGGCATAGTTTTACTATCATTATGCTAAACTTACCATGCTCTGAATGGCAGAATAAATCTGATGTGGATTATTATTCACTTGACAAGGACTAACAGGTAATGGAGTATCACAATAAGATTCTGCATACCTATTAAAAACAAGGATAGTCTCAAAAAGTCATTTATCTATTAACAACATACAGAGAATCTATTTCAATTCTTTACCAATAGACACCTATATACTCAGCAGAAACTCTGACTCAGCGTTGTGTGATTTAACCCTAGATAAATAAGTATGAAACAGTAGCAAACAGCTAAATGTGCACATATTGGAATTCTAATTTTGCTGTAAGTTATACAGTTACCGTAAATTAGCTGTAAGCCACACAGAGTAATTGACTGAGATGGGCAGTTATAGAAATTGAATAAAAAAATAAAAAAAATAAATTTTAAGCCTATAGTCCAATACATATACTGTATACTCATAAAAACTACATCTCCATAGCACTGGATACAGTTTATGCTTTTACAAATACTTTGAAAGTGGTGTATAGTGATAAGTGCAGCTTCTGAGCCATATAGTGGTCTATAAGATCTTGATGCTTTAATCAAGATGATCAAATTAGTATTACACTGTTGCACTACAAGGTTTCTGATGTGCAGTGTCATGAAAGCACCTGGGCTTGTGCTATGATGAGGGTGATATTTTTTTCTTCCCTCAGTTTCTGTCCCCACCTATATCCCACTATGGAGACAACTGAATGTACATTACCTGTAGGTTGATGCCTGTACCTCACTATCCATATTCTGGGAAGGGCTGCTTAATTCTAGACAGTGAGTACTTCCTATAAATGAAACACCAAATACTTTAGGATTAAAAATATCACTGCAATTGTATACATGTGTCTAAAATGCATAGAACCAAATCCCACAATTATATCAAAATTAATTATTAGTTTCCTTTCATGCTCACTAAAAGAATATAAACAATCCCAAAATATATAAATTTTCACAACTGCTGTAATTACATTTAAATTGCAACCTTTTAATTAAAAATGTTTATTGATGGGTAGGGTAGAGATATTCAATGGTTAGTGGGAAAACTATGCCTCTGAACATTTTTTAAAAATCATAATTTTTCAAATCAACATTTCACATCTAAGACACTGTTGGAAATTTATAATATAAGTTCAATGCAGTTTGTCCTTCAGTTGTCATATATCCTGGAAGAAAACAGAAGATCCTTATATGAATCAAAACACTTCTCTATATTCTAGCCAAGGTAAATCTTACTTGTATCCTGCTTTTATAACTTTACAAATAACTGAAGCTGCCAAACATATCCAACACACCTTCCTCTCCTGATTTTCTCCACAACAATAACCCTGTGAGGTGGCTTGAACAAAAGAGTGTCACCCAGTGGCTTTCATGGGTAAGGTGGGACTTAAACTCACAAATTCCTAATTTCTAGCTTGGTGCCTTAACCACTAAACCAAACTGGCTCATTATTGATGCATTTCAGCTTGCATGTATAAGTGATATTGACTCTTTGTTAGAAAAAAATAGTAATATAAAAAAATTAAGCACAATGTGCATGTGGGAGCATAATGCTTCTTTGTGGAAAAACAATTTAATGCGAGTTATAAATAGGGAAAAGTGAATAATTGGGTTTATTTTTAAGGGATTACTGAAGTGTAATTTTAGGATGATTTCTGAACATTGCTATTGTCTGATCTTCTAAAGAAGAAAAGCAATTGGGGCAGCTTTGTACAAAAACTGTATGGGGTAACAATTCTTCTTTAAGATTAGGAGAAAAGCAATCTGACAAACCCACCTATTGAAGAATGTACCAAAGCACTGATTTAGAAATAAGGCTCAATCATTTATTATTACAGAAATAAAAATGCATCTAATATCAAATCACTCTTTTTACTCTGCTACTTTCTTGAAAGGGAATGACTATTAAAAAGACCAGAAATATAGTATCTCAGTTTTTATTTTTTTAAATAAATAAAATTTTAAAAATGTTCATTCAGTTAATGGACCCAAAGGACAGAAAAATATACTTTGTCATAGCAGAATTTTGTTTGACACTTTATTTCATGGGTCAGTATTTTAATGACATTTACATTCCAGAGAACTCTGAAATATTATTGGCAGGTAACTAAACCTACCAAACCGATATTGAACTTTAATTGGTCTTCCATATAAACGAATCCCATTCAGCAAAGCCATAGCATAAGGCACTGACTCTGTGTGTTTAAAGCAGACAAATCCAAAACTCTTGGGGTTTCCATCTTTGTCCTTGCATATGGTGACTTTGGATACCGGTCCAGCCTGCAAGAAACTTAAAATTTATTTTCTTATAATTCCCTTGTACAAAACAAAATTGTTACTTACTCATTCAAAATCTTGATGGACCCTATTCTACCAATGTTTCCATTTTTCCTTTGAGCAGAGGGGCAGTGCACTGTAATTGTCCTTGTATGTTCACAGCTTACTTACATATCTCTTGTTTTATTCTGTTATGGGCATAATTTACATGGACCTGATGAAGTATCAAAGCAGTTAAAGAATTTTTAAAAATGCACAATAGGAAATGCTCTGCTATTCAAACAAAAGCAAAGACATACTGTCATCAAATATAAGACATAACCAAAATAAACCCAAAGTAATTCTAGATTTATTAATATATATTTTCCATGTTGGATTGGCAATCAATAGAAAGTTTCAACATTCTGACAATCTTGTAAGTTTAAATTCCATAGACAAATAAATTTATTGTCCAATAAAAATTATTTTAATAATCTAATTAACATATTTCTATCAGATACAAATGCTGTATCTAATACATAGAATGAAAATCCATTTCTCATTCTCCAGTAGAATGAGAAATGATGGCAACAAGCATTGCAGAGAACAACTTAGATTGACAATTAGTGTTGATGAATTTAGAGTTGAACAAGATTTGATTGTTATTTTGTATTGCTAAAAATATTTCCAATGATATATTCTTATAAGTAAATGCTTATGAGACCATTTACTGCTGTGTCCAGGCATGTCGTTCATGGTATTTACCAGTCTGTTTTTAGGAAATTCTTAGGAAGTTGCAGAAACAATTGAAAACATGCAAACTGGTATGATGAAGAAGGAAGAAAACAAGAACATTTATCTAGAATCAACTGTACACATATAGAATACATTATTCATTGTTGTTGTTGAATTAAATTTTCCATTTTTTTGGAAACTTAAATTTAGGTAAGTATTGTGGGCCCAACTGGCAAAAGAAAGCTCAGGACCGTATTGATTGGAAACGTGGAGAAGAGGCCTTCATCCTGTAGTGGATAGACAATGGCTAAAATGATGATGATGAAATCTTATGGACATAAATTAACTAAAACTAAAACTTATTCAGATAGTAACTTCTAAGCAGTCAAAAGCTAAAGGCATATGAAGTGCCTGCTTTGTAGAATTAATTCCAAATCTGATTCTCACTGATACTACAATGAAAGTAAAATAGTTTGTGACTGGAAAAAGAGAAAAAAATAATATTTTATAGTAGTTGGTGCTGACAAAATTCTCAACATTTATGCTCAGTGTTACAGCTATATTTTTTCATATTTTATATGCAGAAAGAAAAAAAGGAAAACATTACAAGAATGTTCAACTCTAATGTTCAACTGTAAATAAAGGGATACAATTAAAATATTATTTCAATTTAAATGAGGGCTATCTATCCAAATACTGCACGTCATTCAATTGTAGAGATAAATATTCAGTTAGTTTCACCCAAAGTTAAATGATTGCCTTTAGGCGTGGTCAACAATTTGTTTAAAGTAAAGGTAAAGGTTCCCCCACACGTGTGCTAGTTGTTTCCGACTCTAGGAAATTTGTTTACCTTCAATTTGTTTACCTTCAGTTAAATTTATTTATCTTTCAGTTTTGTACTTTTTAAAGTCAACAAAGTTATTTCAAAAAACTTAGTAACTGCTAAAGAGATAATTAAGATTTAGACCAGACAATAGAACACCCACTATTTATCAATTAATGTTATTATAAATCATTCAAATGTATTCACCAGAACTGAGTGTTGATTAATAAGTAGAACTGAGTGTGCTACAACATCTGGGAAATAAAGATCAACAAATATAAATCTCACTTGTTTAGCTAATAAAAGGTAAAGGTTGCCCCGCACATGCGTGCTAGTCATATGTGAAATAAATAGCACATGCTAAATCAATAAAGGTGAGAATAATTTCTTAAATTTAAGATTTTTTTAAAAAAATAAAATTTTGAACACAGCCAACATTTCCAAGCAAGATTTAGCTTGTTTAATCCCCACTCTTAGGGGAGAGAAAATTTTAAAGAAAAAAAAAACACATTTCCACTCTTGGATTGCCTACTGAAGATGATGAACTTGTTCAAAGGTAGGAAGTAGACCAGGGGTGTCAAACTCAATTTCATTGAGGATTGCATCAGCATTGCGGTTGCCCTCAGGGGGCCGGGTGGGTATGGCCAGGGTGGGCGTGGCCTACTGAGTGGGCGTGGCTAGAGTGTGTATGGCCTACTGGGTAGGCGTGGCCAGCTCTACATCGTTCGCATCAAGGGTGCCTATGGGGGCCTGGGCAGGAGTGGGACAGATCTGAGGGTCTCTGGCAGAAGGAGGGTCTCTGGACCAGGGCCAAGGCAGTGGGGGCCGTTCCCTCACTGTTTCCAGGATGGCTTCGCGGGCCGCATGAAACCACTTCGTGGGCCGGATCTGGCCCCTGGGCCTTGTGTTTGACATGTCTGAAGTAGACAATCAAACATTCTGAGGCTTTTTCTTTTAAACATGTAGATTCTCCCTGTTTATAAAAATAAATAAAAAATCTGCTAGACTAGAGCAAGCTACATACACAGGTAGGGCTTTAAAGTACAAATAACCCAATTTAAAATTGTTTTTCTTCACCCAACAATAAAATATAAAAGTGTATCTTCAGTCAAGAATAAATAAGTTGTCAGAAAAACTACTATATGTGGGAAAATGAACACTTTTATATTGTATCTATTTAAGAAACATTTTATCAAATTAAATTGTAGAAAAAAGAATAAAATTTAAATGATATTCCAGTCTGATTAATATACCCAATTTCAATTTCAATCACTTACAGTGGAATTGAACTCACAACTTCTTCACTGCTCAATATTTCTTATTTGCACTTTACTACTGAAGTTCTTAATATTTCTATATTTATAAGAAAACAATTTCAAGTTAAGTAGCCAAATTAAATAAGAAAGGACCACAGAGGACATTAAATGCTCAAGACAAGAAAGATATATTTCTGGTAACAGCAAAGACTGACACATAAGCCAATTAAAGGAACTCAAATAAAATGCCTAAAGCTAAACAAACCATTACAGCAATCCAAGGGAATATCCTCCCCGCTCTCCATTTAACTCTGAATATATTGTTAATGATGGGATAATTTACAGGAAACAAATAATGAGTAAATTAAATATTATTGCAAATTGTCTTTTTTCTATTTAAAAATACTGAAATTGCTGGCTAGATGCAACATTTTCCTTCCAAAAGGAACCAGCCAAGTTCCTTCCAAAAATGTTTCACTTGTCTAATATGCTATTATTTAATAAGCCAAAGTCCTGCAAATCTTACTAGTACTTATTATGGCTTTCTGTTTGTTTCTTAATTTAGTGCCCTACCCTACATAACTTGTCTTGATTGGAAGTCATCATATTTAGCATAAAATAGGTAGATAAAATAAACATAAATAAAATAAAAATAAACATGGATTTGAAGCATATGCAAGAAAAAAAATTGAAAAGTATTTTTCAGTACTGTATTTCACAAATAGAGCATAAACAATTATAGATTTCACTTGTGCGGCGACCCAGTCTCTCTCTCTCATATATATATATACAATACACACACACACACACACACACACACACACACACATATATATATATATATATATATATATATATATATATATATATATATATATATACATACATACATATATATATACACATATATACACATATATATACATATATATATATATATATACATATATATATATGCCTCACAGTTATCTTCTGACAACATTCAGCTGCAGTAAAAACAGAGCCCTGTGACATTTTCAAGCTTGCTAACTGCACAGCGACATAAGGTTTTGTGAAATTATTTCTGCCGTACGTTTTTTTTAAAGTATTTTGCTGATAAATTAAAAGGGGGGGGGTATCGTGAGAAGGCATCTTCCCGCCCCAACACCCCGTCGCATGGGCAGACCCTGAATTTCCCTCCCTTGACACCACCGCAACACGAGCACGTGCTTCCCGGCCTCAGCGGCATCGCTGGCCACGCCCACCACCTGCAACCCGACACACCCACCTCCCACAGGACCCGCCTCACCCGCTCTTGCACCTGCAAGAAAAGCTCATAGAGAATCTCCTCCTTTACGCGACTCTCCAGATTGCCCACGAAAAGGGTCCGGTCGGGCTCGTCCGCCCTATTTTGGGTTGTCATGCTCGTGAAGATCAGCCTCGGCTGCCGAGAGTTCTGGTTTGGGAAAGGGAAGCCGGCGAAAGGGGAGGGGCCCCGGCGAGAGCGCACGAGGCCGTAAAGCGCGAGGGTCGCGCGACTCTACGGTAAAAAGCCTTCAGACTGCTTACTGCGCTTTGCGGCAGTTGCCGGCGCGATACCGCTTACTTGCGGGAGGGCGGAAGACTAGTGATTACAATCGCCTTCTCAGATGATAAGAAGCAAGTGTGTCTGTGTGTGCATCTTTTTCACATGGAAAAGGCAAATTCACACACACACACACACACACATACACACACTTGAAGGGTAGACTGCAGCAGCAGAGTCGATGTTGCTATTCGGTATCCTAGCAACCCTCTTAACTCGGAATGGCATCGATTTCTCTCTCGTGTGTTTGTGTGTCTGTGTAGATGGAAAATGGTGCATTCCCAAACATGGGCTGCCATCATGTGGCAAATCTCGATAAGGCAAATCTGCTGTCCACGTTTTATTTTTTTATTTTTATTTTTACATTTTATTTATTATTAGATTTGTATGCAGCGTTATTTTGAACAAGGCAGTGTGCATAATGTTCCCACATCTTTTCCCGATAAATTAACTCCGCTACCTAGAAAATTCTGGTTTGTTTTATAGTAGCAAGGTAATTTTTTTTAATATTTGGACAAGTAATTTTAAGAGAAATTTACTCTTGTTAGTTCAGATCAGTTTCATAATTGTTACTTGGAGTAATATGATGCTACATTGCTATTAAATATTTATTCTGCCTTTTTTATATAATTCAAGGTGGCAAATATATCCAAATATATGCTTCCTATTTTCCACACAAGAACTGCAAGATGATTTGGGTAGAGAGGGAGTGACTGGCCTTAACGTTTTCTGAAACATAAGCAGATCTACTAGCAGTATGTGGACATACATAGAAGAATAGAATAGAGCTGAAAGGGACCTTGGAGATCTTCTAGTCCAGCCCCCTGCTCAAGCAGGAGAACCTATACTGTCTCAGACAGGTGAATGTGTAGTCTCTTCTTGAAAATCTCCAGTGATGGAGCGCCCATGATTTCTAGGGGTAAGTTGTTCCACTGGTTGATTGTCTTCACTGTCAGGAAGTTTCTCCTTACTTCCAGATTGCTTCTCTGTTTAATCAGTTTCCAACCATTGTTTCTTGTCCTTCCCTCTGGTGCTTTTGTGAACAACCTGGCCCTCTCTGCCTTGTGACAGCCCCTCAGATACTGGAACACTGCTATTATGTCTCCCCTATTTCTTCTTTAGACTAGCCAAACCCAAGTTCCATAGCTGTTCGTCGTATGTTTTAGACTCCAGATCTTTGTTCATCTTAGTTCTCTGATTTTTTTTCCAAATTCAACAACTTTTTTATGATATGGTTACCAAAATTGGCTGCAGTATTCCAGGTGTGGTCTTACTAGGATTTTATAAAGCGGTACTAATACTTTGTGTGATCCTGATTCTGTTTCTCTGTTTATACAGCCCAGGATTGAATTAGCTTTTTTGGTTGCTGCTGCACACTGCTGGCTCATAGGCAAGTGATTATCCACTAGGACTCCAAGGTCCCTCTCACAGTTACCGTTTTTAAGCCAGGTCTCACCCAATCTGTATTTGGTTTTTCCTGCCTAAATGTAAGACTGCTTTTCTCCACATTGAAACTCATTTTGTTGGATAGGGCCCATTATTCAAGTTTGTCAAGATCTTTTTGGATCCTGAGTTTGTCTTCTGGGGTGTTGACTACTGCCAGTTTGGTATCATCCGCAAATTTGATGAGTTCCTCTTCAATTCCCTCATCTAAGTCATTTATGAAAATATTGAAGAGTACTGGGTCTAAGACAGAACCTTGTGGTACCCCACTGCTTACTTTTCTCCATGTGGATGTAGTGCCATTGAGGACTACTCACTGAGTACGTTTGTCAGCCAACTATAGATCCATCTGATGGTGTTGTTTATCCCACCTTTTTCTAGCTTATCAAGCAGCAGGTTGTGGTCTACTTTGTCAAATGCTTTACTGAAGTCTAAATATACTATGTCCACAGCGTTTCACTGGTCTACTAATTTAGTCACTTTATCAAAGAATGAGATACGATTGGTTTGGCATGATCTGTATTTGACAAACTCGTGCTAGCTACTAGTTATGACTTTGCTTCTAGTTGTTGCAGATATATTTTTTGATTATCTTTTCTAGGATCTTCCCAGTTATTGACGTTAAACTGATTGCTCTGTAGTTTCCTGGGTCCATTTTTTCCCCTTTCTTGAAGATGGGGACCACATCAGCCCTTTTCCAATCCTCTGGTACTTCCCCGGTGCTCCAGGATTTATGAAAAATGTGGTGCAACAGTTCTGAGATAACATCTGCCAGCTCTTTCAGAACTCTGGATGTAGTCTGTTGGGTCCCGGTGATTAATATTCATCAAGGTTGGATAGGTGTCCCCTTACCATTTTCTCGCTTATTTTTATTTTTGGTTCTAGTATGTCTTTTGCAGTGTTTTTTTTGTGTGTGTGTTGGGCTATAGTTTCTTTCTCTGTGAAGACTGATGCAAAGAATTGAGTTAAGCAGCTCTGCTTTCTCCCTGAATTCACTTAACAACCATATGGTTTGCTTAACAACTGGGTGACTACTATAAAAATTACTGTAAAATTGGATCCAACTTGTCTTATGTGAAACAAGTTAAACAGGTTCCAGTCCCAATTGTTGAAAGTCGTGGACTACCTGTATTGGACTCTATTTTACTTATGTAATTACCATCACAATAATATATACTTAAACATACCAAATGAAAGCCAGTTTGGTATAGTCTTTAAGGCATTTGGTTAGAAACCCAGAGACAATGAGTTTTAGTCCCACCTTAGGCACAAAGCCTACTAGGTGACCTTGGGCTAGTCACTTTATCTCAGCCCTAGAAAGAAGACAATAGCAAATGATTTCTGAAAACCTTGTGAAGAAACAAACAAACAAATACAACTGCAGAGATTTGTTCAGGCCCTCCCTGGGAATCAGACACAATTGAATTCAAGAAAAAAAAGCAAGTACAGGTAGTTCTCGACTTACAATAGTTCATTTAGTGACCGCTCAAAGTTGAGGGGATGACATGATTCCGGGCACTGCAACTGTCATAAATATGAATCAGATGGTCACTCTTATGACCATTTTTAACACTTATGGCTGTTGCAGTATCCCCATGGTCACGTGATCAAAATTGAGATGCTTGGCATTTGATTCACATTTATGACAGTTGCAGTGTTCCGGAATCATGTGATCCCCTTTTGCAACCTTCTGACAACCAAAGTCAATGGGGAAACCAGATTCACTTAACAACAGTTCGGTTAATTTAACAACTAGAGTGATTCACTTAACAGTTGTGACAAGAAAGGTCGTAAAATGCGGCAAACTCATTTAAGAAATGTTTCACTTAGCAACAGAAATTTTGGGCTCAATTGTATGTCAATACTTCCTATTTTGGATCTGGACATTGGTACGATTGTAAAGGAAATTATTTAATTATGTAACTCTATCAAGATTAAGCTGAGAATAAAATTAGTTTGATCCTTAGGTACTGGCTGTAGGATTTTATTTTTATTAAAACTTGCACTGTGGTTCAAGCATTAAAAATATTAGAGACTTAGAAGCTTTTTCTTGCCAAGGTGATCTTATGTAAAGCTTTGTAATAACAGTTTTACTTACTTCATGGTTAATTAACCTGATTTTACTATTGTCCTTTCTGTTAGGTGGCAGTATTCTAATGACTAGATCCCAAAACAAACACTTGGACTAAAATTTTAAAAGTTCTGAAATTTATTAATTTTGAATAACAGAAAGGGTGAAAATTTTAAATTAAAGTTCTACTGCTGTCAAAAATTCATTTTCAAATCTGAACTATTTGAATATGAAGTAGCTAGTTTAATGGAAGATTATTTGTTTTGTAAGAAGGCCATCTGTATTAATTTATATTATTTCTCAGAGTAAGCATTATTTGAGATGTGTGCAAACCATGGCTGAAAGGAGAGTCCAGCAACTGGGCCTTTGAAAGAACACTCTATATTAATTGGTGGTTGGGTTACAGTTTCTGCAGCTTCATTAGATTTAGAACCCTTGTTGGCTGATGTCCCAGTCAACCTGCCATTTTAACAAAGGAATAATATGAAACCTGATGAAGCTGTGTTTGCAATGGAATGTTACTAGCTTGACAGAAAATCATCCCAAAGATATTCAGACACAGATAAATTGTCTCTTCCTTCCCTAACCATTCCTCAGTCTCGGTTGAGACAAAATTTGTTTTCTTATATTATTACTTAACATAAATTATTTGATGGAATGTGTTATTTGAAAGCAAATAGTTCAGTTGATTTAAAAATTTCTAAGGATTAATCTGCCTGGACTTTGACTTTGGTTTTTCTTTTCCATTTGCTAATATAGGACAAGGCGTGATAATGTTAAAGCACTTTTGCCAAAATATACTGTTCATTTGAAGCTAATAAAAGAGCACCCTAAAAGTCTGCACCCAAAACAATTAACTCTCTCTCTCTCTCTCACACACACACACACACACACAGACACAAACACATACACATGTTACAAAGGAGAGCTACAATTAGTGCTGCATTAAACTTTAAAAAAGCAAACAAATGAACATAATCTAGAACTATTTTGCCTTTTACTAAAGTTATTTGTAAAATCAATAGATACTTGTCACTTGTTTTGATGGCCTTGGAAGACATCTGATCCATATTGATACAATAGTTATCTCTTGCAAGGAAACCTCTTGCCATATCAGCCTAATGTCGGGATAAATGATATATAATAGCACACGTTCAACGTATATAGAATGTGTTTGTTTGATTAACATTCACATTCATCTATTGAATAACAATTTTTCCTTGTTTAAATAACCAATTACCAAATGTATCAGAGTTTGATACTACTCAGAATGATCTCATAACAGATGACTCATCGTTTTACAGCAGAAAGGGTGACTTCTGATACTGATCTCAGCCGGTACACTAGGCCTAGCCATGCAACTTTCACAGAATGAGCAAAACTGCACTCCTCCTCCTGTCATATCGACAAAAGCATTACAGCAGACATGTCAAACACAAGGCCCGGGGGCCGGATCCGGCCCGCGAAGTGGTTTCATGTGGCCCGCAAAGCCATCCTGGAAATAGTGAGGGAATGGCCCCCACTGCCTTGGCCCAGAGACCCTCCTTCTGCCAGAGACCCTCAGATCTGTCCCACCCCTGCCCGGGCCCCCATAGGCACCCTTGATGCGAACGATGTAGAGCTGGCCATGCCCACCCAGTAGGCCATACGCACTCTAGCGACGCCCACCCAGTAGGCCACGCCCACCCTGGTCATACCCACCTGGCCCCCTGAGGGCAACCGCAATGCTGATGCGGCCCTCAATGAAATTGAGTTTGACACCCCTGCATTACAGGTACAGTATTAGCAGTTGCTCTAACTGAAACTACCAAATTGTTTCCTGTGAAGTTAGTGTCAATATTACTCTTTTCTTCCAAGAAGAGGATTGATATCAACATTTGCCTTTCCCCATTCCTTATTCTCCAGAAAAACTAGCACTCCCCTGCCTGGTTTTGCTGATAAATGCTTCTCTTCTGACAGGATAGTATTTCCTCTTTGATGGTATACATTGATGATACCGTATGCTTTGCTGATGCACCTTCTGAATTCTTTGTGTATTGAGCAATTTTCTTTTGATTAGTTCTCTATTTCAGTCTGTAGGCTGTTTAAGCATACTGTAGCTGTCCTTCCAAGTATAATTATTCTGAGAATTACACATTCAAATTTAGAAACATACCTTTTGATTTTTCTCTATTTTTCTGGAAAGGTGCATTGCTGCTTTCTTTTGACAAATTTTAACGATTTTTGAAAAGCATTCTACCAGTCCTCATAACTGACAAATATATGATGTAGAAATCATATTAGAATCATATAAAAAGATTCAGTGAGATAATATAAAAATAAATACATTTGATTGAATCATTAGATTTCAGTGAAATAACAAAGAAAATACAAAATAAAACGATACTCAAAACAGGAAGATGAAAAAATAAAGCACAAAGACTTACAGTATTGTATTGCTGTGAATAGTAAGGGGGAAAGCAACTATAAGCCATAATGATTTGTTTTAGCATTCTTAGCTTTAGTATCCATGTCGTGTTAATTGGATACTAAATGCTTATAGTAAGTTTATATTACTGATTGTAAGATATAAATAGTATTTATTTATTTTATTTTTTTTATTTTTAATTCCATTTATATCCCGCCCTTCTCCGAAGACTCAGGGCGGCTTTACAAACTTAGCAGTAGTATTAAAGGCGAAAACCGCAAGCTTTTTTGGAAAATACAGAACCATTGTATTTTTTCAAGGAAAATAGGCTATCTTGCCAGATTGCTGATGCTAGAAATATCTATGCATCATCTTTTATATTATTTAGTTTTAAAATGTGTAGATGTTCAACAAACATTCAAATAAATCAAATCAAATATTTTGGTAAATGGAAATTATTATATCTTCCTGCACTCTTTATATGCCATAAAATATTACCTGTTCATAGCAGATCAAGTACTGTAAAAACGTCTTTATAAAATCTGGTTTTGAGAATCTGGAGGAAAGAACTTTTTGTGATTTAAAAGATATACAACTCCTCAGGAAAGGAAACTGCCTCACCTATTTAAATTGGGAGGAGGAGTTGTAGATTGCAAAAACACTAAGTCTGGACTTTAATCTTCCAAGTACCTCAGTGTACCACACCTATTTTATCAGTGACGTTTAATTTAAGCAAAAACCAACATGTTACAAGGAAATAGCAATACTGTCCTTCTGTTACTTGCTGCTTTCCGAACACTGCCAATGTTGGGGTTGTGTTTCTTCATTTGTTTTGTAGCATACTGTGCAAGAGCAGGTAAGAAAGCCATTGGAATGTTACCTCTGAATATTTTATCGTAAGATACCCAAATTTTAAGAAGTAATGAATCATTATCTTAAATACAGGTGTGAAAGTTGAATAAAGGAAACACTCCTGAATAGAGTTAAAAGATGTTTAATGTAGAACAATTCAAGATATTTGAATTTCTATATAAAGATTTATTGCTAGATTAATTCTATGTGGTCTCATTTCATTTCATCATTTCAGTATAATACAATAGGTTTTCAGCATTAGATCAAAAGCATGGAGAAGGTGTTACATTTTCTGATATCTTGAATTAAAAGGACATAGGTAAAGGTAAAGGTAAAGGTTCCCCCGCACATGCGTGCTAGTCGTTTCCGACTCTAGGGGCCGGTGCTCATCTCCGTTTCAAAGCCGAAGAGCCAGCGTTTGTCCGAGGACGTCTCCGTGGTCATGTGGCCGGCATGACTAGACGCCAAAGGCGCACGGAACGCTGTTACCTTCCCACCGTAGTGGTCCCTATTTTTCTACTTGCATTTTTACGTGCTTTCGAACTGCTAGGTGGGCAGAAGCTGGGACGAGTAACAGGCGCTCACTCTGTTACGCGGCACTCGGGATTTGACCCGCCAAACTGCCAACCTTCTGATCGACAAGCTCAGCGTCCTAACCCACTGAGCCACCGCGTCCCTATAAAAGGACATACTATAAGCTTGGAAAGTTGTTCACTAGAATCACATAATGTACTAAACCAGGTCATTGGTTTGGAGTTAACATGTTGAGCATTGTGTTATATACTTGTGAGTAGTGCTGCCACTCTTCATTAATTTGAACAGACATCCTACCCCAAGATAAGGACAGTTATGTGAGCGTAACTCTTTTTGATTTGTAAATCATAATTTACTGCTTATTTTTCTTAGTCTAGTCAATTATGGCTTATTCATTAAACTATGTTACATGTAAATCAAATCACTGTTAGAGAAGATATGCAAATTCATTTGTTTACATGATTTGAAAGACTTATAATTAAGAATTTAGTCAAAACTAGATTACACCGAATATACTGAAACTTTTAGGGTATTGTACACATTATTACAATAAATTATTACAAATAAAATAAATTCTCTATTTACGATCCTGTTGTCCCTATTCAGGGTAGAGTCTGGCTTGATTCACAGAATTAACTGAAAAGCATTGTGAAATTTTGTATTGATGTTGATTATATTTAAACAAGTGCGTACTTTGTCCAAATGCAGCCTTTAATTACCAGGAATTCTTGCATGCATATTTAGCCTCAAGGTATTATCTTATCTGAACAGAATGGCAAGGGGAAAGGCTGAAGTAAAAGTAAAAATGACCTTTGGGTTTAAACACCTGACCCCTTCTGCTATAAATACTAACACAGTTTAAGTATATAAAAGTTAGTTTTCTACAGCAGTACTGTATTACAGAGTTAATTTGTCAAAATGGCAGTGTAACAAACCAACAGTCAGCCATGCTTTGATGCTGATTATGCATGGATCCCTGAAGCTATGTGAATTTTGGAGTGGGTGTTGGGCAAAGTAACTCAAACAAATTCTTTGTTTTTCTTTGTGGTTTGTTTGCTGTTAAGCTATATGGATCTAGTTTAGTTTTCATAGCCAAAGGAATGATAGTTAGCAAAAAGAGGAGATATTGGAAACTTATGATGACACATTAAGGATTAGAGAGGATTCTGGGGGGAAGCTGCACAATCGAAATATTTATGGATCATGTTAAAAGGTAAAGGGTAAAGGTTCCCCCGCACATGCGTGCTAGTCGTTTCCGACTCTAGGGGCTGGTGCTCATCTCCGTTTCAAAGCCGAAGAGCCAGCGCTTGTCCGAGGACGTCTCCGTGGTCATGTGGCCGGCATGACTAGACGCCAAAGGCGCACGGAACGCTGTTACCTTCCCACCGTAGTGGTCCCTATTTTTCTACTTGCATTTTTACGTGCTTTTGAACTGCTAGGTTGGCAGAAGCTGGGACGAGTAACAGGCGCTCACTCTTGCTACGTGGCACTCGGGATTCGACCCGTCAAACTGCCGACCTTCTGATCGACAAGCTCAGCGCCCTAACCCACTGAGCCATCGCGTCCCTTATGGATCATGTTATACATGCTAAAATGAATTAGATAGCTTAATACTTAGTGGACTTTTGATTTTTTATCCAGAACTAGACAATCTAGGATTCATTGGGTCACCCTTTCAGGGATATTTCAGTGCCTTCAACAATGACAGAACTTCTCATGTTCTGCCTTCACTGGAAGAGTTGGGATACATTTATAAATGTGCCTTGAAATTAACCTATGTTGAACTGCATAGCTCAGTCAAACATTAGCACAGGAAATGTTTTATGACATTTTGTATTATGTTGCATTATTGTTTTACAATGATTTTTACATCAAGTGTTTTATAAAATTTAAGGTACACATTCGAGGTAACTTGGTTCATAATGATTGCCCTATGATGCCCGGTTTTGCCCAATTGAAGATTTACAGGAACAAAAGTTGTAAAAGTATATAAATAAGGTTGGTTGGTTAAATCAACTGAGCTATTACTGCTAAGATTTATAGAATACTGGTGATAATGGGCCAAAGCTTACTGAAGTGTTCAAAGGCACCCTGAGTAGAAGAGTGCTAAAGAAAAGCTGCATTATAGGATGCTTGACTAGATGATCTGGGACTAGAGTTGAAAATGGTGGAAGATGAAATCAGTGTTTGCCTGTTAAAGGGCCAGCAGGTTCTCAATGAATTTTTCATCCTGAGAGTTAGAATCAGTCAATGGCAAAAGATCTTGTTTTCTTAAACTTACAGCGTTAAATAAGATAAGAATAGTGCTAGTAATTAGGCCTTGCAGGCCATACACACGTTAGGCATACATTCTTATCACATTTTACAAAAACCTTGCTTAGTACTTTTACATTAGATTGTTGGATTATTAGTTGAGAAATGGGAAACTGCTAAAGAATGACAAACAATTGACAAAGTTGTAGCTGGTGAAACATATCTGCTCTGACAAGGTTTGGTTTATATCCAAACTGCTTATTTTGTTGTTGTTGTTTCTGAATAAAATAAGAAAAAAAATCTGGAAACTGATTTTTAGTCTGTTCCCATGTCTTAACTCATATTGGCATGTCCCCAATAACAGACAGTAAGCGTGAACCTAATTATAGCTATAGAACAGAAAAAAAAGAAATAAAAAGCCTTTAAAATATTTTGTAAAATATGAGCAATTCAGTGTTTGGTAGAGTTCTGCCTAAGATTCAGATGTGCTTCAGATCTCAAGAGGGCACATCACCTTTCTATTGCATTACTAATTAAAGCAGCCATGGTTTCCACCTGAGAAAAGATGTTTTAGACCAGAGGTCCCCAAACTTGAGAACCAGGGACTGATTCTGCAGAGAGAGGTTTTTCTGCGGACTGGAGGGGCATGGTTTTCATGTACTGCCTGCATCCTGCCAATGGAGCTTGGCTTGTTTGTGTGGACCGGTTTCTGGCATGCTGCGGCCCAGTACTGGTCCACGGACCGGGGGTTGAGTACCCCTGTTTTAGATAACAACAAAGAAGTGCTCGCTTGTGATAGTCTTGGTTGCCTTGGAACTTTTTCAATGATGCTTTTAAAGTTATTGTATTGTTTTAACACTGGGGGAAACAGTTGTTGTATTTACACACTTTGTGTCATTCTGCAACCGTCCATGCTTTTTGATTTGAAAAAGCCCTCTTTTTCTCATGGGATAGGTGTAGAAAGCTAGGGGGACTGCAGACTACAAGAGCTATTATTGTACTACCAAAGACAGAACATTCCAAAACAATCTTTACTATATTAACAGTGGAGTTGCAAGACTCTGCATGTCACCAGTAGCAATTTCACAAGGTTTCCTTCTTTAGAAAAATAAAAAAGCAAACATACAAAATAAATATTCTATAGTTAAATGCTATAGAAGATTAGGTTAATTGACAATTGATAAATCTCAGGTGCTTCTTGGCAGTTTATTCAGTTATTATGCCAAAGATTTGAACGTTTCTGTTGAACATTTTATTTTTTTAAGAGTTATACCTGTTTACTCTTGCATGTGTTTCCCATGCTAGGTAATGAGAGGGCTGAACTTTCAAATCATGTTCTGGAGTCAAGAACAAGTCAGAGTTGCTTTCACTCAGGACAAGCAGAATAAATTACATGTTTTCAAAATCCAGGATCTTCTACGCAAAGCACGTTAAACAATTTTTAAGAGCCCTAATTTGTAGCAATTATTTTGTTAATAATGTTATTCTGTAGTATTTTATGCTTTTAAAATCTATATTTTTTAAAAAAAGGATAAACAAAGAATAATTGGATGAACTCAGCCCAATTATGTCAGATTTATCTCTTTTCAACATAAAATTTGTACTTCTTTGATTTGGTCTTATATAAACCAGGAATTCTGATCTGCAGTTATTAAGTGTTTGTGAAGTTAAATAAAATATTCCTGTTTGAGGTTCCATAGATGTCTTGTAGAAAAATGAAATGCAATTAAAAATAACATTGATCAAATGTTTCTTTTATTTATGTTTTACAAATTTAGGTCAAGAATGTCCTAAATTCACAGATCTTAATTTTGGCAATGCTGTGATTGGCACAGATCTGAAGGTGCAACTGCTTTTGTACACAAGAAGAAATAAAGAGTGTGCTGAGCTTCTTGATGAACATAATATAGCAACTTCTACACATTTTAATGTAACCAAGAATATTGTTGTTATCATCCATGGGTATAGATTTACAGGTTCTCCCCCAATATGGATTGATACAATTAAAAATCTTCTGCTTGAAAAACAGGACTTCAACATCATTATAGTAGATTGGAATCGGGGTGCAACAACAGTGAATTATTTTAGTGCTGTTGCTAGTGCGAAGAAAGTGGTACCCCGCTTAACACATCTTATTGATCAAATGTTGGTAAGAAAGATACATAATACTGATATCAGAGAAACATTTTACTTGCCCAGTTAAATCTATGAATAAACTGTATATTCATTGTTGTTTCTTGTAAAAATAGAGAGCTATGGACTATAATGGGGGATCATTATCTATGTTATATAAAATGCATTGGTATTCTTGTGGAAAATGCATGAGCATTTATTCAGTTTATATAACCAATGTTTATACAACTATAATATAATGTATATTTGTTCTAGTGGTTAAGATACTAGACTAGAAACCACAAGATTGAGTTTTTGTCCCTCGTTAGCCATGAAAGTCAGCTGAGTGATCTCAGGTCCAACTCACCTCACAAGGACATTGTTCTGGAGACAATAGGAGGAGGAAAGTGTTTTGGATGTGTGTACTATCTTGATTTATTTGTAAAAATACTAAAAGTGGGATACAAGTAAATAAATCTGTCCTGTTACATGCCATTTCTAAATGGATGTCCAAACTGTAGATGTGTGATCATTGCAAGAGTAACATATGGACATTCATTATTTTCACTTATTTGTAAATAAAATATGTTTTAAAATAAAACACATAAAATAAAAATTAGTCTCAATAAGTGGTTCACCCAAACAGCAAGCATCAATTGTGGCTGCTTTATGTTTGTGAAGTTCTGTCATGGAATTTTACTGTGATAGGAAAATAATGTGAATGGACAGAGCATAGCTAAGTGGTATTGTAGAGTATTAAAAACTCCTAGCTTTATCTCCATTTATGGCTGGGAAAGTGGAAAGCTTCAACCATGAGTAATGTTAAAATGTAACAAGATTCATAAATGATATGTCTGTATATACAGCACTTACTATATATCGTAGTTGTTTCTAGAAATAGTTTAATTTCAGATGGCAGCCTTGCTGGCAATACCATACAAGGCTAACTCCACATTGTTGTATCTGAGTTACTTTGCTGAAATACATAGGTTCAAATTTCCTTGCGTATACTGTTTCATTTCACTATATTAGAAATCAAGCTGTACTTTTCTGAAAACCTTTTCTCCACTTTACGATACAAATGTATTGTACATACGCAATCATTAATCAGGGGATTAGATTACAACAGTAGCATTTCATTTTCTTTTTCCACAAAAAATTAATTTGTGTTTAACTTCACAGTGAAATGTGGAGCATCCTTATGCCACTTACAGTACAAACATTGGATGTAATCTATAGTATGTGGCACAATCACAAAACCTATCTCAATATGTTGTACTGTATAAGGGGAAAAAGAAAAATAGGTCATACTGATTTGTTATAGTTTTATTTATAAACTAACATAGTGTATGTATGGGATGGAATATGCAATAGCCTTGGCCTTAATGTTACTGCATTTCCATATTTTTATTCTGAAGTTGTTTCACTAATTATTCTTGAAACTCTATATACAGTTTAGCATATTGGCAGATATCAATGTGAGGAACTAGAATAAATTCTGTTTGAATTTCCTAATTATGTCAAATACTCTATGGTTTATATTTCTATAACCCTCTTTCAATGCCTTTTCCTCCCCATAGGAGAATGGTGTTGCTGTTGATTCTATTTATATGATTGGTGTAAGCCTTGGGGCTCATATAGCTGGATTTGTTGGGAAGGCATACAATGGCAAAATTGGAAGAATTACAGGTGAGACTTACAAACTGAATAAGCTTCAAACAGTCCTTCCAGGTAGAATTTTAGAAGCTGGCTAGTTTTAGTAGGTTTGGATCATGTTTTATGTAGCACAATTTTGTCATATAAAGTATTGTAACTGGAATTATTTTCACACTTTTTTACAGATGAAAAAAATAAAGATTCTGCAGCTGTGTCACCATACATTTCTATAAACAAGAAAGGGACAGGAATATTGTTTGAGAGATGTATGATCTGCTCTAGTCATTGCTATGCCTTGAAAGAGGCGGTGGTAAGGCCCCTCCTCAAGAAACCGGCACTGGACCCAGCTGTTTTAAACAACTTCCGTCCTGTCTCCAACCTTCGCTTCCTTGCGAAGGTCGTTGAGAGCGTGGTGGCACGACAGCTCCCTTTGAACCTGGAGGAAGCTGAATATCTAGATCCGTACCAATCGGGTTTCAGACCGGGGCACAGCACGGAGACGGCATTGGTCGCGCTGGTGAATGATCTCTGGCGGGCCCGAGATAGAGGTTATTCTTCTGTCCTGGTCCTATTAGATCTATCAGCGGCTTTTGATACCATCGACCATGGTATCTTACTGCGTCGTCTTGAGGGGCTGGGAGTGGGAGGCACCGTTCTACGTTGGTTCTCCTCCTACCTCTCGGACCGTTCGCAGACGGTGTTGGCAGGAGGGCAGAGGTCAAGCCCTAGGCCTCTTAATTGTGGAGTGCCTCAGGGTTCGGTGCTCTCGCCCCTCCTGTTCAACATCTATATGAAGCCGCTGGGAGAGATCATCCGTAGCTTCGGGGTGAAATATCATCAATATGCTGATGATACCCAGCTATTCATCTCCACCCCGAACCAACCCAGTGATGCCCTCGATGTGATGTCCCGTTGTCTGGAAGCGGTACAGATTTGGATGGGAGAAAACAGGCTTCGACTCAACCCGGCCAAGACTGAGTGGCTGTACATACCGTCATCTCGTTTAGTCCAAGAGGTTCCATCTCTGACTATAGGAGGAGAGATGTTACCTCCCATTGATAAAGCACGCAATCTGGGCGTCCTCCTAGATTCACGACTCAGTTTTGAAGATCACATCGGAACCGTGGCTAGGGGGGCATTTGCCCAGATTCGTCTTATATACCAATTACGCCCCTTTTTGGACCGAGATGCCCTACGTACAGTCACCCACGCACTCGTTACCTCCCGTATTGATTACTGTAATGCTCTCTACATGGGGCTGCCCTTAAAGACCACCCGGAGGCTTCAGCTGGTGCAGAATGCAGCTGCGCGGGTTGTGATGGGAGCTTCCCGATACTCCCATATTACACCCCTCCTGCGGGAGCTGCATTGGCTACCAGTTGCCCTCCGGGTGAGATTTAAGGTGCTGGTACTTACCTTTAAAGCCCTACATGGCTTAGGTCCGGGATACTTGCAGGACCATCTGCTGCCGGGAACAAATTCCCATCGTCCAGTACGCTCACACAGAGAAGGCCTCCTCAGGGTACCGTCAGCTAGGCAATGTCGGCTGGCGACCCCCAGGGGGAGGGCCTTCTCTGTGGGAGCACCAACCCTATGGAATCAGCTTCCCCCTGAGCTTCGGATAGCCCAAAACCTCCAATCCTTTCGCCGCGGCCTCAAAACACACCTGTTCCACCAAGCTGACCTAGACTGACAGGCATCTTAATTAATTTATATTTAGTATTTTTAATTCATTTTTAAATTCTCTAATTTTTTATTGCACTGATGTTCTCAATTTCATTTATCTTGATTTATGCACTTATTATATGTTTTATTGTGAGCCGCCCTGAGTCCTTCAGGAGATAGGGCGGGATATAAATCCCATCAATAAATAAATAAATAAATAAATGCCTGCTAGACAATTTTAGGGCTTTTCACAATGGTGATATATGCCACAAGTTCACAAGGTGGATTTGACTAATGGCTCAGAGAAATGGCCAAGGGAATCCTCCAGATATTTCCTATCTAATATATTACTATAGTTTGATTGAGACATCAGTGCATTGGTTTAAATGAAAATATCCTTCAAATTAGTCTGTATCTCATATAAAAATAATGTAATGTGAAACCAATGGAGGTAACTTGGACGTAAGTTCTTGATCACTGAACAAACCTTTAAACTCTTCATAAAATGATGTCATGTTTTCTAACGTGATTTTTCTATCAGGGTGCACATTGTAGAAACTTTCCATATAAAATGGCAACTTGTCTCTTTCCTTAGTGTCTCCTTGGTACTATCTCTGTACGTATACATTAATTACATTGTTGTCACTACATTTGAGATTTAGACTGATAGGAAGGGGAGTGCTAATGAGAAGTTTACTTGTTCTCCAAATAATGACTCTGTTTTGTTGTTAACTTTTGTGTTACTTATAGTAATTAAAGAATGCTTGCATATTTTTCCTATGAGCTCTGCTTTGAATCTACTTTTTAGGTCTTGACCCAGCTGGTCCCTTATTTACCAGAAAGCTGGCTAATGAGAGACTGGATCATACTGATGCCCAGTTTGTGGATGTCATTCATACTGATACTGATGGTAATTATTACATATTTGTATTTTGAGCATTCTGTGGTTGAATGATTCCCCCTCACCCCACTTCCACTTCCTGGTATGATTTCACTAGAATTTGTACAGTACATATGTATGAGAGAATAAGTTCCATCCCAGGATGTGTGGAATTATTATAAATAGAGTCCAACTAGGTACTTAGGATATGCTGACTTGTGTTTGCTGACTTGGCAAAAACATAGCCAAAACTTTTTCATTTGTCTCTGAATTACAGATTTTCCTGATATAGAAAAAGTTTTCTAAACTACAGTACCACATTGGAGCAGCTATTTTTTAAGAACATCAATTCAAAATATGTTTCCTACAGCAGATATAAATTGTTTAAGTTCATTAGAAATGTTAATCGAGCTAAAACCAGTGGGTTTAGTAATAATCCTAATTATGAACAGAGGATAAACCTCAATATTTTGATATTTGTTTAAAAAACATATTTTTAGATTCAAAAATATATTTAAACTCATGATGGTGTCTACAATAAGATATTAAACTTCTTTTAAATATATTAACAAAGGAAAAATCAGTTTAACATTGGCATTTTGCTCATCGCTACAAAAGGAAATTCCCTTTTATATAAGATTATAGCTAAGATATAAAATTATGAATTTGAAAGCAAATTCATAATTTGAGCAAATATTAGGACGTGTAGATTGAGGCTTGTAGATTCCATTTCATCTCCTAATCAAGCTTCTTGAAGAAACCACTCCCTAATTTTATGACTAATTTCAATGAAAAGTTTAGAGTTCCTGTGATGTAGACTAGTGATAATCACAAATTTCAGTGTTTTGGTAATATGCATCCTTAGCTCTTTGATATCTTAATGCTATTATTTTTCTTTTTTCTAGTTTTAATGCTTTCACAAATATGTGAGAGATTAAGCTCTAATTTTTTGTGGACAGGAGTATTGGTTAAGATGGTATATTTATTTTTTCTTCACTATGTATTTCATTGTTAGGTTTTGGACTCCAGGATCCTTTGGGAAACATTGATTTCTATCCAAATGGAGGAACAGATCAGCCTGGATGTCCAAAAACAATACTTAGTGGTAAATATAGATAAATTGATTATTATAGGAAGTGAGGGGCTTAGTTGTACTGAAATCATTTGTTCATTTATGAAGGCAACTATTTTAGTGTACTTTTAGAAAATTATTACAATTGTGTACAGAATCAAATTTACCCATTAAGTAATTTTTAGTATGCTTTAACTGTTCATTGAATCCTGCTCTTGAGTGCTGTTTATTAGCGAGTCTAAATCTAGATTGATCAGGTTTATAATAGGACTGAAATTTTAAAATGTGAGTAAATTTCCTTTTTTGCCCAGGAAGGACAGAAACCCTTATTGTAGTTAGAACACATGGTGACAGCCTACCATCACTGAGAAATCAATCTGCACAAAATTTCTAGGTATTCTTGGTTGGACCTTGCTTGGAAAATGCTGGGAGAGCAAATAATCAACTTGGGAAGGAAAAGGAGGAATGGGGGAACTGAACTGCAGAAGACAATTTTCCTGTTTTGAAGTAAAAGGCAAAGAGTCACTCTTGTGTTTTAATAGAAGATCTGTGGTGGATTTTTGGTAGCTATATGGAAATGTTTTTTTTTCAGAATGTAATTTAATTTAATGTAATTCCAGTGTAAGCTATAGTTAGAAGTTTCTGGGGAGTCTCCCATTCAAGTATTAACCGGCAACTACTGCTAATTCTGCAATGCTGCTACTGTTCTATTTTGTGAAAAACAACATAATTTCATAGTCTTGCATTTACTTGTTGATTCTTCTAGGATCAGCGTATTTCAAATGTGATCATCAGAGATCTGTTTTTTTGTATATGTCATCCTTACAACATAATTGTGATATAACTGCATATCCTTGTGAATCGTATATGGATTACAGGAATGGAAAATGTGTGAGCTGTAATTTTAAATCACTTCCATGCCCAGTAATAGGTAAGAGTAATGTGTTTCAGATAATATTTTATGGAGAACGTCTTAGATGTCATTCTGCAGTATATAGCACATACTGTTATGTAATGCTTTTTAAATCTGGTACAGTGAAAAATTGTAGGAGTAAAGCTATCCCGTCTCTTTGGCAGAAAGAAAACTGGAGTCAGATGAATGTTTTTGTCGGTTGTAAACTATAGGAACAAATAATTATAAGTATTATATTAAAGATGAATATCATACCAAGTCACTGCACTGCACAAGATAACTCTCATCTCCAGTTTGTAGTGGAGCCAGTTTGGTCTAGTGGTTAAGGCATCAGGCTAGAAAGCAGAAGATTGTGAGTTCAAGTGCTGCCTTATCCGTGAAAGTCAGTTGGGTGACCTTGGGCCAATCATTCTCTCTCAGCCCAACTCATCTCACAGTTGTTATTTTTGTGGGGAAAATAGGAGGAAGGTGTGTTGGATATGTTCGCTGCCTTGAGTTATTTGTAAAAATAATAAAGACAGGCTACAAATAAAGAAATGAAATATCTTCCAACAAATCATTAGACTGTATGTGTCTTAAACAGTATTAGCCCTTCTTAGATGGAAGTAAAAGATAAGGGGATGTCTTAATTTTCAAACTCAACTTTATGAATCATTTATAAAACATTCCCAACTATGTCTTAGCTATTAACCTCCTTTTAAAAACAAGTCATTTAGGAGCAATTACCAAGAAGGGTTTTCCATTAACCATAATTATTTTCAGGTTCCACACATTTATTTTTAGGTTAGTATTTTACAGCTTGTGATTAAAGGACCACTGATAGTCCATGAATGTAGATGATCCCTGGAGCACATGATGAGGCAATAACAATAATGCTAATAATGAAGATTCCAAAACAGAATGTTGTAGTATCTCACAATTTTGGCCATTTCAAACGTTTGTTTTTTTTAAAAAAACGTATTGAGTTATTTTGGTGTCTGTTAGATGCCATCATATTCTATTGTTCCTGCCAGCAACATTTTCAGTTATAATGTAGGAATTACCTGAGGAAAAAGTTGTGGATTATTTTCTTTTCTTTTCTTTTTGTATATGTTTTATTGGTATTTTTTAACATAACATAAATCATTCAGTAATTTGTAAACAGTATGTTGTCTGGGTAATATTTATAAGACAATCTTTAACAATTGATTTCTATAATCTATATTCCATATGTTAATTTCATTTGATTTCCCCTTTCCCCAAAGTACCGGTATCTTTCTTTGCAAAACATTAGATTAAGACAATTCTCATTATTTTGATTAACAACAATTACGTATATAGTTTTTCCAATAATCCTATTTGTCATTTTAGTTGCCTTATCGTGGATCTTGTTACCGTGCTTATTTCAGCTTATTTCTCCCCCAAAATTCTAAATATTCTTACTAGTGACAATTTTTTCAACAATTAACTACCTTTACATTGGTGGATTTAATTCTATTTTTCCGTATAAACCCTCACATACTTTTATATTTCTTAATAAGTAAAAAAGTAGAAAGAGAAAAGAGGAGAGAAACAAAAAAGAGAAAAAAGGAAAAAAGAAATAAAGACAAAAGCACTGAGATAGAAAAAATAACATATAACTTAAAATATGTATCCCTCCTAATTTAATATATATTTATTCCCTCAATTTCTTATTCTTTTTGACCATAGCTGAGAATGTATTTAATTTATTTAAACTTTAAGCATTCCATTCAGTAGATCTAATCATCTAATCCATTAACTCTCATTCAAAACACATTTTTTATGCTTTTATCGTCACATTTAAATAACTAAAATGTTTGCTTTGTTTAAATCATTTCAACTTTTTTTTACAGAAAGAAAAATAAAAAAATTGTATTAATTAAAAAAATCATCCCTCTAAGAATAATATATTTCAAAGTTTTTCCATTTCTTTAGCCATATTCAAACAAGTGTTTCTTATTGTATTTGTTAACAAAAGGAAGAAGAAAAAATTCAACTCTCTAAGAGTAATATATTCCAAAGTTCTTTCCATTTTTAGCCATATTCAAACAAATGTTTCTTTTTTTAAGTATTCTCTCTGATAAGTCCCATCATCTATTTTCTTGATTCCATTTTTATCTTTTTTCTATGGCCATTGCCTTTCTTAATCAGTATGTTTTGCTGCATCATTCGTTCCCCTGTAAAGTATTTTTTCTCATTCTTTTCCTTATCTTCAAAGTTGCTTGGACGTGTTGAAATATTTCCCATTTGAATTAAATCATGATATTTTATTTTATACGGTTCCATCTTTAAGTCTCTATCCTCAGAATTATGTTCAGTCATCTCTACTGTATTTTCCTGGGAAATTTCTTGGAGTGAAATTAAGTTGGAGATAAGTTGATTCGTACTCTCAAGGTTGTTCTGTATTTCTTTGTAGTTTAAAATCATTGTCCTTTGAAATTGTTGCCGCTTATCATATGTTTCCTTTTGTAAAGTATTCATTGCTTCAGATTTGTTACTCTCACTTTGTTTACACAGCTGCATTTTCTAAGAACTTTGAGGGTCAAAGAAAAAAAGAATCCTCACCCACCAGTAGGTGTCAGTGTTTGCTCATTTTTCAGGTCTTTCTAGTCTTTTTTCTCTCTCTAAAGGGTAAGTTTCGCTGCTTCCGGTAACCAAAAGGAAGGAGTAAAACCCCCCTCCTTTTTTCCCCAGAGATCTCTTATTTTGGGGACTTTGTTCTTCAGGAAAATAGGTAGGATAGAGAAAATCAATATTCTTAAGCATACTGTTTTAAATCTGCTTAGTTTAAAAGCTTATGGTTTCTGTTGTCACCAGCTATGGCTGGACATGAAGTTAGCCAGCCTTTTCTTCTGTTGGTTTCTGGGAGGCTTCTCCTGGACCGTTTGGGGAGACCGCCGTCTCTCCTAAGTCCCTGGGATTTCCTTCCTTCATTCCACCCCTTCAGAGTGGGTTCTGGCCCCTTAGGGTCCCCAACAAAAAGAAATTTCAGCCGAAGGGTTCGGCATTCTGAATCTTCAGACTGCTCGCTGGAAAACAAGAACCTGCGGATTATTTTCTTCATAGAAGAAAATGTAGATGTTCTGTATTTCTTCCATTTGAAGCAAAGTACAATAAGGTTTCACTCACATGTTTCTGATACTGCATCTGAATCAAAGGGTGAATGTCAATTTGGCTATTGTGGAAACTGAATTCTTCATGGCTAATTTTATTAACAATAACACTCCAAAGAAGGGTCAAACATTTTATTTTTTAAGCTGGGAGACTGGATGAAATCTTAAAATTTATTTCCAAATCTAAAAACCTCCACATTACACCATTATAAAGAGTGAAGGATAGCTTAATAGAGCTGTATATCTCTAATGTTTCCTGTTGGGAATGAATAAAAAAAATGTAGATGCCTGAAATATATCCCAAAAGAAATAAAAATGAAACAGGTGCACTGTTTTTAAATCACCATGCAAATACAAATAAACATGCTGGTTTTGTATGTTGGCCATATTTTACTTGCAGTGTGTATGAGTACTTGAAGTCCTACATAACCAAGCTGCATCCAGCATTGTCTTCAGCTATAGCAGGCAGGTTTCCCTCCTGAAGACCTTCTGCATCATGTGAATAGAGCTAGGATCCATTAAAGGCATTTATACTATTTACATATTCTAGATATATTTTACATGAGGAGTAGCTGAAAAAACTTACATTATTAAATATTCTGTCACACTGATCAAAGATTGTTTTGGCTCTCTGTTGGTTGTAGAAACTTAAGGGAACTTGTTGCACCTTGGTCATGTTTTACTTGATATTAAATCAGAAATCCTGATATAATAAATCACAGTTGAATGAACACTTTACTAACACAGATTACCTCTGCTTTTCTCAGAAAAAAGAAAAGAAAAATAGATTAGGAATACTAATACTTTAAACTGGCCTAGGACCTTAGCTTGTTTGAATGCTGTTATTTCTGTACATTTGTTTAGCTGCTCAAATGAAGACACAAATCATAAACATGCAAATTATGTGCACTTGACAGTATGCTTGATTTATTTGTAGTTTCATTACTACCTTCCATGATGTTGTAATATAAACCTGATCGGTCGGTTTGCTTGCTGAATGAGTCATTAAAAAAGCACATTTCCAGATGAATTGCTATATTACTTTCTTTTCCTAATTCAAACTTCATTTCTTCATAGCTTTTGACTAAATCATGGTATTACGTAGGGTCTTTCTAAAACAGGATAAGTGAGTTTGTGAGCAGGTTTATATATATATACACACACACATATACACATATGTACATATATATATATATACATATATATATATATACACATATATACATATATATATATATATATATATACATATATATATACATATACATATATATATATACATATATATATATATATATATATATATATATATATATATATATATATATATATATATATATATATATATATATATATATATATATATATATATATATATATATATATATATATATATATATATATATATATATATATATATATATATATTCTTTATTTGTAACATTTCTAAAATGGAAAAGGTTTAGTTTCTATTTCAGCCGTACAGTACTAATCAATCACTTGCCCTACCACCAATTTCTAACTTCTGAAAAGAGTAGAATGTGGTGAATTGATTTATGGCCTAATTGCTTTACCAATCAAAAATCAATTGTCAGCCTGCAATAGCCATGCATCTGCTGCTATGTCACTGTGCTGTCTGAAGCTATTGCTTACTATAGGATCATTACTAAATTTGCAAAAGAGTTAAGAGTTTCATTTAAAATCTAACTGATAACTTCTCATAGATAACCAAACTTTTGTCTTCAGGGGTCTTTGGGCCCTCTTCCTTCTCTCAGCATCTGTGCTCAGCATAGCAATTTTACACCTTACTGTTCTGTCATTGCATAGTGATCTCAGTTGTGATTTGTCTTCAGTGAATCTGAACCATATAGGAATTTTCATTTCTTTAGCCGATGGAAATTGCACAGTGCTATTTTCCTTACTAGATATTTTTTCTTCCCATGTCGGTGCCAACTTTGGCAGTTATTTAGCCCATTCCAATTTTCTCTACCTCTTGTGAGATACTTTTACTGAAGAAACCTTATATGATTTATTCCAGATTTTTCCTGTCCTCAGTTTATCAACTATAAGTACAGTTCGAATATCTGCAGGATCACATGTGTGGATGATAGATAGTGTTTAATATTTTCACTGTGCCATTGCGTTAAAAAAAGAAAAGAATATGCATTTCAGCCTCAGTAGAAGAAATTGTTGCATGCCACCTTGAATCGCTTGTTTTGTGAGATGGGTGGCCATATAAATTGGATAAATAAAAATAAGATATTTTACTTTATGAGGATAGAAATGTAGAACTTAAATACCTTTGTTATATTCTGGGAAAGTTGATTTCACACACCATCATAAAATAATATATCTTTAGTATTATTATTTTTTTTGCATCTCTGTGTTTCTTTTGTATTGAACATATTTCAATTTCAGGATATTATGCTGATAAATGGAAGAGTTATATACTTGAAAAGAATCCTCCCCTGACAACAGCTTACTTCGATACTTCAGACGAAGACCCATTTTGCAGTAAGTCATTAACTATGTTCCATGCATGTACTTCAACTTTTTTTTCCCTGTTATGGAGAAAAATAGGTAAGAAAAAAAAACAAGTGCATTTTACTATCCAGATATCTTGACATTTCCTTGATTAAACTTAGTTTTTTATTACTGTTTTATTTATGAAATAGTATAATGCTCAAAAGATCTATGTGCTGGGAGAAAAGAATATTAAAAACAGGAAATTATGTAGGCAACCTAGTAAAGGATGACAAATGAGGTGATAAAAATGAGAAAGAGGTGGATTTATATTAGACAATAGCAAAATGAATTTCAAGAAAAGGAAGTATAATGAAACAGAGATGCAACTATTTACTACCATGCATTATAAAAGGTCCACATGAGATCTAGTATCTCTTACAAATAGGGCTTGTGTGTGTTTCTGTGTATGTCTGTGTTGATGTTTTCAACTGATAATCAAATAATTGCATTCAAGGTCTTTGCAAGCTAAGACAGAACTTGAAGCACAGATAATAGTTCAGTATTAGGAAAATCATTAATTCTGGCTGATTCACATAATTAAAAGATGGATTTGCTTTAGAATACATTATGTAACCCCTTAAGTTAAATACAATAGCATTATATTAATAGAAACATTTCACACTTCCATATATTATATTGTGGGATATCACAATATAGTCGGTTTTGTATAATGGTTAAGGAATTAGACTAGATAACTGGGAGACCGTGAGTTCTAGTCTTGCAAAGCCAGCTGGTTGACTTTGGGCCAGTCACTCCCTCTCTTTCCTAGGAAGGAGGCAATATACGGTTCATAAACTATATGGTTAGGAAAACGTTACATTGACTATTGGCTATTTTGGATATGGTAAAAGTAATGCTATATTTTTTGTTTTGCATATAGTATTTTACTGATAATTGTGATTGCAGAAAAAAACCCCTGCATGATTTTTAAAGATAAAGGACAAGAGATATTTAGCAGCAAGTGATAATTTGAATTTGAAAAGGTAGCCAACTTAGAATTTTAATACTAAATTTAGCTGAATTCAAAATTAAATGACTGGATGTCTCATTCTTAGGGAAATATGACTATGTTCTACTATTTACTATCATAAATGTAATACAGAATGAGTAATTTTTTAAAAAAATATGGAAAATAGAACAAAAACAAGAAAAAACCAGAATATATATAGCACTTGCAAAAGACATCCATATCACCTGCCAAATTTATAACGGCATCAAATGTAAGATTTATGTCATGATTAATTAATTAGAGCATAATAATTTTACCAACTATTTTGCCCTGCTCCATGAGGAAATCATTTTCACAAGATGCTGTTCCCAAGTTTATCTTATCATTAATGGGGTATTTTAATCAATCTCAGTATAATAAGAAAAGGTTGCTGCTAAAAGAGGTACAATAAAATGGCTTCTCATGAAGCTATTACCTACTATGATGCAGTTAGGTCTGAAATAGATATATTATTCTGACATTGTAGCCTGAGAACATTTTAGTAGTCTCTTGATATATAACTTTCTGACTTTGCTCAATAAACTAAACTCCCAGTTTTCCAGGATTCTTCTTTTCCATTCTAAAAAAGAAGAAAATAAATCAAAATAAAATTACATTTTTCTCTCTCTCCCACAGTGTATCATTATTCTTTGGATATTATTACCTGGAATAAAAGCACTAGGAGAGGTTTCATAAATATCAAAATAACGGATAATTCAGGAAATACAATAGAATCCAGAATTAATAGGTGAGATATATTTATTCATTTTGGTACTTTCATTATGCAAAATAGTATCAACTATAATTAGAACTAATTTGAACAAAGATTAATAAAATGAGTAATTGATAAATGACTTGAATTAGAATGAAAATTTTAAAGTTAATATGCAAAGAAAAAAAAAGATAAAATAAGTAAACCTTGGTTACCAACCATAGTTGGAATGGGCAACTCTATCATTAAGTGAAGCAGTTGCAAAATTTTCTTTGTCCCCACTCTCCCACCTTTTGGAATTCCCCACCCTTTGAAATGTGGTTATTAATCACAAAACTATTTTTTGAGCACAGTTGTAACTTCAAAAATGATTGCTAAAGGAGGGAATCAGTAAGCAAGGACTATCTGTATTAAAACTGTATGAATCTTATTTATAAGTCTTATTTATATATCTGCCAGTCTCACAGTCAAGTGGCTCAGGATGGGATTCAAAATTATACAACAAATTTGGGATGGATAGATGTAATCTGAGAAAGACAGTCCCTCAAATGATCCAGTCTCATGCCACGTAGAGCTTTAAACATCAAAACGCGCACCTTGAATTTGACTTAGAAACAGACTGGTTAACAATGCACCTTGCCAAACAAAGGTATAAAAATGTGTTTATATAGAAACACATAACTGCCTGCTCTGTTGCAGTCTGCATTCTGCAGTAGCTGACACTTCCAGATGTTCTTCAAGGACAGCCTCATGTAGAGCACATTGCAATAGCCCAACCATGAGGGCATGAGTGACTGCGAGTAGAGCCCCCTGATCTTGGAAAGCAAGATGCAGAATACTAAGTTAAGCAAATACTATTTCAGTCAGATTTTCTTTCTGCTTTCTAATTATGCTATTTGTTTTTGCTACCTGCCTAATACATACCAGGAGAGGAAGGAGGAGAAAGGGAGGGAAGACGAAAGGGAGGGAGGGAAAAAGAGAGAGAGGTTACATTCAATTTACATAAGTTAGTTTATATTAGTATATGCAAATTCAGAAGATGCTATTGTGTAAATACAAGATATTTATAGTAATTGTAAAATTCTTCATAGAAGAGGGTGCAGTCAAAGGCTGAATTAAATTAAAAAAACACAACCCACTTATTTCAGTGCTCAATGGAAATATCAATGCCAAAGGAAGAATAAGAAAGTGGGTGGTGTAGGTCAGAGGTTGGAAGCGGTGACTGTAAGGGACTTACTTCCCTTCATGGCTATTTTTCAACAGACACTCTCAGGTGCACTGATACCGAGAACCAGCGCTGATAGCCATAGCTGTCTGCCTGCCTTATATGTACCGTATTTTCCGGCGAATAAGACTACTTTTTAACCCATGAAAATCTTCTCAAAAGTCAGGGATCGTCTTATACACCGGGTGCTGAAAATTTAGGGACAGGGCTGGCTGGAAAACCTGGAGCGGATCTCCCATTTAGTCTGCGCAGGGAAAGCGGGACCAATTGGAGAAGAAGCTGCAGTCTGTGATTTTTTACAGGCTGGGGTCTGGGCGTCTTTCCTTCTAAAGTTGAAGAGCAGCTGTAGTATATCCCAACTTGAAAGGCAGGTGGGGAAGGCAGCAGCCAGAGCAGCGGCTTAGCTCTAAGGACACATTTGACTCAGGAACTGGGCGGGCTGGCTGGAAAACCTGGAGCGGATCTCCCATTTGGTCTTTTTTTTTTAAAATCCCATTTATATCCTGCCCTTCTCCGAAGACTCAGGGTGGCTTACAATTTAAAGCACAAATCAGTGTGCTTAGCAATAGCCTTCATTCTTGTATATGCCTGTTTATTAGGGCTTTTACCCCCCCCCCAGCAGCATTATTATAAAGTCAGCTTATTGCCCCCAACAATCTGGGTCCTCATTTTACCTACCTTGGAAGGATGGAAAGCTGAGTCAACCTTGAGCCTGGTGGGATGCGAACCTGCACTAATTGCAGGCAGCTGGTGTTATTTAAGGCTCTGCGCAGGGAAAGCTTTAGAGTGAATTAGGAAAAGTGAAAAAGTGAATTAGGAAAATAGGGAACGGTTGCTGGAATTGGGTATGTGTAGTTTAATGAAGAGAAGGGTGAGGGGTGACATGATAGCAGTGATCCAATATCTCAGGGGCTGCCACAAAGCAGAGGGAGCCAAGCTATTCTCCAAAGCACCTGAAAGCAGGACAAGAAGCAATGGATGGAAACTAGTCAAGGAGAGAAGCAACCTAGAACTAAGGAGAAACTTCCTGACAGTTAGAACAATTAACCAGTGGAACAACCTGCCTCCAGAAGTGGTGAATGCTCCAACACTGGAAGTTTTTAAGAAGAGACTGGACAGCCATTTGTCTGAAATGGTATAGGGTTTCCTGCCTTAGCAGGGGGTTGGACTAGATGACCTCCAAGGTCCCCTCCAACTACTTCTTCTTCTTCTTCTTCTTCTTCTTCTTCTTCTTCTTCTTATTATTATTATTATTATTATTATTATTATTATTATTATTATTATTATTATTATTATTATTATTATTATTATTATTTAATCCACTTGCACTGTTTTATGTTTACATGTTTGATGACAAACAGCCTTATGTTTATAAGTGACAGTTTTCCTATTAAGCACCTGCATGTCATAAGCATTTGAATTAAAATTACCATATTAAAATCAAATCTGATGTTTTTTAATTTTTATTTGGTGTGCGTTGGAAGAGGGGTAGTCTTATACGGCGAGTATAGCCCAAACCCTATAATTTAACAGAAAATGTAGGGGGTCGTCTTATACGCCCAGTCATCTTATACGCCGGAAAATACGGTATCAGGTAATTCAGAAGGAGGAGAAATTTTTGATAGGCACAAACCTGCTGCAGCAAAGATTGTAGTGCATGTCTTGTCTTTCTTGTCTTCTGATCTCTTGTGGACAAATAAGTGGCTAATTTTGCTTGTTCAGCCTTCAGCTGAGCAGGCTTAAGGCATAATAAGACCTTTCGTAGATCAGTCCGCAGGGCTGTTACAATCTGTACTGGATGTATTTGAGAATCCAGCTGTCAAAATATATTTTTCTGCTGCTTTTCCTGGACCAAGGTTTGTAGTTGTTTCTATATTCTATTCTGGTTTGTTTTTGTTTTTTTAAGAAGATTGGAACCCATTGCATGACACCCTGAGTCTTATTTTATAAAGGGGCATACATTGAATAAATCTGTTTTTTTCTTTTTTAGCGATGCAGCTGTATTTCAACAATATAGGCAAGCAAAGATACTTGCTGGATTTTATCTGGATTTTGGAAACATTTCAACAATTACTTTGACATTTTCTACAAAGAGTACAGTGGGCCCCAAGTACAAGCTTAGGGTTCTCGAAATGAGATTAAAATCCCTCTCGCATCCAGAAAGGTAACATAGATTGCCATTTTATAATAGTTTCATCATCTAGAAGAAGAATTTAGGAAAAGATAGTTGAACCACTAATCCTCTTGCTCAGTGATAGCACTTACAGATGACAGAAAAGTTTCGATTGAAGGTGCTGTTTCTTAAAACGGAGGCAGAAAATAAGAACAATTTTTGCTAAAACTGCATCTGAGGGGAATATTTTCAATATAGTGTGTCTGCCATGTGAGTGTAGGTGATCTAAAAATACTAATTTGTTCTTGTCTATGTTGCATTGCTTGAAGTGTTTCATTTGACTGTAAATAGTTCAGGAATATGTTTCCCAGTCACTTTGCAGAGAGATAGACATGCTTATTCTGAATATTTCATAACTATTTATTGGATTTTGGCCACTGTCAATGAAGTTTCAAGTTTCTGTATGTTTCTTGCAATTGCTACCTAGTTGTAACAATTACTGCTAGCATTTGCACATTTTTGTTAATTTAGCATTTTGTGCATTAAACTAGAATAAAAGTTAGTGTATAGTATAGAAATTTATAATTATCATAGGATTTATGCATAATTATGATCTTGCAGTTTGATAAAGTATGTGGAGTTGATAAGAGAAAATTGTTATCTGTAATTATTCACAATTGCTATAATTATATAAACATAGGTTAAAAACAAGTTTTAAATCCTGTATCAAATTAGGACACAGATAGAGAATATATAGATGTGAGGTAATATTCTAAGAATTATATTAATTTAACACATGCCAACAGTTTAGTTTAGAAGTTGAGAAAACCTTACTCTCATTTATTTATATGATAAAATGTCCTAGGATTTTTTTTCCTGTATACTATGGGGCAGAAAAAGGAGAACTACTTCTGCAAGAATTTTTGATTACAAAGATTGATAGAGAATATATAATTGTATTGGTTGCTCGGGAGGTAATTTGGGTTAGAAATGTTAAATTTACTCAGGCTCAAAATTTAAGAGAAAATTTTTATAAAATGTTTTATAGATGGCATCTGGATCCCAAAAAGTTGTCTAACATGTATCCTAACTTACAGTCTAAATGTTGGAGATATGGTAGTTTAGAAGCCACCTATTTTCATATGTGGTGGACTTGCAGAAATATAAAAGCTTTTTGGGTTAAAATTTGGTGGAACATTCAAAAGATTTTTAAGAGAAAGATAAAGTTTTCTCCGCAATTGTTTCTATTGAGTATTGTTCTAGATTGTGATGTTAAAGAAACCAATTTGATGTTGAATTTGATAACAGCAACACGGTTACTGGTGGGACAATATTGGAAGAAGGATAGTTTGCCTACAATAGAAGAATGGGTGTTTAAAGTTTCGAATCTTGCAGAAATGTCTAAGATTTCTGCTTACTTCAAGGATCATTCACAAGAAAGATATATTTCAGTTTGGAGGAGATGGATAGATTATATTCAGAATAAATATGGGACTAAAAAGTTCCATTTAGCTTATGAGTAGATTTTAGAGGGATATTGTTATTAATTTTAGTGTTAGTACTTTGTATGTATTTATGTTAAAGGGGAGTTAAAGCATATTATGAATTTGGTTAATTTTATATTATGGATAGTCTTTAGCTAGAATATGATTATTATAATTATACCCTGTATTTAGCTCTGGGAAGTGGGGGGGAAGGGGGGTGGTTTGGGGTGGGTGGGATTTTGGGATGTATTGTAAAATTTTGTTTTTGTAAAACTCTTTAATAAAAAAAAATTGTATTGGTTGCTCCATCTCAGGAACAGTCATGAAAATCACTTCTCAAATAAAGAGTGGTGCATCTTATATAGAAATTAGTAGCTTGTTGAAAATGTCTTTTGTTTGAAACAGAAATACTTTCCCCCAGAATTGTTTTCCCTTAGTATTACTTAGCACATGCAATAAAATAATTGGCTATGCAATAAAGTAATTGTTCCAAGGACATTAATTTATTTAAGTTCTGAAATGTCAGCCAGATAGCTTGTGATTAAGGTACACATATTTAAACTATAACACTTAGCTGTAGATGCGCATTCTGGACTTTACCTATCTAATAGGTTTGACTATTGGGTGATACCTAAAGAGTTCTGCAAAGACCAGTGGCTTTTACTCTAAAAAGTTTGAAAAAAATGCATTTCTGAGAGTTTGCCCATATGTCTTTATATATGATTTGGAAACAGTACAATATGGATTTTTTTTAAAAAAATAACTTTGGATGATCAATTCAAAGGGTAAAAAAACCTAAAGGTAGAGGAGTAAATAAGATTAATATGTATTCCCATCTGTTTTGGACATGGTTTAGTTAGTATATTATCATTATTATTAAATTTATTTGATGCTAGGGGGCTAAAAACCATAAAAAACAAAGAAATAAAAAGGAAGTTTAAACAAAGTGTGAAATAATAGAACCATACATGGCTCAGTGGGTTAGGACGCTGAGCTTGTCGATCAGAAGGTTGGCAGTTTGGCGGGTTAAATCCCGAGTGCCACGTAGCAAAATGAGCGCCTGTTACTCGTCCCAGCTTCTGCCAACCTAGCAGTTCGAAAGCACGTAAAAATGCAAGTAGAAAAATAGGGACCACTACGGTGGGAAGGTAACAGCGTTCCGTGCGCCTTTGGCGTCTAGTCATGCCAGCCACATGACCATGGAGACGTCCTTGGACAAGCGCTGGCTCTTTGGCTTTGAAATGGAGATGAGCACCGGCCCCTAGAGTCGGAAACGACTAGCACGCATGTGCGGGGGAACCTTTACCTTTACCTTTACAACAAACAAGGAAAAAGAAAACAAAGAAAATACATTAATATGACTAGTAAAAAAGATAGGCGTGTGGGTGACTCTGTTATCATATATTATGTTGTATTATATTAGTAATACGGTTCAATCAGTAGTCCTGATTCCTCTTAAAAACACTGATTAAATATAGGATGAATATTACTTATGTACAATAAAAATAAAGTACACTTTTTCTTGATTGCATATTTTCTTCTCTCTGTACAGGATCCAGCTATGTAGATATGATTTCATACTTGTGGAAAATGTTGAAACAACTTTTACACCTATCCCATGCTATGAGATAAATATGCAAGACAATTGATTATTTCAGGATATTGTGTGCAAGAAATTAGAGAGCAACATGAACTGGTAACAAGTTTAATTGGCTTCCTTCAAGAAAGTTAATTTGCCAATTTTATGACTACCTCTGAAGATCACAGAATGAACTTTTAAAAGAAGTTCAGATTTTTTTTCATGTGCCTAGTTGCATATATTAGCAATCAATTTCTAGTTAACGAGTATTCAAAGCTGTGAATTATTTTTTGAGAAGATTTCAATTTCAGTCTTATGCACAGTGAGGCTGACATACCATTGAAATTAACAGTAATAACTTCATCACTAAATGTAGGATCATAGTACACTAAATATGTTTGTTGATACTTTTATATTTGACAGATCTAATATCTTATTGTATGAACATGAAATGCTACAGTTTAGAGAAAAAGGTTCAGATCAGCATTTGGGCACATGAACAAATATTCTCATTAATGGAGCATCTCTGTTCATAATGACACCGACAGGCTGGTAATAACTTGCTAAATAGAAACTGAAATTGAATCAATATAATAATGTGCAGTATGATACCCTTGAAGACCACTCGGAGGCTCCAACTGGTACAGAATGCAGCCGCGAGAGTTGTGTTGTGAGTTTCCCGACACTCCCATGTCACACCTCTGCTCCGCGAGCTGCATTGGCTTCCAGTTGTCTTCCGGGTGAGATTCAAGGTGTTAGTAATGACCTTCAAAGCCCTACATGGCATGGGTCCGGAATACCTTGGGGAGCACCTGCGGCCGGCGTCAACTTCCCTCCGCCCAGTACGCTCCCACAGAGAGGGCCTCCTCAGGGTGCCACCGGTCAAAGAATGCCGACTGGTGGCCCCCAGGGGGAGGGCGTTCTCTGTGGGTGCGCCGGAGTTATGGAACCATCTTCCGGCCGAGCTCCGGATGGTGCCTGACCTCCGCTCCTTCCGGCGCGATCTCAAAACCTATCTTTTTGAACAAGCTGGCCTGGCCTGATGGGATGGGGTTGGGTTTTATAAATCGGTTTTAACTTTTTAATGTGTACTAATTTATTCATGGGCATTGTTGTTTAATCGCTTTTAATTTTTGTATCTTGTCTTTTAATATGTATTGCCCTGTTCACCGCCCTGAGTCCTTCGGGAGAAGGGCGGTATACAAATTAAATAAATAAATAAATAAATAAATAAATAAATAAATAGGTTAGTACAGCCAGTCTCCTGGTAGCATCACTCAAGCTTCTCCGCAACAGAATTATTTAATATCTTCTGAAAACCACCTTTGCATGTTCAATATGTGTAGTTGCTAACTATCTGCATATTATTCATGTGCATAAGAAAGTATCTCTTAACAGGTGAATAACTTGACTGTACAATGATCAATATTATTTGAGCATGTGAATATTATTAATTTAAATAAAATATTTATTAACATAGAGCAAATAATTACAAATACCTTTGTAACTAATAAGAATGTTATATACTTTTAATGGATGTTTCTTTCAAAGATCTCCATAGCAATTTTAAGAGACAAATCCATTGTGATGGGACCATCACTCACTGATGCAAAGCAAAAAACTGAACCATTTTTTATTTTTGTTTCCTCTCCTAACTCCATTATTATATGTATTATAAGGACCTGTGTATTGCACTATTTTTAAAACGTATTTGATGGTGTATTTGCTGTGCTGTGCAAATCTTACCATTGTAATTTGTTTTATGTTTAGTGAATGCATTTTTTAAACATTATTTTAAAAGTTCTAGATAAATATTGGGTATTTTTTGTATTTAACAGTAATTATGGGTGTATTCCCATAATTTTGTAGTTTATATTAGTTTTTAATCTTATTATTTGAAAATCTTAATAAATGTTCCTTAAGGATCATATGAGGGGGGGTGATTTATGAGTAGGAACAGGGAAGAAGAATTTAAGAGGATAAAATTCAAAGAATGCAAAATATTTTAAATAGTAGAAATGATACTTATTTTGCTGTAGGCAAAATAAGTCAGGAAAGATTGCTATTTAGTCAGACTAGTCTGGCTTTAAAGAACATGGGTGATTGAGGAATAACAGTGGAATGCTCATAATTATTAAGGGAAAATTGGATAAATGACTACTTATCACTTTTGTTTAAATCTATTCTGCAAGTCAGGGTAAATTATGAAGGACACAGTGATGTAGCCCAAGGTGGGGATGTCTTGTGAAAGGTGTGACTTGGATTGGGGAGGGCACATGGGGGTGCAGCATGAGGCAGGAAGGACCCATGGACATGTGCAAGTGGTGCTGCACTGACTGGGAGGTTACATGGGGGTGCAACATGGATCAGAAAGGGTGCAGGTGGGTTGTGTGGTGGTAGGGGGAGACTTACCCAAGCAACTTGTAATCTTTCCTGCCAGCTTTTCCACTGCTGATGCTTCCTGCTAGCTTTTCACAAGCAAGATTTTGCTTGTGAGAAGCTGTCAGGGAGCATCAACGATCACAACTAAGTTTCTATTTCCTCCAGCATCTCATTGACTTTTGGGAAGCCAGTCTAGAGCACTGAAAATTAAAATTGTGTGACTGTAGCAATGCTGAACCAGCAGCACTGAAGTGGTCACAACTTCACCAAATTTCATTCCCATAGGAATCATGGGTCCTGGCATTTTGTAAGCTAGCCAATTTGAAGCACGTTGGTTCAAAAAAAATGCACTGTTTTGCGCAGACGAAGGTTAGAAACAAACAGAAGAGGTTTAATAATATATAGATAGTAACTTAAAATTTAGAGCATGTTGAATAACAGTTAGAACAAAAATTGTTGTCATTTTTGTTGTACCGGGTTAATTAAATATTGCAAAATTTAAAAAGTGATAAAGCTTGCAAACAAAAATCTCTATGTAGATAGTGCACTATATTTTATGTGAAATACATTATGGTGTATCAACCACAAGGCTAAAAGCAGCTTGGCACTTAATTTAGAAAAAATAAATATTTGGCAGTATTTATGGCAGCAAGAGGATTTCTTACCAGCATTTACATAAGAAATATGTTTTTAAATTGGTGGCATCAGACTTCAATAAGAATCTCACACATATCCTCTAAATATTCAGTGATTTTTTATGATGCTGAAAAACTGAAGGGAATATTCTTTTACCTCTGACAGGAATGTAATATTTTAGATTTTGGGAAGAAAATGTTTAATGAAATGTCACGTATAACTAAAGGGAAGGTTGAATTTTATTTAGTTGCTTACTTTTCAACTTACATGGTTGCTCATTTGACTCTGGGTGGCAAACAACAGTAAAAGTAACAGCAATATAACAATATATAAATAGCAGATGAAATAAACCACAAGCAGCCATCAGCATAAACATTTCACAGTACTTCTAGTACATTTCAATCTCCATGCCTGGTGAGAAATTTTCAAGGCTTTACATTAGACCAGGGGTAGGCAACCTCGGCTCCTTTATGACTCATGGACTTCAACTCCCAGAATTCCTGAGTCAGCATTAGACCAACAAGGTCTAGACAATCTCTGGAGGATGTTGTTCCAAAGAAGAAGTGCCACAACATAAAGGGTTTGCTGTTCAGGTCCTGCCAAGTGACACTCTTTAATAGATAGGACTCATAGCATGCCCTTTATGTTGGATGTGACAGAATTGATAGCCATAATCAGAGAAATGGTTCCACAAATAACCCAGTCCATCACATGAAGGGCTAAAACAGTCCAACCTACCAAAACCAGTGCCATAAAAAACAGAATAGAAACGCAAGTTAAGATAGGCAAGAAAATGGTAAGTGAGCACCTGTCCAGCCTAGAAGAGTTCAAATCACCAGGACCAGATGGATCACACCCCAAGTTTCTCAAGGAACTGGCAGACGTGATCTCAGAACCACTGAACTATATTTTTCAAACATCCTGGAGCACTGGGGAACTACCAGAGGACTGGAAGAGAGCTGATGTAGTTTCCATCTTCAAAAAAGGGAAAAAAACAGATCCAGGAAACTACAGACCTATCAGCCTAACCTCAATACCTGGGAAGATTCTGGAAAAGATAATCAAACAACAAATCATCAAACACCTTGATGCGAACAAAGTTATCACTAAAAGCCAACATGGGTTTGTCAAAAACAGTTCGTGCCAGACAAACCTTATTGCATTCTTTGACCAAGTGACAAAACTAGTGGACCAGAGGAATGCTGTAGATTTAATTTACTTGGATTTCAGTAAGGCATTTGATAAAGTAGATCACAACCTACTACTTGATAAGATAGAAAAATGTGGGTTAGATAGCATCACCACCAGATGGATTCGTAGCTGGCTGACAGGCCGTACTCAGCGTGTGGTCCTCAATGGAACGGCTTCTACATGGAAGGAAGTGTGTAGTGGGGTGCCCCAGGGCTCTGTTCTGGGCCCAGTGCTCTTCAACATCTTCATCAACAATTTGGATGAGGGGATAGATGGGGAACTCACCAAATTTGCAGATGACACCAAGCTGGCAGGAATAGCCAATACTCCAGAAGATAGGCTTAAGATACAGGAGGATCTGGACAGACTCGAACACTGGGCACTATCTAACAAAATGAAATTCAATTGTGAATGAAGTAAGGTTCTACATTTAGGCAGGAAAAATCAAATGCACAGGTATAGTATAGGTGGTACCTTGCTCGATAGTAGTAACTGTGAGAGGGATCTCGGAGTCCTAATGGACAATCACTTAAATATGAGCCAGCAGTGTGCTGCAGCTGCCAAAAAAGCGAACACAGTGCTAGGCTGCATTAACAGAGGAATAGAATCAAGATCACGTGAAGTACTAATACCACTTTACAATGCCTTGGTAAGGCCACACCTGGAATACTGCATCCAGTTTTGGTCACCACGATGTAAAAAAGATGTTGAGACTCTAGAAAGAGTACAGAGAAGAGCAACAAAGATGATTGGGGGACTGGAGGCTAAAACATATAGGGAACGGTTGCTGGAATTGGGTATGTGTAGTTTAATGAAGAGAAGGGTGAGGGGTGACATGATAGCAGTGTTCCAATATCTAAGGGGCTGCCACAAAGAAGAGGGAGTCAAGCTATTCTCCAAAGCACCTGAAAGCAGGACAAGAAGCAATGGATGGAAACTAGTCAAGGAGAGAAGCAACCTAGGAGAAACTTCCTGACAGTTAGAACGACTAACCAGTGGAACAACCTGCCTCCAGAAGTGGTGAATGCTGCAACACTGGAAGTTTTTAAAAAGAGACTGGCCAGTCATTTGTCTGAAATGGTATAGGGTTTCCTGCCTGAGCAGGGGGTTGGACTAGATTACCTCCAAGGTGTCTTCCAACTTTTGTTGATGATGTGATGATTTTTATTATTATTATTATTATTATTATTATTATTATTATTATTATTATTATTATTATTATTATTATTATTATTATTATTCATACTAACACTAGCAAGCAGTGCAGTTTATGGAACAGATACGTAACGTGCCACCACTATTGCATTTGATGTTTAACAATCATCAGCTCCATATAAAGTGCATGACAATAATAAATTTGAGAATTGACCAAGGCAGGAACATCAATCTAATATATTGTGACCGAGGACCTTGCCTATTTCATCAGGACTAATAGATTCAAACACCCCCTAGATAACCAAAGTAAACTGAGTTTCAGTCACCTCCATAGGATCTGCTTCCATTCTCTTCAAAGTTAGGTTTCCATTCTCTTCATAGTTTTTATGCATTTTTGATAGAATTAAAAAAAAACCACAAGTAAAAAAAAAGTTTCCACTTCTGACAGGCAAGTTAATTATTGCTAAACAGTGGAAATAATTAGATAATATATCAGTGGATGGATGTGAAAAAGTCTGAACCTTTCCCTAAGAAAGTCTCTGAAAAGATCATATCTATGACAAAGCAAATCTATACAAGACCATAGATATAAAATAAGCATACTGCCAACAACTTGTATTAAAAATTATGGGCAAGTTAAAATCTGACAGCACTTTATAAAATTTGGGATTTAAAAATTTAAATAATGATAATGAAAAGAATGTTGCTCTGGCTTTTCAGCAATAATTTCTTGGATGAAACTTGCATGTATCTTTCAACTACCAATTTTCAAGATGTGCATTTTACTTTTGTGAACGTTTGGCTTTAGTAGCTCTTTAGAGGCTGGAACATTAGATGGGATTATTAGTGCAGAACTCATGAGGAAAACCAAATTGAAGCATGACAAAATCTGGAAAGCAATCTCATCTACAGCCCAATGAATTTCATCCACAAATTAGAATTTGGCAGCAATCCTTAGATTTAATTAATTTTTTGTTTGTTTATATTAGTCTGATTTTAACAGCATTAGAAGGTGCCTGTTCATCCAACAAAAATTTGTCCCAGGAGTAAATTAAAAATATGCAGCTATCTATCACAAAGAGACCTCATTAGCACATACATGTAACGAGAAGTGTAAGCTGTTTTGCAGTTTTATGATAGAAGGTTTAGAAAGATTTGGAAATGTTTATTTTTGTCATTTATGAAATTTGCAGAGTGAAATAGAGATTGACAGCATTATGGCAAATAAATTTATGTCAATATCCTTAGTGAATTCAAATATAGTTTTAAATCTACTTGGACACAAAATGTTTCATAAGAGAGGTAGGAAGAAACATTGTATTATATTAGCTAGTTTAGAAGGAAACTATAATTATGTCATGTTCTTCATGTGAAGGACATTTGTATAGACTAAAGCAATATTTCTCAAGTTTGGCAATTTTGTGATGCATCAATGTCAACTCCCAGAATTAATAGGTACTACTGTTAGCACTATTTTAATCGATTTGCACAATACAGTATTAATCCAAAGCCTGTATTTTCATGTTTCAAATAATATGATTTTCATATTGTTGAAATTCTAAGTTAAGCTGACTTTCTATATTAGAAAATATGACCTGGGTATTTGCTTAGACCAGCTGAAACTGAATGTTCTTATTTACTGCAGCTTAATTCAATCCTATTGATTTCTTGCTTTAATGTAAATATGATGAAGTTTGGATCTAAATCAAGGTAAACATTTAGTTTTGAGTAAATATGAAGTAACGTATGGTGGGTTTTTTTCATTTAGCTAACAAAACATACTACCTTTTCCTACAGAATTCTAGTCACGATGTTGCTAGAAGACAAATCACATGGATTCCATAAATTCTGGGTATTACTAACAATGTCCTTTCAATCGCTTGTTAGGTTCGCATTGCTTTTGTACTTTGTTAATTTTGTACTTAACCAGCCAATTATGATTTAGATAAATTGTTATTTATCTAGATGTGGTTTAATTACAACTGCTGATATCTAATATCCACTGCCAATGCTGAGGACCAAGCTTATTTATTTCCTGGTTTAGCATTATGTATATACCTGGTCACTGTGGTTTATTATTCAAACCAGTTCAATATAATATGGAAATCAAGTCTTTGGAAACTATGATAACATGGGCTAAAAATTTTGGGCACATTATAGTTAGAAAACTTGCAAAATCTTTGGGGAAAAAACTATAAAATAATAATGGCAACTGCATATATAAAAAATCTATATAAAATGATTTATAGATGGAACCTACCACTGACCAGACTAGCAAAAATGTTTAAAAATATGTCTAGCAATTGTTGGAAATGTAGGCAAAATACCAGGCACATACTATCATCTTTGGTGGATGTGCCCTAAAGCAGAACAGTTTTGGACAAAAAAAATCATACTTGGTTAGAAAAAATGTTAAAAAAGCACATAGATTTTAAGCCAGAACTATTTCTATTAGGTATAATCTCAGGAAAATATGAAAAAGAAAATATATATCGTATTTAATGGTACATGTATTAACAGCAGCAAGAATTGTTTTTGCGCAGCATTGGAATAATGAAGAAACGCCATCTGAAGATGACATAATTAAGAAAATACTGGAATGCGCAGAAGTGGATAGACTTACATTGAAGATTAAAGACAAAGAAGATGCAGAATATTTTCAAATATGGGATGTATTTTACCAATGGCTGGGAAAATGGCGTAGCGATTAGGATTTTATTATAGGCTATTAAGCTAAGACCCAGACAACACATTGTTCAATAAGCATTTATGAATTGTAACAATAAAAAAAGTCTTTGGCTGGATAGAAACAAATAAAGAATTTATTCTATTTTTTTTTCCTTTTTTGATTTTTTTGCTATTTTTATACCCCACTTTTCTTCCAGAAAGCTTAAGAGGGCAAACATGATTCATCTCTCCTTATAACTATTTGAGAAAGAACACATTCAGTGCAGATTAAAATATCATATAGAGGTAAATAATAAGATCCTACTGGAACTAATGAAACATTTTTCCAATATTTTGGATCATATGAAAAGGAATTAAACCGAGGGGAAAAAATAGAAGTAGTTTTTATTCATGGTATAGTTTTAGTAGCAGTACAAGTAAAAAAAAATACTATTCTCAAATCATAATTTTGGACATTTCATTAGTATTTTGTGGCTATAATAAAGCAGAAAATTTGGTTAGATAATCTTCAACATGATATACAGAGGTTCTCTGTCTCAAAACCTGCCAATCATTTACAGGTTGGTCTTCACTATTTGACAAGCACCTCAGTAACTATCACATAACACCAAGACTATAGGTATAATTTTCTTCACTTCTTTTTAGAATAATCTAATTCAACATTCTTACACATAATGAAGCATAGACTTTAATAGATAAAATAGAAAATGTTGAAAGAAATAAGATAATTTTAGCAGGGCTTGCTATTGTTATTATTATTATCATCATCATCATCATCATCATCATCATCATTGTCAGCCAGATGTTTAGACTGGATTTGGCACTTTTCTTCACCTTTTGAGTCCTTCCCAAGAAACTGGGATAGGCAAATGTTTGATGGTATTGAAGGTATCATTGCAGGATGTAAACTGCTCAAAATAAAGCTATCTTTTGCAGTTGACTTATGATGATTTTGTCAGTGCCGAAAGTGTTCCACGTGGTGCTTCAAATATTTTGGGATTGCACCCAAGGAAACTATTGCTATTTATTCTATCTTTGCTTTCTTTTGCCACAGTCCTTTGATTTTCAGGTCTTCATATTTTATAATTTTCTCCAGTTCTTTCTCTTTCATTCTGCTGTGTCCAGGTACTGCCGTGTCTGCTAGTCTGGGTTTGGTTTGGGTTGTGTGTGTTTTTTTTTGTTTTTTGTTTTTGGCTTTCTTATCAACAGTTGTTAAGTTGGCAAGTTGTTATGTGGCAAGTTTTTGTCTATTTGAATCCCAGAGCATTTTACCTTCTTCATTTCTATGATTTCATTTATATTCTGGTCCCACCAGTTCTTGATTGCTGCAAAATGAATTTTTTGCAGATCTTCTAATATACCATTGTTGTGACTTTGTTGTACCAGTGTCTGTAGTCAGTCTGTGCCATCTTATTGCAGCACCTAACTAGGTAGTGCACTGTTTCTTCAACCTCTTTGTTGTTGTTGTTAGTTGCGAAGTCGTGTCTGACCCACCGTGACCCCATGGACAACGTTCCTCCAGTCCTCCTGTCCTCTACCATCTTCTACTGCTTCAGTGAATCCATCCAGCCACCTCATTCTCTGTCGTCCCCTTCTTCCCTTACCCTCAATCTTTCCCAGCATTAGGCTCTTCTCCAGTGAGTCCTTCCTTCTCATTAGGTGGCCAAAGTATTTGAGTTTCAACTTCAGGATCTGGCCTTCTAAAGAGCAGTCAGGGTTGATCTCTTCTAGGGCTGACCGGTTTGATCGCCTTGCAGTCCAAGGGACTCGCAGGAGTCTTCTCCAGCACCATAGTTCAAAGGCCTCAATTCTTTGGCATTCAGCCTTTCTTATGGTCCAGCTTTCACAGTCATACATTGCAACTGGGAAAACCATGGCCTTGACTATACACACTTTTGTTGGCAGGGTGATGTCTCTGCTTTTTAGTGTGCTGTCTAGATTTGCCATGGCTTTCCTTCCCCAGAAGCAAGCGTCTTTTTTTTTTATCCCATTTATATCCCGCCCTTCTCCGAAGACTCAGGGCAGCTTACAATCTAAGAAGCACAAATCAATGTGATTAGCAATTGATTTAGTCTTTTAATTTCTTGGCTGCAGTCCCCATCTGTGGTGATCTTGAAGCCCAGGAAAATAAAATCTGTCACTACCTCCATTTCTTCCCCATCTATTTGCCAGGAATTGAGAGGGCCGGATGCCATGATCTTGGTTTTCTTAATGTTAAGTTTCAAGCCCATTTTTTCACTCTCCTTCACCCACATCAAAAGGCTCTTTAGTTCCTCTTCACTTTCTGCCATTAGAGTGGTATCGTCTGCATATCTTAGGTTGTTGATATTTCTCCTGGCAATCTTAATTCCAACTTTTGATTCATCTAGCCTTGCCTTTCTCATGATGTGCTCTGCATATAAGTTAAAAGGGCAGGGCAACAGTATACAGCCTTGCCGGACTCCTTTCCCAATTTTGAACCAATCAGTGGTTCCGTGTCCAGTTCTCACTGTTGCTTCTTGACCCGCATATAGGTTTCTCAAGAGAAAAATAAGATGGTCTGGTACTCCCATCTCTTTAAGAACTTGCCACAGTTTGTTGTGATCCACACAATCAAAGGCTTTAGCATAGTCAATGAAGCAGAAGTAGATGTTTTTCTGGAACTCCCTAGCTTTCTCCATGATCCAGTGTATGTTGGCAATTTTTTCTCTAGTTCCTCTGCCTCTTCGAAATCCTGCCTGTACTTCTGGTAGTTCTCGATCTGGAGTCTAACTTGTAGTCTTTTAAGCATAACTTTATTAGCATGTGAAATGAGAGCAATAGTGGGATAGTTTGAACATTTTTTGGCATTGCTTTTCTTTGGAATTGGAATGTAAACTGACCTTTTCCAATCCTGTGGCCACTGTTGACTTTTCCAAATTTTCTGGCAAATTGAGTGTAGCACTTTTACTGCATTGTCTTTTAATATTTTGAATAGCTCAGCTGGTATACTGTCACCTCCACTAGCTTTGTTGTTGATCAGATTTCCTAAGGCCCATTCTAGGATGTTTGGCTTGAGGTCAGTGACCACCTCATCGTGGTTATCAGAGATGTTAAGCTTGTTCTTGTATAGTTCTTTTGTGTAATTTTGCCACCTCTTCTTAATCTCTTCTGCCTCTGTTAGGTCCCTGCCATTTTGGTCCTTTATTATGCCCATTTTTGCATGAAACATTGCCTTCATCTCTCCAATTTTCTTGAAGAGATCTCTGGTCCTCCCTGTTCTATTGTTTTCTTCTATTTCTTTGCACTGTTCATTTAAGAAGGCATTCTTATCTCTTCTAGCCATTCTCTGGAATTCTGCATTCAATTGGGTGTATCTTTCTCTTTCTCCCTTGCCTTTCACTTCTCTTCTTTCCTCAGCTATTTGCAAAGCTTCCTCATACAGCCATTTTGCTTTCTTGCTTTTCTTTTTCTTTGGGATAGTTTTAGTTGCTACCTGTTGTACAATGTTGCAAACCTCCGTCCATAATTCTTCAGGCACTCTGTCTATCAGATCTAATTCCTTAAATCTATTTATCACCTCTTTATCTGTGTGAGCTCTTAAGACTTGGTCTTGTGCTGCCAAAATTAGCTCCTCTGTTTCTTTCTTCAATTTTCCTGCTTTTAGCCATTATCAAGTCTTGTTATTTTTTATGTACTAGCTATACAATACTTTGCCTTGCCATGTCTCTTTTCTATTCTGCATTTGATCTTTCTTATAGGTCAGTTTGGTTTCTCCAGTATTCAGTAAGCCTTCATGGTATACTGGTTTCAGTGCATCATCTTCATTGTCCTTCAAATATTCTTCCAATACTCTTTTCTTCTTCAACTGTCTGGTGTACTTGCAACATTCCTCACCCACCTACTCTCCTTGGTAGGTACAGTCTGCCAACATGGTTGTGTGGATGAAGGCATGATTCACTGTCTTTATTGTTCTGGTTTTTTTGTCCAGGGCTTTTAGTTCTACTTCAGTCCAATCCCTAATTCCAGTGGTGTATTTAATTACTGGAAATTCCCATTGCCTTGGTGGTATTTCCTGCACTGAATTTGGACTTCACTATCGTGATGTATTCACTTCTAACTTTTTTCTTAACTTCAGTGTGCTTGATGTTGTCAGCTTGACGAATGCCCAGGAATTTGATCATCTTCATCCAGGCTTTTGATGTTATTTCCGTAGGGCATCTTTATTCCTTCAGATTTCAATATTTTCCCTTTATGGTTATCATATTTCTCTAGACCAAACTCCATTTTAATATCTTGGCTGTGTATATGGACAGTGTTCAGCAATGATTCTATTTCAGATGGTGTTTTTCCATACAGCTTCAGACCATCCATGTAAAGGTGGTGGGATAAATTCTTATTTTCTCCATAACAACCTTGTTATGGTTGGGCTGAAAGAGAATGACTATCCTAAAGTCACACAACTGGCTTTCATGCCGAAAACAGGCCTAGAATTCATGGTTTCCTAGTTTCTAGACAGCACCTTCATCACTACACCAAACTGGCTCTTTTACCCTGATTCCCAGGAATGCTGTTTGAATATATTTTTAAATATTTTCCTTCATATATAACCTATTCAGAATATTAAACATATAAATGTTTTTTATGAATTAAAATTTATTGTCAGAAGAGGGCAGCCTTTACACATATATTATAAATAAAACAACATAGAAATACATCATTTCCCCCCCCCCCATTAGATTCAATATGTTGTGAACCATAATGGAATATAAACATGAAAATCAAATTTGCCTGATTGTATCTTAATTCACTATTTTCGTAAAACAATTTATTATAATAATTCCAGAAGTTATGAATGTCTTTGTTGGTACAGGAGTACTAAAATATTTTCGGAGTTGATACAAATTTATACCTTGATTTCTTTCTTGAAAATTCTGTTCATTAATATTGCTGGGAAATTCTAAAGGTGAGTTGAAGATTCATATAGCAAAATATATGAAGGAATTTTAAAACCCTGGAAAGCTATTATTATTATCATCAACATTTATTGTTAATGTATTATATTACTTTTTATTTAATATAATAATGAAGTATTTCCCAATACATTGATTTTCATTAACATTTTAAGTTACATCACATTTTAAATTACATTTTAAAATTAATATTTGTCTCTATAAGCAACCAACTATTAATGTTGGGCAGTTGAAACAGTCTAAATTATGTTAATCTTCTTGTCATTACAAGTAGGATTAAAGACTGCTTAGCATGGCATCAGACAAAGTATTTAAATTCTAATATTAAGAACTAGTTTGATTGGAGGATTCACACTGGACCTTCGCTACTAAAAGAAATCTCTTCAATGAAAATTGATATATATATGTTCACACACACACACACACACACACACACACACACATTTTGTTGTTAGTTGCAAAGTCGTGTCCGACCCATCGCAATGTGTGTGTGTGTGTGTATCAACCCTAGATAGAACCAGCACACAAAAGAAAAAAGGCTTGATATAACCCCAGATTTGCAAATTATTATAAGGGCAAAAATTATAATAAGAAATATTAAAAAGCAAAGCAGGAACACCATTACAAAACAGTAAACTTCTTAACTGTAGCCAACCACATTGTGAGTAATGTTCTGGTTTTGAGACATCTTTGCTGCCACCCGATGGCCATTTTCAATTTTTACAGTACAAATCTGATATTTTTAGACTGTGGTTGCACTATGTTTTGGTGGCCTGTTTAAAGGATGGAAGGTGATGTGGCATTACTTCAGTGGCAGGCTTTACATTTCCAGACCTCAGTTTTTGTGTATGTGCTTTCAGGTATGAAGATTTTTAGGGGTAAAATTGTTGCCTTAAGATTGCAGAAATTGTGACTTCTCTCAACTCCTTCTGCAAGCTTTTACCCAGTCCCTGTAACACACAAGGTCCATTTCAGCTCTGCCTTCTTTAGGTGTTACTGGTGGGATCATTTTATCCATGGGCTGCACAATGTCAGCTTATGCAAAACCATGGTTTTAAAGCTGCGAGTCACAGTTAAGATCCCATGTCATTCTAAAATAAGAGTAAACCCCAGAGTATCAAAGATTATAGCCTCTCAAATGCTCAGACAGCTTCTAACAATTGCTGTTGTCACTGGATTTGCAAGCCTAGCATAGATATTTTAGTCAGCATAACCATGAGAACAGAAACATACAGATGCTGAAGCACACACAGCTTTATCTGATGAATTATCAGAATAGAGATAGGAAAGAAATATTGTGACAATAGGGGACAGAGATAAGAAAGATGGTATTTAGAATGGGTGTTTGTTACATTGAATTTTTGGCACTAAATACACTTTCATTACATTTTGTGCTAGCAGGCGTAATTCAGAAATGAGACATTAGCAAAATATTCCTAATCAAAAACAACATTTATTCTTTGATTTTTTTGAATATTACAATATTCTGGAAATCCCATATGTATAAATAGGAAGCATAACAGCAATAACAAGAAAAGGCATTAAACGATTAATTTATCTAAAATATGGCAGGTGGAGTGGAGCCTGCTAATTCAACAAATGTCAGGTGCATGTTTTTGAATAAGTACCTTATATTTGAATATAATAATAATATATTGTGAATGATCAGATAATTAGTCTATCTTGAAACAGGAAAAACAGCTTTGCGATAGGAATTATGATTGTCTGAAATGAGGCCATGGTGATGTTCAAGTTCATTATTCAGCTAATAGCTCTGGCTACCAAAGCTTACAGGGAGGTTATGTTGACATCAAATACAAATCTGAAACCAATGAAGTGAAAAATCTATAATCACTTCCAAGTCTACACTACTATACAAACAGAACTTAGAAAACTCAATTTATTCCAATAGATAAATAAATTAATGAAATAAAGTTCCATCAGTAGCTGTTCTCATTATCTACTAAGTCATAAACATTGCATACTTCTGTTCCACAAAGATTTTTTTTAAATAAGAAGTTGGTTATTGCAAGAAGGGACATAAGACTGAAAACAAAAAGCTCAGAGTATCTCTCTAAATGAAGCACATATTTTGCGCTACAATTCTAATACAGTATGTTTCACTTCAACATTTCTGAAATATAGCTGTTAAGAATCATACAAATCCACTAAATCTTTTACATATGGCATTTCATTAATGTTCATTTTCATCATATTCTATACTTAAATGGTGTAATTCATGGGTGTCTTACAGCAAGAACCTATGTAAGCATTTAAAATAAATATTCATAGTGTACACTGATGCATATTGTTTAGTTGATAAAATTCATATTACTTGTGCTGTGAATTATATTGTAATACACCAACAAAGACAAACATCTCAAGGATACATAAATCATCCAAGGTAGAAAAATAGATAGAAATGAATAGATTGATAAACTCTTGCATGATTTTTCATAAATAAAATATTTCTAATTTGAGCAATAAGCCCTTTCTCCCTCTTAATTTAGGCTGTCAGAACTCTTGGGATTTATATGCAATTTGAATTGGCACATACAGATTACAATATTATTTCACAGGCTTCACAGATTACAGATTTCACAACCTTAACATGTTTTTTATATTGCATGAAAAATTCAAGATGACCCCAGAAATATACAAATATCTGTGGCAAAGATGTGTGTGTGTGTGTGTTTGTGTGTAATATATTACACACACACACACACACACACACACAGCCTTCCTCCTATTTTTATCACAACATCAAACCTTTGAAATGAGTTAGGCCAGACATGTCAAACTCATATCGGAGCTTTTTTGCCATTGCTGGCAATGGGGTGGGCGTGGTTTCTTCAAGATGCATCCGGCCCGTGGGCCGGCAGTTTGACACCCCTGAGTTAGGCTGAGAGTGAGTGACTTTAGAGCAGTGATCTGAAGATGATATGATGCTGTGATCAATCATGTGATATGGTCTTCTGATTTGCATGTGGTTGTTGAGTACCATTGGTTTCTGAAAATGGAGGACTGATTAAGTTAGATCACATCAGATATCATATGGAATTGTTGTTGGAATTGTTTTTATGTGGGCAATCAAGTATTTTTCCAACAATATTTTGGGCAATAATTTAATGTTTCACCAAATAATTGATTCCATCATTGTCTTTAAAATAATCTTAAAGATACTGGCTGAGTACTAATGGAGAACTCTATAGCTACACAGAAACCTAAGATTTATAATTATACATGTATTTAATGGTTAATTCTATTATTATTATTATTATTTATTTTCTTTACATCCAATAACAGTATAAATAAAAATAGATTTATAGTTCATACAGATCACAGGATTTAATTAATATTTAATTAATAAGAAAATCTCTAATACAAGTAGTCCTTACAACAACTACTCATTCAGCAAGCATTCAAAATTACAATGGTGCTTGAAGTTCCAGGAATTGCAGCAAGCTTTGGTCACATGATTGCAATATAAACATTCCCTACTGGCTTGCCGCAAGGAAGGTCAATGGAAAAGCTGGCAGGATGGCAGAAATTACTCCTGCTCCCACTTCTTTTTTGCCTGCTATGGCTGTTTTGTTCCTTCCCATGGCACTTTCCCCACACACAGCATGTGCACAGAACATGCTTCATTATGCCTGCCTGCAATAACCCCTTGCCTCTGCAGCACCCATGTACCCACTGGCCTCCTTGCCTGGGACTTCCCATTGGATGGCCCACACAGTTCTGAGGTTACAATGGTAACTAAGTCTGCAGGATTGCTGTTGCTAAGCAATGTGGTCATATGATGTCATGCTTTGTGACTGGATCACTTAGCGATGGAAATTCCAGTCCCAATTGCTCTTGTAACTGGAGAACTACTCATAAGCATTAATTAAGCCTAGGAAATTATTACAATTAGAGAGCAAAAGATAATCATCTACATTCAGAAAGTTTTCATGAATTCTGATCTGTGTAGGTTCGAACTTTAAGATAAAGTAGAAAAAACAAGAGTTCGATGATACTAAAAAAAATCATTGCGGAAGTAATTCTTCAGTGGAATCAGTAAAGTGTCTTAACACATTAAAATAAACTATACGTTAATTATAGTTTGTTAAATAAACTATAAATAATTGGCTTAACACATTAAGCCATAATTCATGGCTATAGAGGCTCCATGTCAATCCAAAGCTGAAATCAACAGGTTAGTCATTAAAATAACATTTTAAAAAACCAAAACAATTTGGCCACTTTACATCACACTGTGGTGCTTTTATCAATATTCTAAATAGTATTTTTCCTGCCAGATATACAAACATATACACTAATTACCAACTGACCAGAGTGGTCAACTTTATAAATTAGTGACGTAATTAAGAATTGTGTAACAGAAGATTTGTGGTTTTAGCTACTTTTGCATTTTCCACAGACCAACATATTGACGGGGGGGGGGGGGAATCACATCAATCTATTCTTTTAAGTAACTTGCATTCTGCTTATAACTCATGGTATTTCACAGCAGTACTAGTTATGAGTTGGAGTAGTTCTCAGCACTATTATATATATATTAGAAATCCTCTCTGAAATTGCTTCTTTGTATCATTGAAGTGTCATTTTCTATTGCAATAATTTCCTAATCTCAGTGGCAGGGAATAGGGATAGAAAGTTGGGGAAGGTAATTATGGAGCTTCAGTAACTATTGATACAGTACCCAGTCCTGGACAAAAGTCATAGAAAGTCACAAATAATGAGGTTATTACTGGCATTATCTGTTGTAGATATTGCTATGGTGACATATTTGTAAGTCTCTGTTATCTACATCTTGCCACAGAACCAGAGAAGCCTTTATCCGTAGCTACAACTGGGTATTGCTAACACACTGCATCTGTTCTTTTTCTTTTTGCTTAAAGATAATGTCTTTGCTGCTGTGATTGCTATTTCATCTAGTCACATGAATCTATCCTCATGAGGTATATAACATTATGATTATTTTCTTTTAAAATATAGTAATACCGTAACAACAACAACAATCTGTCTGTCTATCTATCTGTCTGTCTGTCTGTCTGTCTGTCTATCACATTTATGCACCATCCATCTCTGGATGGTGTACAGTAAAACGTCAAAATATAAAAAGGGGTATAATATTGAAATGTTAGAATTATTTGTTTGGACTAAAAAATTTAAAGGAGGCAAAAATACTTAAACTCTGTTAAAAATTAATTAAGGCAACTGGGGGCTCACAGGACACCAACCAGCCCCACAACTTCAAGCTCCTTTGGTTTCCTTCTCCCCATAAGCCTATAGAATCATGTTTTAACTCCTTTTTGGAAGACTAGGGGAGTGTGGGCCTGCCTCATCTCTTTGGGGGGGGAAAGGAACAATATTCCACAGGATGTGGGCCAATGGCAAAGAGGTCTTTCTTCCTAGCCCCTACCAGCTGAAGTTCTTTATCTGATGAGGTTTGCATAGAACCACAGCATGCCCTCCTCAACCAGTGGACTCAGGAGATGCTGAGCATCCGCTGCCCAGCCCACATACACAAAACCGCAACAACCCCATTTTACTCCATAGTACTCACCTGCTCTCTAGGCTGTTTGTGAGTTGCCTGGAAAGTGCAGTTTTCTGGTAGTTTCTCCATTGGATTTGCTTGTGGGAAGCCAACAAGAAGTTGCAAGTTGTGGCTGAACCAATATCTTTGATTATATCAGCAGCAATGGGGACTGACAAGATTGCCATGGCTAAGCAAGGTGGTCACGTGATGTTATGCTTTATGACCTCATCATTTAGCAATAGAAATTACAGACTCAACTACCATTATTAAGTAAGAAGTACTGTATAAACAAAGGGAAGGAGGGACTGAGAGAAAGATAGATTTAATAAATTACAAGATTACGCTGCCTAATCTGAATTACATATTGGAATTAAATCACCTTCTGTCTGGGTTAAGTCTGTTAAGGAAGCAGAACTCCCAGATGGTCTGCACAAATATTTTGAACTAATGCACAAACATAAATAGACAGTTTATAAGATATGATGTAATAATATGCAGTGTATTAAAAGTCTAGTATGAACATAGAGTTAGGTTTATGGCCTCTCACTTTGCTATTAAACATTTATTTACAAGAAGAGGAAAGTAGAAAGGAATTAGTTCAGTGGAGAAATAGCAAATCTTATAGCCTTCAAAATTTAATTATTAAAATGAAGATGAATAGTGATTTATTTATTTATTTAGCTTGTATGCCACTGACTTAAGAAATCTGAGTATTTTGGATGCATAGGATTCCTGTTTTTACACAGCAATGAGATTCATTCACTCACCAACATTTTCTATGAAAACTGCTCACATTTCTGGGGAATAAAATATAAGACTGGAATAATCATATAGCAGGCTTAGAAGAGTAAACCATAAAGGAATGGTTTGATCATGCATATTTTAATGGTATTTTCCTTAGGCTTTACAAATAGATTTAGACAATTACAACCATAATTATGAAATAATATTATAAACCTCAAGAATTGCATTGTATCCATAAATTATGAAAGAACATATTGAATCAAGCACAAGTGCTATCCAAGTACCGTATTTTCCGGCGTATAAGATGACTTTTTAACCCATGAAAATCTTCTCAAAAGTCGGGGGTCGTCTTATATGCCCAGTCGTCTTATATGCCGGAAAATACGGTAGTCTTATACGGCGAGTATAGCCCAAACCCTATACCTGTATTTTTCGGACCATAAGATGCACTTTTTTCCCCAAAAAAAGGGGGGGGGAAACGAGGGTGCGTCTTATGGTCCAAAGCTGATCCGTATGGCCAGCCCCAACCTCCACAAATGGAAAGCAAGGGAGATTGCCAGGAGCACGAATCGGCACGTGCTGAGAAACGCCAATCTCACGCTCCTGCAATCTCCCTCGCTCGCTTTCAGCTTCCCTTGCTACAAGAGAAAGCAGGCTGAAACGGAGTGAGGGAAATTGCCAGGAATGCGAATCGGCTGATCTCGCGCTGCTGCAATCTCCCTTGTTTCAGCCTGCTTTCTCTTGTAGCAAGGGAAGCTGAAACTGAGTGAGAGAGATTGCAGGAGCGCGAGATCGGCCGATTCGCGTTCCTGGCAATCTCCCTCGCTCCATTTCAGCTTGCTTTCTGCAAGAGAAAGCCGGGCTGCAGGGCCGCCTCCGCAGGTACTGCTCTAATGTGGAGAGGGAAGGACAAAGAGGGAGGGAAGGAAGAAAGGAAGGAAGGAAAGAAGGAAGGGACTGGGAGAGGGAGGGAGAGAGAGAAAGAGAAAGAGAGAGAGAGAGAGGGAGAGAGAGGAGGAGAAAGAAATAGGGAGGGAGAGAAAGAGGGAGAGAGAGAGAGAAGGAGAAAGAAAGAAATAGAGGGAGAGAGAATGAGGGAGAAATAGACGGAAAGAGAAAAATAGGGAGAGAAAGAGGGAGAGGGAGAGAAAGGGAGAGAGAAAGAAGGAGAGGAGAGAGAAAGAAAGAGGGAGGGGGAGAGAGAGAGAGAAAGAGAAGGAGAGAGAAATTAAATTAGTAACATGATTGTGTCGAGCCCCGCCGGCCTCCCGTCCGCTCGGGCCTCAACACTGGCTGTGCCGCCGCAGCCGCAGCCGCGCCGAGCAGCTGTCCGGTCCCCAGCTGATCGGCGCGCCCGAGCGGCACCCCCCTCCTCTCCTGGACGGCGTGGCTCCATCCTCCTCCACATCGAGCCGCCGCAGCGCCGCCGGACAGCTGGCCGGTCCCCAGCTGATCGGCGCGCCCGAGCGGCACCCCCCTCCTCCCCTGGACGGCGTGGCTTCATCCTCCACCACATCGAGCCGCCGCAGCTCCGCCGAACAGCTGGCCAGTCCTCGGCTGACCGGCGCGCCCAGGCAGCACCTTTCCCGGACCTTGGAGGGCGTGGCTTCGTCCGGGCTACGCGAAGCGCGCTGCCGCGATTCCGCCGAGCAGCTGCCCGGCGCACAGCTGTTTAGCGCGCCCGGCCCCGGACGGTCGGCGGGCGCGCGTTCACCTCGTCACCGGGGACGACGCCAAGCGCCCACCGGCCCGGTGCCGGACCCTGGACTGCGGCAGCCGGACCCTGGACTGCGGATGGCGCCCGGGCGGCAACAGGCTGCACCCAACGAACAGTTGGACCCGCCCCAGCAGATGGGCACGCCCCAGCAGTTGGGCACGCCCCAGCTTACTGTGGAGGGGGGTGCGACTGTGCCTGTTTTGCCACGCTCTGTTACTGGACATGGGGGGGGCTTAATGACCGCAACGCCAGCACGGCATGGGGCTCGCGAGGGAGCGGAAGGACAATACTTACCTGGAAGGGGGCTTGACAGGCTGCAGCAGCGCACACGGTGGGTGGTGGCTATGCACGGTGATGGGTGGGGTTTTTATGGGGAGGCGGGCGGATGCCGGTTTGCTTTGAAGGGGTGGGGTTAGGGTGTGGTACAATGTTAAAAGAGCAGTGAGGCTAGGAGCCTCAACGCTGACTTTACCGTGGTTTGTTTTGGAGAAGGAATAAACCTTGTTGCCCGTTCCTTTGGAAGTGCTTTTATTTCCTGGCAGAGGACGTCGTGACAGTAAGTCAGCGTTGTTCTAGGATACCTACTGCTGTTACTCACGCTTTGGGCATGGCAGAGGATCCATCGGGGCTTGATCTGGCAGCCGAGGAGGAAGGGGCTGTTGGGGCTGCAGATGTAACTCCCCCTGATCCCGGCGAGCCAGAGGGGCCAGCAGTGCGGCCGAAGACCAAGGGGGTTATAGCCTCGGCTGAAGCTGGTGACAGCTGGGAGGTAGGGTCTCTGGCTCAAAGCGGGGGAGGGTGGCAAAGCCCTCCCTTGGAGCGTTGGGACCACGACCGTGGTGAGGGCCGTCCACGGGCCGGTGTGCCGGCTTGGAGGGAACGGCGGCTGACGGAGGAGGAAGGCGAGGAGTGGAGCTACTCTACGGCCCCAGGGGCCTACACGATGGACGTGTTGCGGGACCGTTTTGGGGAGTTTGGCTATCAAGACACTGCACCTTGGTCACCTGCGGGACCGGCTCAGGAGTCGCGGCACTGGTCACTACAGAGGCTGACACCCGGCCAGGCGGGCCAGCCCAGTTTCCGCCTGGCAGGCCCAAGGTTTCGGGCCCCGCCATCACGGCTGACGGAGGTGGGAGCTGTTCAGGCCGAACGACAATGCCCCGGGGTGTCAGACCGGGCAGAGGCCACCAGGTGGGCAACAACGGCCGGGGCTTCCGCCCGGCCATGGAGCGGGCGGCACCAAGCGCCAGGTACAAGGGGGCCCAGGGGGACCCCTGGGGCCCGGGAGTGTTCTGGGGCCCTCCACCACTGCCGGTTACGTACGACGGCCATCCTGACCGGCTTGCCATGTTCCTAAGCCACACCATCCACCACCTGGACCAGTACGGTGCAGCCTATACCTCCCAATGGGCCATGGTGGTGGCCATCACAGCAAGCCTGCAGGGAGAGGCCGCGGCATGGGCGGCTGACCTGTACGGCGAGCATGCCCGGGAGCTTGCTGACGTCAGGTTGTTCCTGGAGTCACTGCGGACGCAGTTCGAGGATGTGGCCCGTACCCACAGAGCCGAGGCGGAGGTGGTGGGGCTGCGACAACAAGGCAGGCCCGCAGCAGAGTATGTCGCTGAGTTCCGCCGGGTGGCTCGTAAGCTCCGCTCTTGGCCGGAACGCTTGCTGGTTCACCACTTCCAGTCGGGGCTGGACGGCGCGCTGCGGAGGGCGTGCGTGGTGCGTGGAGTGCCCGAGCGACTGCTGGAGTGGTACCGGGTCACCGTGGAACTGGACGTCCGGCTGCGCGAATGCAGGGGTAAGGCGGAGGGGGTGGTCGGGACCCGTAGGACCCCCGAAAGGCCGAAGGAGGAGGGCCGAAAGGCCGTGGCCCCAACGGCTTGCCCACCTGTGCCGCCTCCAAGACCGGCTATAAGGTGTTTCCGGTGCGATCAGCCGGGGCACCGAGTGGCCGCTTGCCCCCTGCCGGCACCTCGTGCCGCCGCAGCAACTCCCACCGGAAAAGGCCCTACCGCACGGAAGTCGCTGGAGCGATCAAGAGCAGCTCACCAGCTGGCATCCCTGATGACCACAGCGGCAATCGGCACAGAACCACCCGAGGCCATCGACCCAGAGCCCTACGAGAGCCTGGAGGAGGAGGAGGACCCTATGGTGAGTGACCCAGTGGTGCCCTTCACAGTACCGGTCGTACTCATCAACCCGCGTACGGGACGTAGGGAGGCTTGCCCAGCACTGATCGACACAGGCAGCACCCGGTGCCTTATCAGCCAAGTGGTGGTTGCTCGGCTGGGATTGGAGGTACGCCGCCTGCCAACTCCTCTTCGTTTCCAGCAAGTGGACGGATCCCTTTTGGGGGGGGCTCCAGTCACTCGGGTGACGGGTCCTATTCGATTAGAGATGGGGACCCACTGGGAGACTTTGCGCTTCCTTGTCGTACCATCAATGACGGAGACGGTGATTCTGGGACTGACATGGCTCGACAAGTGGGGTCCCACAATCTGGTGGGGGGAGGGTTGCCGGCACTTGCGGTTGGGGACAGGGCCACAACCACCACCTCACGCATATGTGGGCCCTGCAGAGCGGCCTGGTGGTGAGCGGGTCCAAGGGGCAGAGGGGGTGGCGGAAGCCTGCTTCCCACAGGTGTACGCCGACCTAGCAGAGGTTTTCGACGAAAAAGAGTGCGACACTCTGCCTCCCCACCGAACGACGGATTGTGCTATCGAGCTGGAGCCGGGCGTAAAACTGCCGAAACCGCGCATGTACGCGCTGACGCCTCGCGAGATGCAGGAGCTACGTCGTTACGTCGACAAAAACCTCGCGAGGGGGTTTATCCAACCTGCCCGATCCAAGATAGCGGCGCCAATACTGTTTCGGGAGAAGAAGGATGGCACGCTTCGCTTGTGTGTCGACTTCCGAGGCGTCAACGCGGTCTGCGTTGAACATCTGTATCCGCTGCCACTCATGAAAGATCTTCTGGCACACCTGTCGACGGGACGCATCTTCACGAAGCTAGACCTACGGGAGGCGTATTACCGGGTGCGGATCAAAGCTGGGGATGAGTGGAAAACGGCGTTTAACTGTCCGCTGGGCAGTTTCCAGTTCCGTGTCATGCCGTTCGGACTCCAGGGGGCCCCAGCCGTTTTTATGCAGATGATAAACCAGGTGCTTCACAAGCACCTGTACCGCGGGGTGTTAGTGTACCTGGATGACATTCTGATATACACTAAGACTATGGAGGAGCACGTTGCCCTCGTGCGCCAGGTGCTTCGAAAGCTGCTGGCTGCCCGCCTCTATGTGAAGCTCACCAAGTGCGAGTTCCACAAGACGAGGCTGGATTATCTGGGGTACCGCGTGTCGGCGAGCGGCATAGAAATGGACCCTCGCAAGGTGGAAGCCGTCCTGCAATGGCAGGCGCCGCGGACGCGGCGACAGCTTCAGAGTTTCCTGGGGTTCGCGAACTTTTACCGCCAGTTTATTCCAGGTTTTGCAGCAACAGCCCTGCCGCTGACGGACCTGTTGCGGACGCGGGACTCCGGAGTGAAACCACGTCCAGGGTTGAAGCTGGCATGGACCACCACGTGTCAACGGGCGTTCGAGACATTGAAGGCCCTGTTTGCGAAGGAGCCGGTGTTGGTACATCCTGATCCCGGCCGTCCGTATGTGGTCCAAGTTGACGCCAGCGATGTCGCGGTAGGGGCTGTGCTGTTGCAACGGAACACGAAGGGCGTGTTGCAACCCTGTGCCTATTCTTCCAAAAAACTGTCATCGGCGGAACGTTCATGGGCGATCTGGGAGAAGGAAGCGTTCGCTGTGCGCGCGGCCTTGGAGACGTGGCGACACCTTCTGGAGGGGGCTGTCCATCCCTTCGAGGTCTGGACAGACCACAAGAACCTGGAGGTTCTGCAGTCCCCGAGGAAACTGGCGCCCAAGCACGTCAGATGGGCTCTCTTTTTCCGGCGCTTTAATTTCGTCCTGAAGTACGTACCGGGGGGGCGGAACTTCCTTGCTGACGCACTCTCACGGCTGCCGCAATACGACACCAAACGAGAAGCGGTTATACAAGAACTCATTCCGCCCAGTGCATCCCCGAGCGTGTCCCAGGCAGTCTGCAGCGTGGGGGACGATTTGTCCCGTGCCATGGACGAGGCCTTAGCTACAGACGCCTGGCTGAAGGAGCATCCTGGACTTCTGACTATGCGTGACGGCTTGGCCTGGCACGGGGATAAGCTGTATGTGCCTCAGGCACTACGCCCCGCCATTTTGCGCCGTTGTCACGACGCCAGGCAGGCCGGTCACTTCGGCTTCCTGAAAACGTTACACTTAGCACGCCGTCAATTCTGGTGGCCGTGCATGAAGGCGGACGTGGAACACCACGTTCGGGGATGCCACGTATGCGCCACAGCAAAACCCCGCGTTGGGAAGCCATTGGGCTTGCTACAGACGGTTTCGGACCCCGTACGACCATGGCAAGACATCGCCATGGACTTCATTGTCGGGCTGCCGGACAGCAGAGGGTATTCAGTAATCTGGACGGTCATCGACCTTTTTTCCAGACAGGCGCACTTCGTTCCCTGCAAGGGGTTGCCGTCCGCCAAACGGTTGGCACGACTGTTCATGACTCACATCTATCGGCTGCACGGGGTTCCCCGACGGATTATTTCGGACCGCGGGGTCCAGTTTACAGCACGGTTCTGGCGAGAGTTTCTACGACACATCGGCTCTACCCAGGGCCTCAGCTCCGGTTACCACCCAAGCACCAACGGGGCCGCTGAAAGGGCCAACGCCACGGTGGAAAGGTTACTCAGGAGCTATGTGTCGTTTCAGCAAACAGACTGGGCAGACCTCCTGGTGTTCGCGGAAGTCGCCCACAATAACGCCGTGCATAGCAGCACGGGTTTGACACCATACCGAGTGGTGGCGGGGTATGATTTTGTCCCTGTTCCGGAGTGTGGACAGGGATCGGCGACACCCACCGGGCTTGAGGAGTGGATGCACCACATGGGGGCCGCCTGGAAAACCGCTAGGGAGGCGATGGTGAAAGCGCAGGCACGGGTGAAGGAGCAGGCAGACAGGAAAAGGGAGCCCTTCGCCACCCCCAAGGTCGGGGAGTGGGTGTATCTGTCAACCAAATATCTGCGCTTACGGGTACCAAGCAAGAAGCTAGGCCCCAAGTTCCTTGGCCCTTTCCAAGTGATTCAAGTGATCAACCCCGTGACCGTCCGTTTACGGTTGCCAAAATTCCTAGGGAAAATCCACCCTGTCTTCCATAGCAGCCTACTAAAGCCCGCTAGGGGAACAACAGAAAAGGCGGGTGAGAACGCTCCGGGGCCTGTGCACGGGGATCAGTATGAAATACAGGCAATTTTAGATTCCCGGGTACGGAGGGGCCAGGTACAGTATCTCGTAATGTGGAAAGGGTATCCCTTGGCCGAGGCGTCATGGGTAAGGAAAGGGGATGTTCAAGCAGAACGTTTGGTCACGGCGTTTCACCGCACACATCCCTCCAAACCGGGGGGTAGCACCGGGGACGCAGCGGCTTGTATACGTGGGGGTCTATCTTGTCGCTCTTCTTTTGCAGGAGGACAGATGGTAGGGGGAGCCGACTGTCGAGCCCCGCCGGCCTCCCGTCCGCTCGGGCCTCAACACTGGCTGTGCCGCCGCAGCCGCAGCCGCGCCGAGCAGCTGTCCGGTCCCCAGCTGATCGGCGCGCCCGAGCGGCACCCCCCTCCTCTCCTGGACGGCGTGGCTCCATCCTCCTCCACATCGAGCCGCCGCAGCGCCGCCGGACAGCTGGCCGGTCCCCAGCTGATCGGCGCGCCCGAGCGGCACCCCCCTCCTCCCCTGGACGGCGTGGCTTCATCCTCCGCCACATCGAGCCGCCGCAGCTCCGCCGAACAGCTGGCCAGTCCTCGGCTGACCGGCGCGCCCAGGCAGCACCTTTCCCGGACCTTGGAGGGCGTGGCTTCGTCCGGGCTACGCGAAGCGCGCTGCCGCGATTCCGCCGAGCAGCTGCCCGGCGCACAGCTGTTTAGCGCGCCCGGCCCCGGACGGTCGGCGGGCGCGCGTTCACCTCGTCACCGGGGACGACGCCAAGCGCCCACCGGCCCGGTGCCGGACCCTGGACTGCGGCAGCCGGACCCTGGACTGCGGATGGCGCCCGGGCGGCAACAGGCTGCACCCAACGAACAGTTGGACCCGCCCCAGCAGATGGGCACGCCCCAGCAGTTGGGCACGCCCCAGCTTACTGTGGAGGGGGGTGCGACTGTGCCTGTTTTGCCACGCTCTGTTACTGGACATGGGGGGGGCTTAATGACCGCAACGCCAGCACGGCATGGGGCTCGCGAGGGAGCGGAAGGACAATACTTACCTGGAAGGGGGCTTGACAGGCTGCAGCAGCGCACACGGTGGGTGGTGGCTATGCACGGTGATGGGTGGGGTTTTTATGGGGAGGCGGGCGGATGCCGGTTTGCTTTGAAGGGGTGGGGTTAGGGTGTGGTACAATGTTAAAAGAGCAGTGAGGCTAGGAGCCTCAACGCTGACTTTACCGCGGTTTGTTTTGGAGAAGGAATAAACCTTGTTGCCCGTTCCTTTGGAAGTGCTTTTATTTCCTGGCAGAGGACGTCGTGACAGATTGTTAAGTGAATCTGGTTTCCCCACAGCTTTGCTTGTCAGAAGGTTGCAAAAGGCAATCACATGACCCTGGAACAATGTGACCATCATAAATATGAATCGATTGACAAGCATCCGAATGTAAATCTCATGACCCTGGGGATGCTGTAATGGTCAGAAGTGTGAAAAATGGTCATAAGTCACTTTTTTCAGTGCCGTTGTAACTTTGAACGGTCACTAAGTGAATCATTGTAAGCCGAGGACTACCTGTACTTTATCATTTTTTCCTTTTGGGGGGGGTCAAGTTTTTGACACCTTGCTGGGCGACTGGTGGTACTCGGACATTGCCTTGTCCTAAAAGTGGTACAATGGATGAAAAGGTTGCAAAGCCCTGTTTTAGTATACCGGTACTATTTGGTTCAGAATATTTTTTTCTTGTTTTCCTGCTCTAAAAACTGGGTGCGTCTTATGGTCAGGTGCATCTTATGGTCTGAAAAATACGGTAATTTAACAGGAAAAGTAGGGGGTCGTCTTATACACCCAGTCGTCTTATATGCCGGAAAATACGGTATCTATATGTTTAATTGCTAAAAAGCAGCACCCTGCCATTGAGAGTTGACAAATATATAAATTATCTGGTGGAATTCAAGCCAGGGAGAAAGCTATTTCTACTACCTTTTTTCAAGTAATCATTGGCACTTGGAGTGCTCTTAATCAAAATGTATTCCCTTGCTGGTCCTCTAATTGTGGAATCAAGCATGATGTCTTTTTTTTCACAAGCATATGAGAATTAACAATAAAGACTGCTGATGGCCATTTTGAATTATACTGTATTTCCATCTACTTGGCAAAACTATCTGCTATTATGGAGGGAGGAGAGGGTTGACAAATGTCTAGGGCTTTTTCTCCAATTATGTAATTTGGGACAAATAAATAGTGTGTTTGTGTGTGTGTGTATAAACAAATCCACAAAGGAGTGATGCAATGGGAAAGAAAAGAAAGCAGAGTATGAAGTTTGCTGTTAGAGAAGACATGCAGTGTATGCCATGGTTTGCAAAGAAAACAAATGCATCATCAAACAAATCAGCTCAGAGTTTAATCATTGAAAGACAGATATTTTTCATGTCCCTTAGATATTTCCAGGACATCAGCACTTAGATACTATGTTTGTCTAGTTTCTTTAATGGAACAAGATATCTAAAAAATACCAGATAAGGTCCAAGACAGACAGAGGTAAGGAGAAAATTGCTGATAACAAATAATCATTACTGAGTAGGCAGGCAGCAGGAGAGTAGGTAACAAGGTAGTTGTAGACATAATCATTTGCAAATCCAAGCTGCATATTAATGATCTGCTCCCTTACATACTGGAATTTTACAGTTGCAAAGACTTTGAACTGTACAATTTGGCTGTAAGAGAAAAAGGTGTCCTGATCAAACTGATTATATTCTACAGGACTAAACAAATGCAAACTTGCTGGTTTTCCAATTTAAATTTGTATATGAAGACTTTCTTGTTTTAATAAACAAAAGGCCTCTGGGGTTTTAGGGAAACCATATTTACTTTCTTGCAGTTGCACAACTCCTAAATTATTTATAGCAAGTCTTTGAAGTGTAAATTGTATATTTCCCTCTAAACAATTAGACCAAAAGATAAGAAACAACAATTTGCACTATAGGCAAAAGAAACCAAGAAAAGACAGCTATTTGTCACGAGAAGGAAGATTTAATTTGCATGTTTCATCCACATGGTGAGGTGTAAATGAATTTTATTTTTATCTGGATGAATATGTAAATTCCCTGAAGCTTTGCTACAGTACAACTATTCTATAGTAATAAATAATAACAACTAAGTCCAGTGTATTTGAAGGTTAAACGTCTATGGAGATTCTCAATCATCCAGCTCATGGGCTGTCCCAAAGGTGCTTTTCAAAGGACTTTCTTGCTGAAGAAGTTTCTTGGGTGAGAAGCGAAATATTTTCAATGAGAAAAAAACCCCAGTCCAGCTGCCTTTGAAAAACACCCTTGGGACATCTGAAAGTTATTTTATGAGCTTATTTCAGTGTTTAAATTATTTCAATTTAATGATAATTCCTAGAATTTCAAGAAACTATCTCTCAATCCTACATCTAAACCTCTAAAATACTGTACTCATCTTGTTTGATCCTTTAATATATCATTCAACTGGGCAAAATACTGCATCATAGGGCAAAACTTGGTCATTAAAGGTACTTCAAATGTGCAAACTTAGCTAAACCCATTACTCCTGAGGAAATATTTTTGCTGCTTCGGTGTTGCCCCTGAACTGCTGTGGTCAGCCACAATCATACCAGCCTCATTTTCAACATTCCTTGAAAGCTTCTCACAAGCCAATAGGGAACCTGGAAGAAACTGATATGATTGTGGACTCTCCTAGGATATTTGCACCTTCCCACTAGCAAAGACTTGGTTGTGGGAAACTTGCAGAAAAGAATGGAGAAATAGTTCAGTCCCTCTGTCTCATGCCAGATCAGGTGCTCCTGCGGCCCCTCATTCTTCTTCTGACCTGGCAGCAGCCAGCTATCTGCTGCTGAGAAGGGAAGGGGGAAAAGAAGAAAGGAAGTCAGGGTGGGAGGGAAAGAAGGGAGGCAGAAAGTAATAGAGGAAGGGAGTAACAGGAAGAAAGGAAGAGGGAGGGAGGGAAGGAAGGAAGGAAGGAAGTGTGGGAAGTCAGCTCCCCAGAGAAGGAAATATTAAAAGGGCAGGAAAATACATTTCCTAAAAAGAAGTTATAGAGGCAGAAAAGCATGCCCAGGTTTTCTTAATAGCCCCAAGTCTTCCTCCCCCAAGCAGAAACCAACTCTATAGAAATGCAGATGTAAACCATTCAGGAAGGTTGAAGCTAAGAAGACTTCAGACATCTAAAATCTACATACCACGGCCCCAGGGAGGTGGGCTGGGACAGACAACCAGCAAGAATCCTAGAGGGGCACACCTAGGCTCAGGGTAGAATACATGACAAAGGAAATACAAAGCTTGAAACAGGAAATAACTCCAGACAATAGAGTCCAGGGGGTATAAAAACTCACTACCCACATGTGGTCAGTCTCTCTCTCCTTCTTTTTCTGTTGGATTCATCTTTCTGTCTGGCTTTCCTCTGCAATAAACTACAACCTTCTTCCCAAAGCAGTTGCCATGTTTATTCCCTGCTTGGAGGAACCATGATGAAGACTTTTCTTCTTACAGAAGGAAGGAAGGAAGGAAGGAAGGAAGGAAGGAAGGAAGGAAGGAAGGAAGGAAGGAAGGAAGGAAGGAAGGAAGGAAGGAAGGGCAAAAAGAGAGTGAGCGATTGTGGGAATAATTATGTAATTTGTAATTTGTTGCTTAGTGAGTCAAAGATCCAGTTTAGGACTACTGCTGCCAAGACTCATTTTAAAATAAGTCTTTTTTGTGGGTGTGGGTACATGTCATTGTTTAAGATAGAAAAAAAGGTAAGTAGGTCAAACAAACTGCCATAACCATTGGATTGACAGTAATATATATTTTCAAATGAACTGCTGCTATACATGTAACATGGGCTTTTCTTCAATTATCATATGATCTTTGTGTCATTTATGTTATCAAAGCAGGATTATTTTTATTGATTTAATTTAATTTAATTTAATTTAATTTAATTTAATTTAATTTAATTTAATTTAATTTAATTTAATTTAATTTAATTTAATTTAATTTATTAATCAAATTTATCCAGTTGCCTCTCTCATGATAAGTGACTCCATGGAAGTGATTATATAATCAAATAAAAACCATACATATAAAAACAAGCATTTATATAAAATATTAGCTGATTCATTAATTGAAAGAACTCTAGATGGCATTCAAAGATAAGAAACGGTTTAAAACTAGGATAAACATAGCCAATTATAATGAAAAAATATAAGCCATCCATGATGGGAAAACAACAGTATAAAGTAATAATAACCAAAAAAGTCACAAATGACTCATTTAAAAGCCTGCTGAAAAGGCAGGTCTTCAAGGTTTTTCTGGAGGATAAAGGATTGACCCCATGTAGACTTCAGAGAGAATATAATATCAAAAGGTAGAGTTGATCACATAGAAAATAGATCTCCAAAGTCACTGAAATAGCATTGCTTCTTGGGAATAACTCAATGCATATGAAAGCCAACATCAGCTAAAAAATCGGCAGCTATGATTTCTCATTTTGAGTATATAACAATAATAATCTCCCAGTGAGGCTCTACCTTGATATGGATATGGGGCCTGCCTACATAAAGGAAGATGGTGAGGTTCCACCATACTGGATAGGTCTCATTATACAATTAAGACAGAGAATACATCACCTATAAACAATATGGTGAGAAGCAATTTACAGAAGCCTACACTAGAGCAGTCATCACCAGAATCAAAAATTATGTGTTGAACTTCCTGGATATCTGGTGAGAAATGGGCTACAGGACTCAGAGACAGCAGCTGCAGAACTACTTGAAGAAAGGTTGTATATCCATCACAAATATATGAACAGTGGAAATAAAGAAATAATGACATGTAGCCAACCACCATAGGGTATCTGAAAAGAATGTACCAGTTATGGAAAGAAAAACATAAAAAATCAGTAACAACAGATTAGAGAACAGCATATGAGTGTTAATTTATACTATGAAATAATGTATTGATAGAAGTAGAATTGAAATAAAAAGGTATACCCAGGGCAAAGAAATCAAAGCCTTGCCAAAAGCAGCTCAGACCATAAAGGCAAATCAGGCGGAGTTGATAGTAGAGGAGGACAGCATAGACTTTGAATCATTTTTATTACCAAGCAATGCACCTTTTCCTATATCTTCTCCTCAGTAAGAACAAGCTCTTCCTCCTAAACAAAAGGAATAATACAAAGAATATCTGAACTTCGAGAACAATGGCACATAAATAACAAAATGATCGCTCATTTTGACTTTTGTTTGAAAGAAATAACTAGCACAAATATTAAAAGATTGCTAATAGTGTAATACCAAAAATAAAGCACCAGCTCACTACAAGAAACGTATCAACTGACTTACTCATGGCTGCAATTAAAACTAAATACTTAGGATGAAAAATCAACAAAGAAAAAAAGGCCAATCAGTGCAGCACCAAAATAGAAGATCAACTGGGAAAATAAGATCATGCTGAAATCAGATGAAAGCAAGCCAAAATAAAGGAAGTAAAAGAGGTTAGAGACCAAAGAAACCAAAGAAAACCTGAACAAGCAATATTTACTAGAGACAAGGAAGATCAAGGAAGCACTGGAAATAACAAAACAGCAAATAACAGCCATAACCAATAAAATCACCAGCAACTTTTAACTGGTATTGCAACTGGTGCATTCCAACACCATTCAGTTGAAAACAAGCGGTTTCTACCTGTGAAGAAAGCAAACGGCCCAAACACTAAATGAACAAAAGATCAATTCCTTGGTGGAGCAGTGGGCTAATGCCTGCTTAAGTAACACCAGCTGCCTGCAATTAGTGCAGGTTCGCATCTCACCAGGCTCAAGGTTGACTCAGCCTTCCATCCTTCCGAGGTAGGTAAAATGAGGACCCAGATTGTTGGGGGCAATAAGCTGACTTTGTAATAATGTTGCTTGGGGGGGGGGCAAAAGCCCTAATAAGCAGGCATATACATAGAATGAAGGCTACTGCTAAGCACATTGATTTGTGCTTCTTAGATTGTAAGCTGCCCTGAGTCTTCAGAGAAGGGCAGGATATAAATGGGATTAAAAAAAAAGACAAGATGATTTTGTAAAATCTCATGAAAAGGAAGACCAACTTGAAGGTAGCTTGGATTGATGATAAGGCATTTGATTTCCTGCCACATGATTGGATAATCAACTTCCTAGAAAGTAGAAACATCAGAAGCATTAAGCAAAGATTATTGGTGCAACAGAAGACACAGTTGCTGAACAATGATGGTTTGAGCGAAGAATCTTTTCAGGAGACAATAGAAGTAATATAAAATGAAGAAACGAAAGTACTCTGAGAATTTAAAATTCAAATTGACAAGCACAGGCCATAACACTCCAGTCTTAACTATTATTGACAAGAAAGACAAAAAAATCAGGATAGTGGAAATTGTACTACCTGTAAACAGCACCATAGAAGAGAAAGAACCGGAGAACATCACAAAATACAAAGACCTACAAACAGGAATAAAATGACTGTGGCAAAAAAAGCAAAGATAGTACCAATAGTAGGCACTTTGGGTGCAATCCCAAAACAACTGGAATACCACTTCAATACCATTGGTGTTGACAAAATCACCATCAGAGTTTGCAAAAGGCCATTTTACTTGGAACAGCTTACATCCTGTGATAATACTTTTAGCACCATCAAACAACATCTGCCTTTTACAATGCCTTGGTAAGACCACACCTGGAATACTGCATCCAGTTTTGGTCACCACGATGTAAAAAAGATGTCGAGACTCTAGAAAGAGTACAGAGAAGAGCAACAAAGATGATTGGGGGACTGGAGGCTAAAACATATAGGGAACGGTTGCTGGAATTGGGTATGTGTAGTTTAACGAAGAGAAGGGTGAGGGGTGACATGATAGCAGTGTTCCAATATCTCAGGGGCTGCCACAAAGAAGAGGGAGCCAAGCTATTCTCCAAAGCACCTGAAAGCAGGACAAGAAGCAACGGATGGAAACTAGTCAAGGAGAGAAGCAACCTAGAACTAAGGAGAAATTTCCTGACAGTTAGAACAACTAACCAGTGGAACAACCTGCCTCCAGAAGTGGTGAATGCTCCAACACTGGAAGTTTTTAAGAAGAGACTGGCCAGCCATTTGTCTGAAATGGTATAGCGTTTCCTGCCTTAGCAGGGGGTTGGACTAGATGATTATTATATTTTCCAGGTCCTTGGGAAGAATTTGATAGGTAAATAAAAATGCCAAATCTAATCTTAACATCTGGCTGACTATGTGATCAACCAAAATATGCCATAATAGTTAATCTAACAAGAAATATTACATACATTGAGTTCCAACAATCCTCAAAATACTCTTTTGTTACTGTATCAAGGTTTCCCTAGCCTAATATGAATTGTGCTTCATTTCAAATATTAGTCTCATGAAGCCAAGATATTTGAACCTGCAACATTCTGTAAGGAAAAACAAACTTACTTTAGAAAGCAACATTATACCTTTGTTTCAGATTACAAAAGAACATGCTCTAGCCCAAAACTTATTTTTGCCTGATCATATGGACAGACAGAATGCACAAAGGACATAATTAGGGCAATTAAAATAGAAGGTCTTATTCCCAATTGTTTTCAGGTGTTAAATGCATAGTCTATACACTGTATATGAAAAGCTATAGAGAAATCTTTGACAATTTAATGCACAGCATAAGCATAAACATTAAATAACAATCTCAGTGAACTATAAAGCTTTATATTTAAAGGATATTGGGTTGGGGAAGACTGGCATAAGAGCTTTGGCTGGGTTCCCATTATTGTTCTTGCCCTGTTTGCTGAATAATTCATAGTAGCCTATTCTCTCAAAATTGAATCATAAATCATGGTTTTCAAAACATGGTTTTCAATTGTTGGCTTAAGATATTTATTAGATTAATTCCCTATCAAAATATTATGAATTAATGTGATGTATGAATTCAGCCAAAATCTGTAGATAGATTACTTACCACCGAGATTTTGATGTATTTGGTCTACAAATATTGATATTGTAAAAGGCCTATAGTATTGGCTCAAATAAACAAAAACAAACACAATAAAACTGAACGCTAGCTTTTAATGCGGTATAAACTTGGAGCCAAGTACATCAAATTCATGAGGTTATTTTCTCAACTAGAGTATTATAACAATATGCTATACTAGAAATTGGTGAAATTGGTGGTTTCCCTTTGATTGTCCATACCTATGACTTTTGGACAAAAATGCAATAGTGGTTTTGGATATATTCTTTCTCTTTATGTGTTCCAAATAAGATTATATAATTACATTAGACAATTAAAATTCCTTCAACATTAAAAATAAAATAAATGTATGCATGCTTTTTACTCAACTATTTTAAACCATACTGCACACTTACTTAGCTGAGAGTCATATAGCCATGTCTAATCTAATTGAAGTACTTCAGCAGTATAGAAAGGTCAAGGAGAAAGAAGTAAAATTAGGAAAAAGAAAGCATCCATTAACTAATTGCAAAAGAGGGGTACCCATCATATGATCAAAAGAAATTCAGTCTTAACTGTGAATTGTAAGAAACTGATGAACGCTTGGAAGAAAAACTGATTTAATTATTGGGAATATCCTGTACTGATTCTTTATATTTCTTGATAATTATCCAATGAATGCATATTGCCTAAACGAAAATAACATTAACATAGCTTAAAACTTTTCCTTTATGCTATAATCTAAGCAGTGTAGATGTCACTGAAGTAATAAACATAAATCCAGCCTAGAAGATCAACCAAAAAGTCACATAAATCGAATCAAGAAAGCGTGACCATTCATTCAACCATATGAGACAATTTTCTTGTTCACCTCCAGATTATTTCACAAGTCAGAAAGTGCTGGTCCAAGTACTGCATTGATTTCGAAGAAGCACCATTATTACATATTTAGCATTTATTCCAATTTCTTTTTATTGCATATCTATGAAAGAACCTGATACCCAACCACCGCTTCCTTCAGGAAAATTGCTTAAATTTGCTTAAAAGGTCTACTTTGTTCTAAATGCATAATTCCAGTTGGTGATTGTGGGAACAGAAGCTGAACTCTTACACACTCTCCATATGTGAACACTAACTTTCACACACTCACAAGTGAACAGCATAACACAACATTTATTATAAGCAAAACTAAAGAGAGATGGAAAACAAATGTCCTGCCCAAAACAGAGGTTCATCTATGCCCCTGTATCATCCTGGTGAAAAAAAGAGGTAGAATTTGAGCCTTGATATCACTCTGAATAGGAATCACATCTGATATACAGCAGTTTCTGGAATTTTTTTTTCATAACTTTGTACTTTGCTACAATAAGTCTACTTATCTGAGATTCTGTATCCTTAAAAGCATATTCCTGACGTTTTTGCCTTGCCAGGTAAGGAAATGTAAGATATAGTTTGTTTAAAGTTGATAGAAAGCTGCTGTTGGCCTTCTGTTGACACAGAACGAGATATCATCAGTACTGCTCACCTTTGTATCTTCACTAGAGAATGAACAGATTATGTGGTAGAAGTCCCATCCTTTCCCAAATGCAGCTCAATAACCATGCTCAGAAAACTTTACTTTTTAAATTTGACTTTATATCAAAATGTGATATGCTTAAAAAGGTTTTCACATTCAAGGGCTTGTCTTGGCTTTTTTTAAAAAAAAAATAGGAAGTTAGATGATTGTTTCTGACATCTGGATTATATTTGCAGGTGGGTGATTACGTCTTCTATGTTTTTCCATGCCTCTGATAAGTTAAGTTGCCCAAAATTCTTTGCAGCTTTATCTTATACAATATGAAACAGAAATGTAATATTGGCATTAGCTCCATTTCATAAAATGATTATAGAAATACAAAACTGTTTAAATCAACAGGCAATGACTTATCAGTATAAATGAATATTGCTCTTGATTCTTTAAATTTAAAATAGATGTCTAATATGAATAATTTTATGGATCATGTGCCTCCCCCTTTGACTCTGCCTGATGCCAGTGCTGCCACCGTGCCTGCTGCTGGAGGGCCAGCCTGCTGGTCACCGTCAGCCTCCATGCACTCACTGCCTCCTGTGCATGCATCTGGGAGGCTACCCGGCTGGGTGGGGTGAGACCAGGGTGGTGCGGGCTGGTTTCTTGTCATCTCTGGGGTGGTCCTGCAGGCCAAATATGGGCCAATCGCAGGCTGGATACAGCCCCATAGGTATAGCGTTTGACATGTCTAGGCTACCTTTTACAGAAGGTGTCCAAAATCTAGAGCCCATGACTCCCAATGAAATAAAATTTTGGAAAGTTATGAGTTAACTCTACAAATGAGCATGGCTGCAACCATTATGCCTATTCATTTTCGGTTGCCACATAGACTGGAGAGAGGGAGGTTGCCAGGTGTTTCACTAGTCAAAATAATCTTATGTCCGGTGGGAACCAAGTCATTGGCTGCTGGATTGAAAGAGGGGTCAAAGAGGCCAACTGAACAGCCCTATCTCGATAGAGGGGGAGGGATATGACATCATCTATCTCCAGTCTTCAACACAGTCCTTTCAATAGTTCCAAGAAGACTCCACGCCCATTTGCACTACTCAGGTGACCCTGATGACACAGATAAATCTCCAGGTGCCCTCAACGACTCTCTAAAAGAATGCAAATGACCAGCTGTCTGAAAGGAGTATAAATCCTTCCATTCCCCACCATCCAGTCAGAGCTGAAGAAGCTTCTTGGATGAAAAGTGAAACATCTTCAAAGAAAAGCAAGAAAGTCCAGTTGCCTCGTGAAAAAGTATCTTTGTATCATGTTATTGTAAAACAAAATCTTTTGATCTTTAGTCACATATAATAAGTTATGCTCAGGGATCAAAATAAGAAGTTACTAGACAACCCATGATCTCTTGGATCATTGTTTCAGCAATATTTACTTACCAGATTTCTCAATGGTTTCAATAATAGCAGAGCTTATACTGTACTTAAAAAGTTTTTGAAAATTTAAGGAAATATTCAGCAAGTATCTCCATTGAATGTATCCCATGTTGAACTATATAACACAGTGAAACATCAGTAGTAGATTACCGGAATTGTTGTATGACATTTTGTATTTTGACATAAAAAGCTTTAGGATAATTTTTATGTCATAAAACATTTTATAAAATTTGCTAAATTTCAATTCCGTAGGTGCCGTGGGCCCCAGATTTTGTATACATTCTGTAAGTTAGTCCATCTGAAGTAATTTGGTTGAAAAAACTGATTTGACTCAGTTAAAGATTACAAACATGAGTTTTAGTAGCACATAGAAACATGGATATCATAGTCTATGTTTATTTTTAACTTTTCCATCACAAAGATTGATTTTACTTACCTGCCCAAATAAAATGGCCCCTATTTTTTATTGTATCTGCTTATTACCATAATGGTGGTGTTAACCCAATAAAACATAAATGTCAAAAAGATCTATGTTCAAATATCAATGTCTAGGCCAGGGGTCAGCAACCTGAAACAGTGAAAGAGCCACTCAGAACCGGTTCCCTCACAAAAGGAAAAACTCAGAGCCGCAAAAAATGTGTGCGCATGTGCGTACATGCGCGCATGCTCAGAACAGAGTTTGACTGAAGAGTGGAGCCAAGGCGAGATATGCACCTACCCTGCATATTTGAATTGATTGGTTGAACTTTTTTAGTCTCACTTTTTTTTTGGAGTACACATAGCAGAGGATGGGAGCCGCAGGAGATGGCTGAAAGAGCCGCATGCGGCTCTGAAGCCGCAGGTTGCAGACCTGTGGTCTAGGCCATCTAACCACTGAAATGCAGCATTATTTATATTAAAAAAATAAATAAAATACTGGACCGGTACATCCCCTCAGCTTACAGCCAGTCATGATGTGATCTACAGTTTGATGAGGGATCCCACAGTCACACTGAGGGGAGGATACTATGTCTCATTTATACAGAGAGTCCTGGCGGACACCCAGCGAGATCCGAACCCTATTCAGGATTGTCCATTGCTGGTGTTATAGTTCAAAGCCTGGCACCTTTGTTGTGGGGTCATTTATATGTCTTTCTATAACTGGACTTTCAGTGACCCATTTTGCTGGAATTGATGTTAAAGTTTATGGGCAGATGTTGTGCAAGTGCCAATGGGGGGGGCTTTCTGGATTTTCAGTCTTCCTACTGATAAATGAGAAAAGTCGGCATGCACCGGTAGGAGCGTGTTGTTCATATTTTTTTTTTGTATTCTCTCACTAGCACAACTTGCCTTCATAAAGCTGACAGTGCTATATGGCTCAGAAGAGGAAGTCAGCAAGTTGGAGTGATTTTAATACCCTCACTTATAATCCTCATGGTGTTGTTGAGTCTGTTAAGCCATACAGGGGCACAGTATAGTGCTGCAGAGTAGACCAACCCTAAGGTTGATGACCTGAAGGTGGCAGCTGAAGCTCCCCATTTAGTTCCACATAATTTCTGGAGTATGTTGTTCCCAAGATTGATTTTTGCCACCATGTTCTCTAGGTGTTCCTTGTAGGAGAGAGTATTGTGCATGTATCCTGACTACATGCATAATAGTGCTACAAACATTTCAACTGTTTTTAAATTATATATAAAATTATGTATTAAAAATAAGAAAAAAGAAACAAAAATATTTGTTTAAAATAAGCCACTCAGAATCTTTTTGGAGTTGGGTAACTTTAAAAATCCAACCAAACAATCAATCATTGAGCTTAAAATATATACCTTAATCTTTTGCTTTTAAATACAGGGGGAAGAATCCCACAGATTCATTTGCTATATAAATAAATCCAGATATAAAATTATTATGATTCATACTGACATACTATATGGTGTATCTGGAATCCTGTAGAAGAACCAGAGAGATCTGTGTTCAGAGCTCTTGAGTAATCATGATGTTCACTCGATTTGCTTTTTCTCAAATGATATTCCTATCTAGGTTTGTTGTAAAGATAAAATGGATGCTGTGTTGGTGGTGTACAAGGGACAATAAAAATAAAATGAGTGCTTTGTGGTGAATGGGAGTCTATTGCTAATCAAACAATATTGCTTGTATGTGGAAAATGAACTTTAACATCTGAAGTCCAGATACAGAATTTTTATAGTTTCTATAACAACAAACTATTCTTTTTAAATGCACACACAAACGACTATATTTCAAGAGCTGAAATGTTTTGTTTCTCACTGCTCTGATGATTTATCTTGCCTTTCCTTTCCAATTGAATTGTTGTTGTCCATGGTACTGAAATTTTTTCAGCTTATCTATTTGATTAAAAACAAAAACAATTCATACTGATCATGATATTTGCATATAATGAATGTACATTGAAAGATATCAAAAAACATTTGTTGCAGTTTTTGAAGTTCATATGCATTGGAAAGGGCAATTTTCTATTAAATATACAGTATCTAAGTACTGCACTGCACTGTTCTAAGTAGATGTGTATTTCCTCCATCAGCTGAAGAAAGCAACACATTTTGACAATAAACTACCACAGATATACTATGTTGAAACAACTTACTCCTAATTTCTTTATATTACTTCCTAGCAAGTCCTAATTAGCATCTTAAGTCTCTTAATATGGAATAAAGTTGATTGAAACATTCCATTAAAGTTTTCTACATAAATGATCTTGCTTTAATGCATGTTGCAGAGCTTTCTTCCTATAGATTATTAGGATTTTGTTAATGTGTGTTCCTTCTTCGTATTAGAACTACAAAATACAATGGCTTTGTTAGTTGAAAAGGTATCATGCCTCAGGTCTGAACAAACATTGACAATTCCATAAAATCTAATTCATAAACACTGCAGCCCCCATGCTCAACCCTTTCAGAAGATTTTACAAGACCACCTTATTCCATTTGTGCCTAGATATAGCAAATTCCTGTTTCTCTGAGCCAATTATCCAAAGATGAAACATTTCTTAAAATTATGTCTTTAACGGATAAAACATTTATCAAGAGAATCTTCAAGACTTTGGTTGAATAAGTTTTCATAGTACTTAGCTCTGATTCTTTCTCTATAGCAGCTGCATATGGATTTTTCAAAGCTCATGGAATTTACTGATTTTTTTGCTTATTCCAAAGCACTGGAATAAGACTTTAAAAAAGAAAGAAAGAAAGAAAACATCTAAGAAGAACAAAATTATTTTTCTCTTAGATTTGCAGAAATTATAATCAATTCCATGCAATTACAGTGATTGAAACTTAGACCACACTGCTCATAAATAGTATAATTTGTAAACACTGCTACATCCACCCACCACCTGCTAGCACTCTACTGTTCAGCTCTATGGTGAGTAACCTTATAGTTCTGTGAATTGAAATAATATGACCTGATTGACATCTTACTGAATATCAAGAAAGTTGAGAAGAATTCAGATCCTGTTGCCCAAAAATTTCTGGAAGGACGATACTAGAAACTTAGGTGAAGGGGTAGAAAAGTCTATTGTGAAGATGCTGAGACAATAAAATAGTGCACCTTAACATAACACACCTAGTCTAGCTTACCTTCCAGATATTTTGGATATTTCCCATAATTTAAGATAGGTGAGGATTAAATATTTATTGATATCCAATGTACCTGAGAGCAACAGTTTGAAGAAAGCCATAGTCCGAAAGACCAAGAAGGAGGGGAAATGGCTATCAGGAAATAAATCAGAAGGAAGTACCTAGATTCCCTCCCCCCCCCTTTAAAAAAAATAAAACAACTTCAAAAGTTCACGAAGTCCCCACGTATTGCAAGATTCAAAGAGGCACAAGCTCCAAGTGCCACGATAGTAGCCTGGAGTAAACTCTCCCACTGTTTTACTTGTATTATGGATAAACGGGATCAGACTCAATACTTTCTGGGGAGGGTTTTGGGGCTTTTTGTTTTTGTTTTTTGCGGGGTGTGGGGTGGGGATACACAGAGCTCCCTGTACTTGGGGAATCTTAACAGTCAAACTTCTGCCCTGCCCTCTTTCTTTGGAAAGCCCAGCTCTTATGCCTGTAAGTTCCCCTTGGACTTTTTGGGGAAAGCCTTTGAGGGACTCTTTCCAAATTCGGTCTTCGTCGGAGGTGGTGCATAGGCGGAAAGGATCCTCCATTCAAGCCATTCTGCTGGGTCCGATAGGCTGCGGTGAGGGAAGTCAGGCTGGGCTTGGTGCGGCTGCGACGGCGGCTTCACTGCAGCTCCTCCCCGCAGGTGGAGGCTGGATTAGACAACCAGCGGACGGCTGCCGCTGTTTTTACGCCGACTGCCGGACTGCACTTTTCTCCGCCAGTTCTGATCGGGAAGGAAACTGGCAGGCTGAAAAACGAGCTGAGGTAAACTCAAGAGCTGGGAACTAAGATGTAGGTGGAAGGTGGGTTTGTCGGAAGGAGGCAGGGCTGGCTGGCACCTGGCTCCCCTTGGCAGGGTGAAAGAGAAGCGCGGGGCTAAGGGAAAGTCATTGAATGCAGGGCTACCTTTAAAGCAGTCCAAGGCACGATTTCAAGAAAAGATAGTAAAATGGCACTTAGAATAACTTGACTCTACCCGCTAGGAAGACAAAGGAGAGAAGTCTTGGCTTTTCCTTCCTGGGTGAAGGCAAAGAACTTTTTCCTGTTGGTAGAGTGGGGGTAGGAGGTTGCCTCACTTTCCTCTCTGATCTATTTTTGAATTCACCTCTTTCTGCAGGCAATAAAGCCCCACAGGGTTGTTGTGGCAGTGGCACGAGAAAGCAGAAGAGGCATGGCGGTGTTTAAGAACGCAGAGAGGGAAGCTGGCATTGTTCATGGGGGGGGAAATGAGTCACTGGAAAGCGAATTACCAATTGGTGGTGCAATGAGATTCATTTTCTGCTTCTATACGCGTTCCCTAGCTTTCTAAAACTTTCGAAACGTGCCAGTCCTTCCCAAAGATAGGAGTGACAATATGAAAGTAATTCAGTGCAGAAAGCAAAAGGGAAGGTTTTGTTTGTACCAGATTGTTCCACTTCCAAAAGCTTACGAAATGGTTATGCGGAAGGTTTGCAACCTAAGACATTTGAAGGAGGGAGTGGGTGGAGAAAACTGCCTTAGATTCTTTTCACAGCTGATTAAGAATCCAAGTTACTATCTTAAATAAGTTAAAATGTATGGCAAAATTAAAACATTCAATACGTATTTTTTTAAACCCTTATTTACTGCCAAAATGAACTGTATTGCTCAGTTAAAAACAGATTTCTTGAGCACGAATGACACAAAATGTTTGGAACAAGCTTTTGTAATAAACACTGTTAATAGGTTTACGTTATATATTGGGCTACAGTATGTTTTGCCTCACTGAAACAAATAGGCTTAACTCTCTGTTGGGCTGTGTCTTACGTGGTCGTGGATAATGCCAAGCAATGGTTTTGCACAGATTTACTACTAATAGTAGGTGGGGAAAAAGAAATACCAATTACATCAGTAGATTTTGTCTGTTAAATATGTGTCAGCTGTATATTCGGTGGAGGTTATAAATCTTTCCTCCTGTGAACATAATTATTTAAAGCTTATTGTACTCATAACAGATAATCTTTGTTATCGCCCCTGTAATTCTGAGGCTTCAGCCTATTTGCTTGGTATTAGACCTTTTGAGTTTCCAGTAAGTGCACAGCATTTAGGTATGCTCTGTGTGATCAATTGTTTTAAGGTTTTAGTCAGTTGATTTCCATTAGTAAGGACCTAAATTTTGGCTTTGAATAATCAAGATTCATTATGGTTTTTGGCAAATGTTTACATTCCAGTAATATGGAAGAGTTGATTTTGGCCTTCTCTCTGTTACAGCTACGTTTTAATCTATAGTACTGATTTTCTCATGGCTGTCTTTATACAATTGCATGAATGAAGTATCCGTTCCTTACATAAGATATGTTGATTCTGAAGATTCTCCTAATCACTTGGGTTGGTCATAATGCTTATGAATCGGAAATTCTAATTAAAGAATAATCTACCAAATTGAAATCAATTAGTGACATTTTGGTTTTCACTTTGGAATATAAACCTTCCTTTAGATATTTATTTATTTATTCAGTGTAGGCACCACCTGCCTAAATATTTTATTTCTGTAGAGTCCACATGGGATTTTATTGATGAGAAGTTGAATGAACAAAAGACGCACAACAGCCTTAACCATACTGAAAAGGAAAGAAGTTACAAAATGGGCAATGTTATAAAGGAGGGCAAATAGTTAAGGTACTAGAAATTAGGTGACCCTGAGCTCGACTTCTTAGGCAAAAAGTCAACCTTGGGCTGTTGCTCTCTCTCAGCTCTGGGAAGAAGGCAATGGGAAACTATTTCTGAAAGACTTTGCAAGAAAACTGCAGGAACTAGTCTAGGCAGTTTCCAAGAGTCAAAAGCTGAGTTGAAATCAAATAAATGAATAAATAAAAATTTCATTATGTTTACTTGGTGCAAATAATAAAGGAAATTGTGACATGTATGTGAAAGATACTGAAGAATCCTCAGTATACTACACTAGTGTATGAAGTACAGTTAATATAGTGTGAAAAGTTCACATTACACTAATATCCAATCAAAAGGGCTTTACTCAGCCCTTATCAATCATGAAACTTGTGTTTTATGCAATGTTATTCTTGATATATTTCTGTACTGTCAATTGATTAAATATGAAATCTATAAAGCCATAAAATAACTCCCACCTCAAAACCCTAATGTTGAATAAGCAACCTCATTCTTCAACAAATATAAGCTTTGTTCAACTGTTCTCTAAGAAAATATAAGGGAGATTCCATTTGGATCTTTGGAGATAATGTATTCTGTAATGCATATGTATATCCTTAAAAAGAATGTACTCTGTTTTCCATCCTCTGATTTCACATAATGGTTTGTTTCAACTGAAACAAAATAGACAGGTCAATTCTACCTGAAATGGATGGTCCTGAATCTTGAGTGCCAGGACACAAAGTAGCTGTGATTTTAATTGTTTTCAAAAAAAATTTATAGCAAGCACTTTTACAACAGCTTTACATGTCTGTACTTAAACTTAATTTTGCTTTTGCATACAAAAAGGGAGGAATAAAAGAAAAATGCATTATTTTTCATACAAAAATATAATTAAGTCTATTCTTAAATAAACCACTAAACAACATAAAGCAATATAAAAGTGTACATCAGTTCTTCCTTTATAATGATAAGGATGCAGTTCTTAAATCGAAACTAAACATATATCTCTGATATAAATCAAATCTAGAGTAAATCTGTTTTTCCAATAGTGAAGAGTAACATTTACTGCTATTGCATACTTCTAATTTAAATGCATTTTCCTCACGACTTGCTCTATTTATACATATTGATCCATGCACCCATATACACACAGGCCAGCTATAACTAGAAACCAAATATGTACACCTTTTTCCTTAGGAGACATACACATAGACTGAAAGTAGTGGCAAGGCATAAAGGATTGTTTGCACTATGTTCTCAGCACAACTTTCCTGTCATATAAGAAAACATGATGATGATTGAAGTATTTCTATCTTTTAGGTTCAGTTTCTCGCACTTTTTATGTATGTTATTGCTTATCCCTATTGATCCAACCAATATCACTGCTGACCACTTAATTTTGTCAGATAGCGTAAATTACCAAGGACAGAAAGTTATCAAGGACAGAAATAAATAAATAAATAAATAAATAAATAAATAAATAAATAAAGCCAATGAATTTCCAGAACTGACAATAGAGCTTAATGAGAACGCAAAGGGGCCAACTTTTGGGAATGACTCTTGTTTTTCCCCACATTTATATCCAAAGTCTGTGAAGAAGTTAGATTATTAATAGGACTTGGTCTGTAATTAAACAATAAACTTTTGTTGGCTTGATTGGAACAAATAGATTAGCTAAAAATTAGGTTGAATAGTGCATGAAAAATCCACGGTTAAGTTGTTTTGCAAAACTGAAGCTGGACGTCTGTAGGCTATTGTTTTCTTCAGTGTATTATTTTTTTTAGTGAGTGTTGCAATTTATGAGAACTGTGTTTCTACTGCTGCTGAGTGGTAATTCTAGATAAGCCCCTGTAATATTTGTCATATTGTTGGAGGACAGTGGACAATGAATAGGAAGATGCCAAAGTTGCTGTCACGGATAGAATTCATGGAATAAGCTTGCTGCTCTATGCACTTTACACAAAAGGAAGCGATGATGATGATTGTTGGAGAATGGTTTGACACAATTAATTGTGGGAAAGGAGAAGAGCTGGGAGGCTTTTCCCATATTATGTCTGATGATTTTGTTCTTTGATTTTGTTGATTGCAACTATTTGTATGCAGTCTACTATGCCAATTCTAGATGGCACCCAGTAATATATTAAAGCTAAAAACATTACCAATCTCTTAAAATCATAAAACAAAATGCTGTTGTTTTCCAAACCTGCTCCCTAAGGGTTTGTAGAAAAGGAATGTCTTCATATGATTCCCAAAGAATAAAAGTCCAGGAACTGGTTTAACCTAAAGTGTAAGCTACTCCATGGTGAGGGGATTGCCACATAAAATAGCACTTCCATCCTCATGATCACTCTAGGCATAAGTATCCTTTACTGGACAGTTTATGTACGGTGGGCAGATTTCATCAGGAGGAGAAGTCCTGAAGCTAGCAAGAACCAAACTTTATATAGCTTTAGAGATAACACTGGGTACCTTGAAATGAGCCTGGAAGCTCACTGGCAATCAATATAGCTCTTATTAGTTCTTCTGTTGTGATTCAGGGTCAGCCTGTGGGTTTGGCAGTTGGGTCGGACGATTCAGAGGAGGAGGAGGGGGTTGTTGGAGAGACTGCAGAGGATAGCCCTGATGCTTCGCGGAGCCCTCAGCCAGGCCCTCCCATCTGGTCACAATGCAGACCCAGCTGTGTGAGCCTGACAGCGTGGATGAAGATGACCCACAGCTGGCCCTGTTCAAGGATGCCCAACGCAAGAGGCAGTCAATCAGGAGTAAACAGAGGAAGGCAATGGGGCACCTCGGAAGGAGGCAGAGAGAAGCCACGCCTTGAACTGTTTGAAAGGGGAATGTGTGGGAGGGCTGGTTTGCTGAAGGCAACCGTTTGAATAGCTCCTGTTTCATGGTTCGTGTTTGGTTTTGCTCTGTTTTATGTCAATAAATTTGGCAGGCTTAGTTCCAGCCTCTTGCCTTTTTGTAAAGGGGTTGTCCCTGCCTTTTCTGCAGGGCCAGTAGTAGGCTGGTACAGAACATCTTCTAGTGCTGATAAAAGCCACATGGTACAGAGTACAGGCAAGCAGGGTGATGTTACGAAGTACAAGATCCCTGGGATCTTGTACACTGCAGTCTGGCTCTCCAGGAGAAAAAGCAGTGGGAGAAATGTGACCTTTGCTGCTGACTTCCCTGCTGATTTTGCTTGTAGGAAGTTAGCAAAGGACAGTTGCAAATGGCTATCATGTGACTGTGCTCATTATGACATAATCGAGAGTCAGGTTGTGATTGTGACTTCAGGGACATTATGATGGTTGCAACTTCGCAGATGTTTTTTTAATAAAGGAACAAATCTTAGTTTGAATAGGATTTACCTCTGAGCAGAAATATATACAACTGCATTATGCAGCAGTGGATCTGGGCTTAGATGACTCTAAATGAATACTGAAGCATATGGACACTGGCAACAGCGGCAGTTCTCCTGGGAATTATGGTAATTAGCATTCTATGAACAAAGGACTAGATTTCGGTGAAAAGATTGCAGTGATAGTTACCTAGAGTTTTGTTGTGACCTGATAAGTTACAAAGTTACAAGGTTTTTAAGCCTCTGGTGGAATGGATATTAATACGTTCAAGGGACAAATTGATCTGAATAATTTTATAACTGTTCTTGATTGTTTCCAGTCACTTTAATAGGCAATTCTGTCAAAGTCTGGGTTGATTTGTGGAATAATTTCAGGCAATATTGATAGAATTAGTCCGGGATGTCCCTTATTCCATTCAGTGAGTAAAATTATATCCTTGGCTTTCAAGAAAGCCAGATGCAGTGAAGTGAGTGACATGTTGGCTGGAGTGATGAAAAATGAGTTCCAATGAATGTAGGCAGGAATGCATCAGAAGACATATTCTAGTGATGCAGCAAGGAAAATATTTTTATACTACTTTTTTGCACAGAATTTTCCAGTAATTTATGCAGGTGATCAAATACTGTTAGAGCTGGACCTACTGGAAATAAATATAAATAATTTTATTCATAACCCAGTTGTGAGAATTTGTTTGATTTTTAGTTGAAGAGGTATATAGAATGTAAGACAGAAACAATGGAACATTTCTTTTTTAAAATAGAAAGAGTGGACAGAATGGATTGAACGCATGCAAAATAAGCTACAGTAGATGTATCTGTATACCCTAATTAAAGTTGATACTGCAGTCTTCTCTGTTTGCTGAAAATTGTTGGGAGGGTGATCAGCCTACATATCCAAAGGGTTCTGGAGCAAGTGGATGATATAGACACTTTCCAGAAAAAATTCAAACTAGAATCAGAATATTGAGACAGCATTGATTCTACTATTTCCCGTCTTGTCTTTAACATCTACATAAAGTTTTTTTTTGGGGGGAGGTAGTCCATAGGCAAAGAGTGCAACATCATTAATATGCTGATGGGTATTAATTATACATCTCTGGTCCTGTTGTCAAGCCAACGCTATTGAGGCTCTAAACCAATGTCTGGAGGGTGTAAAGGTCTGGATAGGGAAGTATCAACATTACCAAGAATGAGCGTTTGTGTATTTGGGAAACTATTGGTCCCAAACTGGAAAACATAATTTATCAAGTCTGAATGGTGCTGTAATGCTTGCTCAGTTCAGTGAACAATTTGATGGTGGTCTTCCTGGAGTCATGATTCATATGTGACAGCTGTGGCAAAAGAGCCCTTTCCTAACTTTGCTTCCTGTACTGATTGCACCTATTTGGAAATGCCTGCTCTTGGTTACTCACATGATTATGATTATGGGACAATGATTGCTCTATTCATTTCTTCCACAGTGAAGAATCTATGCTTTTGGGTAGAGCATATGGCCTTTTATTGAATGTGGGAATTGTTTGATAAAGTAAAATCAACCCGAACACTTTCTTGTCTACTTCCATCTTGTTATAACGATAGCAGTGCCTCTTCCCAGCATCATTGGAAGGAGCAACAAGAGTTTTCTTGGGTCTCCCATGGACTGTTGTGTTGCTATTCAGTGTGGGAGCCAGTTTTACATCAGTTTTACAATGGTTGCTTTTATTTTGTTTTGTTTGTTTTACTGCCTGGTTGAAAGACAACTTTGCAACTATGCTTGATAGTAGTTTCGATTTTTCGTAGATGGCAAGAAATGCAGTGCTGAGGGATTCCCATTAAACGCTGTATACATGTATTTGAAAGCATTTCGAAACACTAGAGAAATCAGGAAAGCGGTTCAAATTCTAGATCTGTTTCTAAATTTGTTAAAAGAAGACGGTAAAGAATGAATAAGAGCAAACCTATCTTTAATCAGAGAAAAAAGAACTTTTCTGAAAAATTAAAGATAGATCGCAGTATGAAAGTTAAGATTGGGAAAGACATCTTGTGGAAATTAAGGTTTGCCTTTTGATTGTCCTGGATTCAAACTTGAAAGTAGCTCTGTTCAAAGATTATGTTCATCCATATTGTCCAATAGATGAGCTCTCTAGTACTTCTTCCCCTGATATCCTTGCCACTCCCACTGAAATAGCTGTTATGAATCAATCATTCAGTGGAAAATATTCAGGAAGTAAAGTTTTATGTTTGGTGTCCATTAGTCATCGCTTTAGCAGGGGAAAGCATATCAACTGTATACTATACATGGACTCATGGTATATTGGTATATTATGTATTGATGTACTGTATTAAATTATGTTACTATTTATTAGTGTGAATGATACTCTACTTCCTCTGCATATTGCAAAATGTTTGATCCTTATATACTTCCACAAGCAATTTTATTTTTAAAAGTGTTGAAAATTAAGTATTAGATATATATATAAATTCAGGTACATATTAAAATGTGAATGCTTATATACTGTAGATATACTTTATTTATCTGCAACCAGCAAGCAAATGAAGCTTTAAAAAGCTATGTCAGCTCATTTAGATTCCCAAATGAAAAAATGAAACAGTGTATGTGATATGGTTTAATAATTAATTTTAATGAGTTTGTGGTTTTGATATTTATAGAAAACTGGCAATGATGTAGAGATAGCAATTTGGCAATTATAAAATATCAGCTTTCAGTGGGTAAGAAAAAAAGGGAAATTAGCCATACTAGCATTCATTAAAATCTCAGCGTAGGTAAATAACTAATTGAACACCATCTGTCTGTTTATATTCTTACTAATAAAAATTTCTAACAGAAATTAATGAATTTATTCTTTTTCTGGTATCACATCTTTTTAAAAAAAACTTATTAGCCTTAATTCAATGTCATTGTTAGAAATATATATATATATATATATATATATATATATATATATATATATATATATATATATATATATATATATATATATATATATATATATATATATATATATATATATATATGTTTTCGTAGATTCTCGCGGGTGTCTGTATGTGTAGGTCTAGAGTCTCGGGTTTCTTCCCGCGTTCCTTTCATCTTCAGAAAGTTGTGGCGACGTTTCGACGAAATCCCATCCGTCATCATCAGGCCGGAGTATTCCTCCTGCTGCTTTCAGGAGCAATGCGTGGTCTGTCTGTTCCTTTCCTTCCAACTGCCGGTGGGGCTGTGTTCCGACTGGGTGGAGGCGTGGCTGCTTTCTGATTGGGTGGGGGTGTCATCCGACTGGGTGGAGGCGTGGTTGTCTTCTGATTGAGTGGAGGCGTGGCTGTCTTCTGATTGGGTGGATGTGTGATTGTCTTCCGATTGGTTGGAGGCGTGGCTGTCTTCTGATTGGGTGGGGTGTGTTCTGAATGGGTGGGGTTTTTTGTTGTGTCGTAATATCCTGAGTGTTGTGATTTGGTGTCTTGAGGAGTGGGCTGTGTAGTGGCCTCCAGAGCTTTGGCTTGGCTCCGAGTTCGAGGACCCGCCATGCATCTCTGGTATGGGTCAGTCAGGTTCGTGTGTGCGTTCTTCTGCTTGGGTGATAGCACTTTTGCTTGACTTGTTCTGTCTTCTGTGTGGGAGAGTTTTTGTTCTGGGTGTGGATGAGTCTTGCTGGGGCTGGTGGCATTTGGGGTTGTTTGTTGGTTTTTTTAAATCCTTGTTTGCTGAAATTCGTTTGTCTATCAATGCTGGTTTCCAAATGGCATGTAGGCGGGAGGTGTCGTCTCGCTTGTTCATACTGTCTGGAAATAGAAAAACACCCAGACAGTATGAACAAGCGAGACGACACCTCCCGCCTACATGCCATTTGGAAACCAGCATTGATAGACAAACGAATTTCAGCAAACAAGGATTTAAAAAACCAACAAACAACCCCAAATGCCACCAGCCCCAGCAAGACTCATCCACACCCAGAACAAAAACTCTCCCACACAGAAGACAGAACAAGTCAAGCAAAAGTGCTATCACCCAAGCAGAAGAACGCACACACGAACCTGACTGACCCATACCAGAGATGCATGGCGGGTCCTCGAACCCGGAGCCAAGCCAAAGCTCTGGAGGCCACTACACAGCCCACTCCTCAAGACACCAAATCACAACACTCAGGATATTACGACACAACAAAAAACCCCACCCATTCAGAACACACCCCACCCAATCAGAAGACAGCCACGCCTCCAACCAATCGGAAGACAACCACACATCCACCCAATCAGAAGACAGCCACGCCTCCACTCAATCAGAAGACAACCACGCCTCCACCCAGTCGGATGACACCCCCACCCAATCAGAAAGCAGCCACGCCTCCACCCAGTCGGAACACAGCCCCACCGGCAGTTGGAAGGAAAGGAACAGACAGACCACGCATTGCTCCTGAAAGCAGCAGGAGGAATACTCCGGCCTGATGATGACGGATGGGATTTCGTCGAAACGTCGCCACAACTTTCTGAAGATGAAAGGAACGCGGGAAGAAACCCGAGACTCTAGACCTACATATATATATATATATATATACAGTGTAATCTCTGATATGTAAAATTTACTTTATTTTATAATTGAATTTTGAAACTGCTTATAAAATCTAGATGAATGTTGCATATAGGAACATGGGATATATTTATTTCCTGATCTTGAATGTTGCTTACTATTAGAAATTTTAGCCTAACTGATGGTACTGCAGACTATAGTCCCAAAGATTTTGAAGCTTCTCTCTGTATGACCAAACCAGATCAACATATTTCTTTTGTACTGGTCACTCATTTTTGTATTCAGTCCAGATTAATTCTTGATCCTATTTTTTCTTATATATGCAACCTATCCTGACTGTATTCAATTTCATTTTTAGTGACATACCAAACTCTCATTTCTATATAACTGGGCAGAAACTTCTACATATTAATTATTGCTTCTTTTGACAGATATTCTTACCTTGCAACAAACCACATGATACAGGATATTGTTCTTCCAGCATTCTAAATCTTAGTTTGTTCATTCTTTCTTCAGTCTTTAATAAACATTCATATACATTCTGTGGCGTAGACATTTTTATGGTATTCTTTACTGTTGACTATTTTTGATGTTTTAATCTTGTTTAGTTATAGAAGGATTGTTAGCCATTTAGTAAATTGCATTTGAAATGGCATCTAGGCTGAATAAAATAAATAAGCTTACAACATTCATTGTTAAAGATATAATTATTTCAATCTCTAAAATAATACTTCCAGCAATACATCATTTTGATTTCAACATTTCATCAATTTTCTTTCAAGTCATTTCCCCCCGCAGACTTGACTTTTGATGCTAACAAAAAAGTGGCCTTTCTGTTTTTGGAATTTCTTATTATATAATAATATAATAATAATAGTAAAGTTGGAAGGGATCTTGGAGGTCATCTAGTCCAACCCCCTGCTCAGGCAGGAAACCCTATACCATTTCAGACAAATGGCTGTCCAGTCTCTTTTTAAAAACTTCCAGTGTTGGAACATTCACAGCTTCTGGAGGCAGGTTGTTCCACTGATTAATTGTTCTGTCAGGAAAGTTCTCCTTAGTTCTAGGTTGCTTCTCTCTTTGGTTAGTTTCCATCTGTTGCTTCTTTTTCCTGCCTTCAGGTGTTTTGGAGAATAGCTTGACTCCCTCTTCTTTGTAGCAACCCCTGAGATATTGAAACACTGCTATCATGTCACCCCTAGTTCTTCTTTTCATTAAACTAGACATACCCAATTCCAGCAACCGTTCCTTATATGTTTTAGTCTCCAGTGCCCTAATCATCTTTGTTGCTCTTCTCTGTACTCTTTCTAGAGTCTCAACATCTTTTTTACATCGTAGTGACCAAAAGTGGATGCAGTATTCCAAGTGTGGCCTTACCAAGGCATTGTAAAGTGGTTTTAACACTTCACGTGATCTTGATTCTATCCCTCTGTTAATGCAGCCTAGCACTACTGTATGTTGGCTTTTTTGGCAGCTGCAGTACACTGCTGGTTCATATTTAAGTGATTGTCCACTAGGACTTCGAGATCCCTCTCACAGTTGCTACTATTGAGCAAGTTACCACCTATACCAGACATGTCAAACACAAGGCCCGGGGGCCAGATCCGGCCCGCAGAGTGGTTTCATGTGGCCCATGAAGCCATCCTGGAAACAGTGAGGGAACGGCCCCCGCTGCCTTGGCCCTGGCCCAGAGACCCTCCTTCTGCCAGAGACCCTCAGATCTGTCCCACTCCTGCCCAGGCCCCCATAGGCACCCTTGATGTGAACGATGTAGAGCTGCCACGCCCACCCAGTAGGCCATACACACTCTAGCCACGCCCACCCAGTAGGCCACGCCCACCCCGGCCATACCCACCCGGCCCCTTGAGGGCAACCACAATGCTGATGCGGCCCTCAATGAAATTGAGTTTGACACCCCTGACCTATACTATACAGTACCTGTGCAATTGGTTTTTTCTTGCCTAAATGTAGAACCTTACTTTTTTCACCATTGAATTTCATTTTGATAGATAGCGCCCAGTGTTCAAGTCTGTCAAGATCCTTCTGTATCTTCTGGAGTGTTGTCTGTTCCTGCCAGCTTTGTGTTGTCTGCAAATGTGATGAGTTCCCCATCTATTCCCCTCATCCAAATCACTGATGAAGATGTTGAAGAGCACTGGGCCCAGAACAGAGCCCTGGGGCACCCCACTACACACTTCCCTCCATGTAGATGCAGTTCCATTGAGGACCACATGCAGAATACGGCTGGTCAGCCAGTTACAAATCCATCTGGTGGTGATGCTGTCTAACCCACATTTTTCTATCTTATCAAGTAGTAGGTTGTGGTCTGCTTTATCAAATGCCTTACTGAAGTCCAAGTAAATTATATCCACAGCATTCCTCTGGTCCACTAATTTTGTCACTTGAAAGAATGCAATAAGATTTGTCTGGCATGATATGTTTTTGACAAACCCATGTTGGCTTTTGGTAATGGCTTTGTTTGCCTCTAGGTGTTTGCTGATTCGTTGCTTGATTATCTTTTCCAAGATCTTCCCAGGTATTGAGGTTAGGTTTAGGTCTGTAGTTTCCTGGATCCATTTTTTTATTTCTTTCACTTATTTTCCCTGTCTTTTGTCTAAATAATAAAATCAGTAATATTTATAGATTTATAATCTATTCCACATATGTATATTTAAAAATAATAATTTTTTCTCCCTTTCTTTATGTAGTCCGATAATGCAATGGGTGAAGAACAGTGGCTATTCAGAGTAGCTGGTTGGATGCTTTGGATTTTAATGGTAGCTCTAATGCTGTGGAGTGACTATGGCAATGGACAAGCTCAAGGTAAGGTAATGAATATAATAAAAAATAATGTAGTTACAATATTTAGCAGATTTCAATTTCAAGTCATTAATTTATTTTCTTCATAACTCTTTTATCATATATGTATTTACAATATTGAACTTTTGATGGGATAATTTTTGGTTAGATTTGCTATATAAATTGCTATTTCATTTTTCTGGGTGATAAATCTGTGTCTGATCATTATGCCTTTGCTGATTATTACTGTTGTTAATGATTAAGACTTGCAGGGTCAGTTTGATTTCTAAAAATTAGTTTTATTTTATTTGTGTCATGCATATATTCTCTGGTAGCAATTAGTGTTGCAATGAATAGAAGGAATGATAAAATGATGTGGTTATAATATTTATGAATAGGGAAGTGATGTGAATAAGTAAGTGCCTGAGTATTTTGTAACAACTGGAGATATCATTTTGTTTAGCCTGGGCTTCGTAGAAAAAATGAACAACACTGTAGAATTGTACTTTTAAAATTACGTTTTCTGAGTTTTGCTTTCAAGTAAGTTGGATCATGATATGAATATTTTAATTTGTCTTATTTAATAAGAGAACATTAACAAACTCACAACATCTACCTAACATGGCCAATGATAAAAGAGGCTGGAAGCTATTATTCAGTATTTGAAGGAGTTCATTTTCCCCTATACGCAGTGAAGGTCTGCATAACTGCATCTTGACTATGAAAGGAGCAGCATGAAATCCTGAAATCTAATTTTCAAATTGTATAATGTAATTGTGGCTTCTGTTAGAGTCATCATATGATCACGTACATAAAGAAGAAAAAGCAGAAGAAAGGGCAAAGCAAATAAGCGCTATAGTTAAATTTAATATACCTTTAAGGCAATTTTCAAAGCAAATCATATTAGAATTATAATGACAAATACCTCTACCACTAACTCAGTAGTTTCTGAAAACATAGAATACTTTTGGGGGCAATTAACATTGCTCTCTGGTTTTGGATGCTTCCCTATAGCCACCATTTGTACTTCCCAAATTGTTCCCATTTTGAAAATGACTTACAGTTTTCTAAGACCCACTGTCCAGGAAATTCTTAGAATTCCAGACAAGCTGATTAGTGCTTCTTTCAACTACTTAGATTTATTGAATGTAAAAGATTGGATAAGCTCAGATTTATCTAATGCATGAAGACAATGTAGCATGAGAGAGACCATGAGCAGGAGATAGAAAAAGATGACAATTTTTTTCATGAGAAAACACTAGTTACAAAACTGCAGTGATTCAGTTGCAAAATTATTTTCATAGTAATTATTTTGCATCATAAGAGAACCAGAAGCTAATGATACAGTATGTGTTGCTAGAAGATAATAGTGAATGGGTAGAAAAAGTACTCTAATGCTGGGAAAGGTTGAGGGCAAGAGAAGAAGGGGACGACAGAGAATGAGGTGGCTGGATGGAGTCACTGAAGCAGTAGGCATGAGCTTAAATGGACTCCAGAAGATGGTAGAGGACAGAAAGGCCTGGAGGAATGTTGTCCATGAGGTCACGATGGGTCGGACATGACTTCGCAACTAACAACAACATGACAGAAAAAGTCCAGATCTGATTCTTAAAAGGTACAAAGTTTATAAAATGACATACCCTTATGAGATAAGAAGAAGAAAACTAGGGGGATATTACCAAATTTTCCTGTGTCATGTATTAATATTAATGTGGCATTGCAACATATTGTTGTAGGAAAAGTCTTCATCATGGTTCAGTCCAAGCCTGGAATAAACAACATGGTGACTGCTTTAGAAAGAAGGTTGCAGTTTATTGAAGAGAGAGCACATGTAGGGACTGGGTTTTTATACCTTCTTGAGCCTTTTGTTTGGAATTCTTGTGGCATGAACTTTGACCTGAGTCTGAATATGCCTTTCTGGTATTCTGATGGTGGTGAGTTAATCCTATTATATCCCAAAGGTCATATCCTGCTTCCCTGGGGCTGGGGCTGATGACTCTTAGATTTTTGGTGTGAGGAATAGTTGATTCTAAGGATCTTTCTTCCTAATCCCAGCTTCCTGACTCCAATCTTTCTGACAAGATTATCGCATATGCAATTCTGCAGACTTGGTTTCTGTTTGGGACAGAGAGACTTGGGGGAAGGGTTGGTTTCTGCTTTTAAAATCCTTTAGGGAAATATATTCTGCCTTTTAAATATTTCCAAAAATATTTCTTTCTCGGTGGGGTGGGGGATGACTTCCCACAATATTCTCTTTCCTTGGGAGAAAATAAGTCTAAACTTAAGCTAATTTTTATATTATATAACTATTGGTTTTGTCAGTTTTCTCAGAGCTATGTAAATTCTCAACATCTATAATTATGCAAGCAACACTATTTGCAAAATGTGTGCAATTTATTAAATATAGAAGATTCTTATTGATAGTTTTGGAGAAGAATTACTGGACTGAAAAGAAAATATTAAAAAATAAGATATGGGTCTTAGAAAGTCTACTACAGATCAAAAAACATGATATTGAAATCACACAATTTTTGATGTTCCATTTCCCTCACAAATTATAGTCTAGTTGCTGCAAAATAGAAAAGCAGTAATACAGAATTGGTATCTTTATCTAAACTGAACATTGTCTTAAGGAAAAAAGTTATGTAGTATTTAGGTTTTGCATCTTATGCATTTATTTAGCTTTAATAAAAATGACTTGTTGAAAAAGGCCACTTTTAGTAGGTGAATTGTTGCCTGTAATAACCTAATAATTGAGATATCCCCCAACGCATTTGTGAAATATACTACATTCCTGCCATTCAATTTCTTGAATATAATAAATTATTTAACTTCACCCTTTACCATTTTCATCATTGGTCTTTCTGAGAGGCAGGTGTTCTGGAAGAACTTAAATTGAAAGTATTGTGTCAACTGCAGTTCCATTGTCCATTTTCTTTTCAGAAAACAGTTTATTATTATTGCTATTCAAACTCATATGCTTTGCATGATGCAGATTTTTACTAAACTGAAAAGGTTTGTTCCTACTCTGCAGCATGCTATTTCACTGGAGAGAATTCATACACATTTTAGTGCATCAGCTCAGATCAGTGAAGCAAAACCTATAACACATTTTTATGTATGTCCACTGGCATTCATCCATTGATGTGCAATGATCTTATTTCTGGATAAGGGTGTATTATATTGAGTCTATTTAAACAATGAATTTACCAAGATTTTTGAATATCTAAATTTTGGGAAATGTAAAAGTTTATTTCCAAATGGCTCTAATATTAATTCTATCAATGTTTGCAGAGAAGTGACATTTTCTTGAATATCAGTTGCAGAATGTCAGATAGAACATTTTAGTTTTATGAAAAAAGGCATTTAGAAATAAACTGACTTGATAGTAGTGTGCTCTTAAAAGAAAAAAATAGTGATTAATTTTACTTAATTTACACCATGTTTTCTACTCAAAAGGCTCCAGTCCTATGTAGATTTATAGGGAAGTGATTTATGATAATTTTGTGCAGCCACACTGATGTGATTCTTAGCACCTCATAGACAGATTTTCTCCAGGATGATCTGTCCTCACCCTTCAGGTTTTCCATGATATATTCATACAGGTAACTACTAGAATTGAATTCATCTACTTGCTGTAATTGTGGTTTTTCCCCCCTTTCTTTTCTACAATCTTTCCCAGCATTACAGACCTGTAAAAAGAGCTAGGTCTTCTTGTAATAGACAAAATATAATAGTTAGAACCTGGTTGTGCCTTGAAAGAGAACTCTGTTGATTTTTTCAATAATCAATCAGTTTGTTTTCTTGGCTCTCCATTATATTTTCAGGAGTCTTCTTTAACATCAAAATTCAAAAGCATCAATATTCTTTCTATCTTCCTTGTTTAAATATAAATTTGCCTTACGTAGAGTGTCACTCAAGGAAATCATTGCATGGATGGTTATGATGTATTCTGATGGTATCTGAATACATTTTTCAAAGCCTAGTTTGTCACATGTCTTTGTCTGCTGTTTCACCGCTACCACCTATGGATAGTCGGTCTTAAAAACAGAAGCTAATTTGTATACCCTACTTAATCCCACTAAATAGATATCTTTTGTGTAACGAGAGAGGAACTATTCAGCTTCTTTAAAAATGCACACATTTAAACAATACTAAATATTTTTCTTCTACTGTTCAGAGACTGACTTCTTCAAATATGCTGCACAAATGCCACTTATTAGTGTTAACAAGAAGTAGAATAGATATTTCAAGGTGCTAGCAGACTTCTTATCTATCATATAATTATTAAGTAAAATAATTTGTTTCACTATGTTACATATTTTGAGGACTAAAAAAGGAAATATTATTAAATTCATTTTAAAATAAGATTTCTCAGAAGAATCAATAGCTTTCCTTTTAAAATACAGTACATTTAGAAGAAAACAGACAAACCTTTTGAGACATATTTTTGGCAGTCTTACCGGTATCAATAGGGAAAACTACATGGAAATAAAATGAATTGGCAGTGAGAAATATACAATGATGCATAAAATATAACAACCTCTAATTTTGGAGTGTATACAAGATCTAACTGCACTAAATATAAATTTGTTGAAGTATGCAATAAAGCAGTTCAATTTAGAATTTAACAAGTGTTTTGTTTAAGTAGTCACAATTAACTTTATTTTTAGATTTTTCAGTGCATATATAGGAACACAATAAATACATATAATATATTAATTTATAAGTATATTTGACCCATTTTTAACTCAATGTATTCATTAAGTATATTTAAATCTGAGGGATTTAAAATTATTAACTAAAACATGTGTTTTAATAATGTATGGAAAGGAAAGGAAAACCACATTTAGACATTAAAGTAGCTTATACCATTCTCCATAAACAATAAATACATAATTTTGATCTGTATTATAGAGTAATTCCTAATATAGAGCTAAATTTGCTGAGAATTCTAGGACTAAAAGTTCGGAAGGTTGGAAAATAAATTCTTCTTTCCATTTCTTCAACTTAAGTTATAGCATTCTTGATTGTTACTGTACTTAGAATCAGTATATTTTGCCAGTAGTGCTGTAGAACATCCAGGTGCTCTTTTGCAAACTTCAAACATGGACAGATGAAACCAAAATTGAGTTGTTTGGGAAAAACACACAACACTATGTGTGGAGAAAAAAAGGCACAGCACACCAACATCAAAACCTCATCCCCACTGTAAAACATGGCGGAGGGAGCATCATGGTTTGGGGCTGCTTTGCTGCCTCAGGGCCTGGACGGATTGTTGTCATTGATGGGAAAATGAATTCCAGAGTTTATCAGGACATTTTGCAGGAAAACGTATGACCATCTGTCCGCCAACTGAAGCTCCACAGAGGATGGGTGATGCAACAGGACAATGACCCAAGCATACAAGTAATTCAACAAAACAATGGCTTCAACAGAACAGAATACCCTGTATTAAATACCCTGTAAACCGCCCTGAGTCCTTTGGGAAAGGGCGGTATATAAATCTAATAAAATAAAATAAATAAATAATACGCCTTCTGGAGTGGCCCAGTCAGAGTCCTGACCTCAACCTGATTGAAATGCTGTGGCATGACCTTAAGAGAGCGATTCACACCAGACATCCCAAGAATATTGCTACACTGAAACAGTTTTGTGCAGAGGAGTGGTCCAAAATTACTCCAGATCGTTGTGCAGGTCTGATCTGCAACTACAGGAAATGTTTGGTTGAGGTTATTGCTGCCAAAGGAGGGTCAACCAGTTATTAAGTCCAAAAGTTCACATACTTTTTCCACCCTGCACTGTGAATGTTTCCATCTTATGTTCAATTAAAACATGACAACAGCTAATGTTTGTGTAGTATTATTTTAAGCAGACTGTGTTTTTCTATTGTTGTGACTTACATGACGTTTAGAGCACATTTTATGGCCAATTCATGCAAAACTCCACGTAATCCCAAAGGGTTCACATACTTTTTCTTGCAACTGTAGCATGAGGGCTTAGTGGATAAGTTAGTGAGAAAGTGAAACAAAATTTGGATTCTGTCCTGAAAACAAGAACAGTTCAGAAATTCTGACATTAGTTTCCATGAAGATATATCTAATTTCAGGTGTCCTCTAGTAACTAAGTTGTACAATGGCACTGTCCATGTACTTAGTGTTAAGTCGTGGGCTCTGGTGAGCAGGAATGAAGACACACAGCTGAGTACAGAGAAACTCATTCTTTATTCAGCTGGAACTGTACTTAGGCTTGGGCCGCTCCCAGCCCCAATATATAGCCAAGCCCTATGGTAGCAACCAATAAGATTGAACCCACGCTTGCCACCTGAGGCTGACCAATTGCAGGCCCGGAGACGGCCTGTCTGGGTTGCTGGAGAACCGTTAGTTCTCCAGCAACGCACGTGGTGTGGTACCCAAAAGCCCAGTACATAACACTTAGCATTTAGAATATTTTAGTTTAATTTATAGTTTATCTTCAGAAAAGCTCCTAGTTTCTTGTATCATAACTTAAACATAAACTAAAAGCAAAAATCAGCCTGCAGAAGGAAGAAAAAGTTTGTGCAAAGAAGATAATTTCTCAGTGCACATATTACATTTTATTTTATTTTTTAAAAAATTATTGGCTGCTCAACTCCAGTGGGCTTTGGGTGGTATACCAACGAGGGAAGACCCAAACCAGGTTTCTGGGACCCCCTGGAGAAGGGTACCCTCCTTATCTCTGGGAAGATGCTGTTAGCATGATTAGCAACAATTTAATTAATATAAATTGCCCACATCAGATTTGCCAATTGATTTTCATTGCACAGATTAAAAATGCGGAATATTTAAAATACACGAATGGCTATTTTAACAGGACAACAGAGGGTTTATGATGGATTAAATAGTCTGGAATAATAATCAATTTGTGAATGGGAGACTGAGATCTTTTACTCACCTTTGCTTCCCCCCCCCCAGTAGTTCTACATTTGTTATTTTATTCAGCTATCTCAAACTGTAAGTCTTTAGTGAGATTAGGTGCATCTTTTTGCTATCCAAACCTTGCAGTGGTTCATGGTGTTTCTCTTTCAGCTTTCTAATGATTCCCTGGTAGAAGACTGCATAGTTATCCTTTACTCTGGACTATTCATTTGTTTACTTATGAGATCTGGAGGCTGCTCAACTGTAAAAATGACTCCGGGTGATTCTTCCATTTGCTTATAACATATCAGCAAAGTCTTTTCCATTCTTATGAAACCATAGCTAGTTAACTTCCTCAATCATTTGAAGAGTGTACAGCTGCCAGACGGTGAGACTGTACTTCATTAATAGAAATACAGAGCGTTGTTTTTTTTTAAATGCTGAAACAAAATTCCTTACTATGCTGCTCTCTTTATCATACTGGTTTTTTTATTTTTGTTTTAATCTCAGTAAATATCATGAATAATTCAGTTCAGGAATCATACATTTCAGACTTCTCTGGACTATATTTATCCACTTACATACCTTTTAGCCTTTTCAAAAAATTCAATCAGGTTAAGAGCACTTTAATGCACCTATAACATGTCCATTGTCCCAGGTTTTAGATTAAAGGAATAAAAACTTCTTGTAATGGTTATGAGACAAGTTTTGCTTATTCCAATAATAGAAAAATAATTAGTTTTATGTGATTTACCCTTGATTTTGAAATGCTTATGCTGGATATCATCCAGAATGTTTTATATATTGAAAAGGAAATATAAACGCCCCATTTTAGCTAGCTGTGCTAAATGTATTGTCATACCACAATAAATTAGAGGTACTCCTCAACCTATGACCACAACTGAGCCCCACATTCCAATTGCTAAGTGAGAAATTTGTTAAGTGAGTTTTGTCCCATTTTACGACTTTTCTTGCCACAATTGTTAAGTGAATCACTGCAGTTGTTAAATTAGTAACATGGTTGTTAAGTGAATCTGGCTTCCCCATTGACTTTGCTTGTCAGAAGGTTGCAAAAGGGAGATCACATGACCCTGGGACACTGCAATGGTCATAAATGCGAGTCATCTGCCAAGCATCTGAATGTGAATCACTTGACCCTGGGGGTGCTGCAACGGTCATTAGTGTGAAAAATGGTTGTAAGTCACTTTTTTCAGTGCCGTAATTTTGAATGATCACGAAGTGAACTGCTGTAAGTCAAGGACTACCTGTATTTTACCATCAATGAGCCAATGATTTACTTTTCCATACATATGTATAAGGACAGAACAAAAATGTCTCTAAACTGCACCATAATTAATTTTCAAATATATTATTGTGTAATTATCTTAAAAGATCAGTTATTTTTTTCCAAATAACTACATAGATTGCATATCTTGACAAAATCATTACAATGACTGATTAGACACTGAGCGATGCACTTGAAATCAACTTTAAGTTGGAATGCAATATGAAAAATATTGTTCTAAATTACTTGGCTAAATTTTATTTTGAGAACTCAAGCTCATTTTTGTGCATCACTTTGCACCTATTTGCACCTCCCTGACCCTCCCATGAACCTCACATACCCTCTTTATTATCGCACCTCTCATGCACTGCCTTGAACCCCCATGCAACACAACACACCTTTTCAACCTTCCCCGACCTTTACACTTTTTGTGCCTCTTAGTCACCCCTTCCCATCCTTTCCCATCTGCCTGGGGCTTGTAATTTCCTGCAGGCTTTCCCACTGATTTTGGCTGTGGGAAGCTGACAAGAAGTTGCCTTGCCTAACTTGGTAGTTATTTCAGTTAATGATGGCAATCAGTGCATCAGGGATTGCCATCGCTAAGTGATGCAATCATGCTTTATTTACCTAATTGCTTAGTGACAAAATTTCTGGTCTCAATTGCCATTGTAAGTCAAGGACTATATGAATTTAGTGAATCCTCACTCACAATAACAGGCAGGCATGATTAAAATTTCATTAGTAGCAGATGGGACAAAAACTAAATCTGTTTGCAACTTAGTGCTAACTTCAGTCCCATAGTTACCATTTTCTTTTCCCTAATAGTTAACGAGTTGCAGTCATGCTGCTACACAGATAATGTTGGCTATTAGGGATTATAAATCATATCTGTAACAGGAAAGTGATGCTATGTGTCATTCTGTCTGAATAGGTGTCCAAGGTCTTCAGAAATGCAAACTGATTTTCAGAATTTGAATAAGATTAAAAAAAGTTATTTCTCACAACCTTTCGTTAAAATTTATTCTACTAAATCTAATCCCAGAACTAAGGGGTGAAGTAAGCAGTAAGTAAGAAAGAGATTTTTTGTCTGATTTTTCTTTCTTTAACTCAGAGTTCATTACATTACAAGACCCTGTCCCCAAAGTTCTGCAGGTTACTTTGAAAAACCTCATTATATATTAGTGACAGGGGAAAAATGTTTTGCTCCTTTTTAATTTCTTAGACTTTGTTTTATGCTGTCCAGAAACTCATTTACAGATACTTTCAAAGACAAAAAGTCTGAAATTGATGTATGAAGTAGAAGAGTCAATATATGATAATCAACATACTAAATGCTATTAATTGGATATAAATTGAGGTTAAATAAATTCTCCACCAAAAAGTCAATTTTCAACAAGAGGCATCTAGTATGCACTCCTGGGAGAAATTAACTGAATTTTGTTTATACATTTACTAGCTAAGAGCTTATCAGGGCTGCCTGACTTAGGATGGCTTGGCTGCATTTCAGCAAAATTACTATTATAAAAAGAAAGAAAAAACAGGAATCATTTCAGTTTTTTATGGTAGTAGATGTTTGGAAGGTCCATGTACAAACTACAATTCTAAGATGATAGAAACCAGGACCTGACAGATTAAATCCCAGAGTTCTGAAGGAGCTGGCAGATGTTATCTCAGAATCATTGCACCATCTCTTTCAAAAATCCTGGAGCACCGAGGAAATACCTGAGGACTGGAAAAAGGCTGATGTGATTCCCATCTTCAAGAAAGGAAAAAAAATGGACCCAGGAAAATACAGACCAACAGTCTAACATCAATACCTGGGAAGATCCTGGAAAAGATAATAAAAAAACAGATCTGTGAACCTTTACAGATCTGTAAAGGTTTCCCCGCACATGCGTGCTAGTCGTTTCCAACTCTAGGGGCCGGTGCTCATCTCTGTTTCAAAGCTGAAGAGCCAGTGTTTGTCCGAGGACGTCTCCCTGGTCATGTGGCCGACATGACTAGATGCCAAAGGCACACGGAACACTGTTACCTTCCCACCGTAGTGGTCCCTATTTTTCTACTTGCATTTTTACGTGCTTTCAAACTGCTAGGTTGGCAACTAGAGGCAAACAAATTGTAAGCCGCCCTGAGTCTTCGGAGAAGGGCGGGATATAAATGGGATTAAAATAAAAATAAAAATAAATAACTAGTAGTCAGCACAGGTTTGTCAAAAACAGATCATGCCAAACCAATCTTATTTCATTCTTTGATAAAGTGACTAAACTAATAGACCAGCAAAATACTGTGGACATAGTATACTTAGACTTCAGTAAGCCATTTGATAAGGCAGACCACAACCTACTCCTTGGTAAGCTAGAAAATGTTGGAATTGACCACATCACCACCAGATGGATCTGTAGATGGCTGACAAACCATACTCAATGAGTAGTCCTCAACAGCACTACATTCACATGGAGAGAAGTAAGTGGTGGGGTACCACAAGGTTCCGTCTTAGGCCCAGTACTCTTCAATATCTTCATAAATGATTTAGATGAAGGAATTGAAGGAGAAATTTGCAGATGACACCAAACTGGCAGGAGTAACCAACATGCCAGAAGACAAACACAGGATCCAAAAAAATCTTAACAAACTTGAACAATGGCCCCTGTCCAACAAAATGAATTTCAATGTGGAGAAAAGCAAAGTTTTACATTTAGGCAGGAAAAAATCAAAGGTACAAGTACAGACTGGGCGAGACCTGGCTTAAAACAGTAACTGTGAGAGGGACCTTGAAATCCTAGTGGGCAATCACTTAACTATGAGCCAGCAGTGTGTAGCAGCAGCCAAAAAAGCAAATACAATCCTGTGTTATATAAACAGAGGCATAGAATCAAGATCATGTGAAGTATTAGTACCACTTTATAAAACCCTAGTAAGACCACACCTGGAATACTGCAGTCAATTTTGGTCACTACAAAAAAGATGTTGAAAGTTTGGAAAAAATTCAAAGAAGAGCAACTAAGACGATCAAAAGCCTGGAGACTAAAGCATACAAAGAATGGCTGCAGAACTTGGGTTTGGCTAGTCCAAAGAAAAGAAGAAACAGGGGTGACATGATAGGAGTATTCCAGTATTTGAGGGGCTGCCACAAAGAAGAAGGGGTCACATTATTCTCCAAAGCACCAGAGGGCAGGACAAGAAACAATGGTTGGAAACTGAACAAAGAGAGAAGCAACCTAGAATTAAGGAGAAACTTCCTGACAGTGAGGACAATTAACCAGTGGAACAGCTTGCCTCCAGAAATCATGGGTGCTCCATCACTGGAGATTTTTAAGAAGAGGCTAGGCAGTCACTTGTCTAAAATGGTATAGGTTCTCCTGCTTAAGCGGGGAGCTGGACAAGAAGACCTCCAAAGTCCCTTCCAGCTCTATTCTATTCTAAACCAATGATATTCTGTAGTTTCTCACTGTTGTGCTAGAGATGTTTTCAGATCTTTTCAGGAGCTATGACAAATAAGAAAAAAATGGTTTGGGGAAGTGAAAACTTGCTTCTTTCTGCCTTTGTTTCTGAAATTGAATAATATTGTTGCTGATAATGTGACCAGATAATGAGAACAGTTCTGCAGGACTGTCAAATATTGGCTAGATGAAATCTATACATAGTTCTTGTTGGCTAAGCCATATCTTCATGTAATTAGCAAAGCTTTTCCATGATTTCTTGATGCATGAATTTTCCACTTCACCATTGTTTCTTCATTCACAGATGGAAAACTGGTAGAAGCTGACAGAAATTACCATAGGAAATGGTAAAAATTCCCCCAGAGGAGTCATTTTTGCCACGTACTGTATATTATGAAGTATCTTCTAGTCTATGGCTTCAACTCTCACTCCTAATCGTGGAACTCTCATCCCATGGAACTCTCATTTTGCAGTACTGGAGTTTTTTCTCCCAATATTACAAAGAATATGTTCATTCACTCTGATGGTATCCTGAATCTTGAATATGCTGACCTACCACTAGGCATGAATGTTGCTGCAATACCAGATGACATTACAGCAATAGTAACATCTCCATCTCTCTTAACTTTAGTGAGGATCAAGATAACAAATGTCTTTTCCATTCCTCCTGATGTGTTAGTGCAGGGGTCTTCAAACCTGGCCCTTTTATGACTTGTGGACCTCAATTCCCAAAATTCCTCAGCCAGGCACGTTGGCTGAGAAATTCTGGGAGTTGAAGTCCACAAGTCATAAAAGGGCCAAGTTTGAAGACCCCTGTGTAGTGAAAATTGCTGATGCAAGATTGCTTTGCAAGCACTTAGACACACAGTCATAGTCATATGCAGGCTTTACTCATTATTCAAAAATGGCTTGTTGCGTCGTATAACTCTCTGTTGTTTGTTTCTGTTGTATTGCAATTCATGCAATAATTCCTGATTGCCAACATTCTAATTAATTGTTCTGTTTGTTGGGTTTGGCAAGTTATATTCTTCCAGTGTTTTTCTGAATTTCTCAAGTTTTTCTTGGAAATACAGAAGAACTTTTTCATGATGTCTCTTATTCATCATGATATTAGGATCATTGATAGTTTGGCAACCTGGCAACCTCCCTCTCTCCAGTCTATGTGGCAACCGAAAATGAGTAGGCATAATGGTTGCATCCATGCTCATTTGTAGAGTTAACTTATAACTTTCCAAAATTTTATTTCATTGGGAGTCATGGGCCCTAGATTTTGGACACCTTCTGTAAAAGGTAGCCTAGACATGTCAAACGCAATACCCATGGGGCTGGATCTGGCCTGCGATTGGCACATATTTGGCCTGCAGGACCACCCCAGAGATGAAAAGAGACCAGCCCCCACCACCCTGGCCTCACCCTACCCAGCCGGGTAGCCCCCCAGATGCATGCACAGGAGGCAGTGAGTGCATGGAGGCTGACGGTGACCAGCAGGCTGGCCCTCCAGCAGCAGGCACGGTGGCAGCACCGGCATCAGGCAGAGTCAAAGGGGGAGGCACATGATGCAGAGCTCCAGATGCACCTACTCCTACCCAAAGGTGACAAGGAGATGACCAGCAACGACCTGCTCTCCAACCACAAGCAAAAATAGATGAGACAGAATAGGTGTGTCTGGCAGTCCACATCACATCCCTGCCCCCTGACTCCACCTGCTACTGGTGCTGTCACCATGCCTGCTTCTGGAGGGCTTGCCTGGTGGTTGCAGCGGGCTGTGGAACCCCAGAGTGTGCTGGTCAAGTGGCTGGCAGGCTGTGGCTGCTGCTGGACACCGTCAGCCCCTGTGTGCTTGCCCAGTCAGCCATGACCACTCCAGCCATGCCCATCCAGCCCCCTGAGGGCAACCACAGTGTTGATGTAGCCCTCAATGAAATTGAGTTTGACATCCCTGAGTTAGCCCATTGGAGATACTTTTGTTCTAAAATGTTACCCTATGATGCATCGTTTCATCATCAAAGGTTCATGATGAGAGTTTTAGTAGTACATATACAGTGGGCTTCTGATGGTTCAGCAGTGCAACTGAAAAAGACAGCTTGTGCCAAGGCTGAGTGGCAACGCCTACTACTGTTTCTTTCAGCTGACCATTATGAATGAGCAAAATATACCATTTCTATTCACTGAGCTCCAGCAATTGTACACAAGAGGAGGAATTAAAGTGTTAGCCTCCTTTCAAGTTTTCAGCACACTCAGTATATTTTTAAATGTTTTGCAAAAAAAAAAAAACAAAAACCCAAACGCATTCAACAACACCCTGAGCTGTTATAGTATGAAAAAGCTCGTTGTGACTATTAAGGTGTCATTCTTACATGATATAAATTCACACAAAAAGCTGTGGTGATGGCTTGACATTGTAATTTTGCAGCTCAATGCTTTTTCCAACAATTGCAACCATAATTGTAGGTTGCAGTGTAGAGGTTCTCTCTCTACACTCTGTGCGTGTGTGAATGTGAGGTGGGGAAGGAGGAATGGCTTGTTTGATCCCAAAGGGTGAAGGGGGAGATGAAGAAAGGATTGGCATATGTCACTAGGTTGATGAGCAATGATTGGTGGCAGTAGTAGTCGAGTTATACAGCAAGATGTAGAATAGTGTGAATAAATTTGTCATTAATACAATTTATTGCTATTTATGATTCAGTAAGATACTGTCTTGATATTAGTCGCATAGGGAATAGCCAAGTGCAGATGGAAGGCAATTGGCTGATTTATCTTTTTTATAACCATCAAGCTGTCTTTGATTTTATTGGCTGCAAAATTACCGTTTCCCATAAGAGGAGGGTAAGCCTCTCAGCTTCAAATAAACATGTCTAGAAGAAGTTGCCTAGAGGTAAAATAAGATTAGAAATACATTATGAAAATAACAGTGTGAAACTGTTGAAAGTTATTGATTTCTGCTATTTGGGATTTCAGATTTTTCTGAGGTTAGATTCTTTTGAAGAAATACAACTTCAAAAATAATTGATTGTCCCTGGAAATATTAAAAGTTGGTAACACCATTTGAGATGCTAGTTATAAAGAGGGGGGGTGGGAAATTGCATTGAAGGTCACATTTCTTTAGGGCAAGCAGTCAGAAATGCTCAACATTTATTCGTAAAATCATGGCCATTATTGGCAAGGAAATTCTTTTCTCTCTTCTTTGTTCATTCATTTGTTAAATCTGGTTTCACTTGTGTGTTAATTTCTGCAATTTATATTCCCTTCAATCTGGAAGAAACTTTAGGTGGTTCATAGATATTAAAAAGTAGGATACACACACACACACACATCCTATTTTTTTAAGAATAATAAATTAGAAACCATTAATACATAAAGATACAAGAAACCATGACAAGGATAAACATCCTAAAACTTTTTGATGTATCTGCCTGAAATTTCCAAGACTTTTTTTCTATAACCCAATAAGCTACGTTGATTCTTTTGTGAAAAGAAACACAGAATGGAGAGTTTTAAGATGATTTAACCTTCAGAATTTCCTTCATTCATATGTATATCAATCACTCATATACTTTTGAAAGATAAGAGTCCCAGAGGACTACTGCAATACATTTTATGTTGAATGTCCTTGAAGAATATTCAGAAGGTGCAATTGGCATGGGATGCAACAGCACGAACAGTTTTAGGATCTCATTCTTGTACACCTCTCCTTCAAAAGCTTCCTTGGTTTCCAAGGGACTACTGGGTATAATTTAAGGTGCTGTTGAATACCACCTATAAAGCCCTACATGGCACAGGGACAAAAACAACGGTCCTTGGTCTTAGCAGGGCTAATTAGTCACGTGGAATACTAGAGGAACTAAAAACAATATAAACCAGCCATAAAAAGAAGGCTTGCCACCCTAATTAGTTTTGATTAGAAAATATTGGTCATAGTTTTATTGCTTAAACTCGACTAGTGTTTTGGTGCAGCATAAGATAGCAAAACCTATGTTTGTCGATCAGAAGGTCGGCAGTTTGGTGGGTCGAATCCCGAGTGCCGCGTAACAGAGTGAGCGCCTGTTACTCGTCCCAGCTTCTGCCCACCTAGCAGTTTGAAAGCACGTAAAAATGCAAGTAGAAAAATAGGGACCACTCCGGTGGGAAGGTAACAGCGTTCTGTGCGCCTTTGGCGTCTAGTCATGCCGGCCACATGACCATGTCTTTGGACAAGCACTGGCTCTTCGGCTTTGAAACGGAGATGAGCACCGGCCCCTAGAGTTGGAAACGACTAGCACGCACGTGCGGGGGAACCTTTACCTTTACCTTTACTGGTTGTATACTCCTCCACATCCATTCGCTGGGAAAAACTTCACAGAATACCCAAGTTCAGGCAAGATGGTTTTGAAAAGTTAATACCTGTAATCGACAAGGATTTAAAAATAAAATACTGTCCATTAAATCTTAAGATGGTCAGTTTAAAATCATTTTCAAGGAGATGTTCACTAGAGCAAAATCAGTAAATTAAAAAAGAAGGAGAAAATAATCATAAGAAATGCTGATTCCGATAGTGAAAGTAAGAATAACCACACCAGCATGTGAAGGCATGTACTAAATCTGGGAAACAGGAGAGAAGAGAGATTCTACTCCCCCCAAATGGGTGCTGGATCTCCACGGTCAGTCATCCTATTCTGCATTAGCAAGTGCCTCAGTTCTGGTTTTCAACTCATTTAGAGAAAAGACTCATAAAACCTATCTTCTAAAATAGAGGCCACCAGAAAAGCTAATGAAGCTTTTAATCTGTCTGGGTCTAACAAAGAATTTTTTCCCCCCACTTAAGATAGATGGAGAGATCTTCAGCTATTTCTGGAAGCATCGGGGAATCCAAATGAAACAACTGAACACAGTTTTTACTGAAGATCGGACTAAGAATCTAATCTCTCCAATCACTAAGTGATTCATTGTGTTGAATTTGAGTTTGGGGATAAAGGAATACTTGACAAAAGACCTTCCTGAAGAGCTAATTGCCATTTTACATATTTTCAAATAAAAAAAGAAGGAAAATTAAGAATGTGCTGTCAAGAAGATCAGCTAAAACGTCAAATTGTTTGCTACCCACACCTCAGGACACAACAGTCTTCAAGCTGTACACTGCAGCCTTTCAAGAAAGAATCTGTTATTGCTGAAGGATCCATTTATCCGTGCAATATATTACAAAAGATTTCAGCATTTGAGCCCTAAAGTCTTAAAAGTCTCCAAAAGATTAAAATAAAGCCGCTGGCTGATTTATACGAAACCGTGGTTGAAGTGGTGATGTGTGAGGAAATGAGTGAAAAAATGGGGAGAGCACACCAGAGACAGATATTCAGGCTGCTAGAACAGGAAACTTCAAGATTTATTTATTTATTTTATTTTAATTCCATTTATATCCCGCCCTTCTCCTAAGACTCAGGGCGGCTTACAAGCTTAGCAGTAGCCTTCATTCTATGTATATGCCTGCTTATTAGGGCTTTCACACACACACACACACACACCCAAGCGGCATTATTACAAAGTCAGCTTATTGCCCCCAACAATCTGGGTCCTCATTTTACCTACCTCGGAAGGATGGAAGGCTGAGTCAACCTTGAGCCTGGTGGGACTCGAACCTGCACTAATTGCAGGCAGCTGGTGTTACTTAAGGAGGCATTAGCCCACTGCTCCACCAAGGCTCTAAGATCCAGGCAGTGAGAACTAAACAAGATTCTGAAATTCCAATAGGTTGAAGGAGGAATGTGGTTCAAATCACACTTTGTGCTTAAAAGAGCCTGTACTTAAATCTCTTCTCATTTAATTGGCACAGGTTCTGGCAGGTGTTTGGGAGGCGGGATGATGTACCTACCATTTCCAAATTCATGCTAGGAAAAAAACAACAAAAATGACAAAGCTACTTCCACGTTAATCAGCTAGAACTTGAAACTTGTAGGAGAGATGTCCTGAAAGTTATTATGATAGGACATTTTTATTTGTGTGTCCTTAAAATGAGCAAAGGGGACGCAGTGGCTGAGTGGTTTAGGACGCTGAGCTTGTCGAGCAGGTCGGCAGTTTGGCGGGTCGAATCCCGAGTGCCGCGTAACAGAGTGAGCGCCTGTTACTCGTCCCAGCTTCTGCCAACCTAGCAATTTGAAAGCACATAAAAATGCAAGTAGAAAAATAAGGACCACTACGGTGGGAAGGTAACAGCGTTCCGTGCGCCTTTGGCGTCTAGTCATGCCGGTCACATGGCCACGGAGATGTCCTCGGACAAGCACTGGCTCTTTGGCTTTGAAACGGAGATGAGCACCGGCCCCTAGAGTTGGAAACGATTAGCACGCATGTGCGGGGGAACCTTTACTTTTACTAAAATGAGCAAAGATTTTTAAAAGAAGTCTCAGAACTTATCAGATTTTTGTGGCTATAGTCACAGTTGAGAAGATTGTGCTACTACAGGCTCTCTGTGTTTAGCATAAGTTCCTGGTTCTGCAGTTTCATTTGATCATGAATAATACTTTTGTTTTTTTACTTGACTTGGTCTTAAATATTGGGCAATACAAAGAAAATTTGCTCAAGTCCCTTCCGTGGAGTTCAGTCATGAGTTATTTATATTCTCTTGTATTAGTATACTTGGTTTTGTCAGAAAGATGTAATGATATGATAAAGAAAATGTACTTACATTAAAAAAAATCTTAAAGAATTTTGGAAGCAAAATATGGCTTCTGGAACGTCTAGAGGGCTGCCAGATATTTTTTTCATGATGTGCTGAAAGCAAAACCTTATTTTACACAGAACCTCAATGTTTTTCACCATAGTGTCAAGCAAAATTAAAACAAAAAGCAAAACAAAAATCCAATAACCCACCCAGCCAGTATATAGAAACATGGATAAATTAAAAATCATATGTTTATTAACCCAGAGATTATTTCACAGGGAAAATATTTCACTTGTATTTAACATTTGATTTGAGTTTGGGTTAATGTATTGTATGCAAAAAAAATCTTAAGAAAATCTGGTATAAGAGTTACCTAATGATCTGGAAAGATTTTTCCCCTACATGTATGATCAAGAGTGATTGAGAGCAAGTGATTGAAATTAATTTGATGAGTTGCATACATTCATTTTGCTTCACTTTAACGCTGCACTACATTGGCTTTCCCCCCATAAATTAGTTTAGCAAAAATAAGAGATAATTTTCTGTGGATGTGATGTGATGCATGAGTAGCACATCATATATATCTACTACATGTGGTATGGAGTATTTCAACACTGCTTTGTGTCAATCCTGAAGTATCCATACTGTAAGGTCTTTAAGCAGAAATCTTATACAATAAGGTTTAGTGAATATATCCATTAGTAAAAACAGTAAAAATGAATCTTTGTTTGGAATATTTCCTTGTTTAAGAATTCAGCTCAGCCACTAGGTGGCACCATTTCATTTTCTTTTTCTGCTATGTTATATACCGTATATTCAAGTATTTCCTGCATTTTACTGCATCTTCATATAGTTCAGTGCAAGGTCATCCTAAGCATTGTTAGATGTACATTCCAATAAAATCAGATATTCACAGGATAGTGTGTTACATTGGACTTCCATTTGTAATAACAGTTAAAAAATAACACTTGCATTTCAGACAGAAAGTATTCACCCCATTGAAAGACATATCTGATGAATTAAATTTATAATTGAATATATTTAATTTTGCTTTCAGTATTTTTAAAATAGTTATGTATGAGGGCATAAGGTAAGAAAAGAGTGCCACTTATTTAAGAAGCTAGAACATGTTTATTCTTGCTCATTGCTAACTTCTAATTATAAAGTCATTCATTAAAATAACAAATGATAATACATATAGAACCATTTCACACAGACAGTCCCACCCCTTTCATACAGTGTTCCCCAGGGAATAAAATGTCACAAATGAATAAAAATATTTTTCCAGCTGGCTGAATTCTGATGGAATACAATTAAGAACAGTTTTAGTGTTGTATTCAACTAACTAGAACTTGGTATGTATCCTTGATCCATTGTTTTCCAGCCCTGTGCTATTTGAATGGTGAGGACGCAGTCCTTACTGATTCTATTGGACCACTAATGTTCAGAAAAATGTGTGAAGGGACAAATTAAAAATGAAGGCTGGAAACATGATTAGAAAAAAAAAGTTCTCACAACCATTGATAGACTCAACCACAGTTTCAGCTGAGAAACTGGAAGTAATCTAGACCAAGCCAAATCCAAAAATGCTAGGAAATTCATGAGAGCTTGGCATGTAGACGAATCAGCCATCAACAAACACATAGAAATCAACCACATTTGCGCACCATTCAAAATAAACAACAGAAAGCTATGAAGGTAACAAAAAAGACCAAATGACATTCCTTCCAGCAACCTACACCCAGATAAGCAGGGATTAAAACTAAACAAGCAGAAAATAAAGCTCTAATCAAGAAACCACTGTTAGAACTCCTAAGTAAACCAAATAGGAAATGTGATAGATGAGCTACTGTAATTCATCTTTATTGTAAGGCTACACTAAGATAATCTTACAAATCTTTGTATGATTGTACAAAAGTACAAACTTCCCACTGCCACTTTTAATCATCTATTCATTTAGGGCAGGCCTTTTCTAAGTTTGTTTCTCTGAACGTTAAGCCCTAGGTAGCATTTCCTTCCCTCATCCTGCAAGGTCATCTACACATTCCATTACATCTACCAAGGTGAAAATGACACCCGGCACTGGCAGGCAAGTTACTGTAGTTAACAGGGACCAAACCTCACCCTTATTAGCACTGATGATATTAGTTGGGCAATGAAACTTCTGTTAGCATACAATCAAGGTCAGAGAGCACTAAGAATTCAAGAAATTGAAATCCCTGTCACCTCTGAATAATGAAATAGATCTCTGTTCTCATCCTGAAGTCAGTTCTCAGTACGAAAGACAAAGAACTAGTCTTGCCTTTAATATTCTTCAAATAGCAACGTACACCTTTCAGGTATAATGTTTCAACCCACTAGTGAGACACAATTCATACTGCTTTAGATGACTCTGTTTGCTACAAAAAAAAGAAAGCTTACTGCTTCCAATTGCTATTTTGTCAGCCTTGCAGAAAACTGCCATCACTTGAATAAATGCATGCATATCTCCTCATCAAAGCCAATCTTCTATGTACAAACCGGGAATCAAATCAACACAGTCTTTTTAGTTTTTGAAATGCACCTTCAGCAAGACTTCAGCATAAGCAGAATACATACAATTTTTTTGCTAATAATATAACTTTAAGAATTTCATAGCCAGGCATACAGAGCATTAACATTCCCACTCAGAGTGTTGGCAAGTATCTGCAAGATCAAAAAGACAAATATTATGTCAAATTGTGCTACCCCTTGCTCATTTAAGTACCTGCAAGGACTATGATTTGGAGAAAGGCAGGCACAGTCTTCACATGAGGTTTCAGAGGGTCCCGGAAGCTTTCCAAAGCATCATGAGAATTGTATATGTAGTTTTGAGAAGAAGGCCTGTTGCAGCCAGTAGCTATGTCATACATATAGGGACAGGCTGGGTGCACCTCATCAGTAGTGGGAGGAAGAAGACAGTAGGTGTGCATGGCAGGCAGGGCTGGGAACGCGGAGGACAATGAGGATGGCTGGAGCTTTGTGTTGCGGCACTAAGGTGTCTAGCCTGTATTGGGGGAAGCAGTGAAGATTCTGACAGTGCTGGGGTTGAGATAGCAGGGTCATCAGCAGCCAGCTGAGACTGTTGAAGGTTATGGGCCAATGGCACTGCCACTGCCAATGAGTAACGCTGTGCAGGGCAGCCAAAAGGGCAAAAAAGGGGTGGAGAGATAGGAGGGTGGAGAGAGTTTCAGAGAGCCTGTCCCTTATCTTACTAAGACACATGGCTGGGAAGGACCAAGACAGCAACTGCTTGGATTGAGGTAGGTCCTTCCCTAATGACCAGTGGAATTTGGTTAATGAAGGCAATGGGGGCTGCCAGGATTTTTGTTGCTAAGTGATGAATTTCACTTTATAACCGCATCGCTTAGTGATGGACATCCCAGTGCCAATTATTGTTGCTAACTGAGGATTACCTATATGCCCTCAATGCTGGTTTATTATTGGGATGGGTGCTCAACTAATTGAACAGTGTTTGCTTGACAAGTTTCCCATATGTTTTAACTTAGTTACTAATTAAAAAAAACCCAGTTCTTAATGAACTAATTTGAAGATGAGAAATTTAATAAGGAAAGTTAATCAAACACCAACATTCCAAATCTATAATTTATTCTTAGGAATTCATTTTAGGAATATATGATGTAGGCCAATCCTAAATTAAGTCATAGTTCACCCTGAGACTAGTGTGACATTTAGAATAGCTCTCACCATATAAGCTTACAGGGTGACATTTAGCTGGAACTTTTTAGAAATATATCACGTTCTCCAGAAAGTACTGTGGACTGAAGATTTATAGCGCTGCAAGCCTATTATGCAGAACTGTAGATCTTTTCTGTCTACCAATGACGAGTTTTTCTGCTAATATTCACTGAGTGCCTTTTTGTCTTGCTTCTTTCTTGTTAAGTAACAATTCAACATAAGACTTTAAAACAAAACAAAAGCAGTTAGAGGGAACGCTACAATCCCAATCATGTTTTCTAGCTTTTTTTTATCAGAATATTTTATTTTGCTGGAAGAAGGAGATTTGTATTGAAATACAGTAAGGTACTTATGAACTAAATAATACACTTGAATATACATTTTCCATGTTCTTGCATGCTTGTATTTACGTATGATGAAGGACAACATAAATCATAAAAAAGTAATTCCACGAGTGTGGGACGACTCCTTGGAGTGCATAGTTATCCTGAAATGAATCCGCTGTTTGGAAATAGAAAATGTAAAAAGAAATATATCAAGTGCCTGTATTTAGCTTATGTGTGTGTATGTGTGCTAGATTCTTTGAAATGACTGTTATAAAACATTTACACGGTGCTGTAAATTTGCATGCAGCATATACAGCAAAGCTTTTGAGAAAAAAGGACTGAGTATGAGAGAAGTCTCATATAAATGTGTGCCTCCTTGACAGTGCTTTTTTTGTAAAAGAAAAAGGTGCCGGAACTCACACATGTCATACAACCCGCCTTGCCTACCCTACAAGGTTCCATCCAAAAAAGGTGCCGGAACTCCGTTCTGAGTGTTCTATGAGAAAAAAAGCCCTGCTCCTTGAATTAAATTTGTGAGAGGTGGCATTTTGCTGTATTCAATCAGAATATTTTAAATAATTGCCACATGTAGCTCTGTTCGTGTTGTTGATCTTGCAGTACCAAAATTGACTTCCAAATGTATAAAATTATTTTTTCAAATGTACTGATATTATCAGTTCTATCCATAACAAGACCTTTTTTTATTTCAGCTGTTTTCCACTAACCTCTTCAGCCATTCTAGTTGTGAGGTCTCCAAATGGGCACCAAATTTAGTGTAATATTTTGAAATTGGAGACCTATTTATAGATTGTAGAGTGAAATATATATATATATATATAGTTTAATCAATTTGACATCCTTTTGGGAAATCTTGCATTTTTATCTCTTTAGTGGATTTGAGGTATTTCATTCTCTTTGGCCTCAAAAAGGCCCAAATACAGGCTTTAATATTTGCAAATTACAAACAAGTGTTACCCATACGTAGAATTCATTTTCGGTACCATAAGGGCAAAAGTTATTTTGCTAGCATATTACATACAGGTTTCCATATGGCATATAATATCTAAAATATATAAGATTATATATTATCTAGCTGGATAAAATGCTGTTTTTTTAAAATAATGCCCATATTGTAAAACAATGGATATTATAACACTGCACTAAAAATAATTTCTAGTAACTATTAACTAAATTTCCATTATACTCTGAAAATTATTTGGTTTTGAAAAATTCCACCAGTAGCTTATCAAAATGAGATACTTAGAAAATTGCAATTACTCTCATTGTAATTATGCAAACTTGAAAAGTATTATTCTTTAGCTAAAGTTTAACCTCATCTAGAAAAATCTAACTTGTCCTCTAGATTTGTTGACTATGCTGATAATCTCTGTTTTTTTTTCTGTATGCGCCTGCCTATCTCTCTGTAGGAGGTGCAGTTGAACACATGGGAAAAGTATCAAATCAGGCACACTGTCCCATGTTAATAAGACAAGGTAGCTGTTCAATTTTTAAAAGTTAATGAGCCTGTTTTTGTCATCTGTGGATTGTCCCAAATATACTGTATAGTGGACAAGTTTTATCACTATAGCTATAGCAAGGTTATGTAAACAGATTGTGTTTATGTAATCAGTGGTGTTGTTTCTTTGAAGACTATGTGCTGTACAACCAATAATAAAAAGAATAAGAAATAACTTTGCACCAATTTCTTCTGAAACAAATAACATGGTTCACCTGCAAAGGTGTGCTGATGATCTGCTGTTCTACATTCGACATTTAGTACGTGCAATATATTTTATATAGCTAAATAAATTCATAGGTTTACAATATAATAGCATACATATGTTGCTGTCTTTCTTACCTCCTCCTCCTCATGTGATTATGGGATACTAAAGAACTTATAGTGTGTAAAACATAAACACACACAGACACAGACACAGACACAGACACAGACACACACACACACACACACATATATATATATATATACACACATACACACATACATATATATATATACATACATACACACACACACACACACAACATTCAAAATATATAACCAAGATGTATGAAACACAAGGCCTGTGGGCCAGATCTGGCCTGCGATGCGCTTACTTCTGGTCTATGAGGCTGCCCTGGAAATGTCAAGGGGCTGGCTCCTGCTGCTTGGGCCCAGCTCAGCTTGGCCGGGTGCTCCCCCTGGGCATGCACACAGGAGGTGGCAAACACATGAAGGCTGGTGATGCCTGGCAGCAGCTGCAGCCTGTTCACCTCATCCTACCTCACAATGCCATGCTTTGCCATGACTGGCCTTGCCCCACCATGCCTCATCCAGCTTCACCTCATTGGCCCCACCTGGCCCCACCTCTCCCAGCCTCACCTTGTCACGCCTGGTCCTGTCTCACCCAGCCTCATCTGGCCTCGCTTCATCACTCCCAGCTTTGCCTCTTCTCACCCAGCCTCTCCTCACCACACCCAGCATTGCCTCGCCACACCCAGCCTCATCTTGCTTTGTCCTGTGGTGACAGTGGCAGCAGCAGAAGCCTTGAGGAGGAGGTAAGCGCAGCCGGGCGCCCCCCTCGGGGAAGCAGGGCTGGTCTTGGCTGCAGGGTCTCAGTGGCCCAGGAGCTCAAGGGCTGGGCTGGGCACTTGCCCTCTACTGCCCAGGCATCCAGACAGTCTGTGGGACTGTCATCATTAATCAGGTGTCCGGATCCTCCTATGGGTAGGTCTGCATTTGGTCTCCTCTCTGCTTGGGCCGTGGTGTTCCATGGGGCATAGCCGCCCTTGTCCAAGGGTGTCTCATGCTGCCCTGCACTTCTGTCTCTCCATCTGCCATGAGTGCCACATTCCCCTCTCCAGCCCTGCCACACAGCAGAGGGGCAACCTAGAACTGGCCTCCACCAATGCTCAGCTCATGCCACCCCATGCTCCCATCTGCCTGTCTTTCATCCCACAGGCCCACTGGTAGATGAGGATTTGACGCTCACCTTGGTCTCGTTTTCCTCCACTGGAGACCTCCAGATCCTCCCTCCCAGCCTTGCCTGGCCCCACACTGGTGCCCCTCAAAGCAAATGACATCAAGCAGGACACACCCACCCAACCACGCCCAATGGCCCTTTGAAAGCAACCATAATGCTGATACAGCCCTCAATGAAATTGAATTTGACACCCTTGATATAACCTATCACCAGCTGAGTAATAGTGAAAGAAAACAAGTTAATTTTTATATATCAACCTAATGAAGCTGAACCATAATTTCAAAGAACTCAAAAATGAGTGCTTTCTCACTGGTTAAAGATTAAAAGCTGATTTATCAGAATCTAGTTAATGCAAATACATGGTGTTTATTGCATTACTGACTTTTGCAGGATTGCCCTATAATGTGTCCTCCCTCCCTACCTCCTCCTCCTCCTCCCAACTTTACAACTAATAGGAGAGAAATGAGAAGTGCTAGTGTAGTATTAGTGAAGGAGAATAGACCTTTTAATACATTTAACTTTATAAATAAAATATGAAAATGTATAGTTGATCAATAAAAACATAATAAGAAAGAACAGATTGCTTAGCTTTTCTGATTATGAACTTTTAAAAATATTCCTTTCCATCAGTTAAATGGATTTACTAGAAGAATTAAAGAATTCACTTAGTAGACATACAACGGTTGGCTGATGATAAGCTTTTTGGGGAGCAGTTCCTTACTATTTTTATACTGAATTCACATTTATTATTCTTTGCGTGGACTGACGTTCTTTGTGTGTACACATGAAAGACAGGAAAAAATTATGTCTGATATGAGAAGGGAATAAAATATACATGCTGAGAAATTTTATTTTCTGAACCATGCAGCCTACCCTTTTTCAATTCCCATTTTCCCTGTTTCTTCTAATGTTGTGGCTAGCTAGCATTGCCTTTGAAATATTTGCAACAAATTAGATTTTAAGCATATTATTATCCATCATGTCCTGTGTTTTAATATGATGGTGATGATAACACATCGTGGCTGTAATATGCAAGGTGGGGAGGTTAAGCTTTTAGTATTTGCCTTGATGAAATTTACTTCATTTCATGCCTCCTGTTAGCAACCAAGAATTTGTTAATAGAATCCCTCCTTGAAATGGCTAACAATTATTAAAAGATGAAGTTTTCGTTTGGAATTAAACTGCATAAGGAAATCAGTAAGGATTTTTTTTTTCTGACCAAAATGGTCTTTCATCTGTTGTTTCATAAACATAGATTTCATTGCAAGTAATGATGCACTTAGCATTATGCTTACTTTTTCCTTATCTATTTAGTCCTGGCTTTCATTTCAGGTGAATATAGGCAGATTAGAAGGGCAGGCCTCAAAAATCTTTATGTAGAAGATCATAGGGTGTGTCCCTAATTTATTCAGATATCCAAAAGAATAGAAGCACTTTGGCCATTCAATCATTGAAAACTCCCTCTGTAATAATTTGAATGTTCTGATTTTTCAATTTGTCATTTGGCTCTTACACAAATGTGTCACAATCTCATTAAGTTTCTGCCACTGGACTTTATTGCTTTAATAATTTGTTGCAATATTTATGAAGTGCCGTGATGGATTAGTAGTTGTATCACGTTATCCTTCTCAAATCAGATTATATTATGAAACAATGAATCAATCACATTTTATTTTAAAAATGTCAAAGCAATGTAGATTACAATTTAAGATAGGGGTAAGATTATTTTAAAAGTGAGTTTAGCTACTAGAGTATTTTTTGTTGTATAACAACCTTCTGTTTTACAGAATTTGTTGTTCCAAGAATAAACACAAATCTGTATGTTTGAAAATTGCAAATTTTATAAAGGTGTGTAGGGTTTTTTGAGCATGAAGTGTTTTATAGTAGAAATAACTTAGTATGCACACTATTTGATTGACTGATTTTATATACTACCATTACAGAATTAAACATGACATATTTATGTAATGGTACTTATAGGCCACAATATATTTCATGTATGCACTCTCAGACTTAGTTAATTTAGACAGCCTGCTGCCTTCAAACAAAGCCTGCAATTATATGTTGCTTGTTTCCCCATTTTGCCCAAATAATACTAACATTATTTTGTCCTAATAATACTAAATTATTATTTGTGTTACTGGACAGTAACAGCACATTCCTATTGTCATTAACTATGTCTATAACTTTTAGATAGTTTGCAACCATTTGAGAAGGCTGTTATACACATTACTGGGAAGTTAGTTGGGGAAAAATACTATTTATATAATGTAGTTTGGTGAGTTTCATGATCAGAGATTATTTCAGTTTTACCTACCGGTAATACTGCAGAGTATTGATTTAGTACTATTAAGTATGACCAACATGGCAGATAATAGCAATATAATAATAAAATAATAAAAAAGTTATACAATTCTAAAATGATCAAAGCTGCTGATAGACAGACTAGCTTTATATGTAAATTTTGGCAATATTTATTTATGAGGCAAATTATTAATTTGTTAAATTGATATAGCTATTAAAAGATTTAAATAAAACAGTTGATGCTGTTGATGAATAGTCCTTTCTATGTATTGAAAAAGAACTGGAACCAATATTATAGTTTATATATTTTATGTATATTATTATATATAATTATACTATAGAAGAGGGATGCGGTGGCTCAGTGGGTTAGGATGCTGAGCTTGTTGATCAGAAGGTCGGCAGTTTGGCGGGTCGAATTCCGAGTGCCGCATAGCAGAGTGAGCACCTGTTACTCGTCCCAGCTTCTGCCAACCTAGCAGTTCGAAAGCACGTAAAAATGCAAGTAGAAAAATAGGGACCACTACGGTGGGAAGGTAACAGCGTTCTGTGCGCCTTTGGCGTCTAGTCATGCTGGCCACATGACCACGGAGACGTCCTCGGACAAGCGCTGGCTCTTCGACTTTGAAACGGAGATGAGCACCGGCCCCTAGAGTCAGAAACGACTAGCACGCATGTGCGGGGGAACCTTTACCTTTACCTTTATACTATAGAAGCACATTGCATGTACATCATACGTAAATAATAACTGGAATTATGGATAGATTTCAATAGTAAGTGAAATAAAAGTTAAATTAAAACCAAAAGTGGTCGTAGATTAACTCTTATTACTGCAGAGATAAATATTTTTACTGAATGTGTGTACTTTACCAAAGGGCCTTATCATTATGGTTGGTCACAGAGCCAGATGTTTAGACTGAATTAGGCATTTTAATTCACTTATTGACTCTTTCCCAAGTATCCGAGATAGGCAGATCTTTTTGACTTATATTATTAAAGATATGTTGCAGGATATAAGTTTTCCAAATAAAGCTGCCTTTTGCAATTGACTGATAGGGATTTGTTAATGGGATTTGTGTTAAAGTGGCGCTCCATATGTTTTGAAAATGCACCCAAGGAACCTATCACTATTAATACTATCTTTGCTTTCTTTTGCTTCAGTTGTTCTACTTCTATTTGCAGGTCATTGCATTTTGTGATTTTTCTTCAGTTCTTTCTCATCTATTCCACTGTCTCCAGGAACTATGCAATGTCAATGATCCATTTTTTTGTCTTTCTTTTTGACAGTTGTTAAGTCTAGGGTATTATATGGTGCTTGTCTATCTGAGTTCTAAAATTTCAGAATACTTTTTCAGTATTTTTCAGATTTTCTATTACTTTGTCTATTTTATGGTCCCACCAGTTCCTGCTTGCAGGCAAATGGTATTTCTTGCAGATCTTCTAATGCACCATTGTCAATTCCTCGTCATGCCATTGCTTGTAGTCAGTCTCTGGGAACTTCTTGCAGCAGCTAACTAGGGAATCTGTGTTTCTTAAACTTCTTTGTAGAAACGGCATTTGCTATCTGTTGTTGTCTTCTCAATTCTGTTTTTGTATGCATTTGTTCTTAAGGCCTGGTCTTGTGCAGGCAGAATCAGCCTTTTTGTCTCTTTCTTCAGTTTTTCTGCTCTTATCCAGGTCCTATTATTTGCTTTGCCTATTAGTTTTTTTTATGTACTGGTCATGCCATATTTTTGCCTTGCCATTTCTGTTTCCTATTCTTCATTTGGTCTTTTTTTGTAGGCCAGTTTGGCCTCCTGGTACTCAGTAGGCCTTCCTGCTATACTAGCTTCAGTGCATCTTATTGAACTTATATACTTTACCATACTTTTCCCCTAACCCTTCCTTATTTAAAATTAAGTACACAAATGGTCCAGTTAGTAAATTGGCTGTGGATGTCTGAATGGGGCCCCTAAATATTTTCTTCATTTAAAACTGTTTTTATATCCTTTCATGTTCCATTTTTTGTAACTAGTGTTACAGTGGTAAAGTGGAAAACATTCAAGTACAGTATGATGTATTCATGTACAGTCAGCATATATATTCATACAGAAATGCATACAATGTAATATCTGTATGTACTGTGTGCATAGAATTTATCCAATTTATTAGGATTGGTAAAATTACCTAGTATTATTACTCAGAAGTAAGCTTAAAGAAAGCTCATTCTTCCAACATGATTTTCTAGCCTTAGTTAATTCCCCCCTCCCCATCCAACTTTTTATACTCTATGTTAATTTAACTTTCTGAATCCTGATATCCTTTAGATGTTTTGTATTTCTATTTTTACAATAGTCAGAATTCTATGGTATGAAATCTCACAATGGTTCTAGTAATGTATCTAAAACAATAAGAAACTATAAAATCTTCATGATCACTTGTGTAGAACTGGCATACTAATAAATGGCCTCAGATACAACAGGCAGAGAAAAGTGTTTAAGCTGTGCTTTCCTGTGTTGTGGAACAGCAGATGCATACTGTGATGTATTGGGATTTTACTTGAACTGTTACACGTGTCTGTTTGAATGCTGCTTAAGGTTGCTCAATTGGTGTGTCTGAGTAACGGTCACTGACTAGCCAGACTTGCTGTCTCCAAGAAGATCATTGGATGAATTGGGGTGGGAATGGGTTCCTTTAAACCTATTGGCCGCTGCCTAGTGGCCAACTGTATAAGTAGCTGTGCAGAAGTTTGATCTCTTTCCCTTTCAACTTCAACTGGAGACAGCCACACAGACAGTACAACCATGACATCAACCTGCACTCAGTTCTTGTATCCAGTTTAGAAGTATACTATGTCCAATGGTGTCCAAAGCCTCAGGTAAATCAAAATGGCCAGACTAATTCCTCATCCCCATCCTGCTCCATGCAGTTCATCTCCAAAAGGGAATGCTAATCCAGTGTTGATCAATTAATAATTTCTCCTTTTTGAGAACATCTTTGCAAAACCTAAGATAGGCCAAGCTTACCAGCAAGTATATGTTGATCATAGAAAAGCATATCACCCCATTTTAGGACATTTTAGAACTACTGTATATGTGTCCTGTTGGAATCTTTGTGGCCATGAAATATTCCAACAATTCAAGGAAACTTTACTTTCTGGTATCACATATGTTGTGTCATATTTTCATGATGTCATGATTATAGACTTAACCGTGGAGGAACTTGCTGCTTGATTCAGAAAATTCTGTACTATTTTTATAGATGTCAAACTCATTTTGAAAAAGTATAAAATCAGAACTTTCAAAATTACATTTTTATGTTTCCATATTAAAGCTTCAGGCATTCACTCAACCTGAGATAAAATACAAGCAATCCATCATGGTTTTACTTCAAAAAGAAAAAAAAGGAGCTTTGGAGCACAAGCTAAAAATGTTTCTTGACTCTATCTAATCAGAAAAAGTGATCATTTACATCAGAAACAAATAAAAACCAACAATGTGCTTTGGATCCTGCATTGGTAATCACTTCTGTCAATTTATTGATTAGATGAACGCATTCTAGGTGGTGTTCCTCTACTGTCATTTATAGCCTAAGGACAAACTTTGTTCAATGTTCATTAGAGAAACAGGCCAGTATTAGATTTTTTCATCAAATGAGAAGACATTCTTAACATAATTTGCTGATGACCACATGCTTACTAGAAAAGTAATTTTTCAAAGCTCATTGAATATAACTTCACCTACAAGTGAAGCCAAAGACCATACAGTAAAAAGTTTCTCTTTCACTGAATGGATTATGTAAACTAATGGGAGAGGTCTGCTATGCAATGTATGCTAGAAGGTACTGTGCGTTAATTATACCTTTTTGCCCATTGTAACTTATATAGAAAGAGTTGTAGTTATTAGTTTTATGAATAGCCCTAATAATGTGTTCATAATCAATGGTTCTGTTTGTGCTTATGCATTCAATATTGCTTCAATTATTTCCAGTCCAACACAGCAGAACACTGGACATAATTCCTGAAGTATAGAAATCCTACCAGCTTCTTTGAAGTTAGGTATATCTTTCTTTTTAAAATATTGAACTGCAATAGGTAATTATTATTTTAGCGCTTTGCTAATTTAAACAATGAAATAATATTTCTGCTGCCTCTTGTAGCATTTCCCTTTGCATTCAAACATCAGTTAATGAGAACTCACAACTGGGTTTCTGTTCACAAATATGTATGTGTTTATGTTTTTGAAAGACAAGCATATCAGTAGGTAGCTTAAGACAAGTCAAGCTAGCATAACTTAATGGTTGCTAAGGGTTAATATATTTCATATTTTTTCTCCACTGAGATTCAAAGGATGACAATAAAATATGATTGTAGGTAGAATGTCAACAATAGTTCTGCTTAAGATTATGTGAGAATCAAGTCTTTAAAATAATTTCTTAAATATTAGTAAATGAATTATAGATTGAGTGATTTGATTGGCTTCCTAAGTACTATTATTCAATCATATGTATTCTTCCACAAAAGTAAATCCCACTATAAGTATTCTCCAATAAGTGTTGAATGATTTTATCCTTACAGGTAGTGTTTATTTAATGTCCATTTGCTCAACCACTGTTTGAAGTTACAACAGCATTGTATGAATGGTAATTATGAATAGTCCTCTATGTTATGGCTATTTCAATGCCCCTTGCTGCTTGGAAGTCTGCTTGTCTATCTGCCTCCATCCCTATCCTTTTAACGATAATGTACTCCCCCCCCAGCAACGCTGACCCCAGCCTTCTTCATCTGCTGGTGACAAGGTAACTCCCGGTTGAACTGCTGCCCTTTGCTTTGTGAGCTTCAAGAAAGTGCATAGCAGGCCAGGAGAAGAGTGAAGCTCTCACCTATGATGGCCTGGTCCTAGCCTAATGGAATCCAGTTCCTAGAATTGGAAGTTCCAATCCCAGTTAGGATTGCTAAGCAAGGACTATTCCTATTTTAAAATGACTTTTTTAAAAGTCATTTTATGGTTAAGAAGTAATTGAAGAAAATAAAAATACAAATTCATGCCATAGAACAATGATATTTTTTGGAATATGTGGAGAATGTATCTATTATAATACTTAAACATTTTTGGTTAATCTCTTTATTGAATAATGAAGTTCAAATGATGATCATTTGAGGTTCAAGGTGCTGGTATTGACCTACAAAGCCCTACATGGCATGGGTCCGGAATACCTTGGGGAGCACCTGCGGCTGGCATAAACTTCCCTCCGCCCAATACGCTCCCACAGAGAGGGTCTCCTCAGGGTGCCACTGGTCAAAGAATGCCGACTGGTGGCCCCCAGGGGGAGGGCATTCTCTGTGGGTGCGCCGGATTTATGGAACCATCTTCCGGTTGCGCTCCGGATGGCGCCCGACCTTCGCTCCTTCCGGCGCGATCTAAAGACGTATATCTTTGAACAAGCTGGCCTGGCCTGATGGGAGGGGGTTGGGTTTTTATTACTTTTAAATGCGTTTTAATTTATTTAAGAGTCGTGGGCACTTGTTTAATCTTTTTTATTTTTTGTATTCTGTCTTTTTAACATTGCCCTGTTCACCGCCCTGAGTCCTTCGGGAGAAGGGCGGTATACAAATAAAATTAATATAATATATAATATAATATAAGAACAGCTGAAATAATTTTACAGCTTGCTTGATCTTTGCTGCCAAGCAATGCTTCTTAGTTTTGTAACCTACAGCTGTTTCTGAGCAGCTTATGCAAGCGTTTACATATGGACCTCATTCATCTTCAAGATAGATTGCTGAATTCATGTGCAGATATTAAAAAGAAAAAAGAAAAGAAAGCAGCAATACTTCTGTCAGGCCCTATCTACACACCTGTTTGCTGCACAGTTAAGTGATGATTAATAACATTTTAAAATTGGAAGAACAACTTGTCTAGATTCATAAATTGCACGAATAGCAACAGGGGAATTACCAACAGAATTTGCTTATGATGTGATCTCTGTTGTTAACTCTTGCAAAACTGAATGTTTAAAAAGAAGCCAAAGAGGAAACTAAAAAGGAATCCGTAAAATTTTGAAGAGTAACTGTATTTGTGTGAAATAGGCTATCTTGGCTGACTATTAGAATAAAGGTAAAAACAACAAAGACATGTAGAGCACTCTAATCACTTAATACAGGTAAACCATGCAAGAATGACCATCTGATATATAGATTTTAATGTAGAGTCTCAGCTAGTTTTGCAAATATTGATGATTTTAAATGCTTTTTTTTAAAAAAAAAAAACAGAAATGAAAGCTGCTGGAACATCTAGTTTTATTTTACAGTGCTTGGTAGACTATAATGTAGACTGTTGCATGTAGTGCTCCCTAGCACACATTGGTTTTTAAAGATATATATTTATAATATACCTTAGGCAATGAATAATAGTACTTAGTGGAATCAGTGCATTTTTATTGCTATTTATTGATACCAGGGCTTTTTTTCTCATAGAACGCTCAGAACAGAGTTCCGGCACGTTTTTTGGATGGAACCTTGTAGGTTAGGCAAGTCAGGTTGTATGACATGTGTGAGTTCCGGCATCTTTTTCTTTTACAAATAAAGCACTGATTGATACTATAATGAATTTAGTTAATTGTGCTTTTTTTATTTCAGCCTCAGAGTATTTTTACATCCTAACTTAAATTTCTTTCCTTTTATAATAAAAATGTGATCCAAGAAGGTTGATCTTCTCCCAGCTCCAGTTCTGAGCAATATAGTTTAGATCTGAAGTGATTTTGTATGTCTCATTATTTTAGAGTGCTGTTATTGAACCAGAACCAGAATACTGATATTATATCTGTAACCATTCAGGGAATGTCTCAAAAAAGTAAATAGTAAACTCAGACAATTTGGGGTCACAATTTGAGCCAGGATTGCACAAGAACAAATCAGAATGAAATCCAGGCATTGCTGTTTGAGAGTGTAAAGACAACCCTTGGAGGTAGCTACCATATACAAAAGACTGGTTATTTTATAGGGGAGCTGGTCTTTGTGTGAGGGTGTGAATGTGAGTGTGTCTCTGAAACTGCCCATGCGATTCTGCTGGGAGGTAGCCTTATTTGACCTTTATTGTGTTTGCAGGCTTTCTTCTTTGTTGCGTAGACTGCATATAGACAACTTGTCTGTGATTTTAAGGACAAGAACTTTTTCCTGATTTCTGCTATCAATTGTTAAGCATGTGTTTGCCTTTGAATGTGACATAGGTTGTAATCTTGGTGGATGGATCTGTGTTAACAGATAAGGAATAGTTGAGACAGTGAAAGAAAACTAAAGTAAAGAATCGCCTATGATTATTGCTGGTTATTATAATTTTCCCACATACTAATTAGCTTTTGTCCCTGTCCCATTAGTATGGTCTCCTGTTGAACTGGGATGCAAAACCAGGGACTGCTGTACCTTACACTTTGAAAAGGGGTACATTTATGCATAATAATTTTTTTTCTTATTTTTGTTCCTTAATGCAATCTGAGCTTTTGAACTATAAGAAATTTAGAAGCAATGCGATCTAGAAATGGAGATGTTAGGTTTTGTATGATGATATCATTCGCTGCTTTAAAAGCAGTAATGCCAGAAGTACTTTTCTGACTGTTAGATTATCCTGTGAATAGCTATAGAAATGTCCGAGGTAGCATTTTTTTCTAAACTAATTTCCTATGATTGGTCCATTTACTGTCTCATTTCACTCCATCACTTCCCTTTTCATTATGAAATAGGTTGAACTAGGCTTGAAATACAAACTATTACAAGACAGATAAGTGCTGTGGGAACTGCTGCTGTCTACATGTGAAATACACATTACGATATTGATTTTGCAGATTTTAAAGGGTTTGTTGAACTCAGCAAGGTTAATTTCAGCCTTATAAACACACCAGTGACAAGGCCAAGAGCATTTATGTTTTCTCCTCAAAACTAAGCACTAAAGATTTTTCCTAACACCTTAAGAAGAAATATGAACCCTCTAATTAGCATAGGTGTGTGTGTGTGTGTGTGCGTGTGTGTATGTGTGTGTATGTATATGCACATTTATGTCTGTATATATATTTAAACATATAGTGAAAGGACTAATGACACTTTATAAATGGTTATCTCCATTCTGTTAATTTATTGCTCCTCTAGGTCTGCATATAAGTGTTGTGTTTAATTAGGGTGGGATGAAAGGTAAATAAAAATGCATTTCCTTTTGTTATTTCTTTATGATCAGGGGAGCCATCAGAGCAAGACTTTGTCCAAAAGCTGGGCGTCCTGCATAGCAGAAAAAGCAAAAGTATTCCCAAACACATAGCAATTTAACAAATTTTATTTATTTTTCTTTTTTAAAGAAAATGATCCTCAAGTTTTAAACTTTGGAAATTATCCTGATTCTATGACACCTTGTATTTTAATACAGATTCTCCAGTTTCTGTTTAATCGTGAATATACTATTTTTTGTAAAGTTACTATAGTATTTTTTTCTGTTGCCAAAATTGTTTGTAAAGTCCTGGAGTTTTACATAGGTCTGTTTTTTTTCCTTATAGGGGGAACATTCTCTTCATTTAAGGAAACAAGTCCTGTTGTGTGCTGAATTTAGAAAACAATAGTGGCATAACAACTTGAACCCCCTGGGTGACATCCAAACTTATGTAATTGCAAGACCTCAGTGACATTAATCATTCAACCACAAATTGAGTTTCAAACTTAAGAGATATTTATCTTCCCATCAACAGATACATTATAAATGCATAATGATTTCAGATTTTTGCTGGTCATTGTCAGAAGATGGAGCTTTGTGGATATAGGTTTCTTACATATTGATATGTTTGATCTAAATCAATATGTTTGTTAACTGCTCCTTTGGTAGAATATCAGATCTCAATAAGTTTATGCCCATTGGTGGAATTTATATTTAATAGTTCTTGGCAGGATGACAAATTCACACTTTCCTTAGTGCAAATCATGCTTGGTGTAAATGTTTTGTATATATTTTTTCTATATTAAAAATGTAAAGGTTTTTGTTTAAATTAAACATGTGAAAAGCCATTAAAATGTGATATTTTGGTGAGAAGGTTGGGTGAATTTAACGATGGAAGTTTTACACACGGACTAATAAAATAAAAGTAAGCTTGCATATTGTGGAGTAATGGGGGAAGGTGTATATATTGTTTCCAGAATAATAAAAATGGATTCATTTATATTAGAAACATCAAGAGGATGCATGTGTAATAAATGTGCTATTTTCTCTGAGAACCATATGGTAGTTGATAGACTTCTGATAAATAGCCTCATTTTGAAAGAAAGAGTTCTTGGTTGAAATTCAAAATTAGTTTTGGAAACAGATGTGGTTCTTTCAATTAAAGCTATTTGCTCTATCATGAAAGTCCATCAGGATATACGCAGAAGTTGAAATGTATTTTCCAAAATGTTAACAGCTTCCTTAGGGAAATATACAATACAATTAACAGTATTCATCTATTTGAAATTATGCACAAGAAAATTGTACCTTATAATCTGATTACTATATTAAAATGTAACCTTCTGGATGTAATGTAGTCAGTTTACTTAGATATTCCTAAAACAAAGTTTTTTCATAACTTTGCTCAAATTCAGCTTAAAAGCAGTCAGAGCACAAGTCAAAATTAGATGTAGGAAGGGATGAGAAGAACTACACTCCTTGCCTACTTGCCACTCACTGAAGGAAATGAATTTGATATCATCTCTTGTTCAGGAATTGCTTAAAGGTAGGAGCAGCAGGAAATGGATGGGTGTCTCTCACACAAGATGGTTTTATGTGATTATGAATAGGGAGCCAAATAATACACAGTTGTTAACAAAACACCAGTAATTAAATTTCTTATGCTAGGTGAACCTCTTGCACTGACTATAGTACGTAAAATCTTGCACTGAATATAGTAAAATCACATTGTTACTTTTTTATCTTTTTCAAGTGTGTTTTTCCATCAAATGGCTGCTGGTAATGGCTGCCGATGTGAAATTTCACACAAGGAAATGCACCACGGGCATTGTACACAATCTTCAAATCGAATGTTTATAAATGGGAATAACAGGCTTATTAGGAAAAGCCAGTGTTAAGTTGTTAAGTAGAGACATCTGAATTCAAATTGTCTCTCAAAATTTGTAGATAAAACTGTTATAGCAATAAAGGAAAAATTAAAAATGGAAGGCAGGTATGTGGATGATACCCATGTTATATGAGAGATAACTTCAGGGTCAACGTTTATGGGCATTCTCTTCATAGAACAAAAAATATAAGTTTCTCACTTTGAATGTATTCCCACCATCAAGATACCTAACTTTCCATTTGTTGAACTGAATGCATCTGTATACTATAATTTTATAGAATCCAGTCATTGAGAATTAATGCTGATTCGTGAGAGATGTTTCTCTTTTTTCCTTCTCTCATTTCATAAAATAAGCTTCATAATTTAAGCCTTAATGTCTACAGATTATTATTGTTTGAAATGCCACTGCAGTAACTTCATTATGTTATTGCACATTAAATAATGATTTTAATAAAAGTGTAGACATCATGTTTTCTTCTTACAGCTATTACTTTTCATCTGTTACCACATCCCCCTTCATCTTCAAGGGAAAGTGAACAACATCTCATATTTTTCTTAGGCATTATATGAGCACATTAATTTCTTTCTGCTACCCTGACAGGACTTCAGTGCTTTGAGGATGGTTAATGCAATACAATCACATTTTCAGTCATAATCAATATTGCATGGCAACAGTGGGCATTTCTTTTCTAACCCAACACTCAGAAACAGCACCAACATCAGTGAATTTTTCCCCCCAAAGTGCTTTGTTCCAAAAATAGAAATGGAAACATGAAGTGCCTGAATAATCCAATGATTACTGCAACTGACGCTGACAGAAATAGCATATTGAATCGTTGGTCAAGAGGACTTTTCTTTCATATCCCTAAGGTATGATTTGGAATTGTATCACATAAATAGTTAACCATGTAACATAATCAGCAAGTAATTTTTTGTTATTTCCTTGCTGCGTTTTCTCTTAAGTTAATATATTGGAATAAAAACTGAGTAATATTCACAAGGATCAAGAGTAATTGAACCTTTGACTTGCCACGCATATTCTAGTGTCTTTTTGTACTAAAGTATATTGAATACAACAAGCAGGGAGCAAACCCTACAGTTGCTTGCACTTATGATGTCACCTATCTGCGTAATGAAATGCCTGCAGGCAAAGAAACAAACTCGGAGAGCACCAAGGAATCCACAATAAATGGTAAGGTAATAATTAATTATCTTTCATATTATTCATCTACCTGTTGATCACATCTTAAATAATGTGGAGGTCTGGGACATTCATGTAGAGCGTTTGGAGATGTCTTTAGCTCAGGTTAACACTCAAATTAAAGTTAAATTCAGATTTTAAGGTTTCAGTGGCTGTGAAGTGAATGGTTATATAACATTATTATCAATTGGGCAACTGATGCTATGAAATGGAGAAATGGCATTCAGAATAACACAAGATAATTGCGGCTGAACATTTTAGTTCAAATAATAATATCAGCTGTAATCCTACATCTTGCAAACCCAGTTCTGCAACCTTTTTCTTTTCCTATAGGATTGTTATTAAATTCTAACTCTATTACTAAATGAACAATATTTTGATGCAGCAGATAAATGGAAGCAAGTAGAAACTGCATAGAATGTTTACATATACAGTACTCCGCTTTCTCACTGGAGAAGAGCCTAATGCTGGGAAAGGTTGAGGGCAAGAGAAGAAGGGGATGACAGAGAATGAGGTGGCTGGATGGAGTCACTGAAGCAGTAGGCGTGAGCTTAAATGGACTCCAGAAGATGGTAGAGGGTAGGAAGGCCTGGAGGAACGTTGTCCATAGGGTCGCGATGGGTCGGACACGACTTCGCAGCTAACAACAACTCCACTTTCTCTCTAATTTATTCTCCTTTTGATTCACATTCCCCAAAATGAGTTTTTTGGTATTTAAATATACCCATTTTTTATTATTAGTGGTTAGCTGCCTCACTTTGCTCTACCCAATAAGAATTGTAATTCTTTTCTCAGACCTGAGTTGATTTTATTTTGTAGGAATTGTCATATTTGCCTAAATAAGAGCCTATCCTTATATGGAACTGGAGTTCCATTATAATTCCATTATAATTACATCTTCAGTCGAGTTAACTGAATGATGTAATTGTACAGGGATGCAACTTGTATTTGAATATATTAAATAAAAAAATAAATGGGTTATAAATGACAGATCAGTTTGAACTTTTCCATCATATCTCTAAATAATCAGAAAGCATCATTTAGTTGTCCTATCTTTTCCAAGTGCAAACCTCAGTAAATCTATTTTTTTCTTGCCCCTTCCTCACTGTAAGGAACTTTACACATTAAATGAAAAGTTAAGGATCAAATGGAATAACTGATTTTCCTTTGCCATTCCCACATACTTTCCTCTTCATTTTTATGTATTTTTAGTTTATGTATTTATTAAATTTATTTGCTGTCCATCTTGTATCGAAACAACTCTGGATGCCTTTTAAGTTAAAAAGTTAATTATAATAATAACTTTATTATTAATTTTAAAACATTGTATGCATGGATATAGTCAGGAGTACTGGTTATGTTTGCCATCTTGATATATATATATATATATATATATACATATACACATTATGCATATATATTCGTACATATATACACATGCATGCACACACACACACATGCATGCACATACACACATATGCACGTAAATACATATACATGTACAGACACACACACACACACACACACTCAAGATGGCAAACTCCTGACTCTTATTTTCCCCATAACAACCCTTAAAATCCTACAAGCTAGACTCCAGCAGTATGTGGATCGAGAACTACCAGAAGTACAGGCAGGATTTCAAAGAGGCAGAGGAACTAGAGATCAAATTGCCAACATACGCTGGATCATGGAAAAAGCTAGAGAGTTCCAGAAAAACATCTACTTCTGCTTCATTGACTATGCTAAAGCCTTTGATTGTGTGGATCATAACAAACTGTGGCAAGTTCTTAAAGAGATGGGAGTACCAGAACATCTTATTTGTCTCTTGAGAAACCTATATGCGGTCCAAGAAGCAACAGTGAGAACTGGACACGGAACCACTGATTGGTTCAAAATTGGGAAAGGAGTCCGGCAAGGCTGTATACTGTCGCCTTGCCTATTTAACTTATATGCAGAGCACATCATGAGAAAGGCAGGGCTAGATGAATCAAAAGTTGGAATTAAGATTGCTGGAAGAAATATCAACAACCTAAGATATGCAGATGATACCACTCTAATGGCAGAAAGTGAAGAGGAACTGAAGAGTCTCTTGTTGCGAGTGAAGAAGGAGAGTGCAAAAGTTGGGTTGAAACTAAACATTAAGAAAACTAAGATCATGGCATCCGGCCCTCTTAATTCCTGGCAAATAGATGGGGAAGAAATGGAGGTAGTGACAGATTTTATTTTCCTGGGCTCCAAGATCACTGCAGATGGGGACTGTAGTCAAGAAATTAAAAGACGCTTGCTCCTAGGGAGGAAAGCCATGGCAAATCTAGACAGCACACTAAAAAGCAGAGACATCACCCTGTCAACAAAAGTGCGTATAGTCAAGGCTATGGTCTTCCCAGTTGCAATGTATGGCAGTGAAAGTTGGACCATAAGAAAGGCTGAGCGCAAAAGAATTGAGGCCTTTGAACTCTGGTGCTGGAGAAGACTCCTGCGAGTCCCTTGGACTGCAAGGCGATCAAACCGGTCAGTCCTAGAGGAGATCAACCCTGACTGCTCTTTAGAAGGCCAGATCCTGAAGCTAAAACTCAAATACTTTGGCCACCTAATGAGGAGGAAGGACTCACTGGAGAAGAGCCTAATGCTGGGAAAGATTGAGGGCAATAGAAGAAGGGGACGACAGAGAATGAGGTGGCTGGATGGAGTCACTGAAGCAGTAGGCGTGAGCTTAACTGGACTCCAGAAGATGGTAGAGGACAGGAAGGCCTGGAGGAACATTGTCCATAGGGTCGCGATGGGTCGGACACGACTTCGCAACTAACAACAACAACATATAAGGACATAAATCAGTTTTTGATTTACAAAGTATATGACATAGTACATGAAAATGTATTGATTACAATCTTATCTTGAAGATCACCTAGAAGGCTATGATTGCAGTATAAATAAAATGATAATATAATACCACTCTGATGAAATGTTACATTTTAAGAAAATGCAGAAGATTTACTGCTTTGCATAGTTGATGTTGACAATTATCGTCCCTGTTGCTTTTAATTGATGTACTATAATTTCCCAAAGTAACTGCTGCCATCTGCTGGATAAAGATAGAGATGTGAGTATTTACTAAATAAGTGTGTCTTCTCTTGTTTAGTTTGCATAAAGGGAAATATTTCCAAGATTGTTTTCCTACAAACAACATTTTCTCAGCACATTCATGATCATATTTATACAAACATGAGTTCCACTGGATTTATTGCCAGAAATGTAGGATTAGGGCCACAGCTTTGTATTACTATTATGGTATGAGAATTTAAAGGTAAAATTGTAAGACAACACAATAGAATCCTGTATCATATATTTTGTTAACTGCTAGTAAAGATATATTCATTATTTTGAACTATTTTTCAACTCAAAAGGGACTTAATATCTAGAGATGACTAGATTTAAAGTGTCTTCAGCAACAACAAACCTAGTGGAGGTGACAGTATTCCAGCTGAGCTATTCAAAATCTTAAAAGATGATGCAGTAAAAGTGCTACACTCAATTTGTCAGCAAATTTGGAAAACTCAACAGTGGCCACAGGATTGGAAAAGATCAGTTTACATTCCAATTCCAAAGAAAAGCAGTGCAAAAGAATGTTTAAACTATCGCACCATTGCACTCATTTCACATGCTAGTAAAGTTATGCTTAAAATCCTACAAGCTAGACTCCAGCAGTATGTGGATCCAGAACTACCAGAAGTACAGGCAGGATTTCAAAGAGGCAGAGGAACTAGAGATCAAATTGCCAACATACGCTGGATCATGGAGAAAGCTAGGGAATTCCAGAAAAACATCTACTTCTGCTTCATTGACTATGCTAAAGCCTTTGATTGTGTGGATCATAACAAACTGTGGCAAGTTCTTAAAGAGATGGGAGTACCAGACCATCTTATTTGTCTCTTGAGAAACCTATATGTGGGTCAAGAAGCAACAGTGAGAACTGGACACGGAACCACTGATTGGTTCAAAATTAGGAAAGGAGTCCAGCAAGGCTGCATACTGTCACCCTGCCTGTTTAACTTATATGCAGAGCACATCATGAGAAAGGCAGGGCTAGATGAATGAAAAGTTGGAATTAAGATTGCCGGGAGAAATATCAACAACCTAAGGTATACAGATGATACCACTCTAATGGCAGAAAGTGAAGAGGAACTAAAGAGCCTCTTGTTGCGGGTGAAGAAGGAGAGTGTAAAAGTTGGCTTGAAACTTAACATTAAGAAAGCCAAGATCATGGCATCCGGCCCTCTCAATTCCTGGCAAATAGATGGGGAAGAAATGGAGGTAGTGACAGATTTTATTTTCCTGGGCTCCAAGATCATCACAGATGGGTACTGTAGCCAAGAAATTAAAAGATGCTTGCTCCTGGGAAGGAAAGCCATAGCAAATCTAGACAGCACACTAAAAAGCAGAGACATCACCCTGCCAACAAAAATGCGTATAGTCAAGGCTATGGTCTTCCCAGTTACAATGTATGGCTGTGAAAGTTGGACCATAAGAAAGGCTGAGAGTCAAAGAATTGAGGCCTTTGAACTCTGGTGCTGGAGAAGACTCCTGCGAGTCCCTTGGACTGCAAGGCGATCAAACCGGTCAGTCCTAGAGGAAATCAACCCTGCCTGCTCTTTAGAAGGCCAGATCCTGAAGTTGAAACTCAAATACTTTGGCCACCTAATGAGAAGGAAGGGCTCACTGGAGAAGAGTCTAATGCTGGGAAAGATTGAGGGCAAGAGAAGAAGCGGACAACAGAGAATGAGGTGGCTGGATGGAGTCACTGAAGCAGTAGGCGTGAGCCTAAATGGACTCCAGAAGATGGTAGAGGACAGGAAGGCCTGGAGCAACATTGTCCACGGGGTCGCGATGGGTCAGACATGACTTCGCAACTAACAACAAGAACAACAAAAGTGTCTTCAGTGATCACTGAATAATCAGACATTGCATAATTGATGCTATTAATATGAATATCTGGATCACTATGTGTCCCAAATCAAATGCTGCATTAATTCCTTTGTAGTTCTGTTATCAGTTTTAGCAAATATTTAATAAAGATGGCAATTAGTTTATTTAATAGTCTATATCCATCTTATTCTATATGGATTTATCTAATGTTAGAGAAATGTTATCATATGATTTTTTTGGGCTCCAAGTTTTTTTATTTTTGGAAGTAGAATTCCTAAATACTGTATAGGTAAAGGTAAAGGTTCCCCCGCACATGCGTGCTAGTCGTTTCCGACTCTAGGGGCCGGTGCTCATCTCCGTTTCATAGCCGAAGAGCCAGCGTTTGTCCGAGGACGTCTCCGTGGTCATGTGGCCGGCATGACTAGACGCCAAAGGCACACGGAACGCTGTTACCTTCCCACCGTAGTGGTCCCTATTTTTCTACTTGCATTTTTACGTGCTTTCGAACTGCTAGGTGGGCAGAAGCTGGGACGAGTAACAGGCGCTCACTCTGTTACGCGGCACTCGGGATTCGACCCGCCAAACTGCCGACCTTCTGATCGACAAGCTCAGCGTCCTAACCCACTGAGCCACCGCGTCCCTAAATACTGTATATGTTACATCAAAATCTTGAATTTAGTAAGTCAGTTGTAGATGTCAATATGTGAAGTTTATTAATGGATTTAAAATATATTTTAATTGTTAAAACTGATCTTTTTTCTTTTAAAAAGTCTTTAGCATTTAACTTTATTGTATCTTTCCAAAGTCTTTTGGAAATGGAGTAGGATCGGTTAGTTCTCAAATTTTTTTAGATGATTACATAATTTTGCTCAATAAAGAAATCCATATTGCATTTCCCTTAGATCATTTCTTAATTAATTGTCAGAGCAGTAGACCTCTTCCTCATACTTTATGTCTGAATATTTCAGAGTTAGTCCACTGGACAGAATATGCTAGCCTACATATACACAGCACATAAACCATTTTTAAAATAAATAAATAAATATATGTTCAAGGAATATTTTAATATATAATGCATCTGTAGCCCATCTCTCTTAGTTTCCTTCTGACTCTTCTTTCAATCTACACATTTCATTATGACAGCTGACTGTGAGGTTCCAGTATGCTGAATCATGGTTTCCTTAACATGTATTGTTGAATAAGACACTTGGTTCATAGTTGGGAGCTTAAGCCTCATGCCTTACTTTATGGCTTAATATATGTGAATCATGCTTTTGTGCCTACTTTGATAGGACCTGTCAGTTCTTAGTGTGTATCGGTGGGTCAATATAGGAGCTGATACAAATATGGAAAAGAGAGAGAGAGAGAAAGAGAGAGAGAGACAGAGAGAGAAGCAGCTAAATCATCTATTATAATGAAGTAATGTGATCTAATATATATATATACAAGTGAAAGCATTATTTACGAAACAAGTGTATTTTTTCTATGTGTGTATGAAATAATATAAGAAATCAAATTTTAATTTACTTAATTTCCTTTCTCTTCTTTCTCTTTTTCTCATTTTTCACTTATTACTGCTTCATCTGTCCCTCTCAAAAATTCTGTAATACTGTATCTTTGAGTTTTCTTCTGGGTATTTGCTGACAAACGAAGTCCTAACTTATGAATTCATATGGTTCATCTTCTGATTCTCCATGCAAATAATACAGTGTGAGATGCTTTCTTTAGTGTATTTTCTGCCCTTTCCATAATCTCACAAGCTGCTTTAGGGTTTCTTCCCAGTCTTCAACCACATCCCAGGGCTGGAATCTCATGTCACCTGAGTGAAATTCTCTCCAACAGCATGACCTACAGCAGGCATGTCAAACTGCTGGCCCATGGGCTGGATGTGTCACGCCGAAACCATGCCCACCTCATTGCTGGCAATGGGGAAAAAGTCACGATATGGCATGCAACGTCATGTGACATCACAAGTTTGACATGCCTGACCTACAGCATCTGAAATACAAAACCACTTTTTCTCTTCTCTTCTCTTCTCTTCTCTTCTCTTCTCTTCTCTTCTCTTCTCTTCTCTTCTCTTCTCTTCTCTTCTCTTCTCTTCTCTTCTCTTCTCTTCTCTTCTCTTCTCCTCTCCTCTCCTCTCCTCTCCTCTCCTCTCCTCTCCTCTCCTCTCCTCTCCTCTCCTCTCCTCTCCTCTCCTCTCCTCTCCTCTTCTCTTCTCTTCTCTTCTCTTTTCTTTCCCCTTTCCCCTTTCCCCTTTCCCCTTTCCCCTTTCCCCTTTTCTTTTCTTTTTATATATTCTATTTCTATAAGGTATATACAACCTATGTTAGAAGTGCATTCTAGCATTTTCCTTTTTCCTGCTCTTGGTCTTTTGCTATTTCATCTAAACCATATAAATGAATGACATATGACCTTGGCACCTAACTACTATCCTCCAGCTGTGTACTTCACCCTGCCACAGTGTGACTCACTCAGAACCCCAGATTTCATTAACCCTTAGTCTAGTAAAGGTGCTTTTTGAAATATTTACCACTGTGTATTGTTTTGATTCTGGTTCTTTACCGAGTTCTGGCAGTGAATTCTTGAGATAACGGGTGTTGCAAATTGACTGCTGGGAATTACATGTAAATTATTCACTCCTGCCAGAACCTACTGCTTATAAGCAGCAAGGGCTTAGCTTGCATGACACCTTGCCGAAGAAGAAGAACATAATGAAATAATTTTCAGTGAATTCTGTTTCATTGGGATTCATCTTTGGTGTACTTGATAATCATTTCATTTAGATGAAACATTAGCTATTACAGGATAGGTTTAGAGTATTTCTTTGTCTTTAAATATATTTTTCCCCCCTGTATGAATTCCATATCACATGCTGAGACTCTGGGGTAACTTTACAGGACCTAACATTTAACCACATACTGTTTTTCAATAACAATTGCAGAGAGTACTGTTTGACTAGATACCTGCCGTTGATATTTCATTTATCCTGTGGAGTGTATAATTGACTAATAATGCCTGTAATCTACCTCTGTGATTAACTCATTTGAAGTGATAAAATATTCCAGATCAAATTATGCTAAATAGAGAAAGGGTGAGCTTTTCATATTTCTATGTGCTGATTTCTTGATTTCTGATAACTGGATATACATTTCTTTATTAAACCAAAAAGATTTTTGCATTAAAAATAAATGAGCACTCAAAACAATATGATTAGTTAACAAATAATAGCTAGACTTGCTAGGTTCGTGAAATACCTTATTTTATTTTTAAGGATTTACACTGCAACGATAGGTAATCATGCCACATAATGAAACCTGAATTAATGTAGCTTTGTTTTATATTTTCTTGAGAATTTTTAAAATGGAAATGCCAGAAAAGTAAATTTAATTTAATTTAACTTATGTCATGGAAAAACCCAATGGAAAAAACAAGAGAAAGCAACACAAAGCAATACTTCTTACTTTAAGATTCAGAGGTTTATTTCAGCAATAATTTGGAATACATACATAAACATCATTTACGTTAAAAACCCGTTGCAATGAGGTCCAATGGCATAGCAGATCCAACAAGGATGGCTATTGGCACAGACTTTGGTTCAAGACTTTTTCCATGAGGCCTGATTTAGTTCACCTGGGCTTAAATCTTGCATAAAAGAACAATAGCCAATTTTTTAGTTTTCCACACTTATATAGTGTAAAATTATATGATACAGTTGCATATAATGTTTAGCTTGTACGTACAGCTCAGTATAACACACACACATATAGTCATATACGTATATTCAGATGTGCAAATGTATACGAACCCATACAAAATGCAAATGTCAATGAGTTATCATAATGTATGGATTTATATTGCTTTGATGATTAGTAGGTCCTTTATAGACGTATGGAAAAGCAAAAACTCTTAGATGATTAGTATGTGAACAGAAATTTTAATTTACATAACAGTCACTTACTTACTTGATTTTCTTACCAGTTATTCTACTTCTCCCTTTAAGTTCAGTTAAAAGGAGAACTGGAACTTCAGGCCCAGATAATCAGGTTTCCTGGCTCTAAAACAAGCATTCGAAATTAAAACAGGCATTTAAATTTGTTTAATAAATAAATAAAAATATGGAATATTCTCTACAAATGTAATGGAGTCCATTACATTCTAAATACTATTTTTTGTTATATATAAACTGTAATTTGAAGTCTATTGACACTCTTGCTATAGAATATAAGACAGTTGGAGTAGAAACTGGGGCGTCATGAGTTCTAGACCTCCCATAAGCATGCAAGCTGGTTGGATAATTTCATCCACTTATTTTTTCTCAGTTGAATGCATCTGATAGTTTGGAGAAAATAGGAGACTGGAAAATTATATATATCAGGTTGACTTATGCAAGGAAAAAAGAAGACATGAATCTAATAATAACATTAAATTTACCACATTTCACTTAAATATTTTTTGGGAATATTTCAGACTCAGACTGCAATCCTATGTTTTTAGCTTTCAAATCCCAGAGATATTCCATCTTTTTTTTTTGCTGATACCTGGGAAGGATATTAAGAAAATGCAACCTGAAAAGAAAACAAACTCCTTCTATAAGGAGCCTCACATATCTTTTCAAAAGTAAATCTCATTAAGTTAAATGGGACTTACTTTTAATTCAATTGCAAATAGCACTGTGCCGTAAAGATGTGCATCATATGAAGATTAATAGGCTTATATTCCATCTGAGTAAAAACAAGGCAGAGCGCCAATTTGGTGTGGTGGTTAAGGCACCAGGCTAGAAACTGTGGGAGACAGTGAGTTCTAGTCTAGTTCTAGTCCCATATTAGGCCTGTAGATAGCTGGGTGACCTTGGGCTAGTTACTCTTTCTCAGCCCTAGGAAGAAGGAAGTGAAGAAAAACATTCCAAGAAAACTGCAGGGACTTGTTCAGGCAGTCACTAACTAAGAACAAGAGCTCTGTAGCAGCCTATCAACACTTGAAGCCAAAGTTCTTGTATGTCTTTTTGAGGGAGGCCAATCTTCCTTATGTGAGCTGCCAAGGGTTACTTTGATGGTTTCATAATCAGTCAATCAAACTCTGGATGTTGGTGAAGATTTTACTTTACATAATTTGCCTTCAATTTCTAAATATTTTAGATTGCTGTTATAAGTGTTTTCCTATTGCTGTTCTGTGTTACCTATATATTTCATCAATACCATTTTTACTGTTTTTGCTTAAGGCTGTTGGAGCATAGACTGACATTTACAGATTGTTGTAAAGAAACAAACAAAGAGATTGAACAGATAGACTTTAATAGCTTGTAGTTATTAAACCATTACATTACATACTTGTACTGGAGTAGGTGAATTTTATGCAAGACCATTTCTTTTGTCTTCTTTTTGGTGCCATTTCTCTTTTGGGGGGGGAGGGCAATGTGTGAGAGACCATATTAGTTGGTATATCAAAAAAGGAATCCAACTTCTAAAGGCTATATGCTGACTGGAAAAGTTGATATTATTTCAGCAATTTCAAGGATGAAGAGCAAGGGAGATGGGGAAAAAGGGACCAGTATATGTTTCTCCACACACTTTCTTTCTTTCTTTCTTTCTTTCTTTCTTTCTTTCTTTCTTTCTTTCTTTCTTTCTTTCTTTCTTTCTTTCTTTCTTTTTTAAGATATGGCTTGGCAGCTCATTTTTTTATGCTGTCCCAGAATGCTTCTAATTGCTTTCTGTTGCATCTAATTGTTTTAGGAGACTACAGATTTATTTGATAAATAAAGAAAAATTAAAAATACTAAATATGAAAAACATTCATCTATAAATATTTAATAGAGATACTAAGGATAGAGCTTAATAGACCTTTTTTGCCCTTGAGAATAGGGCTGCACTGATTGTTACATTACTTTAACGTGCACAGAACATAATCATTTTCAAAAGCTAGTAAGTTAGAATTTCTTTCCAATAAAATACTGGCTAGAATTATTTTTCATATTTTAATATATTTGCTGGCAAATTATAAATAATGGATCCTTGCTCTTAAAACATGGAACATTAAATGAAGCACAAAATAAATTTGAAGAGTTCACAAATAATTCTAGTGAGATCAGGTTATTGAGTTATAGAACTAAAGGATTTTATAATTGACAAATAAGACTTCCTTTATTTCACCTAGGTAAAGAACTTATTATTTCAAGCAGAATCAGGACCTAGTATAAACCATAAGATAATGTTATGGCAAGCAATGAGTCTTGTCATCAGATCCCCAGTAAAGATTTGAGAAGGAACAGTGTGTGATCACTTAATCTTGTTAAATGTAGCAGAGAACACTAAGTGTATTAGAGCATGTATTGAAATAATAACAAACCCTGCTGTTAAAGCTATTAGGAAACATCTTTTTTTCCCAATTCACCTGCTAGTTCAGAAAGGTTTTGCCACTATTTGAACTATTTGCTTTGACTTCTTGTGATGGATTAATAATGTGCTTTAAGATAAATTCTGGAATTATCTGTAGTTTTTAGATTATGCAACTATTTCTAATAACAATTGTAAATCTGAAGAAATTGTAAGGCTGAGCATTACAATGACTCTTGATTGTATTAAACAGGTGATATATAACAATATTGGTTCAATATATTTTATAATGATATTGATTTAAACTCCACAGAGCCATGTTTTCTTCAGTACTGAAGATCAATGTCATTTCTACAATCTGCAAAAGTAAAAAAGCTATGCAAAGTCTGATTTATAAGGTTTGGCCATCATCCAATAATTTTGATATGCTAGAGCTAACCATATTGGCTGTCTAGGGCTAGTTTTCTCAGGCAACTACTTTTTTTGAATTTGAAGTTTTGTGTTGTGTTTTTTTAAAAAAAACACAGGGAGGGTCTTCTCAGGGTGCCTCCGGTAAGAGATTGCCGGCGGGCGACACCCAGGGATAGGGCCTTCTCAGTGGGGGCGCCTGCCCTTTGGAACCAGCTGCCAGTGGAGCTGAGGACTGCCCCCGACCTCCATTCATTCTGCCGGGGCCTGAAGACCTGGCTCTTCGAGCTCTCTGGCCCAAGCTGAGGATTAATTTATTTTAATTGGGGTTTTACTTATACAGGGATAAATTTAATCTTTTTTAAACTTGGTTTTTTAACTTTTGTATTTTTGGTTTTTAATTACCCTGTAAACCGCCCTGAGTCCTCTGGGAAAGGACGGTATATAAATGTAATAAAATAAATAAATAAATAAATAAATAAATAAATATTTATTTTGGAGTCTTAGTAGAAGAAATATTACTCTAGGAATTAGGTCTTATTCAACAAAACAATAAATAATTTGCAATAAAATACCTGTATACCAAACAATTATTTAAAAAAAATAAAATTGTAAAATCCTTGAAATTTTATCAAATGGCCTCCATGTTGTAGAAGACTTTTCCTTTATTATATATTTGTTTGGCTGTGACCATTAAACATATTTTCTAGTTTAGAAATTTAATTGAAGAAATTATAATATGAGGATGATGTAGAATAACACAGACACATGGTTAGTTCCAAAGCAAAGGAACAAATTTACTTTTATCAAATAGTTTTAAGATGCTTTTTTAAAATGGCCTTGTTCTATATCCCATGAATACATCTTATTCAGGAACTAAAAATATTTCTTCTTGATGGAATATAATCTGGGAAGAAGTGTCAATTTGTTGCTTTTGTTTGTTTGGCAATTCGAATCCATAGTAAAGGTATGAGAGGAAATATTAATGAAATCATTTTGCTGAAATGCTGTTAATTAAACTATAAATCTCAAAAACAATGTTTTGATTGCAGAGCCATTAAATAAATGTATTCTGGGAATAAGAAGATGATAGTTAATATGATAAAAAGGAATCTACATTTCTTACCTCAACTCTGTAGCCACTATATCATTGGTTTCATTGTATTCTGTGTTTTCATTACTTTATGGGCCTTTGCTTTAATACTTATAGTTTATTGTATATTGTTTCTGTGCATTTTATCTTGTAAACTGTTGAGATAACTTGGTGGTCTATACAAATATAATTAATAAATAAAAATAAATGTTATAGGCATACTGGTAGCATTTCATTTCAAAGCTCTAGGGAGCCTTGACATAGATGGCCTCTTTGACCCCCTCTTTCAAACCAGTGGTCCTCTCTGTCCAAAATGTGGACTTTTCTGTTTTTGAAAGAGTGGCCTTTGTCTTTTAAATGCAGATGGACTGCTGACTGTTGTCCTGATGGGTTTGTTCTCCTATGTTGTGCCATACATTTATGAAGTTGTTGTTTCGTTTGCCCAATGTACAGATCTGCACATGGCTCACTGTATTGTATTGCATATACTACATTGCTCAGTTTGTATCTGGGTGTTTTATCCTTGGGATGGACAAGCTTCTGCCTTAGTGTATTCTTAGGTTTGAAGTGTGCAGGTAAGTTGTGTGCAGGTAAGTTGTGTTGGTTGAAGATCCCCCTGACACAACATATGTGCATCCTTCAAACCTAATGTGCACAGTTAACTTATCAATGACCCAGTAACTACCTTTGAGATATCAAAAGGAGGAGCCGGGGAGTGCGCACATGCGCAGAACTGCCCTGCCGGCTCCCGCCAGACGCCACCCACTGATTTTCCGGCGTATAAGACGACTGGGCGTATAAGACGACCCCCCAACTTTTGAGGTGATTTTCATGGGTTAAAAAGTCATCTTATACGCCGAAAAATACGGTATTTTAGAAAAGAAATGGTCATGAAGCCAAACTGGTGGACTTATGGTAAAATGATACTTTTCAACTCTGGTGACCCTACCCTTAAGTCGAGGGAAGAGTTAGAATCAGAGGGCTATGTTTGTCATTGGTTTGCATATCAACAACTGAAAGAAAGATTTAAATTAGACAAAAAGAGTTATGGATTTGATTTTTTAAAAAAATGAACTGGAAATTTTATTATGTGGTAGCAATGAACATATTATTGGTAAGCTTTATAAAATGCTATTGAAATTGAACTTTGAAAGTGAACATGTAAAACATTGTATGATTCAATGGGCAAGGAACTTTGGATATAACATTTTTATAAGATGATGTACTGCTGGTATTTAACACCAGATAAGTTATCTAGAATATATAAAGGTATTTCAAATGAATGTTGGAAAATGTAAGTGTAAAGAGGGGACGTTTTACCACTTATGGTGGACATGTGATAGAGCAAAGAAATATTGGAGTAGGATTCATACCCTAATACAGAAAATTCTTAAAGTAAAGATAAAAATGAAACCAGAATTTTTTTCTTCAGGGCATAATGTAAAAAGACTTAGAAAAAAACTTTGGAACTTTGATTTTATATAGGTCAATGGCAGCAAGACTATTGTATGCATAGAAAAGGAAGGACATTTCGCTTCCTACTATGGATGAATAGTAGGTGGAGTTAGCGGAGGTGGAGCTGGCAGAGGAGTTGGCGGAGGTGGCTAAATTGACTGTTTTGATTAAAGAAAAGAATATAAGTACTTTTTTTCCCCACATGGAGACAGCTTCTGGATTTTGTGCTTGAGGTGGAAAAAAGGGATTTACTGATTAGATTGATTTGTTGTTAAAGAAATGGCTAGTTTATACTACTTTGGAAAAGTAAAAAGTGGAGGGTCGATGTTAATGCTTAATTCTATTGAAAAAGAGGAAGTTGGAAGTCAATGCTCTTTTTTCTTTCTCCCTTCCTCCCCCTCATTTCTTTTTCACTTTTTCTTCCCCACTAGGTCCTACTATCTGGCTTGTGTTTTGGGGGGGGGGGTTTGTAGTTTGTATTTTATTTTATAATACAATAAAATGTTATAATAAAAAAAAGAAGTGGGTTCTTTCTGGAATCAAGTCAGATTAAAGCGGTAATATTACAAAACAATGAGTACATCAAAATCAGTCAAATTATGAACATTATAATGTTTAATGTAAGATGAATGAGTTATTACCCTCATTACTTAGAGAAAGATGGGAAACTATGCCCATCTAAGCACAAAAAGTTAAAAAAATTTTTTTAAAAAAAATAAGTATAAGTTAGGATAAGGAAGGCAAACTTTCCACACTTAAAACAAACAAACAACCTGAAGTTGTCATTTTTAGAGCAAATTTGATCCAATTTTGGTGTTTTTGTGCAGTTCTTAAAATGGAAATAGTGGCAAGCACAAACTGGTACCAACCTTATTCATAAATCCAAAAATAAACCATAAGGAGAGATTTTTCTATTGAATTATGTCTGTAACTATAAGTTCCAGAGATAATTTTTTATTCTTCAAGAAAAAGAATATTTACCAGAATCAATCACCCTCTGCTTTTATTATCCACAAATGAAAAAGATTAAACACAAATATGATATGCATATACTATAGTTAATTAACATTTACCCAAGAAAATTGCCAAATTATGTGGTAGAAGCACTTTGAAATTGTGCTTCTGAATCAAATGTATTCCATAACTTGATATGGATACAAATGATATTATCTGGCTCATGGTTTCACCCCACTATTCCCCTGGAAGGCTTGGGTCTTACCACCACTCCACCACCTCTAGATGGGTTGAGCCTTTTCCCTGCCCCACTACACTCCTGGAAGGTTTGGGCCTTCTCCCCTCCCAATTGCACAGGATCACTTATCATCCCTTTTTATGCAGTTGCTGACAAGCCTGCCCAGCTGATGTGGCAAACTGTTTAATTTGTTTATTATTTGAACTCACAGTCTTTCCAGCCTATGTTATATCTGTTCCATAGTGAATAAACTATTAGATAATTCAGTACATAACATTGGCCACATGACCACGGAGACGTCCTCGGACAAGCGCTGGCTTTTCGGCTTTGAAACGGAGATGAGCACCGGCCCCTAGAGTCGGAAACGACTAGCACGCATGTGCGGGGGAACCTTTACCTTTACCTTTATGCAAACATGGAATGATAGGGAAAAAAGTGTGAGAAAAAACCAGTATTTTAAAATAAACTGCAACAGAACAATATGTAGGAATACTCCTGAAAAGATAAAATTTTGTTTTATGACAGAATAATGCTCATTTGCATCTAGTTTGGAGGTTACCTTGAACTTGAAAGATTCCAAGTTTCAGAAGACACACAATTAACTGAGCATGTAATACCAGAGACAATAAAGATTAATAAGCAGTCACAGAAAATAAATTTTATGCAGTTCGTATTTATTTTTATTTCAACCCTCTAGATGATTGGTGAAACAGATGTTATTTTTGTATCAATATGTTACCTGGAAAATTATTCTTGTTGTTTAAATATGACTCTAAAGGAAAAGGTGAATTCTTACCAGCTTCTAATCTAGGCTGTCATCCAGCAACATCTCACTAACTGAAATTAATAATTATTTCCATCTTCAAAAAAGGGGTGAAGGGGTACCCAGAAACTACAGATTTGTCATGTTTTAGCTACACTGGTCAAGGTCTTAACTAAATTATCAAACAGCATTGTTTGAGTGAAACACACTGCAATTAAGAAGGGTCTGCATGAGTTTGTCACAAACAAATCATGCCAGACTATTTTCTTTTTGACAGAGTTACTAATTTAATCAGTTAGAAGAATATTACAGGCATGGTATATCTAGATAGCAAAGAGTTTGATAGATTATGTTATTATAAACATTTAAAAGTGGTAAAATATGATTTAAATAATATTACTGTCAGTTAAATTTACTACTTTCATTACTAGCTCCAGTTCAGCTTAGAGAGGAAAATTCAATAGAGGACCATAGGATCTTGTCTGTTTTTGGGGCTGTTTTTTAATCAGTAACTTTGATGAGATTAAGTCCATTCTAAAGATTAAAGTTGAGAAAAATACGTTGTACAAATGCATAAAATTCAAAGAACATGAATGATACCAGGCTGAAATGAACAGAATTGAATTTACTAGGAAGAAAGGTAAAGTTCTTGATCTAGATGTAAAAATGTAAGTTACAAGTATGAGATGGGGTAGACCTGGTCTCGACAGCAATCATATGAAAAAGATCTGAGTATCCTTGTTGATCACAGGTTAAACATAAATCAGCAGTGTGATGATTTACTAAAAAGCCACCTACTATCTTTTAGTGTATTTATAATATAGATCATAGTTTCCATAGAACCTTACTGTGGCCTCCTTGAATAAGGCATTGTCCTTTGGAGACCAAATGTCCCACATTGAGAACCACTACTGTAGTGGATCCTCCACTAAGTCGATTTTTGTACAATATGATTTATGGATTCCTTTCCAACTCTATAATTTATGAAAATCAGTAATATTTTATTATATATTTATATTACTAGTTTTTGAATAATTGAAAAATAAAAAAATCTGTGCAGTATATACAGTAATTAGAAACAAATGTTCTGGATCTTTCACAAGTACATGGTAAATAGGGTACTTCCCTTCCATATACAAAAGTAGCTTTTTTTTCTTACTCATATGGAAGCCTGAAAAATGAAACGAATATACTGTATATCAAAACAGCACAACAAATTGGCAACTGAAAACACTAGCCAGTATACTACCATGCTTTCTAGAGATCAGTCAGTGGTCTGGCCAAATGCTTAAAGCGACAGTCAGATCTTAACAGTTTTATGAACGGCCAGAAAGTCTGAAACATTATAATCTCAGAAGATAATATATACTGTTCAAAAAAAATAATAAAGGGAACACTTAAACAACACAATGTACTGTATTTAATAGTAGGATGTCTTATCTTGTGTTCTCTTTATTTTTTTGAGCAGTATATATTATAGTGGTTCACAGCATTATCTGGATCCCATTGAATGGCATCATTTGATGGATAGAAGAGATTGGAGGATCTCAACTCTGTTGGATCATGCCCCATAATGGAAAATGTATTTCTTGGCTAAATTCTGGGCAGCTAGTATTGAAGAAGTTTGCCATTTGTTAGGTGTAACACAGGGTCCAAACTGTAATAACTTCAGAATAAAGTCCAGTAAACCTGTAACTTTTAGTGTTGTTACTAAATAGACTGACCCAGACCACAGGAGAAATGATACAAAAATTATATGGTAAAACACACACACACACACACACACACACACACACACACACACACACACACCGTGAGGGGCAAAGTGTAAAGATAAAGAGAATAAAAGAAAATAAACAATATTTTCCCGATGTTCTTTGATACAATTACACATATAAAATACATTAGCCTTGTGTTCCGAAATTCATTAAAGTCAATATTTTTATTATAACAAACAATTCTAATTATCTAATTCCAAAATTAATATAGCATTTCTTTCCATTTTCAGCAAAACCTCCAAAAGTGGTTTCCATGTAAAAACTAAGTTTAGACAATGTCTTTTCTTTAATCATGTTAGTTAGTTTTGCCCTCTCAGCCAATTCCATTAATTTCAGCCTGTACCTCTGTTGGGGATCTGTGGATTTTTCCATCTCTACACTAAAGTCTCGCTGCTCTTATCATATGTACTAGCAAACTGTTAGGTTTCTCCAAGTACTTAGTCATCATGCCTAGAAGAAAAGTGTCTGCTTTCAATTGCATATTTATTTTATTTTATTCTCTAAATTAAAATACCTGATCTCAATAACTCTTAGCTTACTTAGCTAATGTCCACCAAAGATGGTAAAAGATTCCTTCAGATTGATTATATTTCTAACACATCATCACCATTAACACATCATTATACATCTTTGACAGTTAATCAGATTTTAAATACTAATGATTTGTAAATAAATTTGTAAAAATTTACTTTCAAATTATAATTCAATGTAGATTTCAATCCCTTAATCCACATATTCTTCTACTGATTCAGCATATTATTTTTTGTCCATTTAATCATGCAATCTTTAACCTATTTGTTTTCAATAAAAGTCTATGTATCTTAGCCACAATATGTTTATCAATACATAAATCCCATTCAAAGTCAGTTTTCTCATTTGTAAAATCAAAATTATTCTTATCCAATTTAAATCTTTCTGACAACAGAACATAAGTGATCCGTTGACAAATAAAGCCTTCCTCTTCCAGTTCCAGCTGCACTCTGAGTTGAAAGTGGTGTTAGGTTCAAGGAAATCCATTCAAATAATATCATCTGAGCCCATTGGAATTGATTGGACATGGACAACTAAAGCAAGCTTGAATCAAATAAATGGATAAATAAATCTGTATCTCACAAAAATATATTCATGAATTTTCCTGCCAAAGCCTGTTTTGCTTTCTTTCTGCAAGTAATGATCACAATTATAATCCATAGACTGATACTTCATTTTGTGTCATAATAATGAATCCATGTTTCATCAGCTGTCATGAAACAAGTAGAAATGCCTTACTTTCATTCTCATGGGATGACAACAATTGCCTGCAAATTTTAATTTATGAAGCTTTCAACTTTTCGTCAGTGTGCAAGGAACCCATTTTACACAAACCTTCAAATATTAAGTAACATCAGTAATCTGAGCCACAATTTCTATGAAATGCCCAGTTTGACAGCAATTTACCTTTGAGTGTTCAGCAATTGCCTTAATTTTCAAGCCAAGAAAACTTGTCATAGGCTGTCGTAAGTTGACCACTTTGATCTTGATAATACAAACCATCTCTTTCTAGTCTCTAGTTTGTTGACTAGTGATGCATAATTCTGATGTCAAACCAATCATCACCATAAGTAATCTGCATTATGGCAAGTCACTATAAGTGATTTTCAATTGGAAGAACTCCTTGGCAATGTTAAAAATTAAATCATTGTGCATTAATGATAGTGTACAATGACTACTTGCTGAGGTTTTTATTTCATAAACAGTGGCAACACAATATCTCACTTCAGCTTCTCATCAAATGAAAGAACAAATGCCAAGAACGTATCAGAGATTCTAATACAGTGGTACTGACATCTGTTGATGAATCCTCACACCTTTTTGAGAAGTTAACAATTTGGCATAATATTTAGGTTAAAATCTCCTCTTCACTTCATTTCTTTCTCACTGTTCTGCCGTTCTGCAAAAGAAACCATCTATAAATTCTCTCCACTTATGAGGGTGACCAAGCAAGCCGTTCAGGATGACGTTGCCACCAGTATTGAACCACAGACACACACTTTGGCAGTTGCCACTTTTCTTTTCCAGTACCTGACATTGCTGACATTTTCATCTATGGTTCCCCAGTACTGAATAGAATCCTCTCAGTCCTTTTTTGGGTGAGACTCCTGAGAAATCTGAGGTGCAAATTTTATCCTTAAATTAATCTTCCCAACTATGGCATTGTGGTGAAGATGCATGTCATCTGCTTTGTCATCCAGCAATCTACCCAGTTGGTTACAATAGTAGTGCTGCTTGCTTTCAACCCCCAAATTCATTGTTCTCTGAAAACAAAAAAGACCTTGATATAGCTTAGTAGAAAGCATTTTTTGTGTTCCCTTCAATTCTAGCTGTCCTTCCCAATGTAGTTACTTGGACGGAGAAGGTGAACACTTCATAGCTTTGCCTCCTCAATTCTGGTGGCCTTTTAAAAAAAAATTTCTTACCAATTGTCCCACCCAGCTCTTTGTCCCTATGCTACTCTAGTCACTAGCGCATCATTGGAGGTGAAGAGATCTTAATGGAATTCCTCCGTGAGGTTAAATGTTAAATTGGAACTAGTTCAGTCAATTTCCTGTGTCTCCTGTGCTTCTCATTTCCATTTCTATCTCTTTTGTACATGCAGTATTTGATTATCTTATATGTCACCATTACACAACACTATCCTCTTATCCTCATTTCTGAACTCTTGGAATAGTTAAGAAGCCAAATATTTTTATAAATCAGACTTCATTGGTGTTTATAATAAGCTTCACAGGAAATAAGCTCATTAATATTAACTGCCTTTGAATCTTGCTGGGGAAGTTTGAATATACAATAACTCCTTTCAAACTGTGTAAGAGCTCCTTGGTCTTTCAAAGAGTAATCATATTTTCCATTATTTTTTATTGTGTATGCTGCTGATTTTTTTAAACAAAATATTGACCCTTCGCTCCATGCAAGTCAAGTTTCAGTAATTCATCAATTCATCCCTCTGCACCTGTGTGTGCAGGTGCACCCTACTGCTAGAGAATCCTGGAGGTAGGTATGAATGACTGTGTGGAACTTGACAGGTAACAGCTGTCATGAATCTTCCAAAGGCTTAGCTGAAAATCTCATTGAGGTTTTATACACTGAAACTTGTGACATTTTGCTTCAGTCCTTTAGATGCAGTGGTAAAGTTATCAATATTAGTGATGGCAGACGAACTATCAGAAATCGCAATCATTTTGCCAAATTATGAAATTAGTGTTACAGGCTTTTTAAAAACTTGTGCTCTGAGAAAACATTTATATATATAAAGCTAGAAGAAATATTATGTCTGTGCTTGCTTTACATCACTGACCCACCCAGTTACTACATAGGGGAGGGGAATAAATTTACCCTGGCAGCACAGCCATAAAGATGCTCAGGTAAAATAGGAATCAACAATCTGGCTATCACTTCCTACTGCATTAAAACAAATCAACAAAAAATCTTGTGTTTTTTTAAAACACCTGCTTTCATCAATTGGGAAATTGCACCACTGGCTTTAGGTTGGAAAATAAAAACAGTTCATTATAATAATAAAATAGCTGTAGAACATAAAATATATACAATAAAATACTGTAGCTGTAGAACATAAAACATATACAAGGTATTTAATCACAAAGATGCAGTTTTTAACCTACTAATAGTTTCTCCTTTTTCACTTTCAATTGCCTGAATCACAAATCTATACATATATACATAGATCTTTGGTGCATTCTGTTTTCTTGTAGATATTTCATTAGGGAAGGGAATGGGATTTGCTTTCCTTTTATATACTAGAGGCTTACCCTGTCAAATCTTGTTGGTTCCTTGATTACGCTGTTGTTTACTATTAGCTTGTTTCAGTTGGTAGTTCTTTGATTGGGATATTGTAGCACGCATGTGCGGGGGAACCTTTACCTTTACCTTTTTACCTTACTTTCTGATTGTTGGTCTAGGATTAATCTTGCTGTTAATCTGTGCTCTTCTGGGTGTTAATTGCTGGTGAGGAGGTATTTGGGTAATGTTATTTCCTTTTTGGCTTTTTGATTGTCTCTTTTGAGTGATATGTAGATGTTGCTTATATCTACGAATCTGTTGTCTGAGTGCCAGGCTTCCAGGAATTCTCTAGAGCATTTGGACATGGCTTGATGTAGGATGCAATGTTAAAATAACCAAGTTTAGAGAATACAAAAAGCCTTACAATTCAAACCAAAGCTAAAAATATTCTCTTCTACCACAATACTAAAGAGTTGTGCAATACAATTTTTCCAAAATTGTTTTATAGTCCTTTTCCTCCTTCAAAAAAGGTAAGATTATTATTTTTAATTTTTTTAAAAAAATAAGTCTTTATTTACATTTTGTGTTAAAAACACACCATACTCCAACAAAGACAAAAAAACATTTACAATATACAGAAAACGAAGAAATAAAAAAATTGGAAACCATTTCAAAAAAATAAAATTATATCTATTTCTAAACTGACAATTATATTCCACTCACTAAATCTCTTATAACTATCCAACTCCAAAGCTTATTCATTAACAAAAACTATATCGTTTCATTTTTGACCAACCTCCAAGCCACCCTCATTTCTTTAATCTTTTATCCATCCAAATATACCATTTATTCCATGATAGAAATGCTGGTGTCTCTTCTCTACCCTTCAACTTCTTGGTCAATGTGTCTGCTTCTGCACAATCAAGTATTCTCCTAATTATAGCTTCATCCGGCGGGGTATGATTTGCCTTCCAAAATTGAGCATACCCCATCCTCGCCGCCGTTAAGATATGTAAAACCAAATACCATATTCCCCTCTTAATATTTCCAGGCCTGAAGCCAAGCAGATACGTCTCTGGTTTAAGATCAACTAAACACCCTGTAATTTCCTCTATCCGTTTTTGGATCCTCATCCAATATCTAACCACTTCTGGACATGTCCACAATAAGTGATAATACGTGCCAATCCCTTTACCACACTTCCAACAATCGGCCAACAATCCAGGGAACATTTTGGAAAGTCTAGCCGGTGGGAGATACCATCTATAAAGCATTTTGTATATGTTCTCCTTATATGACGTGGAAACCACCAGCCTCATATTAATCCACCAAATCTCTTCCCATTTCTCAAGTGGAAGTGCATAACCAAAATTCTTCCCCCAGGCAATCATCGCGTCTTTTACCACCTCCTCCCCTACTACCCTGATTAGCAACAATTTATAGCACTTAGATATCATCCCTTTCTCCAGACCCAGCAGAATCTTATCTAATTCCTGCAGATTCAGATAAATACCCCTTCCTTCCTTACCCTTCTTATACCTTGACTGAATCTGCAGGTAGGCCCACCACTCCAGTTGAAACCCTTGCTGAGCCAGATCTTGTCGCGTTTTGAGTTCTCCCCCCCGTATCTAAAAGTTCTTTGTAAGTTGGTCTTCTTCCCTTCTTGAGTAGGGTCGGATGGGTCAAGGCTTCCAAGGTTGATAACCAACACGGAATTTGCACATAGTACTTGGCCCTTATCTTATCCCAGTTCCGAATCAGTATATCCTTTATGTAATGACGAGTAAACTGTTTGCTTGGAGGAGTACCTTCTCACCAAAGAGCAGCATGCCATCCCTGCAACAAATCGAATCCTTCCAAACTCAACAATCAATTATTCCTTAAACTTATCCATTCCTTGCCCCAAACTAAAAGGACAGCCTGATAATAAAGTTCCCAATTCGGCAGGCCAAGGCCCCCTCTTTCCTTAATTTCTTGCATCATTTTTCCGCCAATCCTGGGCCATTTCCCCTGCCATACGAATCTAGAAACTACCCCCTCTAACTCTTTTAAAAATTTCATCGAAAGTTTAACCGGTGCTGTCTGGAAAAGAAAATTCCATTTCGGCAAAATATAAGATTTCACCCTAGCTACCCTTCCTAATAATGACAACTGTATCCTACTCCATTTTCCCAAGTCCATTTTTGTTTGTATCAGTAATTTAGAGTAATTATCCCCCCTAATACTTGAACATCTTCCCGTCAACCAAATTCCTAAATATTTCACCTTCTTCACAATTTTAAACCCTGTAATGTCCTAATATCTGTTTATTTCTATTCAAATGATTTTTCATTAATATATTCGTCTTATCTTTATTTACTTGTAGACCGGCCACATTTCCAAATTCCTCAATCCTTTTTAGTAATTCCTTGCTGGATTCCAGAGGGTTTTCTAAAACAAAAACCATATCATCTGCAAACGCCTGCAGTTTGTAAATTTGGTCTCTTATCTGAAGCCCGGTAATCTCCTCATCTTTCCTTATTATTCTCAATAGGGGTTCTAAGGTTAAAATAAATAAAAGTGGGGAGAGTGGACAACCCTGCCTAGTACCCTTACAGATATCAAATTTGTCAGTTAAATTCCCATTTATCAACAATCTCGCTTCCTGCTTAGTATAGATTGCTTTAATCATATTACAGAATTTAGCCCCAAACTCCATATGTTCCAACTGACACATTAGGAAATCCCAATTTACCCTATCAAATGCTTTTTGAACATCGATAAATATTAAAGCTAATTGTTTATCTGGTCGGCTTTCATAATACCGTATATACTTGAGTATAAGCCGACTCGAGTATAAGCCGAGACCCCCAATTTCACCCCCAAAAACTGGAAAAAGTTATTGACTCGAGTATAAGCCGATCCGCCGTTCTGCAAGCCTCTGCCGCCAGCAGAGGCTCGATCCGCCATTTTGCAAGCCTGAATACACAGGAATACCCTGTGTGGCCGCGGCTCGTCGGCAGGTCTCCGTTCCTCCTGCCGACCTTTGGGGAGGTTTGGGCGCCTCCCCAAACCTCCCCAAACCTCGGCAGGTCTCCGTTCCTCCTGCCGACCTTTGGGGAGGTTTGGGCACCTCCCCAAACCTCCCCAAACCTCGGCAGGTCTCCGTTCCTCCTGCCGACCTTTGGGGAGGTTTGGGCGCCTCCCCAAACCTCCCCAAACCTCGGCAGGTCTCCGTTCCTCCTGCCGACCTTTGGGGAGGTTTGGGCGCCTCCCCAAACCTCGGCAGGTCTCCGTTCCTCCTGCCGACCTTTGGGGAGGTTTGGGCGCCTCCCCAAACCTCTGCAGGTCTCCGTTCCTCCGCGCAGACCTGCCGACCTTTGGGGAGGTTTGGGCGCCTCCCCAAACCTCGGCAGGTCTCCGTTCCTCCTGCCAACCTTTGGGGAGGTTTGGGCGCCTCCCCAAACCTCCCCAAACCTCGGCAGGTCTCCGTTCCTCCTGCCGACCTTTGGGGAGGTTTGGGCGCCTCCCCAAACCTCCCCAAACCTCGGCAGGTCTCCGTTCCTCCTGCCGACCTTTGGGGAGGTTTGGGCGCCTCCCCAAACCTCGGCAGGTCTCCGTTCCTCCTGCCGACCTTTGGGGAGGTTTGGGCGCCTCCCCAAACCTCCCCAAACCTCGGCAGGTCTCCGTTCCTCCTGCCGACCTTTGGGGAGGTTTGGGCGCCTCCCCAAACCTCGGCAGGTCTCCGTTCCTCCGCGCAGACCTGCCGACCTTTGGGGAGGTTTGGGCGCCTCCCCAAACCTCCCCAAACCTCGGCAGGTCTCCGTTCCTCCTGCCGACCTTTGGGGAGGTTTGGGCGCCTCCCCAAACCTCCCCAAACCTCGGCAGGTCTCCGTTCTTCCTGCCGACCTTTGGGGAGGTTTGGGCGCCTCCCCAAACCTCGGCAGGTCTCCGTTCCTCCGCGCAGACCTGCCGACCTTTGGGGAGGTTTGGGCGCCTCCCCAAACCTCGGCAGGTCTCCGTTCCTCCGCGCAGACCTGCCGACCTTTGGGGAGGTTTGGGCGCCTCCCCAAACCTCCCCAAACCTCGGCAGGTCTCCGTTCCTGTTTGGGGAGGTTTGGGCGCCTCCCCAAACCTCCCCAAACCTCGGCAGGTCTCCGTTCCTCCGCGCAGACCTGCCGACGTTTGGGGAGGTTTGGGGAGGCGCCCAAACCTCCCCAAAGGTCGGCAGGAAGAACGGAGACCTGCCGAGGTTTGGGGAGGTTTGGGGAGGCGCCCAAACCTCCCCAAAGGTCGGCAGGTCTGCGCGGAGGAACGGAGACCTGCCGAGGTTTGGGGAGGTTTGGGGAGGTTTGGGGAGGCGCCCAAACCTCCCCAAACAGGAACGGAGACCTGCCGAGGTTTGGGGAGGTTTGGGGAGGCGCCCAAACCTCCCCAAACGTCGGCAGGTCTGCGCGGAGGAACGGAGACCTGCCGAGGTTTGGGGAGGTTTGGGGAGGCGCCCAAACCTCCCCAAACGTCGGCAGGTCTGCGCGGAGGAACGGAGACCTGCCGAGGTTTGGGGAGGTTTGGGGAGGCGCCCAAACCTCCCCAAACAGGAACGGAGACCTGCCGAGGTTTGGGGACGTTTGGGGAGGCGCCCAAACCTCCCCAAAGGTCAGCAGGTCTGCGCGGAGGAACGGAGACCTGCCGAGGTTTGGGGAGGTTTGGGGAGGCGCCCAAACCTCCCCAAACAGGAACGGAGACCTGCCGAGGTTTGGGGACGTTTGGGGAGGCGCCCAAACCTCCCCAAAGGTCGGCAGGTCTGCGCGGAGGAACGGAGACCTGCCGAGGTTTGGGGAGGTTTGGGGAGGCGCCCAAACCTCCCCAAACAGGAACGGAGACCTGCCGAGGTTTGGGGACGTTTGGGGAGGCGCCCAAACCTCCCCAAAGGTCGGCAGGTCTGCGCGGAGGAACGGAGACCTGCCGAGGTTTGGGGAGGCGCCCAAACCTCCCCAAACAGGAACGGAGACCTGCCGAGGTTTGGGGAGGTTTGGGGAGGCGCCCAAACCTCCCCAAACGTCGGCAGGTCTGCGCGGAGGAACGGAGACCTGCCGAGGTTTGGGGAGGTTTGGGGAGGCGCCCAAACCTCCCCAAACAGGAACGGAGACCTGCCGAGGTTTGGGGAGGTTTGGGGAGGCGCCCAAACCTCCCCAAACGTCAGCAGGTCTGCGCGGAGGAACGGAGACCTGCCGAGGTTTGGGGAGGTTTGGGGAGGCGCCCAAACCTCCCCAAACAGGAACGGAGACCTGCCGAGGTTTGGGGAGGTTTGGGGAGGCGCCCAAACCTCCCCAAACGTCGGCAGGTCTGTGCGGAGGAACGGAGACCTGCCGAGGTTTGGGGAGGTTTGGGGAGGCGCCCAAACCTCCCCAAACAGGAACGGAGACCTGCCGAGGTTTGGGGAGGTTTGGGGAGGCGCCCAAACCTCCCCAAAGGTCGGCAGGAAGAACGGAGACCTGCCGAGGTTTGGGGAGGTTTGGGGAGGCGCCCAAACCTCCCCAAACAGGAACGGAGACCTGCCGAGGTTTGGGGAGGTTTGGGGAGGCGCCCAAACCTCCCCAAACGTCGGCAGGTCTGCGCGGAGGAACGGAGACCTGCCGAGGTTTGGGGAGGCGCCCAAACCTCCCCAAAGGTCGGCAGGAAGAACGGAGACCTGCCGAGGTTTGGGGAGGTTTGGGGAGGCGCCCAAACCTCCCCAAAGGTCGGCAGGTCTGCGCGGAGGAACGGAGACCTGCCGAGGTTTGGGGAGGTTTGGGGAGGCGCCCAAACCTCCCCAAACAGGAACGGAGACCTGCCGAGGTTTGGGGAGGTTTGGGGAGGCGCCCAAACCTCCCCAAACGTCGGCAGGTCTGCGCGGAGGAACGGAGACCTGCCGAGGTTTGGGGAGGTTTGGGGAGGCGCCCAAACCTCCCCAAAGGTCGGCAGGAAGAACGGAGACCTGCCGAGGTTTGGGGAGGTTTGGGGAGGCGCCCAAACCACCCCAAAGGTCGGCAGGTCTGCGCGGAGGAACGGAGACCTGCCGAGGTTTGGGGAGGTTTGGGGAGGCGCCCAAACCTCCCCAAACAGGAACGGAGACCTGCCGAGGTTTGGGGACGTTTGGGGAGGCGCCCAAACCTCCCCAAAGGTCGGCAGGTCTGCGCGGAGGAACGGAGACCTGCCGAGGTTTGGGGAGGCGCCCAAACCTCCCCAAACAGGAACGGAGACCTGCCGAGGTTTGGGGAGGTTTGGGGAGGCGCCCAAACCTCCCCAAACGTCGGCAGGTCTGCGCGGAGGAACGGAGACCTGCCGAGGTTTGGGGAGGTTTGGGGAGGCGCCCAAACCTCCCCAAACAGGAACGGAGACCTGCCGAGGTTTGGGGAGGTTTGGGGAGGCGCCCAAACCTCCCCAAACGTCGGCAGGTCTGCGCGGAGGAACGGAGACCTGCCGAGGTTTGGGGAGGTTTGGGGAGGCGCCCAAACCTCCCCAAACAGGAACGGAGACCTGCCGAGGTTTGGGGAGGTTTGGGGAGGCGCCCAAACCTCCCCAAACGTCGGCAGGTCTGCGCGGAGGAACGGAGACCTGCCGAGGTTTGGGGAGGTTTGGGGAGGCGCCCAAACCTCCCCAAACAGGAACGGAGACCTGCCGAGGTTTGGGGAGGTTTGGGGAGGCGCCCAAACCTCCCCAAAGGTCGGCAGGAAGAACGGAGACCTGCCGAGGTTTGGGGAGGTTTGGGGAGGCGCCCAAACCTCCCCAAACAGGAACGGAGACCTGCCGAGGTTTGGGGAGGTTTGGGGAGGCGCCCAAACCTCCCCAAACGTCGGCAGGTCTGCGCGGAGGAACGGAGACCTGCCGAGGTTTGGGGAGGCGCCCAAACCTCCCCAAAGGTCGGCAGGAGGAACGGAGACCTGCCGAGGTTTGGGGAGGTTTGGGGAGGCGCCCAAACCTCCCCAAAGGTCGGCAGGAGGAACGGAGACCTGCCGAGGTTTGGGGAGGTTTGGGGAGGCGCCCAAACCTCCCCAAAGGTCGGCAGGAGGAACGGAGACCTGCCGAGGTTTGGGGAGGTTTGGGGAGGCGCCCAAACCTCCCCAAACGTCGGCAGGTCTGCGCGGAGGAACGGAGACCTGCCGAGGTTTGGGGAGGCGCCCAAACCTCCCCAAACGTCGGCAAGTCTCCGTTCCTCCGCGCCCTGCCTGCCTGCTTCTTTCCGCTGCGGAAAGAAGCAGGCAGGCAAGGCGCGGAGTTTGGGGAGGTGCGCGCGCACCTCCCCAAACCTCCCCAAACTTCGGCAGGTCTCGGACGGCGGTGGCTTGGGAGAGGTGCGGGCGATCCCGGAAGCACCAAAGCCTCGGCCGCGCACAAGTCCTCGGTAAGTTTTTTTGTTGACTGGAGTATAAGCCGAAGTGGAATTTTTCAGCCCAAAAAGTGGGCTGAAAAATTCGGCTTATACTCAAGTATATACGGTACTCCAGAACATTTAATATAATTCTGAGATTATCCTTTATTTGTCTAGTGGGGAGGAACCCATTCTGGTCTGTATGTATGAATTGGTTTAAGTAAATTTTTAATCTATCAGCAATTATTGTCGCAAATATTTTATAATCTGAATTAAGAAGGGATATTGGCTTATAATTTTTAATATGCTTCGAAGGGGAATCCTCCTTAGGGATCAAACTAATATTTGCCTCCAACCAGGTTTGCGGGACTATAGCCTTATGCAAAATTTCATTACATAGATATTTCATATGTTTTCCAAATACTTCCACTAATACCTCATAAAATTCTGCAGGAATTACGTCAGTGCCTGGGTTTTTTTGACATTTCTATTGTCTTACCGCTTTTTCAATTTCTGCTATTTTTATCTCCTGATCTAAGGCCTCTTTCTCATTAGGAAGTAACTTAGGAAGGTCTGACTCCGTCAGGTATTGTTTAATCCTCTCCTCAGGAACCTTTTCTTTCTGATATAATTCTGTAAAAATCTCAGTCGCTATCTTTTCTTTCCCTTCTTTATCCCCTATCAGTGTCCCCCTCTTATTCTCTAACTGCTCAATTCTTCTACTTTCCTTCTCTTTCCTTATTCTATAGCTAAGCCATCTCCCTGGCTTATTGGCATATTCAAAGTACTTCTGCCTCACCACCCTAATTTGACATGCTATTTTCTCTTGATCCACAAGGTTGAGTTTATGCCTCCAAAAATCCACCTGTTCCTTCCCATACACTTTCTGTGGGTTTACCTGAAGAGCCTTCTCTGCCTTAGTAAGTTGCTCAACAATTTCCCTCCTACTTTCCTCCTCCTTCCTTCATTTAACTGCCATCTGTTTTATTATCAAGCCTCAGATAAGCTTTAGTCATGTCCCAAACTATTCATAGGGGCATCCCTTCTGTCCTATTTTCTAAAAAAAACAGGCTCATCTCTTGTTTAATTTTTTGTACAAAAACCGTATCCTTTAGAGCCTCCAGGCTCATCATCCATCTACTCCTCACTCCACACCCCCTTATCAATGTAATAGCCACTGGGTTGTGATCCGCCCATTCATTCATCAAAATCATGGCATCTTTTGCATAAGATATCAGCCCATCCGACAACCATACCATATCCAACCTAGACCCCGAGTTATGCCTGGGGGAATAGTAGGTATAACGTTGAGAGGCCAGGTTAATCTCACGCCATATATCCCTAAGGCCATATTCTTCGCACATATCCCTAAATACTTTGGGCAAGACCCTCCTATCTTTTCCTTTTTTCTTCTTCAAATCAACCCTCCCTGTTTTGTAATCCTTAACCCTATCTACCACTGCATTAAAGTCCCCCAAGAGACACATCTGCTCATACTCCAGGTCTAATATTTTCCGATATATTTTCTGGAAAAAGTCTCCCTGATTATTATTAGGTGCATATATGCCTACCAGTAACACTTTGCTTCACACCATTTCTATCTCCAACATCAGGCTTCTCCCCTCTGGGTCTGCCCATAACTCTTTAGGACACAGGTACTCCTTAACATACATTGCTACACCTTTCTTTTTTTCCTCAGCAGACACTACAAATAATTTCCCTAGTTTAGGATAATTCAACAGATTAGTTTGGCATTTCTTAATATGAGTTTCCTGAAGGCATAATACATCGGCTCCACATTTCCTTAATCTAGTTAAGATATTTTTTTCTCTTAACAGGAGCATTGAGACCATTAACACTGAGCGTCAGAAAATTCACCCCTTGACACATCCTTACTTACTTGGGGCCTTAGATTTGGTAGTCTGTCTAGTTACTCACTTGTATTCTTCTCCCTTTCCCTCTCCGCCACCTCCCCCCTTCTACTCTCCATTTCTCTATCACTCTCCTGATCACTAGTCCCGCAAAAAAAATTATAGAAATCTTGTGCATTTCGTAGACTCTCAATCTTTATCTCTCAGTCTTCCCACATCACCAGGAGCCCCTCTGGAAGCAGCCATTTATATGCCACACCTTTTTTCCTCAATTGTGAAGTAACAAATTGACAGCGTTGATGCTCTCGGACCCTTCTTGGTAGTTGCTTAAGAATTGTAACCGGACGGCCTTTATACTGAATTGGTTGGTTTCTAGCTCTATAGAGCACTTCATCTCTAAGCGCCTTTTTGGTAAACCTAACATGCACTTCCCTAGGGAGGCTGTATCGCCTGGCATAATTAGTATAAACTCGAAAGGCCTCATCAATATCGCACCGAACCTCTTTTTTCTCTTTCCCCACCAGGTCTGCGATCATTTCTCCTACCACTTCTTCCAACTGTTCTTCTCTGTCTTCCGTCACATTTTGGAAGCGGAAAAAAAGGCCACTTTCTCCATCTCCAGGTACACCATATCATCTTCCAGCTTCTTGGATGCTTGCATGCACCTGTGCTCTCATTTCTCCATCTGCTTCTCCATGTTCTCAGAGTCCTTTTCTACTGTTTTTATTCGCTCTTCATGCGTATTCAGGGTCACCTGGACTACACCTAATTTTCCTTTAATTTCCTTCATCTCCTCTCTCATGTCCCCCAACTCAGCCCTCAGGCTGTCGAAATTCCTCTCCATTATGTCCTACATATTTTGTAGCATCGTATAAATCCCTTGAATTGTAGCAGATTTTTCTGTCACCGATAGGCTCTCCATCAACTTCCTAACCCCTGGTGGCGTCGTAACCAGAGAGGCCCCTGCTGTCAAGGTGGGGGCCTTCTTTAAGGTTTTAGTTGACGTCGTCGTTAAAGACATTTCAGTTTGTCCCAGGAGGTTTCTCCACACTACTGTACACCACAGGTTAACTCCTTCCCAGATACTTTATCACAAACTTGTCAGGGCCAACACCTAAACTACCAATAACCCCGTACTTGCTTCTAATAAGTCTTCTGCCAGAACTTATCTAAACCTGTTCTGTAAATAAATTTCACTTCTGCTCTTTAGGTAGGAAAAAAAATAAAGAAAAAGTCACATCAATATCCGTCAGTTTAAAGCAGGATTTCTATAAGTCCGTAAAATAGTATGCTAGCTTTTTCAGGGGAGAATAAGCTTCCACCAATCATGTCATATTCATAAACAAGTCCATTTAAGCCTCTAATCAGCATTCGGATCCATGGCAGCAGAAGACAAAAGGGGTAACAAAAAAAATTGTTGCCAAAACCACCCCCAATAACTGGCTGCCACTCCTTTCACTTCTGCTTAGCGCCCTGCCGGCGTGCTCGCTCGGAAAGTCTTAAACTCACTTCCACTCTTTCTCGCTTCCCTGCTTCTTCTCAAATTGCAGAGTCATTGGCTTCAGGGCTGCTAAACCGCAGCCCTCTTTCAAACCTCCAGATCCTCGGGGTCCTTTCTTTTTTCCAGCGAGGTGGTCGCACCACACCTTGCCTCCGAAGATGCCCCCTCCGCTTCTCCCAGCCTCTCCGGGGCTGGAAATGGCAGAATATCACCGCAGGAGGCCTGAAAAACAACAAGAGGCTCCGCCGTCTATTGCCTCCCCTCCCAAGACAGCGCCATCTTCCCTTTTTAATTGATGACTGTTTATAGCAACAATATGAACATTCTTCAGAAATGTTCAGTGTTACTAGAACCGTGCAAGTAAAAATAAAGTTACTTCTTTTTGATTTTGCTTATAAAGAAATTCCTTCCAACTGTATTCTTTCATATAACTTGTAATCTGTAGTCATCAGAATATTTTGATTTCTACTGCAGTGTCTTGGTATCTTTTATTTTATGAATTTATAGAAATATTTCCCTTTCACTTAGAGAAGCTCATAAAATTTAAAACTATAATGGTACATAATAATAGCAATATTACTATTATTATTACTACTGTATTACTACTATTATTATTACTACATCCCAGGTCCTTGGGAAGGACTTGATAAAAACACCAAATCCAGTCTAAACATCTGGCTGACTGTGCAATACACCATAATAATAATAATAATACAAGAATACGGACAATAAATACTCTTTCCTGTAGCCACACTCAAATCTGTAAAATTCTGATTATATTTGAACAGTTTTTCACAACAGGGAATGATCACAACACAAAGTCATGCTATAAGAAATAGCACAGCAAAGTAGAAATGTGCCAAATTGCCCAGAAACAATTTGGATAGCTGGCAAGCAGGGCTGCCTGCTGGTTTGTGAACAGTATAGGTAATTTGCCACTCAACTCTCTCCTATTTACTTCAATAAATTGTAGGGTACTTAGTATCCTACTATCTGTTATCCATCTGTCTATATTTTTCTGTACTGTCAGTGTTTGACAGTAAATCTGTCATCTTCTCTATATCTGTAATTCTTGCTACTGTGGCCAGGAGCTGCAAAAAAGGGGATATGTTTTGGGTCTCAAAGTGCATATACTCTACAATATATCTATGTAGCCTATTAAAAAGGCTGGTGCAAATGGCATAGTAAGCATATTGCATTTAAGTATACACTTTGTTAGCGTTGTGTAAGCATAAAATTACGATTCACAACATGCAGAACACAAGCACCTAGGGCATGTAACTCTCAAAAAAGAGATCTGGAAGTGTTGTAGATGATGCCCCCCAGAACTCTTACCAGTACTTGAACCGTTCTGCTCATTAGGTCTGAAATTAGGCAGGATTAACATCCATTTGCATAGGGAGTATTGCAGAATGTAAAGCAATGTAAAAATATCTACGTGATTGTAAATTTTGTTTTCTTTTTTCTTTTTTAATTGTTTTCTTTAACTAGGCATTTCTGGAAATGACATAGAAAGTTCCTAATACTGAATGAGACTGCAGAGTGAATCTTGAATGTTCTTCTAGGAGGACATTATCAGCATATATTGCCAAACATAAATGTCTTTGTTGATTGATTTAATTGTCCTGATAAGCAGCATAAAACACTGGATTATTGGAAATTACATAACTCGTTTCAGTCTCCTCTAGGATTGGCTGTCATTTAATCATGAAGATGTAGTAGCAAGAGCCATGCTTCTACACCATAGTGCCTTTGACTTATGGGAATCAAATCTGACTTGCTAGGCTTAGCAGCAGCAACATGTCTTACCCTATTATGGCATGGATCTTGTGTATATGGTTAAAGGTGTTTTGAATGATCCAGGCACCTCTATTCCTTTTTTGTAAATAGTAATTTTGTTAAAAATTACAATTACAGTGATAAACAATTAATACAAATTTTAAAATAAAATAAAAATAGAAGATGCAGAAAAGACAACACAAAAAAGAAAAATAAGGAAAAAAATAATATAGTAAACAAATAGAAAATATGTAATGAAATAACTTTTCCCTTTAGCATAACAAACATAAACAATTTTAGTAACTTATCACATTTTAAAATGAACAAATGATCTTTTCCCTCCATCCCATTGGTTATAATAATAATAATAATAATAAGTTGGAAGGGACCTTGGAGGTCATCTAGTCCAACCCCCTGCTCAGGCAGGAAACCCTATACCATTTCAGGCAAATGGCTGTCCAGTCTCTTCTTAAAAACTAATTTTTAAAAGTTCATAATTTCAGTCCTGATGAGCAAAAGTCCATTAAGGGTTGGTTACCAGAGATGAAAACACAACTATTTTTACCTTCATCAGATAAACCAATATTTTATTCCTTCCTTTTATTTTTAACAATCTTGATCTTTAGTTTCTTCAACTAATATCTAGAACTTGGGTGACCTTGCTAGGAATCTATACTCTTGGCATATATTCCTGGCATTCTTCATTCTTCCATCCCAGAAGCATCCCTCAGACCCATCCACCAAAATAAGACAGCATAGCAGAAGTTTGGGAAGGGAATTTTATGTCCTAGTAATAATAATAATAAACCTTTATTGTCAAAGTACAACATGTGTACATTGAGATTAGCTGAGCCTCCCCCCGTGCTCTCTCCCCCCAACACACAGTGACAACAAACCCTCCATCCCACCACACTATGTGAACCAACTATACCACACACCGGCCTCCCAAGTCAATTCTGCATAAGATTATGTCCCATTTAAAAGCCTAACAGCCCACAGATAAAAGCTATTTTTCAGCCTGTTGGTACGGCTGGCTATATTCCTATATCTCCTACCGGATGGTAGTAGAGTAAAGAGATAACGTCCAGGGTGTGAGTCATCCCTGAGAATCTTCCTCACTCTTCACTCCTCACTCAGTCTTTTTTATATGGAAAATTGGATAAAATAAGGCAAGGAAAAGTAACAAAATCACACTTGTGTCTAGAATAACATGGAAGCCCACCTTGTAGAATTATATATTAATTGTGCAATAGCTTTTATGGTAACATCACTGAACTTTTCCAAAATCCCAGAAAGATAGCATCATATGGCCCTTTGTGCAGTGATGAAAGATTATTGTTCTTTCCCATATCTACTTGGAAGTATGTCCTATGGTGTTATATATTCTTTAATAAGAACAGATCTTTTTTAAAAAAATGACTGAGATCATATATTGTGATTATGATATAATGATGTATCAAGTAACTAGATTTGCACAACATGCAAATAAGCCATTTAAAGCTTGGTTTAAAAAGTAAAATAGCTAGATCTGCATAATATACTAAACCAGAATCAAATTACTAATGCTATAATTCTGCTGAAACTTATCATGAAATCAAACGGCAAGTGCAAAGTCAAACAAGAAGAAAAAGGATTGCATTTATATACTGAAAGTGTAAGAATGTAGCTTCAATATTTTTCTTCTTTAATCTGTTTTTAGATTATACAGCAACAGCAAACAATTGTGAAGCCTCATTAATAAACTTAATGAATTGATTTTGCTGTTAAGGCATTCAATATTCCCTGAAACTAACATCATGAATATTTAATCAGTCATTGATCTCAATCACTGTCTTCAAACATCAGTCAATCAGACTTGATCAATGCTGTTCATTTAATTTGCCTGTTTTTTGTTGTTGTAACCAATAGACCCATGTTATCGTTTCATTACAGAAACATTTGCTATCAGAAGTATTGGAATTTTTCTTTGTACACTGAAAATGTCAAGCTCTGCTTTATTACGCTACCTGTTTTATGGATCAAATAGCATTCACTATTAGAACAGGAAATGCAGATTGTTATCTTATACATATATAAATGAAAGTAAGCACTCTTATTTTCAGTAAGACTTATTCCAAGCAGACAACTTTTCAATACTCTCTTTAATCAGGAAAATGTTTTTTTAAGAAGACATACAGGTTGTCTTCAACATATGATGGTCTTTGGAACACGAATTTCTGTTGTTGGGTGACATGGTTGTAAAGCATGACTGTATCAGTTAGAGATGTCACTCCCAGTTGCCATAATTAACTGAATCCTACAATTGTTAGGTGTGGCAAATAATTCCACAACCAAAGTCAGGTACTCATCCCTTCCAGTTTTGACTCTAGGAAAGAGCTGGAAAGAGTGCAGATGAGGCAGTGACACATCTACCCATCCTATTTACATCATGTCATCTCACGTCTCATGTGTCTGTACAATGTGTGGTGTCAAGGATAGGAAGCTGAAGCATTAGATAAAATTTTATGTTCAGTTCTTGTCTCAGAGAAGAATTTATATACTTTGTTCCTAAAATTAAACTGATTATTTCACATTGATAGGATGCTTTGAGTTCAGATGGTTGCAAGATTATGAAATGTAAAGAATTTGGATAAGAAGAGTCATAATTAAAATACAACTACAAAGAATTACTGGGAATTTTGGAAATGTTGCAGAAGTCATCTGAACAATTTTCTGCTACAGTTGAAAACCAAGTGAGATCCCCCTGCACTAAGTTCTAGTTCAAATTTGACATGTTATCTTGACTTGTTTTTTTTACACTACAAATCTAATCCTTTGGTTTTCCTGATATTCATCATCAAGACATCCAGTTTATCTTCATCTCTCTTATTTATTTAAAATATATATTTTATGACAATAGAACTTTCATTTGTGAACCTCACTGAGCTTGTCAACCAATTCTTCCTGTATCTATTATTTAATTAACTACATGCCTATCTTTGGGTTTAGAATTCTATTGCACTTTTTCCAGCTCCCATACTGAATGGTTTATGATGAAATATAAACAATAACTTTTAAAAATCGTTCAATGGTCACTTTCTACAGTCTTAGAAATGTTTACTATAAGAGAAGGCAATGCTTTAGACTGTATTTGTATACCTCTTTATGCAGCTTATCTATATTTTTAATACAAATTATCTGGGCTCTTTTTGTACCTTATTGTATATTGCTTTGGCAATTCATTTGTCCTTTTTTCTTTTCTCTGCAAATGAATGACTCAGTGCTATAGCTGAGGAAAGCAGAACTCTTCCATGAAAAATGTTGCCATTAAAAAGGAGAGAGGAAACTGCATAAATTACAAATGAGTTACATCAGCAGCAGCAATGTTACCTGATTATACATGTATGTTTCTTTGCCATTAATCCAAGAAAATAGCATACTGTGTGAAGCTCATTGTGATCCAGAACTCTTTGTAAAGAAATGCCAATTTTGAATTAGTTAAGAATGTATGGCCTTTACATAATGATGAAAAGTTATAATCTAATTTAATAAACACATTTGTTCTCTGCTTGGTTTTGACATGCCTTTAATAGCTGTAGAATGCAAAGATGTGACTGCTGATCTGATGAAGGCAACATATTCCAAGCAGTTTGCGTCTTTTAAAATTTCCTTTAAAGTTACCTATAAATACCTCTTTACATTTATTCACGTCTCTAGAGTATTTAAGCACAGTTCTATGTGACTCTGTGTGCCTTTTTTTGAACATTTAGTTTTAAGAAATCATTTGAAGACTTTTGTTCAAATCATGTTGTGTTTACTTTCTATTGAGATGTTACATCAATATGCACACTGAACTGATGCCTAAAGGATCGGGGTAACAAACAGTTCATTTTAAAAATACGGATACCAAAGTCACATGCCTTACTTTCTTTATGTGAATGTCTCCATGTTACCACCCTAGCTGGCTAATGGGAAGGTACAAAAGTCTGTAAACAATACCCTACTTCATTCTTCACTTTTATTTTTATGGTGAAGATGGGGAAATGGATTTTAAAAGATGACTGGCCCTTAAAGAATAACAACTAAGTAATATCTTTACGTAAGCAAAGGAATTGTAAAGGCTGTAAGCAAACATAATCATTCTTTGTGCTCATGGATATCTGTACCCATCCTTCTTCACATGTTGTTTTAATAGATCACTTCCTGGTTTTAATGTCCAGATCAATATATGACTCTGGTTTGGATATGTTTGCATACCCACAAACCTAACAGTTTCTGCTAAGGCCACAATTCCATATGGGTTATATGTGTCTTGATATGAGTTATTATTAGAGGCATATTATTTCTCAAAGGAAGGGAGATAAATGTTCAAGAGAGACAATAGTACTATCTCCATTTCCCTATTTTCTAGGAATTGGAGATTTGCTATAATAGCCAAATTTCATATGATGGATTCTGGTATAGGTGATCTGTTCACCCGTAAGATAAAAGCAAAACGGTATGGAAAATCAGGCTGTAAAGATATCAAAAACAAAACATATCACAAGTCTACGGTTGTAAAGCAGGAGGCTGTAGGACAAATATTCCCAGAATTGTAGATGGATTGAGCATAAAAGGAAAATAAAATCTAACTATAGCATCAATACATCATAGATCCTGAACCAGATGGTCTGCCCTGGACTGGAGAGTTCTCTTCTCAGAGCTGAAGAAGCTTCTTAGATGAGAAGCAAAATGTTTTCAAGGAAACAACTAAGAAAATCAAGTTGCCTTTTGAGAAGCACCTTTGGGACCACTGACCCAATAATTTTCCTCTTATAATTTTTCGACATCTGTGCTAAAATTATTAAAACAAGTTTCTTCATTGCATTTTCATTTTGTAGTAAAATTAATGACATTTTGACATCCATGTGGTTACTCATGATGAAAAATGGACTTTTGAATAAGTGATATTTTACTGCTGTCATTTGTTGGTGGACTGTAGTAATGCTTTATACTTCAAAGTGTATTTTTTATGAAGAAGCAGACTATAGCTGAAAAGCGTCTTTATTAAAATTCAGAGTAGCTGAACTTTGTGAACCAGATGAAAATTGGTACCATATTTTGTTACAATGAAAGTGTGCATGAAATACATAATATTTACCATACCTGCAAATTAAAAATAATCAAGATAGCACTTAATAGAAGAGAAGCAATTTCTAATTTGCAGTCAAACACACTGATGTATGTATGTATATATATATATGTGTGTGTGTGTGTGTGTATATCTGACAAAATCTAGCCTTATCTGACAAAATCTAGCAAATCAAAATCTGCTGGATGAATTTCTGGGGCAAAATTTGGAAACTTATTAATAAAAAACTGTGCTTCTTCATATAATTTAACTAAATATATTGCTATACCAGATAAAGTATACTGGATTGAAGCAAATTCATAAAAAAATCCATCATTTATAAATAAATCAGATCTGAAGAAAAAACAAATAGGAAAGATTGGAAACTCCAAACTTCACATATATGTCTATAGAGAAGCACAACTGTAATTAGTAGGGATAGTGCTACTTTCCCCTTGCCTATATTTTGGGCAGAAGCCAAGCTTATGGAAGTTACAACTTCTTTCCTGTGTAATAGCTTCAAAGCTATTTCAGAAGAATAAAAATTTCTGTATGTTCTGTCACTTGCCAGCTGCTAACCGATGAATAGAAAGAGGCCAGAATAGCTAGAGGGAAAGTCTGATAACTGTTGAATTGCTAAACTGTTGATGGTGCCTGAGTGTGTTGGGGAAGGAGTTGGCATTTTTTAGCCGACAGCATTTAGCTCATCTAAAGAAGACAGAAAGCATAAAAGTGGGAAGAGAACATTATGGGGCAGTCGGAGGAGAGTGGAAATGATTTTGTGCTGGCTGAAAGAGGCAGAGTCACCTGAAAACTATATAAAAGCAAAGATGAAGCAATCTACAGAGAAAATAAGCAGGGAAGTTTAAGCATTCACCCGTATGGCATCTCCAAGACAGAGAAAAACAGATCCTAGCAGCATGACTCAGTAGAATAAGAACATTACATCCTGCAATGATATTTGTAACACCATCAAACATCCATATCTGCCTATCCCAGATCTCCCAGACTCAAGAGAAAGAAAAAACAAACAAACAAATCCAGTCTGAACATTTGGTTTGACTGTGGAACTAACCATAATAATGACACAATAATAATAGACCTGGACAATTCTAGTTATTGAATATATAGTTGGAATAGTGGATTAGACTCAAGTTTAACTAGACGTCCTGGATAAGACCAGAACAATAATGACAATGAATCATGCCTTTCATCAATGTAGGACTCAGTAAGTGGGCACAAATGCCAAATCTAGTTTAAACATCTGGCTGCCTGTGTGACCAACCATAATAAATTGAATTTATATGCTGCCTGCCTCCCAATGACTCTGCTTAGCTTACAATCTTGTAAACATTTTAAATTTTTTAAAAAATCAATTAATCATAATAAACCAATCATAAATCATTATCATTAATCAATCAATAAAAAACAACACAGAAACAGCATGACAACAATAACAAAGAAAATATATCCAGAATGGAACAGGAAGAAAGAAAGGAGGATAAGTTATCCTATCCGAAGTAGTGCATTAAACTAAAATTAGCAGAAATTAGCAGCTTTATGTTTAAATGTTAAGCAGAATATTTTGCTTAAATATTAAGCATAAAATTATTTTAAAATGTACATCGATATAGCACAAAAATATCCAATTAGGTATATATAGAGAGAATGAAAGATTCAATAAAAAACTAATTTGGGATCTGTTTTCAAGTTAACTTTTCTTTGCCATAAAAACTACCAAGTATTCCATGCAAAGCTCTATTAAATTGACTATTTCATTGGCCAGGCATTCAAATGAACTGTAGAGGTTATTAAGTTGCCCTTGATAAAATGACTTATTTTTTGAGGATAAAGGATTTATAAATTCTATATTTGACAGTTTTACTACATATTGTAAATAGAATATTCTGCCAGATTTTTTTATGACAGCTTCACTAAGTCTTTTAGCCCTTATTACTTTTCAATATTGAACATACCTTCTTTTCAAAAAAATATATATTTTAATATGCACTTTTTATATCAGTGGCTAGCTTGAGTCGCAAACTTGTTATTTAGATAGATTTAGATTATACTTTCCTCAAATGTCTTCCATTAACAGGCTCTACTGTGGAAGCAGACATTAATTTACACATTCCTGCATTTATAGCCATAGATTCCTTGAGGTTCTGCAATTACTGATAAAATTTACAATGTGTTCTATACTCAACGATATACTTCTGCTAAGATCTCTGAGCTGTAAACAGTGGGTGTCCTTGTACCAAGTGGAGCATAAGTAGTTTAAAATTCATTGTAATGTACATATTTTATTATAATAAAATCAAAGGACTTCTCAGTCTACATACTAAACATTATAAAGCTATATATCAAACAGATGTTTATATCATTTGATTCTTGTTCTTGGTCTCTTCTCAGCAAAAGTTATATTTTAAATTATAGTAGTATTTATTTTTGTATTGTTTCTATAGTTTCTATTATTTACAAGCAGGCTGCAAAATGTCATTTGTAACCTGGGTACTGAACATTGTACTGTACTCAAACATTTTGAGTTATGAATTGGATCAAAGTGTTGAAGATTTTATCCCACAGATCTGTGTTGTTCATCTGTAGAATTATCTTTGAAATACTTCATGACTTTCTCCCTTCCTCTCAGTATACAGTACAACATATTATGAGCAGGTTTATAATTTCTATGGTACAAAGCTAATTTGAATTCTGTCTAACATGATTTTTTATACTGAAGTGTTTTTCATTTTCTTATACTATCTTTTCAAGGTTGCAAATTAATGTTGAGTGTAAATTGCTACCTCAGACTTAGATATATAAAATATCTTTCTGTTCTTGTTAGATTTTACTGTGGCATCATGTTTAGCTATTGTCTTATATGAATTGTCCTCATTTTTATAATATGTTTTTAATTCTTATGTATTCATTTTAGTTGTAAGTTTTTATTGTCATCTTAAGATTGTGTATAGATGATGCAAACTTTTAAATTTAACTAAATTCCCTCCCCAATATTTAGCAGGTATTTCCTTTAAATATGGATGTTTTGCTCCTTTTAGGAATCACCTTCTGCTTGCCTTAGTGAGAGGTTATCTTTCATCAGGTGTACACCATGCTGAATATTACTCAATGATTGACAGAATTTCCACATATTTGTTTTCTAATTTTATTATGGGTGGAACATGTGTATGCAAAGTAAACACATTTTACTTATTTATTCAAATTGTATGGCTGCTCATCTCACAAGTGTGTCTGGGTGGTATGCAAAATTGAAAAAAGGAAAAAAAACCAATACAAATTAAAATGTATAGCAGCCAAAAACTAAATCATCCATTGCTAAATTAAACAAGAAACAGGTCAGTGCACATGCTCAGGGCTCCAGCACAGAGTAATTTTAAGGTTATCAGGTTATCACTTGAGTGATCTTTACAAACCAATTTTTCTTCCAATGTCAGCCATTAGTGCTTTTGGAGAACAGAACTATGTATGTTCTAATTTAGTGTGATGTTTTGGGGGGATATGTATTTTCTTGGTACAATTGTGGAAACAATAATCTACTGCAAGTCAACTTCCTTCTGTTCATGAAATATTAGTTAGTAAAAGGTAGTGTCTTAAGAATAACCTGGAATTTAGTAGTATTATGTAATAGAGTAGATAAAATTTCCCTAAAAGATAAATTCTATAAAACGTCTTCTAGCTTCATGTTATCCAAAGATGCCTAATTATTATCCTTCTTGGAAAGAGATGGTCTATGATTTGATAACAACAGGTTTAAATATTGCAGTTTCTTATAAGTTCTGAATATCAGATATTCAGCAATGTCAGCTGATTCACAATACAGTAGTAAGAGAGACATAAAATATGAAATGAATTTCTTCATTAAGATCCAGTCTAATTCTGGCATACTAGGATGAGCCTGATAAACTATTTTAAAAAAGATAAAGATTGGCTGTTGATTATATCAACCTCAATATTTTAGTCAAGAGATAGGATGAGTGGTATCTACTTTCCTCAGGCCTACTTTTGATCCCATCAATGATTTTTCATTATTAGAAAGCCAAGCAAATAGCTCTACACACTTAATGCATTCTTAAAATTCATATGCAATATGAAATTGCCAACAAGAGCACTCATTTCTTATTTATACTTTGCCTTAAACTTGATTTCTCTCATGAATATTTTTTTTAAAAAATGTAGATATATAAAAGCTAGAACTGGGCATTAAATCTCTTCCTACTCTAAAATAAGGTTTTTCTTTTTCTTATTTATTTAGGAAATAAACATGAGCAAATAAACACTATGAAAGAATAGAATATATAATTGAAACTGGTAAAGAAATATATCTTTTTATTTTTAGGGTAACAAATTGAACAGAGAAGTATGTGCAATTATGCATTTCTTCAACATCAGTCATTTGTGTAGCAAGTTTTTTTAAATATGTTTATAATTAAAAGCTTTGCATTTTGTTCATTTATTTAAAACAACATAGTCCTACTCTTTGTTTTCTATTAGAAACAATAACAATCTTTTCCTCTGATTGTAGATTAAATTTTGTTTGTCAGCTTTGTACTTTTTTATAGTTAGCATTGCTGTTATTCAAGCACCAGTTTTTTGTTTCATTTTTTAAATATTTAAAATTACATTTAAAGATAACATATTTTAAAAACCCATATCTATTTATAGTACTCAAATATTTGTATGGGTTAAGAATAGAGGTAGGAAAATTGTTAAAAAATTAAAAGATAGAGAATATCTTAAGAAAAAACAAATGAATTCAGTTTAATGTGTGTGTAAAATATTAAGAATTAGCTAAATTAATATTTTGAAATTGATCTGTTTACCTTTAAGTTATACATTTAGCTTTTTTCCCTGCTTGATTAAAACTGTGCCATCACTAACTGCTTCTATTAGGCAGGGCTAGATGAATCAAAAGTTGGAATTAAAATTGCCAAGAGAAATATCAACAACCTAAGGTATGCAGATGTTACCACTCTAATGGCAGAAAGTGAAGAGGAACTAAACAGCCTCTTGTTGCGGGTGAAGAAGGAGAGTGTAAAAGTTGGCTTGAAACTTAACATTAAGAAAGCCAAGATCATGGCATCCGGCCCTCTCAATTCCTGGCAAATAGATGGGGACAGATTTTATTTTCCTGGGCTCCAAGATCATCACAGATGGGAACTGCAGCCAAGAAATTAAAAGACGTTTGCTCCTGGGGAGGAAAGCCATGGCAAATCTAGACAGCACACTAAAAAGCAGAGACATCACCATGCCAACAAAAATACGTATAGTCAAGGCTATGGTCTTCCCAGTTCCAATGTAAGAAAGGCTGAGCGCCAAAGAATTGAGGCCTTTGAACTATGGTGCTGGAGAAGACTCCTGCGAGTCCCTTGGACTGCAAGGCGATCAAACCGATCAGTCCTAGAGAAGATCAACCCTGACTGCTCTTTAGAAGGCCAGATCCTGAAGTTGAAACTCAAATACTTTGGCCACCTAATGAGAAGGAAGGACTCACTGGAGAAGAGCCTAATGCTGGGAAAGGTTGAGGGCAAGAGAAGAAGGAGATGACAGAGAATGAGGTGGCTGGATGGAGTCACTGAAGCAGTAGGCGTGAGCTTAAATGGACTCCAGAAGATGGTTGAGGACAGGAAGGCCTGGAAGAACATTGTCCATGGGGTTGCAATGGGTCGGACACGACTTCACAACTAACAACATTAGAAATCAGGAAGTCATATGCTACATTGACTTAGATAATTTTCGAAGTCAGGCCCAACAGGATATGTATGTGTAGACAGGGCAATGTATACATATTTAATCTAGTAAAATATATAATATATGTTAAATATATGCTAAATGTGCTAAATAAATAAAAATATTTTATTTATCTTGTTTTTTTAATTTATTTTTTAAAAAGCTGTTAATAGTTGTTATATACATCCAGTGTCATTTTCAATGAGATGGGCAGCTAAATAAATAAATACAGTAGTCCATTTTGGATGTTTGCAGAGCAAGCAAAATGTTATCAGCCAAGGCCATTTTTCAATATGGTCATAATTAACATATGCAGCTATACTGAGAGCAAGTTACCTACCATGATAAATTCAGAAAAATTCCCAAACTATGCATTTAATCCAATAGGACGATCTAATTCTTCATGTCAAACAGAAAAATATCTTCATCTTATTCTAATAATTACTTTATCTTAAATATTAGTGATGATATACTTGCCTGTAGCATGACAGCATGTAACCAGCATGCTACAGTTGCTCAGCATGTTTCAGAGGGTTTTTTTAAAAAAAAATCTCCAAAATGGTTTGTGTGTATGTGACTCTATATAAGCCCAACAACCCAAAATCTCTAAGCTGTTTGATATAAAGTTATTCAAACAGTTGCAGACTGTGCACACAGTAAAATGTGCACTCCTAAGTAGCCAAGAATATAGTAATGTGATAATTCGGTTAATGGCTATGAACCAGAGGAGCTACTGCTAGGTGACAAGAAGTCTGGATTTGCAGGCAAATTGCTGATCAGAATGCAAATTGCTATGTGCAATATCTGCTGAGCAATAATCACAAATATTTGCAGTGCTCATAGCCGTCTTCTACTTTATGCCAAATTGTATAGTGATAAAGGCATAACTCTATGCATAACTGTTTGGTTAAATGTGGTAATAAACATCCTGCCAATGAAATGCTACCTTTATATACAATGATGCTGCTTTTCCATCTATAAATAATAAATGAGTGTTAGTTTTCACCCTGGTGGATCCTTAACCCACAAGCTGGCTTCTTAGGGGCTTCCACAGAAATACCATCTCATTTATCATCAATTATTTCTTTAGCAGTATATTACCTTACTTCTAGCTGATTTAAGTTTGCTGAATTCCTAAATGTATTGTCTTAAGCTAGTTATACATATCTGTGCTAACAAGAAAGAATGAAACCAGGATGAAATGAAAAGAAAATAGTGGGGAAAGTAGGAGGAGTAAAATTGGTCTTATTTTGATAGCTAAATATTTGTGCTGAATATTTTGCCTACAGAATTATAGTGCTGTCCATCCTGCACCAGCCTGCAATTATAAATATAAATTTCAATAAGTATTGACCACCATGGAAGCAAGAATCAGGGTTTACTCCATCTGTTGTCTGAACATCATGGAACTGATCTGTCGAGCCCTGTGGGCCCGACATACAGCAAGGGGGGAGGAAGAGTCCCGCGTTGGCTCCCATCTCTGCCTCCTGAAGAAACGCCACTGCCGCAGGCCACCACAAGCTCTCCGCCAGTCCCACTGCTTCTCTTTTTTTTATTTAAAAAGTTTTACAATACATTTTGACTTTAATCCCCCCCTCCCCCACCCCCACCCAACCCTCCCTATCCCTTTCCCCCATTCCCTCCTCCGCCCCCGACTTCCCAGAGCTAAATACAGGGTATAAAATCAAAAAACAAACATAAGCACCCCTATGTTATCAGCAATAAACTATTAATTCTATCTCCCTCTAGCTCATGTAAAATGAATACAAACAATATTAATATTACAAATAAAGTAAAAAAGAAAAAGAGGAAAACAGAAAAAGAGCTTTACTCAGAATAGATTTTCTTAATCCCAGTCCTTATTCATATTAATTTCAAGAAAAAAAAAGAAAAAAAAACTTTAACCTACTATTTACATTCTCCAACCTTTCTCTAATTTCTAAACAAATTCTCAGTTACGCGCCAAAAGCGCCTATCTCCATTAACCTTAATAATCTCCAACCAAACTAAACCATAATCAAAAATAATTCTTGCATGTATCACGCCAAATGTCTCGCAGTTCCAAATCATCCTTGAGTTCAAATAAAAAGAGTAAAAAAAAAAAGGTTTAAGCAGTCTGTAAGACAACTTGTTGTTAATTAGGAGCTTGCATACCCATTCTTAGTTCAACACATACTTTTAGTCCATAACCCTAATATACTTTTCTAACAAGCAAATAACATCAATCTTAAATTGTGTAAAATATTAAAAAAAACTTTCTTTCTCCTCTATGATAAATTTAATCCATTAACATTCTAATTTAAAAATTTAATCAGCAATCTTAACGCCCCAAAGCTTTTGGAGCACGTCTGTCATGACCCCCAAAACTTCTTTGGACCGCGCCCCTCCCACAGCTTCACTGTAAGTACACTTTGGAGATTCCATAACTTTCTGCTGGTCTTGCTCTTGCTCTCGTCTCGCTCTTCTTAGGGCGGCACGCGTCATCCTCTGGCCTCCTGCAACATCCGATGAAACTGTATCTTGATCCCCTCCAACACCATTGTCCTCTATCTGTCTGCCTGCAACATCTTGAAGCTTTCCCTCGCCGTATCCCTTTACAGCTTCCAAAAATGATAGGGGGGGTTGCTTTTAACACATTGCTATAAAAATCACGTGCCTGGGCCACAGTAACCAGACGATGTCTTTTACCTTCATGCGTCACCACCAGTCCAACTGGAATCTCCCATCTAAACTTAATATCACGTTTCTTAAGTTCCTGTACAAGAAATGCAAAATCTTTCCTTCTCCTTAAAATCTTCGGAGGAATCTCTTTTAAAACCAAGACTTCTTGCTCAGCCACTACCAATTTAGTATCATAAGCAGCTTGAATGACTTCATCTCTAATTACTCTCTTTGTAAAATAGACCACCACATCTCTGGGTAACTTCCTCTGTCTTGCAATCCATGAATTTACACGAAAAATTTTATCCATATTTCCCTCAATTTCAGATGCTGACTGGCCCAATACCCCTTCCAGAGCCTCAGAAATCAGCTGCTTTAAATCTTCTTTACAATTCTCCTTTAAACCCCTGATTCTAATAGCATACTGCATCTGATGATACTGAACAAGGCTCAATTCTCCGTCCATTTTATCCCTTATATTTTCATTTTCTAATACCTTTGCTTCTAATATAGAGTTCTTTTGACTGAGATCCTTCACTTTTACATCCAGCTGTTGCACACATTCAGCTACAGATTCAATCATGGACAACATGTCCACCCTCATTGCTCTAAACTTCTCTTCCATCTTCTTCTCCAATTTCTCCATTTTCTCCTCCATTTTCTCCTCCAGCTTTTTCAACTTTTCATCCATCATGTCAGACATCAATTGTGAATGCTTTCCAAGAGCATCTTGTAAATCCTTAAGCGTCAATGCCGGAGGAGGTACAGGAGGAAGCAAAGCTTGCAATGAGGTCTGTTGCACCAGGGAAGACCCCGCACTCCGAAGAGCTTTAGAAGTTTTAGCCGCCATCTTCCCCCACTTTCACTTATTGCGCACTTTCACTTTAAAGCTATAAAATCCATTGAGCTAGAGAGTAAAGATAAGAGTCCACATCACCTTGACCTCCTGTACCGCTCTGCCTGCATCTTAACAATCAAAAGTATTTCCTTTTGGCAGGGGTGGTTGCTAACGCCTGGCTCTGCTCTATAAATCCCGGAGCAGGGGCGCTGCGCAGCTCGGAGCAACCCAGGCTTTGGGGGGGGCTCAATCCTTCAGCCGCCCAAACTCTCAGCTCAGGCGGCCCCGGAGAGCTCAACCCCTACCTGGGGCCTCACCCCCTCCTCTTCTCCCAAGGAGGGGGCTTCAAATCCATCTAAACAGCTGATCGGCGCTGTTTACGATGGAAAAACACAGCTGCGAAGCGGGCAGCCCAAAAACGGCTGTCTTCGGCGTCGCGTCGCCACCGGAAGTCCAGTCCCACTGCTTCTCAGCTGGCCACTGCAAGGGGCCCTGGAACATCAGAGGGCGTCGCTGGACTTCCATGCACATTGCCGCCTCCCTGCCCAGTGCTGCTGATGCCGCCGGTCACTGCAGGCTCTCTGCCGGCCCCACCACCTCCTAGCTGGCAGCCCAATGTCTGGGAGGGATGCCGCCGTCGTCACGAGCCTTCCGGAGCTCGAACTGCACTGGCAAGGCTTGGGGATGGTTGCAGCCGCACTTCCCCTCATGGAGGCACCAGCAGCGAGGCCGGCCATCTGGACCTGAGGGTGGGGCTTGCCTGAACTACTTACCTGTTTCGCACAGACTGTTGGATGTTGGGGAAGGCCTGTAGGACACGCAGAGGGTGGTGGCAGCATAGAGTAGCATGGGCTGTTTTGGAAAGGAAGTTGCAAGGGGGGAGGAGGGATTATAAAGGGTTGTGGGTGGATGCTAGTTTGTGGCCTAGGAGTGGGGTCCTGTCTCTGGATGGTTATGTAAGCGCTGGGAGCAAGTCACTCCCAGCGCTCTCTTTGCTTTTGAGCTAACTAAAGCCTTTTGTTTGTTGCACATTCCTGCTTGTAATTCCTGCTTTCATTCTATGAAGGACGTGACTGACATGATCAGAGTGAATTCCATGACTGAGACAAATTTTGTACTAATCCAATGCTTGTAGCAAAACCAGAAGACTAAAAGTTCAATGTGGCTTGATTTGCTTGGGATACACACCCAATATAGTTACAGCATTACTTGCGAAACAGACTGTTTTAATGTGTTTAAGCAACCAATGCTAAAGAAAATATTACAAATAGGAGAATCTTGCAATAGGAAATACTGGAAAAAGTTTCTTTAGGATTCTGGATAGATAGAAATATTTTAGAATATTTAGAATAAATAGAATAAAGTTTAGAATAAAGAATAGACAAACTGGACATTCAGATGCCATGAAGCTCCAGAATATAACAGTGAACCCAATGGTATGTCCTGTGATACTTTATGGAAATAAAAGGTAGCATGAATAACAAGGCAGGATATTAAGGCTTTTGAACTTATCTGAAATGGCCAGATAAGAAAAGGCATAGCCCACAGTTGTAGTATGGGCAGAAACAGGGGCTCAGAAGGGACACACCTCGTTCCCTAAGTGAGAAATTTGTAGTTTTCGAATCACATGGTTTTGTTGAAATCAGTCTTCCCAGGTAGACCATACTGGAAACATGAGCAGTTGAGCCAATTCTATTCAATAAATAAATAAATGATTGTTATGAATGAAGGCAAGAACACATGTCCTAGGATAATGTTGCAGAACCTGCAAAAGAAGAAGTTAAATTCATGTATTTTTCTCATCTACACCCTTTTTATTCCAACATTCCATATTTCCATTAGTATAACTCTACACACTTTTATTACACTAAAATATTTCTTTTCATTCTGTTTTAGGAAGTGTGCATATAATTATAGTTAGTTTAGTTTCTATTCTTTTGTGAGATTAATCTATCTTCTAATACTTTTTCATACAGACTTTTATGTCTGCTTTTCTTGCCGTCATTCTAATTTTAGTCTCTTTCCTCCATTTCTTTCCCTTTTAAAGAAATTGTTCTTCTATTGTTCTCACTATTCACTCTTAATAATACCTGAAATGGTTTTTTTTTAATTGAAAAGTTTTAAAATACAATTTTCCTTTAAGAATCCCCCCTTCCCCCTCCCTCCTCCCGCCCTACCTCCCCCCCTCCCCCCCTCCCCCCCCCGACTTCCCAGAGCTAAATACAAGGTATATATATAAAAAGCAATCATAAACAATCATATACTAACAACTATAAACTCTAAAATCCATCACTCTCTAGCTTATAAAGGATAAAACAAGCCTTAATAATATTGAATATGTATAAAAAGAAACTAAGATAAGAAAAAAGAAAAAAACAACGAAAGAAGACTTATTCAAATGCTACATAAAACTTCTTAACCCTATACTTGTTCTGGATAAACTCAATCCATTTTGTCCATTCCATAATATAGCGTTCTTGCGAATGATCTTTCAAATAGGCCGAAATCTTCGCCATCTCTGCCAGGTCTGAAACCTTTAAAGTCCACTCTTCTATGGTCGGCAGTTCCTCTTTCTTCCAATATTGGCCTATCAAAAGTCTTGCCGCCGTGATTAAGTTCAACATCAACTTGGTGTCCACAACTGTAGCGTCTGCAATTATTCCCAACAAAAAAAGTTGCGGACAAAACTTTATCCTCTGTTTAAAAATCTTCTGCATATTCCACCAGACTTTTATCCAAAAAGCCTTAACCTTCTTACATGTCCACCATATGTGAAAATATGTTGCATCTTCATCACCACACCTCCAACATTTAGGCTGATAATTCGGATACATACTTGCAAGCTTTTTAGGATCTAAATGCCATCTATAAAACATTTTGTAAAAGTTCTCTCTTAGATTTTGAGCTTGAGTAAATTTCACGTTCCTCACCCAAATCTTTTCCCACGTGTCCATTGTGATAACTTCCTGGATATTTTGGGCCCATTTTATCATACAATCCTTAACAAGCTCTGTTTCTGAGTCAATCTCTATCAATGCAAGATATATCCGTTTGATATGTGCTGGTCCCTGATTTCTAATTTGCTTTATCAAATTTTCATCAGTCATTGTAAATCCATTTTTCTGGTCTTCTTTCCACCTGGCCCGTAACTGAGTATATTGAAACCAATTTTGAACAACCTTCTCTTCTCGCAAGAGGCTATATGATTTCAAACACCAAACATTTCTTTCCAAACTGAGGATCTCCTTGTACGTAGTCACATCATGTTTAAAGCCAGCATGTATATTTTCTATTGCGTGTTTTGGAATTGCCCACAATGGTATCTTGCAACTTAACTTATGTCTATACTTCTTCCAAACTCTCAGCAATGCCTGCCTTAAAATATGCACCCTAAACACGTTGTCTACCTTCTTATCATACAACAAATATGCATGCCAGCCAAACAACAAATCATGGCCCTCAAGATTTAATAACCTCCCTTGCGTCAAATTAATCCAGTCACTTATTCCTACTAATGCAGCAGCTTCATAATATAATTTAAAATTAGGCAATTTAAGGCCACCTCTCTCACGAGTATCCTGCATAATCTTAAGTTTAACTCGTGGTTTTTTCCCTGCCCACACAAATTTATTGATACCTCGCTGCCATTCCTCCAGATTAGAATCTTTCTTAAGAATCGGTATCATTTGAAACAGAAATAAAAATTTAGGCAGGACATTCATTTTTACTGCTGCAATCCGTCCCAACAAAGACAATTGCAATTTTTCCCAACTCTCCAATTCTTTTTGAATTTTCCCCCATAGCTTTTCATAATTATTTTTATATAGCTTTGTATTAGAGGGCGACAAAATCACCCCCAGATATTTAACCCTTTTAACAATCTCAAATCCAGTTAATCCAGTTAATACCTGAAATGGTTCAATACAGAACCTCTAATCACCCTTCATCTTCCTTGGGATAGTTTACCTCACAAGATCTGACTAGTCCCAACTTGTTGAATTTAAAAATTGACTTGAGAGAGCCCATGACGGGAGTTGGGATGAGTTGGATGTTTGTTGTTCCTGGTGGCCATAGCTTCTCTATAATTATTTTTGGTTAGTGACAGATGTTCTTTTGTCATATTCTTCTTCTGTTTTAATCTTCTTACTGTAAGAAGGAAATATAAGCTGATCAGAGTCCCACTAGATTGAAATGGCATGTAAGTAGCAGTAAGTAAATAAATAAATCATAAATTAACAGGCAGATCAAAATACATTGAAGATATCAGTTATGCTGCTAGTTTTGGATGCCTGTCTAGAGAAAATTGTATCAAATCCATACTTTCTTCAGTAACTAATAGTTAAATGTAAAAACTTACATGTAGCAACTTGGAGACAGGTGAAGTGGAAAAAAAGGAGAATAATGAAACATTAACTGGATGCTAAACATTATACAATAACTTTAAACTATCCTGAAAATATAAACATATATTTCATAAGTGCTTAGTACAGATTTGTAGAATATCACTACAAAGAATATTACTGTCAGAATCCATTTGTATCCCATTCATAAATGTATGTCTAAATATTATACCCCTCCCTGGATTCTGCCATTTTCCCGAGGGGAGAAGAGAAGATGTTTATTCAGCCTGCCTGTAGGCTGTCTTCAAAGACCAGGGAAAACCTTTTGAACTGAGGACAACAAAGGGAGGGAAGGGAGAAGGAGATCTGGTTTGTATCTCCATTTGAATCTGAAAAGGAAGGAGGCAATAGTCATAAAGGCACAGGAAGATCCCTTTTTCCCACGAAAGGGTTTGACACCTAAGTTTAATTGATGTGGGTCTGACCAAATGGGTTTTAGGGGAGGGGGTTGAACCGGGAACTCTTTATAAAGTATCAAAGTGTAACACAACGCCAGATCCTGTCTTGTATTTCCACAACCGATCATGTCCTAGTAAAAACTCCTTTTGGACAAGACCTGACTCCAAGAGTTCTTTATTATCCTAAGATGTGAATTGGGGTGAGTCTGTTTGAAAATGTGCCTTGTTACATAAAGGAGATGATGTCACGGAATATAGTGGGCCAGATTGCCAAGTGGGAGTGAGTACATTCCAGAGGAGTAAGGGGCAACTTAGTTCAGATGGTTTGTATGAGAGAAAGAGAGTGATGACAGCCCCACCCTAACAGAATAGATGTTTGAGGTAGATAATAGGCTGTTTCAGTTTGGCAAGATTTTATCTATGGGCATAGAATAATAAAGAAACCTGAGTATAATAGATATACTGTATGTTAAACAATCCAATTCTGCATATACTAACAATATGATAACTCAGACCATTGCAGAAGACCTTGCTTTCCCCAGGTTTTAGGGCTAGACTGTTAGTAGAGCCAATGCCTGTGTTATTATATTAGGATTACTTTAATTATATTTTGTTTTGTTGATAGGGTGTATATAATATGCTTTTGTTTTGTATACTGATTGTTAGCTATCCCTAATTAATTATTCAAGATGAATGGTCATATAAATTTTCTCAATCAGATAAACAATCTATTGCTACAAAATATTATTGAGATTTTAAAGAAAGCTTTGCCAAGCATATGTATGCCCATTATTTTTACCACACACTTGCTTTTGTCTATCACAGTGGTGGTGAATCTTTCAGAGACTGAGTGCCCAAACTGCAACCCAAAACCCACTTATTTATTGCTGGGTGACAGGTGGGCATGGCCCACTGGGTGGGTGTCGCTGTGGTGGTCATGGAAGATTGGGTGGGTGTGTCCAAGGTGGGTGTGGTCACTTCAATGTTGCTCGTGGGGAGGGGCAACTGTGGGGGGTGGACAGGGTTGGGGGAGCTCCAGGAAGTCTCTGGCAGGTGGAGCGGTAGGTAGGAGACTCATCCTGTGGGGTGAGGCGAGGCATGGTAGGGGTGCCATTGTCATGGGGCAAGGAAAGGGCTGGGGTGGCTGCTGCCTGACACCTTCAGCCCCCGCACACAGAAGCCCGCAAGTGCATGGGGGCCAACGGTGTCCGACAGTAGCCACAGCCTGTCAGCCCCTTGACAGGCGCACTCTGGGGCTCTGCAGCCCATCGCCAGCAGTTCAAAGAAGCTGCCTCTGAGATGGAAGGTTGGCCAACAGCTGAGGTGATGCAGTGGGTCGTGCCTGGGAAAAGGAGAGCATGCGAGGCCAAGAGGGATGGGATGGGGAGGAGGGAAACCAGCTGTACTGGGATGCATTCAGCTACGTGGGACCTCGGCAAATTAGCAGGTGGCTGGTTGAAGAGGGACAGTTGCCACCTCCAGGGCATGGCATGGGTGCCCACAGAGAGGGCTCTGAGTGCTGCCTCTGGCACCCATGCCATAGGTTCACCAACACTGGTCTATCACTTCAAAACAGCATGCTTGAGGATTCTAACAGCCTAATAATCAGGGTGATTAACTTTTTATACTAGTGTGTGAAATTCTTCCTATTATATAACCAATCAGTTCTTCTTTTACTCTGCCTGTGCCTATCAGCAGCAAATCAAGTAGGATTCCTAAAGAATACTGACAGCAACAATCTTGTGTATTGTTGAATTGATATTGAAAGGAAGGTTTATTTGCATGCACAGGAGATTATCATTTTGCGAGAAATGTACTGAAAGATTAACATAAAAAATTAGGAAACTATTACATGTGTTTTAAAAGAACTAAAAACAAAAAGCTTGCCAAGAGTTCAAATTGCAAAAGTTAAAAACAGACTAAGGGACAGCTAAATATGAAATATTGCTTTATTTAAAGTACTTTAGAATTAATTGTTTATTTCTCCTTTCTGGATTACAAATCCAAACAAGCAAAATGGCTTCTACTAGAAAAGCAGCAAAAATTACAGAAGAAAGAATCCTTTTCAGAGGCACAGCAAATAACAAAGAAAAGAATTATACCAGAAACGTTTACAAAGGATGTTTGAAAAATTGGGGAGAATGTTACATTACATCATTGCCTGAAGTAATTGCATCACTGACTGCATAAGTTAAAAAAGATTTGGCTACATTTGAAGGGAGAATGAAGAAAATATTTGCAAATATAGAAGAGACATGGTTAAAAAAATGGAAGAATCTGTTTTACAGATGAGTTGGGAGGTTAAAGAAATCAAAGAAAAATAGAAATTTTGGAAACAAGACAATAAATAATCAGATGGGAAAAGATTTAGACAATATGGCACTACTTAAATTAGGAGGAAAAGAATTTTGTTTAATATTGTGAACAATTCCAGTGGAACCTTGTTAAGATGAATCTTTGTGGTTGTGGTTATTGAATCTTTTAATAAAGTTTTTGGAATTGGGTGAAGAAGATATAAATGTAGAAATGTAGGAATGGATAAGGTATACAGAATTAATATATGATATGAAGGAAACTTTGATAGATATATTAAAATTTACAACATACAAATGAAATAATATAGGACTGAAATTTACATGTTAGATGTCAACACTAACAACGGATGTTCTTGCTTTGACAATATATGAAAATGCAGCCATTTCCCCCTTAACATGTGTGTTACTTTTAGAGTTAGAATTAGATGATGCTGGGGTGGGGGGGGGGAGAAGGAAGAATGTGTATGGGAATTAGTTAGACATAACAACCTCATAGTAGAGTGTTTTTTCAAGGCTGTTTGAAATAAAGAGATGATAAGGAATGGTGGGTCAGAGAACTGGAGGGAAGGTTGGCATTTCAAACTAATTGGAGAATATGATGTATAACTGTTAATTGGAGGAGGGAATTGTGCTTTGATATTATGTGTTTAGGGGAGGAGAATTCAGATTTTGGCTTTAGGGTAAACAATGCCTTGACGAGTTTCATCTGTCAGAACCATGACATTATAAACTTTAAAATATTTTTTATAAAAAGTTGTATAACATGTAGGATGTGTTTGCCACCAGAAAAATTGTTTAGAAGTTTGTTAAGGAATTTACTGTGCAGAGGTCTCCTTGTACTACCAAAGAGTTGCACAGACAAGGAATGGTACTGAGAGCAGTAAAAGTCACACAAGAATACACTGAGTTATAAAAACAAAAAGTATTTTACTTTGAGGTGGTGTAAAAACAAAAATGCACAGTCAAAAATAAACAGTCCAAGTCATACACAATAGCAACAGTCCAAGCTACAAAGTCTTCTTACCGGTCCAGAGGTCAAATACACAGTTCAGGTTTACAACAGTAGTAAACCAACAGCAGAGCAAAAACAGTAATAGTAGAGATCAGTGAATTCAGAGAGAGAGAGAAGCTACGTTCCTAGCTCCCTCTTATTGTCATGAGAACACTTACACACCCATTGGCCAATTAACTTCTTAAAGACATAGCATTATGGTTAATATATTTTCAACCCAACATTGTAGGCTAACACCATATGCCTAACATTCTCCCCTTTGGGTAGAATAATATATAACTCTTACAATCTTATGCACATTCTTTCACAATTAGCATTGTGTTTCACAGCACTTTGTACCTTCGTAAAATGGTCTGCAATATTTACATCAGATGGACAATACTCTAACTGTATTAATTTATCTTTGACACATTGTCTGACATTTAAATAACGAAGATCAGTATGTTTAGATCTTGTTCTTACTGCAGCATTATAAGCCATCTTTATTGCAGCTTGATTGTCCTCATACACAATAAATGGATCATTTACATTTAAGCCCATGTCTAACAATAATTGTTTGTACACTAGCAGTTCTGTACACAACACTGATAGACATGAAAATTCAGCCTCCATTGTAGATAGGCTTATGTGTTTTTGTCTAATGGACTTCCATCCAATCAAAGAATCACCCAACATTATAGCCAACCCTGAGGTAGATTTACGAGTGTTTGTATCACAGGCAAAACTCGCATCTGCATATGCAGTGAGGATTAACTCACGATTTGGCTCTAAATATAACGAGTAGTGAATAGTCTGCTTCAGATATCTTAATACTCGTTTAGCTGATTGCCAGTGTCTAACAGTTGGATTATTGTTGTACCTAGCCAATTGATTTACACAGTAAGAAATATCAGGTCTAGACCAATTACTCAGATACATAAGACTTCCTATCAAAGATTGGTACATAGTCTTATCAAATACAGGACTCTCAACATTAGTGTCCTTAAAATCCATAGCCATCGGAGTTTTTGCTGGTTTACACATTTCCATATTGTATCTCTTTAATAACTGAGATATTTTACTGGCTTGTGACATCTTAAAACCCCTATTCGTTTTCACAATATCTAACCCCAAATAGTGGCTAATTTCTCCAAGATTTCTAATTGTGAATTTATTTTGCAATCTTGAAATGATAGTTTGTGCTTCTAACTCAGTTTTTGTTATTATTGCAATATCATCTGTGAATAATAAAAGAAAAGATAATGCTCCGTTGTGTTCCCTTCTAAACAAACAAGGATCAGCATTACTGGCTACAAAACCTAATGCACTTAACTCATTAACTATACATTTATTCCACTCATAGCCTGATTGTTTCAATCCATAGAGGCTTTTCTTTAATTCCCAACAATCATGGTTTCTATCACTGGTCAATCCTGGTGGTATTCTTAAATAAATAGTATGTTGCAATGGAGCATGTAGATATGCAGTTTCAACATCTACATGGTTAACCATATATTGGTTTTTAGCCGCCCATACTAAAGCTGCTCTTAAAGTAGTCGCCCTTAGACTGGGTGCAAACACTTCGTCATAATCCTCAGTAGTTTGGGCAAAACCTTGTGCAACCAAACGTGCCTTATGGGTTATAGTTCCATCTACTCCCTTCTTTATTTTATATATCCATTTACAACCTATAGCTTGCTCACCAGGTGGCAGTTTTGCTTTCTGATAAACCTTAAGATTCTGCAAAGACTTCAACTCCCTGTTCATTGCAGCTTTCCATGATGCTTGTTCTTTTTCAGGATACATCCTGATCTCATCATAGTTAGAAGGCTCTACATTAACTTGACATATACTAGCTTCATAGCGATCAGGTGGATGTCTGATGCGCGTTGAACGCCAAGGAATTACAGGGCTTTGAATTTCTGTCTCCTTTCCTTCCTCTGATTCATCTTTTATCTCCCCTATCTCCTCTTCATCTTTTATATTTACAGGAGATGCATTATCATTACTAGTTACGTTATCAGAGGAGTCCTCAAACACTAGAGGATCAGTATTAACAGTTTCTTGCTCTAACCTATCCCAACCAACGTGCTCAAGGAATCTTGCACTCGCACTGTTATATACATTAGTTGTGCCTCGTTCCCAGAAACGATAGGATCTATGGTTAGCTTCATAACCTACGAAGTATAATTGCCTAGCCCTATGTTGGCCTTTACTCCTGAGTTGTGCAGGAATGTGGACCCAAGCTGGGGTGCCAAACGTGTGCAGGTAATCAAGGTTTGGTCTTCTACCATGCCATATTGTATATGGTATTTTACCAGTAGAAGTATTAACAACTATATTCAGAACATGGTTTGCACATTTTGCTGCCTCCCCCCACAGTCTATCTGTTAAGCCTGAATCTTGTAACATGGTTCTCATCATGGCTTGTAACGTTTGCCCACGTCTCTCAACAAAAGCATTATGTTGAGGCCTATAAGGGGCTGAACGTTTATGCTCAATGCCAGCTGATTGTAGCATATCAACAAAATGCTTATTTGTAAATTCAGTGCCATTATCAGTAATTATGCACTGAACCTTTCTCTTTGTTTTTCTCTCCACGAACTTCAGCCAGTTTGCAAATTGTTGGAAAGTATCTGCCTTTGACTTAAGCAGATAACAAAAACCATAACGAGAGTAGTGGTCCAATATACTTAAAATATAACATGACCCTCCTAAACTTGGTTTCATGGGTCCAATTAAATCAGCAAACACAACTTCCAAAGGAACAGTTGTTTTGAAGCTGTTTATCCTGTTTGCCGGACTTGCCTTACTCTTTTCCTGATTACAGGCATTGCAATTCAAATACTTACTACATGGCTTCAGTTTAACTCCCTCTACTAATTCCACTGTTTTACGTAGTGAGTTAAAGTTTACATGCCCTAACCGCCTATGCAATAAATGTATACACTCGTCATGTGGCTTCTTGTTCTCACATATTGAGTTAGCTTTAACTGTACTAACCTGGTTACTTGTGAGAACGAATAAACCATCTTTCAAATTAGCAGTTACACAGGTTCCATTCCTCTCAATAGTGCATTGCTCCCCTCTGAATGTTACCACAAACCCAACTTTAACCAATTCCCTTACAGATAACAGGTTGAATCTTAGTTTAGGTATATATAACATAGGTAACTGTTCATCAATGCATGGACAATAGGAATTACCTTCACCAGAGGCCTTCATCCTCCAACCATTTGCCAGTGAAACATATTGGTTGCTGTTTTTCATAGTAACAAACCTCTTTTTCTCTTTAGTAATGCATTGTGAAGCCCCACTATCAACAACCCACAATTCATTATTTCTGGATGTTGATTCACCAGAAATAGCCAAACCAATGCTCTTCTTAGCCTTCCCACTGCTATTCACATTCTGTTTTTTACCCTTTCTACAGAATTTGGCTATATGCCCTTTAGCCCCACAAGAAAAACATTTCTTGACATTGTAAGCAGTGGTGAATTGCTGCTCCTCTTGTGGCTGTGTCTCTCTCAGCTGGTCTCTGTCACGCCTTCTTCTGGACTCTTCCAGCAGTCTCCCAGTAATGTTAGTCAATGTCAGTTCCTCTCTGGTCAGGACTTCCAAAGAAGAAACATACTCATCATAACTCTCATCCAAAGATGACAGAATAATGTAGACCTGATGCAACTCTGAAAAAATCAGCTCCTTTTCATGAAGCTCTTGAAAAACTGCCTTCATGTAATTTAAATGGGTCAGCATATCTCCATTCTTCTGCAGACGAGCCCTAAACAGCTTACGTGTAAGGTGTATATGTGCACCCACACTGTCACGAACATAAAGCCTTCGCAAAACGCCCCAACACCTAGCAGCAGACTCCTCACCACGAATATGGACAAGCTGCTGGTCATTCAGTGTTAGTCCAATAATGCAAAGAGCTTTCTCGTTGCTTCGTTTAAAGTTGTCTAACTTCTTTACATCCTCTTCGTCATCTGGATCCCAAGCAGTAGTATCTGGTGGGTTATTTACTAAAGTCCATAGTCCTTCCTTGCGCAAAAGCAAGCAGCATTTTGTGGACCAGGAAACATAGTTTGTCCCATCCAACCGGGTTATCCAGGAGCTGCCTGACAACAGTTCTTGTGCCATTTTACACCAAATACAAACTCAGCTAGGAATACTGTGTGTACTTACTCTCAGTACAGGCCTGGGCCCATAACCAGTGTTAAGGAATTTACTGTGCAGAGGTCTCCTTGTACTACCAAAGAGTTGCACAGACAAGGAATGGTACTGAGAGCAGTAAAAGTCACACAAGAATACACTGAGTTATAAAAACAAAAAGTATTTTACTTTGAGGTGGTGTAAAAACAAAAATGCACAGTCAAAAATAAACAGTCCAAGTCATACACAATAGCAACAGTCCAAGCTACAAAGTCTTCTTACCGGTCCAGAGGTCAAATACACAGTTCAGGTTTACAACAGTAGTAAACCAACAGCAGAGCAAAAACAGTAATAGTAGAGATCAGTGAATTCAGAGAGAGAGAGAAGCTACGTTCCTAGCTCCCTCTTATTGTCATGAGAACACTTACACACCCATTGGCCAATTAACTTCTTAAAGACATAGCATTATGGTTAATATATTTTCAACCCAACATTGTAGGCTAACACCATATGCCTAACAAAGTTACTCTCATTTATGGTGGAAAAGTGAACAACAAAAGGGGACATTTTGCGTATTATTGGGGGGCATGTAAAAAAGCTAAAAAATTGGATCAGTTGGGTGTGTTAATTCAGAAGAGTTTAAAGATAAATATGCAATAGAAGCAGAGAAGTTTCTTTTGGGACTGATGCACAAAATTTTGTCCAACAAGAGGTTTTGGGGGCACTGATTGACAAAAAGTTGTAAAAAAGTCATAGATTATGTGTCTTTTATATGCACAAGAATACAAGTCCTGATACTATCCGAAGTGGACAAATAGATGGTGAAGATGATGGAACTTGCCAAGATGGCTAAATAGCTTTGATCAGAAAAAAGACATTAATGCTGATTTAAAACCCCTTTGGGACTTTTCTTGTAAAACAGAAAAATGAATTTATGATATATGGTTTTGATGGCTAGAAAAAAATACATCATTTTAAAAATGAAAGTTATATAGTGATTAGAACAAGAGGTTACTTTACTTGTATACTTATACCCACAGTAAAAGAAATTTGGAAACTACTTCTTTATTCTTTTTTCAAATTTTAGCCTCTTTTAGTTTTGGCCTCTTTTGATTTCTTTTCTTTTACTTTAAATATTAATTTCTGTTAATTTTTATTTTTCTTGTTTCTAATAAAGTTATTACAAAAAATTAAAACAAATGCAATTTGCCAACATGAAACACAAATGAGAAAAAACGATTAAAATATTTGATTTATGAAAATTTAGAACAATAATTTATTTCAGAGAGACAAACAAAAAAACCTAAGCTGATAATGATTGATAATCATTAATAATATGTAGGGGCTGAAATTAATTTGAATGAAAGTAAGATTATGATAGGAATTGATGCCCCAAATGAAAATAAATCTATATTTTAAGGAATTTACAGAAAATTAATAGACTTGTGTTATGAAAACTGGCATTCTGGGAGATATTGAAATGGAGTGGCTTGCCCACTAACAAACAGAACCTCTGTGAATCTCTCTCTGAAAAGAATTAAATTAACACGAGGTAAATTACCAAAAATATGTTTTGAACTTACAGAAGTTTGATAACATAAAAATAGTGAATTAAGGAACATACATATTTCTTTGCAAGACACAAATCTTTCTCAAGGATAAATATGTATTGAAACTTACTACATCTCAAAAGTGCTTTTCCAAAAGGCAACTAGACTTTTTTGTTTTTCCTTGAAGATGTTTCACTTCAAAGGAAAAACAAGGAAAGTCCAGTTGCTTTTTTGAAAAAGTGCTTTTGAGACAACCTTATCTGAATGACTGAGAATTTCTATAGACAACTTGCTACATGCATTAACAAAATGGAGATATTGCCAAATACTTATTTAGATCATCACCTGGTAACTCTTAACATGAAAGAGAAAATTAGAACTTATATATGAAACTTTGTTACAAATATAATTGAGAAGTGTAAATATAAATTGAGAGCATTCTTGAAATTAATTTAAATAAAAGCACAGATATAAGTACAGTGTAGGATGCTAATAAAACTTTTATGAGAGGACAATTTATACAACAAATTAAAGAAAAAGAGAAGAGAGGATTCAAAAGGAGATTAAACAGAAAGTGGAAGAAATAAAGAAGGAAGAATATCTCACAGCAGATTAAACTTTTACAATGCCAACTTTCTATGTTAATCGTTAAAGAAATGGAATAAAAAATGAATTATGCAAAACAAAAGTACTTTGAATCAACAAATCAACTGAGAAATGAGTAGCATATAAGAAGAAAATGATATTAGAATTACAAAATGGGAGTGCAATGGTAATAGAATGTTAGATCTAGATGCTATGTTAATAGGAACCTGTAATGGGTCCATTTCTTGGAAGGACAGAACAATTTTATGCAAGAATTCTTTTACTTGTTAAAGATCCTAAAATAACTATTGTTGCTTTTACCTTTTGTTACTGCAGTTGGTAGACTGTGTTCTTTACTAATAGCAAAGCAGGCAAAGTATAATCACAAGCCTTTGTATAGAATGTGTTGCACTGTTTTTTGTGTTGCTTGGATCTGTGATGTGTAAAATAAAAGGAAATTGTGAATTTTTATTTCATATATTTTTTGGTATCCCATCTTTATTTTTAATATAGTTCATTTGAATTGGAACAGGCTATAAATATTATTAAGTGGATAAATAAATTTGGCTAATATAGAATATATTATTCTAAACTATGCATTGACTATGTCTGTATCACATACCTAAGGTCTGAACCTTGAATCTTGCAGGCCTTTACATACTCCATCTTGAGAATAAATAGATGTGCTGAATTAATTTATCATTCCTGATATTGCAAATAAACTATTAATTGTTGTAGAACACATTTTTTTCAAAAGTTACCATAAATGAGAGACTCAAATTAATGGCTGTCCTTGTAGATATAAATGTAATTATGACTGTCAAAACTGTAGTCATTTCACTGTCAGTCAGGGTGATAGAATGTGCTTGGCTCTTGAGGATTTCTGCAATGCAAAATGTGCCATAGATCAACCAAAAATCATCTAGAGGTTGCATTTGTCATTTCATGACCTTATGGGATAGATGGAGTCTTCATATTTGATAATTACGTCTGCCATTTGAATTATCAGATAACTAAGAAAAAGTTTCCTGTAAAGCTTTTATTCCCATTTTAAAATAAAATAATTCATATTAACTTGGTTAACAATCTTTCCCTTCTCTCTTTGTAGAAAAAAGACTATATAGGTAGTCCATGTTTAATGATCAATCACTTAGAAACCATTACAAGTTACTATGGAGCCCCCCCCCCAAAAAAAATCTACTTATGCACATTCTCCCGCAGTCACATGATTTCATTTCAGGCGCTTGACAACCATCCCAACTATATGGCCATTTGCAGCATTCTGTGTTCATGTCACCACAGCCTATGACTTTTTCAGCCAGTTTCCAGCAAGAAAATACTTAAAGGAATAAATGGATTTGCTTAATGTAGTAGGTTTAACAAGCCACATGTTTGCTTAACAACCATCATCAAAAAAGTAATAAATTTGGGTCTGGTCACATGGGCAACTCGACTTAAAACTGTCATGACTTCTGATGGAAATTTCAGGCTGCATTATACTCATAAATCAAGGACTACCTATAATAGGATTGACTGAAAGAACAGGTCTATGACTGAAGAATCTTTCTAGGCTCCCTCCTTATTAAGCAAATGGAGACTGTGGCTAAGAGGGATTTTGCCAAGATTCACTTGTCTTGGAAAGCCAGTTAATGTTCAATAGGTTCAGACTGCATTGGCATATATACTGATGACTCACCTGAGCCCTACAGTATCTGTGTTGTTGTCATTGAATTGGTGAACAGTAGGTTTCAGAATGCAAGTGCTGGTTTCAATCTATAAGTCATATGTGGTTTAACGGTTAGGTAATGGTTTCATTTTTCAAGCAGAGGTGACAAAACGAATCTATGCAGTAGCCTTACGGTATTCAAATCTCTTTGTGATCCAAAGAACCCGTGAACTGAGGGGTATGAGAGCCTACATTCAATGTTTTTTAGTTGCAACTTTCAATCTTTGGGAGGAACGTCTTCTCCACGTTAGGCCAGCATTCATGAAAAACTAAGCTGCTTCAGAGCACAGAGCACAGTTGAGATTGAGGCTGGTTATTGTTACGTGTAGTTACATTTGCTGTATTTTAAGTTTAATATTTTTATTTTATTTTATTTATTATCAGTATATATTTTCTGTTTTTATTATATGAAATTCCAGGAATTCCAGGATTCCTTAAAATGATGATATATAATGCAATAACATAAATATGTAAATGAATTCCTCAGGCTCCTTTTAGCTGGAATATTGTCACAACAAGAGTTATTTCTTTATTTGTAAGTTTAAGATGGTTATTAGTAGAACAACATTCATATATGCTACTTTCACATCTGTAGACAACTCCAACATAGTACACAACTCCCACATTCCATCTAGAAATATCATGGCTTAGATAACCACCACACACCCCAATTTCTGTTTGGGATTTTGAACCTGAATTACTGAGAGCCCAAATCTTTCACACTAAAAAAAACTAGTATTGGCATGCTCTGTGACTCCAGGACCCAATGAGGTCCCAGTATTTTGTTTCAGCAGCATCCAGAGCTTCCATGCAGCTAAAATGCCAAAAACATGCTATACCTATTCCTGTTCTTTTGTTATAGGACAAACATAAAACTGTATTTCTAAGCCTAATTTACGCTAAACAGAGTTTAAAATCAAAGAAATCTCCAGGCTTTTCAACAAAAACAGAGAGAAGAATTTATGTCATTGTCTTGCATTTAAAAAGGTAAAGGTAAAGGTTCCCCCGCACATGCGTGCTAGTCGTTTCCGACTCTAGGGGCCGGTGCTCATCTCTGTTTCAAAGCCGAAGAGCCAGCGCTTGTCTGAGGACGTCTCCGTGGTCATGTGGCCAGCACAGAACGCTGTTACCTTCCCACCGTAGTGGTCCCTATTTTTCTACTTGCATTTTTACGTGCTTTCGAACTGCTAGGTTGGCAGAAGCTGGGATGAGTAACAGGTGCTCACTCTGTTACGCGGCACTCGGGATTCGACCCGCCAAACTGCCGACCTTCAGATCAACAAGCTCAGTGTCCTAACCCACTGAGCCACCGCATCCCTTACGGCTTGCATCTACATCACATTAATTTGTTTACTTAGCATCATGCCTCTCCCACTGTAACTCTTGCATCCTATATCCTAAAATATTAGGATATATTTACTGTCTAGTTACCATTTTTTCCTCTTCCTAATGGCCAACTACTGTAGCATCAACATATCAGAATATTACTTATCTGTCCTGTACTCATGAATGTCAGTGACCCTGTAGATTTTTCCTGTGGAAACCATACACTTCCAGACTTTCCTTTCTTCCTATTAAAAAATAGGAGGTTAACAAACTGCAAACCAAAACATTATTATAAGGAGTTTTTTTTATGCATGTGGGTCTACCAGTTTAGTTTTTATTGGCCATGTCAAGAACCAAATATCTTAAAACATATATGTTTGTAAAAAGAAACTAACAAAATCAGACCACTGCAAGAAGTATCTGCAATTACCCATTGCTTTGTTCACAAAGATAGTTCGTGGCTACAGTAATATAAAGGCTATAATTCCTATGTTAAATAGACAAGTCAAAACTATTGCAAATATCTTAGGTTGTTAATAGTCATAATATTGGATATTGGAAGCAAAAGTTTTCAGTGTCGTAAAATGAGAATTCATTGCTTAATCCATATTACCACAATACAAGCCAGAATTAGATATAAGTCCTACCATTTTCAATTTCATTGCTATTGATTGTAACAGAGCTTTCCCAGCAATAGTTAAATATTTATCCGCCTTGTACATCAATGATAATACATAAATAAATTATGATTATTCTTATAATTGATAGGTGGTAACAATAATTTATTTAGCACCATTGTGGTATATGGCAATTTTCAAAATGATGTAACACAAGACAGTTTCTTGCCAGGGAGTTTGGACAGTCATTGAAGCAAAAGTTGAGAAGGGAAAGCAAAAGATCTGCATTGAAAGCACATTAAGGTAGATTGTATTATTAGACTTGATGGTTGATACAACTTGATCATTCCCTCTGAATCTGCTCAGGTTACTTTTTTATTTTTGTCCATTGCAATCCATTGTTTCTTGTGAAATTATAATCAGTAATTGACACAAAACATCCACAGCAAAAAAATCAATTTTAAAATCCACACGCATACACATACTCACTAAAATATGTTTTAACAAGAACATACAAACTGTAAGAAATAGTTAGATGCATCCTAAAGTCAAAATTCCTCATAGAACATAAAATAATAGGATTTTTTTAAAAATTCCATTTATATCCCGCCCTTCTCCGAAGACTCAGGGCGGCTTACAAACTTAGCAGTAGCCTTCATTCTATGTATATGCCTTCTTGTTAGGGCTTTCATACACCCCCCAAGTGGCATTATTACAAAGTCAGCTTATTGCCCCCAACAATCTGGGTCCTCATTTTACCTACCTCGGAAGGATGGAAGGCTGAGTCAACCTTGAGCCTGGTGGGATGAGAACCTGCACTAATTGCAGGCAGCTGGTGTTACTTAAGGAGGCATTAGCCCACTGCTCCACCAAGGCTCTTATGCTCCACCAAGGCTCTTATAACTATAGGATTGAAAGAGACTTCTGAGGTCTTCTAGTCCAGACATGTCAAACACAAGGCCTGGGGGCTGGATCCGGTCCTTGAAGTGGTTTCATGTGACCCGTGAAGCCATCCTGGAAACAGTGAGAGAACAGCCCCCACTGCCTTGGCCCTGGCCCAGAGACCCTCCTTCTTCCAGAGACCCTCAGATCTGTCCCACTCCTGCCCAGGCCCCCATAGGCACCCTTGATGCGAACAACGTAGAGCTGGCCATGCCCACCCAGTAGGCCATACGCACTCTAGCCACACCCACCCACTAGGCCATGCCCACCCAGCCCATACCCACCCGGCCTCTTGAGGGCAACCGCAATGCTGATGCGGCCCTCAATGAAATTGAGTTTGACACCCCTGTCCAACCTCCATGCTCAAACAGGAGATTCTATACCACTCTGGATAAATAGCTGTCTAGTCTCTTCTCTAAAACCTTCAGTGATTGTGCACCCACAACTTCTAGTGATAAACTGTCCTACTGATTAATTGTTGTCACTGTCAGGAAATTTCTCCTTAGTTCTACAATCTCTCTTTAATGATTTTCCACCTGAATAGTTCAGTTTTAATAATTTTGTAAAACCTAATTCACAAGTATATTAGCTCCTCATTAGGAGGGAAATGCTGCCATAGTTCAATTGAATAGATATTTGTGGCTGCTTACATTTTAATGAACAGGTAATGCATCTATTTATGAAACTGGATTAAAGTTTAAGAACAATTTGTGCCTTTGTAGACTTAAATTGACAGAATAATAGATTCATACTGCAAAATAGTTTATGTGCACAAGAAACATTTTCATGTTGTTGATATTGACGGGTGTTAATATGTAACCATTTTACCTTTATTGGGAATTGTCAGATATATATAGACAGATTTTACTTGATAGGCCCAAGTCACTTACTGGGATATGAAATCATGGATTATTTAACTTCATATGACTATATATGGTACATTAGCTTTAGGTGATGTCTAGGTTCTCATAGTCAATGCAGAAAGGGATATATAGAATCTGTATTGTATAGAATACAATAGCATATAGTATATACAATCTACCTTCTATTAAGCTTGCAGAAAGTTATACAGATGTTCCATTATATCACACACTCAATGGGGGAGTCATGTAAAACTTGCTACATTCAGCAAAGCAATATATAACTTCTATATCTCCTTTTGAGAGCTTAAGGGAAGATGATATATTTGTATACCATTGTAACAGAAATTGCATTTGGGAGAGATTTTCAAAAATAATGTCTATATTTTCTTACATATTTTGTAAACACTTGAAAATATCATGGAGGATCTGAAGGGATGATCTGAAAAAAAAGACACGTTCAGACTTTCCAAGGGTAGTACTAGTGGTTATAATGGACTCTTGAAATTTGAATGAAAAAGCCATTGATCCTTTGAGTGTTTTCTTATTCATATTGCATGAAAAAAGAAAACATCTACAAAACATGTTCTTTAAAAACTTGGGTGAATGTGTGGTGATAGTGCTTATATCTGTAAATGACACAAAATTGAACAAGATATATGAGTTTCTAAAAAAGAGAAATAAAATCTTAAGTGAACTTGATAAGTTTGAGAATAGTTCTGAAAATAACAAATTTAATACAGATAATGCAAAAGAAATGAAATACACAAATACAGACTGAAAAATATTTGATTTTCAAATTATTTACAAGAACAATATATTGGAGTCTTGAACTGAATATGAACATTATGGTAAGATAGCAGAAAAGGCAAATGCAATTTTAGATAGCACAAATAAAAATGGTTTTTAAATTGGGGGAAAACAAAAATTTTGCTTTATTCTGAATTGGTCTTACCTTACCTTGAATTCAGTTCTTGCACCAGATTTTAATTTAGATGAGATTATATATTTGGATGTTAAGAACATAAGAAGTAGGCAGATTCTATTTTGAAAAATGAAGGAGAGTTAGATGATAAATGCTGAATATATTATTTCATTGATTTTTTTCTCCTACATGTATATTTTATCTGTCCATTAAGGAGCTCATGGCAGTGTATATGATGTCAGTCCTAGTTTTTTTTCTTCTCAAAACACTCTTGCAAATCAAGTTTTGCCTACAGATAATAACTGGCCAAATTGTAAGCAGAAAGCCATGTTAACCTATCACAAAAGAAATCAGGAGTCTGGTAGCACCTTTTCAGAAAGAAATCTTTCCAGATTCCTTCCAATAACTTGCCAGATGATTTAATGCAAATGTTGCGGGGTGTGTGTGTGTAACCAGTGTCCTTGGGCTGTTTTTGAAACACCTGACTTTTTATAAAAACAAAATAAAAACCCATTATTCTCCCAATTAAAACATTAAGTGGACAATCAGCATGTTACAAAGTGAAGCATAAGATGTCAACATCTTTATAATTTCCAAGAATGCTTCTGGGTCCCACATATCCCAATATACATATCCCAATACACAAGTTTTCTCAACCTTTGGTAGCATTTAGATTTATAAATTTTCAGGATTCTGAGCAAATGGCCTGGGGGATGGGCAACTCTGAGAACTGAAAGCTATTCCTCTGGATATTGCCAGCGGCGTAGCGTGGGGTGTGCAGGGGCCCCCGGCCGCACCGGGCGCAACATCTGGGGGGGCGCGCTTGCACTCGCAGCTCTCTGCCCCTGCCTGGCTCACTCACTCTCTCTCACTGCAGTGCTGGCTGTGCGAATCCGATCCGAGCCGCCGGGTTGCCGCCCACTGTGGAGGGGGGGTGCCAGGTGTGCGGTGCGGAGAGAGAGCTAGGGACTATCTGGGGGAGGGACAGTGCAGCGGCCGCCCAGCGGGTTAAGGGGCGCAAATTACTTGCCTTGCCCTGGATGCTGACAACCCACGCTACGCCACTGGATATTGCCACACTTGAGAAACAATGCCATAGACATTTTTAGAAAATAAAAATGACAAATCCATATTATAAATATAGACAGGGCTTTTTTTCTCATAGAACGCTCAGAACGGAGTTCTGGCACCTTTTTTGGATGGAACCTTGTAGGGTAGGCAACTCACATGTGTGAGTTCCGGCACCTTTTTCTTTTACAAAAAAAGCACTGAATATAGAACAGAATAAAATTAGATGTGGTATGGAGCACAGTATGATCTCATTGCCTTTTGATGAAAAAACTTTGTATCTCTGTACATAATAATCAATTTCATTATATCACCTATTTTAAGACAATATCCAAGATTTTTCTATCTAGACTTCAGCAGTTTGACATCCCTGGGCTAAACCATTAGACAGGCTGAATGAAAAAAAAATATTTGAATTGTGCTGCAGATTAAACTTTTTGAGAGTAACTTGAATCATAAGCAAAATAAATATTTCAATATTAGATGAAGTAAAGTTCTACTGGATACTAGAATCATTATTAAGAAAACTAATGTTTACATATTTTGCATGCATGACACAAAAGCAAGATTTTTTTTGTAAGATATCCTGTTATAACAATAGTTTTTGATATAATTTTTTAAATGTACAGGCAAACTAAATACATTCTAATCTTAAAAATAAACTCATCATTCTACTAAAATGTGCCATAGTAGGAACACCACCACATCAAATCAAAATCAAAGAACAAGAAAAGCAAGCCTCTCGGAAGTAAAACAAAATATTCAGACTGAAAATCTAAACTGATTGCAAAGAAATTTTGAAATTATACTGATTGCTATATATTGCCTACCCTTAATGCAGTAGAAGGTTAATGTGAAAAATACAGATGGAAGACTTTTTTTTACAGCTAGAGTTTTTTTCCTGATTTTCCCCCCCCCCAACTAAAGGTCAACTGGTGGCCCCCAGGGGGAGGGCGTTCTCTGTGGGTGCGCCGGATTTATGGAACCATCTTCCGGTTACGCTCCAGATGGCGCCCGACCTTCGCTCCTTCCGGCGCGATCTAAAGACTTACCTGTTCGAACAAGCTGGCCTGGCCTGATGGGTGATGGGTTTGGGTTTTATTGTTTTTTATGTATTTTAACTTAACTTATTGTTATAGTTTTTGGGCATCTTGTTTAATCTTTTTTAACTTTTGTATTCTTGTTTTTTAACATGTATTGCCCTGTTCACCGCCCTGAGTCCTTCAGGAGAAGGGCGGTATACAAATATAACAAATAAATAAAATAAATAAATAAAGGATAAGGATAATAAGAACAAGTATAATGTTTTTGACTCATTTGTTTAATTCGATTCAGTTCTTCATCTTATTTTAGAACTTGTGTGGAGAACAGATTATGTTTTAGATTATATTTAGACAGAAATATTGAAGATTCAAAAGATTTAAAAGGCTTCACAGCATCACAGCCACATTTGTGTTTTTAGATTCTACTCTAGGCAGGTAGAAAAGAAGTTTGTTATATATAAAAATGCATCACTGCAAAAATATAAGCCTTGAACACAAAATGTATAGACAAGTGGGAAAATCTCGGGTGCAATTGTGCAAATTGGTATCCTATAGCTGTTCTTAACTTTGACCTTCGTCATTTTGTGATAGCATAAAAGTTAGAAAGGGTGACACAAAGTGTAATTCCTTCCACATTGCAAGTATGAATGGCCAATATGATCATGCAATGCTGTATAGTCACATTGTCTTTTTATAAAGTTGTACAAAAGATAAATAGCCTCAAGGAAACCTTTGTGCACCCATACATTTTTAGACTTTTTTTTCTTTGAAAGGACAAATGATGCTATTTCTGTTAGCATTTAGTCCAGTACGTTTTCATTGAAAGTGAAAAGTAACTCTTATTATTTTCACTAGTACATCCATCAACCATAGTCTCCACTAGTTAATAATGCAATGGAAATGTAAAGGGAAAATACAGAGTATAAATTCCAATGGCAGATATCGGGACCATGTAGGCACATGCTTCCATCATATATTTGTTTAATGAGTAGTGGCATTCAAGTGAATTTATTATTTATGTTGCTATGCAAACATAGAAATAAAACTTGTTATTGTCTTTCATTATCAAGGTCAGCACTTAAATAGCTTAAATTTAATTATAAGCACAAATTAGTAATTTTATTGCTGAATATTTCAACTCAAAACTGATATTACTGCAAAAGAAGTCAGATTTTGCCTGTTTGTTTATCGGGGCATATCTGTATATATATGTATTGTGTTTGTTCATGCTCACTCTTTATTTTCTCTTTTTTAAAAACTAGCAGCTTGTATTTTCTCATCAATATTTCAGATAAATGTAAAAATAATTAGTGCAGCAAATATTAAATCTTTCAAAGGCTCCCGCTAAATTAAGTATAGCACTGCTTACGTGCAGTTAAGACTACAGTCTGAAGGAAGAAATTTCCTCCACACAATAGAGATTAAATACACTGTGTGCATACTGTATTCTTTTGCTCGGTCCTCACCATTCTGAATAGGAGCTCTGTTAGTTTTTACCTTGAGCAGTTTTTTCTTGATGATTTTCATGCCTGCTTTTACTTACCCAAGTGGCAGTGACACCAGCTTTCATCGAAGCCTTATTACCCTTAAAAGAGCAATTTGGTTGGTTGCACGGCTATTAGGATCAGACAGAGAGGCTTAAAGCTGTCAGTGCAACTGCTTCTCATCTGTTCTTTATCCCTTCTCTCTCTGTGTCTTTCACCCTCCACAATCATGACATCTTTTCTCTTTTCTGCTGGACATTGGCATTAATGTTTTTATCATTTTCAATCACACTGACAGTGAAAGCTGAGGAATCTATTTTCACCGAAGCCAAAGTGGGAAGCAAGAAATTCTTTTACAGCTCTTCTAGAAGCAGCAAAGCTGCCTGCATGTTGTGGATGGGAGATGCTGGATCAGAGGAAAACGTGGCATTCCTCAGGGCTACATCACTAGATGTTACCTCAGAATGGCAAAGCCTTTCCTTCTGCTGCTTTTCACCTGATTAATGATTCTTTTCCAACCAAATGGAAAATGGAGAAAATAAGAGGGAAAATGTAAGGGGGCAAAATTGTGGAAAATAACTTGTGGAAATGTTATCATCGGAAAGACAGAGGGAAATTACGGTGCTTGAACTTCTTTTTATTTTGATGCTGCTCTTCTCTGAATCAACTCTTACCAAGATAAGCAGGACCAAGGGGAAGCACTGGAAGGGGGGTAAGTGCTAAAAAGTTTCATAAGGGTTGTCTGTTGGGAATGTTGAATGGCATTATCTGCCACAATAGTAATAAATATGTTTTTTTAAAAGGTTTCCATTTCCCTCTGTACTTCACAGTAATTAAGTAGGACTGAATTGCCTGCGTGTTTTAATGTGTAAAGCTTTTGTTTTAAATGGAGATTATGAATTTAAATAATAATAAGCATGCATGGGAGTCATTGGAAGGTTCTATATATATAGTACTGATAGTACTGACACACACAGTATGAACAGGTGATTTGATCCTCATGTGCTAAAGGTTTTGATAGTACTGACTGCTCATTTCAGAATGGAAACTGAGAAGCTAAAAGATTGTGCAAAGGGATGCAGATGTAGTTGTGTTGCCTTTCAGGGCACTCACATCTCCTCAGGTGGAACTGTTTTGTTCCAAGGAAAAGAAAGAGCACTTCAGCCTGCTCAGCAGATAACATTGTTAGTACATATTATGAGATTATTAGACAGATATTTTTGAGAATATGACTCTTAAAGAAATGCAGCACCAGTATTACTGACAGGCTGATGGACTGCATCAATGTTGATGTGTTAATAAAGATAAATTGCATTAACGTCATTGAATTTCTTTTTGCTGTGCTAACGGAAAGATGCTTACTGCATTTGAGAACTGTTTTTCTTCCTTGCTCACATACTTAGAAGAGTAGTTATGATACCCAAGCTCTGTAGATTTCACCAAATATAACCTTTTACTTAAATTTTATTTTGTTTTTTGAAAGCAAGCTATTTATGGAGAAAAATGTTGGAAATAGAAACAAGTGATGCTGAAGTAGGGCTGTGAATGTTAATTCTATGATATCAATACTTTGGAAAGTGTGCTTGTGGTAAATGTTTGACAGCATTTTTTTTACTTCACAACTGTTCTCTCTGTAATTTATTCCTTATATTGTTGATTGGATGCACCCCATGACTTATGTTTTTCCTAAGTTGATTTAATAGCACTTTCTATTTTCCTCTTCTGTCACTATTGTGATCTGAGGTTAAAGAGTAACATCAACATTAAGAAGTTTTAATAATTCATCACAATATCTCAGCAGGAGACTCCCATCCCACCCTGCTTTCTCCTCCCTTCCCTTTCATCACATGAAAGACTTTACAAACCATCCACGTGCAGTACCTTCAAGGGAATTGTTTCAGCAGGAAATTAGCCTGAACTGTGTAAAAGCATAAAGTAACCAAAAGATTATGGATCTCTGTCCTTTCTTCTTTATGCTAGCAAAATTATGTTCAGTTTGTGATAGATTCTCCACTGCCAGAACCTTATATACATCTGATGCATAGGCACAGGTACCTACTGAGTTCCTATTTGTTGTTACTCAGCAGGAAGTAGAGGAAGAAAGGTATGTATATGTTTGGGTGTGTGCATGTCTATGCATGTGGGTGTATGTATACATACACACACACATAAATGCAATACAGGTAATTGTTGAGTCATACAATAGTTGTTTATGCCAAATTATGTTACACAACAGATAGTAGTTCTGCCTTCTGCCATGTCCATACTAACATGGCATCTCAGCATTTTAGATGTTAGTTATTGATGAGACAAGTAAATTATTGCTTGATGGTTATAGTTAGGTATGAAGTATTCTGTGTGCTGTTCCATAATTTATAAGGTCTGTCTTTTCCCAGCATTTGACTATTTCAAATGAAAAGATTATGTATATCTGTCATGATAATTAAAGATTTTATCTGAGATAAATCCCATGAAGAAGAAATAAATTTCCTTCCTTCCTTCCTTCCTTCCTTCCTTCCTTCCTTCCTTCCTTCCTTCCTTCCTTCCTTCCTTCCTTCCTTCCTTCCTTCCTTCCTAGCATATCTTCTGTATGAAGAGAATTAATGGGATCAGTGAGGCCCATCTTAACCTACTCCATAAAAGATGACTAACACATATATAGTCAGTTTCCAAGAGACTGTAACTTAAGTCTTATTTCCTTTAAATAAATCTACTTAATGAGACCATGAGACCATTAGTTACAAGTAGTTGATAGGATTAGAACAATGCCACCATTATATAAATTTAATTATTAATTTATTAATCAAATACATATGGCTGCCTACCTCACAGAACGTGACTCTAAATGGTGGACACTCCAATATATAAAACTTTAACTAAAACCATTATAAATAACTTAAGAAACATTCAAAACTAAAGCCTAAACATTCTTCAGAACAAAGTAGCTTTTATATCCTTGTGAAAAGCCAGCAAGTTTGGAGTCAAAGAAACCTTATGGAGTAAGATACTCCATATGGTTGGGGACATTACCAAGAAGGACAGTCTCTAGGCACAATCCTCTTAACTCATATGGGCTGGGAATCAAACACAACTCCTTCAAAGAAGAACACAGGGCATGTGAATTTCAGTTATAGGAGGCAATCCTGAAGGTACTTGGACACTATGCCATTTTGGGCTTTAGAAATAAAAACCAGCAGTTATAAATTAACTGAGGAGAACACAGCAGTCCATGAAAAATCATCCTCTATTATTGCACTAGTAAAAACTCAACATGGTTTGAAATTATTTATGCTTTTGTTTTCAGTTGAAGACTCTCTATATCTTTGAAATGCTGTAACTATTGCTTCATATGGTTTTAGAAGTATAAAATTTGAAGATATCTAATGACAATTAAAGTTAAACATGTGAAAAAAATAATAATGGCATTGTCTAATGGTCATTCAGAGGGACGCGGTGGCTCAGTGGGTTAGGACGCTGAGCTTGTCGATCAGAAGGTCGGCAGTTTGGCTGGTCGAATCCCGAGTGCCACGTAGCAGAGTGAGCGCCTGTTACTCGTCCCAGCTTCTGCCCACCTAGCAGTTCGAAAGCACGTAAAAATGCAAGTAGAAAAATAGGGACCACTACGGTGGGAAGGTAACAGCGTTCTGTGTGCCTTTGGCGTCTAGTCATGCCGGCCACATGACCACGGAGACGTCCTCGGACAAACGCTGGCTCTTCGGCTTTGAAACAGAGATGAGCACCGGCCCCTAGAGTCGGAAACGACTAGCACGCATGTGCGGGGGAACCTTTAGCTTTACCTTTACTTAATGGTCATTATTTTGAGGACAGGGTAATTAGCTTTTCAGTGGCTGTAGATAAATTAGGTAAACTTTTCTGTCTGGGCCATGTTGTATAATGGTCTCTAGGGACTTTTATACCCCTGCATGCACATTAAAAAATAGAAATTATTTATTTTTAATTAAAAAGAGTAATAGTGGCAGTTAAGTATAAATGGAAATACCAATAGGACAGCGTATTTTCATACAATAAAATACATCCAATTTGAATGAATCTGGAATGTTGAGACAAATCAGACTCTTTTTTAAAAGATTTAGGATGAGGCAGAAGTCCTGGAAATCATTTAAAAGGAAAGGCAGGCCTTCATTTTGTAAGCAATTCATATTTCAACAGGACACAGAGGTACTCTGTTTATGTGTTTGTGTGCATGCATGCATACATGTGTATGTGTATGTATGTGCAAGAGTTTATATATATATATTCCTACTAGTTCTTTGCAAAAGGCAAAACGTAAAAGAAAACTAGAGAGTAAAAAGTGAGTAAATTGGTCTGTGATAGAGAATGTAGTCTTGTGGCAAAGAATTTTTCAATATTGTCCTAATATTTAGAGCCTGTAATTAGGATATATGAGGAACTGTGTGAGGATATACTGTAAGTATGGATATATAAGGAATACAGATAATGTGCCTGTATCTTGTGACTTTTTTCTGTAAGAGTCAGAACTAATTGGGCAATAATTGTACTCCTCTTCTTGTTTAGTGGATGACGGCTTTTGCCATTAATTGCCTAAAGCAGATTTGTGGAATAGTTCCCAAATGCAAGCTCACCATCAGTTTATCTCTTGCTGCTAGAGGAACAGCAGGGAATTACCTTACGAATAAGTATGAAAACTGCCAGCATGTGCTGTTCCTTGATGTGATTTTTTATTTTGGTTCTTTGAGTTTTTGGTTTTGCTGCTGTTCTATCTTGTTCCATTTTAATAATTAACTTGCCTGCTTGTGATATTTGTAAGATGTTTTGAGTAATTCTTTACTTTGGAGGGAAAAATAACTGGATTTCTCAAATAATACTTAATTATGAAGGGTATTCATAAGCTTCAGGCAGCCAGGAAATATAGCAGTGGAAATATAGCAGTGGGAAAGGAAGGGAAAGAATTAATATTGCCAATTTGCAGTGCAGTGTTCGGTATTCAGACTGAATCTTACTTGGAAACAAAGTGAACACCTTCATTCTGAAATAATATTGCAGGGCATGTGTTTTCTAGAGCAATGATTCTCAACCTTTCATTTTTAAAAAAAATTCTACCAGTCATTCTACCGTATTAATAATATTCAGTCTCATCAAGGTAAAGCAAAAGTGTTTTTTTTAATTGTGTGTGCATTCTACTGTTGTATATATCAGTTATGATAAGCTTCATATTCAGTAAGTATTATAATACTTTTGAGAATATAGTAAATGTAAACTATAAGATATGAAGTAATTTCATTGCTGGAGAGATGTGAAAATAATGTAGTGTTATTACTGAAAGCCAGTGCTTGATTTTCTTTGTCAAGCACCTAAGTCAAAAGAAAATAAATCTGTATTTACACTGAAGTAACATCATGTGAAGAGTCAAGGCAGACCGGCTTATCTGAGGGACCCCCTTTATCGGATTATATCAGCCTACCCCACTAGATCTGGCAGAGTGGCACATGCACACCATCAGCTAAGAATCTTCATTTGGTGGCTACCAGAAGATTTCCCTTTTCTGCTGCAGTACCCACCTGATGGAACATTTTATCCCAGAAATTAGATTAATTCCATCCCTTTTCATCTTCCAAAAATCCCTTATTTTGGGCTATGTTGTCAGGCCTGGGGCTTCCAGGCAACTGGAAACTTGCTCAGATGGTTCCATTGTTAAGGTGGCAAATTTTATCCTCCCTCTCCTGTAGTTCGTATCTTTCATTTTTATGATATTATTAATAAGGGTTTTTTTTTATCTTGCACATTTTTGGGTTGTTTTTTTATTGTTTCTATCCAGTTGTTTGCCACCCAGGGTTACCTTCAGTGAGATACAGTAGATGGCTATATGAATTTGATCACTACTGCTGCTACATCAGGCTAGAAACTATGAAAGTGTGAGTTGTAGCCCAACTTGGGCACAAAGCCAACTAGGTGATCTTGGGCCTGTCACTTTCTCTTAGCCCTAGGAAGGAGGCAATGACAAACCACTTCTTAAAAACCTTGCAAAGATAACTGTGGGAACTTGTCCAGTCAGTCTGTAAGAATCAGGCATGATTAAATGGAAGGGGGGAGGAACCATAAAGTTTTTGTCACAGTCAAAAGAAAATAAAACATCCCCCTGCATTAAAGTAACATAGGATAATTATGTGATCTTTTTATTGAGTTACATTGAAAAACTCCAATTTTTGAATTGACCAATATCTACCCACATGATATATGCTAATATTCTGTTGCTAATCCCTATTCTGTCTGTGTGCCTTTGTTTTCAGCCACTGCCAGTAACCTACTTAATTGATGGCTGACAAACGCTAACAGATTATGTGAACTTGGATGGCTTTAGAATATGGAGGAAAATACTATTGTAACATTAATTTAAGTTAAATGCATGTTTCCTCATAGCTCAAAAATCTGTCTTACTCAAAGGGATGGGATGAAGATTTTATATGTATATTGAAGTTTCAGGCCAAAGCACAGCACATTGGTGAAAATAGATTGGTTATGCTTACAGATTAGAGAAGAATAAACCTTTTGGTCCTCTTCTTGATTTCTCAGCAGCTTGCTCAAACATGCTTTCATAAACGAACAGTGCAGGAATTCTTCTCCTTCCTAAAAAAAAGGTAAAGGTAAGGTTCCCCCGCACATGCGTGCTAGTCGTTTCTGACTCTAGGGGCTGGTGCTCATCTCCATTTCAAATCCTAAGAGCCAACGCTTGTCCAAGGACGTTTCCATGGTCATGTGGCCGGCATGACTAGACACCAAAGGCACACGGAACGCTGTTACCTTCCCACCGTAGTGGTCCCTATTTTTCTACTTGCATTTTTACATGCTTTCGAACTGCTAGGTGGGCAGAAGCTGGGATGAGTAACAGGCACTCAATTGATGTTGGTGGAGAAAAGGAGATCTGCCTGGAGGTTTCAACCTTGTGGAGCATCTTAGGGTTCTCTTCATCTCTTCATTCTTTTTAACAACTGCCTGAAACCACTGTACAATATCAGCTATCATCAATATCAGCTACAGGACTCAAACTAGCAATGCAGCAGAGGTGCAAGCACCATGCTTATGGATCATCAGGGACTGCATGGGAAGTAACAGACTCAGACTGTTTCTCTCCAGGTCAGCATAAGAATCAACATTGTTTCTAGACAGAGCTGTAGCCCAATTAAGGAAGTATCTTCCAATTTGGGAGTCTTCCTGGACTCCTGGTCAATGAACAGGTGGCAGATGTGGCCAGGAAAGCTTATGCACAGTTACAACTTATGCAACCACTTTGATCATTTCCTGATCAGAAAAACCTACTTACAGTCACTAATGCCTTAATAACATCTTGTTTGGATTATTGTAATGCAGTCTACACAAGGATATCTTTTAAACAGATTTAGAAAATGCAACTGCTAAATTTGAAGGCCTCTAGGCAATGATGGGTATATCCTGAAATACTTGGGTGACCTATTGCTTCAAGAGCTGGATTGTTTGGCAATCTGATTCAGATATGTTTTAAAGTTCTATGCTGTTACCTCTAAGGCCTTATGTGAATTTGGACTGGGTTATCTTTTGATAATCTAATCAGGTTCAGAATGATTAGCTCCCTTCAGGTCATCTGAGAAGGACTTAGAAGTTGATATTTTCAGTTACTGCTCTCATACTCTGAAATTCGTTCCCAATGGAGAAGACTGTAATTTATCAAACACAAGATTTGGATATTTTCTTTCTTGAAAATTTTAATACATACTATGGGATACTATGGATAGGTTTATTTATTTTTGAAATGGTTCATTTTCACTTTATGATATTTTAGATTGTTGTTCTGCCATAAAGTTTAGGAAAAATAAATAAGCAAATAAGCCAAGGTAGTATTAAAGTAAAATGTTGCTAGGACATATATATTTCGGGGACTTTATTTAATTAATTGTTTTAATCTGATTTTAATTTTTGTATGTTTGTTTTAATCTTCCCTGTACACCGCCCTGAGTCCTCCAGGAATAGGGCGGTATATAAATTTAATAAAATAAAATAAAATAATATAGATCTGGTTAGGTGGGAAATAATCATGGTTTCAATCAAAAGAAAATCTCTGTATACCCTAAAAACTACATAATGCTAAGCTACTATATTCATGGCCAGCATCACATACAGTACATTTGTTCACTATCATTTCCAATTATCTTTCAAACACTTACAAATACACTCCAAAAGGAGTACAAAGGGCAAGGCATCTTCCCACGCTATAACAGGAAAGTCTCAGCCCACAATACTGCTACATTACAATCAATAAGTTAGTCTACTTCAGCATACTCAGTTGAACATTGATTTCTCTACCTTTTTTCTCTATTATTTCTTTCCCCTGTCTCCCATTCACAAGATTCACATACCCACATATATTGCTTTATTTTTTAAAAAATGTGTATTGTAAGTCTCAATTTTACCAGAGCTGTTTACCTTCACTGACCTTGGAGGCTTGCCATTATAGATGACATCAATAACAGTAGTTCTCTCAACTTATTGAAAAGTTTCACAGTGGACAGAAGAGATCAGAAAGTTGCTAATTTTAATTCATGAATCACTGGAAGATCATCTGAGAAGGAAGCTGACATGCTGTTCTGACCTCAAGTATTAAAATAGTCTCTCTCCCTTTTTCTTTTAGCACTACCTTCAGAATTTAAGCAATGTGGCATTATATGCCAGAAATCTCCCTTCATGCTATTACAGAGGCTACAACAAAGAATATTGTCCAGATGAAAATGCCTAGAGAACAGGGTGTATAGATGCAAACAAAGTAAGGGAAAACACTTTCATGACTACCACACAGAATGGCTATCATAAATATATTTATCGAAACAAGTAGTTCTCAACTTACAACCACAACTGGGCCCACAATTTGGCTCATACGTTGCTACAGTCATTAAACAAGGCACCCACATGACTGCCTTGCTTGATGACTGCATTCTCAGCTCCTACATTGCAACCATTAAATGATTACACTCAGGGAGTGGAGGAGGCCCTGGGAGACTTGGAACCCACTGGCATGCAGAAACTTGCCATGGGCTGGGAGGCCTTGGCCAGCTGGGCCCACTGGGATATGGGTCTTCCCCCCATTCCATCATTTCCAGAAGTTTTTGGCCTCCTCATGATTCCACCATTTCCTGAAAACCTTGGGCCTTTCACCTCCCCATCACTTCACCAGAAGGTTTGGGCCTTCTCCCTGCTCCACCTCTGTCCTGGAAGTCCCCTGCCAAATTTTACAGGTTCACTTACTTTCCTCTTCTCTGCAGTGCTGACAAGCATGCCCAGCCAATGCAAACTACAGCTACTATAGAAATCTAGCTATTGCAATATTTCCAAAGTTAGAAAGAGCCCCTGAATTTTGTAAAAACTGCTGCTCATCTCACAATGTTTTTGAATATAGAAAGAGCCTCAAAACATTGCAAAGGTTGGTGCTTGTCTTGCAATATTTCTTAAGGCTAGAAAGTGCCTCAGAGAGGTGGGATGTGGGAAGGCAGGTTTTGGTATGCCAGTGGACCTATCTGGCAGAGGCCTCCCAGCCCATGATGGTGAAGACTTGCAGTAGTCCCATGGTTTTAAGGGAGGTGCAGTGAGAAGCACCCACATTTTTGTCACGTAAAACCAGGCCTTTTTTTCTCACTCACTCAGAACGGTGTTCCGGCACCTCTTTTTTTTTTGAAGAAAAAAGCTCCCTCTATTGGCTTTAGGAGTAGGCAATCTTGGCTCTTTTTTATGACTTGTGGACTTCAACTCCCAGAAATCCTGAGCCAGCCATGCTGAGGGGAAAGAGAGAGGTTTCCAAGCTGAGCCATGCTGGCTCAGGAATTCTGGGAGTTGAAGTCCTTGAGTCATAAAAGAGCCAAGGTTGCCTACCCTGCACTAGAGGAGGACATTAAAATTATTTACAAGGTTACTTCTTTAGGAACTAAAGTTTTAGAATCTAAAACAGCTAATTCAAAAAAGCCAACAGGAAAGAACCTCACATTTTTCATCTGCTTCTGTCTTTTGGAAGGTAAAATTAGATAACAAAATAATCTATTTCCTATGTTAACATCTCTGCAATGAAATCAATAAAAGGTAACAGGAAAGAAATGAGAAACATTTTTCTCAATGTAATATGTCTAATTTAGCTGATGCTAGAAAAAAATAATATCCTTTGTACGCTCTTGAAAACTATTTTGAATCTATAACCATCTATTACAACTAAAGCACTTTAAATTAAACAATTCTTAAGAATGAAATATTCTTAATTTGGACTTTACTTTTACTGTTTGGACTGTTGTGTGTTTTGAAAAATAGATTATTTAGAATCTAGTTATGTTGCACTTCAGTCTTTAAATAATTAACCTAGTATATACATAACAATATGTGATGTTTTCCATGGTGAGCTTACCATCAATAACAACATTAAAAAGGCTAAAATAATTTCTGGTGGTATTATCTGTGGTATTATCTGTACATTAAAATTTTATTTAGTCACAAGTAAGTAAGATATTATTTGCAAATAGGATGGCAATAAACAATTTAGGCTGCATTTACATCAGGGCTTTTCAACATTTTCAGAAATTGTACCACTTTTAGGACATGACAATATTCAAGCACCACCAGTGCTTAACAAGGTGTCAAAAACTTGATGACTAAAAAAAAGGGGGGGTATTTTTTTGGGGGGGGTTCATTGGTTAGATTCATTTATTGTTATAGAATTGGCTAGTTTATAATATTATAGAAAAGCAAAATGTTGAGGTTCAGTGTTAATGCTTCCTTCTACTCCTGTAACAGAGGAAGTCAGAAGTCAGTGCCTTTTCTTTTTCCCTTTTCCCCCTCACTTTTCCCTTTTTTGCTCATAAAAGCCCCCCACTCACTCACACTTTGCTCACAAAAGCCTCCAGTCACTGTCACTCACTCCTCCATCTCTTTCAAAGGCCTCTTGCTCACTTGCTCACTTACTGCCCCGATGCTTCCAAATGCCATTTGCTCATTCACTCACTCACTTACTGCCCCATTGCTTCCAAACACTTCCAAACGCCACTTGCTTGCTCACTCACTTACTGCATTTGGAAGCGATGGAGCAGTAAGTGAACGAGTGCCGGTGCCGGAGGCCATCAGCTGTTTGATGCTGGAGACAACTGCCACGAGGAACACAACTCTGGGTCCGGGTTCAGAACAGCTCCGGGTAGGGGCTCAGCATGGGTTGCGGCATGGCAACTGCGGGGAGTGGAATCCCCATGGCGGCTGTGGGGAGGGGAATCCCCGCGGCCTGTGGCTCCAAGCCACAGGGGCGGGGGTGCAAAGGACAGGTGGCGATGCCGTAGCAAGACACCGGCATTGCTCCCAGTGACAGCACCTCTGAGTTCCGGCACCTTTTTTTAAAAAAAAAAAAGCATTGCGTAAAACCACAGGGCTGTTGGAATGGTTGAAATTTTGGGAGGAAGCTGTAAGTCCCTTCATTCAACATCATTGTAATTTCAAATGTCACCATATATATGGTTGTAAGTTGAGGAATACCTGTAGTAGTCCTGTAGTGAACATTTTCACTCCCGTTATTATAGTTGAAAAAAGTGCATTAAGATTTTAATAGCATAGGAGAGTACCATGTTTTCATTCCATGGAATCTGTAGATGACTAGCTTGAGAAAACAATTGAGGCATATATAAGAGCTTACATTCTAAGTTGAAATAAGCTTGCAGTTGCTTCAGAGTTTAATTGCTTGCTATAAAAGACAACTTGCTTTACCCATTTAATTTCCTAGGTAATTGGCTATAGGATAGCTTTGTTCTTCTCTACTGATTAACTTTTTCTCTACTGATTCATTTGTTTGTATAGGTTTGTTGTCTTGATTCCTGGTTTATTCTCTATTCTTTATTCCAATGCATTAATTATTTTAATGTAACTTTTTTCCTATATGGGAGGAAAAAAATTGGCATGGTATTTTATAGGATCAGCAATCAGATCTCTTTTATCTAATATCACATCTTCTAGATGACTTCAGTAGGTTTCCCTTTTGTATTTGCTTGCTTGATTGTTTATTAAAACAGACTTAGAAGAAGTAAATGTAATTTGGGGAGAAAGAAAATACAATCTGAAAAACTTCATTAGGATGGAAAATGAATGTGAGAATGTAGCTTTGGAACAGTTATAAAGTATTATCAATGCTAGATAATCAGCAGGCAAAAGCAATGTTCCTTAATTAGTATGACATGTAAAACAAATATTTTTAATGAAAGTATGCCATTAAATGTTTGAAGAATTCAAAAGTTATAAATGATGAAATACTGAACTGTTAGTGAATATGATGAAATTTAATGAAATATTGAACTGTTAAAAGAAAAATAAGGCAAGTACTTCAGTCTCATAATTTGTACTTTTTACTTATTTTTCAAATTGCAGTTAGTGTGGATGATAAATACCAGAGTTTTTACTCTCTCAACATTTCAAAACATTAATTATGGGTACTTAACTCAGTAAAAGTTTGCCTGCAGTGCTAAGACATCAAATGTTAGTAACAAAAAACTTTGTTTTTTTCATTGTTGGACTCAGATTCTTTTAACTATAGGTTCATTATGAAATGCTATTTTATAGCAACTCATCCAATACTGATCAGGTGCCAATCATGTTCACATACCACACTAAGCTAATTCTGACTTGGTTAGCTCTGTTTTATCATGTTGCACAAGCCATCAACTTGTGTGTATAAAGTACAGTTTAGCAAATCTTATTTTAAAACAATAGGCAAACCCTGGTGATTTTGATGACTGTACTCTAAACCATGGTTGGTGAAATGGAAATAAACAAGTGTTCATTTTTTTCATCTATCTATCTGTCTGTCTGTCTGTCTGTCTGTCTATCTATCTATCTATCTATCTATCTATCTATCTATCTATCTATCTATCTATCTATCTCCCCTTTCTGATTTAATGAAATTAAAGCATCTTATTAAAAGGCTTTGTACTATGTATTCCAACCTCATTTTGTAATGAACATTGTACAAAGCAAACAAAATTCTGAAGAATTGTTTTGAATTTGAGTATTTTAGATCCAACAAATTATTATCAATGTAGTGATATTTCTTCTTAAAGATTTGTGCAAACTGTGTATTTTAATAAGCTTCATTTTGATTGCCTGATTAGATTCTGAACCTTCTAAACTTGTACAATGTATGAACAAAGTTTAATTCTTGCTGCTTATTGGTAATACCTAGTTTTGACCCTATAAGCTTTGAATTTAAGATTTATAATTGGTTGATATAGCTGTTATTTACATAAATTGAAAGCATTTGCTATGCATATGGTCTCAGCAAAATATTGTAAGTTTAAACAGTGTTAACCACTTGGCCCCCAATGGTCATGCTACTGTATCCTCCAGTGTAGGAAAGCTGGTTCTGGCAGGGACCTTAAAAAACAAGAGACACTATGGTAAAACTAGTGCTGAGTAAGAAGTTGAAACATCTTACCTACAGTAGTTCAAGATTTAGAGTTCATCTGATTCTGGCAATTTATGATTGAATGAAGTTCCTTTTTTAAAAAAAATATCGCTTTCAAAATAACAGAAAAAAAGTATAAAAGATAAAAATGCATACATAGGTCACAATGCATCGTATTTTGAAATTAGTGTAATTCTACAGTCTGGATTTATGGCAAGCTTTATGGTAGCACATTTAAAGGAAGCTCCATATTTGTTTTAATCTCAGTCTCAAAGCTAGTCAAATAATATTTCTTTAAATGAACTAGCCTCAGAAAAAATAATATTCTTTCCATTTAAAACAATGGCAAAATAGGATACTGTTTTGATGTGTCAGGTATAAAACACCGTGTTGCCTGCAACAAGAGACAAATTGGTGCCCACTCTTTGCACTTAAGAGCGTTGACACTGATGTTCTGATTACCCAATTAGATTTTGAATAATTTTTGTGAAAATCTATAAAGCATGTTTATGAGACTAAGTCTTGCTGCTTAATAATAATTCCAGAATGGGAAGACAGAATATGTTGTGGGTCCTCTTTATAAGGGAAGTTCATCCATAAGGACCAAGAAAAAAGGCCTTCTCCGTGGTGGCTCTCTCCCTATGCAAAATCATTCCCCCAGAGGAAATGATACTTTTCCAGAAGGTCCTGAAGATGTGGTTCTGTCAGCAGACTTGGTTGTTTTTTATTGTTTTTGTTTATTTATTGTTTTTATTGTGTTAGGGTGGGGGAGGGTCACCGTGTGTGAGTTGGGCAGCCATCTAAAATTGTTTAATAAATTTGTTTAATAAATAAATTGTAGACATGAGTTTTTGCCTTGTAAACATTCAGTTTAAATTTTCAGCACCAGTGATGAGACAGCATTATTTAATTCACCTGAGAGATGTAACTCAGTCTTAAATGCATGGCAGTCTGAGAAATAAAGGAAATACCAGAAGGCTTCAGTTGTTGCTATCGCTGTAATACTAATCCTCTATCACTGAGATAATTATCCCATTCTGTTTAATGTAGGACAGGTCCTTATATTTTCAAGGGTTAGGGAATTTCTATACTGATATAACAGTGGCAGTAAACTTCTGATATATTAGGATTAAAGTCTTTGAAATGTTTCAGGTTGACCCCTGAATGGACTTGTTCAAATAAAGGGAAATATTTCAGTGATACCCCTTGCTTCATTTATATTTACATTCAAAAGCAATATATAGACAGCACAGAAAGAAATTTGTTTATATTGTAGTAGAGGAGGAAACAGAAAGGGGAATGTTTAATCAAGTTACAAAAAAACCATTAGAGTGGGATGAGATGAACCTGTCTTGTAAGCAAATTACAAAGCTTAAGTGCAGCTATCAGTAATAGGTTATTAGTTCCATCTAAATATATTTATAGGTCCTTAAATACACAAAATGCATCCCAAAACAATCTCAAAATGAAGATAGGATTATACCTATAGAAAGACAGCAGTTGTACAATATTATGGAACCAAATGAAGGTGGGGTATCCTGCTTTAGAGATGTCAAACCCAGTGAGAATTATATGCACAAAAGGAAATGGAGTATTGATCCAGAGTCTAAAATTAATATTATGAATCAAAAAGCTTGTGACTTTAGAATACTAATCAATCTGATATATTTTCTCTATATGATCCTTTAATATGGGTTTAATGCATCAATTCACTTTTACAGTTAGCTCTGAATTGTTTCCACTGAAAATGCCTACCTATATAAACACCAAGAGTATAATTCATACACACACACAATATGCATATGTGTGTGTGTGTGTGTGTGTGGTTTTCCAAATCAGAGGTATGTAAACGTACATTTATTCAGTAATAATGGTGCACTGTCTATTCATTCGTACAGTAATGAAAATTGAAAAATACATCTTTCCTTTATCATATTTTTTCCAGAAATATACTTAAAAGGTATTTTTAAGAAAACATCAGAGTGACTGATGCTGGTGCTGTACCACAAGATTGTTTCTCTGACATACTTTTCCTCAGATCCATTAATTTAAAGCATTTGCTAGCTTGCCCATGAATCCTCCATAATTTAGTTACAACAGATAAAAATGATCCTAATATTTCGAACCTAGCAGTTCGAAAGCACGTAAAAATACAAGTAGAAAAATAGGGACCACTACGGTGGGAAGGAATGTGACATTTGGCAGCTACAGTGATATTGTAGTGTGTGCTAATATTGCAGTGTGTAACTGTATGTTTTGTTTGTTTAAAGCTTGTTTTTACTGTTTTAAGTACTGTATGCAGAATTTGCTGCTAAAGTACACTTTAAAAGTAGTCAGAATAGGTGTCTGAATTAGCATTCAGGTCTAGTCCTATTTTTTTACTTAATTGGAACTACAGTCTGCTCTTTATTGCTTCAGAGAATGACATCACCTTCTGCCATTTGATTAGATCATACTATAGTACATGGTTACCTACCACACTATGCCAAGAAGCCTGCCATATAGCAGTAGGGTAGTCATCTTATCATGCATTGCAGTAATTCTGGCAGTATGCACAGAAAGTCATTATGCAGAGTGACATGAAAGCTGTGTGAAGGTGGCACTAATGATAGTATTTCAGCTAACAATTAAATGGTGCTCTATTTTTGAAACCAACCGGTAGAGATGAAGTATGAATGTCATGAATATCATACTGAATGTCACATGTAACCGCATCTGCTGTGATATTATAAGAACCTACTTTCAAAAATAATACTTTTTTAGAATTGAATATTATATATATGTACACTGTATCTGTTTTTCTACCAGGTCAGTGATGCTAAAATGACTCTAAAGCAATATCCTTCTTTCTCTGTTAAAACTCAGAGACTAGGGCTCAAATATGATTTTGAACTCTGGGCAATAAAAGTTTTAAGAGATAAAAAGCTTTTTCTATTTCAGGCTTGCCATTAGTTTGAATAATGCATAAACAAAGGAAAAGGTTTGAAGTACTACTAAAGATCACCAGTATAGCTTCAATTAAATTATACATCATTATCACAGCTGCCAAGACTGATGTGGGATTTTAGCCTCAGATCTCACCAAACATTCTATGTAGCTGTCTTGTCTAATTTTTTTATTTCAAAGCAACCAACAACTCTCTTAGCAAAAGGGAGAAAATTAAAATGAGAAAACTGGTTTCAGAAACATGCTGAACACAGTGTGGTTAATCTTTATTGTATTTACTATGTCAACAGTCAAGCAGTAAGGGAAAGGACTTCCAACTCTATTGCATCAAAATGAAACCTAAGGGAGGAATCAAACCTTACTGTGTCATGACATATTTCATTCTGTTACTGAAGCAATGTGTTGTATCAGACAAGCAAGTCTTTGTTAAACTTCACATTATTCTTCCTTAATGTACATTTTCAAACTGCTTTTCTATGGTTTAGAAATAGTTTTTTTAAAATGTTTATGTTTGCAAAATTAGCAAAAGCCAATACATATGACTATTTTGCTCAACTTCTGCCATGTTTATGACAAATGAATTGCTTGTCACAAGTGGAAATCTGGCCCACCTGGATGACTCTCTCTGCTCAGCACTTAATTTTGCTTGGCGGCATCTTCAGCATCTACAAAATAATGTTAGAAAAATTTAATACAGTGTGTTAGATCTTCGGTTCTTTAGGCATTAAGCAAGACGAGATATTGAAACAGCAAACACGTTTATTTAACTCAGAACAGAAGCAAGCTAATAGCTGCTACGCAGCTATTTATACGGTTGGCCTCTAGGCGGCAACCACTAGGTTTAAAGTAGCAGTTTCCCACCTCAAACCTCATTATCAGCCTGGAGATAGTAGCAAGTCTGGTTCAGTCCAGCAACCATTACATAACACAGACAAAAGTAGGTCAGACATTAAACAAGTGATTAGACATTAAGCAAATGATTACACACAGAAAAATGGCCAATACATTACACAATCCATGAAATCGTATAGTCCTGAGCTATAGTCTCCCTCCCTCCCTCCCTCCCTCCCTCCCTCCCTCTCTCTCTCTCTCTCTCTCTCTCTCTCTCTCTCTCTCTCTCTCTCTCTCTCTCCCAACATGCCATGCCATCTGCATTAGAGGTGCTCTTCATCATTTTCTGGTCTTTCAGTAACCTTCTCTAGATTGAATCTAGATAGGATCAGCAGCCAACTTCCTCTAAAACTAACAATCTATTTCCCACTACCACATTTTGCTAGCCAGCTGATTTTCAAAAATCTATGAAAAGACAAAATGTATGAAAAGAATATATGAAAAATTGTATTCAACAATTGTCAAACTATCACCTCTAGTGTCAGCTCAAAACAGTAATGTCCTCACCTTTTAAATATTTCTGAAGTGTTAGAATGCCAGGTGAGAACACTTTCTAAAACAAAAATCCAGACTAGAAGTTTTCCTTTGAGAATTTAAAGTAGCTTTAAAAAAGAAAGAACAATGGAAAGAAAGGAGAAAAATACCTAGAAAAAATAGCATAAAGATACTATAAAGATAAAGTAATCTAAAAGAAAAGAAAATAACCTGGTATAATAAATATATCATAACCCTGAAATCTCAAATTTTGAAAATTTGAGATTTTCTCCCTTAATCTTTCAGTTTTCTACAATATGAACATTATAGTTTTATAATTATAACGTTGTAGTTCAATTTTTGAACAATTAATTAAACTTTGTATTACAGTACACTGCTATCTTGTGATATATATAGGATAATATAATTCTATATTCTAGAATTGCCCAAACAAACCCATGTTTGTTTGTTTTTACTGATAGTATTGAACTGTTTGCTCTCTAAAAGTCTTCTGAAGCATGCTTAAAACTTCAGAAGGTGCTAAAACATTAAGAAAAACAAAGAACATAACCAATATTTTATATTTATTTCATATTACTGTCTTAGTAAAGTCTATGTGTAGGATGATGCATACTGAACGTGGTCATTCTGAAATGCATCAAAAGTTTGCAATCACAGCAATCTAATTTTGCTTGAATAAGTTCTTAGAATCATTGAGATATTACATGTAAATGGAAATACCAAGTGTCTTGCACTTGTCAGTGAAAAAGTGCCTCAAGCTTCTTAACAAATGGAACTGTTATCTATATTTGGAAGCTTTGTGACATATTAAAGTAGTTTATGAGGCACAATTTGTTTTGGTGGTCTGTTCTGATTTATGACATGTTATCTGCCACTGTTTCATCTGCAGTAGAATTTCTGTAATAAATGTTAGTAGCTGGACAGTGCTAAATGTGTTCTGTCTAATCATTCCTTACTTATAACAAGTTTCAGTGTATATGAATCAAAGATTGTTTATAGGTGCTGTCAGATTAATTCATCATTTGAAGCAGTTCTATCACTTCAAATGGGATATCAGAGACTTGTACCTCAGAACGTTTAATACTCAAGCTAATATATATTTTAAATGTTAAAGTTATCAACATTACTTTAATTATAATAAATACATTTAGTACCCATTAATAATGCATACAATCATTTTAAAAAGCAGAAATGTGAAGACTAGACTTTTAGAGGAATAAGGAATATAATTTCTTCCATTTAAAATATTTTATATAAAAATATAGCTTAAAGATGTGAGAGACATTGAAGACTCACCTAAATTTATCACATATGTGAATCTTTTCTGTTCCCTTTCTTGATCAAAATACACAGTAGTAGGACAAAGTCATGAATCTACAGGGAACGAAAAAGTAGATAAAATTTGACAGTTGTATCATTGCCAACTGTCTTTCCAAACATACAGGCCAACATTTTCATAAATATCAAGTAAGCTTTCTCAGAGCCACAGTTAAAGCCATAATAGAACTTGATAATCAAAAGCTTAATACTCATTAACAGTGATCATGATCAAAGAAGGATAAGTGTTAAATCAAACTATATAGAAATGTGAGCTTTCTTTCAGTAAGATTTCAACACTATTTGTAAATCAATTGGAATTGGATATATGCCCTTCAAACCAGGATGTAAGACTTTGAGAACCTGAAATACAAAGCTCCTTTCCCACATTTGATTTATATATTATCTCACCACTAAGTAATCTCCTGTCAATCTGTATGAAACTTCACCCAGTGTAAACTATTTTTCCATTCCTAAAAAAAGTTTTTAGGTCTGCATCACAAGAATTTTAAAAAGAAAAAAAAGAAAGTATAGTAATAATTTCCCAAAACATGTAATAGCAGATTTTCCCCCCCTAAAAAACAATATATTGGTCCTCCAGGATTTTTCTCATTACCAATTATTTCCTTTCTTTTTCTAGATCTGGGGTGTCAAACTTGCAACGTCACATGACGTGTCGTGATGTATCGTGACTTTTTTCCCATTCCCAGCAATGTGGTTTCACTATGGTGCACCTGGCCCACCGGCTGGCAGTTTGACATCCCTATTCTAGACTGAGGGGGATACTTTAAGAGTAACCATTTTGATTTTTTGAGAAAACCTGTGAACTTTCTCTTACCCAAAGGCCAATGTTGGGAATAAAAATGAGATTGGACTTTGGTACTTTAGGCTGGAAAAGCCATGTTCTAATAAGGACAATAAAAATAAACAACAATGTGCCAGTGGATCAAAAAATTGTTGTGACTACATTTTCTTCATCAGATGCCAAGGATTTTTTTCTAATGCAAATTCTTTTCTTACTGCTCAGAATCCCCATATCCCATATATCAATTGTAACATGGTTTAGTATATCATATTGAATCCTAATTGTTAGAATTATAAACCATGATTTATACTCTATCTTGTTTAAAAATATTTTAAAATCTTTTTTTATTATTAAAGAGTTTTACAAAAAAATTTTTTACAAAACATCCCCAAAAACCACCCACCCCAACCCCCCCTCCCCCCACTTCCCAGAGCTGAATACAGGGTCATAAATATAATAATCATATTCTAACTAAAATTATCCATTATAAAATTAACCAAATTCATAATGTGCTTTAACTCCCCTTTAACATTAATACATTCAAATTATTAAAAACATAATAATAATAACTTAAACAAAAATATAATCAATACTAATACTAAAGTTAATAAAAATCTAAAATCTACTCATAAGCTAAATGGAACTTTTTAGTCCCATATTTATTCTGAATATAATCTTTCCATCTCCTCCAAACTGAAATATATCTTTCTTGCGAATGATCCTTCAAATAAGCAGAAATCTTAGACATTTCTGCAAGATTCGATACCTTAAGTACCCATAAAATCTTGTCATATCATGAGGTATGAATTCAATTTTTCTGTAAATTGAACTGGAGAGAATGCCATCTCAGTCACAATAACGATGTTTTTTTGGTTTTTTCATAGTCATTTCTGGTTCTTGTGCTTGACTTATACACACACATCAGAATTTCTTTAATCTTTTACTCTTCTCAGAAATTTTCTTTTTGGTCTTTCACCTACAGTTCCCTCTCTATAGATCTGCAAATGTTTATCTTGCCTCCTCATCCCATCCTCTTCCGTATTTACTTAGATATTCTATGCCAGATATAGTTGTTTTTTTCCAAAAGGTTTCAAGATCTGAGTAGTTTCCTAGGTCAACAGGAAAGATGTAAAATAAACTATACAATAATAACCCAGTATTAAATACAATTTCAATATTTTCATATTCCTTTGTCAAAAAAGAAGTTACAAAGCACAAGTTATGGCTCATAAAGATCTGATTTGTTGGTGAAATTGTAGGAAGTTCTTTGATGTATTTTAACAGTCAAGTGGCTCACAGCCACTTAGTAACATGGTGCCCGTTGTCATGCATATATTACAGCTGCATCTGATGTCATAATTAGGGAGCAACTGCATCACAATTTCATACACTGTGAAGAGAATAGAAGGCTTTAAGAAATCAAAGTATTCATAAAATTATTTTAATTATTTGTTTATATTTACACTCTTAAATATATAAATTTATTAATAATACTTTTATTCATTTATATGCCATCCAACTCCCAGCTTGAAAGAGTATGAAAATAAATATAGCTATTATTTTACTTTTATTCCAGCTTTCAACAGTTCTCTTTTGAACATAGAAGGTACAGCATGCTGTCTCAAATACTATATAGAAACCTAGTTAGTATCTCAGTTTGACTCATTTTATATGGCTACTATTCATGAGCGCACTACATAGCCATTTTGGTTACAAAAGCTTCTGTTGATTTTCAGGATGCTTCAAAGGAAAATAGTTTTATTCTGTTTGGCCACTCATTTATACTTTAAGCAACTGTCATTAAAGGACTGGCTGTGCCTCAGCAACAGTTATTCTTTCTATGAATTATGGGCATCAGGTTGCTATCTTTCTTTCCATAACCTTCACACAATTGCACTGTGCAAATGGCTCTCCTTTGCTTCTATCTGACCATTTTTCAAGTAGGTTAATAGAGTTATGGTACCAATATACCAAGCTATATTTCTTTTAACCAACAACTTTTCTACCATAGGACATTTTACAGTATTTAGTGAGGAAGAAAAATCTATAGTAACAGTATTGACTTTGTCCTTTGGAAGGCTAGACAATGACAAATAGCACCTGAGAAGAGTGCACACCCCTTCCTTTTATCCACTTTTGAACCCAGTACAACAAAGGCAGCCCTTGTTTGTTTTAAAGCACATAAATTAGTTTTTCTATACGCATGCTGTTGCTAGTGAGTTATGTACCTTTATTTTTGAACAAAACAAGTTAAAAAACACTGATAATACACATGTTGCAGAAGAAATAAAAAGAGTTATAATACTTTATTTTTAAAGGAATAAAATATAAAATATGGAAAGGATTCAGAATTATGTATGATACTGTCCATGAAATACATTTTTGTTAGTCACCTTTCCTGCATTTTAAGACATTCTCTGACTAAAACAATAGTTAGTAATCTTAAATATATTCTTTTGCCAAGAGAGTCTTTATTTTAAAAATAAGACTACTAAGGTAATTTCTTGAAACAATTATGAATGTATTTTCATTTTCCTTCTTTCTCACCTTCTGTTCTTTTTGTGTGATTGTTATATTACATTATTTTTCACAACTAACTTCCTAAACATTTTCTTCTTACTTTAATTGGAAATCACAATGATTTTGGTATATGACAATGACGCACTAAGAGATACGCAGGTTTATTCATTTCCCATTGCTACCACTCTTTCTTTTTCTTTTTCTGCCACAATTTCCTGTTCAAACAGTTTTCCCTTTATCAAATAAGAGGAAGATTCTTAAAAGGAACATTGGCAATTTCTTTGCTGTGTATTTTTCTTCGTCCAAAACAAGTCTCCCTTTCAGGCAATCTATAATGGATCATTAAACAACCTGGAATGATATCTTCAGACTCACAATCTGCTAGCTCCTATTGGCTCCCTGTTGCAGGCACACTTCCATTTCACAACTGTAACTCTATTATTTTGTTTGGCCCATAAGAGAGATCAGACATGTAGTTATGATAAACTTTTTTTCTGTTTGAATGTGACTATCGCTCTCCTGGAGATTGGTATACTTCAAAAGAGCATGATATAACTCAAACCCTAAGCTCCCCTATTTAAAGTATAGCTCTATTGATATCCTAATAGTTCATCTTATTTCAGATTTAAATGGATTGCTAGTTCATTTAACAAGGACATGTAAATATAAGGGTTTTGCTTAAATTATATTCCCTGAGGGGAAAAGTTGATGTAACATTTAATGTGGTGATGATATTGTTCCTTCATTACAGTTTGACTACTGAGCCAAATCTTAATTTTTAAAAAGTTAGATCTTAACTTTGGTCTGTCAATATATTGTGTTTTATATGCATGACTTTTAGGAAAACAAAAGTTTGTTCTTCCAGTATTGCGCTATACCGTTACTGAGAATGAGAAAGACTTGTAGGGAATGGGCAGAGATTAAGAGGCACTGAGGAAAGAACTGGAACAAAATCATAGTCAATGTGCCATGACTATATCATCCTCTTCACTTTAGTGAGCTGCATGCAAGTTTTAACTCCTCTTCCTACTATGCCATACAGTCTAATCATTCAAGATTATTGCAGGAGCTTCTACTGGAAGCCATTCTAGGCTGAGCACAAGACATCCTGAGGCAGTAATGTCGCAAGCGCCCAATTGGTGATAGATACTGTGCAAATAGTTCCCTGTCTAGAAGCAGTAGAAGCTGGTGAGAAATCCAAGAAGACTTCCCAAATTCCTTTTCTAATGCAAACTGGACTAAAATAGTGCAACCAGTTTTGGTCATCATACTACAAAAAAGATGTTGAGATTTTGGAAAAATTCAGAGAAGAGCAACTAAGATGGTCAAAGCCCTGGAGACTAAAACATATGAAGAATGGCTGCAGGACCTGGGTTTGGCTAGTCTAAAGAAAAGAAGAAAGGGGTGACATGGTAGCAGTATTCCAGTATTTGAGTGGCTGCCACAAAGAAGAGGGGGTCAAATTATTCTCCAAAGCACCAGTGTGCAGGACAAGAAACAATGGTTGGAAACTGATCCAAAAGAGAAATGGAATTAAGGAGAAACTTCCTAACAGTGAGGACAATTGAACAATGGAACAGCTTGCCTTCACAAATCATGGGCACTCCATCACTGGAGATTTTTAAGAAGAGACTAGACAGTCAGTTGTCTGAAATGGTATAGGTTCTCCTGCTTGAGCAGGGAGCTGGACTAGAAAAACTCCATGATCCCTTCCAATTCTATTCTATTCTATTCTATTCTATTCTATTCTATTCTATTCTATTCTATTCTATTCTATTCTATTCTATTCTATTCTATTCTATTCTATTCTATTCTATTCTATTCTATTCTACCTCCAAACAGTAGCTCTATTTTAAAAAAAGCTCTTTAGGAACTGTACCTCCAACTTGAATTGATAGTGGGTACCAGCTTAAGTAAGATGCATTTAAGTAAGTTTCTACATTTAGGTAAGAAAAACCAAATGCACAGGTATAGTACTGGAGGTACCTTGCTCAATAGTAGTAACTCAATAGTAGTGAGACGGATCTGAGTCCTAGTGGATAATCACTTAAACATGAGCCAGCAGTGTGCTGCAGCTGTCAAAAAAGCCAACACAGTGTTAGGCTGCATTATCAGAGGGATAGAATCAAGATCACGTGAAGTGTTAATACCACTTTACAATGCCTTGGTAAGGCCACACTTGAAATACTGCATCCAGTTTTGGTCACTACGATGTAAAAAAGATGTTGAGACTCTAGAAAGAGTACAGAGAAGAGCAACAAAGATGATTAGGGGACTGGAGACTAAAACATACAAGGAATGGTTGCTGGAATTGGGTATGTCTAGTTTAATGAAGAGAAGGACAAGGGGAGACATGATAGCAGTGTTCCAATATCTCAGGGACTGCCACAAAGAAGAGGGAGTCAAGCTATTCTCCAAAGCACCTGAAGGCAGAACAAGAAGCAACGGATGGAAACTAATGAAAGAGAGAAGCAACCTAGAACTAAGGAGATAACTCAAGATCGTGAATTGTAGATCTGATTAAACTGTAACACAGGCACTAATGGAGTAGTGAATAAGAAGACTGAAAATTGTTGTTATTTGCCATATGCTTTTTAAAATATTATCTTTACACATTTTAACATATACCATTACAGTATAATTGCTGCTCAAAGGAAATGGCAGCATGAAGTTCAGTGCCATATGAATTCATCTTAACTGGGTGACATACCTAATAGCATATGTATATTTTAATTTAATCTGATATGTAATTAACTTGATGGCCAATGTAGATATTTATATTTATATTTTTCAGTGTCATGGTTTCAGAGAAAGCAAGTTATTATTACAGCAAAGTTAAGCAAATATATCATTTAATGTTTATAACTAGGTCATTGGTTGAATTGCAAATTTGTCATTGAAGAAAGTTCAATTTAAATATTCTGTTAGTGTTAAGGAATGAAAGGGTTTTTTTAAGCTCTCCATTTTAAAACAAAAAATTCATAATGTAAATAAGCACTGAAGCCTTACACAGATATTTATTTTCTGACCAGACAGGCAAAATATCATCTAAACATTTCTCTAATCATTTTTGCATGGTCTTTTTCATTCAGAATCTTTTTAAAAGGTTATTTGCAGCTTTCTCTTTGATGCAATTTTTTTCTCTGAATGTAGCTAAGTTTTGGTTAGCTATTTGTAAAATTTGCCCTACTTTGACTACACTGATTCATAATTATTAAGTTTTACTCTAGCTTTTATTTCCTGTTTCAGAAATTGTTTCTTCTTGCAATCAATATAATAATGCTTAGCATTATTTTACTATAACTTTCATCATATTCTAAATGTAGATTCATTTTGAAGTGGATCAGAATGGGATTACTAAATAATAAAAATAAAGCAGATATAGAGTAGAAATAAACTAATCCATATATGTCACTCTATACTGATGGATTCAATTATACAAATGATATAAGCATATAAACATCAGGATCTGGCCTAAGAATTCTTGATTTTAAAGGAGCCAGATGTTTCGGTAAATATGTTTTATAAGGATTGATTATATGAGAATATTGCAGGATGACAAATCTCCCCACCACCATACACATGCCATCTTAATATGCCCCTTATTTTCAATGAACTCCAGTCAGTAAAACAAAAGACTGCTTAAGCCTTTTAACACCCAAGCTAATGCTAACAAAGCACTTATTTACCCAGGAGAAATTGGCAAATATCAGCAAATTATCTAAACAAGAGAATCTCCTCTAGATATTACAAGTTCCTCATTTCTTTGCACAAAAATTACCCACATTTTCCTGACATAACACTCCCCTCCTCAAAGTTGCCACTAGTACAGGGGTAGGCAACCTTGGCTCTTTTATGACTCGTGGACTTCAACTCCCAGAATTCCTGAGCCAGCCATGTCCCCTCCTCAAAGTTGCCACTAGTACAGGGGTAGGCAACCTTGGCTCTTTTATGACTCGTGGACTTCAACTCCCAGAATTCCTGAGCCAACATGGCTTGCTCAGGAATTCTGGGAGTTGAAGGCCACGAGTCATAAAAGAGCCAAGGTTGCCTGCTCCTGCACTAGTAACTTCTAATAGATAAATATTGACCCCAGGGAGTCAATTCATATCTTCCTCTCTATGGGACCCTGTGAGAATAACTCCCAAAAGGTAGACTTGAGTTTACACACTTTCTGGGGACAATGTGGGGGGAGACTTTTCTATAAAGGTATCCACTCTTAAAACTGTAATCTTGTAACTACCTTCATTTGCTAAAGACTGTTGAATAAACTTGGTTTCTGCTCCAAGCAATTTATCCAGAGTGTTTTTAGGAAAACTCGCTTTGGACTTGAACCAGAACTTTCTTCTAACAATTATCAAGCTGTTCACTGGAATAAACATTTTGGCAACTAGATTGATTTTAGTAGGCATATCTGTCACTCTGGCCATTGTTAGCTCTGAATTGACTACATCATCTATGATATCATAGGTAATAAAAGTATAATCATTTCAATAATACATATATAAATCACCATATTTTATTTTATTTTATTTATTTATTTATTTTATTTTATTCAAAATTGAAGGGCATTTCTAAATTCTAAGCATATAAAAATACTTGACTAAGGCGTGTATTCTGTTAACAATTTGAACTGTGAAACACTTTTTTCATGTAAAATAATATTAACCTTGAACAACCATACTATTTTAAGAGTAAATAAATCTTATATTCAAAATGTACTCCAGTGTATATGCGAATATAATCCTTCAATTAAAAAGTCCATAAATAGGTATTTACAGAACAGATTGTAACAGCCTCCAAGGGAGTAATTTGGCTTTCAAAGTCAATTCCTGTCTGCCTGAATGAGTGTTTTAATTTCTTACATGTACAGTCACATGAATACAAACCATGTTTGAATAGTGTAATCAGCATTATTATCAGCAACATATATGCAGTTAGAATATTAGGAGAAGTTGTGCAAAGTAAAGAGTCTGTGTTTTTAACTAGAAATTATTAACTTAGAAGTATTTAAGAAATTTATTCCTAGAAGGAGAATAAATTATAGGGAAAAGAATATATCTTAATATATCAGTATATTTCTCTACAATACTATTCATCTATTATTAGTCAGAACAAATATTGGTGTGCTCAGCTTTAAAATATATTTTAGCTTTTCTACTGTTTAGAATCCTTTAATCTAAGTACAATTTCATTCAAAAACTTAATAAGTTGTTTTTAAAAACCATAGATAACCAGTATTAGAATTAAGCTTACCTTGCTTGGTTCAAATTCTGCCCTTTAAACAGTGGTGGGATTCAGCCAGTTTGCACCAATTCGGCAGAAACGGTTGCTAATTTTTTGTTGCCCAGGCCCAGAACAGACTTCCAGAAGCGGCATCCAAACAGAGAACCAGTTGTTCACATATTTGAATCCCACCACTGCCTTTAAAAGATTTATTAAAAAGCATGCCTATATTCTCATCTTCAGTTGGAATACTGCTGTTCTGCCCTTTCATATCTTGTCCAACAAATATGTATTATTATTACTTTATTAGGTTCATCTAATAGGGTGAAAACAATTAAAAGGGTCATGGATGTCTGTCAAAGTGTAATTGCACCATTTGATACTTAGAAAATTGTATAGATGACAGCTATTCATTTTTGCTAGGCAGAGCAAGGGCACAGCATGCAAAGATGAAGAAATATTCTGAATATTATCCTAATAACAGTTTATGCATTGCCCTGCTGCTTTTTTTCAAGTTTCCCACAGGGATGTGGGTCTTTTTATTTGAGTTACTATAACCTTGGGGAAATTGCATACGACCTTCTACCTATTTTTTTTATGTTTAAAAGTCCATGAATCTTGTAAAACAACAATTCTTTTTCTGTGTCCTCTTCTACTAGACAATATGTGTTCTGAACATATTTTATGTTACACTACTGAGGACCACATTTTAAATATATAACATTTTTCTTAATGAAATTTTTGACATGGTAAAAACAATGCAAATATTAGAAAAGAAACAAAGAAGAAGAACAGCGAATAAGTGAGAAAGAATCACAAAATAATAGAAGTGAAAAACAAAAGAAAAAATATAGCTACTAATCTTTTTGACAGCAGCTATAAATGCATTTATCTTTTATCTTCTCTTTCTTTAAGATTACATTATAATTTCTTTATTTTCATAAGTTATCTTTACTAATCTTTAAACTCACAGATAAGTTCATTTCCCCCCCTCTTTTTTCATCGAAAATCCATGAGGGGTTTCCAGTCCCGATATAACATAGTTAGTGATCTTTCTCTAAACAAACAAGTTAATTTCACATCTTTGCACTATGGGCATTTCAGAATCTTTCCATTTTTAGTACATAGTCTTCTCACACACCAATCATATATAAGCAGAATCTTCCATGACTCTTTTCTCTTCATCAATCCCAGCGGGAAAAGTTCTGGTTTGTATCACTATATGTATCTGAATCCGAATTTTCTGGTTATAAGGTCATCGGGATGATAAAAATAAACCTTGATGTTGTCCACATTTCCAACCTATTTGAAGTACTATTCTAACATTTTTCCTGGAGTCCTGTACCAAAGGTACATCATTTTATAAAAATTTTAAATTATTAAATTTAAAGTGTTTTTTAAAAATTTCACTATTTCATCAGTATATTGTATACAAGATCCTTAGCCCAATTTGTCATACAGTCTTTCATTTATTCTTCTGTTTCAAATTTCAATCAAAGGTTATACGTTTTGGCATATTCATCAACTTCATCATTTGTATGTAATTCAACTTCAAATGCTGCCTTCTGCTGGTCAAATACAATCTCCTATTTTCTATTTTGAATAGTTATCTTAAGTGTGCATTAGAAAAGCATTAAAAACCATATTGTGAATTGATCTCCAAACACCCCTTGTCAAATAATGTACTGTATATCAAAATTACACCCATTATCTTAGAAGGAGATAGCAGGGATAACACACACATTGAACTTTTACCGAGTAGTAATTTGAACATTTTTCTTAGGTTTGCAGAGTGCTGAAAGTACCTGCAGAGAAAGTTTATTTTTTTATACAGACCAGTTCAGAGGATAATCTGCATTTGCTTTCAAATACCTCTATTTACATTAGGACACCTGGTTTGTGAAAATAAAATGTTAGAGATGTGTAAAAACCTTTCTTTCAAAATTTTAAAAAATAATGTAAGGCTGTTGTCATGTTATGCGGCAAAGATCTTGGGGACTGGGCAAAGAGATACTGCCAAGGGAATGGTCAGAGCATAGCCCACAGCTAGATAGTAAAAACTGTAAAGGAGATGGGGGAGACTTTCCTGCTTTCAAGACTGATATTGGCATCACAGGGTAAACCAGCGAGGATCACAACCAGATGAGCTAATTCTACTTTATTGTAAAGCTATACTGACAGAATCTTGTGGAATGTCAGCCTCAGGAGAGACAAAGGCAGGGATTACATGAGGTGAATCAAATACTGGCACCAACTTGAGCAGCTGGAAAAGTTAGATGATGATAGCATTAGGCCTCCCAGCCACTACCACCCCACACACCCAACAAATAAAGAACAGAAAAAGGCAGAGACAATCTATGAGACCAAGCAAGGGAGTAGATCTTTGGATAGCAGCAGTCTATTTAAGAAGTAGCTCTGACTCATGTTCTTTTTGCTGGAAATTCCAGCTCTTGTATGACATCTCTGTGTAAGAAACCTTGGGACTAACCTTTGGACTGGCTAACAACCTTGTCTTGACTCTGAATTTTGGACCAAGTTTGACTATTTTTTTTCATGTTCCAATTAAAAAACAGATCTTTCAGATAAGTGTGTCTGAGACTGTGTTTTGGTTCACATGCTGGACTATTGTTATTTCTTGATCTTGAGGAAATGAAGAGATACCATAGCAAGTATGAGTGAGTCAGTAATTGAAATTTGAAACAAGACAAAGCCTACAATCATCTAGACAAAATACTGTGATCAAGAAGAATCAAGTTCTCACATAGGCAGGTAGAGCAGCTCCATGTCTCTTCTGGATGTTGGAATAAAATGGATTCATGTGATTAGATGTATCTGAAGTTGTAATGATACCACTTTCACCCTAAATCAGGGGTAGGCAACCTCAGCTCTTTTATGACTCATGGACTTCAACTCCCAGAATTGAATTCTGGGAGTTGAAGTCCATGAGTCATAAAAGAGCCGAGGTAGCCTACCCCTTCCCTAAATGGTATATTTTATACTTCCATTTAGAGAAGGGAGGGTTACCTTTATTCTTATAATCATTCAATTTAAAGAGAAGGAAAATCTTCTCTTATAATACAGCATTTGTTAGCTATATTAATCCATAGATACCCACAGTATGTGCAAGGTGGGACAAGTGACAGATGGCAACAACACAGTACAAAATCCATCTCTTGTGTATTTGTGCGCAATGTCCCAATTCTGGTACAAAAGCTAAAGTTTTATCATTTTGTATCACCACATTTGGGAATAAGATAAAATAAGATAAAGGTGTCCCCCAGGTTTTACCCTGCTAATGATTGACTAGGTGATGGTGTTCATCTCCATTTTTAAAGTCAAAGAGTCAGTGTTGTCTGGTGATATTTCTGCAGTCGTGTGGCTGGCATGAGATCATATTGCAGCATAAAGCATACAGAGAAACATGGAATGCCTTACTTTCCTGCATGCTTATACGTGATACCTATTCATCTACTAGCATTTGCATGTTTTCAAACTGGTAGGTTGGCAGGAGCTGAACAAGTGATGGTAGCTCACTCAGTCTCACGGCACTTGAGTATCAAACTGCTGAGCTGTAGACTTATAATGGTCTAAGACTCAGCATCTTCACCACTGAGCCACTGTATCTCCTTTTCTTAAAAACATTTGGGAATATCAGTCATCGTTTGGCTGTTTCAGTCTCAATTTCATTTTCAATCTGGAGGCTAAATCGTATGATAAATTGGTAAGGGAAATCGGTATGTTTAACTGAATGAACAAAAGGTTTAGGGGTGATGTGATAGCCCTCTTCCAATACTTGAAGGGCTGTCACAGGGAAGAGGGGATCAATTTATTATGCATAGCACCTGAGGCCATTGTAGAGAGCAAGGAGTGGAAATTTGTCAGAGGGAGATTCAACCTGGAATTAAGAAGGAATTTTCTGACAAAATAATTAATAATTAATCTTGCTTCCCAGTGTTGTGGTTATTCCATCACTGGAAATTTTCAAGAAAAAAATGGACAACTACGTGTCCAGGTGATGTAAGGACTTCTAACATGTGCAGAGGGTTGGACTAGAAGATCTCCAAGTTCCCTTCAAGCCTATGATTCTATGATTACTGCAGCAGGAATGAACTTTTAATCCCATGTTTATAGGTCATGCAGAAAGTTGGCTTCTCATCTCCTTTTTATTGTAATATATGAAGTGAAACATGAGATGTGAGAATATCAGGAATCAAAGCATTCATTTAAATCTCACTGCATTGGCCTAAATATTGGGAATGGGTGTAATTCTTCTTTGTATATTCTCCTACTTTTCTTACATGAAGCCTAATTCTGAGTTAGAGTAAGGCACAATTGAAGAAATGGTTAATTTATAATCTTTCAGTGTGATGTACAACAGTAAAGTAATTCCAGAAAGCAATTTGTTCATTCTGTGTGCTTTTTTTCCAGAATATATACTGCAGTTTCCCTAAACTATTTATGCCATTGTTTCAGAGCCAATTGAAAATTGGTGGTATTTATGTACTAAATAGGGCTTTTAGTCAAAATGACTGCTTAAATGGTTTCTGCTAAAATGCTGTTATTAGATGTGTTGTGGCTATTCTTGTTTACACTATACTATTTGTTATTTTCAATTTTGCAGACACTGGGAAATTCTGTCCCCAAAAAGAAAACCCCATTTCTGATTTTCCCATAATTACATTCTTTTTACTTGTACCCTTACAATATTAGTTGTGTTCCTAGAAACAGTTTTACAAATACTAATGAGATCCAAGAAACATGTTTTTAAAAATCCTACACATATGAAAGAAAATGAGACCTCATCAAATAATTTGTGAAAGCTTCTAATACGAATTAACGTATCTTGATGTTTTGTACTCCTGTCAGAACAATTACAGTATAGCAGCAAGGGATGAATGGAATGCTCAGATTGCTGCTGATAAAAATGGCATAAGATTTTCCTTAAGTTAAATAACTTAGTTTATTTAAATATATAAGGTGCATTAAAATATATTTTATGTATAAATATGTATGTATAAAATACATTAAAATATAAAGTATATTTCAAAGTATATAAACTAATTGCTAAGTTCTATTTCTTTTCTTTCTAGGTTCTTCCTTGTCATGTAAATTATTACTTCCTCCTTCTATTCATTAATTAAAACTGCATTTTGCTATACTTTCTATTAAATAGCTTTGAAAATTTCACAGAAGGTTGAGAGATAAACTGAGCTAGCAGTGGCTTTTTTAAAGCCTTCTGTGAGAATTTTCAATATAGCCACAAAAATGGTTTAGCGGATTAATTTTTAAATATATTTTGATTAAATAAAGATTATTCCTTTTGGTCTTTATTTCAAATTGAACTACCACTTCATTAAGATGGTTGTGAAACTCATCAAATATCCCTTACCTCCTTTCACATTTCATTTCATTTCATGGTCATAGTTATACAGAATATGGGATGCTATAAATGTTCTTGGTTGCTATTTATGTTGTTTTTAAAATTATTTTTATTGCTTTTATGCTGGTTTACTTGTTAGCTATCCAGAATTATGCATATAAGTTGGGTGGCCATGTAAATGTCCGAAACAAACAAACATAAAATTAGCTCATTTGATTAGGCAATGATTTTTTTGACTATAAAGATGGCAGGAGCTAAACACAAATTTTTATTATAACCAGATGATATAGACTGAGATTAAATTATTATTTCTTATTACAGAAATTTGTATAATTTTTCCATATTCCATGACTCTTCAAATATAGGAAACTGAATACCTCCTAGGTTCAATAAACTCTAATCCAGAAAAAATAAATGTAAAAAAAATCTATGTAAGCATGTAAGCAATTATGACATCTCAAGATATGTATTGTCTGTATTTATTATGCATACCGTAATTATACTTAGCTATTTATTGCATAGAAGTTAAGTAAGGGTGTTTTTTTGTTTTGTTTTTGTTTTGTTTGATTATGATAAAACTTGCTATTTATATCTACCTGTGATTTTGGATTTGGAATTCTAAACTTTTAGGTCTTATTATCTTTATAGATAATTCCTAAAACATTATACTGCTAAGAATAATGAAGAGTGTAAGAGTGCTAAAATATCAGAGGTTTAAATTTAGAAGACAGTATTCTTTTGTGCACCTAGCATAATAATTTTATATTGTTTTTATAAACATTTAAACAATCCTTAGGGAAGTGTAAGTAAGTGTCTGCATATATATACGTACTTCTTTACTTATGTTTGGCTTAAACATCTTCAATCCACTTTATTATACCAGGATATTGTTAGTTGTGGGATTTAAGTGTTCTAAAAGGCACCTTTTAGAAGGAAATCTCACCCTGGGATTACTTTTAATGAACACAGACCATACAGTTTATATATAAAGCAGATAAATTAATAATGCATAACTTGTTTCTGGCCAGTTATGGAAACAGATGCATCCTCTTTGCTATATTAGGTCTTAATACAATATTATACTTCATGTGTCTAGGTTTTGAACCATGCAGCCTTTTCTATTATTATCTGTAAAATATATTCTTTTCAATCTCTTAAAAGTATATTTGAAAAATAAATAAAAATCCCCAAAAGTTGTAAAGAAATAATGAGAACCGTGAGAACTCAAGCAAATAAATTCTTCAAGCATAAGCACCTCAGTGAAAGAGAAGTAACTATACCTACAGGTTTAACACATACTTAAGCAACAAGTTAAACTGACCTGAAGTAAAAATAAGACTGTTGTAAATTGAATACAGAGAAGGAGGTGTGATTGGGTAAGGATTTTAAGAATTCAGGAATATCCAGAAAGAAGGTTATCTTTCATCGTCTAGTAAATATGCTCCCAGCACAGCATATAGGCCCATCATTTTTCACTAATGTGATTCCAAATTAAGCAGGATTCTAAGCAGTACTTTGAATTAGTCCTAGATACAATCCCAACCTTGTCAACTTCCAGATGTGTGGACTTCAGCTGCCAAAATTCTCTGTGACCAGGCTGCTTGTAGAATTCTGTTAAACTTTACACATATGAAAGTTGCTATGTTTGGGAAACAATGTCTACTCTATAGCATCATGGAGAATAAATTTATACCCTCTTCCCTATAACACTTCTACAAGTATTGGAAGAATTCTACATGTCTCCATTTACTCTTCCTCTGTTTACACTGAAAATGCCTAGTTCATTCAAGTCTTTTTCATAGGAATTAGCCTCTAACCCCCTAACTATTTCTATTGCTCTTCTCTGCAATCTTTCTAGCACGATAGCATCTTTCTTGTATTATAGCAACCAAAACTGACACAATATTCCTGATATGATAAATCCATTGCAGTTTAAGAGCGGAATTATTACTTCGCATGATCTCATAGTCTAAATATTATACCTCTGGTGATACAGCTCAAAACCTCATTGGTTGTATTGGCAGCTGCACCACTCTACTAGTTCCTATGTAGTCTGTCATATACAAGAATACCCAGATCTTTTTCATAAACACTACTGCTATTCTATGTAGTCCCCCCCCTTATTTAAGTGCTGAACCTTACATTTCATTGAGCATTTTGTTGGATAGAAACAAAGATTTGAGTCTACATATCCTTTTGAACCTAGAGCTTGTCTTCAGAGAGGTAGCAACACCAGGACTGGAGTTGTCTGTTCATCTAAATTATTTAAATTTTAATCAACCATTCAGAATTGCCATTGCCAAGTGACATTTATGACCTCATCACTTAGGAAAAGAAATTTTAGTCCCAATTACCATCATTAAATGACAACTACCTGAAGTACTTTCCCTATGCTTATATAAAATGCTTAGTCCTGAAACATGATAGATAAATTCTTGAATGGGATGATATTAACGTTAGATGTATAATCAAGATTTAATTGAATTTATAATCTTCCTTCAGCTATGGCATGTACTGGCAGCTAACACATTTTTCCGTTAAAAATTAATGCTAAAATAATATTAAATGCAATTAACAATGAATAGCAATGCAGTAGAGATGCAGTTCCATATATTTTCTTAACACTGAGAGAGCACAAACAATGCAATTCTGTGGATGTCTTGGTGGCATATCTTCTCAATGACCTGGTCACAACTTAGACAGTTGACATCTGCCAGACATATATTTAAGTAAAAGGCTGTGTCCAGTGTACTATACTTGGAGATGGTTTGATGACATGTCCTGTCAAATAAGTACAATAATGCATTTTAAAATGTTGGTTAATTAACTCTTTCTAACCACAAATATGAAGGGAATTGATCTTACATGGCCAGAAAAAGAAAAAGTGGAGCATACTACCATGCCTCTTCACAGGTTTTTCCATGGTGACTCTATACTATTATGAAGAAAATTATACAGGAAAGAAACTATTTGGCACAGAAATCAAATCATTTAGGCCAACTACGTTTTTTCAATTTCTGACTAATACAGGTAGTCTTCAATTTACAGCAATTCATTTAGTTGACTGTTCAAAGTTGCAATGGCACTTAAAAAAGTGACTTATGACCATTTTTCACACTTGCAACCATTGCAGCATCCCTATGATCACTTGATCAAAATTTAGACACTTGGCAACTGACTCGTATTTATGATGGCTGCCATGTACCAGGCTCATGTGATCCCCTTTTGCGATGTTCTGGCAAGCAAAGTCAATGGGGAAGCCAGATTCACTTAACAACTTTATTACTAATTTAACAAGTGCAGTGATCTCACAACTGCAACAAGAAGTTGTAAAATGGGGCAAAGGTCAGTCAACAACAGTTTTAACAACAGATACTGGGGGCTCAGTTATGGTTGTAAGTAACGTTCTGCCTGTATTTATGAATCCATTTCAAAAAGTGGTTAGACAAACTAATTACGTATTGCCATAGTCCTTGAAAGGGAAGCGGTGGCTCAGTGGGTTAGGACGCTGAGCTTGTCGATCAGAAGGTCGGCAGTTTGGTGGGTCGAATCCCGAGTGCTGCGTAACAGAGTGAGCGCCTGTTACTCATCCCAGCTTCTGCCCACCTAGCAGTTCGAAAGCATGTAAAAATGCAAGTAGAAAAATAGGGACCACTCCGGTGGGAAGGTAACAGCGTTCCGTGCGCCTTTGGCGTCTAGTCATGCCGGCCACATGACCACGGAGACGTCCTCGGACAAGCGCTGGCTCTTCGGCTTTGAAATGGAGATGAGCACCGGCCCCTAGAGTCGGAAACGACTAGCACACATGTGCGGGGGAACCTTTACCTTTACCTTTATAGTCCTTGAATATTGTTGAAATATTTCAAAATAATGCAAAATCAGAACATTCAAACCAATTAATTGTTTTTATAATTATAGTAATGTCCACCTGTACACTATATATTGCATTATACAATAAAAATAGTTTTATGTCATTGTTATGCTCTGTCAGTATTAAACCTGAAACAGATCTATTGCAGAAAACATTTTACATCTTAGACACTTATTCCTTAGGCAGTTGAAAAAGTAATATTGTTTTATTGCTATCTGAAAACAGAAATAATAATCAAGGGTTATTCACAAAGGACATGAAGTCAGAGCAAGAAATAAGTTCCTTGAGTTTAGTGGAATTTTTTCCAAGGTAAATTAGTTTTAGATTGAGTTATACTTCTATGTGTAATAATTAGGTCTTCTGTTCTTATCTTGCTGGATAGGACTTGAAAAGAGAAAAATACAAAGGCAGTTAAAAATCTCTCAAGCACACGTACATACACATGCACACACACAAACCCACAAATATGCACACACAAGCAGACACTCAGAAACAATGGAATTTTTCATTAGTTAGAATTTATAATATATTTAAACAACACAAATTGTTTGTCATGTTTGTCACATGTTACCTTGATACATTCCCTTCATTACAGTTTTGTCTTTTTGCCTATTTCCTTATATGCATTTGTATTGATGTAAAACAGTTTATAGATACATGTATTGTCAATGGCACAAAATGAAACTAAAATGTATTTAATTTCAATAAACACAGGCAATATAAACACACACACAATATCAATTTATATAAAAGAGAAATACACACAATTGGCCGTTAGGTGTGGTGATGCATACCTGATAATGATACCAAGGTGATGCACTGCTGCTGTTCTGCATAGGTTCACTCCCTCTGAGCCAGGTAAGCACAAGGATTTGATACAAGTTCAAAAGTGCAGCAGCCATCAGCTGTCTCCTCTACATAAATGAGATCAAGCTGTATATTAAGAGTGAACTAGACATTGACTCAGTGATCCATCTGACATAGCTCTACAGTGAGGATATTGGAATATCATCTGGATGGGGAGATGTGATCAAATATTAGTTAGAGAGGGAAGGTAGTTAAGACTGATGGGGTGGAATTACCAGTGGCCAGCTATAAGTACCTTAGTATTCCGTAGTCATATGGCAACCATAATGAGGAGGCAAGAAAGACAGCAACATCCAAGTACCACCAAAGGATAAGACAGGTATTGAAGAGCCAACTCAATGAGAAGAACAAGAGCCACAACATCAACACATAGGCCCTCCCAATCATCAGATATCCTGTCAGTATAGTGAGCTGGCCAAAGCAGGACATGAAAGCTGCTGATGTGAAGAGGCAGGTAATATCTGGTAAATGTCACTGTCCTGGATAAAACCCAGTGCATCCAGAAGTACATCAGTAAGATGGTACCCAAAGATTGGCAGCTGAGAGAATGCCTGAGAAAGCAGCAGACGTGGGAGGAAGTTCAAGCAGAGGAAGTGACATGGCAAGACAAGACCCTGCATGGGATCATTGATTCTCATAAACAGAGAATGACATGGCAGATATTGGGAAATCCTACCAGTGGCTGGAAAGAGCTGGACTAAACTGAAGGATGCCAGAAATCTTCTTCAGGTCTATATAATATGGTACTAACTACAGTTTCAAAGGCCATTCCAGCTGAAACAATAATTTAAATGTTAAATTAGTCTACCTGCCACTTAAAAAAGAGCTAGAACTCTAGGATTAGTCCAAATCACAAACCTTCTTTCATTCATCCAATTAGCCATCTTTCCTGTTTGAGTTTGACTAGTCAACTTCTCTGGCAGTGAGATAAAGAGAAAAAAGAATGGATGGATGGTAAAGTAAGCAAGAATTCATAACCTGTTCAGCTTTCTTTTAAATGTAAAAAAAATGTAGAAACTCCTGCATTATACAGTATATCAGGGGTCTTCAAACTTGGCCCTTTTATGAATTGTGGACTTCAACTCCCAGAATTCTGGTAAAAGGGCCAAATTTGAAGATCCCTGCTGTATATCATACTTTCTGACCAATCACATATAAACTCATGGTGCCCCTTGTAATATTTATTATTGGATTAATAGAATTATCTGATTCTCCTTAGGATGTTTATAATTTTATCAAACCGCAATTATATTTTATTTAATTATTGCACAAAGACATTGCTGTGCCTCTTTTCTAGATCTTTGGTTTCTTATACAGTACTTGTTACATGTTAAATGACATTGGATCAATATTGCTTTAAATATATTATTCTAGACTTCAGCCAGCCTGATTGTTTTTGAAATAACAATTGCATAAGTATTCAATCACATTACTTATAAAACAAAAGTATAAGAGGGCATTTATCCCACTCCAGTGAAGCACAAATAAATAAAAAAAATAGAAAACTTTTGTTTGTATTTGCAGAATTCAGTAGGGAAGCAAGGTACTCTCAAATGGCATTCTAAAAAATTGAATATGTATTAATTATATTTTTCTTTCTGTGTGATACTCAGATGATTGTACACAGACATTCCTGGTAGATTTTTATCCAGCAAATGAACCAATGCAGATCAGTTTAGTTCTATGGCTAGATGAGAGACTCATATGATATGATAGAATATATATGTCCGATTTAATCTACTCTTTATCAGTATGACACACATGAAAATGCAAATTTATACCCTCAAATTTTTGAGAAATTGTTAGTTAAAAATAATGTAAATGTATAATTTTTATTCTTAAATTTTATTTTTGTGTATGTGTGTGTATCAAATATATTCCTGTATCTCAAACATACACATTTTATGTAGCTTTTCTAAATATATTCAAAAGCCTTTTCATGTGCATTCAAAACCCCTTTAAATAAATGCTATATATTTTATATGCAAATTTTGAGCCATGAAAGATTTGGAAATGGAGGTTTGTTGATCCCATGAATTAAGTATCCATCCATGTCATGGGAGATTTCTATCGAAAGATGATACCATTTTGCATTAGAAGTAGTTCATGATGAATTATTTTTGAATGCTTATTAGATCCCAGTCGTTTATCCTAGAAAGTACTGATGATGATAATCATGGATTGCTTCCAAAAGTGGGAATTGTATGCTGACTTCTCTCTCATTTCTCTTTGATGTGTAGCATAAAAACATCAAGTGACATAATGATGTGCATTATTTATTCCTATTCAATATTATTTGCAGAAATGGGAGATAGGCAAGCTGAAAAAACAGAAATACACAGACACAATATTACTTTATAGTTTGTCCTTACTTAATCTCAAAATATGAAGATAAAAGGGCCAATGCACTGTAAAATTGAGTTGTGTTTATTATCTAGGTCAGTGTCATCTTCAGGTTTGGTAACAGGCTTTTGGGAGAATTATGGCCTTTGGCAAAACATCTACATTGTTAATCCATATTAATTTATAAAATACAGGATTATCTAGTTTGAGCACACTGCTCTCTGAATAATTCAGTGTATTGTTTAAAATCATCTATGAAAGTTAAACAAACAAACAAAAATGCTTTTCATCTAGCCTATCTTTCATGTCGTAATTATGAGTTCATTAAGGAGTAAAATATATTTTTGAAATCTTTTTAACATCTATTTATTGAAGATTTTTTTGCATAACTTCAGGACCTTATTCTTTCATTAATTACTATAGATAAAAGTTTGACTTTAACAGCCATTTATTTATAGCATGATATAACACTCTGTCTGAACTAGTGTACATCGAGCTGAAGTAATATTGTAAGCATAAAAGGATGCAAAAAGGCAAATAAAGAAAAACTGGATGCTTTACTAACAAATGGTGACTATAGCTTAATATTATCTAGAAGAGGCAATGACGTTATTTACTGCAACTTCTTCCTTACCTTGATAAAGCTGAAAAGATTCATTAGCTAGGAAGCAGGATATTAATAAAGCATGGAAAGATTATATCATGGGCAATGACTGCCCATTTATTAAGAGTCATCTTTCTCTCATTTTGTCATTTAATGTGTGCGCCAAGCATGTTATGTGTTAGTTTTCCAGTCTTGGGTTCATATTATTGTAGATAAAAGATATTATTGCTTTGTTTTTCTTTCTATTTATTGTATTTATAAAAGTAATAAATTATTTCATAAAGCAAGTGTATTTTTCATGTAAAAGGTTCTCAAGATGGGTACAAATAAGAACAGCTAAGAAATGTTTCCTTATATTTCCTTATATTTCTATAAACATGTTTCACCACATTGCAAATTAAATTGCTTACAGAAAAAAAGACATAAATTATTATTGTCCATGATAGTTGCTAATGATACATTTCTGTCACAGGAGTACATGTACATAGATTTTAACTAAAAAAAAATCCTTTGACCTTTGATGAATCAGATGAAAGCACTCTAGAAAGGCATGTATATTTGTATGGTTTAATAACTGTAATCACTAATTTTCTTATCCTCACAAATTTATCTAATTTCTATTTAAGTGATCCAACTTGGTGGCAATTACTAAATCCTGTAGTTGTATTATTTGCTACTTAAAGTATTTTTTCTAAAAACTCATATATTTTTATTATATTTTGTTTCATAGCATCTACCTCAGCAAATATAATAGTTTTGAGGGGCCATTCATTGACCTGTGGATTGGATATCATAACAAGAAGCAATGGTCTATAGCAGGGGTCCCCAACTCCCAGTCCGTGGACCAGCACTGGGCCCCAGCATGTCAAAAATCAGGCCATGCAAACAAGCAAAGCCCCATCCATGGGATACAGGCAGTATGTGAAACCACGCCCCCTCCAGTCCATAGAAAAACCTTTCTCCATGGAACCAGTCACTGGTGCCCAAAAGTGGCTGGGGGCCCTGGTCTATAATGCTCTCAACATCTGAAGCCAGTCTGTTTTTTTGCTATTATCTGCCCAGCAGATACCTAGTCATTCATTCTGCTTAAAAGTATTGAATAGAACATAATTTACACTCTTAAGATTTATGGCACAAAAATTTGAATTATTACACTGTTTTCCCACCCTAGAGGGATTCACCCAGAGGCATTAATATAAGTTTATAAGTTTACAGTAAGGCAAGCAAAACTGTCCACCAATCCGGAAATGCCTTTAAAAAATTCTGGTGGTAATATGTCCTCCCCCAGGGCTTTGCCAGCTATCTGTTGTGAGGCTATTTTTTTAACTTCTGTGACAGTAACTGGAAACCATTTTAGTACTGTTTTTAATATATCCATACCATTAGCTGTTGGTTTGATATTCTAATATCCTCAAAAAATATCCTTGAAAAAGCTATCCAAGATTTAGGTGAAACATGCACCTTTATTTTTCTTTGGCGTTGGGAAACTAATTCCCAGAATGTCATATATCTATTTTGTAAGCATAGCAGTCTTCCTGCTGCTGACTTTTATAATGTTCTTGTTTCCTTCTTATTATCAGTATGATGCCTTCAGCAATCATCCTTCATAATTTAACTGACTATTCTAACAAGTTCCTTTATTACATGTCTACATTCATGGTTAACTCGTAAACACTTTGGTTGCAGTCCTTTTCATCTGGCATGATTTAGAACACCAGGAGTTTAATATTGCTGGCCACATTCTTATATATGGTCTTTTCATTTTCTAGTTTTTTGAATGAGCCTGTGCTATAACATTTTTAAACAAGGTACAGTAGCATAAATTTTACAGTTTCGGCCAAGGGAGATGTCCACCTTAATTGTTTCTTATTAATTCTACTGCCCTCTATACTGTGACTCTCTTTGGCTGTGTTATTTCCACAATAAGTCCTTACTAAATGGTAAGTGATCACTCTCTGGCAGTGCTTTTTTTTGTAAAAAAAAAAAAGCTGTCGGAACTCACGCACAGCTCCGACTCCAGTCAAAAGTCCTTTATGGAGTGGGGGGAGGCGAAACCGCTTTAGGGAGCTTCCAAGGTGCAGATCACGTGGTCAATTTATAATGTTAAAACACTGTACTATTGGAATCAAAGAGAGCTATATAAATATAATTAATGACAGTATTGACTAATGTATAAGAACCTTTGTTAAATTGACTGTTTGAAATTCATACATAAACTCAGGGCTTTTTTTCTCATAGAACGCTCAGAACGGAGTTCCGGCACCTTTTTTGGATGGAACCTTGTAGGGTAGGCAAGGCAGGTTGTATGACATGTGTGAGTTCCGGCACCTTTTTCTTTTACAAAAAAAGCACTGCATAAACTTGAGGTGTTCTAGTCAGGCTTACTCTGGATCATCCTATGTGATGTGTGATATACAGGGAAAATGGCTTTCATTTAAAAAAAAGGCTTTGTCCCTTAAATTTTGTTTGCTGATTTACATAAAGTTCATCTTTACTAAAAAGGGAAAATATTCCTTTCTTTTGGAAGGTCAGAAACAAGGACATTTTTCAAGATAAAGTCCTTATGACAATATTTGGGGTGGAAGGCAGTGGATAGCCATACTGATTCTCTAAATAAATAAATATTGCAAAATTTTATTTAATTTAGTTTATAATATGTAATTTGAAATACAGATTAAATGTTCGTAGCTTTCTTGTAACTGCAAAAGATTTTTAATGAGTAAATATTAATTGAGGTATTTCTGTGGCATTCTGGTTTCATTCTTGCTAAAGAATTTTTTTTAAAAAAAAACCTTGAAATTTCTAAGTATGCTGCAGAGAGGCAATAGATGATGTATAGGTTTATTGAGTATACTGTACGTTGTGAAAAGATTTAGTTATCCCTTCCAAATACCATGTACTTGAATCAGGAATTACATTGTGTTTGGAAAGGAGAAATAATTTTTTTCTGTGTGTCACGAATATTTGTATAAGGAACTGGGACCTCTTGTCTTACAAAGATAGAGCTGTGTTAGTCAGTGGTGAACATCACTAAAAGAATGAGTAAAAAAAGCTCCCTTGCTGTGCTTTGTAGTGAAACTTAGCAGAAGCAGTATTCTGTTCACTTACTTCATAAATGAAACAGCCTCAAGAGAGTGAATAACTTAACTTTAGTCCTGGAGACTTCCAGTTTGCACTCATAGCGCATGGCTGTGCATGAGTGGACCTCCACTCCCCATGGCTAATTTTGCCCTACCAGGGGGACCCTAGATGGGTCTGAAGTCGCCCCAGTGAGGTGACCGCAAAGGAGGGGTGACCATTGATCATGAAGTGACAGCAATCACTTCATGTGATCCATGGAAAGCCCTCCGAGCCCGACAGGAGAAAGGCTAGTCACATGCCACCGTCTAGCTCAAGCTACTGCAGCCGAAGTCCAAGAGCACTACCAAGAAAAACGGTGAACAGCTTGTTTGATCTTCTCTCCCTTATTTTACAACTAGTCTCTGGGAAAGATCCCCAAAGCAAACAACCTCCGAAAGTGAGGGGAGGAGACAACATTCTCATTCCCCCATAGACGGAAGTGGCGAATTAACTTTTAAGGAGGAAAGAAACTTATTGAAGTTAAATTCAAAATACTACAATCTGATCAAACTGAGAAACTGAAACAAACTGCTAAGATTATATTCTAAAGGATTTTGATTGAATTACATAAAAAAGAAAAATAATAAGAGCTGTGTGAAAGAGCTGGAAAATAAATATTTGCTGACATCTAATAGACAATGAGAATATAGCATATTAAAGACAATGCCCAGAAACAAAGAAAAAAAATCTGTTCCCATGAACTCTAATAACCTTTAAGAAGATAGTTGCTAAGGAACAGAGAAAAGATTGCATATTGGGCCAGCTATAAGATTGGAAAGTGTCTGAAGGAAAAGAAATACTTTGTGGTTTAAATTTATGAACTGTTTAAAAACTTTGATCTATGATAAAGTATTGAGAAGGGAAGTTACAGGAAGGATTTAAGCTGGCTAATTATATTGAATTGACAATTGCCTCCTGAAAGAAAGAATTGTTATAAAACACTGACTTTACTGAAACCTTGACAACTGAAAATTACAGTGGATTACAAAAATTATATATAAAAACAAGAACTATACAGAATTGGACTGTATGGATTTTGAGTTTTGGTTAGCTTGACAAGGCTAATTACAGAGACTATGGCATTTATGACGGACTAGTCAAAAAGGGGAGACAACATGGATATGACATACTCATCAAAAAATGATAGAAAACCACACTTAATATCTGCTCCTGAAAGATTTTAGCCTGAAAGATCAAAGACCTTTAGAAATAGTTCAAGATAAGAAAAATACTTTCCAAGATGAAATTTATGCAATGCTACGACAGATACAAACTACAATAGATTTAAACCACTTTGATACTATAGGGTGAATATACTTCTAACTTAAAATCTACAATCAAAAAACATTCAAAGAATGATGGTAAAGAATGAACAAACAATCCAGACAACAGAATGTGAACTAGAAAAAGATGATTTAACTGGTGAAGTTACAATTGACGTAATTATAACTTAATACAAACAAGAAAAAACTTACAAGACTTGGATACAACAATAAATATGGAAAAGATATTTTATGCATGAGAATGTCAAAATAAACTTGAGAAGAAAGAAGACTTAACAAAATGGACACTGCTAGGAGAATCATTATTTGGGAGACAAAAAGTATACATCCTATCTACTATGTATCCTCTACAATAACAACAAAAATACAAGAACTGGACAAGTTGAAAATATTAATTTAGAAAACAATTTGGCAAAGGAAGAAGATTAGAGACAGGCTGAAGAGATTGGATTTGCCCTACCAGATGGAATTTTATATGAGTAAACACCTGTTTGAATATAGCTAAATAAACAAATAATTTTGGCCATAAAGGAACTTTAGAATAAGTAGGATAAGAAATATAAGTAATATAATATTTTTTATAGGATACAAAATGTAAAAATATTAGGATGTTGTAAGTGAAGGAAAAGTTTGAATTTTAAAGAAAAATTAAGTTTGAAAAGATTTAGGATTAAGGAATGATTGAAATATTGAAGGGAAATTAGGGTTAATAAGAACTCTGAAAAAAAGGATACATAGTGATTTAACTAATTTTTACAAATAGAAGTGAAATATAAATTGACTAAAAAGATGTTATAGATAGATGTTATGATAGATAAGTAGTATAGTATATATAATATGAAATATGAAAATACTGGGATGATATATTTAAATGGAAAATTTGGATATTTAGATGTTAAATACTGGGAAAATATGATTGACAAGAATTGTTTGAATATTATGGAGAAATTGAGGTTAAAAAAGATTTATGAAAATAAGATACATGGTGAATCAATAAGATGACTCTTACAAAAATAACATAAGCTGATAAGAAAAAAATGCTATATATGGACGCTACTATTGTTAATATAAATATAGAAGAAAATGTTTTTATTTAATCACTTAAATATGGAAAATATCAGATATTAGAAATTATATTTGTTTAATGTTGTAGAAGGAAAATACTACTGGGTGAAGAGAAGATCAAGGAAATATATTATCAATTGATATACTGATTATGGAAATATAAAAATTAATTGTTATTGATTGTTTATTAACTATTATTAATTGTATATTCTTTTCTAAAAAAAATATGAACCAAGACAACACGCTGTACACCAGGCACTAAGGTTGTTATTGTAAAAAACCCATAAAACTTTTACAAAAAACCCCCTTAACTTTAGTCCCAAACTATTAGCATCTTGCTTGTGTATGCCAGAGGAGAACTTAAAATTGACAATCACTCCCCATAAATTCAGCTATAACCAAACTGCTTCTGTGACATGAGTGATCTTCCCAGCATTCAGGCTCAGACAAATAGGAACCTGGGTTGCCTTCCCCTTTTACTAAAAATACAGGAGCATCCACATGGAAAGGTCAATGGTGTCGCAATGGTGAATGAGAGTCATTTACTGAAGTCCTATCTGTTTTACTTATGTGAAATGTGTGGGATATACTTTAAACAGTAGCAGTTGCACCATCCAATTTAACACCTTTGATGTCCCTGTAGATATCCCTGTGTAAATTCTATGCCCTATTGTATGTTGTATTTCTATGTTCTATTTCTGAAAAAATACCAGCTCTTTTTGTGTCCTATAGGAATTTCTGTCCATGGAGTCTTCCATAGTATTTAAGCTTGCTGAAGCAGGTTTGTTATGGTAGTGTAATGGGGATGACCTCATAAATGTACCTTAAACTTACAGAGAAGCAATTAATATAAATACAATTGGTCAACAAAGCATAAAAGTTAAATTGGAGTTAAATGAATCTCCATATTGCAGGGATTTTGTTTGTGTATGTGCACCTTTAAGTCTGGTGATTGCCTGGATAAGTCCCTGCAGTTATCTTCACAATTTTTTCAGAAATGGTTTGCCATTGCTTCCTTCATAACCCAGAGAGAGAGAGAGAGAGAGAGAGAGAGAGAGAGAGAGAGAGAGAGAGAGAGAGAGAGAGAGAGAGAGAGAGAGAGACTGGCCCAAGGTCACTCAGTTTTATGAATTAGAAATCACCATCTCCCAAGTTTGATCCCAATTCCTTAACAATTGCATTAAACTGGTTGCCATAATTTGTAGTTACTTGAACTACAAATTGATGTTACTATATAGAAAATAATTGTGCTTCTGCTTCTCATTTTGGAATAGCTGACAAAGATAGAAGTGGAAAAAATACAGCATAATCTTTCCAAGAACAAATCAACACTATATTTAGGAAATGTTATATATTGCAGTATTGGAAAGCCCCGTAAATTCAAAGGCTGTATATTGTTATCTAATCAATGTAGGTCATGGAGTGACCAAGAGAGTTCATATTTTATGTCTAAATAAAGCAGGTCAAGAAAATCTACTCTATGCAAAATTCCCTGAAGCTAACTAGCAGTAACTCGGGCATCATGTTTGTGATGATGATATTGTACATTTGGGATAATTAGCTTCCTCAGCCATATTGCTTTTTCCTTTCACAAGGCTCGTATTGTCTCATTCCACAAAGAAGAATTTATACTATCTTGAACTCTTGGACTATGAAACTACTGGACAAGTGTACAATATCTTGTCTGCATCCTTAGGCTGTGCTAAATGAATTGCTGTATGATAAAACTGAATTAGATACTTTAGTAAATGGGAATGCATAAAATTTGGAAATGAGTTTGTTTGACTTGTGAGATAATCTTCATCTGTGCAGATGATGATGGCTCAAGATTTGTAAGAAAAATATTCTGAAGGGAACAAATAAATAGGGCCTTAAAGCTAGCAGGAGATAATCATCAACATGGTAGCCTTATTGCTTTCCTATTTAACATTTCTTCTTTTATATAGAAGATTTTTTCCCCCTCCAGTATACTTATTGAAAAGTACAACAACAACTGGGAATATGCTACCCTACTAAATCCATATCAACTCTACTATACTATTTGCTAACATAATAGAGTGATAGCTATAGGGAAATTAGATTTTAGTACGTAACTGTAATGGATAAAATAAATCCATAATAGATTTATTTTAAATAGCATGAGCCCATCAAAATTAAATCTGTCACACTACAGACAGTCCATGGGAATTCATTTCAAAATACTATGTGCAAAAATGTATATACAGTATTAAAAATATTTGCAGAAGAAAAAGTCCATACTGGAAAGTTGCACACAAGCTTATCTGTGTTAGAATGCATAGTCTATTAGGGAAAGTTATATTTAAACATTTTGAAATGTTTTTGAAAATTTCACTAATATTAGACTGATATATTGGTTTCTAACCATTGTTTATAAGACTTGTAGATCTTTCATTTCATTTCATGAGATTATCAGCCTAATTCATATACTCTACAGGAAGAAAAACCCAAAGGAACAGAAAGAAATCACGATAATGAATACAATTAATACAATGTGCATAGTAATGTAGTATCTTGTAACTGGACTGATCTATCTGATATATCAAATCATTATAAATTAAATCATTATAAATCATTATATTGATCATGGATAATTTTATGAATGTAGGAGCCTTATGTACTAATAATTTTGAGAAGGTTTACAGGAATATATCTGCAGTTACATAGGCAAAAATTAATGGCTTCTAATTGATGATAAAACATTAATAGTATTGAATGTTTTGAATATTTGTATATTTGGCATGATATGTGTTGCTAATGTATTGTGTTTTTGTACTGTGGTCCCTTTCAATATAACTACCAGACTAGAATGAATGAAAGCGCTGGCTATGACAATTCACTGATAGAGTTTATCTTCAAACATAAATGAATATGGAATTTGCCAGATCACTTTAAATTAAACTGATTAATAATACATCACGTTGCAATGAATTTTTCATGGTTTAGATAGAAGCTAATGCTCTCAATAGTTTAGCAATGCAAAATTTAAGAAACTTAGTACAGACAGCTCCATGTCACAAACCTTAACCAAATGATAAATGATTTGATTTTTGAAGTTTTTCTTTTACTATTTTCATGTGAGGATTCAGCATGGTTATTTGGAATGGTCCCTTGTGCATATTTAACAGTGAACATTATTCAACCTGTTTTATCTTCCGCATCTGTTGTTTTTTTAAAGGGACAAGATCAAGTGCTTTTATAAGATTGGTCCATTCTGACAGCTATTATTACTGGAAGGAAACTTGAAAAATAATCTATAAAACTCTTCCTTTGAGAATGTGAAATGTGATAAAGTCTTATACCAATAAAGATAGTCTTAGAAGAGGACTTGTCAATCCAGCACCAAGTCTCAAACTATATATCAAATTTACAATATTTAAAACTGAATGGAGTAGCTAATGCTATAGAAAGTAGTGACAATACTCAAAATGTCCTTGATGGGTATACAAGAGGATCAAAAATAACACAATCCAATTTAACTGATTCAAATGCAAAGTTTGTTGGTTACAGAAGAAAAAACAAAAAAAACAGAAATCAAATGTATATCTACAGAATACAGAACCACTGACCTCATAATAGTATGTATGAAAAGGATTTTTTTGTGTCACCAGTATAAATGTAGCTGCATAGTAGGCAAATGCTGTTTTAGAGTCTATTCCCATAAGTGTGCACCAGGGTGTCTATCTGCATGTCCAAATATACCAAATGGTATGCCTAACATCGTATGCCGAGGCCTGTTCTTTTTATATGTGAGACAATTTTCCATGCACCTATAAGAGAGTGAGGGTTGATATTCCCTGATCTGTTTGCATCAATAAACATTTGATTTTTAAGATGCAAGATGTGATAATCCACTTAATTCTGTATTGGTTTGGTATAACTTGAAATACTGCATTGTTTGCCACCCCACTGGTGTGAGATGGATAGGTATAGAAATTGAAATAAATAAATAAATAAATTGAATAAATCTTGATATGACAACCATCTATTAACAGTAAGAAGGTCACAAAAACAGAAAACCTAAGTCTCATGAGGAAAGATCAAGGGAGGGAATCATATTTAGCTTTAACAAAAAATAACTGAAGATAACTACAATACTATTGTTCAAAAGCCTGAAGGGGGAGTCACTCATAAGTTTAAAACCTGTTCACTTTGAGTACTAGACATCAATTAATGGCCTTCAGGTACAGAAGCAAGTTTCTAGCTGAATTATTAGAATTATTATTGAATGTTCCTAATAACAAGAATAGTTTGACAGTGGAACAAATTTCACAGTGGAGTGATGAGTTATAAATTTAAAATTGAAAGAATCAGAATTTCATAGCAGATAAGCAGGAAGAAATGTAATTTCAAATAAACAGCACATGCCTTAAACATATAATGTAATTTTTCCAGCTTTGAAGTTCAATCTATGTTCTCATGACCCATTGCTCATCTCAGCAGAGGCAACTTAAAATTGAATTTAATTCCAATATTAAAGGATGACATGGGAGGGAATACAGATCTAACATTTTTTAAGAGCATGTCAAAGAAATAGCCCAGCTGACAAATCATAACACAGAGGAGAGACACAGGATGAACTGAAAGTGAACATACAATGATAAGTATACTTTATTTCAAATAGGGATGCAAGGGAATGGAAGTCTTGTCATCAGGTTATCACTGCTGACAACAAGTAGTTCCTGCTGAATGTACAAAATGGTGCTATTACCTTCACGAAAATAATAAAAACAGTAAAAAAAGTACAGTCTATAAATTCTCTTGTCAGTAGAAGAAGAATACATATAATGCACTAATATATAACAAATCCAGCAATAGCATTTAGTAGTAGCCTAAGGCAGCATAGAAGGTTCATTATGTACCCCCAAGTCAGGCAAGCAACCTCCCACTTCACCTTGCATCCTTCCTCCATGCCAGCACAGCAACCTCTCTGCTGTATTACTTTTGGGCATGAGTTTACTACTCTTTCAAGAGAATGCTAAATCCATTGAGATAATAGCCTTGCTAACAGGTAACAACTGTGGAACATCTCTATGCGTGTCTCCTCTTATTTGAGCAATTTAATAGAGATTAACTCTACCATTCCACATACCCACCTACAGTTATCCAGTTCCATTCCACCCATCTTACTGAAAGTTTTGGTTGCTTTTCCTGATAGCAGGTGACACTTGATGGGAAGGGAGACAAAGGCAGGGGAATGCACCAAATGCTCTCCTTGAACTGTCTGCATTAAAACTGTATGAACAGCAATACTCTCTACTAATATTATTCATCAGAATAGAACTCAGACATCAGGAAAGGAGAATTGATGCTGGTGGATTTCACATTGATATAGCTGTCAAGCCATGTCCATAGAATCACCACCCTTCATGTACAATAACACTGGATCTTCTTTGTGCTAACAGAACTATAGATTATAACACATTTTAAAGATGTGCAATATATATTATCCTACTATCACAGTAAAAGTTGCCTTGCTAAAGCAAATGCTGGTCAGTATGGTCAATATGATTTAGCTAATACATGGAATCATGCAGCTCAAAGCTCTTTATATTGTACTTAATGGTTATCCCTTGTATCCTCTGAGGATCTGAATAATGGGGCATTCATTTGATGTTCACTGTGGTCCCACTGATTGTAATGTTTCATTTATTATTAACAACCATGTAGCTAGAAATCAAAAACATATGGTAGTACACACAGGTGCTTTTCAAATAAATAAAGAGTCATATCACTCTGTTGTTTGTTGCTATTAGTATTAATTGAAAAAGAATAGGAGCACAGTTCACAAGCTGTTATTTTCAAATGAATATCATTTCCCTTCTTGCTTCCAGAACAATTATTGCACACACATCCCCATTATAGCTTCTGCTAGAATTAAAAAAAGGGGGGGGGAATACAATGACTTATCTGAACACTAATTGCATACAGTATGAAATAGGACATTTCTGCTTGAAGCATTGTGTTGTTTTAAGATGGCTTGTCCATAAAATGATCAAGATGGCAGAGAGAGGGAGCCATTGACGGGTTGTCCTCATAACTGTTGGTTGGATGTGTCTGAAGATGTTTTTGTGCCACTTACCAAGACTGAGTAAACTTTTTCAACCTGTTTGGTTTAAAGGAGTAGACTGGTCTGGAGTGGAACACAACATGTAGGAGGGCAGCTGCATTTGTTTGCTATGTTTCTTAAGTCTGCAGCTTTGCAACTTTCATTGCATTTTGCTGGCTGTGCCTGCCAGTGCATTTTTTTTTTAATCTGACAATATTTGGACTTGGTCGCTGCTTTTTAGAAGAGTGAACTGAGGAAAGGACCAGAAAACAAGCTTTGGGGGATCTCTGGTGCCTATGGATTCATTTGTATTGAAGAAACTACTTGTCTTTTGTTGCTGTTGAATGCTGTGGCTTTTTGTTGCTAGATGCTGCTTTTGCTATTTTTCACTACTTTTGCTATTGCTGTATGATCTGTCCTGTACTATCTGTTTTTGGTTGGGGAGGAGTCATGATAGTTAACTGGGAACTGTTTGAATCTGCTGGATATGAAGTGGACAGTATATATTGACTATAAGTTCAATTGCCACTTCTTTAGATCCATGCCCCTCCAGATCTGTTAAAGCTGCGCAGAGAGTTTTGAGTTAGTGGGTTCTAGTGGTGGTTAAATCTTCTGTTACTGAAATTCTTGTTTCTTTACCTATTAAAGATGCTTTGGTTTATCCTTTCCTCAAGAAGCCATCACTAGACCCCACTGTACTGGACAATTTTCATCTTGTAACTAACCTCCCTTTTGGGGAGAAAGTGTTTGAGAAGATAGTTGTGTGACACCTACATCTTGGATGAAATGGATTATCTTAATCCTTTCCAGTCAGGATTCAGATTTAGGTATGGGGTGGAAACATCATTTATCACTTTTGGATGATGTCTGTAATGGGTGAAATGGTTGTTGTGTATCTATCCTTGCCCTGTTTGAATTCTCAGTGGCTTTTGATAACATCAAAATGGTATTCTTCTACACAGGCCAGAGAATTGTAGATGATCACATATTCAGCCCTATGTTCTAAACATTATTCTTTTATTTCAAATTATATGCATAAAATAATCTTCTCCGATCTGCTACATTGAACTTGGTAACCTCAAATTATTTCCAGTCAGCATAGTTAAGAACTATATGAGATCATATATACATAGTGGATCCTTAACATAACCTGATTCTAAGCTGATGTATATTTATGTTTTAATTATGTTCAGAAATTTATATAAATGATACACATCAAGTTCAATAATCATTGCATGAATTAAACCCTTCAGATATACCACATGAATAAAATTTCAGTGTCCTTAATTGTATTGATAAGCTGCAATCCAATTTCTTTTGAACAAAAATCAAAATATATAAAATGAAAAAAGTAATATTAATACCAATAATGTTAAAATTTATAAAAATGACAATTAAGAGCATTTACTCAGTGGAAAGGTATATTTTTGTGGATATTGGCAACAGCTGTGCCAAATTTTGGAATATTAGGTCCTATTTTTTATCTGATTAACAAAAAAATATCATAAAATTTATCAGACAACATAAGATATCTAATAACAAAGGAAAGATGAGGCTTCTTCAGCTATCATCCTAAAATGAACATGGATTCATCAATATCAAAGAGCACGTTGGAAAGCTGGAGGAACTTTATTAAATTTCTCATATAAAACTGTTCATAGTAAGATGGCTCTAAAGGAGCATTTTTGTCAGAATGATGAACTGAATGATATACTAGTACTAGTTAGTTGCCGTTTAGGATGTTCTGTTTATTCTCTAATGTACTTTGGAATCAGACTACCTTGCTTTGGCTTTCAATATATAAAAACTTTGCTTGATTATTTTATTAAGCTGAGTAAACTGATATTGTTCAGATTAGACAAAGGGGAAGATATGACTAAAATAACAAAATACATTGGTTATTTTTACTTTGAACTACTAGTTGATTACACTTACAAAAACAACATTCCAATTTCAGTGCTTTTTGACATGAGAGGGACCCACCAATTAGAAATAATGTCTGAAAAAACATCAATGATCTTCTGTATTTTTTCTTTCAAATTAATATCACACCAGAATCAAATGAGGATAGTAGTAATTACGTTATTAATTAAAAAATTGCAGTTCTTAAATGCAGTTATTAGCTATTGTACAGTAGAATGGAATTCTATGTAAACACTCATCAAGTTGTGTGGCACACCAGATATTTCTGTTCATTTTTCCAAATGTTTCCATGTTAAGTTTACATTAATGCAAATTTAAAGGTTAAGAAATTAATAGCAAATTCTATTTATCATGAGGTTATTAAGCCATGCAGATTTAAACAGTGGAATGAATTCAGTATTAACCTTCACAAGATTGTTTTTAATGTTGTTAAGAATAATACCTAGAAAGATAATTGATAAAAACAATTTCAAGTTTTTCTTTTTTACTGGAAGACCCTGAAAGCAATGTGATAATAAACTCTTCAGTAATACCTACTTAAGCATGTGCAGAACTGTATACTCTTACTATCGAGAAACTGTGTAGATGGATGTTTCTAATTCCGATAGTGCTATTGCTCATCAGACTGAAGGATCATCATTTTAGTATAGTCTTCTGTATTCTATCATATTCTTTCCAATCCATTTCACAAGGAAATGGACCATTGTTAGAAAGATACCGTTTGCATCACTTGATACATAACTGGAATACTATTAACTTCCACATATTATGCATACAAGTGACAGACCAAGTGTGGGAAAATCACACTGAGAAAATAGTTATTTTTAATGTTTGAATTATATGCATTAATATGCATTTTAAATGTTCTTATTAAATACATTAGCCAATAATTCTGTGCAGCTCAGGAAAATATGTTTTACTATTTTACATAAAATACAGGGTTTCATTACTGGTATATACACACACTGTACAATCATGTGTATGTGTGTGTGTGTGTGTGTGTGTGTGTGTGTGTGTGTGTATATATATATATATATATATATATATATATATATATATATATATATATATATATATATATATATATATATATATATATATATATATATATATATATATATATATATAAAGGTAAGGTAAAGGTTCCCCCGCACATGTGTGCTAGTCGTTTCCGACTCTAGGGGCCGGTGCTCATCTCCGTTTCAAAGCCGAAAAGCCAGCGTTTGTCCGAGGATGACTCCGTGGTCATGTGGCCGGCATGACTAGACACCAAAGGCACACGGAACGCTGTTACCTTCCCACCGTAGTGGTCCCTATTTTTCTACTTGCATTTTTACGTGTTTTCGAACTGCTAGGTTGGCAGAAGCTGGGACGAGTAACAGGCGCTCACTCTGTTACGCAGCACTCGGGATTCGACCCGCCAAACTGCCGACCTTCTGAGCCACCGCGTCCCCCCTCTCTCTCTCTCTCTCTCTCTCTCTCTATATATATATATATATATATATATATATATATATATATATATATATATATACACACACACACACACACACACACACACACACATATATGTATATATAAATGTTAGTGGAATAAGTGTCATTTAAATATAGTCATAGAATAATATTAAATATTTCTAAATTAATTTATTGACTGCCCAGAAGAAACCACAAATCTAGACCAGATTTCTATCATTCTTTATGTTAAATATTAAATTCATCAGTGGAAATATTCATACCTTTATATTCAAAGTTACTATTTTTACCAAAATAAAGAATGTTTATTTGAATTTTTAAAGAATTTGTTAATCAGACTTATATGCCATCATGTTTTAAATATCTCATGGCACCTTACAACAAATTAAACAAAACTGTTACAGTATTGGCAGATCAAACCAAAGTACAAAAATGCTAACAAATTAATTAATTAATTAAGAAAATCTGATTCGAAGGATGTTCAATCAATCCTCTAGGGCCTTCTAGAAGAGTATAGTTATCATTACCTTCTCAAAGGCCAAGGAGGTCAGTCTAGCTTTTAGTAGCAGACTAGTTATATGGGAGCCATAATGTAAAAACATTTTCAGATGCTCCAGAACATTTCCTTCCCTCATGGCAGGGGTGTCAAACTGCTGGACCATAGGCCAGATGTGTGACACCAAAGCCGCGCCCACCCCATTGTTGGCAATGGGAAAAAAGTCGTGATACGTCGCGACACATCAGGTGACGTTGAGGGTTTGACACCCGTGCCTTATGGTGATCTGTTGCTGAATCCCCTACATGCACTCGAAAGCTTTCTTAGAAAAAGAAGGTGGAAACTATCAATAATGATCAAACACCCTTGGATCCAGTGAGAACCTTTTAAGAAGGAAGCATTTCACAGCTATTCTAAAAGCTACTGGCATCACCACTTTTGAAGAAAAACCTGGCTTCTCTTGAAATCAGGTTGCTACACACACACACACATACATAGTTTGTGTGTGTGTGTGTGTGTGTGTGTGTGTGTGTGTGAGAGAGAGAGAGAGAGAGAGAGAGAGAGAGAGAGAGAGAGATGCCTTGTGTTAAAATCAGAAGGCCATAATTCAAGGATACAAGAAGCCAGTCATACCAGAAAGCATCTTATCCACTTCTTTTGAGACATATGCACTATAACAGAAAGAATACCTTGCCATTGTTGCTAAAAATGACAGCATTCACATTATCTAATTGTTGATAAAACTGGTGCCTTCAGAACATATTAATAAGTGAAAGTTAGTAGCAGCTCTGAGGTATTCTGGTAGCTCTGTTTTTTTTTCTTGTAATAGCATATAAAAGGCAAAAGTAAAATCTCTTTCAAATTAATTTTGATCTGCTAATGACTTCATGAACAAATTCATACATTTTCTTTGCTTCAGTATGGAAGTGCAGTTGTCGTTGCTTTCTTCTAGGATTTCTCTCCCTATCTCTCTCCTTCCTTCCTTCCTTCCTTCCTTCCTTCCTTCCTTCCTTCCTTCTTTCTTTCTTTCTTTCTTTCTTTCTTTCTTTCTTTCTTTCTTTCTTTCTTTCTTTCTTTCTTTCTTTCTTTCTTTCTTTCTTTCTTTCTTTCTTTCTTTCTTTCTTTCTTTCTTTCTCCCTACTTTTCCATGGTCATAACCAGGCTAACTCTGCAAAGTGTCAAGTTGGTGTTATAGCAAAACTAAATAAAGATGTAAATTTATTTCTCATTATGAAGCCAATAAATCAGAAACATGATAGATGTTATACTGGGCAATATTGTTCCATCTTACAAAAAATGAAGTTTTTAAGAATCAAGTAATTAAAGGTGACAAAGCTTTGAATGTAGGGTACATAATATTAAAAACATAATAATTAACTTTATTTAGTCATCAAAACAACTTCTTAAGTTGGATTCTGCATCGGGTGCTTTTTCTTAAAGGAAAGAAAAAGGGGAAGGAGGCAAATGCTTTCAAGCTTAAATGAAAATATATCAAAATGGATTTTCAAAATAAAACTGGAGCAAAGAAAATACCATATCTGGATTGCACTGAACTATTAATAGCCTTTAAAATGTAGAATAATAACACCTAAAGAAGCACCACTTTTTTATTAAAGCACATGAAAAAATAACTCTTATTGAGGTATCTTCAATGGGAATATTTTTGCTAAAATTAAGGTGTCAAGGCTAAATAGCAACAAATGACTTTATTTGAAATTACTCTTTTTTAAACAAACATTTATATATGTTATGTTATGTACTGAGCTTGTCAAAACAGTTTTGTATTTCTAAAACACTCATTTTATTCCTAGCAAATTGTTTACTTCCTTTTGTAGATCCCATAAAAGCTGCATAGAATGCTAGCTTATAGGAAGATGATATATGATGAGGAGAAAGTAAACAGGAATAATTTTTTTCTGCTTTTTTCATAATATGAGAAGGTGGGGGCTTCAAATGAAGGTGAATGGTGAAGATTCAGGATATATAAAAGCGCTTATTGTCATCATTTTTAAATTGTGAAATGAAAATCTGTAAAATGTAAATATAGCCTCTCTCTTCATGGCATTGAGATTAGAAAAACATTGAGAGGACAGGGTTACTGGTCGTGATCTGTATTTATTGTTTTAAATATGTCTCAACATACAGTATGCAGCAAATTTCTGAAAGTTTATGCATAGTCATTGTATAAACCCCCTTTTTATATATATTTTTCTTCATTTCTCATATTTATTTTTATCAAGCTATTTTTTTTCTTCACCATACGATCACTATTTTTGCCTCTGGTCATAAAGTCTGTTTTTTGTACTTCCATCTTCAAAGTATAAAAAATAAAATAAAAGCTGTACATAAATAGAACCATGATTATTTAACTCATTTTATTAATGAGAACAAAAACATATCCTAATTGCAAAAATCAAGGTTCCTTAATATGTTTTTGATTTCAAGGAAGACAATTATGTGCAGATATTTCATTTGCTCATTCAGATAAAATAGCCCGACTCTTCCTATCACCCCTCCAAATATTCTAACTTGGGTTTTTAATGTTACAACTGTTGTTGCTTTTTTGTACAGAAAATTTTTCAGTTTTTCACTCAGTTGCACCAAAAATATTACTTTCACAGCTATTATGTGAGATTTGGTTTCTTTGCACATATGAAAAATAGTCCTTATTTTCTTGAGAATTTAGACATCTGACATTTTCAAAATGCTTGGATTTAGATTGTTAGTTGTTGGTATCAATTCTTCTTCAGTATCTTAGCAGCCAATAAGCAGTAATCAAGTATCTGTGCCACATTTATTATTAAGCCTTAATTCCGTTTTCACATGTCAATGACAATTTTCCATCTAGTTGGTAAATTTTGTGGAAGACAGAAAAGCTATGCTGTTTTGCAAAAGTCTAAATAATAAACTAATAATAAATAGCTCTTTTCATGTTATAAAACTGATGTCTGTGACTTTGATCAAGATGTGTCTACTTAAATTGGCAATAAATATTGTTAATATACTATAGTTCCCTGTGTATTTAAATAAGATTTATAGAACAGTGGAACAATCTACCTATGAAGGTTCTGAGTTGTGTTTCTCTAGAGGTTTTTAAGTTTAAATTATGTTCTGCCACATTGTAGAAATTATTTCTAAGCTAAAATCCTTTTAGTCCCTTCCAATTCTACAGTTCCTTGATTCTAAGATTCTATGAAACTGTGTACTTGATTTCAGAAATTGTTTTGTGTGTCAAATTCTTTAAACCCATGCATAGTATAGCATTTCTTTTTTCCACTCATAAAAAAATTAAAGGAAATTGGTATGCAAAATTCCCCTCAAGGGCTCCAATTAAGCCACATATCTAACAATGCCTACAACCACCACCAGAGATGATCCTCAAGCATTGTACTGTCTTTAACATGCTCCTAGTATGGATGACCACCTGTTCTCTCTTCATTACACAGCTGGCTCAGAATTCTATTTGCATAATAATTCTACTGCAAAAGTGCTTGTGAAAGTTTGACTCCATTCTTGTTAATATAGAGCAAGTAGAACATCTGTAAATATTAACTACAAAGTACTGGGCTAAAGGTAATATTACCATATGCAGCATCAGTTGAAAATAGCCTACAGTGATAGTGGATTTGGATGAATAATTTGATACAATGACATTCCAGCTGTCTCCTGTGTTATCAATATATTGCTGCATTGATTTTAATTTTGTTCTCTATTGGAGTTTCAAGCAATATGCAATATCAGATCACACAATTTCTTAGCAATGTTTAGCTTTAATGAGATGACAATATTTAAAGCAGAAAACTAGGAATATGTTCTTTGCTTTTTTTTCTTCAGTTCTTGTCTCAGAAAACTATCATTAACATTATTCATTTTTCATCAAATATTTTTTGACTAATTATACAAATATAATTGATTATAGGATAAGGGCATTGCATGTTTGCACTCTGCATATAACCATGAAAATAACAGATACATTTTCTACTTTTCTTAAACCTGTTGAGAGATAAAAGCAATTATACAAATTATTGCAGAGAGAAATGAAAATAACTGAGCAATTAAAAAGGAATTATTTCACTTGGAATTAGAGTTTATGTTCTAATGCAAATGCAGGCATATAGTCTTTTTTCAATTATTCAGGTAATTCAGTTCACACTCTTGAATATTAAATGATTACTGAGCTTGTCAATAGGAGCAAAGCTAAGCATAGTAGGGTACCTTTGTTAGAAAATAGTATGAAATTCAGCAACAGCACTGGGAAAGGTGCCATTTTTATTTTATTTTTTTATATGAGAAGATTTGAAGCCAATTGACTTTATACCTTTTAATGAATATTCAGATTTATATTAATAATCTAAAAAACATAACGGATGCATTAGATTTCGCCTCAATCTTTTTGATTAATTCCAGAGGAAAATGTATGCTTCCCCCAAATTCCAAAGTTTGTAGTCCTCTAAATGGATGGCTGGAATAAGATTCCAGATCTTAAGTACCTTTGTTACCTTCCTTTATAGCCCATCTAGTTGTTCAAGCAAAATCCAATCACGTTAGCTAAGACAGTCAAATTCAGATGGATAATTTTCTCTCACAATTGGGTCTTGGCAAAAGATTGGTAGAACATTTCATTTTAAGCTATCCTTTGCAAATGACTTTAATATACATTTTGAAATTCCTCTCTCACAAAGGAAAATACCTGTTATTAGTTATAATAGTTTTATTTTCCACACCATGAATAAGTAAAGCCATTTTTATCTTTTTTGAAAAATGTGCATTTTTCCTAGAAAGAAAAATAAGATACAATTGAATGTAATTGAACTTAAAGCTATTGGAATGGATAGATCTTTTTACTCTCAGATTAGCTCATTGAAATATAGGTTTTACAGTATAAGCTTTGCAATATATACATTTTGATAAAAGGATCTACTAGATAACCAATAATTTCAATAATTCATGACTTTCAGTTCATTTGGGTGTTATGAAAAATTACTAGGATGAAATTTAGAATGCATCTATCAGTCTGAAATTTAAAATGTTGCCTGGAATTGCAGTGCTAAGAAGTAGAGTGGCTTTAATTGAAAGCTATAGGTCTTTTTAAATTCCCATTTTTATCAGTTGTCTGAAAACTGTCATATTGCTTCCACTTTTTGATCGTTTTATTATCCCATTCAATTTCACTTCAACTGATTTATGGTAATGTAATGCGATTGTTTTTTCTCTCCTTGAAATATTGGATTTTAACAATTCTGTTATAGCATTCAATACATTTATCTTGATTGTAGAGACATGATAATATGCTAAGTAACAGTTAATATGAGCAATCTCACCATTATTATTACTCAAGAAATAAAGGGGAAAACATGCATTTATATTTAAAATATACTATAAATGTTCAATATTAGAACTACTACTTTTATGGTTTCAAAATAGCATGTTAGTAAGTGACATTTGGCTAGAATATTAGTGTGCCACTGGTCCCCTAATAATTAAAGTCAACATTATCATTTTCAATCCGATTTTTTTTAAATTGGAAAAGTTCAGACTTCAAACGTTTTCAGAAATCTTTATAAGTTCCAGCAGATTCAACGTTATCCTTTTACTGTGTATAAACTTTTCATTTCTAAATTTCCCTAATCTTAGTACTATTGTACATGTGATGTTAAATGGATATTTATATTGAGTGCATATCTTTAATTCTTCTCCATCTAAAAATAAGTTGGGGATTGGGATTATCACACAACATTATCATTCTTTCAAACCTCTTAAAAGTTCAGTAATCAATAGCAATATTGCTTGAAAAGATTAAAAAATAGAAAACAAAAATGGTAAGTTGGGAAATAGCAATAGAATAATTAATAAGCAGTACATTATAATATATAAAGCCACCAACCCAGCATAAAAGCAAATAGTAAAACCTGGAACTTTTAAATTATTCTTTCTTAGCTATGGCATTTTACAAGCAATTGTTGAGAAAGTCCTTTGCTTTGTAATGACCCATCTAATTTCACTTGACAAACCAATAAAAAAAGAGATTTTTAATAAAAGTATATGTGGAAAATGCAGGAAATCAGAAGCCAAGGCAGGTCAAAAGAATACAGGTTTATTGCATCTGTTTACTTATGTAAGTTAACCAGTGTAAGCACACATTAATTTTATAATCAGACTGCAGTAAATAATTATCATACTGTCATTGCAAATAGCAAATAGTCTTAGGGTTAGGGTTAAGATAGGAAGAAACATTAGAAGAGTGATCCAATAGTACAAAAAGATAACAATGAAACAAAGTCAAAAGTGAGAAGATACATTAAATTATTAATTTCCAATAAGTAAATTTTTTTAGACTAAATATGTTTTTCTATAATTTGAAAATAGGTTATGTAGTTGAAGTAAAGCAATAGAGTAAAACATTGAAATACATAACGAACATAGTTGCCATATAATAAAAGTTTTTTTTAAAGGTTATTAGTGAATACCTCAGAAGAGTGAAGATCTTAAAGTGCAAATTCATTTACAGAAATACCATTAAGGCAATTAAGACCTAGTAATTCCGGTCATTACATATATAACTGGAATAGTGGACTGAACTCCAGCTGAACCAGAAGCCATGGATAGGAAGACCAGAAAAATAATGATAATGATTCATGCCCTTCATCCTCACAGTAACATTGACAGACACTACTTACCAAGGAAAATAGGTGGGTGGGGAATATTGCAAGCACATCAGTTAATTGAAGTAGAAAAATGGGCATTGAAAAAATGTCTGAAGAGCAGTGAAGAAAATGAACTGAAGGCAGTATGAAGATTTAAAGGTAAAGGTAAAGGTTCCCCCCGACACATGCGTGCTCGTCGTTTCCGACTCTAGGGGCCGGTGCTCATCTCCATTTCAAAGCTGAAGAGCCAGCGCTTGTCCTGGGACGTCTCCGTGGTCATGTGGCCGGCATGACTAGACACCAAAGGCGCATGGAACACTGTTACCTTCCCATCATAGTGGTCCCTATTTTTCTACTTGCATTTTTATGTGCTTTCAAACTGCTAGGTTGGCAGAAGCTGGGACGAGTAACAGGCGCTCACTCTGTTACGCGGCACTCAGGATTCGACCCGCCAAACTGCCGACCTTCAGATCGACAAGCTCAGCGTCCTAACCTACTAAGCCACTGCGTTTACTGCATCCCAAATAGAGCAAAATGGTCTATAAGAAGGTTCAAGTGAATAATAAAAAAGAGAGATGGTAAGGCCAAGTATTGCATGGCCAGCACACACACACACACACACACACACACACACACACACACACACACAAAACACACACAAGTAAAATAACAAGAAGCAGATAACAAGAAGACTTGGCAATGGCTAAGAGCACAAAAGTTGAAAAAAGAGACAGAGGGGCTAATTCTGGCTGCACAAGACCAAGCCTTAAGAACAAACATATACAAAGCCAGAATTGAGAAGACAGCAACAGACAGAAAATGCTGCCTCTTTAAAGAAGCAGTAGTGGACCATCAAATTAGCTGCTACATGAAAATCACACAAACTAATTAGAAGCAATCATATGACAATAATGTTGCATTGGAATATCTGCAAGAAATATTGTTTGCTTGCAAGGAAAAACTAGTGGGACCATAACATCAGCAAAATAATAAAATATGAAAAGCTCAGGCTCTATTGAACTTTAAAATTTAAAGAGACAAGGGTCTGACACATAACACCCACCAAGAGTTGCTTTGCATAGTGAGATAGGTGGCGTATAAATTTAATAAATAAATAAATAACATCCCAGACCTAACATATTGTTAAGAAAGACAAAAAAGTTAATGAACACTACAATACCAGGAGAAATTTACAAAATATAAAGACCTGTACAGAATGACTGTGGCAAAAGAAAACAAAGGTATTATCAATAGGTGCTTTGGGTGCAATTCCAAACATCTGCAGCACTGTATGAACACCATCAGCACTGACAAAATCACCACCACTCAATTGCAAAAAGGAGCTATACTTGTTACAAGTTAGAGTGTATCCTGTGACAATATCTTTAATATTATTAAACAATAACTTCTTATCCCAGATCCTTGGGAAGAACCCAATAGGTTGACAAAAATACCAAATTCAGTCTAAACATTTGGCTAACTGTATGACCAAGTATGATATTTCTATATACATGCACAAAAAAGCAACTCTAATATTATCAATTTAAATTAAAGTTAATAACGTAGCTAACATTTTCAACGCTGAACTGGATAAGACAAAAACACTTGCTTCAGCAATCCAATCTGGCACTGTAATGATGTCAGATTCAGAGCACATTTCATACTCTGGCTGGCTAAGTGTACTGCTCTTATAGATGAACAGACAAATGAGAAATGATCCCCCTTAGCAAGTCATAAACCCAAACTTGTATGGCTTTTATTAATCGCCCTACATTTCTATTAGAATGAACAACATTCCTGGGAAGTTATCATGAGTTTGATAAAAAAAGGCACCATCCGTGGTTGTTTTCCTATATGTCTGTCCCTAACATGAGGCAAGGACCATGTCCTGCGATAGCAGAAAACAGCATTTTTAAACTGAATAGCTTGAAGTGAATTTGAACAAGGTATGTTCAAAACCTTTGGGAAATAAGCAAGCAATCTGGCCAACTCTTTATTTATGTGCTTAAGTGAAGGCTCCTATATTTGAAAATGTTGTTCTTGTGAAATGATGGCAGATTGTACTCTCGGTATCTTCCCATCTTTGAAATGATATCTGGCATTATGGGCAATTTATCTAAGTCAGGTTTTGTGGTGGTTATTGTTTTTGCTTTTTCTGGGGATCATAATGTTATAAAAAGTTATTAAAAAGCTGTGGCTGACCTTTTTACTTTCATCCTCCCTTTAACAATACCATATTACTTTTCTGTGTCAAAAAATACTGTGCAAATTTGTTACTACTGCTTCTGAATTTTAAGGAAACAGGTATCCTCAGTAGATTTGTTCTGGAAGATGGTGAAAATAGCGACATGTGAAAGTAAGCCATTATTTTGGAAGCACAAGTTTTGTGTAACAATTAGAATTATATAAACACAGGATGATTTAATAAAACTCAGAAAAAAATCATGGGAGATTCCTTTTAATACATACAATATGACATACAGCAGGTTAATAGATATAGTAGGATTCCCACTGATCACACAGATCTAAAATGATATAGAGTAGACCCATAATGAGGTAGCCATTTAATTCAAGGTATTTAAATTTCGCATGAATTAGTCCATGTCAATGTATACTCCCCCATTCAATGTATATGAAAGGAATTCTGAAAAATATATTTGAGAAAAGTGCAAGTTTCTAGCTAAGTGTTTTGTTACAACTACTAAGGACCTTCCAAATTTTAGGGACCTATAAAGTAAAGCAGAAAAAGGGAAAAATTATATTTTTTTAATTATTACCTCAGTCTACATTTAGAATCCATTTAAATTTTAAATCAAATTTAGAAACCATATCAGTATAACTTTTCTCCTCTTTAGATAACAGGTCTCTTGAATACTAACATTTAAAAGAAGGGACATACAGTAGGGGGAAAAAATCTCCTCTCCCATCCAAAACTTTCAATCCAAAACCTGCCTAGCCAAGTACTCAGGCATGGACTTCCATCTAGATTATTTTGGATTACTATGGCTATAGCATCAATGAGCAGTGAGGTTGTACCCACTCTATAGATATAAACAGCAGCATTTTAACAGATTGCAAGAATAGATGATGGATGATTAATTCAATCAATTTTACCCCAGCTACTGTTCATGACACTCTATTAATTTTTTTGGAAAAATCTACTTCAACATTTAAATATCCATGGACTAGGGGGAGAAAATTGGTCATATGAGATCTTCTTTTGTGAGTCCAAGTCATCTCTCCACAGAAGATTTATTTAACAAGACATTTCTGTACTGTACCCACAGGCATTTCACATCATTATCAGATCCACCATCCATCAGGTTTATGTTCTATTTTTCCACTAACAACAGCTCAGGGAAAGTAATGCAGAGAAAATAAGTTATAATTTGATCAAATTATACAGAAGACAAATTAAAGGTTTATGCATGTGCCTCATTTGTTGGAACAGAAGTTGAAGATACGTTGGCTGAACATCCATATGTACATCAATGCAATTTTTTTTGCAGTGAGTTATTAATAATGAGTGTCTAAATTTCCAATGGACTTTGGAACATGCATTGTATTTATGTCCTTGATTCTGGGCTTGATAAATAACACTCTGAAGCATCTACTGAAGGTTAAGTCAAACTGGGGGAAGTGAATACTAATATTTTGTTTCCCTTACTCCCAAGAAAAATATAAGAAGGCAAATAAATCATTGTAGTCCTCATTTTAAAATAATTTTTAAAAGTTAAATTGTAATGATTTTCTATTATCATATTTTAATTGTCTATTCACAGAAAACTAGAAAGAATATAACATATTACTCACAGTCATGCATATTCACTCATTAGTGACCACTGGATGGTATGGGGAATAAGAGAATTAAACATGCATTATGATACATATGTAACAAGCAGAACTCATGATGTCATAATGCATACTTTGTCATTTTGAGGAATTCTCAACTTAATAACAATGGTCTGACAGATGAATCTGTATAGGCTCCAGATAGAGCATGGGAACTTCCATGAGGATCTGATGGGTAGTTCAGTTGCTGCTTGGAATAAGTAAATGACTGGGCTCTGGATCATTCTCTCTGTAGGCTGAGCCCGGGAGGTTTGGAGATTGAATGTTAGAAAAGACACTTAAGGTGCTTGTTTCCTGCCAGGAACTCCCTGGCCTACAGGAATGTCTTTGGGGCCATTGTAATGACTATGCTTGTTATCTGGTAGATAAAGTCACTTGGATTCTCTTGGTGTTATATTTCAATTGGGCAGGTCCAGTATAAACAACTGGAGCAGTAGAACTATTTGGGCCAGAAACTGTAATCCTGAAAGTGTGGACAAGATCCTCCAGATTATGACCTCAGCTACTTGACTTTTAGATATAGATGGTTGGTTAAGGCTGCCTAAGAAATGATTGGCTACGAATTCTTGAATTGCTTCTCATAGAAGGCAGATTGAAGACCTCCCAGAACCATAAAACCAGGGAAGTCCATCACCAGCCGGGCTGTGTAATTGGAAGCTTAGTCAAGAAAGTTGCTATGCAGTAAGGATCCACGAACACCAGCTAGCAGTCAAATGCTATGATCCCAAATCCTTAATCGCTACCCACACCGACCAACACCAGTTCAATTTGAGCAACACTAAAATCATTGGCCATGCTACCACCCACCATGCTCTGAGTTCATTGAACCCTGGCACTCCACAAGCAATTCCATCAACAGATACATTGATCTACAACCAGCCTATGAAGCCCTCAGAGTCCAAATCAATCTCACAGCCATTTGGAGACAGCACCAACCCTCAAGCCTCTTTCTTCCCCTAGCAGTTCACCTTCCAATGACCCTGACCTTATGTAATCTCCCCATCACAAGATCCATCACCTGCCTCTCACTTATGACTCACCCTGACCCACTGATAATTCACACCCTCTAACGACCCTGTAATTTCCCCATCACAAGAACCATCACAAGCGCTCTCTGATGACTCAGCACAAGACCCTCACTTGACACATCCACATCTGAAGCCCTTATAAATAGAAGAGCACTGGTACAGACATTCCCTAAATGCCACTGAAGATGTTACCTAACCTGGTAATGAAACGTTTGGAAACCAACCCACAAGTTCGGGGAAAGAAACTTCAACCTAATCCTACACCTGAGCTACAGATATTCACCACTATTGCAAACGTGCATTATCTGTTGTTTCACTTGTCCTGAAGAACAGCAACAGCTCCCTGCATACAAGAAGACTTTCCTCCTGCAATGTCACCTGGCTTGCTGAATTCATCTGAGATAAGAAATTTGGTGCAGCAAAATTTTACTTGCTGTTCCTCACTGAATAATTCATTGCAAATCATTACTGGGGGGCAGAGAGCTTCCCATTGCCCTCTTTTTTCCTCTACCTAGTTTAACATCTTTCTTACCTTGTACTAATTCTTATTTTACCAAAATACCTGAGCTTCAAAATGCCCTTCTCAGTCAATGAACCAATAGCAGGTAAAACTTAGGAACCACTGGCTCATCAATCCTCAAAGTATCTCTGCATTCAGGCAGTTCTTGCTTCTGTACCCAGAGATGCCAACGACTGCATCTGCATGCAAAATATATGCTCAGCCTCTGAGGATTGGCCTACAGAACCAAATACAGGTTGCCATTTTAATTACATCCCATACTTCTGTATGCCATGCAATTTAACTGCAGAAACACTCCATTAAGTGCTTAACAGAAAACTTTCAGTCAGGAAAAGTACCTGCCCTATCAACTCATGTTACAGGAAATCTCAAATTCCAGCATGAAAATGTATATATGTGTGAGTTTTGTGTATTTTTTAAAAATCACTATCATGGTTACATAAAATATTTAATTGAGACTTTCTGCTTGAAAACATCATCTGGAAGAGATATGTAAGTATCTGCAATACTTAAATTGTAGAGTGTTTTATTGTTTGGAGTTTTCCTGTATATAAGTATTTTCCTCCTCCTCCTCCTCCTCCTCCTCCTCCTCCTCCTCCTCCTCCTCCTCCTCCCATACCACGACCGCCATCACAAAAACGTTGTAAATTATTTTTTGTAGTAACCAAGCAGGAACCTTTCTAAGCCAGTAAACAATTATGACTAAAATGAGATAACAATGTAATGGTTTTGCATGATTTATGTTCTATATAAAATTTTTATGACAAAATATGAAAAGATGAGGTTATGAATCATAATAGCAAGTCAACAGAAGTCAATTTTGAATTAGCTTCTAAGGAAACAGGCTTTGCAATTAGAGTTTTCATAATGGTCAAGGGCTCATAAACCTATCAAAGACATCCTCAGTAATTAAACATTCCTAAGGTGTAGTAATTTGCTTCCCTGAACTTATTGCCAATTACACTTACTTGAGGCCAGTATGAATAACAGTACCCAGAGAGCTTTTTTCTTTCTTAATTTCAATGAATCAGGGCCAGCATTTTGCAGAAAAAAGGCTTGGTTTCATAAGCATTTCCCTTGGTAGTGCAAGAAAAAGAAGAAAATACGATTCCTTTCTAAATACACTATTTCTTACTCAAAGTGAAGAATATACCTAGACACTTATTTTATCATTCTGACTCAATTATATTTTTGTATTTTCTTTTAATAGAAAATAATATTTTTAAAAATATCTCACAGTCATAAAACTTGAGTCTGTGGTGCAACTGCATCTGTCTTAATGTGTATAGCAAAGGTAACAATCTATGTTGGAGGTGACTGAATTTATAAAAATAAAAAATAAGAACATATAATGCATAGATATATAAAAGTATGTACAATGCAGATATGTGCAATGAATACAGAAAAATTACTTGGTATAATAATAGGAATGGAGACTTGTAATGAATTTGACTATTGGGAAATTCAGGATAGTTGAAAGTATTTATTTACATAGCAGGTAAAATTTGTATTACAAGTTATAATGAAAACTAATTTAAATTTAAAAGGAAAATAGACAAATTAATGATTAGGTTATCAATGGCTAATAATTATATTGTTTCTGCAATCACTGCTAGCATTGTACTAATGTTGGGGACTTTGTCATGGGATGTTGAAATGCAGAAAAAAAAGGTGAAATTTGTATAGGGACATAAAATGCTTGTCATTTTTTTTTCATCATCTGCGTTATGCCATGGAGGATAGTAAACTTTTATCGGTAAATCATCCCCAGCAAAAGCACATCACAGTATAATGTCACACTGCCATAGACCTGTTATTTATACACCAAAACAAATGGCTCTCTAGGGATAATCATTTACAGCTATTCTAGCACACACTCAATATACTATTTGCCCTTAACAGTTCTGTGCTTCTTCCAGTTGTTTTATATGTATTGATACAAGAACTTTTTTGTTTGTGAACTAATTGCTTCTTATGCAGCAGGTCAAAGTAACAGCATGTTCCTCTTTCTATTATGCAAAGAAATCATAAATAAAATATTGCTGATCATGTTGCTAAAATCCATTCTGTATGTATTTAATTTGGAACAATATATTCATTATCATATAAATAAGTAATGCCAACATTTTTGTCTTTCAAAATGTTTAACAATTAAGAGGTCAGCTTTCAAAGGCACAAAGTAACAACAGTAATTAATAGGGTTTTGTAGTTGTTCAGTGCAGCTAGAATTAATTAAGTGCCAATTCTTCTGTTGCTGCAGTCATTTGGCATCAACTGTTTCATCAGTATTATTTTTTTATTTTTTTGCTATGGAGGATATACAAAGAAAACAATCACATATTTAAAATCCACAAAACAAGAACCTTGGGACAAAGGAATCATTTATTATTGTACACATTAGGTCTCTTTCCAATTTCTTAATCCTCCTCCAATCATCACTTCTAATGTGTATTCATAAGTTGTCATGTTCAGAATGGATATTAAAAATTCTAAATAAAGGAACACATTGTATGCTCATTTTGTATACTACATGTTGTATACATATGTTGTATGATGTTATTTGTCGATGCTACATAATTAGAAGGTGGACAGTTGTTTTTCACAGTTCATGTTTTAAAATTTGGATGAATCAGGTGAGCTATTCCTGGACTAACACAAATATAATCAGGCATTTATTTTTAACCACCTTAATGCATATATATACAGTTATGTGGCATTCCCTCAAACGTTATGTAAATAGATTTGTGGGCACGTAGTAGGCCATATCATTCTCCTTACTCCACTATCTCAAGGTATGGGGTTTATTTTAAGGCTTAATTTATTTTAAACATTCTGATACTATTTAAATCAAACCAACTTTTTTTCTCCATTCTCACATGGCAAATTTTCTTTCTCCCATTGTTTCCCCATGTTTTGTCTTCAGGTTATGAAAACACCATAGGTGCTTTGTATTCTTTAGTAGTGGCTTATATGGAATGTGTGTGTGTACACATTGTGTGTGTGTGTGTGTATGTGTGTGTGTGTGTGTGTGTAAAAAAGAAAAAAGACACTGGGTGTTAAAAAAAACCACTTAAGACATATATATATATATATATATATATATATATATATATATATATATGTGTGTGTGTGTGTGTGTGTGTGTGTGTGTGTGTGTGTGTGTGTGTGTGTTTGTGTGTTTGTGTGTGTGTGTGTGTGTGTGTTAAGTATTTATCTAGTCACTTGCTTCCTAGCTAATAAAGAGAGAAAGAGCCTGTGGCCTAGGGGTTAAAACAACTGCCTAATACGTATATAATTAGCCCAGGTTCGAATCTCAGATAAAGGGTATGACTGACTGATGAGAACAAAATAAGTTCGAAATTGCCATATCAGCCTCCCTAATTCTTTATTAGCAATTTGAATAATTTACACACACACACACACACACACACACACACACACACACACACACACACACACATATATATATATATATATATATATATATATATATATATATATATATATATATATATATATATATATACACACACACACACACACACACACACACACACACACGAAAAAGGAAGGAAGGAAAGAAAGAAAGAAAGAAATTTCCATATAATTTTCCTATGGAAAGTTAAACTGTCCCTTCTTTTTCTTATCACTATATTGTTTCTACATTATGTGAATTTTAGTGATCTCATGAATCTGATGGTCTCAGTCATAGAATATAGGGTGAATAAGTCACAATAAGATTTTCATCTCCTTGTTATTATTTTTTCCTGAAGCAAAACAGTGAAATTGTAAAAGGGAAATATACTTTCCAATTCCTATAAATTATTCAGAATAATAAAAATTTCCAGAATGCTTTGCAATATTTTCATCACTTTCTGGCAGAATACTGTAATAAATTATTTAAATCTTTGGGAGCACATGTTTAAAGCTTATTACTGCATTATTCCTCTAGCTTCCTTACAAAATAATTACAACCCAAATTGCAATTAACATTTAAAGTGAAAGCAAATTGTTTATGTCTTTTAACTTTTAAGGCTATACAAAACTCTAGCAATAAGAATATGTTTGAGCAGATTCAGACAATACAGCTAGAATATCTGTATATATGCATCCATGTGTATTATGAAATGGGAGTAGACTGTCAGCAAGTGTAATAGTTTCTGGAGTTAAGCAATTTGTGATAAAATAAATTAAAATAGGTTATTAGAAGTAACTTCTTTTCATGAGAATTATGTGACCCATGCTCATGGACTCAAAGGATACCATATATTGCAAATCTCTTTTTGATTGTGGAAAAACAGATCATAAGCAAAAGAGCTCAATTGATGGGAATGGTCTAATTGTAGATTTGAAAGGCTTAGTTGCCACCACAATTTTGATGGCGGTAAAGAAGGAAGATATCAACTAAGATAACTATATTTATTAAAAGGTTTAAAGCACAATTCATACAATTTACTTCACTTATTGCTGAAAGATACAATCCCTAATATTTTGGCACAAGTTGCAAGATTTTAATCCAATCTCTACCAAAGCTTAAGTGCCTTACAAATAAAAAAATATCAGCAGCCTTTGTAATGGCCAGACGGATAATAAATGTTGTTCTGTTTCATAAGAATGGGAAATTTTTTCATACTGCTTTATCAGAAACTTTTCATTCCCATCCCTTATCCTTAGCTAGAGAGAAAAAATGTGCTTTAAAGATGTGCAGTTATATCTAGAGCAAAATAGGGAGAAAAGCTATTTCCTTAGCTTCTGCATTGACCAGTGTCCTGTGTCAAACAGAAATTAGGATGGAGATAGCAATCTTTGTGACATCAGGTGCCACTACTCAGTCTTTCTACTTTCTGGAGGGTGGTCCAACAACGCTGTAACCTCACTGAAAGGAGTATGGTCACACTTTTTTTCAAGATAATTATTTGAGTTTTATTGGAATTTTAAAATAGGAATGGTACTATACTAGGAGACACCTAGGAGCCAAAGTCTCTCATCCCCAACATTTAAATTCCCCTAATCTGCCAAAAATCACACTGTTAGAATTCAGCCATTTGCTTCAGTTCTTTACCAACATGATCTGGAAATGCTGAGTCATAGTTTCTCAACCCCAGCATCTGAAGGAGTGATCCATTGAACCATGATCCACTAATATACCATACCTAGGTTATAGACTACTCTCTTTGTTTGCATTTAATACACAATTATTTTCCTACACTGTTTATTTTCAGAATATGATATACCAAATAATGATCGTTAGAACCAGATATTTATTTATTTATTTATTTATTTAGTTTTCTATACCGCACTATTCCCGATGGACTCAGGGCAGTTTACAGGGCAATATTTAAAAGACACTATAAAATTAAAATAAAAATAGAATTAAAAAGAATTAAATTAATAATAGCCCAACAATAAAACAATGTTAAAAACTTAAAACTAAAAACCCCCTCAGTCCAGGCCAGATAGATCGAAAAGCCAGGTTTTCAGGTCCCAGCGAAACAAGCGCAGGTCGGGGGCAGTCCGGAGTTCCACAGGTAAATCATTCCAAAGGGCAGGCGCGCCCACAGAGAATGCCCTCCCTCTGGGGATTACCCGCCAGCATTCCCTGACCGGCGGCACCCTAAGGAGGCCCTCCCTATGGGAGCGCACAGGACGATGGGAAGTTGAAGCTGGCAGCAGGTGCTCCCTAAGTTAATCCGGGCCCATGCCATTTAGGGCTTTATAGGTCATCACCAGCACCTTGAATCTCACCCGGAGGACAACTGGAAGCCAATGCAGCTTGCAGAGAAGAGGTGTTACACGGGAGTATTGGGAGACTCCCATCACAACTCGCGCAGCCGCATTCTGCACCAGCTGAAGCCTCTGAGTGGTCCTCAAGGGCAGCCCCATGTAGAGAGCATTGCAGTAGTCTAACCGGGAGGTCACGAGCGCATGAGTGACTGTGCGTAGGGCATCTCGGTCCAGATAGGGGCACAACTGGTGCACTAGGTGAACCTGGGCAAAAGCCTCCCTGGTCATGGCTCCTATATGATCTTCCAAATTGAGCCGTGAATCCAGGAGAATGCCCAAGTTGCGAGCCCTATCAACGGGGGGTAACACCTCACCCCCCATTGTTAACGATGGACAAAACTGGTCCTCCCAAGATGCGGGTATGCACAGCCACTCAGTCTTGGCGGGATTGAGTCGAAGCCTGTTTCTCCCCATCCAAACCCAGACCGCCTCCAGGCAACAAGACATCACGTCGAGGGCATCACTGGGTTGGTTTGGGGTGGAAAGAAAAAGCTGGGTATCATCAGCATACTGATGATACCCCACCCCGAAACCACGAATGAGTTCACCCAGCGGCTTCATATAGATGTTGAACAAGAGGGGAGAGAGAACCGACCCCTAAGGAACTCCACAAATGAGAGGCCTCAGGGCGGATCTCTGCCCTCCCATCAACACCGACTGCAAGTGGCCCAGGAGGTAGGAGGAGAACCACTGTAAAACAGTGCCCCCCACTCCCAACACCCTGAGACACCGCAGTAGGTTACCATGGTCGATGGTATCAAAAGCCGCTGAGAGATCTAACAGGACTAGGACAGAGGAACATCCCCTGTCCTGAGCCCGCCAGAGATCATTCACCAGCGCGACCAATGCCGTCTCCATGCTGTACCCGGGCCTGAAGCCCGATTGGTACAGGTCTAGATAATCAGTTTCCTCCAGGAACAAAGGAAGCTAATGAGCCACCACGCTCTCAACAACCTTCGCTAAAAAGCGAAGGTTGGAGACCGGACGATAGTTGTTCAAAATAGCCGGGTCTAGAGCAGGCTTCTTGAGAAGGGGCCTTACCACCATCTCTTTCAAGGCAGTAGGGAAGGTACCCTCTCTCAAAGAAGCAGTTATTACTGCCTGGAACCAGCCTCATGTCTCCTCCCGAGCTGAATACACCAGCCAGGAGGGGCACGGGTCCAATAAACACGTGGTGGAGCTCAGTCTCCTCATGGTCCTGTCCACCTCATCTGGGGTCACAGGATCACATTCATTCCAAATGATATTCTGAAGACCGCTCATTTTCTCCCCGTCAGTCTCTGCCCAGTCAGAGTCCAGACCGGCCCAAATCTGAGCGACTTTGTCTGCAAGATGATGACTAAACTCCTCAGCCCGCCCCTGTAAGGGCTCCTCCCTCACCTCCCAATTAAGGAGGGAGCGTGTCACCCTAAACAGTCACCCTGATATGAATTCAGCCTTTGCTCTTTACAGCTAAGTGAGTAAAACCATATGTTTTAAGGAAAGCATCTCAATTACTATATTCTTTGATTATGGAATTTTAATTTAGTTGCCATCAGTTTAAATTTAGTATTTTCATTTCCTGAACCTTGGGTTCTTATTTAATTTCATTACGAGTAGTAATTCTATAATATTTTGCTGTCACTAACCATTTAAGCTGTTCCAGTCCTATGCTCCTGCTGGCTTGGCTCTATATCATTTAAAGAAAGTCCTATCTAGACCGAGATACTTTTCCAATTTTATGAAAAGATGCCAGAATATGTTTAGCTATCATGTTCTGCTGTTATGCCTTCCCATCTTTCTATTTTAGGAAAGCAATTTCTGATCCCTGTTGCTGCTGGCAGATCTTACGAACATATTGAACATATATGCTTTACAGTATCTATTCATGCAGTAAATACTCTCCACATACAGGACTGAATTGAATTTACATACACAAAGCTAAAACATCAAAAATGTACATATATTACATAAATGCAGGTACAGCAATTAAGTGCTAAATAAAATTCATTTTCTATCACCATGTTCTCTCTAAAGTCTTTCAGAATTATCTTTACCATGCATGTTGTAGTAACACATAAATATAATTATCCAGATCCCTGATCTCTATATTAAAGATCTATAAAACTAAAGAAATTCCTTTGATGTCTTATGGAATAGAACTGTGGGGGGTATATTACAGTCATCATTACTTAAACAAATCCTGACTCACTTTCTAAGATCCATTTTGGAAACAGATAAAAACACTGCAGCCTCTGTAGTTAGAGCTGAAACAGGCATCCTCCCCATCCATAGTTCTACAACAATAGAAGCTTTCAACTATTGATGGAAGATACTTTCAATGGGCCAGAATAGACACCAAAGAAGTGTCTCATTGAACAGTCTGGCAGGTCCCACCCTGTCACATGATTAAACGTACTCTATGGATTTTCACTTTCATATTTAATCTCACCCACCATCTCAGGAAATGTTCAGACAAAGAGTCCTGGACATTTTTTACTCATTAGATTAATATGCCACTCATCTCATTGTCAAGCAACTTATATTAATGTGCAAACTGATACAGAGTCATTTGCTAACATCAAACCCTTAAAATGGTCAGCCCAGAACAAAAAGACTTCTCAATTAGAATAATATCTGTGTGTCTGACATGGGAGGTGGGGGGCAGTGCTGCTGCAGTCACGGTGCGAGGCGTGTTGGTGGCGGGCTGCCCCCTGGAGCCGGAGCTGGCTCAGCTGGTGCTGTGGGAGCAGCGGAACCAGCTCTATGTGGCAGGGCTGCGCAGGGCATGCAGCGGAGGTGGTGTGGGCCAGACGATGCAGGGTGGCCGCTTAGGTGCATAGGGTGAGGCGATGGTGGTGCAGGTCCAGCACCGGGTAGGCCACCAGCCTGGCTGACACGGGTGAGCACAAGGAAGGAGTGCACATGGACTCCACAGAATCCACCTCCCACTTCTTCTCCTCTCTTACTTATTACCTAGTTGAGATGGTGTAGTTGGGCAGCAGAGAGGGATGCAAAGTTCCTGCCAACTCGCCTTCGCTGCAGACAACTTGCCAGTGCAACGTTTGCCTGCCAGGTCTTTTGGCATGCTCAGCAGCAATTCCTATTGGCTTTTGAAAGCCAATAGGCTTTTGAAAGCCAATAGAGGGAGTAGCATAGCTTGTGCAAAAGCTGTTTTGTATTTCTTGTGCAAAAAAAGGTGCCGGAACGCCATTCTGAGCATTCTGTGAGGGAAAAAAAGCCCTGCTTTTATGTTTTAATCTTCTGATTTTAAAAATATATTTTTTTCTATTGTAAGTTGCCCCAAACCTGGCCATGTGGATTGCATACAAATATTATATAATCGGTAAATAAAGGTAGAACATATGTTAAATATACATCAAATGATAATATGCTTCCCTACAAAGTCAATTCTTGCTCAATGACAGACCAGGGAGTTAACTCGGAAATGCAAGAGGAAAATCTAGAAGAGATCTGTGCAACTTGTAGAAGGGAAAGGCCCACGCTGATAAATTAAAAATCTTTGTGGTCTGCAAAAGAATGCTGGTGGGCTAATCAATGATTTGGTGACTAGAGGAGCATCTACAGTGTTGGAGCTCGTGGTCATGGTAAGCTATGGAGGCACTAGGCAACATGACTTTTTTTAAAAAAAAGTCTGTGCTCTGTCCAAGGGTGCTTGGTAGGCTGCATGTACAGGCCTGGTCTACAATTTATTTTGGAGCATTCAGCTATCTAGAGCAGGCATGTCAAACTCATTTTGTTTGAGGCAACGTCTTATAAAAGAATTGCCATTAATTTGTTTTAATAAAATAATTTAAATCAATTTTTCACTTGATTTCAAATTAAATGAATTATATTGGTTGACAATGAGATTTATTTATTTTTTTAGTACAATTGCCAAATGCAATAAACTGGTTTTAGGTATATGTTACTGGAAGGAAAAAGCAATCCCTGCTGCATTACTGATGCCAGAGAAGCATTTGCATGTATGCAGGTATCCTTAGGGTGCCATAGTTATGGATGAGAAATATTGGTTGCAAAGTTGGCATTTCTGGATGTAATATAGATATTTTGGGCTTATTTTTGTTTCTTTGCATGTTTGATATTTTTAAAAAGGCATATGCTACTGACTATGCTTATGCACATATGTAACATCTTTTGCTAGGATAAATGACTACTGCTTGCCCAGAATGTGAAAAGTGAAAGATTGTGAATAAACAAAATTTTAATGTACAGATAATACCACCAGAAATTATTTTAGCCTTTTTAATAAATGTTGTTATTGATGTTAAGCTCACCATGGAAAACATCATATATTGTTATGTAAATAATAATAATAATAATAATAATAATTATTATTATTATTATTATTATTATTATTATTATTATTATTATTATTATTATTATTATTATTATTATTATTATTTAATTTCTATACCGCCCTTCTCCCGAAGGACTCAGGGTGGTGTACAGGGCAATACAATAAAAAATACAATGTACAAAATTTAAGAAAGAATTAAATAGTGTAGCCCCAAATTACAATACAATTAATATTAAAATACCCCACACCCAGGCCGGCTTGTTCAAATAAGTAAGTTTTTAGGTCACGGCGGAAGGAGCGAAGGTCAGGAGCCATCCGGAGCTCAACCGGTAAATGGTTCCAATGGTCTGGTGCGCCCACAGAGAATGCCCTCCCCCTGGGGGCCACCAGTCGACACTCTTTGACCAACAGCACCCTAAGGAGGCCCTCTCTGTGGGAGCGCACTGGACGAAGGGAAGTTGATGCCGGCAGCAGGTGCTCCTGTAGGTAATCTGGACCCATGCCATTTAGGGCTTTATAGGTCATTACCAGCACCTTGAATCTCACCCGGACGGCAACCGGAAGCCAATGCAGCTCGCGGAGTAGAGGTATTACATGGGAGTATCGGGAAGCCACCACCACCACTCGCGCGGCCGCATTCTGCGCCAGCTGAAGCCTCCGAGTAGTCCTCAAGGGCAGCCCCATGTAGAGAGCATTGCAGTAGTCTAAACGAGAGGTCACGAGCGCATGAGTGACCGTACGCAAGGCATCCCGGCCCAGATAGGGCCGCAACTGGCGCACCAGGCGAACCTGGGCGAAGGTTAATTATTTAAAGACTGAAGTGCAACATAACTAGATCTAAATAATCTATTTTTTCAAAACACACAACAGTCCAAACATTAAAAGTAAAGTCCAAATTAAGAATATTTCATTCTTAAGAATTGTTTAATTTAAAGTGGTTTAGTTGTAATAGATGGTTATAGATTCAAAATAGTTTTCAAGAGTATTTACAAAAAATACTATTATTTTCTAGCATCAGCTAAATTAGACATATTACATTGAGAAAAATGTTTCTCATTTCTTTCCTTATTGATTTATTGATTTCATTGAAGAGATGTTAACATAGGAAATAGATTATTTTTTATCTAATTTTACCTTCCAAAAGACAGAAGCAGATGAAAAATGTGAGGTTCTTTTCTGTTGGCTTTTTTGAATTAGCTCTTTTAGATTCTAAAAGTTTAGTTCCTAAAGAAGTAACCTTATAAATAATTTTAATGTCGTCTAGTGCAGGGTAGGAAAACCTGGCTGTTTTATGACTCAAGGACTTCAACTCCCAGAATTCCTGATCCAGCATGGCTCAGCTTGGAAACCTCTCTCTTTCCCCTCAGAGTTGAAATCCACGAGTCATAAAAAAGAGCCAAGATTGCAAGAGGCTTTCCAAAGCCAATAGAGGCAGCTTTTTTTTGCAAAAAAAAAAAAAAAACAACGTGCCGGAACGCCGTTCTGAGCGTTCTATGAGAAAAAAAGCCCTGGATATATATATAGATGATACACCTCAAATAGAGGACATCACTCAAATCCCCTTTAACTGCCAACTCTATGCTTCATCTAAAGCATAGCAATTAAACTGACTAATTGACAGGACAATCCACTATGATCCTTACCCCTTCCAAGATACAAACACAAGACTAATAAGAAACACTGTTGACTTTACAGCTGTCCATCTGAGAACTTACCTAGATCAGATTGGGGTCAATTGCAAAAGAGGTGATCTTATCTGATCATTTCACCTAAAGTTTTTTACATATTTTTAAATTTTTCAATTCAATTGTATTTTTATCCTATTATTTCATATATCTGTTTGACTAATCAAGAACAATAAACATAAGTAGATTAAGACTAAAATATTGATAAAAAGCAAATCTAAATTCTCTAGATTTTGGTCTATTTGTTAGCATTGTTGGGACTATTTTTTAAAAAAGTTTTTTTTGTATGTTATGCTGCTGCACAAATTAAATTCTAATGTTAAGTTACTTTATGCTCCTAAAAGATTACATTAAATCTTATCAAAAAAGTGAGATGGGTGGCATATACATTTAAAAACAAATAAATGAATGAACAGGAAAGAAAGAAAGAAAGAAAGAAAGAAAGAAAGAAAGAAAGAAAGAAAGAAAGAAAGAAAGAAAGAAAGAAAGAAAGAAAGAAAGAAAGAAAGAAAGAAAGAAAGAAAGAAATCACTACCAACCTTGAGATTTTATATGTGTAGGAATCATGATTATAGCTATGTATCAGAGTGAAGACAATTACTTTAATAATGGAATAATTAATGTGAAATGTCCAGCTTCTGATTTTATACCATTGCATTTTACAGTAGTGGCCAAAATTGTGGAAACCTTTTGGGAAAAGTGTACAGTAGAAATGCCACCTTTGGTTAAGTCTCCACCAATTTTTCTTCTAATTTCTTTATAACTGTAGCCTTGTTCTGGGGGGCGGCCAATCAACCATAGTTCAGGCCAGACTTGGGTCTGACCGCGCGGGGGGAGAACGGGGGGTCGTTGTCTCCGGGGCTCATGAGCGGGTCGTGGGATTACCAATTCCCACGACGGGGAATGGCAGCAGGCGGATAGACAGGGGGCCATATCGTTACCGGGAGGGCCGTCTCCGCTATTTGCAAGCGGTGAGGCGCTCCAACCCTCTGCTTCTTTCCTGAGGTTCCGGGAGCGAGGATGTGCAGCCTCCTGAGCTCCGGCTGGTGTACCTGAATGCCAGGTCCGTGGTTAACAAAGCTCCCCTTGTTAGGGATTTAGTTGAGGGTGAGCATGCGGACCTGGCCTGCATCACGGAGACTTGGTTGGGCCCAGAGGGTGGGGTCCCTTTGGTTGACCTTTGCCCACCAGGCTTCCGGGTGCTACACCGGCCTCGAGCTCAAGGTAGGGGTGGGGGTGTGGCGGTGATCATTAGGGAGACCTTATGTCCGCGGGAGACCACCGTTCCTCAGATAGTCGGGTGTGAGTCTCTCTTTGTGAGATTTGGTTCTGGGGCGCAGTTGGGCTTGCTGCTCGTGTACATTTCGCCTAGTCGCGCAGCGGCAGCCCTGCCCGAGCTGCTCGATATCCTCTCGGGGTTGGTGGTTGAGTTCCCCAAACTTATAGTTTTGGGAGACTTCAATCTACCATCCCTGGGAGGCTCATCTGAGCTCGCTCGGGAGTTCATGGCTTCCATGACGGCCATGGACCTGACACAGGTAATTTCTGAACCAACTCATGAGGGAGGCCACACCCTTGACCTGATTTTTTTATCTGGACGGTGGTTGGATGATCTTGGTGGGGGCTTTCCATGTATTATGCCCCTGTCATGGACCGATCATCACCTCCTGCGGCTGGTCTTCCATTTTGCCACCCCCCGCCGTGGGGTTACGGAGCCAATTAGATGGTACCGCCCCAGACGCCTAATGGATCCTGATAGATTCCAAGCGGCGCTGGGGTCCCCACCTGCCTCCATTACTCACAACTCGGCGGATGCCTTAGTGGAAGCCTGGGAAAGGGCAGCCACTGAGGCACTTGACCGGGTTGTACCCTTGCGGCCCCTGACCCGGTGCAGATCCCAGCGAGCTCCATGGTTCTCCGCGGAGCTCCGGGAGATGAAGCGTCGGAAACGGGGCCTAGAGAGCTGCTGGAGATCCAGCCGATCTGAACCCGACCGATTGCGGTTAAGAACCTACATTAGGTCTTATCTCGCTGCGATGAGGGAGGCGAGGTGTAATTACTTCTCCACCCTCATCGCGTCCGCAGATAATCGCCCGGCCGCCTTGTTTAGGGTGACTCGCTCCCTTCTTAATCAGGAGGTGAGGGAGGATCCCTTGCAGGGTCGTGCCGAGGAGTTTAGTCAACATCTGTCGGATAAAATCGCTCGGATTCGGACCGGTTTGGACTCCAGCTGGGCAGAGTCTGGCGATCAGGACACGGGCGGTCCTGTCAATGTTATCTGGGAGGAGTTTGATTCTGTGACCCCTGATGAAGTGGACAGGATTATGGGGAAGCTGAGTTCCACCACATGTTTATTGGATCCGTGCCCTTCTTGGCTGGTTTATGCAGCTAGGGAGAGGACACGAGGCTGGCTCCAGGCGGTTATATCTGCTTCTTTGAGCGAGGGTTATTTCCCCACCGTCTTGAAGGAGGCGGTGGTGAGACCTCTCCTCAAGAAGCCTGCCTTGGACCCAGCTGTATTGAACAACTTTCGCACAGTCTCCAACCTTCGCTTTCTTGCGAAGGTTGTTGAGAGTGTGGTGGCGCATCAGCTCCCTCTGGTCCTGGATGAAGCGGATTATCTTGACCCTTACCAATCGGGTTTCAGGCCCGGGCACAGCACGGAGACGGCATTGGTCGCTCTGGTGAATGATCTCTGGAGGGCCCGGGATAGGGGATATTCCTCTGTCCTAGTCCTATTAGACCTCTCGGCGGCTTTCGATACCATCGACCATGGTATCCTGCTGCGGCGTCTCAGGGGACTGGGAGTGGGAGGCACGGTTTTTCAGTGGTTCTCCTCCTATCTCCTGGGACGCTCGCAGTCGGTGTTGGCAGGGGGGCAGAGGTCGACCCCTAGGACTCTCGCTTGTGGAGTTCCTCAGGGGTCGGTCCTCTCGCCTCTCCTGTTCAACATCTATATGAAACCGCTGGGTGAGATCATTCGTGGTTTTGGAGTTGGGTATCATCAATATGCTGATGATACCCAACTTTTTATTTCGACCCCAAACCACCCCAGTGATGCCCTCGCTGTGATGTCCCGTTGCCTGGAGGCGGTTCGGGTCTGGATGGGGAGGAACAGACTTCAACTCAACCCTGACAAGACTGAGTGGCTGTACATTCCGGCTTCCCGGGACACCTGGGATGTTCCATCTCTTTCTATGGGGGGTGAGCTTTTACCCCCTGTGGATAGGGCTCGCAACTTGGGAGTCCTCCTAGATTCACGACTCACTTTGGAGGATCATATAGTGGCCGTGACTAGGGGGGCTTTTGCCCAGGTTCGCCTGGTGCGCCAGTTGTGGCCCTATCTGGACCGGGAGGCCTTATGTACGGTCACTCACGCGCTCGTGACCTCTCGCCTAGACTACTGTAATGCTCTCTACATGGGGCTTCCCTTGAAGACTACTCGGAGGCTCCAACTGGTACAGAATGCGGCCGCGAGAGTTGTCTTGGGAGTTTCCCGGTACTCCCATGTTACACCTTTGCTCCGTGAGCTGCATTGGTTACCAGTTGTCTTCTGGGTAAGGTTCAAGGTTTTGGTTATGATCTTTAAGTCCCTACATGGCATGGGTCCGCGATACCTCGAGGACCACCTGCTGCCGGCGTCGACTCCCCTCCGCCCTGTGCGTGCCCACAGAGAGGGCCTCCTCAGGGTGCCTCCGGTCAAGGAATGTCGACTGGTGGCCCCCAGGGGGAGGGCCTTCTCTGTGGGTGCTCCGGCATTATGGAACCAACTGCCGGTTGAGCTCCGGATGGCATCAGACCTCCGATCCTTCCGTCGCGGGTTGAAGACCCATTTATTTGAACTAGCGGGTCTGGCCTGATGGGGGTATATGGGTTTTTATAGGCTTGTTATTTTTTATCATTCTTGTTTTAACTTGGGCATTGATTTAATTGTTTTTTAATTTTTGTATTGTTATTTATACATGCCCTGTGAACCGCCCTGAGTCCCTTTGGGAGAAGGGCGGTATAGAAATCTCAATAAATTAAATTAAATAAAATTAAAATTGTTCACTTAATAATACTATTTTACATCGCTTTCTGGGCAACCAGTCAACTCTTTGCACAATTACTTTAATTTTATTACGTTTTACAAACTCACTAAATGAAAGAACACAAAAAACTCCAGCCAACTTGATAACAATCACATAACACACTGACAAATGTCCTCCTCTCAGCTTCAATACATGACATCAATAACTGAATCCTATTGTGATCTGATTGGCTCATTGTCAAAATAAGTTGACACCTGATTGGCTCTCTAAACACTCATGCTCATTGGCTACAATCAGATGAAGGAAAGCTACCTGATATCAACCTAAGCAAGTTGTGCTTCTTTTTTCTGGTTATTTGGCTATAACTTTTCATAGAATACAGTACAGATAATTGAACAAACTTTGTTGCATTACATTCTTGATTAAATTATCTTTCCATTCATATATAATTGTATGGTACTACTCCAAAAAAAGTGGTGTTATTAGACATCAAACCTCAAGAATACACTTTCCACAAAAGGTTTCCACAATTTTGGCCACTACTGTAAAATGTTGAATACAGTACTTTCCATTTTATATGGTGTCCTTTAAGCTTCATTCTGTTTCCAGTAACTTTTCAACATCTGCTTAAAAGCACTAGAGAAACGCTTCTCAACCTGCGTACATTACTCCAAATTGGATAAAAGTGATTTTTCTTTGGGTACACAAACCCATTACCCAATCACAAAAGGGATATTTAAAGTGTTTTATCTAAATTGGGTAATAAAGGACTTTCTGATAAGCACTTTGGGGTAATGAAGGAAAAGATCTGAGAAATAATGTGCTAGAGAATTAGAGCTGGGTGCTACATGTGAAACTCGTAGCTATTTCTGACATCTTCAAGTAATTATGTGCCTCCAAAATGCCTCTCTGTAGTAAATTATGGACTAGATGATATAACCCCCTTCATGGATTACTGCCTTGTCGTGGCGAAGGGGCTTGCGTAATTCAATGAAGCTATGAGCTATGCCGTGCAGGGCCACCCAAGACGGAAAGGTCATAGCAGAGAGTTCTGACAAAACGTGATCCACTGGAGAAGGAAATGGCAAACCACTCCAGTATCTTTGCCATGAAAACCCTATGGACAGTACTAAAAGGCAAAACGATATGACGCTGGAAGATGAGCCCCTCAGGTCGGAAGGCGTCCAATATGCTACTGGGGAAGAGCAGAGGGCTAGTACTAGTAGCGCCAGAAAGAATGAAGCGACTGGGCCAAAGCCGAAAGGACGCTCAGCTGTGGATATGTCTGGTGGTGAAAGGAAAGTCTGATGCTGTAAAGATTTTTTCTCCATAGGAACCTGGAATGTAAGATCCATGAATCAAGGAAAGCTGGACGTGGTCAAACAAGAGATGACAAGACTAAACATCGACATCTTAGGTATCAGCGAACTAAAATGGACAGGAATGGGTGAATTTAATTCAGATGACCATCAGGTATACTACTGCGGGCAAGAATCCCTCAGAAGAAATGGAGTAGCCTTCATAGTCAATAAAAAAATAGGAAAAGCAGTACTGGGATACAATCCTCAAAATGACAGAATGATCTCAGTTCGAATCCAAGGCAAACCATTCAATATCACAGTAGTCCAAGTCTATGCCCCAACCACCAGTGCTGAAGAGGATGAAATTGACCGGTTCTATGAAGCCCTACAGCACCTTATAGAACTAACACCCAAAAATGATGTCCTTATCATCATGGGGGATTGGAATGCTAAAGTAGGAAGCCAAAAGATAACGGGAATAACAGGCAAGTTTGGCCTTGGAGTACAAAATGAAGCAGGGCACAGGCTGATAGAATTTTGTCAAGAGAATACGATGGTCATAGCAAACACTCTTTTCCAACAACCCAAGAGACGGCTTTACACATGGACATCACCAGACGGTCAACACAGAAATCAGATTGACTATATGCTCTGCAGCCAAAGATGGAGAAGCTCTATACAGTCAGTAAAAACAAGACCAGGAGCTGACTGTGGCTCAGACCATGAGCTTCTTGTTGCAAAGTTTAGGCTTAAATTAAAGAAAGTAGGGAAAAGCGCTAGGCCAGTCAGGTATGAATTAAATCATATCCCTGTTGAATATACAGTAGAGGTGACAAATAGATTTAAGGAATTAGATCTGATAGACAGAGTGCCTGAAGAACTATGGACAGAGGTTCGCGACATTGTACAACAGGTAGCAACCAAAACCATCCCAAAGAAAAAGAAATGCAAGAAAGCAAAATGGCTGTCTGAGGAAGCCTTGCAAATAGCTGAGGAAAGGAGGGAAGCGAAAGGCAAGGGAGAAAAAGAAAGATACGCCCAATTAAATGCAGAATTCCAAAGAATAGCTAGAAGAGATAAGAATGCCTTCTTAAATGAACAATGCAAAGAAATAGAAGAAAACAATAGAATAGGGAGGACCAGAGATCTTTTCAAGAAAATTGGAGAGATGAAAGGAACGTTTCATGCAAAAATGGGCATGATAAAGGACCAAAATGGCAGGGACCTAACAGAGGCAGAAGAGATTAAGAAGAGGTGGCAAAATTACACAGAAGAACTATACAAGAATGAGCTTAACGTCCCTGATAATCACAATGAGGTGGTCACTGACCTCGAGCCAGACATCCTAGAATGTGAAGTGAAGTGGGCCTTAGAAAAGCTGAGCAACAACAAAGCTAGTGGAGGTGACAGTATTCCAGCTGAGCTATTCAAAATCTTAAAAGACGATGCAGTAAAAGTGCTACACTCAATTTGCCAGCAAATTTGGAAAACTCAACAGTGGCCACAGGATTGGAAAAGATCAGTTTACATTCCAATTCCAAAGAAAGGCAGTGCCAAAGAATGTTCAAACTATCGCACCATTGCACTCATTTCTCATGCTAGTAAAGTTATGCTTAAAATTCTACAAGCTAGACTCCAGCAGTATGTGGATCGAGAACTACCAGAAGTACAGGCAGGATTTCGAAGAGGCAGAGGAACTAGAGATCAAATTGCTAACATACGCTGGATCATGGAGAAAGCTAGAGAGTTCCAGAAAAACATCTACTTCTGCTTCATTGACTATGCTAAAGCCTTTGATTGTGTGGATCATAACAAACTCTGGCAAGTCCTTAAAGAGATGGGCATACCAGACCATCTTATTTGTCTCTTGAGAAATCTATATGCGGGTCAAGAAGCAACAGTGAGAACTGGACACGGAACCACTGATTGGTTCCAAATTGGGAAAGGAGTCCGGCAAGGCTGTATACTGTCGCCTTGCCTATTTAACTTATATGCAGAGCACATCATGAGAAAGGCAGGGCTAGATGAATCAAAAGTTGGAATTAAGATTGCCGGAAGAAACATCAACAACCTAAGATATGCAGATGATACCACTCTAATGGCAGAAAGTGAAGAAGAACTAAAGAGCCTCTTGTTGCAGGTGAAGAAGGAGAGTGCAAAACCTGGGTTGAAACTAAACATTAAGAAAACCAAGATCATGGCATCCGGCCCTCTCAACTCCTGGCAAATAGATGGGGAAGAAATGGAGGTAGTGACAGATTTTGTTTTCCTGGGCTCCAAGATCACTGCAGATGGGGACTGTAGCCAAGAAATTAAAAGACGCTTGCTCCTGGGGAGGAAAGCCATGGCAAATCTAGACAGCACACTAAAAAGCAGAGACATCACCCTGCCAACAAAAGTGCGTATAGTCAAGGCTATGGTCTTCCCAGTTGCAATGTATGGCAGTGAAAGTTGGACCATCAGAAAGGCTGAGTGCCAAAGAATTGAGGCCTTTGAACTATGGTGCTGGAGAAGACTCCTGCGAGTCCCTTGGACTGCAAGGCGATCAAACCGGTCAGTCCTAGAGGAGATCAACCCTGACTGCTCTTTAGAAGGCCAGATCCTGAAGCTAAAACTCAAATACTTTGGCCACTTAATGAGAAGGAAGGACTCACTGGAGAAGAGCCTAATGCTGGGAAAGATTGAGGGCAATAGAAGAAGGGGACGACAGAGAATGAGGTGGCTGGATGGAGTCACTGAAGCAGTATGTGTGAGCCTAGATGGACTCCAGAAGATGGTAGAGGACAGGAAGGCCTGGAGGAACATTGTCCATAGGGTCGCGATGGGTCGGACATGACTTCGCAACTAACAACAACAAGATGATATAACAACAACAACAAAAACCCTGATTCCAGAAGATTGAGATTCTCATTGTGATGCCTGATTTGAATAGCATTACATTGTTTTTGTAGAAATAAGTATGCAGTTTGGAAATATTTGTGTTGCCAAATATCTATCTGGTTTTCCAGATTACCTGTTGCAAGATGATGATATTAACAATTGGTGTATGCACTATAACTTCCAGGCTTGGTTATAATAATCTGTCCTGTATGTCTTTTTGACTCGCCTAGGAATGTCCATAATCTGACAGTCTGGCTGATCTGATAAAGAACATGAAGAGACTATAAATTTCTGGGAGTCTACCTCTGTGAAGATCTTACCTGGAAAGATAAAACAATCCAGGTGGCCAGAAAGGCCCAACAGAGACTTCACTTTCTCAGGGTCTTGTGGAAGAACAGGGTAGAACAACAGCTAATGACCCTCTTTTACTGGTCTATTATAGAGAGCGTCCTCTCGCACTGTATTGTAGTTTGGTATGCTGGCCTGACAGCCGCGGATAGGAAAGTATTACAGAGGGTGGTAAGCACAGCACAAGACATTGTGGGCTGTCCTCTGAAACCACTGGATGACATCGCCAGGGCTCACTGCCTTGGAAGAGTGAGGAAAATTCTCAGGGACGACTCACATCCTGGTCGGTATCTCTTTACTCTCCTACCATCGGGTAGGAGATACAGGAGTATAGCCAGCCGTACCAACAGGCTGAAGAAAAGCTTTTATCCATGGGCTGTTAGGCTGTTGAATGGGAAATAATGTTATAATTTTATGTATGATTGACTTGCGAGGCCGGTGTGTTTTGCAATTAGCTCACATGGTGTAACAAGATGGTGGGTTTGTTATAACTGTGAGTTGTGGAGGGGGCATGAAGGGAGGCTCAGCCAATCTCAATGTATACATGGTTGTACTTTGACAATAAATGTTCATTCATTCATATAACACAAATGCTTAAAGCAGTGCACTAGCTGCCAAATCTCTTTTGGCAAAATGGAAAGTGCTGATAATTACTTTTAAGCCTTATATAGGAGAAAATCTGAAGCGTCGAAATCAAGAACCTAATCCTCATCAAACAATGTTGCTGGCTCAGCCAAAAAGCAATTAGACCAGCAGTCCCCAACCTTTGTCGCTTGGCAGCCTGGCTGGGGGGGAGGTCATGAGTGGGTGTGTGCAGCTCCACTCATGCAAGAGACAAGAGAAGACTTTGGGGCACTGTTTCACACTCCTTCAGGCTTCTTCACACCAAAAGCTTTTGCAAAGGGACTGAAGGCCTGAAACAGCATGAGATCACTCCCCCAAAGCCTTTTGTCTTTTTGCAATAGCTTTTGGCATGGAGAAGAGAAGCCTTTGGGGGCACGGTCTCGTGCTCCTTCAGACTCACCAAGGCTACCCAATGCTCCAAAAGCATATTGGGTGTCCTGCACAGGCAGCCTTGGTGAGTCAGCAAAGCTGAGCAGGGCAAGCTCGTCCAAATCAGCCTCTGCTCTCACCACTTCACTTTTGAAGCATTGGTATCAGGCAGCTTGGCAGCCCGACTGGGAGGAGGGGCAAGAGGGGAATCGGATCACACAAACGGTGGGCCAACACACTTGCATGTGCAGCTCCACTCACGCAAGAGAGAAGAGAAGCCTTTAGAATGTTGCTCACGTGAATGGAGCTGCGCACGTGCATGTGTGCACCGACCCGCCTCTCACATGGCCTGGTTCCGAATAGGCCATGGCCCGGTAGTGGGCTGCAGCCTGGGAATTGGTGACTCCTGAATCAGACCATAAGAATAGGCTTGTACACAACTGTAGCAAACATCTGAAGGTAAAAGGGCTTAATTCCAGGAATGAGAGCCTGGCTGCAAACTATTAACACTGGAAATTCAAAGTTTTTTAGACCTAGCAGTTCGAAAGCACGTAAAAATGCAAGTAGAAAAATAGGGACCACTACGGTGGGAAGGTAACAGCGTTCCATGCGCCTTTGGCGTCTAGTCATGCCGGCCACATGACCACGGAGACGTCCTCGGACAAGCGCTGGCTCTTCGGCTTTGAAACGGAGTTGAGCACCGGCTCCTACAGTCGGAAACGACTAGCACGCATGTGCGGGGGAACCTTTACCTTTTTTACCTTATGACAAAAATAACAGCTTTATACAATTCTTAATCCTAACTATCTAATGTATAGGGCACATTTTACCCCCATTCTCTCTGTTCATATTGCACTTTCAAACATGCTTATGAATTGATCCAATCATAAGGTTAGCCTTAATGATTGCGTTCAATATTATATCCTGTTGGATATATCCTAAATTTATATAAATGTTATATCCTGGTATCTATAGCTCATTACCACAACAAATCAGATTTTAAACACTGCATGAATATATAGGAAGCAATTGTAATTCCATTCATCCTTTCCTTTGGAGCCAGACAGAAAACACTGAGCCTGATAGAAAATTCTGATTGACTTTGTAAACTTTGGAATAGGCAAAACTGCACAACTGGATTCTTTATAATAACAGAAAATCAATGTTAATTCACAAAAGACAAAATCATCAGTGTAGAAAGCTATTAAGTACACCAGTTGCTCTAAGGACTTAAACCTGGTATTGAAACACTGCTGGACTAATTAATCATGTAATGGTTATAGTTCATCTCTGTAGTAGACCATAATTGTAGAATCAGTTCTATTGCCATCAGCTACAACATTTGTGACTTAGATAAATCCTACCAGATTGGTGCTAAAACTATAGACAATTAAGAAATGTCTATAAAAGTTAAGACTAACATTGCTATAATAAGGTATAAGCCGCCCTGAGTCTTCGGAGAAGGGCGGGATATAAATGGAATTAAAATAAATAAATAAATAAATAGTATATTTCTTTATTTTGGTTAGGCTTCTTTTACAATGTGGAGCCCAGGTCCTATGACAATGAAATTGCAATAGTTTCTGGATGAACATAATTGAAATAGTAAGAAACAGTGGAGAAGCACAATTAATCTGAATAGCATAAACCATTGATTAGAATACTAGGTATGCTCAGGTATGGTAGATATATAAAATAAAGACAGTGAATAATGAGGTAGAGATCATTATAGATAACACAAGATATTTCAGAAAGCATTATAGAGCCAAATGAATGGATAAACAAAAAATGTCATTTGATGATGAAAAATCAGATAGAATGGATTGTATAGGATGGTAAAGGATACTTAATTATCCTGCTGAAAATCTTCAACTACACACTCTAACTAACGTACTAACAGCCAACGGATTCCAAAGAAACATGATTACCAACTTAATCCAAAGAGAGACACCCACAAAAATCCAAGACAGAGAACAAGAAAATGGCAAAGCCCTCCTCCCATACTTAAAAGGGATCACAGACAGAATCAGCAAGATCCTCCACAAACACAACATCAAAACAGCATTCTGCACAGACAGAAAAATATCCACCATCCTAAGAAACCCCAAAGACATAATTGAGTTAGAAAACCAAGGAGTATACGAAATCCCATGCACCACCTGCCCCACCACATACATCGGACAGACCAACAGAAAAATAAGTGCACGCATTGAAGAGCACAGGAACTCACTCAGAAAGGGAGAACAAACTTCATCCATGTTCCAACAGTTTAAAGCCACTGGACACAAAACTGATTTTTAAAAAACCAGAACTATCGCCAAAATTGAACATTTTAACAACAGAATAATCAAAGAAGCCATCGAGATAGAAAAACGCCCCCACAGCATGAATAAACGAGATGATACCTCTCGCCTACCAGCCATTTGGAAACCCGCCTTGATTGACAGATGAGTCCCAACCACCAAGAATGATACCAGACCCAAACTCATGATAACATCACATGACATCACCACCACACAACCATTCAAAAAGCAAATCCGAACCCACAACGATAACGACACACAACCAGAAAATAGAACCCTAACTACAGCTGCAACATTAGCCACTTTAAACCCCTCCAAACCACACAATAAGCAAACTGACACCCACTATAAAAACATGGCACCACCACAAACACGGAGTCTAACAAAAGCAGCACAACTCACCAGTTCAGGTCTAAGGCTGGCAGCTGAGACCAGCCCATCCACTCAAAACACATCCCCACCCAATCAGAACACAGCCCCCATTCAAAACACACTCCCACCCAATCAGAACACAGCTAAGCCCCCACCCAATCAGAGCACACCTCCACCCCATCAGAACACAGCCAAGCCTCCACCCACAGAGTTAGTTTCTGGATGAACGCAATTATATCATTTAAATTCTTCCCAAGAAAGTCATACGAATTGCTGCAGAACAATTTTCCTTTTCCCAAACCTCACAAGTTAATTCAAAAGGATGTTGTAGTTTCAAATATAATATAGCATTGAGAATAGTGACAGCTTGAGAAAAATCTATAGAATTACACTCTTTTGCCAATACCTGGCAAATATCATCTGTCACACTAGCTAAAGCAATGTCATTCTCATAGCTTTCCTGAAACTGTTTTAAAATGGTTCAGAACAATCTGCTTACTCCAGCGCTGTCTGTGGCTGGTAAACCAATTCTTGATAACCCATCACAGAAGGTTACAGGTTTATTTTGTATTTATTTATTTAGTGAGACCATTTTTGAGCTATCCAAAGAAATATTTTGAATATTTTAAAGAAGAGATATTTTAAATAATTGGGTTTCTAAAACAAGATATCCTGCATTCCTCACATACAGCAACATATTATGAAGTTAATTAAGGAATTATGAAAGTATTTTAAAGTTACTTCCTTATTTGTTTTTCACATCTATATATCTTCAGAATACAAAGAAATTAGAAGTATTTTATATTATTACAGCATCAAACGTATCACAAAGCTAATATTTTGTATGGTGAGTCAGTTAGATCTCCTAGGTTTCATAACTTTATCCACATAGATACCAATACATATTCCCTTTCATTATGTAAATTAATCAATAAGATAAGTTATAGCAAACAAAAAATTAAAAATAAGACAGTAGAAAAAAGGAAATATAGTTAACGCCAGTATGATTTACTATACCTCTCCACAGCTTTCTATCCTAGTAAATTAAAGGCTGATTTAAGGTTGCCTGCAACTGCTGTAGCCATCGCTGCCTATCTACACTATGAAGGAGTTGATGGCTAAGTGGAGGTTGCAGAGGGCTGCAGATGGGCTGATGCAAACTCCTCTCAAATCCCAACTGCATTGTGCTGAGGTGCACACCCTGCATGTTGATTGGTTGATTGGACTTACTATTCTGTACTTTGTTGTTTGAGGGTCCCCTAGCCAGAATGTTAAAATTTACTGATGTATAAAAGGAATGCCTGTGAAACCATCCCCAAATGACATACACATACATTCCCTCATATGCAGTGCTGGAGAAGTCTTCTAGAACCTTGACCCTGCCTCCACCATTCCCATGTGCTCCTGTGTAGATTGCCTTCTGCTCTTTAAACTCTTTATCCCTTTACCTCTCTTCTTCTGGATCTGGGCAATGGTACTTATGCATAACTTTAAACAGTAATTCACATCCATATTAATTATAATGTCTCTAATGTCCATTCTCTCTCCCTGTCTCTAGACAGAAAGATAGATAGATAGATAGATAGATAGATAGATAGATAGATAGATAGATAGATAGATAGATAGATAGAGACACAGAGATGATAGAGAGATAGATGATAGATATGATAAATTCTTTATCTATAAATATTGTACATTAAATAATAAATGATTCATCACATACCCTTACCTTATACATTCTTAGTATTGAACTATTTCTTAAGCATTCAGTTTCATTCATTATATTGCTCTTGCTATATTTAGCAACCAATCTTAAACATTCATGCAAAACAATCCATGATTCAAGCCTTTATTCTTTTTCAAGGACCTACTGAAAATCACTCCAAATGTTTCAATGCCACAGCTTCCATCACCCAGTTTGTGATTTCCTGCTGCCTGGATGATAACTGTAGAAACACATCAGAAGCTATACGCTATTAATCTAGAATAAAACCAACCAAGCATTATTATTTCCAAATAAGTAACCACAATAATGAACCATAAGACATGTTCAGTCAGAATGTATTTAATCTAAATAATTTCCTGTATGTCTATGTGATGATGTAAATGAAGCACAGTATGACAAGAAATATACTTTTGCACTAGTGCAAATAATATGCTTCAACAAATGTGTATTAAGAAAATGTTCTAACAGGACATTTGATTATTATTCTAATTTCTGCAGGTCAGATTTATTAGAAAATCATGCTACTTATCTGAACTGCTATAACAGCAGTAGCATCCCCAGGGCTTTTTTGTATCAAGGTTAATTTACAATGATTAGCATAAGCAATACAGATGTTGCTATGGGGATAGAAAAGTAAAATCTACAGTGATGGGCATTATATGGTTGCAATGGTTCTAGTACAAATAGATAATTTGTTTAAATGTCATGTGGAACATATTGTATGCACTAATCAGTGTTTCTTAATCCCATTGCATATTTGTGTAATCAATTATTTCATTCCTTGTTATAAAAAATAACACGAGCACTGCAGAATTTCTATTTTCTAATGATATTTATTGCCATTGAAACTGAGTCTACCATGCTGGCGGTCACATTCTTCTTCTCTTCCCTTCTACCTTTCCCAGAATTAAAGCCTTCTCTAAAGACCTTACTCTTTGCATAATGTGTCTGAATTATAATTTGAGCCTGATCATTTATTCCTCAAGTGGAAACTTTGGATTGGTTTGTTTGATGATCCATCTGTTTGTCTTCTTGGCTCTCCATGGTATTCTCAGGAATCTTCTCCAACACCAAAGTTCAAAAGAATTAACATACTTCCTTTCTGTTTCTTAACGGCCAACCTTCACTTCCATAGTGTTATAGGGATACCATTTATTGCATGACTCTGAACTTTGCTAGTATAGAGCTATCATAGTATTTGAATATATTTTTCAAGGCCTTCTTGACTAATCTACCAAGTGTTAGTCTATATTAAGCTTGTAAGCCGCCCTGAGTCTTCGGAGAAGGGAGGGATATAAATGGAATTAAAAAAATAAAAAATAAAAATTATATTTCTTGGTTGGTTTTTAATTTATTAAACCAATTTGTATAGTCACCCATCTCACAGACAATGCTGGGTGTGTGACTGGGGGCATACAATAGAAGCTTGTCCCTGCTTGTTCCTTTATTATTGATGAAAAGGTAAAGATTTCTCTTGCCAGTCGTGTCTGAAGAGTTGAGTCTAAAAGATATGGGGACTGAAATATATAGCTGAAATATATTTGTAATGGTGAACCCTTAGAAATAAATTGCTCAGAAGATGAGTTGGAATGCTATTCCAACATTTCACAAAAATCAGAGAGTACAGCTTCATAATGTTCATAGTGTTTTGAAGAGAAAGAATGAAAACACCTTACCTAGAATTAATGCAACTCTAAAGAGCCATTAAATAGATTAACTTGGTGCATTAATACTGTATTTGATCTTAGCCACAAGATCAAGAAATGCCTGAGAAATTTTCAAGTTGTAAATATGATACTGAGTAATACTCTGAAAAACGAGTGTCAAGATAAAATGATGATAGGCATTTTTGTCAAATTTTGGAAGGTCTTTGTAATCTAAAAATGTAAAATGGGGAATATATTTATTGTATGGTGTAGATTTAATAATAAGTTTAAGGAATGAATTATTGTTTTATAGATGTTATATGGATATTAGAATTTTCCCTTTATTAGATTTTTTTCTTTTCTGTTACTGTATGAGGTAAATGTAATATATGTAGTTTGATTTACTGTACAATCACTAATATATGTTTTGCTGTTGTTTGTTATGATTTTGAATAAAAGTTTACCTTGAGAATTAGAAAGGTCTCAGAATGCAAAAGATTTCAGGAATTGGGACTTTAGAGTCAAAAAAAGTGACAAAGGTCCTGTTACAGTATATTGAGAACTTTCATGGTGAAGCTGACCTTTCACTTTCTTTTCCTAATGACAGTAATTATAAAATTCCATGACAGGACAGCTGTTTGATATCCATCAACTTGATAGTAGTTGTTTCTAACTTTGTTAAGAATTTTTAGCAGTTACGCACAATAGGCTTAACAGCAATAGGGAATTGTCCCTAAGATGTACTGCACTTCAGAGACAAGAGAATTACTCGTTAAGTGTACTACATATAGAGCCTTGGTGGAGCAGTGGGCTAATGCCTCCTTAAGTAACACCAGCTGCCTGCAATTAGTGCAGGTTCGCATCCCACCAGGCTCAAGGTTGACTCAGCCTTCCATCCTTCCGAGGTAGGTAAAATGAGGACCCAGATTGTTGGGGGCAATAAGCTGACTTTGTAATAATGCCGCTTGGGGGTGTGTGTGAAAGCCCTAACAAGCAGGCATATACATAGAATGAAGGCTACTGCTAAGCTTGTAAGCCGCCCTGAGTCTTCGGAGAAGGGCGGGATATAAATGTAATAAAAATAAAAAATAAAATAAAAAATAATTTAATTAGCTGTGATTTGTACTACATTTGTGTATTAACCAGCAGGATATGCCTTCACTTTATCCTGTTTGCAATGCCAATAACTGAAACATGTATGATAGATGACATATAAGCCAGTAGCAATATTATTAGCTATCACTACTAGATGAACAAAAACTATTAAATAATAATAATTAAGAAACCTTTTTAAGATAAGATAAGGCCTAAGGTAAAATTTTGCTTCCAGTTTTCATGTGTTTTATAATCCCCGAATATAGGATGTATGTCTGCCTGGACATATGTCACAAGAACCTTGGGGGGGGGGAGACGAGTGATCATGCAATATTGGAATTCAACATTCTGGAAGCACAAGCAATAGAACATAGTCAAAGTAGAGTCTTGGACTTTAAGAGAGCTAATTTCAATAAACTTAGAGAGAGCTTGGGAAGGATTCCATGGATGAGAATCCTCAAGGGGAAAACAACTCAAGAAGCTTGGGAAATTTTGAAAAGTGAGATTATAAAAGCCCAGTCTAACACAATACCAACGAAGATGAAAAATAACAGCTCTCAAAAGCAACCAGCATGGCTGCATAAAAAAACTCTGATAAATTGAAAGACAAAAAGGAAAAGTATAAAAAGTAGAAAGAGGGGCACATAACTAAGGCAGAATATCAGCAAATAGCCCGAGCCTGCAAAGAGAAAGTGAGGAAAGCTAAGGCTCAAAATGAACTAAGGTTTGCGACAAAAGTCAAAAATAACAAAAAAAGCTTCTTTCAACATATAAAAAACAAGAAAAAAGTTAAGGAAATGATTGGTCTATTAGTGGGAGAAAGTGGCAAGAGGGTGACAAGCAACAGGGCGAAAACAGAACTACTTAGTTCATTTTTTGCATTCGTCTTTACACAAAGGGGGAAAAACAGTCCAAACTATCAAAAACAGTATTGTAAAAACAGATTAGAAACACAAGTTAAGATAGGCAAGAAAATGGTAAGTCAGCATCTGTCCATCCTAGATGAGTTCAAATCACCAAGACCAAATGGACTACACCCCAAGGTTCTGAAGGAAGTGGCAGATGTGATCTCAGAACCACTGAACTATATCTTTCAAAGATCCTGAAGCACTAGGGAACTACTAGAGGACTGGAAAAGAACTGATGTAGTTCCCATCTTCAAAAAAGGGGGAAAAATAGATCCAGGAAACTACAGACCTATCAACCTGACCTTAATATGTGGGAAGATTCTGGAAAAGATAATCAAGCAATGAATCAGCAAACACCTAGAGGCAAACAAAGTCATTACCAAAAGCCAAGATGGGTTTGTCAAAAACAAATCATGCCGGACAAATCTTGTTGCATTCTTTGACAAGGTGACAAAATTAATGGACCAGAGGAATGCTGTGGATATAATTTACTTGGATTTCAGTAAGGCATTTGATAAAGTAGACCACAACCTACTACTTGATAAGATAGAAAAATGTGGGTCAGACAGCATCATCACCAGATTTATACATAACTGGCTGACCGGCTGTAGTCAGCATGTAGTCATCAATGGACTTGCATCTACATAGAGCTAAGTGTGTAGTGGGGTGCCCCAGGGCTCTGTTCTGGGCCCAGTGCTCTTCATCATCTTCACAAATAATTTGGATGAGGGGATAGATGGGGAACTACTCATCAGATCTGCAGATGAAACCAAGCTGGCAGGAATAGCCAACACTCTAGATGATAGGCTTAAGATACAGAAGGATCTTGACAGACTTGAACAGTGGGCGCTATCTAACAAAATGAAATTGTCAATGGTGAAAAAAGTAAGGTTCTACATTTAGGCAAGAAAAACCAAATGCACAGGTATAGTATAATTTAATTTTAATTTAATTTTAATTTATTAATATTTCTATACCGCCCTTCTCCTGAAGGACTCAGGGCGGTGTACAGGGCAAGAATAAAACAAGAGTTACAAAAATTAAAAAATAATTAAATACATGCCCATAAAAACAGTTAATACATTAATAAAAACCCCAATAAAATGATAATAAAAACCCCACCAATCCCCCCTCAGGCCAGGCCGGCTTGTTCGAACAGGTATGTTTTCAGATCGCGGCGAAAGGAGCGCAGATCGGGCGCCGTCCGGAGCTCAACCGGTAACTGGTTCCATAGCTCCGGGGCGCCCACAGAGAAAGATCTCCCCCTGGGGGCCACCAATCTACATTCTCTGACCGGTGGCACCCTGAGGAGTCCCTCTCTGTGGGAATGCACAGGGCGGAGGGAAGTTGACGCCGGCAGCAGGTGTTCCCTAAGGTACTCCGGACCCCTGCCATGTAGGGCTTTAAACACCATTACTAGTACCTTGAATCTCACCCGGAAGACAACTGGTATAGGTGGTAAGTTGTTCAATAGTAGTAACAGTAAGAGGGATCTAGTGGACAATCACTTAAATATAAGCCAGCAGTGTGGTGTAGCTGCCAAAAAAGTCAACACAGAGCTAGGCTCCATTAACAGAGGGATAGAATCAAGATCACATGAAATGTTAATACCACTTTACAATGCCTTGGTAAAACCACACTTGGAATACTGCATCCAGTTTTGGTCACCACGATGTGAAAAAGATGTCGAGACTCTAGAAAGAGTACAGAGAAGAGCAACAAAGATGATTGGGGGACTGGAGGCTAAAATATATAAGGAACGGTTGCTGGAATTGGGTATGTCTACTTTAATGAAGAGAAGGACTAGGGTTGACATGATAGCAGTGTTCCAATATCTCAGGGGTTGCCACAAAGAAGAGGGAGTCAAGTTTTCTGCCTGAGCAGGGCGTTGGACTCGATGAGCTCCAAGGTCCCTTCCAACTTTATTATTGTTATTGTTATTGTATCTCTCCCTGGACCAGTATTGTCCTGAAATATTATCTCAAAGCTGACTACATGGATCCTGCCTTATAATATTGTCATAGAACATGAAAGTAAACATGTCACAAATTATAAGATGTAAATCTTATATACTTATTTTCTGGGTTTCTGAAACATGAACTTAAATTAGAAACTTTCTATAATACTACCTTAATGTAGTTGGTGGTTACTACTACTACTGAGTTATATTGTAGCCAAAGACACAAACATAATGATAATCAATTTATTAATAAATCACTAACAACTATATCTGAAAAGGTAACTGGGTACCCTGTTAGTGAAGCTAAAGTGCCTTGGAGTACCTGACTTCCTGTCCCAGGGCTGGGTGATAAGGATACAGGGAGGTTTCTAGTTTCAGGTCTTGGGGAGGGGCTTCACTTTAGGGATGAGTCTGTCATGGGAAGGGATGGAGGTCATAGTATCTTGATGGTATCAGCCATGGAGAGATATAGTGGGAGACAATGAGCAGGCTGCCTTAGGGGATCCCAGAACCATTGCGAAAACTGGTTCCATGTTCCAGCTTATTGATCTTGACCACATTGTCATATCAGCAGACCTTCAGTGGCCCTGGCTTCCAGCTTCTGCTACTGAATGCCTGATCAGTCTGTAATAAGACCTTTCTCATTCATGATTTAATCATTGATGAGATGCCCAAGTTTGCATGCATTACCAAGACCTGGCTGGATCCAAAATGTGGAGTTGCCATTTCAAAAATATCCCAGTTTTGAGTATGGCATCAGCCAGGACTGCAGGACAGGGGTGTGGACGTGGGGATTGTCATAACGTTTTTAGGAGAGGTGTAGCACAGGTTATCAGATGTTCATTATGTTGGCCTCAAGGGATCAGTTAGGATTGCTGTTATTGTATCAGTCTCCCTGCTGCATAGCAATTTCCCAGCCTGAACTCCTTGATTCCATTTCTGGGTTGGCAGTGGAGTTTCTCAGACTTATGGTTCTGGGGTGTTTCAATCTACCTTCTATATAAATGGGGCTTGAGGTGGCTTAGGATTCAAGATCACCAAGACAGCCACAGGCCAATTCTGGGTCATTCAGAGCCTGACACTGAACAGTGGTTGTACTCCAGATCTGGCATATTTGATCTGAATTTAGGGGAACTCTTATTTATTTATTTATTTATTTTTGGGACTTATATGTCGCCCTATCTCCCAAAGGACTCAGGGCGGCTTACAACAATAAAAACAACAATACAAAAATTTAAAAAGAATTAAATAACAGCCCCAAAATAAATTAACTACAGTTAAAAATTAAAACATATTTAAAAACCCATCATCAATCCAGGTCAGCCTGATGGAAGAGAAAAGTTTTGAGGTCGCGGCGAAAGGACCGGAGGTCCGGGGCCATCCGAAGCTCAAGGGGAAGTTGGTTCCAAAGGGCTGGTGCTCCCACAGAGAAGGCCCTCCCCCTGGGGGTCGCCAGCCAACATTGTCTGGCCGACGGCACCCTGAGGAGGCCCTCTCTGTGTGAGCGCACTGGGCGATGGGAAGTTGTCCCTGGTAGCAGACGGTCCTGCAAGTATCCCGGGCCTAAGCCATGTAGGGCTTTAAAGGTAAGTACCAGCACCTTAAATCTCACCCGGAAGACAACTGGTAACCAATGCAGCTCACGCAGGAGGGGTGTAATATGGGAGTATCGGGATGCTCCCATCACTACCCGCGTGGCCGCATTCTGCACCAGCTGAAGCCTCCGGGTGGTCTTCAAGGGCAGCCCCATGTAGAGAGCATTGCAGTAATCTATCCGAGAGGTAACGAGTGCATGGGTGACCGTATGTAGGGCATCTCGGTCCAGATAGGGGCGCAACTGGCGCACCAGGCGAACCTGGGCAAATGCCCCTTTGGCCACGACTCCAATATGATCTTCAAAACTGAGTCGTGAGTCCAGGAGGACGCCTAAATTGCGTGCCCTATCAACGGGAGGCAACACCTCTCCTCCCATAACCAAAGATGGAACCTCTTGGACAAGTCGAGATGCCGGTACGTAAAGCCACTCAGTCTTGGCCGGGTTGAGCTGGAGCCTGTTCTTCCCCATCCAAATCCATACCGCTTCCAGGCAACGGGACATCACGTCGAGGGCATCACTGGCTTGGGTCGGGGTGGAGATAAAGAGCTGGGTATCATCGGCATATTGATGATACCTCACCCCAAAACCACGGATGATCTCACCCAGCGGCTTCATATAGATGTTGAACAGGAGGGGCGAGAGCACTGACCCCTGAGGCACCCCACAATTAAGGGGCCTAGGGGTTGACCTCTGCCCTCCTGTCAACACCGTCTGCGAGCGGCCCGAGAGGTAGGAGGAGAACCACCATAAAACGGTGCCTCCCACTCCCAACCCCGCAAGACGTTGCAGCAAGATACCATGGTCAATGGTATCAAAAGCCGCTGAGAGATCTAAAAGGACCAGGACAGAGGAATAACCCCTGTCTCGGGCCCGCCAGAGATCATCCACCAGTGCGACCAATGCTGTCTCCGTGCTGTACCCGGGCCTGAAACCCGATTGGTATGGATCTAGTTACTCAGTTTCCTCCAGGACCAAAGGGAGCTGCCGTGCCACCACGCTCTCAACAACTCTTGGAGTCTCTCTTATCATAGTCAAAACATGCCCTCATTTCTGTAGGATTCTCCACTTCCATTATTTACTGCAGGGAAATTAGTCTACTCACAGTGACTGATAGACCTGAGGGAATGGCAGGTCATTAAGACTCTGAGCTCAGCCATCTACTCTTTATATCCATGCCCCTCCTGACTTGTGAAAGCAGCCTGAATAATGTCTTGAGTGGAGTATGGTTAATTCTTCTTTGCATGAGGGGTGTTGTTCCTTAACCTCTGAAAAAGGATTTGGTGTGCATCTTTCTCAGGAAGTCTTCACAAGAGATTATTATACTAGACAATTTTTGTCCAGTACCTAACTTCCCCTATTTGGGGAAGGAGTTGGGAAGGGGGTTATGCAAGAGCTCCTATAATTTGTATATTTAAAAAATAATAATTAACTTCTAGTTTTTTAATGTCAACTTTTAATATTTTCCATTTCAGCAGAAAAATGAAGAATGACAGGAACAAACTGAAGGTAGTAAATAGAGAAAAAGAACAAACAGAGTCATGACAAGATGAGGGAGGGGAAGAAAGACAGAGAGAGGGAGGGAGGGAGGGAGGGAGGGAGGGAGGGAGAGAGAGAGAGAGAGAGAGAGAGAGAGAGAGAGAGAGAGAGAGAGAGAGAGAGAGAGAGAGAGAGAGAGAGAGAGAGAGAGCTCTGTAAAAAATAGATTACCTTTACAAGAAACAGTCCATTCCAAACAACAGTAAACCTTTAGGGTATTTTTCTATTTTTTTATACATTTATAAGTATCTATTTGCATTTCTTTTGTTCTCAGCAGCAATTTATATTTTATAAGCAAATATGAGATAAAAGACACCCACAAGTAATTAACTGTTTATCAGGCAAATATATATGCTGCATTCATTCTAGGTCTTCTAGCATTTAGCTTCATTACTTCTAGCATTTTGAGACAGGAAGAATTATCCTATGCATTTTTTCTAACCATTCATTCTATTAACTATTACCTTCCTTTCCTTGGCTTTTTTTCTAAGCTAGAAAAAGAAAGCCCCTCAGACATTATAATCTTTTATCATCTTTTCTATCATTCAATTCATTTTTTTCTTTCATAGTATTTTTTTATATGCACAATATTCTAAGTTTTGAGATTTAGAAGAAAAAAAAGAAGTTACTTTTCCTTGCTTAATGAACCCATGCATGGAGTTATTTTTTTTCACTGGAACTGGGCAATGAGTTACCATTTTTACTGTGCTCCCCAGCACCACTCAAGATTTTTTCATGGTTAGTCATTAAAGCTTAAACACAACGTGCCTATGAAAATGGAATATTCATTCCAGTATGTTATTAGCTTACATTAAACATTATTTGTGTGTAAGTTTTTATTTTTTTTAAATTAGGCCATAGTTTATAGCTCACAGTCTTTGTTCAGCTCTTTTAGCTCTTTCCTACTGTTATTGTCCTATCATCATACATTATTTTTCATTTCTGCTTCTCTTCCTGCTTCCTCACTGTTTGCTCCAGTTCCATCACATTCTAGTTTAACTGAATCTAACTGATTCTGGCACTGCTGTAGCTACCATTTATTCTTTCTAACCAGAATATTAACAAATTCCTTTTTCTTATTCGGCAAACTGACAGTCCATTGGCCGAAACCATATCAGCCAATGAATGTATACAGAATCTTATTAGCCCCTAGCCTTTGTCCTCATTTTCTATTCCACTGTTCAGAATAAAAATAGTGGACAATATTGTTACCATGATATGATGAAATGAAGGGGGATAGTTTGTTCTCAGTAACTATGATCACTGTTGTTTCTGTAAAGCTATCAAATATAGGAAATCTCTGTATAAGTATAATAATATATACAATGTACTGCAATATGACATGAATGATTTTTAATCTATGTAACATCTAGACAACTTTTCTAAACATAGAGTTTCCACACCTGGGCGAGTAATGTGTAAATAATAGATAGGATCTCATACACTAAAGTGACAGCAGAGAATTGGCTTTGGCAATATATTTTTCTGTCCAAATCTTGCCCAAGAGATTTCAACTTATCTTTTTAAAGGACGTTAAGTTTATTGATGTTGGATAGAACTAAGATAATCTGTTTTTATATTGATTATAATGTATTGATATAAACATATATTATTAAACATTTCATCTTTCAAAATCAATATTATACTAAACCTACAGTATATACCAAGGGTAGGCAATCTTGGCTCTTTTATGACTCATGGACTTCAACTCCCAGAATTCCTGAGCCAGCCATGCATAAAAGAGTCATAAAAGAGCCAAGGTTGCCTATATACCAAGGGTTTTGAATTAAAAATGAAAAAAGTGTTGGTGCGGTCACGCTTGGGGTGTGTGTGAAAGCCCTAATAAGCAGGCATATACATAGAATGAAGGCTACTGCTAAGCTTGTAAGCCGCCCTGAGTCTTCGGAGAAGGGCGGGATATAAATGGAATTAAAATAAAAAAATAAAGTAAAATCTTCCTTTACATCAGGCTTAAGAAATTATGAAGGTAATACAAATAACAATTAAAAATATACACTTCCATTTTCAAGAGTAAGATATATAATATGATGTCAATAATGGCTGAGTTATTTTCCTAGATTTATGCATCTTTGCAATATTGTTATCTTGGTTTTGATTAGAAAAGTGTAACTACTGATATCTCATATGCAAACTTTAACAGTATATGGGGAGCTGTTCAAGGCAGTCTAGATATTTGATCATGAGTAAATACTGTCTATTTTTCTATTTATTCAGACAGACATTTGAAACAACTAAAACTTTATAATGAAGTATAATTAATCTGTGGGTTTTTTTCAAATTATCCTTGCCTTGGGTTTTTTTTAATCTGTCCTCTTTAAAGAGATAAATCTGTCAGTTTTTATTTCATTCGTTTTCCCCTCATTTTTCAGCGGTTACACTAGTTTTGTTACATTTATTTTGCAGTAAATTTGCAAAAGCTAATAGAAAAAAATGTGTGATTTTGTGTACATTTCTTGGAACAAATATGTTTAGCTTTTTAGAAATGCTTTAAAGTTTGATTTATTTGTTTTTGCTATTTTAAGTAGGTTTCTGTAAGTCATCCTTATTAAGGGAGCATATGGTATATGAATATTCTAACCTAGTAAATAAATGTTGTTTTCAACTTTGCATATTTTTGAATGCCATATTATCTGCATTTGTGTATTACATATGCTTTTTTTGCTTGACTAATTACATAGCAATGTTCAGAGATGATGATGATGATGATGATGTAACATTGGCAATTATGATAATGCTGAATGATGACAGTGATAACATATCCCATTGTTGTGTAGAAAGATTTCTTCAAATTGACTTAGATGTAGTTATCAGTTTCCTTCCTGCAGGTAATAGAATGTAAGTGAACAATTCCCATTGTCATCCCTCACAAATTCTGATCCTTTACAGTGGTTGATCCTTTACAGTGAGGGGACAGGGAGATCGACTATTTATGTTCAACAGAATAAATATGTATAGAACATCTCCCATCCATGTTGATGAAGTAGTTACTAATATTAGGAGCCATGGTGGCACAGTGGTTAGAATGCAATACTGCAGTGGCTAGAATGCAGTATTGAAGGCTAATTCCACTAACCGACGACTGCTAGCAGTTCAGCTATTCGAATCTCACCGGCTCAAGGTTGCCTCAGCCTTTCATCCTTCTGAGATTGGTAAAACGAGGACCCATATTGTTGGGGGCAATATGCTGACTCTGTAAACTGCTGAGAGTGGGTTGTAAAGTACTGTGAAGTCTAAGTGCTATTGCTATTATAAATAATAATAATGAAATATTTGAAAGCATGCATTTGTCAGATGTGTTTCTGTTCATCTAGAATGCTTGGCTTATTTATTTATTTTTTATCATAATAATGCTTTTATTATTTTTAGAAATAACTTAAGTAGGTGCACATGCTCCTTTTTCCACCTATTTTCCCTACAGTAACCCTGTGGGGTTGATTGGGCTGAGAAAGAGTCACTCAGCTGGTTTTCATGCCCAAAGTGTGACTAGAATTCATAGGCTCCTGATTTCTAGAGACTAGACCGAACTAGGTCTATATTCTTTGACTTTAGTGTGGACACTGTCCATGGAAATTATAAGAAATTTTCTGATGTCTACAAAAACACATTTATTATATATTAATCGGTGTTATTTAACCATTTTTGTTTGATCACATAGAGCAACTTACAAAAAGGGAAAAAAACTATTAGTTTTAATCATCTGCTGAATTTCCCATATGTTTATAAAGTCTGCCTAGTAATATGTGCAAATATGTGTTTGCTTTGATCATGGACTTAAGACTTCTTTTTCATCATCTGTTCCCATTTAGATCTACTTTAGTTATCAGCCTAAGACATGAGTGTGGTACTGACAGAACTAATGAAGCAGAGGCAAACCTAATGATAAGCACATTTTATATTTGATGTCTCTGTATTCAGAATAAACTAGAATTTGAGGATTATCAAAAGATAGTGAGTTAACTGGACATCTGTTGACTGAGAATTAGAGTATGTACTATTTTCCATTGCATGCAGATCCAAGCTGAAGAAGATACATTAATTTTAAAAGCCAGTCACCCTGGAAAATTTGATTTAGCAGATGAAGGCTCAGTTATCTTGAGTGCTAAAATCAGAAACAGGAAGATGTTGAAAAGATAGACCTAAATGAAACATGGGTTATAATATTTATTAGCATTTTTTCTGCTAAATTCAGAGAAAGTATGGAAAACAAGTCAAATCAGAAATAGAAACTGAAAGTAATAAGATTGTCCTGGTTCAGTTTCCTTGCAAAATCTTAGCATAATATATGAATTCATAAGCTATGATAAAGCATTGCATGGTAATAGGGCTGTTGTAGTTTATTTGTTTGTATTTTAGTAAATTTAGTGATCTCAAACAAGGTGTCTTGTAAATCACAAGTATGATATCTTTTGTTGAAAAAAATTAACATATTATATATTATTCACTAAAATGTGTTTAAGTAAAACATTGCTTAGCATGTGGCATGAAAAGTTTGTTGGACTCTGCTACTTAAAACTTATTATATCCAATGAATTATTCCCATCTCTCTTTGCTAGTTTACCCAACTACTACCAGTATTTTATTTCCAAGTATGAAATATATTCTTCCTACTATTAGTAAATCAACAAGATTATATTATCTTGTTAGGAATATTAAGAAACAGTACTGAAAATAGAGAAGCTAATAAATGCCCTTATGTAAATCGGTGATATGACTGCATCTGGAATATTGTATGCAGTTCTGAGAAAGTTCAGAGGAAGGCAACTGTCAGGACCCACCCCAATTCACATCTTAGGAAATAAGGACTCTTGGAGCCGAGTTGTCCAAAAGGAAAAAAATTACTAAGAATAAGATTGGTTGTGGAGATACAGTATGAGACAGGATCTGGTCTTGAGTCACATTTCAAATCTATATAAGCATTCCCGGTTCAACCCACTCCCCTCAAAACTCCATTTGGTTAGGATCCCATCAATTTGGTTGTCAGGTCCTTCCCTGGGAAGAAAGGAACTTCGTGCATTCCTTTGTTGATTACCTTCTTCCTACAGCCCCAACAGACAGATCACTTTCCCCCCCCCTTGTTCCCCCAGATCAAAGGTTCTTTGAAAGCAGCTACAGATAGACTGAATAAACAATCCCCCCTCCTTCTACCAGTATGGCAGAATCCCGGTAGGCACAATATTTTAACCATACATTTATGAATGTGATATCAATGGATTCTGACAGCAACTAAGATGATCAAGGGACTTTGTCAGCTTCCCTATGAGGAAAGATTGTGCCATAGGAGGCTTTTTAGTCTAGAAAGGACATGTATACCAGAGAATGTGATTGAGGCATGCAAACTTATTCATGGTGTAAGATAAAGTAAGGAGAAGCTATATTTCTGACCCCAAAAACTAAAACAAGATGATACTTGATGAAATTGAAGCTTGGAAGAATCAAGTCATACAAAAGAAAATATTTCCATAATGTGGAATTCAATACAAGATATGGGACTGCCCGGCTTCAATAAAGAGTTGTAGCAATTCATGGAAATCATGGGGATCTATGACTATTAGTCTTGATAGCAGTGGCACTTCCTTGTTTGGCTAGTTGGCCACTGTGAGAACAGACAGTTGAATAGATGTGCAAGAGGTCTTATCCAGCATGTTACTGCTTATGTTGTTATCTTCCCCAGTGGAAACTGAGGTACTACTGTTAGCAATTGTTGAGCCTCTACCTATGTCAGAAAGAGTTTAATCAGTGAAAGGTTGGGTACTTAGAGGGTTATGATATATATGTTCAGATATATTTGTCAGTCTGCAATTTAATGAAATCATTTCTCCCATAAAATAATATATATAATGATACTTGAAAACCTTAACAACCTTTTAAGAAGGACAAAAACCAAGGGCTTTTTTTTCTTTTCTTTTCTACTTCGGCAGAAGCTGTTGAAGGTAGAAGAGAAACATACAATCACATATTTAAGCACTTATATTCTAAGTCATTATATATTTACTGAAGTATACATTCTGCCACAGTCTCTGAGGTAGATTACAATGTAGGTCAAACCAGAATGAATAATAAAAAACAGAAGGAAATCCAGGTCACAAAATAATAGTGTAACACAACAATATCATTTCTTTGCATTATCAGGAAACTTCTGAGTAATCTTGAAAAGCAACTCTTGTGAAATAAATTACAGTAATCAAAACATGAAGTGGAAAAGATATGAATGATATTTTAGTACAATCTGCTCCAGGAAAGGCTGCAACTGGTTTAACAGCCATATCTGATCACAGCTTCTACCTGTTTCTCTAGCAAGAAGTTAGGCCTATAAGATGTTGCTAATTAATTATTGATTGGTCTAGCCTTGGTTGACATTTTATATTTTTATTGCATGACTTCTGTTACTGCTGTTTTTTTCTTATTGCATTAGGCTTTTAAAATTATAGACATCCAGAGTTGTTGTTGTGAGATGGGCACCCATATAAATAATCTTCTTTCTCATCCAGGAGGACCCCCAGATTGCAGAGTTTCTCCTTCATTGTAATGCAGTGAAACATGTGATGATAATTATTTATTTATTTATTTTATTGCATTTATATACCGCCCTTTCCCTGAGGACTCAGGGCGGTTTACAGGGAGTTAAAAATCAAACATACAAAAGTTAAAAACCAAGTTAAAAAATATTAAATCAACCCTGTACTATTAAAAACCCCAATTAAAAATTTTCTCCTCAGCCTGGGCCCGAGAGCTCAAAGAGCCAGGTCTTCAGGCCCCGGCGGAATGATCGGAGGTCGGGGGCAGTCCTCAGTTCCACCGGCAGCTGGTTCCAGAGGGCAGGCGCTCCCACTGAGAAGGCCCTATCCCTGGGTGTCACCCGCCGGCAATCTCTTACCGGCGGAACCCTGAGCAGACCCTCCCTGTGGGGGCGCACTGGGCGAAGGGCGTTTGAAGCCGGCATTATAGATGAAACATGAAAAGGTATCATCCCAGATATTTTCTTTTCATTGTACACAGCTGCATTTTGATACTTGCCCATTATAACTTATAGGAAAATTCTTTTGCAAATTGAATTATGAATCTCGAAGCAGCATGAATCAGTTGAATCATGACTCTTGAATTGCAAACTCAAATCAAATCATCCCTTCTTTGAATCTCAAATTTCAAACTGAGTGAAATCAGGTTTGATTCGCAATGGCTTACATCTCATTTTAAACTCCTGGAAATATAAAGCTACAGGTAAGATGTGGAGATCTAGTTTAGGTGAGGGATTAAATTATTTCCAAGTAAGCATTGTTTTTTCTTCTGTTTGGCTGAACAGAATGAAGCTATGGTTCAGAGCCATAACTGTGCTGGAGATGATGGTCTCTAAGGTACTTTCACTCAGACATACGGTATATTCACATAATATTATTTTTGTACTGTAATAGAATTGTCCAGTGGTGGAATTCAGCTGGTTCGCACCACTTCACCAGAACTGGTAGCTAATTTTTTGTTGCTCAGGCCTACAATGGACTTCCGGAAGCGGCAACCAACACAGAAAACCGGTTGTTCACATATTTGATTCCCAGTACTGGAATTGTCTGCTCCACATATCCAAAAGTAATAGGCTAATGTGGGGAATGCAAGACATGTTATATGGTGCACACACATACTTGTTTCCAAAAATAGAAAACTGTGAGTGAGCTCAGTAAAACATTCCTGGCTTTCCGCCTAAAGCAGTTTAGTTGCTTTGCTTAACTTAAAGAACTGGCCTTGACTGTAATATAAAAATATTATTTTTGTTGTTCTTAAACTGTGGTTGTAACAACGATGGAGAAGGGTTGATTCTTCCATCCAAATGACTCTTATCACTGTCAGTATGCGGTCAACTATTTAAATTTAATTATTTTATGGCTGAGCTCTCAGTTGCCAATGGAAAATTTCTTTTGGCAGCATTCCACAGCATGGCACTGCTGCCAATTCCCTGTTATTTGGAGGTTTTCATTTTCTTGTCAGACCTGCCCAGGGCCACCCTGGTTATATTGCAAGCTTTCCAACTTAGCTTGTCACCGACAATGCCAGGAACTTTAGAAAATATATTGAAAATAAAAATACTAACATTTAATATCCTTACATGAAGCTATGACACATCTGCACAGTGTACAGTTTTAGATTCAAAACAAGGGCAAAATAATATTGGAATATTTTCATTTCCCAGGATACTTGCCTACCGATCGGTTTTACAATAATTAATTACACCAGCATTATAGAGGAGATAAACATTGAAATAATATTCTTCAGATGATTTTATCTTTTCTTAGGAGATTTTAAGAAACATGATTTTTTAAAATTACATTAACTCATTGAGGAAGTATTATAATCAAAATCATATGTAAGTACATTTGATTATCTATTCTTTCTTCCCTCACCCTGCCTTATCTCTATCTTACATCAATTTAACCACTCCACATATCTAGTGAAAAGAGCTGCAATTCACAAAGGCTTGTGACTTTAGATGAAATGTCTGAAAAAGTGTCAACAGACTCTTCCTGATTTTGGAATAGCATAGATTCATACTAGATTGAGTAGTGATTAGATAATTTAGTTTACTCTAAATTATTTGTATGGTTTGAAATATAATCTATGAAAACATTACCAGACCTTCCTTCCTGCTTACCTCTTCTAAGATTCGAGGAGTAAAATCTCAGGAGATTAATATTCCTCTTGATAATGAAAGAATATTATGAGCCATCAGAGTTCACCTGCGGCTTTAACTTTTGAAATTTATGTTATTATATTCATATTTATCTTGTTTATTGTGTTAAATTAATATAGCAACGTTGACATAATTTTGCATTCATTGTCACATTTTAAGTATTTATAGTGAATTGTTTCATCTCTCTAATATTTAGATTATTTTTATGCACAAATAAAATTATAACAAGGTGGAATTTCAATGTTTTTTTAAATAAAAATACGTATCACTGATATTCACTGGTAGTAATGAATATCTGAGAAGAAGAAAATTTGAAAGGTAATTGCTTAAGAAGATTGTAAGAAAAGTTTAATGAACTTGCAAACTTTCAAGAGAATAATTGTATAGTTATAATATAATTTTGTAAATTTTGTTAGCTTTTCCCAACATTTAATGAAAACATTTATTCATTTGTTAACTTTTAAAATTTAAATCAAGCAAAACAAAATATAGAAAAGTTTTTTAATCTGCTTGATGATGTGTGAGTATATCTACCAGATGAACAGAATAAATAATTATTACTTAAAATTTAATCAAATCCAGTCAATCTTGTGCAAAATCCAGAATCTTTTACTACATTGTCAGTGTGCATTATTAACATATAACAGAAGTATAGACATTAGCAAAGCTGATACTACTATTTCTATGTGTAATTACTGAAATTACCCTGATCTGCTTCGGTTAATGGCATTCACTAAACTGACATACATAATTTATGGCAAGTTTGCGGTCAAGCATCAATTCATATGACACAGTAAGACATCAACCAAATTACCAAATAAAGTCTTTATGTTTTTTTTCATGAGATCACTGTAAATGATGGCAGAGGAAATAATATCCTTTTCTCAGGATCTATGTGTTATTTTTAGTGGGCGCTAGTGTTATTTCCAGAAGAAAATTCATCTATTAGCAGCTTATTTTCTAGTAAAGGTATTCATCTGCAAGGAGACCTTAGGGGTAAAATGTGCCGTGGAAGTCAGTGACTTCCCCCTCCCCTTTAATTTTACGGACTTAAATTTTAACTTTCTGTCATCTATTCTTCTGAAAGAAAGAAAAAATGTCTCAACTGCTCAATAGAATTCATTGCTAATCCATCAAAGAACATCAAATAATCAAAATACTAACAATTTTAACATTCATATAAAATACTAATTAAAACCTTCTAAACAATAGATCTGTACTGAAATGGATTTACAAAACTTTCTTCCATATTAATGACTAATGATGCTGTGTTCATTTTCATAGCCTGGAGATATTTTAAAATTCACAGTATTAATCAAAATGACAGAGAACACTATACAAATCTCATTACTTAGGATTTGCTACACTGAGATAGCTGGGTTATATTTTTACACATCTAGTATCTAAATGCAGTAAACAACTCATAGATGCAAAGTAGGGTACATTTATTTTACCTTGAGGATGTATCAAAGAGTGCAGTTTTCAGTGAAATAAAAGTTTATACTGTAAATGGAAGAGGAAAAGAATGTGTGACCTATTTATATTGTCTAGCACTAAGCATAGTCATTTGAAGTTCACCTTTGCACATGTTCATATGTCCAGAGAAATAATCCAAAAGGAAACAAACATAGTAGGTGGAATGTCACTAAAAAGATGATTTCTCATTAAACACATTACATCTATCAACCCCTGACAAGAGAGTTAAGCTTTGAGTCCTGTCTACTAATAAGTGTTATCTGTCAGAGCCCAGGAAGACAGCCTTTTCTGTTGTTGTGCCAGCCCTTTGGAACAACTTGTATCTGGTGATTAGATTAGCTCCAACTCTACTCATCTTTCAGAAGACTCTATAGAGCCCATTCAATGACAATGTTGAATGCTTTGAATATTTTTGTATCATTTGCTGAGTATCTTTTATATTTTTAGCACAGTCTAATATGTTTTGTTTGTTTTCATTTGTATTGTGCTTTTTTTAAATTGTTTTGAACTACTCAGAGTAACTTATATTATTTATTTATTTTTATTTATTTATTTTAATTCCATTTATATCCCACCCTTCTCCGAAGACTCTGAATAAGTAAACTATATATAGATACCAATACACAAAGACAAAATAGTAGCAATTGTATACTATTTCCTAATGTCTATGAGTTTACCTACCCTGCTTGAAATACAGCACAATGGTGCTATTTACTTTCTATAATGTTTTTAGTGTAATAAGCCTAAATTCTTTACTAACTCTATACATTTTACTATACTCTATACTTTTACTCTTTCAAAGTATACAATAAATACCATATACAATACATAGGATACCAGAGACAATTGTTAAATGATTTATATTAAAGGTTTTTGACTAGCTTTCATTTTATTAAAAAACTGGAAGATACAAATAATTTGGTTGTTATGATAAAAGTATAAAGATGCCGTAGATAAACAAATAGCATTATTCCTTTGGCTATTTTTTTCTCCAGATCTCCAGAAGATTTGTCTTTGTTTGATACAGTCAGGGGTCAGGATATTTAGCATGATGAATTTTGCCCAAATGCTCAGATATACTTCTTTTAAGATATATACCTGTGTGCTATATTCTTTCTCAGTATTGTTCTGATATTTTAAGCAGCAGACAAGCCAGAAGGCTGAATTCTGCTAGAAATGAAAATTCATCTGGCTCTAAAAGGGAATGTGTTTCTTCTATTGATTAAGTAAAAGGGAAGATAGTTGTTCCTGGAAAAGGTTTGATTCATATTAATACCTCCTGCCTAAAGCATTTACTCAGTATGGAGCTTTGGGGCAAGGAATGGAGACCTGAGAAATTTCTTCTGCAAAATAACGAATGGCAGAATATCCATTGACAGCGTTTGGTTATGCTCAATTATTTCTTCTTTGCAGCATAGGATTTTGATTTGGGGTTTGTTTGATTTATTTATTTTGTGGGGAGGGGGACCTAAAGTTTGAGTGAGCAAGCATATCTCTGTAAATTAAACTCATTTCTCTGGATTAAAATTACTGATTCCTTTGCTACACTTTATCTTAAGCAGCTTTTGTAGTCTTTTAATCTGTTTGCTGTTGGTTTCACACCATATGTTAAGGTTGGTGGATGAAGTTTGGATATCCATTTTCCTAGGGCTTTTGACAGCTGCTGCAGGATACAACTTTAAGATTGTGTACTCAAAGTTCTTATTGCATTTGTTTTTGTTTTTGTTTTATTTTTATTTTTTTAAAAAACAAGTTCTCTTGATGTAGTTATACAGAAACTTGATTTTTTTTGTACGTTCATATTTAAATAAAATAAGGATAGCAATTCAAATCCACTCTTAACTTCAGATGGAAGAACAAGCATTATATACATATAAGAAAAAGGGGTTTATTAGATATAGCTAAAGAAATTTTAATGTATATGTAAGAATAATATATTTCTGCAGGCATAAATTGAAAAACTATTCTTCTTGATCAGTAAAGCCTTACTTCCATGCTATCATATTTTCTTGATTTTACATTGGATTTTAGTCTGAGGGGGAAAAAATAGTGTGCACTGTACTAATAATTAAAATGGCCACATTTATAAAATAATTTTATTATAAATAGTATTTCAGAAATTACAGGAATTTGTGCATTCTCATTTATTATGCTGGTTTGCTTTAAAAATATTATTTTGGGAATAAAATTTTGCCATGGAAATCTCTAATTTTCTAATCTGGAGTCTTCTGTTACCCAGAAAATGTAGGTAAATGAATAATACAAGAAAGAGTGTAAACACATCTGAATTGTCATAATCCACAGCTCTGATACTGAACAAAATACACCAAAGATTCATCTGGCTTAAATTGGCAGAAAACTATCTTCCTAGTGGAATCATAAAAACCATACATTCCAGCTGAATATATCAGGCCCATTTTTAAAATACTACATTCATTCCCTGTTTGTCAAGATCCTATTATTAAGTAATCTTTTGAAAAACACCCTTGAAAGAGATCTCGTTAAGAGTAATTGCAATGATTTCACTGCAGTGTACAATGATTTAGATGCCTGCCTACAGTTAATGCCAATAAGACCTATCTAGCTAAATCAATGTTGTCTAGTCTGAATAAAATAACCTTAATGACTTTCTGACTTTCCATGTACTCTTGGGGTTTGGCACAGCTTTTTATTGCACAAAGTTTGATCAGAAGTCTTCTGTCTTCATTAATTATTCACCAATGAAGTGTGAGACACTTGAAGTGTAAATAATTGCAAGGAGATAAGTATTTCACTGATTTTAGGGTCTTAAACAACATCTTTAAATAACAGGAATGGTAAAAATGCAGGAAATACTCAAGATAAGATGACTCTTATATCTGCCAGAATAATTAGGAAATAATTTTATATCTCTGGATACAGACTTACTTCTATCAAGGGATTCTCTTATTAAAGTATAAATAGAAATTCTGAACCACTGAAAAGATTAATCCAAATTTTTGTAGAGTAATGCAGTTAAAAGGAAATGTGGAGATGGAATACGCAAGTGCCAGGTACAGAAATAGATCAGCTGCTTTCCTTTGTAGATCAAGAGTGGTACAACAGCTTAATTTAGGTGACCAAGTAACTTTATAAGTTGGTTACTTTATTAAAGTATTGAAAAGAACTTATTTAAAAATGTAAATAATGGATGAATCAGAGGCCTACTCTGTTCTGCTGCCCCCATAGCTCTATCAGTTGTGGAGCATATTACTGGCCACACTTAAAGTGAGACAATCCAAACTATAGTGTGGTGTAGTGTAGAGTAGAGTAGTGTAGTATAGTATAGTGATTTGTTAAAATCAGCCAGATGTTCAGACTAGATTCAAGAACTTCCCAAGAACCTGAGATAGGCAGAAATGGATGTTTGATGGTGTTAGAAATATTGTCACAAAATGTAAGCTATTCTGAGTAAAGCTGCCTTTTGCAATTGAACACTGGTGCATTTGTCAATGCCAATGGTTACAAGAGGTGCTCTAGTCTAGTTGTTTTGGGATTGCATTCAAGTCACCTACTGGATGACTATTGCTACTACCTTTGCTTTCCTTTGCCACAGTCATTCTATTTCTATTTGCAGGTCTTTGTATTTTGTTATCTTCTCCAGTTTTTTTCATTAACTGGCCCTTTTAGTCTCAGTGATTATCAGCACACTGGGTGCCATATCAAAATTTGAACAGTGCTTGGAAAATCTGTGCATTTACAAATTTTCTACCTGTCAATTACAAAAGGCCACACTGCTTTGATCCTCACACATACTACACTCTATGATACATTATGACATCTTGGGTTCTTGGGAAGAGCTCATTGTGTATGAAGGCCAACATTGGCTAAAATCATAGCTGTGATTTTGCACTGTTGTGTATCTAACAACAACAACAACTGAGTATGGAGACACCAAACTGGCCTACAAGAAAGACTAGTGAAAAAAAATAAAAGAAACTTCCAGCTGGGCAGAAGGTGATCTGGCGGGAGTAGCCAATAGAGACCAAAAGCGCCCAGCCAACATGAGAGCTACAGCACCGCCAAGGCCTGAAGAGTGCCAGGTTCAGCCTTTAGCCCAGCACCTGCAGCACCGAGTAGACCTGCAGGCTGGCGTTCAAGCAGCTCAAAGGCAGAGGCATGGCCAGTGCAGTTCCACCGGCAGCCACTGGAGAAGGGCCCTGGCAGGGCAGCAGTGGGGTAGCACTCCTGATCTGGACCAACTCACCCCATGCCAGGGAGGAGCAGCCCAGCAGGGCAGCCCAGAGCAGCATGGCCAGGAGGGCAAAGAGCCCCACGAGGCAGAAGCAGCACGGGCAGCCACTTGGCTGCCACACGGCACCCGATGTGGCCAAGAAATGTCCCAGCAGCAGTAGAGCCAGCAGGCAGGGTGGGTGGAGGCTGGGCTCACTGAGGGTTTGGTTCATTGCAGCCACAGGCAAGCAGATGGAGAGAGCACCAAAGGGCCCTGGCAGGCCAGCGGTGGGCAAGGCGTTCCAGCTGTTGCACGGAAGATCTGGGCTGACTCACCCTGCCCTGCACTAGAGCTTATATTAGGCCCACCCTAATGTCAGCTGGGGCTTACTTTTGGAATGGGGTTTACTTTCGGGCAAACACAGTAGTTATTAGTAATTATTCCCTTTTCCCCTTTAAGAATTACCATTCAAAGTGTCTTCAAAATTCTTGAAGGCATCCCTGAAACATTAAGTTTTGTATAAGCAAGCTAGACAAAGGGAATAGAAAAGAAAGAAACCATTCATAGCCTGAAAATAATAAATAATTATTTAATTATTAATAATTGAAGGCTCAGAAAAAATATTTAAAACTTTACTGTTGAAACTTGAAGCCTAACTGTGTGCCCTCAGTTGTTCTTCCCTAAACTGAATTTCAAGTGGTTGGTTGGGATATTATATTTTATATCTTATAGCTTGGCCATAATTTTAATTTTTTTATTTAATTCCATAATGCAGATAGTTAAAAAATAAAGCAGATTATTTTAGATTTTTTTTACTAATGTCTTTACTTTTGAATATGCTTCTGACTCTTTGTTACTTTCCACATCCTTCATCTTCATCTGACTGAAGTATTCCCAGCTTCTGCTAAAATTTGACAAAATTATAAGAATAATCTGTTTGATAAGATAGCTTAGTGAAATGATAGTAATTCTCTAGTACAATGAAGATAATTCATTACAATGTAACACACATCATTAAAGAAAGCTCCACAAAGAGCATTATCTTTTTATAGTGATACACATCATTAGAGTGGATCTTTAACTATGTGGCCTATTATGGAAGGTCCATTCATAATATTATGGATCTCAAGGGCAACATGTCAGTTAGTAGTATCATAAGTTCTAGTTGAAGTCTTCTTTCATGGACAACTTTATTTCTTCTGGGAGTTGAAATACAGATAATACTGTAATATATTACAGTAAATATTATAATTTAATTCTTTTTAGATTTCAAAATTCTCCAATATAGGGGATATCTTGACATTCATCTATTATCTTGCATGATACTTGCACATGGAAGCATCTATGAGAAAAAAGACAAGATAATGCAAGCCAGCTTTTTTTTTTAGCTTGATATTTTTCAACTGGATGTGCCTTGCTGGCTAGATATTACTGTATTAGATGCTTGCAGTTCCCATACATCTGGAGGGCACCAAGTTGGGCAGGAACTGCGCAGTGCAGATTTTTGCTCGGAGCCATTCAGGAATTTTTATATAATACATATGCATATGTAAAATAAACAAATAAATAAAAAGACTTCACAATATGTTTCTTTTACATTATAAAAACTCAATTCAAAACATATATTTGTCTTACAATTATGCTGCATTTTCTAAAATAACAAAACATTAATAAACTCTCCCCTAAATTCATGTTTTCTAACCAATCCTATTAACGCTTGAAAATTACTATTTTAAAGCATGATTCTTCCATATTTTAGCGTGATCACAGGGGTCAAGCTGGAGTTGTACAATTGAATAATATTTCTCTCTAATAATTAGTTCAGAATAAAGGCTAAAACCTCCGATCCATAACCCTTTGCATTTAAAAGTGACAAAAATCAGGATAGGGACTTTTGTGGATCTGCTTTATAGCTTTTGTCTCTCAAAAAACAAGAGATATTAGGAGCATTTATTTTCAAGATAAACTAATCAAATACGATGATTAAACATAAATTACCTTGGATATAATCTAGCTTAACCCCCTTTCCTGTATAGGAAGCCACTACTACAGTTTGCAGAGTCCATTGGAGTTGGGCAACCAGTAAATTTAAATGCATAATATACCCATATAACTTCTTTTAATACACTTGTAGCAAAGAAGAGTTCATAATTTCCAAGATAGTCAGATTCATTGTTGATGAGCTTTTATCATGCAATACTGAAATCTACTTCCTTGTAATTCAAACCCATTTCTTGTGCAGAATAGACTTATAACTACTTTTGAGCTTTCCGGTTATATTTTTCATAATGCAGCCTAGAACTGCATTTGCTCTGGAGAGAGGGGAAGGGGTTCAGAGAGGAAGAGGACTTGCAGGTTTATCACACCATTGGCTCATAATCAGCTTGCAATACTGTACTGTTGCCCAGTATGGTTTTTCCACCCTATTCAAATGTAGGAGTTTGTCCCTCTAGAAAGTTATATTGCAGGAGTTTCCTCCCCACCAAAGAGTTTCTCAAGATTCTTCTAAATTTGTTTAAGTTTGTACATCTTAGCAATCACAAGTTCACCTTTACTATGTAAGTCCAACTTAAAATCATCTGTAAGCACATAACTCTTCTTAACCAGCTTAAACAGCTCTATTATGGGCATAAGCAAACCATTGGCAAACATGGCCCAGTTTGAGGAAAGTAATTGAGAAGATGGTTGTGCAACAGCTTCAGAGACTTGAGTGAATTATTTGGATTATTTGGATCCTCTTCAGACAGGATTCAGACTTGAGAATGGAGTGCAAATGACATTGTTCACACTTTTGGATAAATGCATGCTCAATACTACCAAGCAGTATATTTCTTTAAAAGCAATAATCATAGTCTGACCTGTTAATGTGCTCCAATGTTTTGTCCAATATCATTATCATGCTACCAGGTTTATAGTTATGTGGGTCCTCTTTTTTTTAAACCTTTTAAGACAGGAATAACTTTTGGTCTTCTCCAGTCCTCTGGCATTACATACTATCTCCCTCATTTCTCAAATTATCACAAAAAGGAGCTCAAAGAGGATATCCACAAGGTTTTTCAAGACTCTTGGATATAATTGATTTGCACTGAAGACTTACATTTAGTCATAGCAGCCATTTGCTCTACAGGAGGGGTGTCAAACTGCTGGCATGCAGGCCGGTTGCATCATGCGGAGGCCGCGCCCACCCCAGCTCCAGCAATGCAAAAAAACTCACGATTCTGACATGTCACATGACACAGCGAGTTTGACACTCATGCTGTACAGTATAGCCATCTCTCTTAAATTGGTTTGCCTCTATCTTGCTTTGTCAATTGTTCTACTTTGTTCAGTTTTAGCACAACTTCCCTTTGAGAAGAAAACCAAAGAAAGTTGAGGAATTCTGCTGATATCCTTCTAGCTGATCTTATCATTTTGTCCCAGGTGCTGGCCTTATTTCTTCCTCTCTTTTTTGATCTGTATAGAGACAAAAAAGACCTTTGTTATGCTTTAAGCTTGTCTAATAAGCCTGTTTTCCCCCCCTAACTTAGCATTTCTAATAATGTGACTGTAATATATTAACTTATGTTGGGTACCATTTCAATAAAGACATTATTTAACTCCTATTACTATGCCACAAGTATATTGTCTATATATAAATTATTTATAATAGATTTATAATAGTTTTTTTTGTTTGTGCATTCTTATTTTCTTTGTTGTTTTACATATTAACCCATTAGTATTTTCTACTCTAAGATAATATAATATGCATATTACTTTGCTAACTGTACTTATTTCTTTGATAGTTTTCATTGGCATAAATTTTCCTTCATCTAATACTTTAGAATTTTGTACTTTTTACAGGAAATAAAGATAGCTAAGGCTGTCAAAACAAGCTTTTCAATGGCAAAAATAGTTCACAAAAATGTATGGAAACTTTAAGTTTATTTCATTCATTTGATAGTTTTCATTGGCATAAATTTTCCTTCGTCTAATACTTTAGAATTTTGTACTTTTTACAGGAAATAAAGATAGCTAACGCTGTCAAAACAAGCTTTTCAATGGCAAAAATAGTTCACAAAAATGTATGGAAACTTTAAGTTTATTTCATTCCCTAAAATAATTTTTATGTTCAAATTAAACAAAAAACGAAATAAAACCTTCATGTACTATAGCCAGCAGAGGGTGCATGTTTCATAGTTTAGAATTACTCGGTTTAAATTTTAATTTAATAGGCATTACAAAATGAAGAATACATACAGGAATTCAGAACAAATTAAGCAAAGCATGGCTTACACTATAAATAAGAAAATTAGCTGATTAGCTTTAAATGATTCAGTATGAACCGTTTGTAAAGCCAGTAAGTAAATGCATTATTTATCTGGCTGGTTCTACTTTATCTGTAACATTACAGATGTGGATATTTTGACAGCTTGGCATAAGGCTGACTTTGGGGGGGGGTATTTTTTAATGTTTGCATTTTATAGACTATAAAGGGACTGAAGCATTCATCAACTATAGAAGTTGGATAAATATATGGATGCTAGAATGTTTTTAATAAAATTAACAAATAACAAAAAGATGGTAAAGTTTCTTGCTAAAGGCATTGGATATGTATATGTGTAGCAACATTAATTCCCCTTTCTGCTGCTACTACTACTAATAATAATAATAAAGTTGGAAGGGACCTTGGAGGTCATCTAGTCCAACCCCCTGCTCAGGCAGGAAACCTTATACCATTTCAGGCAAATGGCTGTCCAGTCTCTTCTTAAAACCCTCCAGTGTTGGAGCATTCACCACCTCTGGAGGCAGGTTGTTCCACTGGTTAATTGTTCTAACTGTCAAGAAGTTTCTCCTTAGTTCTAGGTTGCTTCTCTCCTTGGCTAGTTTCCATCCGTTGCTCCTATTGCCATTATCATTATGCTTTACTGCCAGTCTCTCTGGCTTTCTTTTTTTGACTCTAGCAATTTATTTACGCTGAGTATAGTAACCCCATATTTTGTTTTGTTTTGTTTTGTTTCCTGAAGAGACAGCATTTTACTATCAGTTCTGAAACTATATCAATCAATTTACAGCCATAGAAACTTTATAGCTGTGAGATTTTTTTTAATTGATGGATTCAGTTTAATAGGATTTAAGTGGTGTGGTTAACAAGAGTCAGCAATAACTTGATAGCACATGATTAATGAAAAAAGTGATTGTTTAATTTCAACTTTGCAATTTTTACCAAAATAGAAAACAGAAAAAGTGTTTTATATAAATATCTAGCATGAGTTCAAATAAAAGAAAATTTTAGGAGGAGAAAGGATTCAATTCAACTCAAAGATCACAGAGATGAAGAAGCCAGTATAACTGTTTCCTATAACTACACAAAGTTATAATTACTGCATATAGGGAGAGATTGTCTAGGAAAAACAGTAGACAGACGATATAAAGCATAATAGAGAGTTTACATGAAAGCTATAGTTTAAACTGTGTGAATGTATGTGTATGTGTGCATGTATAATTTAAGAGAAAAAACTCTAATATAAAACTTAACATAAACTGGCATAGTTTTATTCCATTTATAGGCATTGCAGGTGGCATACTTGAAAACTCTTCTGTAGTATCTTTCATTCCTTCTGTAGATAACACCCGTACACTGGCTATCAGAACAATCTTTATAATTATAAGAAACAGGCAACATACAAAGACAAGCATCAAAGACTACATTCCTTTAACTTTTATATATATTCTGTTGGATTTAGGAGTTCATCTTAAAGAAAAAAACAACTCTCACATCTTCAAAGGGGATGCCAAGGTTTTTCATCTGGCTGTGAATTCCATTCTCTATATCTTATTTTACTCCTGAAATTTTGAACTTCTGTGCTAGCTCTCTTGGGTTTGTCATAAGTGAGTAGAGGCTAATGAGTAGACATCCTTAAAATTCAAAAGTATCAAATTCCCACATTTTGAAGTAAATGAAATAACAAGCATTACTGAGGTCATTAAATCCAATGTCTGAGATTACTTGAATGTACCACTCTTCTTGAACTGATCATAAAACCAGTCTATCACAATGTATCCTGAAGTTTCTTTCACCTGCTTGGCACTCTGGAAATACAGAAGCAGATGATACAGGATCAGAATCCCTCTGCCTTCCTCCATTTTCATATTATGAAATTTGAAAGCACAACTATTGTATATCTTCTATACTTTTTTGTTACAAAAAACTAATCTTACCTGCAATGACTATGCTTTTGAACACAAGTTGATAGGAGACTTTTTAAATTATTCCTGTGATTGACTATGTGTAAACAGAATGCTAAACTAGATAAAACTTTGCTCTAATATAATAAAGCTATTTTTATTTTCTCATACTTTTATAATATTTCCTTTAGCTATATTTTTAATAATTTAATTATTAAAAACCTGAGAAATTCATACCTGTTGAGAAACCTTATGTGCCTGTAGTTAAATAAGCCTCAGACAACACATAGACTTTGAAGCTGGAGAACAATCATTTTCCACCTCTGGATGAGGGCTGAAATTAACAAAAGAAAGACTATAATTCAGGAGGAACTAATTGTGTTTCCCACAAGTGGAAAGTACTCTACTGTTGCATATGCTGTGAAATCCCATTATATAATTTTAAGATGGATTCTTGGTTTAGTTAATGGAAAATGCTCTGCTTCAGTGCACTTCAAGTTCTGTAATGTAATATACAGTTTAGATTATATGGCCGTGAAATCTGAAAATCGAATCAAATTTATTTTTTCAGATGCAGAAATCATTTTGTTAGTGACTATCATTATATTCCTGCTAGGTTTAAGAAAGAAGAAAAACAAAAAACAAAAAGTGAACATTTAAATAACCTAATAGGTAAAAAGCTATTCAGCATCACTTAATGTGATTATATTATGCTCTTCTAAAGCTCATGAAAGAAATATTATGAGGAACAATGAACCCACCTCTTTCTGAAGCTAAATATCAAAACTAACATATAGCCAAAGTTAATCAGTTTTCAGTTCCAATAGTTTTAGCAATAGATTGAATTATTACAGTCCTTGCCTAGGAATAAGGTCCTTTGAACATTGTGTTAGCAATAATGGTCTAAATAATCATGTATAAGATTTCAAGAAAATCTAACAAAGATAGAAGAAATATAATGAAAGTCTGTACTACATAGATGTCGACATCTAAGGTACCTTAGAAGATATTCTATACTTCTAGGAACCTCTAATATTAGAATTTGAAGTTAGATCAGCACTCTAGTCATTACCAAGGAGGAGAGCTTTGGAAAGCTATGGAAATCTACAGAAATTTGGCAAGCAACAGAAGAAGAATCAGTATACTTCTAACTAAACTATGCCAACAAATCTGGAAAATGGCAGAGTGACTAACTAAATGGGAGTGCTCAGTCTACATATCAGTAACAAAGAAAAGAGACCTAATGGAGTATACAAACTCTTCTATAATATTATTATTTTGCATGCTACAAACATATTGCTTAGGATCATCTATTGCAGATGAGAGCCCAACATTGAAAGGGAGATGGCAGATGTTCAATCCAGTTTTAGAAGGACATTATGAACTGCTATTGCTGATGAATAATTCTGAAATCCAGAGCACAACAAAGAAGTCATATATGCTTCATTTATTAGAAGAAGACCTTTGTGTTGATCATATCAAGCTATATACAATGCTTAGAAAAATGAGAATACTAGCTTATAGTCCTCATCAGTGGTGGGATTCAAATATGTGAACCAACAGTTCTCTGTATGGATGCTGCTTCCAGAAGTCCATTCTGGGCCTGGGCAACAAAAAATTAGCTACCAGTTCTACCGAACTGGTGCAAACCGGCTGAATCCCACCACTGGTCCTCATGCAAAACTTGTACACATACATATCAAGGACTAACAGTTCAAATGCAACACAGTGAAATAGATTAGCTCCAGTTCAATGAAGGAATGAGGCAATGCTACACATTCTCCCTTTATTTATTAAGCCTACATGTAGAATATATACATAATGTATATATTCTAGTGAATACATACATTTAGATTTACAAAAAGATTAGATTTATCCTTCATCAAATACCTCTCTGTGCAATGAGAGTTGGCATGGAAGTTTATTTACATTCATTGAGTAGAAAAGAGGACGTTATTGGAGACAATATTATTGGACAGAGCTGCAAATAGTTGTGTATACCATTGTTTAACAGTGTGAAGCCCTTGGATATAATTCCTAGCCCCCCAAAGGCGTTGTTTGAGATAAGCTGTTTGCTTGCTGTTTTTTGTTTTTGTTTTAAATTGTGTATGTCTGTGTAATCCCAAAAGGATTTCTCTTTCTTTCCAGTTTTGTTCTTCCTTTTCTTTTTCCATCAGGTCCCAATCAGTTATCCTTTCCCTTTTCACCTTTCACCTCTATCATGTGTTTTTCTTCTTTTCTTGCATCTTTTATAAAGGACATAATTGTATGCTTTTGTGTGTGACAGACAATCATATGTAAATGGAAAATGCAGAGCTTTTTTTGTCATAGAATGCTCAGAACGGAGTTCCGGCACCTTTTTTGGATGGAACCTTGTAGGGTAGGCAAGGCGGGTTGTATGACATGTGTGAGTTCCGGCACCTTTTTCTTTTACAAAAAAAGCACTGAGAAAATGTATTGATTTTAATCTGTAGTTATTCATTCAAAATTATTTTTCCTACCCTAATACCTACATACTAATGTGTAAAAGGTTGAGGTTAGCAAATTTAGGTTAATAAAATAAAAATGTACACCACACTAGGTTCTTGTCTGTATAATTTTTTTTTTACTGACTATTCTTCCTTTGGGAACAAGTTGTCTTAAACTCAGAATCATCTTTCTTTCAGACAAGTACATTATGTAGAACTCAGCAGTACTGACATGGATTGAATTTATTATGCTATGTCAATTTTTTTTCATAGAAATGGCAGTTAAGTAGCAGTAAGCTTTGTGACAAATTTTACAGTCGAAAACAGTTTTATCTGTATGTTCCAGACTGTATGCCTTGGCAAATGTGATTTGAGAAACTTCTAATTCTGTTTGCCTTAATGGGCAAAAAGACAAACAAAACAATGCCTGTAATTAAAAACAACTATAGCTGAAAAGCACAACAGAAAAAGCTATGGACACAAGCAATAAATAGCCAAGAACTCAAAACAATAGAAATTGGAAGATTTAATGCTTATTCAAATTCACCACTCGGGTAAATCATTTAAACCAACTGCAAATGGAAAATATGTTTACATTTTTGGACAGTCTTCTTTGAGAGCATGAAGAATTAGTATGTGAAGATAAAAATAACTTCAATAACGAGCAAATAGAAACTTAATTAATACTCCAGCTTATTCCCATATGTCATGTCTGATGCAGGAAATTCTTGCCAAATGGCATTGTACTCCCTGACTAAATTCTTACCTAGTTTTGTTAATCAAGACACAGAGTATAATTTCTACCTTACAATAGATAACAGTCATGAATAACTAAATTAATGAGTGAAACTGGTACTCAAGTCATTGAAGTCAAGTCTCATGGGAGACAAATAGACAACTAAAAGGTACTTTTCAGGAATACACTTTCTTGCGTACAATATTACAAAATTCCAGAATGTCCAAATTCTTCAGGAAGTAGAGAGTGTCCTGAGGTTAATATTTGTCATATTAAGCTTCTTTTTTTAAAAAAAATCAATTGATGGCCAACATTATATCCTCAGAGTTTTCCATAGGCAAACCAATTGTCCATTTTTTTATAGTGCATAGACCTTCGCTTATAAACACATTAAATACCTTGGAAAAGGACAAATAGAAATCAGGTGATTGTTGGTATTTCCATTATGTTCCAAATGCTGTTCTGTGCATTGTACCTAGTTTATTTTCTTAGAAATCCTAATCTGACAGAGTCAAACACTGGCTAAAGATAATACGTTACCCAGAAAGTTTGGACATCAGTATCACTTCAAGTGTATAATTTTATTAGAAAGAAAACTAGGGGTTATGTTTTTTTTAATCTCTTACGGCATCCATTGGATGTGCAAAACCAAAGAAGAATTAACTCTGTCTCTGGGAAACAATAAAGAACATGATTTTAACATAGAATCACATTTTGCTGAATAGACAAAAATTCAACTAAAGATTTTGCCTTGGTTTCTTATCTTTTTAATAATCATTCCAAGGACACAACTGTATTTTTTCTTTGGCTTTTTAAATGTATCTGACATTTTGCAATTAAATGTTTGTCGTGGTTGTAGCAGCTAAACTCCAAGATTCCTCTCTATAAAACTTATTCTTATTATTCTTCTAACTTTGGCTCAATCTGGTATTGAGAAAGAAACTGCTATACTATTCTATGGAATATAATAGGGAAATGCATCTCTAAACCAAATACAATAGAGGAAATACAACAGAGGAAATACATGGATTGCTGGCCCTATTAATAGATTCCAATGAAATCAGACATGTAATTGTTTTGAAACACTGTATTGTGGTAAATTTGATTCCACACAAATAATATACCTTGAAGAAGCAGTGGATAACATTATACATTTTAATTACTTTATTTGAAATTTAAATAAAAAAATAAGCTAGTTTGTTTAAAATATAGGGCTAGCACATTTGAACTGAAAAATATCCAGATGGCCATTATCTAGCAGCAAAAGATCAATATTTTTATAGTGCTATTACATCCCATTTAGTAATTATATTGATTTTTGAATGCTAGATTTAGAAACTTTATTGAAAATGATGAGCATCTCCAATCATTTTTATTTATAGAAATATTTCCGGTTCTAAGGACCTAATGTGAATATTTGTAAAATGAGACACTTGCAACTCTGTGCTTCATTGAAAATATGTCCAAAATAATACACAATGATAAACTTGCATGGAAGAGAGATTCAGGTTACAGGTGGAACTACACAGGGCAATATGGAGAAAAATCACTAGTTTATGTTCTAGTAACAGATGGTTTTATAACAAAATACAGGTAGTTCTTGACTTACAACAGTTCATTTATTGACCATTCCTAGTTACAACAGCACTGAAGAAAGTGACGTGACTGTTTTTCTCACAACCATTGCAGCATTCCCAAGGTCATGTGACCAAAATTTGGGTGCTTGGAACTGTTCGGGGTGGTGCTAGTGCCCGCATGATACAAACAAGGCCACTAGTGCCCACACACCACAAATGGGGCCATTAGCGCCCACAAGACACTCAGGACAGCACTAGTGCCCACATGATACAACTGGGCCCACTAGTGCCCGTGCGATGCTAGGAACAGCACTAGTCCCTGCATGCCAAAACCACTTGGGATGGTGCTAGAGCCTGCAAAATACAAACAGGGCCACTAGTGCCTGCATGCCACAAATGGGGCCACTAGCACCAGTGCACCACTTGGGGCAGTGCTAGCGCCTGCACAATACAAACAGGGTTGCTAGCACCTGTGCAAAGCTAGGGTGGTGCTTGTGCAAGAGTAGGGTGAGTGCACACACACACACACTGGCCAGCCACTCACACAGTGTGGTGGTCAACATCACTGGGTGGTGGGCCATGGCTCACAGGCTGGGGATCCCTGTTCTACATGATGTTAGAATGATATCCTATCTCACTTTTTAGAACAAAGTGATATATTAGTCTGCAATTCATAAGTGCATTACACAAAAATTAATGACATTATTAGCTAACACAGTAATATTATAATGCATAGAAAGTTATTTCATTTTATTTTCCTAGCAAATTCTACTATCCCTGAAAAAGTAACATGTTCTTCAATTAGATTCTAAAAGATTTATTCAGCAGTAGTATCTGCTAGTTTTCACTTTAATTGAAACTCTGGTTTCTTATATTGTATTCTTAGTTTCAGATATTTTTTTTGGACAATTTCACTCATAACATTTACAGCATGTAAATCACAAACTAAACCTTTAAGACATATTATTGTTACAAATGTCAGCTATAGTTAAAATGGAAATTACAGATTTTCTGTTGTCTGATGAAGAGAAGAGACAAAACTCACAAGCAATACATTTAAAATCAGGATTGTATACGAGATATTAGAATTAGCTTTTATTATGACAAAATGAAGTATGTGTACACTTCCATCAGAGAAGCTTTATGATGTTTAGAGATATTGCTCACATGAAATGTTCATTTTCTTTTTAAAATGGAAGAATAAAATGTTAAGTCAGCACTGTTATTTTGAAGCACCTGTATCAATATACAATTTAATTCAGTAAATTAAAAAATGTCTTTTTCTCCATCTGGACTTTCACATTTTGCTAACAATCCCCCCAAAAGGCTTAACAAATTCACTCATATTCCCATTTGGCATACCATTTGAACTACTGTTGCATTCCCTGCTTAAACATTTGGTCTCAATCCATTTAAGTCAGCTAGGACACTGAAGTGAGACTAAAAAAATGCTTTTGGTATTGAGCCAACTCTATCAAGCCAACTAATTTTTCAGACAGAAATAGTTATGCCTGGTGTGTGAAATTTTAGTGTTTATTTGAAGTGCTGTTACATTCTTAAATATACTTGTAAAACTGTGAAAAGCACAGCATATTCAAATTAGCATTGATATAATGCATTATAATACCTAATACTAAGCAACCGGAAGCTTAAATGGTCTTCTGCGACATTGCATTATCTTTGTTTGCAACATAGTTTCTTTGGGCTACTGGCAAATCATGTTAATGATTAAATGAGTTCATGAGTGCAGGAATAAAATTATTCTTGAATCTAAAATTCTCCAACAATACATTCTTGGAAGGACTTCATTTTGTCAATTTTTTTTTCTAATATCCAAGTATACAATACCCACATAGCCTTCTGTGTTTGCAATTGACATTTTCGAAGAGCTTCAGAGTGTTGGTCAAGCAGGATTTACTTTGAGGGAGCCATGTTGATTCACTTCAAAAAGGCATGTAATTCTGTGTACTTAATTTTTTCCTTTGATAATGTGTCCACCAATTTGTCCAGCTGATCAGCTTATAAAGTGACTCATTAGCCTAAAATGTAAGTTAGGTCTTTCCTTGGTTCCCTTTTAAATGGAGCCACTCTGGATACTGAGTTGTTTTGATGGGTAAGTTATATGGTCTGTTCATAATTTTAACATTTGGGTTCCTGAAACACTTTATTTTGTTTTAGACCTGTAATCCTTTTAATAATAACCTGTGGCATGAAGGACATTAAAGGTGATGACCAGTACATTGAATTGCACTTGGAAACCTACTGGGCAATGGTGCAAGTTGGAGGATAACAGTGTTATATGGGCATAATGTGAAATTGAAATCGGCTCCATCCTGGACCAGCTGTAGTTTCTGAGTGCTCTTCAAGAACTGTCTCGTGTACAACATATTACAGTAATCCAAATGGGAGGTGACTAATGAAGGAGTCACCATGAGCAAAGCCTTCCAGTTTAGAAATGTGCACAATTAGTACACCATTCCTTTGCAAAAGCCCTCTTGGTCACAGCTGCTAATTCAAGCAGGAGCCAAGAATCAAGGTGGACTTCTAGATTAAAATTAACAATGGGAAATCTCTGGAACCAGAAGGCTTTAAAATCCACAGTGATTCAGCCTCAAACCACATAGTAATAATAAATAAACATTTATTTATAAATACAATAACAATAATAATACTAATAGTATTAAATATAGTGATGTTTAAATAAAGGTAGTAATAATATTACCAATAATAATAGGCACCTTTAGTGCAATCCCAAAAGAAGTGGAGAACCACTTTTACACTATTGGCATTGAAAAAATCACCATCAGTCAATTGGAAAAGGCAGCTTTACCTGGAACAGCTTATATCCTATGACAATACCTTTAACACCATTTAACACCTTATACAGTACCTCTGACACAAATAGGATGGAATCTTTAAAATCAACATGTGGCTTTCCTGTTTTTTAGGAAAGACTCAACAGGTTGATAAAATACCAAATCCAATCTAAATAGCTGGGTGACTGTGCAACAAATCAATAATTCTGTCTTGTCAGAATTAAGCAGAAACATGTTTTCCCCCATCCAGACCCTCAAAGTCTCTATACATGGGGAAAGTACCTTTGAATCTTTACCTGGTTGTCCCAAGGAGGTCATCAGCATATACACACATTAGTTCCTTCTAATCCCAGCTTCACAAACAAGCAATCTGTGGAGTTGTTCCTCTGAAGATTACTAAGATTTCTTGGATGAAAACTGCTACACCTCCACCCCAACCCTGGGCTTGTGACTGATGCCACAGATAAAACCCAGCCAGGCACACCTCTGACTCCCATCTCCCAATCAGGTTTCAATAATGCATGCAAGGTCAATCCTCTTGTCCACAATTAAATTATGGATGAGTCAAGCCTTATCACAGTCTGAGCATGCATTATGTAGCCATATCCAGAAGCTAGGATGTCTCAGGCTTTGATTACCAGGCCCCTGGATTGAGCAGGGATGGCTGGAACATCAGTGCTAAACATCAGTGCTAAACTAGTCACCTTCTTCTCCAAGAGTAGCCATCCCCATCATATCTCCCTCTTCCCATCACCACTCCAATAGCTCACCTGTCCCTTGTCCTCATCACCTTAGACTCCTCCAACCTAGACTGTATCATCCCCAAGTCATAGGTCCCAACATATCAACCCACCTTAGAGCTGCTTCTGCCTTGCACTCATATCTCCCGTCAGTTGTCAGTTTGTTTCCACAAACATCAAACAATGAATACTTCCTCAGATAACTTGCGCTGCCTTTACCCTCTCCATTCTCACCCAGGTGGGGAAGAACCATAGCCTACAGAAAGGAGGTAATCCAGAATCTGTTCTTGTATGGCGGGGGGGGGAGGTAAAGTTTTCCCCTGTCCATCTGTGTCTGACACTAAGGGAAAGTGTTTTTTTCTGTTTCTTAGCCAAGGGAGCCTGCATTGTCCAAAGAAATTTCCACGGTCATGTGGCCAGCCTGACTATATGCTGAAGTACATAGAATTCTGTTACCTTCCCCCCCCCCAAAGTGATACCTATTTATCTACTTACAATTTACCTGCTTTCAAACTGCTACGTTGACAAGAGCCAGGACAAGTAACAGGAGCTCATCTCATCACATGGCACTCAAGTCTTGAAACCAAGCTGTCAGCTTTCCAGAAGACTAGCTCAGAGTCTGGGAAAACAGTAACAGAACTCCAAAAACAACACCTCTTCCCTCAACAGGTTTCTAGTTGCTACCAGAAAACTATTGTACATTTTAGTCAACCTTTCCTTACAGTTTAAAATTTCTTTTAACATTTCAATTCTGGTTCTAAACTATCTGTATGCATTGTGGAGAGGCAATATGCTCTCACTGAATATTTTTGGAATACGGTATGGAGTATGGTAAGGTGAATATTGTGCAGTTTATCCATAAACAATCCTGGAACATTCAATGCTTGAAAATCTACACCCTACTTCCAAATAATAATGTTAAGAGTAATTTGTTAGGGACCCAAATGCCATAATAATAATGACTTGTGTTAGTGGTTTGCTGTTCTTATTTAAAACTTGAGCAAACTTTCGTTCATAATATTCAGAATCATAATATTGAATTTGCGTAGCAATTGTTGTCATTTCTGGATCATTAAACCATGCTCAAAGTCATTCATAGTCATTTCTTATTTGTATTACTGTAATATGCTCCTGACAGCCAGTTTGGTATAGTGGTTAAGGAATTGGGCTAGGAACTGCCTGAGTTCTAGTCCTGCCTTAAGCACAAAGCCAGCTGGATGACCTTGGGCTAATCACTTTCTCTGAGGTAATGGCAAACCACTTCTGAAAAAGAAAAAAAACCTTACCAAGCAGGTCTTGTCCATGCAGTTTCTGAGAAATGGACATAACTGAATGGGAAAAAACAACAACAACAACAATATAAGGCTGCCCACCAGGAGTTGTGGAAAAATAACAATCCTTTCCAAACATGGAGATTTGAAACAAAGTTACTTAAACACCCTGCAGCTGTGGCTATTGGACTCACGGTTAATAGAGCCAAAGCAATCTGATAATAGATTAGCAATTATTTATACAATATGGGAAATAAAAGAGGTGCATCAACAATCATAATTAATTACATTATATAAACAGGAAAAGTCCTATCTCTATATCAGCAATAATGTAATCAGCCAGCCATATTCCTGAGACAGGTGCCTCAACTTTGTTATCAATCTTCTACATTTTTAAACCAAAGGATAAACATTTCTTTTATTATTAAGATGATCCTAAGATTACCCTTTTTCACATTTCTCAAAATGAAAGTCCATGCCTTGTTATCTGGGTTCTTATTTCCTTATGGTGACTTTAAACTGCATTACAGTGTCAAATGAATGAATCCTTCAGTTTTCTTATTCCTAAATATCTGTGATTCTAAATGCTACTAAAGAAAACATGATTCAAAATTTTATATTATGCCCATTTATTTTATTAATAACCATGACGGCTAACATCATTAAACTTTACACAATTATGCATTTAGATTGCCTATGTTGACTGGTTTCCTTTTACTGCAATAACAAGGAAAGAAGGTCTTGACGATTCATGCAGACGTGGTACCTTTTAAGGCACTTCAAAGTGAGATATCCAAGAATTCATGACTTGTCCTACCATGTATTGAAACAAGATGCTTTCCACTGAGAAGAAGTCGCTTTGGGTAAACTGGTCAGTCTACTGCTTCAAGCAACTCTGGATGGTGGTTCTTGAAAAAGCAGGGTTGAAGCCAGAACCTTTTTTTTAATCTACTTTTTAAGGCAGAGGAGTTAGTGCATCACTTAACCAGATCAGGTCTACCTGAATAAGGCAATATAATAAACTAGACACCACATGGTGGTCACAAGCCCAACAGATTACATATTTTTTTTTAAAAAAAGAAAAGTCCCTTTAAAGGTTTTTTTTATAACGTTGTATAATTATATAGTCACAGCTTCTAAAAATAGCTATGGTGTTATGCCAATACTTGTAAGGTCTTCATTATCACCATTCCAACTTATTAAAGTGAGACTTCATGATTAATCCAAAAGAAGTGTTCAATTTAAAGAGTACAGTTCATTAATAGCTGCATTAGGTACAACATGTCCCAGCTGTTTAAAGGTGCAGTGTATCCTATGTTCTGGAAAAAGTGAAAAGACAGTGATAAAACTTTTGAACTGGCCTCAAAAATCAATTAGATTAGCTTGCAATCCTATTCCAGGTGACCTTGGACAAGGGCCACTGAACAAAAGTAGACTGATTTCTTAAGAAATATTGTCAGATTGTACTGCCATGTTTCTGCAAAAATAAGACCTGGTCTGTTTTTTTCCTTTCGCCTCCAAAAGAGGCACCAGGTCTTATTTTGGGGGGTGTCTTTTCAATAGTCTAACCTCGCAGCAGTGGCACCAACAGCCCCACCCAGCTGGCCCACTTCTTTTGCAGCCAAAGGAAATTCCTCTGCAGCTGAGAATGGAGCTTCGGATTGACGTATGCAGTGCCCCCGGCCTGAATTTTGCCATCAGAGGCCTTCCGGAAAGGCATTTGCAGCTGAGAACTGAGCTACAGATTCTGTTGCTTGGTTCTCAGCTGCAGAGACCTTTCTTGAAGGTCTCTGACAGCAAAATGCAGTCCAGAGGGCGCTGCAGAAGAACTGGGCTGGCAAGGCGAGGTGGGTGTTGATTCATGGGAGACCCGGCTGGTTAAGTATTTCCAGTGCTTTTTTTGTAAAAGAAAAAGGTGCCGGAACTCACACATGACATACAACCCACCTTGCCTACCCTACAAGGTTCCATCCAAAAAAGGTGCCGGAACTCCGTTCTGAGCGTTCTATGAGGAAAAAAGCCCTGAGTATTTCCATGTGAGGTTTGTTTTCTTTCTGACTGCTAGTTGATGTCCATCATTGTGATCTCATAATCTTCTGCCGGTCTGTTCTACTTAGTGGTTGTTACAGTCTTTACACTGTTTGTTATAGATGACTCTTGTTTTGGTGTTTTTGGTCTACTGGGTCTTTTGGTTTACTGAAGATGTTGGGGGGGGGGCTTTAGTTGGTTTGTATGCTGTGATAATGCCATGTAGTTGTAGTAGTCTGTTCATTGTTTTTGATATTTTTTTGATGTGTGGTTTTATCGCTTTCATAGTTTATATTACTTGTGGTGTAGTACAACCTACTACACCAGGTCAGGCACTTTTTGATACAGTTCTATGGGTATCCATTTTGTTGGAAGGTGTTATATAGAAAATCATTAGACAAAACACTTTGTTGTGTTGTTGAATAACGTTCTAACCTCTTGTGGGAGGTTGAGTTGCTACTTTGGTAAGGGAGCACTTGGTAGTGTGTTTGGTTTTTCAACAGACTTGTGTTTCTAATTTTCAATCCTTTTGTTTGCTAATGATGATATCTCGAAAGTTGGTATTTTGTTGTCTCCTTCCTCCCTTATGAATTTTATTCCTTCGCAGTCATTCAGTATTCACTCATTAATTCAAATTCATGGGTAATGGAAGTCACAAGCTTGGCTTTAAGTTGCAGCAAAAAAACAAGCCAGGCTCTATTTGCTTTTCAAGCAATTGTAAGAAAATAAGAGTGGTGATAAGACCAATAATTTTGTCTTGTACTGGCTGATTGAGATGGACATAAGAAAGATTTTAGAATTGACTACAAATGTGAACACTCCTCTGAGGTCTCAGGATTGGGTAAAAATCACAATCAAAATCTGTCTATATAGAAGTTCTAAAATTAAAATGAAAGAAACCATTTGTCATCATTCCCTATTTATAGATACACATCCACACACAAACACAAAGAGCATCATATCTTGTGTAACAGGAATAATAGAATAGTTGTAAGAAACAGCATGGAAATAAACGCAAATTAATCAATAATATACAGTAACATTATGCATTAGAAGCAAGGATAGTTTTCAAGGACATAAAAGTATGGTAAGGGATGGTAAATGCTGTTACTGTATTTTTGTTTATTTGTTTGTAACTTCTTGGTTTCTTTTACTTCTTATACTTCATATGATACTGCTTACCCTGAAAGAGAACAGCATACATTCAGTTAGGAGAAGATTTGTCTTTCATCAACTAGAAGGATACAATGAGTCTTGGGTAACAGCAAAACACAAAAAGTAGGAAAATTAAAATACATCATATAGGAATGCCGAAAATGAATTCTCAATCTTCATCTAAACATTTTCTTTAGCTTAACTAAAATATGCTGTAATTTAAAAGGGATTCATTTATCTTCAAGATTACTGACATTCAACACTGCATACAGAATGAAAGACTCAAGGCCAAAACTTGATATTATGCTGAATACATAATAGGCGTTTACATCTTTTCTTTCTTTTTAATTAACTAGGAGTTCCATTGAAGAATTATCTTTGGGATGTAGCGCAGAGAAAGGGGAAAGGAATAACTCTCCTTCTTATGTGTAGAATAAAGTGTTTTTTCCTATTCCTACTTATCTCAGAGCTGCTGATTTATTATTTAAAGATAATGGGATAGCTACAGAAGACAATTATGGAATCTTTTTTAAAATAATCTGATGAGGGGCTATTCAGCTCAAGTTCAAAATCACTAACTTGTTTTTTATTTCATAAATTAACAAATTGCAATGTAGGTCCAAATATTAACTAAGGAAATTTCTGACTGTAACTCACTAATTTCATATCCACAGCCCTATTCCATATCCATATTGAATTGTTTTCCTCCCCTCTATGTGTATTGTATCTTTTCCAGAGCAAGAATAGAAAAAGCTCTTTCACTTAATGACAGGGATCAAGCTGAAAATGTTTCTGACTACAAAACTTATCAGTTACCTTCTCTGATGTCACTGAAGGCTATTTAAAAGTTTAATTGCTGAATGTAGATCCTCTTTAAGGAGAGTAAAGAATTTGATAATCAGAACATTTTTGCCTGCAAAATATTTTGCAGTCTTCCAGTCACTTAAAGTACCACAAATCTATATGAATATGCATGGATATATTTCAAAATAAATATGTGAACTGAACTCTGAATAATCATGTTAGGAATAATCATAGTTGAATGACCCTGACCACATATGAGAATCAAAATGATCTTCAGGCCACTACAGACCTCCATTAGTGGCACCATCTTGATGTTACCATGGGGAGGAGTACCAAATCCCAATAGCTACTGTCTCTAGGGTACACTAGAACCACCCATTCAGAAAGGAGCAGCAACTTTGCCTCAAATTCCTATATGGCCTAAAGGTAAAGGTAAAGGTTCCCCCACACATGCATGCTAGTCGTTTCTGACTCTAGGGGCCGGTGCTCATCTCCGTTTCAAAGCTGAAGAGCCAGCGTTTGTCCGAGGATGTCTCCGTGGTCATGTGGCCGGCATGACTAGACGCCAAAGGTGCACGGAACGCTGTTACCTTCCCACCGTAGTGGTCCCTATTTTTCTACAGTACTTGCATTTTTATGTGCTTTCGAACTGCTAGGTTGGCAGAAGCTGGGACAAGTAACAGGCGCTCACTCTGTTATGCGGCACTCGGGATTTGACCTGCCAAACTGCCGACCTTCTGATCGACAAGCTCAGCGTCCTAACTCACTGAGCCACCGCGTCCTATATGGCCTAGAAGGATACTATATGGCTAAAGTCACTTAAGTGAGATGGGTGGTATATCAATTTGATAAATAAATAAATGATATTATACATTACTGAAAAATCTAAAAGGCCAATAGAGCATCACTCTCTCCATTCAGATCCCAATGGAAGTAACTCACAGGAGTGTTTATTTATCAGTGATGAGTGATGTCATAAAACTAAGTTCAAACCACTTGAAATAGAGCTTTCCAATAGTTCTTTTATTCTTGTGTTATTCGGACAAAAAGTAAGATAAGCTTGGGACTAAACATAATTAATTAAAGGCCTGGAGACTAATACATACGAAGAATGGCTGCAGGACTTGGATTTGGCTAGTCTGAAGAAAAGAAGAAATAGGGGAGACATGATAGCAGTATTTGAGGGGCTGCCACCAAGAATAAGGGGTCACATTACTCACCAAAGCACCAGAGGGCAGGACAAGAAACAGTAACTTGCCTCCAGAAATCATGGGCACTCCATCACTGGAGATTTTTAAGAAGAGGCTACACAGTCACTTCTCTGAGATGGTATAGGTCAGTGGTGGCAAACTTATGGCACATGTGCCAGAGGGGGCACTCAGAGCCCTCTCTGTGGGCACGCTGCCTCGCTCTTTGGCTAAGTTTTTGCAGGAAAAAGCCATTTCTCAAGCCGGTTGATAGTCGGTGTAGCCCACAGACCTGATCGGACCTTATGAGCTTGTGTCATGCACGCTAAAGATCCACTCCCCAATGAAGAAAAATCCTCAGTCGTATACAAGATATCATGCCAGAATTGCAATTGCAATTACATTGGGGAGACAACAAAATGACTGAGGACTAGGGTGCATGAACACAAGCTTGCTATTAGAAGACAAGAACAACATTCACAGGTGTGGGCACACATGGCTACACACAACCACGTCTTTAATCTAGCAGGGACCGAAGCAATTGCCAGCGACAACACTAAAGGCGGCCGATTGTTTAAGGAAGCTTGGTTTTCAAACCACTCCTCTATCAACCGGCATATAGACCTCCCCCCTGCATACCAGGCACTAAGAAATTGGGAAGAGGAATGACATGCACAATATGAAGATAAACAGTTGAAGCATTCACAAAGTACCTCAATGTATCAAATCCAAGATTGCACCAACACACAACCACCCTGTAATGTTGAACACAGGGAAGAAGAGCAACAACCATTTAAGACTCCTGGCATGAGAACACGGGCAATGACCAGAGCTATGGCTACAACGCATGGAACTATCAGCAATTCACTTTTAACAACAGATACCCAGAGACAACTACATCCCCCCAAAAACGGATGCGCGAGAACTCAAAGAAATGCGGCAGACCTCAACAAACAGACCGGTGATGCGCTCCATGAGCAGAGTGCAGTATAAACGCAATCTCCCCAACCCAGTGTCTCCATCCTGATGACGTTGGCAGTTAGCCAATGAAAGCTTGATTTTTTAGCAATAAAAACTCTTTTAGTTTTTTAATTCCATCCCAGTGTTCATTTGTTTGTAAATATTGGTGGGGTTATAGAGAGACGGCAGCTCCGATCATGCTTTGCTCGCACATTTGTGTTTGTGTGTGTGTATTCACGTGTCAGCTTTAATAGCTAAGAACAAATCATGGGTACCACAAGGTTCCGTCTTAGGCCCAGTACTTTTCAATATCTTCATAAATGATTTAGATGAGGGAATAGAAGGAACTCATCAAATTTGCAGATGACACTAATCTGGCAGGAGTAGCCAACACCCCAGAAGACAAGCTCATATATATATGTTAAGTGTTTGTTAAGTATACCTTGCTAGGCCCCAAACATGGGACAAAACTTATTTCCTGTTTCAGCCTAACCCAAGGCCATCCACAGGCAGTAGTCACAGCCTGTCCAAAACAATTAGCAGGAGATTTTATACCATTTCAGACAGGTGGCTGTCCAGCCTGAAGACAAGCTGTTCCATTGGTTAATTGTTCTCACTGATAAGAAGTTTCTATTTAATTGCAGGTTGCTTCTCTCTTTGATTAGTTTCCATCCATTATTTCTTGTTTTGCCATTCTGGTACTTTGGGAAATAAATTGACCCCCTCTTCTTTGTGGCTGCCCCTCAAATACTGGAATACTACCATCATGTCACCCTAGACCAGAGGTAGGCAACCTCAGCTCTTTTATGACTCATGGACTTCAACTCCCAGTATTCCTGAGTCAGCAGGAATTCTGGGAGTTGAAGTCCATGAGTCATAAAAGAGCCGAGGTTGCCTACCCCTGCCCTAGACCTTCTTTTCTCAAGACTAGCCATTCCCAGTTCCTGCAATCATTTTTGTCTCCAGGCCTTTAATCATCTTAGTTGCTCTTCTTTGCACTTTTTCCAAAGTCTCAACATCTTTTTGTGTTGTGTGGTGACCAAAACTTGATGCAGTATTCCAGGTGTGGTCTTTCTAAGTATTTATAAAGAGATACTAATATTACATGCAATTTTGATTCTATGCCTCTGTTTATAGAACCAAGGATTGTATTAGCTTTTTTGGCTGCTGCCACATACTGCTGGCTCATGTTTAAATTATCATCCACTAGTACTCCAAGGTCCTTCTCATAGTTACCATTTTTTGAACCAGGTTTTGCCTAATCTGTATTTGTATCTTTGCTTTTTCCTGCCTAGGTGTAACCTTGTTTTTCTCCACATTAAATTTCATTTTGTTGGAAAGAGCCCATTGTTTAAGTCTGTCCAGATCGTTTTGGATCCTGAGCTTGTCTTCTGGGGTGTTGGCTACTCCTGCCAGATTAGTGTCATCTGCAAATTTGATGAGTTCCTTCTATTCCCTCATCTAAATCATTTATGAAGATATTGAAGAGTACTGGGCCTAAGACGGAACCTTGTGGTACCCATGATTTGTTCTTAGCTATTAAAGCTGACACATGAATACACACACACACAAACACAAATGCCAAACACACACAAAAAATGTTTGTGTTGCTCCTGGCTTCTTGAGTACACTCAGAGCCAAACTACAAATCAGGCAGTAAGCTCACTGATTATAGCAGACATGTCAAACTCGTGACATCACATGACATCACGAGATGTATCGGGACTGTTTTGCCATTGCCAGCAATAGGGTGGGCATGGCTTCTGGATGATGCATCCGGCCTACAGGCCAGCAGTTTGACACCCCTGGATTATAGCATAACTTCCTTCAAAGAAACCACCACCACCACAAATTTCCAGGGTTTTTTTAACCATGTTCAAAATGGGTGTTTAATACATCAAATAAAGGCAATAAAGTTAAACTTTGACTCAATCAACTAATTGAAAATCACGTTCCCATTTTGACCTTCATGTATGACTAATTACATACTTTTAAATAAACTTATAGGAATGTAAGGATCACAAATGAGAATGTTAAATTTTAAATAACAAAAGGAATCAACAAAGGCAAGAAAATAAATAAAAATAGATTGTTGTGTGTCTGTGACCTACAAGGAAGGAGTAGAATGTACAAGATCTGAATGAAGGTGGTCTGATATTGTGCACTTAATGTGATGAATTTACATATGGAAGTGTAACTGTAAGTTTAACTTTAATAAACAGCAAAAATGTATGTCAGAAAGTATGAATTAGTATCAACTAGATTTTATGGGTGCATAAAAGAAATTCATAGGTTGGTAATAACTACATGTTATGCTCCAGTGAATTGGATAATGGAATGATCATAGATAAACTTGGGGAACAATTGTGTAACATTCTGAATAACTACATCCAGAAGAAAATATTAGTCTACTAGGTGACATGAATGAATGAGAATGAAATAGAGAATTTTAAAAGATGTTATTGGGCCATTTGGAGAGCTATGAATGATATTGAGAAAGGTGATTGACAAGGATCTCCTTAGAAGATATGTTTGCTTTCTATAACATTCCATTCATATGTACACATGGCAAAAGAAAATATAAATTTAATTAATAATAATAAATTCAAAGTATAATTTATTTGAGTAATGTATGATGAAAGGTTACTAGAAGGATTGGAGGATACAAGTGTAATCTAAAATGTGGAACAGATACTTTTTGGAAGTGTCAAGAATGGCTCTTTGGAAAAGAAGGGAGTGGAAAAGAAAATAATGAGGGTAAAAATAGGATGATGTCAGGATGAGAAGTATGAATCATGTGTGAAAAGTTTTAGAAGATTACCAAATGGGTATTTTATTCCAGTGTATTGCAGGAGGCAGATATTTTGTGAATACATGTTGTTGTTTTTTCTTGTCTGAAATAAAATGAGTAATTTAACTGTGTTCTACTGTAAGTATACAGAGCTTACCACAGAGTTAAGTGTCTGGAAGCAAGATTTATTGTTCTCTCTGACATGGAGCCTAGAAATTACTTTCTTCCTTTTGGTTTCAGCAATGTGTAATGGCATATCTTATTTTTCTTACATTTCATTTACCTATTTATTATGTGCTCTCAAGCCATATTTGACTCCAAATGATCACATAGATTGATTGATCGATTGATTAAATTCCATTCATTAGTTCACGCTTTTTACTAGTTACTCCTCTTACACCATTTATTCTTCTTCCTTTCCAACTCGCAGCCTTCCATGGCTGTCACCAGATAATAATTTCTGCCCATCATGCTTTGGTTAATTGGGGCTTTCTTGTAGCACTTTTTAAACAAGATAGAAGAATAGGTAGATTAGATTATCAATGTTAGTTGAACATATGCTAAATGAAATGTTACATACTAATGGTAAGGATTATAAGTAGTATTCAGTTTTAACATTTTGACATAGATACCTCCATATGTTAAATAAAACTTAGTTTTAAAATAATTTCAATTTCAACATACTTCATATGGCAATATACGGATTTTATGCAATTTTCTCAACTTTATATGGAAAGTAGTAGGCCTTCTTCATGGCTGCTCCACAAAACAAAACAAAACAAAATGGCATATTACATATATGCAAAAAAATCCATCCACCCATAAGTTATGATTCAAGATATATGTCTATGAATATCCTATTTAATGTTCTCTACTAGAGTTTATATAACCTCCTCTTAAAACCAAAACTTAGCAATCATTTTAAATATATTGACATAATTAGAGGCCTGGAACACAGAATAATAAGCATTGGCTTATTATTGGCTTGTGGCCATTTTTTATTTTATTTTTTATAATATTAACCCAATAATAATTTTGACTATTCCCTTATATTTAACTTCTGACACTTGTAAATCTTTATGGAATATCTGAGTTCTGGCAAATATTTCATTCACCATCACTGTAAAAAAAAAGTTGATTTAGAAAATTTTGGCTACCAAAAATTTTGGCTACCAAAAATTTTGGCTACCAAAAATTTTGGCTACCAAAAATTTTGGCTACCAAAAATTTTGGCTACCAAAATATCATTCACTCACCAAAAGACAGTATATATATATAGCCTTTAGAAGGTACTTTTGATGCATTTCTCAATATTTCCAAATAGCCGCTAAAGCTTTTATGGTCAGTATGGGACCTATAATTATTGACCTTAATGGGAAAGTACAGAGAAAATACATTGTTAACAAAGAAAAGGAGAGCAATGTCACATGTATGTTTAAATATTTAATGAACCTATATAGGTGCAATCTATTATGTGACAATTTAATTATAATGCCAAAAATCTTTGATAAATAATATTGTGGTGGGACAGCTAATTAATTATTTAACAAAGAAATCAATACCTTCATAAATCATAGTTCTCCATGCAGACAGGCATTCTCATAAGCTTTTTCCTTTTTAAAAAAAGTACCTAGGAAACCTTGTTCAAGCTTGCAGGAGCAATTTATTTTCGAGCCAAGACAAGTTTGAATTGAGGTTTAATCATGTCCTTGACAGGCATAAATTATGTTTACCTTATTTTTTATTTTACTTTTTTTTTGCTCAGTGAATGGCAAGCACTGCTTCATATGTGTTTTTATCCCTCCCATTTCTTACTAAGAATGAAATACTTCATTATGGAACACCCAGGGTGTTTTTGCTCTATAGTAAATTTTGAACACAGAGGGTAACAAATTAGACTTTTAGTTATTATTCCCCCAAAGTATATACGGTATATTTTTGCATGTTAAATTATTGGGTTTTTTAAAAAACTGTTGCAACTACAGTATTTTGATAATATACTTTTTGCTAATGATAATAAACCTATATACCCTCCAAAAGGACAGAAACACTTTTTATCAGAGCCAGATTAATCTAAGCTAAATCTCGTAAAGTCTTTCCACCATCTTCTGCTGTGTCCTCATTCATTTTGATTTTTTTTTAAGAAAAGAAGAAAACCAAATATTATAGGTACAGCATGGTGGTCTATTCGCTAGACCAGTCTAGATTAGCTCTCTGAAAGAACAAACCAGACCAAGAACAAGAAATAGGATAAACTGTCTCTTAAGTGGAAGAATGGGTTCTTACAGAGCCATATTCATCCTGAAAAAAGAGCTACACACACAAACACACACACAAACTAACTTCCCAGATGTTTTACTAGTTTTACTAGTCAATTCATATTGCTTACAACCACTGAAAGGAGCATTTTACTAAAATAAGCAATTCTATTACATTTCCAGGGAAGGGAAGGTGAATTTAAAGATGGCTCTGAGAAAGTGAAGTCCATGACCAGGGCCAAGACCAAGGAACCAGTGAGCAGACCCATTCCTTGCAATTTCTATGAATAAAATGGAAGATTGCCCATATGTGCCCTGATGGCAGCTCCTTGCAAGCAGAGTGGTTTTCCCTGCATTTGTGCATTAAGAGACGAAGCAATTAACCATCTGGTTCCCAACTGCAGTAGAGTCTTTTAAAGTAGGAGTCCCCAACCCCCAGTGGACCAGTACTGCCCACAGCATGCCAGCAATTGGTCCGCACAAAGAAGTAAAGCACCATCTGTGGGATGCAGGTAGCACACAAACCCATGCCCTCTCTGGTCCATGGAAAAACCTCTCTCCACGGAACCCATCCCTGGTGCCCAAGAGGTTGGGGACCTCTGTTTTAAAGGATTCCAAGTTTGCAAACCTCATCTTCTAATCGAACTCAGAAATTGCCCACAAACCATTTTAAAGCTTTTAGAGACCTTTATAATGATAAGTTTTAAAAGTCTTCATCAGCTCCAAACAGAAGAATTTATTTATTTATTTACTTGTTTATTTACTTGTTTATTTATTTACTTATTTATTAAATTTATAAAATTTATTGGCTGCCCATCTTAGCACAGGGTAACTCTGGGCAGCTTACAATTATATATGTATGTATGTGTATGTATGTATTTATGTGTACATACACACACACACAAACACGTCCATAAATAAGTTAATGCCAACCACTAAAATCCAATTACAGATGGGGAGGACAGAGGCAGGATGAGGGGGAGGTGGGATCTGTTGTTAATTGATCATCCACCTCCATTGTGATGTTCCTCTATTGGGGCCCCAAGCTAACTGGCAAAACCAGGTCTTTAAGTCCTTACAAACAGTCAGGAGGGTTGGAGTTGACCACACATTGGAGAGCAAAATGTTCCAGAGGACAGATGCAACAGCAGATAAGGCCCTTCTCCTGGACCCACCCCCCAGCTGCAATAATTGGGCCAACAGGGTCTGCAGCATTCCTCCTCTACTGGCACAGGTAGGACAGGCCAATCACAGTGGGATGAGATGGCCCATCAAGTAGTTTGAACCCCATGCCATGAAGGAATTTAAAGGTGGTTACTAATACCTTGAATTGCACCCAGAAGCAGACCAGCAATTCATGGAGCTTGCAGAGTAGTGCTGTTACATGGGCCATTCTTCAAATCCCAAGAACTGCCTGCCTCGCTGCACTCAGAATCAACTGTAACTTCTTTTCAATGGTAGCCCCATGTAGAGGGCATTACCTCAGTCCAACCATGAGATGACTAGGGCCTGAATGACTAAGTGCAGGGATTCCTGATTCAGCAAAGGCTGCAACTGGCACACAACTTGAAGTTGTGCAAAGGGTCTCCTAGCTGTGACTGTCACTTGCTATTTGAGCAGGAGTTGCAAGTCCAGGGGAACCCCCAAGAAGTGGATCAGATCAGTCTGGGATACTGCCATCCATCCAGATGAAAAAGTCCTGGATCTCAGGACCCCAAGTACCTAAAGCCATTTGATCTTGCCAAGGTGCAATCAAAGTCATTTGTCTCTTGTCTAGGCCAGGGCTTTTCAACCTTTTCACCCATTGTACCACTTTTAGGATATGGCAACTATGGTATCACCTGTGTCATCAGGAGTGGAAATATAGAGTTGATATCTTCAGTGAACTTTAGATGCCCCAAACCATGGTGATGGATGACCTCACCCAGCGGTTTCACGTAGATGTTGAAAAGGAATGGCGAGAGTATCGAGCCCTGCAGCACACCACAAAAGAGCAGCCAAGAACTGGACCTCTCACTCCTTATCAACACTGATTGGGACCAGCCTCGGAGAAAGGAGCCAAACCAGCACAAATATGTGTTGTGTAGTCCCAGCCCTTTCAGCCAACCCAAAAGGATACCATGATTGAAAGCTGCTGAGAGCTCAAGGAGAGCAAGGATGATTGTACTACTCCCATCCTGCTTTTGCCAAAGATCATTGACAAGTACAACCAGTGTTGTTTCCATCCCATAACCAGGCCTGAATTCTGACTAAAAGGGGCCCAGATAATCTGTTCCACTCAGGACCTCTGAAGCTGCCAGGCCACCACCTTTTCCACAAACTTCCCCAAAAATGGGAGGTTGGAAACTGGATGAAAGTTGACCAGGCAGGTGGGATCCAGGGATGTTTTTTTAAAGGAGGGAGCCAACTGGAGCCACCTACAAACCTCTGGAAATGTCCCCTCCTCTAGTGACATATTAATCATTCCCTGGACCCACCCACTAGTCACCATCCTGGAGGATTTCACCATCCAGGAGGGACAAGGATCTGACAGTTAGTAGTGCTGATAGGATTGAGCACCCTATCCACTTCATCAGGGCCAACAGGATCAAACCTTTCCCAGATAATTGAACACGTTCTCTCCCCAGGCAGCTCATGTGGACTACCTAGTCCATTGTTGGACAACTTTGTGGGGTTTTGTAATCATATGCATCTGATGTATGAGGACCCCATAAAGACGCAGACTGCTACCTGACGCCTGAAAGCTCTGAGGCAAGGCTGACGCCCCCTACAGGGCTATATCAGCTATTTTCAGCTGCTTAGCCAGGATTCAGCCTCGAATGAGGCTGCGCTCATGGACGCTTTCCAGGATGGATTGTCGGAGGAGATGTTGGATGAGCTGGCCCATGTTGATATTCCCTCAGACCTCAATGGGCTGATCCATCTCTGTCTGTGGATCGATGCTCGGCTGCAGCAGAACAGAACAGATGCTGTATTTTCTCAAGATGGGTAAGCATACGTGTTCATACTGGAAAGACTCTGGAAATAGGACATTTGTTGGCACAAAATCTAAACTGGCTTTTAAGATGTCTCATCTTATTATAAAAATAAAATCCTGTACAAAAATGGCAACAGCCTCATTATATAATAATATGTATAGATCTATGGATTCTGACCATGGCTGGAACCTAAGCTGAAAAATGTGGAATCCACAACTCACTGAAATTCTTCAGTTATTTCCGGTAATTTACTGCACATTTTTCTGCTATCAATGCCTGCCAGTAAAAAGAAAGTGCCAAAGTAGGTCAATGGTATAAACTTACCAACTCACTTGACCTACTTTTCATTCCCTGCAGTCTGAGAATAGCACAGCTACACCACTCCAGAACAAGCAGGAAGCAAAGAGAAAGCTTGCATATGTTAAGATTCAGAATGTTCATAGAGATTAGAGTGTTCAGTTAAGAAAAACTGGAATTCTACAGAGAGACAGTAATTCTTATTCCCTGTTTTGCTTGCTCCTGGATGATAGCAATATATCTCCTCCTGCGTTATTCTTTTGTTTCTATACTGAATCTCTTTTCTATTATTTTTGATCTTTCTAAAAGTGTAGAAATCAGGAGCAGCATTTCTCCTCCCATCACTCTGACCCAGGGCATAGTAAGGATACTGAAAATGTGCTCCTGTTTGCATTTTCTTAGAGTTTCTAAATGATAGGAGAGATTGGTCTCCAGTATTTTGCTTAGCTTGTTCTGTCCATCAAAACTAATCTAGGAATAATAATAACAGGAGTTTGAAAGGGAAGCAAAATCCTGCAATTTTGGAAACATTATATCCTTTGCCCAAACTCTTTAATGGGAAGTTATAAAAGATCTGCAGGCAAAACAATTTGCAAGAACTGCTGGGAAGCATTAGCAACCATTTAATGTATACTCTTTTTGTCAATATATACAATTTAATTATGCATTTTGAATAATATCATGCACTTTAGCTACTTACATTACCACATCTAAGTAGATTTAATAGATATGTATAATAGATAGGAGTTTAAAGTAATATGCACTATACATCTTTGTTGTATCTACTAGACATGAATATGTAAGTGGTTGAAGTGCATCTTCTGATAATACTGATTTTTGTGTCATCTTTTCTTCCACCTCCCAGAAGCATCTATATATCTAATAACAATAGTCCATGAGTTCTGTTATTTTAATATTTATCTAATAGAATACTTTCACCAAATAATGTACTTTAAAATTACACAGTTGTCTCAAATACTTTGGCCACCTAATGAGAAGGAAGGACTCACTGGAGAAGAGCATAATTAATGCTGGGAAAGATTGAGGGCAAGAGAAGAAGGGGACGACAGAGAATGAGGTGGCTGGATGGAGTCACTGAAGCAGTAGGCGTGAGCTTAAACAGACTCCAGAAGATGGTAGAGGACAGGAAGGCCTGGAGGAACATTGTCCATGGGGTCGTGATGGGTCAGACACGACTTCGCAGCTAACAACAACAATAGACAAGGTTTTTCCTAAAATTCATATTTGTGTTCTTCTTGGTAAATTTGAGAATAATAAGATGGTGCACTAGAATTTTTCAGTATATAAAAGAAAAGTTTATTTTGAAAGGCCACGTTGGTGGACTTAGAATTGTAGGGAAAATTACATAGAGTTTCTATAGCTCCAATCAAGAAAGCAGGAGGAATTAAAATTTCAAAGCATGTACTTGATGATCAGATAGATTTATTATTATATTCTATTTATATTCTTCATTTTAAACGTTGGTCTTATTTCTAATAAGTAAACCTTGTATTTAAATAAAATGTGGTATATAATATATCTTGATGAATCTATACTCTTTCTAAGCTGATATATGCCCATGTCTTTTTACAAAAAATAGTGAATTCACTTTTTAAAAAACTTATCAACTAGCAATATTGTCTGATTTTTCAGAGGTAATTATACACCCATTGCTTTATGACATTGTAACAATATATAGTAATTAGCATGCTTGAATTTAACATAGTAGACAACTTAAATATTTGCTTATATTAATTTCATATTTGATACAAGCATTTTTGAAACTATAGCTCTTGAATTAAGATTTTTTTTTAAAAAAAAAGTGAAACAGAATTATTGATTGTTGGGACCTAACTGCAGGGATAAACTTAGACAAGATTTTTTATTAATAGCAGATAGACTGAAAGCAATAATTTGGAATAACAATCAAGAAATATTATGGCTTTTTAAATTATATTTTATGATGAAAATGACTTACATTTTTGTAGCACCTCACATGCAGCAAGTTTCAAAAGGTTCTACAAATCTACAGAATGAATTTCTTTGGTTTCTCTCTTGAACAAACTGGAATTATTATATACACTATTCTTTTTTTAACCAAAAAACTTAAAAAGTATGATTCGACTTATTGAAATCAAGACATCAATCTAGAAACATATTCCTTTGGAAAGTTCAACAGCTTTAAAATCTCTTCCTATTTGAGTATGGTTTTTGCAGTTCAAGGCATACTTCCAACACGATTTCAAGTTTCATATTCTGCCACAATTCTAAATGAAAGAAAACTGAAAACTTTGTTGCAATAATATAAAAGCTTCATATCACAGCATTGGGAATTATCAATTGTTGTTGTTGTTAGTTGCAAAGTTGTGTCCGACCCATCGCGACCCCATGGACAACGTTCCTCCAGGCCTTCCTGTCCTCTACCATCTTCTGGAGTCCATTTAAGCTCACGTCTACTGCTTCAGTGACTCCATCCAGCCACCTCATTCTCTGTCGTCCCTTTCTTCTATTGCCCTCAATCTTTCCCAGCACATAGTGAAGGAGACTAGATGTCCTCAAAACTTTATACAATTGTTTCTTTAATGGACAGGAAAAGAAATTTAAATAATTTTTGTTGAGCACATCTGTTTTGTACACACAAAGTAATTAATATAATTATTTTAATATGAATAAAATCTACTCAAAAAAAATATTGAAAACTGGGATTATATGGTAACAACAAAAAATAAATAATAATAATAATAATAATAATAATAATAATAATAATAATAATAATAATAATAATAATAATAATAATAATTTTATTTGTATACCGCCCTTCTCCTAAAGGACTCAGGGCGGTGAACAGGGCAAACATATAAAAATACAAAGATACAAAAGTTAAAAAAGAATTAAACACAATGCCCAAGCTAAAATGCCGCTTGGGTGTGTGTGTGAAAGCCCTAATAAGCAGGCATATACATAGAATGAAGGCTACTGCTAAGCTTGTAAGCCGCCCTGAGTCTTCGGAGAAGGGCGGGATATAAATGGAATATAAATAAATAAATAAATAGATATATTAAAACAACAATAAAATCCCAACCCATCCCCCATCAGGCCAGGCCGGCTTGTTCGAACAAGTGAGTCTTCAGATCGCGTCGGGAGGAGCGAAGGTCGGGCGCCATCCGGAGCTCAACCGGCAACCGATTCCATAAATCCGGGGTGCCCACAGAGAAGGACCTCCCCCTGGGGGCCACCAGACAACATTCTCTGACCGGTGGCACCCTGAGGAGGCCCTCTCTGTGGGAACGCACAGGGCGGAGGGAAGTTGATGCCGGCAGCAGGTGATCCCTGAGGTACTCCGGACCCATGCCATGTAGGGCCTTGAACACCATTACCAGTACCTTGAATCTCACTTGGAAGACAACTGGGAGCCAATGCAGCTCACGGAGCAGAGGTGTAACATGGGAGTATCGGGAGACTCCCAACACAACTCGCGCGGCTGCATTCTGTACCAGTTGGAGCCTCCGAGTGGTCCTCAAGGGCAGCCCCATGTAGAGAGCGTTGCAGTAGTCTACATGAGAGGTCACGAGCGCATGAGTGACCGTACGCAGGGCATCCCGGTCTAGATAGGGCCGCAACTGGCGCACCAGGCGAACCTGGGCAAAGGCCCCCCTAGTCACAGCCACTATGTGATCTTCCAAAGTAAGCCGTGAATCTAGGAGGACTCCCAAGTTGCGAGCCCTATCTACGGGGGGTAATACCTCACCCCCCATAGAAAGAGATGGAATATTCTGAATATCCCGGGATGCCGGTATGTACAGCCACTCAGTCTTGTCGGGGTTGAGTTGAAGTCTGTTCCTCCCCATCCAGACCCGAACCGCTTCCAGGCAACGGGACATCATGTCGAGGGCATCACTGGGGTGGTTTGGGGTCGAAATAAAAAGCTGGGTATCATCAGCGTACTGATGATACCCAACTCCAAAACCACGAATGATCTCACCCAGTGGTTTCATGTAGATGCTGAACAGGAGAGGCGAGAGGACCGACCCCTGAGGAACTCCACAAGCGAGAGGCCTCAAGGTCGACCTCTGCCCCCCTGCCAACACCGACTGCGAACGTCCCAGGAGATAGGAGGAGAACCACTGCAAAACTGTGCCTCCCACTCCCAATCCCCTGAGACGCCACAGCAGGATACCATGGTCGATGGTATCGAACGCCGCTGAGAGGTCTAATAGGACTAGGACAGAGGAATGTCCCCTGTCCTGGGCCCTCCAGAGATCATTCACCAGAGAGACCAATGCCGTCTCCGTGCTGTACCCGGGCCTGAAACCCGATTGGTATGGGCCTAGATAATGTACATGTTCCTGCTTTGAAAAAGAATATGAAAAATTGGTCTGGACTTTTCATAGCAGAGCACAGTACCTCTCTGTTAGTCATTAAAGCAGTCCATTGTTTTTCAGGCTTTTTTCCTAACATAAAAAAACTAGATTCATATATGTTCTGAAATCATAGTAACTCTAAGTTAACGTTTACTGCCATATTTGCTACCATATTTCTGTGAGCAGTTCCTATAGCCTTGCAGCTTGTAATGACTAGATGCTGATCTATTTCTTCTAGTAGTAGAAGTTCTTGTGAGTAGAAAATATTTTCTAAGATATCTTGGATTTGAAATCTCTACTGTATTGTACTGTTCAATCTTTCTTGGTCTTCTTTGAATAGTATTAATTCATTACTATCGATTCATCCATACTATTATCCAGTTAGTTTAGCATTTGTGGTTGGAATCTCCTTCTGAGTTCAGAGGTATTATTGGAACATTCCTGATATTCTTCTTGAAAATGGTGATATGTGTTCAAGGTGATATAGTGGAAATTGGTTGGATAGTCTCCTCCTCCTTCTCCTCCTCCTCCTCCTCCTCCTTTCACTTAATCAGGTCATCCTCTGTTCTATAATTAGCACTCGGTCATGTCTTTAATGCTATCACTTAATTCAGGGGTGTCAAACTCAATTTCATTGAGGGCCGCATCAGCATTGCGGTTGCCCTCAGGGGGCCGGGTGGGTAGGGCCAGGGTGGTCGTGGCCTACTGGGTGGGCATGGCTAGAGTGCATATGGCCTACTGGGTGGGCGTGGCCAGCTCTACATCGTTCGCATCAAGGGTGCCTATGGGGGCCTGGGCAGGAGTGGGACAGATCTGAGGGTCTCTGGCAGAAGGAGGGTCTCTGGGCCAGGGCCAAGGCAGTGGGGGCCGTTCCCTCACTGTTTCCAGGATGGCTTCACAGGCCACATGAAACCACTTCACGGGCCGGATCCGGCCCCTGGGCCTTGTGTTTGACATGTCTGACTTAATTCTTCCACTTTTTGAAGCAATAATATAGTACTTTTGATTAGTCCATCTGAAGTGTCCATGTATGAAGGCATAATTTTCTTATTTAAAACCAATATTAGCTATGAAAAAAATCACTGGAGTGGCAGAAATAGAAAAATGGCTATCCTGCTACATTTCAGTCTCCTGAGACATACAATCCAACTATATATTTCTCAGTAATATTTCCAACTTTGGCATTCCAGTATGCAGACATGAATCTTTGTTGTATATTCTATCAGTTTCAAACTGAAATTGAAGTAAAACTCATCAACTTCCTCTTCTGCATCAGTGGTTGGAACATGACTTGGATGAGAGCCATATTCTAAGTGTTGTCCACAATGTCTGATTGATATGTAGGAAGCACATCACAAGAGTAATGGGGGACTTTAATTACTCTGACATCAACTGGGAGAGAAACTCTGCACCAAGTAAAAGATCAAACAGATTCCTGAAAAACCTAGCAGACAACTTTGTCTCCCAAAAAGTAGAGAAGGGAACTAGGGGATGAGCCATATTGGACCTAATTCTCACTAACAGAGATAAAATGATAGAAGATTGGGGGGAGTGATTATGCAATATTGGAATTCAACATTATGCAAGCACAATCAATCGAATACAATCAAACTAGAGTCTTGGACTTTAAGAGAGCTAATTTCAATAAACCTAGAGAGCTTGGGAAGGATTCTATGGAAGAGAATCCTCAAGGGGAAAACAACTCAAGAAGCTTGGGAAATTTTAAAAGTGAGATTATAAAAGCCCAATCTAGCACAATACCAACAAAGAAGAAAAATAACAGCTCTCAAAAGCAACCAGCATGGCTGCATAAAGAACTCTCTGATAAATTGAAAGACAAAAAGGACAAGTCTAAAGTAGAAAGAGTGGCACATAACTAAGGCAGAATATCAGCAAATAGCCTGAGCCTGCAAAGATGGACTGAGGAAAGCTAAGGCTCAAAATGAATTAAGACTTGTGACAAAAGTAAAAAATAACAAAAAAAATCTTTCACCATGTAAAAAGCAAGAAAAAAGTTAAGAAAATAATTGGTCCATTAATGGGAGTAAGTGGCAAAAAGGTGACAAGCAACAGGGAGAAAGCAGAACTACTCAACTCGTTTTTTGCATCCACATTTACACAAAGGGGGAAAAAACAGTCCAACCTATCAAAACAGTACCATAAAAAGCAGATAGAAACACAAGTTAAGATAGGCAAGAAAATGGTAAGTAAGCACCTGTCCACTTGGCATGAGTTCAGATCACCAGGACCAGATGGATTACACCCAAGGGTTCTGAAGGAACTGGCAGATGCTGATTGTGTAACTTTTTCTCCTCTTTCCCAAGGTCATTTCCATATACCATACCAAGGGCTACATGCCTTGACAACTCATAACAACCTCCTAAATCTAGTAGAATGTTTGCCATTGGCATCAAATACTAATTCTGTATTAATGTTGAACATTTTTAATACATAAAACAGCAGACTTCTGGTTTGACATTGTGGTGTAATGGGCAAATTCATTTTTGCCCCGCTGGGGACCCTAAAAAAGGTCAAAAGTCACCCCGAAGAAGTGACAAAGAAGGAGGGGACCTGCTTTCAAGACTAAAAGTACCTTTGAGACTTCTTTTTAGAAAAAAAAATTTGAAAGTTTGCAAAATAAGCTTGGATTTGGAAAGCTTGAAGATGGTGTCAATGACATCTAGTGGTGAATTATGGCACTACAATTTATTATGCTTAAGGGAAACTTGGCTTGAAGCCCAGACTCAGAAAAGACTCTGTTGTTCCTGGAAACTTTCACTTTTGTAGACTGCAGCTGGGAAAAGAGAAAAACAAAAACTCTTGGGCTGCTTATCTGGGTTGGGGACCTTATTGGACTATAAAAGCTATATACAAAAACAAAATGAGTGTTCCATACTCAACCTTAAATGGTAAAAAAAAATCATCTTTAACACCTATCTCCAAAGCTCCCAGCTTGATATATCAACAAGAAAATGTTAATGAATCTCAGAAAGAAATTCTTTCTATGCTGAAATCAATCCAAGAGACAACTGTTTTATTTCAGGATGAGACTAAAAATAACACAAATCAGATAAAATAACAATTTTCTAACCTAAACTTACAAATCCAGATAATGACTGCAAAGATGGAACTAATAACCCAGAAAAAGTAGGAAAATTAGAAGAAATGGATCCCAAAATGGAGGCCCTAACGGAAGGAATTAACAGACAGATAGAGGACAAATCAAAAATTAGAAGATGCAGTGATAACACCCAAAATGGAAAAGATATTACTGTATACTGGTCAAGATCTCAGAACACATTTGAGGATAAGGAAGAAGAGCTGATTGAATAGATGATAAAGCTATTAGGAAAAATGCTGAATATTGGCAAGAAAGGAAAAGAAAAACTGAAGAAGGATGGTGGCTGTTTAATGAATATAAATGGGTTGTGCGTTCTTCCAAAAACACTTCACTCGAATTCTTTTCTTCATTCCAAACGATATATACAAAAACAGAGGAAGAATTATTTGATGATTTAAATGTACTGACTTGGAAAATTATTTGGGAAAGGAAGAAAGCTGAAGACTGAAGAAAATAGAGGTTTTGACCTATTAGATGGGATATTATACTATTAAACAGATGTTTGAATATGGCTAAGAAAATAGATAACTATTAGAAACAAAAGTATTATTATAATTAGAAGGATAGGATTTGTAATGAGAATATTTTACTTTGTTATGAGATAGGAAATATGAAAATTCTAAAAGGGTTTGAATAAGGGAAATTTTGGTTACCTAAATATAATTTATTATGAGAAAATTATAAGCGATAAGAGACATTTTGAACATTGATGGGAAATTAATTTTTTTTAAAAGTGGGAAAAACAGGATATTGATTGAATAAATGGATTTTAAGTACAAATGCAATTGAGATATTTTTTGGCTAGAAAAGATACTATAAATTGATGGTATCGATATTATGTATAATACCAGAAAAATGTGATGAAGAGGTCTATATTTAATTTTATATGTATTAATGGTAACAAGAATTGCCCAATATGGAAAAAATTCATACTACAGGAAGAAGAGAGGACCAAGGAAGCATTGGATGGTGTAAGTTTGGACTAGACTGAGAAAGTTAATATGTACCACTGAATTACTAATAGACCCAGACAACAAGTTGCTTATTAAGTAATGGTTGTAAAATTTTAAAATTAATAAAATATTTATTTAAAAAACGGCAAAAAAACAAGCTAGTTTGTTTTGGCTCCTCCAGTTAATGTGCCACATACTTTTTCATGTCTAATATTAATGGGAAATGAACATATCTAAAAATATCATAATAAATGAGACCACTTAATATGATTCTTTCTTCTTACCTGCCTAAACATGCAAGAACTGATCAGTGAAACTTTAGCTTCCAGTAATTAAATTTATTATATTAAGGTTTACACCAGTATGCTAATAACTCCATTAATCTTGTATCTTTCTATGTAAATCTGGAGCCCAGATGTTGCATCATTTGCAAATATTGCAATTAAAACATTTTATCACTCACAGTTATGCAAAGGAGCAGCAGACTGGAAAATGGGCAAAATTGCTTGGCTAGGACATTACCATAGCAACGCATTGACCTCCATTGAATTTGTTACAAGGGAAGATTCTGCTATTAATTATCATGGTCAGAAATAATCCTAGTCGTCTTTTTTCCCATCTTAATATGGGCATTTCTGAATTATCATAAATCTCAGATTTTAAGAGTCAAGGTTCTAACCCCAAATCATTAAAAGCTATAATCCTTAAACACTGAAAGAAAAAGAGGATAGTACAAGAATGTCGTTTATCAAATGTGCACAAGGTACCTCTTTAACTTTTTGTAGTCTAAGCACTCTGTCAGACATGCTTCAAAGTACATATTCATTATTGCTCATTTTAGCTATTGACCTGTCTGCATTACGTGTGTCAGCAATTATCTCTCATTTTAAAAAGCCATCATTAATTAGGGGCAAACTAATCACCACAGGACCTTTGAAACAGATAAATGTCTCTCTTTGTCAGACTTTCACATTTTTGCTGAACAAAGTTATTATTTCCCTGACATTCTATAAAAAAGTTGCTATTCACTTCCAGGATACCCTTACACCGAAAATAATCCCTTGAACGCTTTTCTGGATTGCTATGAACTCATGGGTTTACTTTGATAATTTATGGGATTAGAAAAGTATGGTAAATAACTTTGTCAATTAAAACTATAATAACTGCAACATTGGAATTTATTCTTTGTTTTATGTGATTTCTTTTTTAAAAAAATTATATAGCAGCAAAATCAGTTCTAGTAAAGGTTTCCCATATAGTAGTTCAACTACAAAAGCCACAATGCAGGATCAGTAGTTTATCACTTTTTGAAGTAATTTCAGCTAAGCAATTTAGTCGGGACCAAAAGAATCAGAAAGATGAGAGGGAAATTCATTTTCCTATGCTGACATTCAAAACAGGACAAGCAATCCTGCATGGGAGTTTCCCACAAAGAGGCAGGCTTTTATCAGAATCCTCAAATCCCATCCATTTTGTGAAATGGCAACAACCTCCTGTATTCCAAAATATTATTCTAGTGCCTAATTATTTAAGCAGTAGGATAAGTTATGTAATGTAAGTAACTCATAATTTGTGACTTAAATTGATTCTCATTGTGATATGAGAGTTATTGTTATATTAGCTCCAACTATTTATACATAAAGAAGTCATATCAGTTTAGTCTAGTGCAGGGGTAGGCAACCTTGACTCTTTTATGACTCATGGACTTCAACTCCCAAAATTCCTCAGTCAGCTGAGGAATTATGGGAGTTGAAGCTGACTGAGGAATTCTGGGAGTTGAAGTCCATGAGTCATAAAAGAGCCAAGGTTGCCTACCCCTGGTCTAGTGGTTAAGGCATCAAGCTAGAAAGTGGAAAATCATGAGTTCAAGTCTCACCTTAGCCATGAAAGTTGGCTGGGTGACTTTAGGCCAGTCATTCTCTCTCAGCCCAACCCACTTCATAGTGTTGTTGTTGGGAACATAGAAGCAGGAGGGTGCTTGGATATGTTCTCCGCCTTGAGTTATTTGTAAAAATAATAAAGGCAGGATACACATAAATAAATAACACAATCTGAATTTCAAATAATCAACATTTCAGTCAATACTGAACAACATTAATTGGTAAGTAGATAATTGGTGATTAACAGGATAATTGTTTTGCAGAAGTCATAAGAATAAATGCATAAATATAGTTAATGATAGGTTGATTGATTTCAGGAACTCTTTCCTTCTGCTCAAATGCTTGTGAGATCAAGTCCAGACCTGACCAATCCTAACTCTATATGAATTGGGGATCACTTTGTGCTGTGGCCACTACTTTTTGCCTGTCAGTTGCTATTAATTTTACAAGCTAGCGTATGTCATAGCAGAAGGCACACATTAATTATTATTGCTTTGGAAATGGGCAAATAAACAGTGGTAACTGGGAAACAAGCCTCCCTCCCTCCCAAATTTGGGGAAGGAAATTATATTCAGACTATGCTAGAAATGTCCCTTCAAAACCATTAGTTTTGTCTATAAGGGGGAAATCTACCTCTTTAGCCCCATTATTGTTTTACTTTTGTCTGCATAACAGAGGGAGAAATGTCAGTCTGTGTGAACTTTCATAAAAATAACTATCTAAAAGACTTTGAATTTGTTTCAAAAGTAATATATGCAAGAATTGGACAAATTCAAGATGAATAGACAGAGGTAGTCCTCTCCAAACAAACGAAGAGTCTAAGGAAAATAATCATCTTTTTTTTAAAAAAATCATGTTGAATTATCATAGTGTTTCATTTTTTGTACTAGCCTTACAATTAAGAAGAATGAGGCAATTGTCAAGATTTTGAGGGCCTTTTATTGCTTGTTCGTTTATATGACTGAGCCACAATAGATTGGAGCTTTTCTATGCTGCAGAACATGCATATACCAGCAAAAATCAAGCCACTTTACAAAACCATTTTGAGGATTCAAGCATGGCTTTCATTTGAGCCATGGGTGACGTTCTCTCCAGATCCTGTATTCCACAACATTTCATTGGTGAATTTCAACTCTTTTCTAGTCATCCTGAACAAATTTATAAGAAAAAAGAACCTTCACAGTTTTGCTTCCCCCCCCCCCTGCCACTTTCACCTGGACAGCAAGGGAAAAGTGGGATAGTCTTGGTTAATTTTGCCTGATTTTAAAATAATAATTATTTCCATATTTTTCACTGTTTTATTGGGGAACTTAAAAGCCTAATGTTTCACCATTCTACCATTCCATGAAGAGCTTTGACCCCTTGACCTACATTTGATATGTAGAAGGATTCCTGCCACACAGTAGACAATTGGAGTGGAAATATTTGCCTAGAAGTGCAACAGGCAAATCAAATGGCACCAATTAACCAAGTGCAAGTCAGAAACACTATTTTTGCAGTGTAGATGAAAATGTTTATAAAGATTGCCTTCTGTGTGAGTTGGGAGAGGGGGAGGATAATACTGTCCTTGAAAAATGGTCAGTGGCCTGCACTTGTACTGGGGCAAGTTGTTTGTACAGTTCTTTGAAAAGAATAAACAGTAGTTAATAAATAGAGACAACATAAAGTCAATAATTACAACATAAAGTATCAAATAATAAAAAGGTAGAGTGATAGTTTTCCAACAACTATTATCCATGGTATCACATTGCTTTGAATAAACTGTTTAAACTTGTTTTAAATAACTAAAATCTTTGCTTACGCATAGCCTACTTTTACTGCTAGAGATAAAAAAAAAATGTTTGTCTGCTTTATGTCAAAATTATCCAGGTTAGTATTTTAACTTGGAAGATGAGAGGTATTCTTCACTGTTCTGCCCTAAGCAAAAAATATCCTGGGCCAGGTCTTCACATTCAAAAGGTCTAGCTAAAAGATATTATATTTTCTTTGTTAGTATGGAACAACATGGATTTATCAGTAAATCCCTGGGATATCCACCATATTATTAAATAATAATAGTGCTCCCTGTACAATATGCAGCTTTTTTCTGGAAATATTTACTCACTAAGGTGGTATAATATGGACATGAGAAAAAAAAGCTATGTTGATGTGTTGTAGGGTTGTTTTTTTAAGAAAAATATTGTATTGTTATATTTGTTTGTTTACTTGTTTTGATTCCACCAAATCAATTTTATCTCCCTACTAAGAAGGCAAACTTTAAGTGGGATTTCTGGCCATTTCAGTTCTCCCATTCATGGAATTGAACTATGAGATTTTGCACATCGCATGCTGGAATATTCATGTTGATCCAATACTAATGCAGAGAATTAAACATGGAAAGAGTAAATATTTCGTTGATTGCATAACTGAACTGACTATTGTGTATGAAATAGTACCCTGCATTTTAAAATATCCATAATTTAGAAATCATGTTAATATGATTAATATTATGTTAATATGTTAATAAAACAATCAGTGGAATGACTTGCCTCCAGAAATTGTGGGTACTCCAACATTTAAGGCTTTCAAGAAGAGGTTGGACAAACATTTGTCTGAAATGGTATAGGTCTCCTGCTTGAGCAGGAGCATTGGACTAGAAAACCTACAAGATCCCTTCCAACTCTGTTATTCTGTTACTCTGTGAAATGTGTCACCTTCACAGCATGTCTTGGGGCATCATAGAAAAGGCACCACATGAGAAAATGGGCAAGAGTTTCTATGTTCCTGTAACCACAAGAGCAAAGTCCCTGTGAATAAGGGGTCCCATGAAATCTTCCCTCCAGTAACTGATGGGAGGGCATCTAATCAGAGTTTGGAAAAGGCCCATCTATATTTGATTAATGCTAAATTGTGTAAGTACCTTGAAATAGAGGCCTTGCAATTAACTGACAATTGGCAATAGAATTTGGGCCAGTGATAGTAACATTTTAGTCATCCATGTCCCTGATTCTCTCTTTTACAATTGATTTGGTGTTCTTCAGGATTAATTGGCCTAAATATTCAGGAGATTGCAACGTTCTGCTGTCCAGGGGTGATGCCAATGGGACTGGAAATTGTCTGATAGTGCAGAGGTATCAGGCCTGTAGGATCAAAAAATATTCTAAGACCTGAAATTAGAATCCTGCTCCAGGTCAGATTGCACCAAACATTTCCAAATGCTTATTATTTTTTAATGGATGCTAACCCTTCACTTACATATTAGATGGCCAAACGTTTTCACCAAGTTATACAACCATATCTCTTATTAATTAGATACACCTTTATTGTCCTATTCTTATTTTTCCCTTCCCTAATAGCTAATTACTGTACTAAACTATTTCTCCTTTACTGTACTCTTTTATTGTAAAAGTTGATCAAAGACTGTAATACAGATATCTGAAAATGTGTCACCTTCATTTTTCCCCACATGGTACTTCTTCACAAAAAGATTAAGTTCCTTAGCAATTTGATTCATGGAAATATTATCCAGAATTCTTTGCACTTTGTACCTGAGAAAGTGCGAAAACAAAACTTTGCCCAAGTTAATCCTCTGTAGCCAAGTTTTAGAATGCCCTTGACCTGGAACATTCAAATACATTTAAAAAAGTTAAATAGTGTGAAGGAGGCTCACTTAATTAAAGCCTTACCAAGACTTTGTAAGTGGGATTAAATTTTCTATAGTAATTAGAATTTGGGAGTAAAGGACAAGTGGCAGGATGTTACTCTTTTCTTTCACAAACATCATCCAAGATATAAAGAGGATAAGTGCAGTTTCATCAGCATTAATCCTACAAAAGAAAAGAGAGAAGCCATTTAGAAACACTTTGCATACTTTATTTTTACTAGAAATGTACAGCACTAATTGCTGGTTTCAGAAATGTCCTTATTATCTGTGATGGGAACTTTCCTCTTGGCAGCATCTACTACTCTTTCCTTAATTTGAAAGTATTATTAATCCCTGCAATAAATTTCTAATGTATCACTTAAAAGAGTTGGAACATATTTCATTATCTATTTTATTTAAAGTTGTTTAAGGGCCATGTTTCTTGCCTAAGGCATGTTATCATTTTATATGGTGCTCAACTCCCATTACAAAAAAATCCAAGATCTTTTTTAGACAACTAATGTTTGGACTGGCAGATAAGCTTTACATGCAATTATTATAATTAATATTTTATCTTAAGATTTTATTCAGTCAAAAAAATTAATTGGGTAACTTTCTGTTCTAAGTGGGTTTTTTTTAAGAAAAACCTATAAGGTAAAAGTAAAGGTTCCCCCGCACATGCATGCTAGTCGTTTCCGACTCTAGGGGCCGGTGCTCATCTCCGTTTCAAAGCCGAAAAGCCAGCGCTTGTCCGAGAACGTCTCCGTGGTCATGTGGCCGGCATGACTAGACACCAAAGGCGCACGGAACGCTGTTACCTTTCCACCGTAGTGGTCCCTATTTTCTACTTGCGTTTTTATGTGCTTTCGAACTGCTAGGTTGGCAGAAGCTGGGACGAGTAACAGGCACTCACTCTGTTACGCGGCACTCGAGATTCGTTCCGTCAAACCTATAGCATATGCCTATTTCCTCAGCTTTTTTAGAATCTGTGCCTATCTGTGGAAAAAAAAGTATAAAGAAAAACCCTGCATGTAAATTTCATCTACTTCTCTGTAAAGTGTGTGTGTGTGTGTGTGTGTGTGTGTGTGTGTGTGTTTTAAATCAAGGACAAACATTTCAGGGATTGTTAAAGAAGAAGCATGCAGTAAAGCAAAATTTGGATTTGGACCATGATCAAATTGACAAACTCCAAAGTGGTCTAGTGTGAATGATTCCAGCTGTTTCCCAAATTTAGTAAGCAAGTTACACATTTAATAAAATCAACTGTACTACAAAGATCCTTCTAAAGAAAGATATTTCCAGCATAACATTAGTTGTGGATAGCAGTGGTTGCCAGAGAGGTTTCACAATGATGCCTGGTATATCTTGAGATTTCTCGGCTTTTTTAAGCTTGGATCTTAGAATACTGTTGCTGTTCCTCTTACACTGCTACAAAAGACTTGTTTCATTTCTTACTAGCAGCTTGGTGTTGAAGACCTTAGTGACTTTAGCGTCATTGAGTTCTATCTCATAAGCAGCTTCTCTGTTGCTAATGAAGTAAAACTTTCACCATTTCCTGTGGTTCCTAAGCCAATCAAATATTAACCTTAGAGTTGGAGTCCTCCTTGTTTTTATTTCTTTACTTATTTGTAACTTTCCAGGTTACAATAACTTAGTCTCCCTCACACATTTTTCTTCAATCCTTTTCAGTCTTCTTTGATTTCTACTTTCAAACATCAAGTGATGATGTGTTTGATAATTTCCAAATTTATTAACTGAGTATAAAATAACTTATCAGCTATTTTATACTGATGAAGAAGTCTTGTCAACAATTTATGGTTACAATGATCACAGGTTCCATGTTTGTTTGATTGTAAGCCTGATTTAACAACTCATGGTCTAAAAATTATGGTTATTGTTTGTATTAACTCAGCTTATATTTAAAATATCAGAAAGTGAGAGTATAGTATTTATTTAATGAATATGTTCTCCCTGATGTAATTCCTTCACTTTCAGTTATTAAGCTCTCCAATCCAAAACTAATTCAGGAAAGATACTGAAGAAGTCAGTACTAGAGCTGTTTTCTAAATTTGGAAAGAATTAGGTTTTGTTGCTATAGAAACGTCTGATGTTCCTTTATTCTTTTGGGAACTGTGAAAATTGCACAAGTAAAAATAACACCATCAGTCCACTTGGTGGAGTAGGAAGCGTTAGAAATAAGTTAACAGTATAATTGATCTAGATAATGATCTTTGCTTATAATGTAAAAATTTTGAAAACACTTCTTGTCCTCTCAGCTTATAATTTTAGTATACATGTCCATGAATTCAGATTATTTTTTGTAAAATTAACAATTTCACATTTAAAGTCACTGGTATGTTTTTTCTCTTAAAGTCTTACAAAAGGCTGTGAGTTATATGAAGTCAGTTTCTGCGTTGTTAACAGTTAGAATTTAATATCATATGGCATTGGAATACTTTTTAAGCTCATACAATAAAAAGCCAAATGTTCACAATATAGAACTGAAGACCAAGTTTACACCAAGCTTTTGCTCCCAGAGACTACATGCCAGAGATAGGACAGATCTTTTTCTCCCCTTCTATCTCTTCCACACCATTTTTCACATTACAAAACGCCAAAATGTGGTCTATTTACTCTTACCTTAACATTATATCTAAAGTTCTCCCACTTTGGTTTATAAATTTTATTGTGTGATTTAGAATCCTTTGTGTTTGCAACCATTATTCATGTTGGCCATAACTTCACAAGGCATCATCTAATTGATTCAATTGCCTGGCACATCTTTCTCTCTCTTCTCTCTGTCTCCCCTTCTCCCTCCCTCCCTCCCTCCCTCCCTCCCTCCCTCCCTCCCCCTCTCTCTCTCTCTCTGTAATTAGTTCAATTGCCTGGCACATACATACAGCCATACATACATACATATCTCAGTGTGTGCGCACCTGTATGTACGTATATGTGTTAAACTGGCATACTTTTTCTTCTGCAATCTAGAATAGAATAGAATAGAATAGAATAGAATAGAATAGAATAGAATAGAATAGAATAGAATAGAATAGAATAGAATAGAATAGAATAGAATAGAATAGAATAGAATGGAAAGGAATGGAATGGAATGGAATGGAATGGAATGGAATGGAATGGAATGGAATGGAATAGAATAGAATAGAATAGAATAGAATAGAATAGAATAGAATAGAATAGAATAGAATAGAATAGAATAGAATAGAATAGAATAGAATAGAATAGAATAGAATAGAGCCGGAAGCATTTTATTATCACTGAGTCTAGAAGTTGTTTGGAGGCCTAACTGTGCCAAAATTCAAACAAGATCTCCAACATTTACTGAAATAAATGTTTAACAATATGGATAATATATGATAAAGTGATATAAAAAGATATTGAGCAGTTATAGTATAAAATACTTTTTTCTCTTTGAGTTTTGTTGTTTCAGTCTAAGATCAGTTGTCTTGATGCTTACTTGCCCTATTATTCTACAATGTAAAATAACTAATTAGATAAGAGCTGAGCAGCATTTTTGCTATTCTTTGATTTGAACTTGGCTTGCAAGGTAAATTATACATCAGATAATCAAGTTTGAACAGAATAGCAGGACCATGTTCTAAGTAAAATACATCTTTGGCTGGATTTGGTGCTAATATGGGTCAAATCTGATGGGTTCTGTCCTTCTGGAAAAGTGGCATGCAGCACAAGAACTGTTAAAGATAGTAACTTACTCATTTTCCATTTTACCAAAGCATTCCTTAAAAGCTGCAACTAATCAAAGTCATGTTGTAAACTGAAGAGATTGGGTGATATAGGAAGAATGAATGAGGATTGAAAAAACAAATATATGAAGGTGAGTCAGGTGGATGGGAAAAACCAAAGAACCTGTAATTGAATTGAGCTAACAATTATCATAAAAAGTGGGAAGGGAGGAGTTTAAAGAAGAGAAGACAATGTGTGATTGGTGTATGACTGGAATGGAAACATAAATAGCTTAAAAAGTGGGGGGGAGTATAAAGTGACATAGTTGTAAGGCAATGGTCCCCAACCTTTCCATCTCCACAGACCAATGGTAGTGGTGGCAGTGGGACGGAGAAGGGATATTTTCACAAGTGCGCCTGCTATTTGTGCAGACCAGTACTGCAGACGGGGCGTTGGGGACTCCTGGTGTAAGGTACTGTATGTTAGATTTAATTAAATTTCATTTGATTTTCTGTTCTGCTTTTAATTTCTTTTGCTTCCTACTTCTGACTCTTTTTCTGTGTTTATATAATGTTGCTAATACCCATAATGTAAATAGCACGATCAGCATTTACATATGGTTCAGGGCAAATAGTTCTGTTCCTTAATTAGTTGAGCTGTTGAAAGGTTTCCAAACTTATAGAAGAATACAATTGATAAGAGCAACTGATGAGCATTAAACACCATGACAATGAAACTGTCATACTATTGGAGATCCTTGAGTTTAATTGCTCAGTGAAGTCATTTCAGCGACTGAAAAATGTAGTCAAATGCAAAGGGAAGAAATATATCTCTCCCAGCTAAGGGCATCTCTTAGGCATGGACAGTTGCAAAACAGCTCCATAGTTCTTACATTTTCATTATAAAATATATTACAAATCTACAATATAATGTGTAAAATTGTTCCTGACATGTAATTTTAATAGAATATTGTATTTTCCAGTAAATTTCAGTATAGTTTATACTTTTAAAATATTATATGACCATTTATTTGAAGGATAATTCTTTTTATTCTTTTCTGAGCAATTTTTCCAAAACTCTTCTAACCCAGGATAAAGAGGAAAAAAACTTCTGTGGAAAGAAGCAGCAATAGTTGTAATGCCTGTATTACATGCAAGTGTGAGCTTATAAAATTCTACCTGCCAATAAAGTTACTGAATTCATTGCTATCATTATTTTTAAAGCAAATAAATATCACAAATTAATTTGCAATCAAGGAATTACATGTACAGCAATTCAGATTCCTTATCTGAATAGTGAGTATTCATAATGAAAAGAATTTAGAATATTGCGTAGGCATGGTTGTCTTCATCAAAAGGAATCTACGGCTGCTAATATTTTTTGAAAAAGACATGAATAGCATGGCTGCATAAAGAACTCTGATAAATTAAAAGATAAAAAGGACAAGTATAAAAAGTTGAAAGAGAGGCACATAGCTAAGGCAGAATATCAGCAAATAGCGCATGCCTGCAAAGATGAAGTGAGGAAAGCTAAGGTTCAAAATGAACTAAGGCTTGGGACCAAAGTCTAAAGTAACCAAAAAAAGGTTCTTTCAACATGTAAAAAAAGAAAAAAGTTAAAGAAATGATTGGTCCATTAGTGGGGGAAAGTGGCAAGAAGGTGACAAGCAACAGGAAGAGAGCAGAACTGTTTAACTCATTTTTTGCATCAGTCTTTACACAAAGGGGAAAAACAGTCCAACCTTTCAAAAACAATACCATAAAAAAGAGATTAGAAACACAACTTAAGATAGGCAAGAAAATGGTAAGTGAGCACCTGTCCAGCCTAGAAGAGTTCAAATCACCAGGACCAGATGGACTACACCCCAAGGTTCTCAAGGAACTGGCAGATGTGATCTCAGAACCACAGTACTATATTTTTCAAAGATCCTGGAGCACTGGAGAACTATCAGAGGACTGGAAAAGAGCTGATGTAGTTCCCATCTTCAAAAAAGGGGAAAAAATAGATCCAGGAAACTACAGACCTATCAGCCTGACCTCAATACCTGGGAATTTTCTGGAAAAGATAATCAAACAATGAATCAGCGAACACCTAGAGGCAAACAAAGTCATTATTAAAAGCCAACGTGGGTTTGTCAAAAACAGATCATGCCAGACAAATCTTATTGCATTCTTTGACCAAGTGACAAAATTAGTGGACCAGAGGAATGCTGTGGATATAATTTACTTGGACTTCAGTAAGGCATATAATAAAGTAAATCACAACCTACTACTTAATGAGATAGAAAAATGTGGGTTAGACAGCATCACCACCAGATGAATTCATAGCTGGCTGACCAGCCATACTCAGCATGTGGCCTTCAATGGAACCACATCTACATGGAGGGAAGTGTGTAGTGGGGTGCCCAAGGGCTCTGTTCTGGGCCCAGTGCTCTTCAACATCTTCATCAATGATTTTGACAGGGGGATAGATGAGGAACTCATCAAATTTGCAGACGACACCAAGCTGGCAACAATAGCCAACACTCCAGAGATAAGCTGGAGGATCTGGACAGTCTTGAACATTGGGCACTATCTAACAAAATTAAATTCAGTAGTGAAAAAAGTAAGGTTCTACATTTAGGCAAGAAAAACCAAATGCACAGATATAGTATAGGTGGTACCTTGCTCAATAGTAGTAACTGTGAGAGGGATCTCGGAGTCCTAGTAGACAATCACTTAAATATAAGCCAGCAGTGTGCTGCAGGTGCCAAAAAACCTAACACAGTGCTAGGCTGCATTAACAGAGGGATAGAATCAAGTTCACATGAAGTACTAATACCACTTTACAATGCCTTGGTAAGGCCACACTTGGAATACTGCATCCAGTTTTGGTCACCACGATGTAAAAAAGATGTTGAGACTATAGAAAGAGTACAGAGAAGAACAACAAAATGATTAGGGGACTGGAGGCTAAAACATATAAGGAACGGTTGCTGGAATTTGTTCTGTTCCAGCCTACAACCGGCCCTGTTTGAATGTCAGGGACAACCCCTTTTTATAATCAACAGGCTGGAAAAACTCAACCAAATTTATTTACAAAGAAATCAAAAGTTCAAACAAGAGTTAAACCAAAAGTTCAAACCATAGTTAAACAGGAATAATAGACCAGGACTCTAGCAGAAGATCTTCAAACGGTTTCCTTCAGCAACCAGCACCTCCCACACCTTCCCCTTTTATCAGCAGTCCCAAGGCATGGCTTCTCATTGCCTCCTCCTCCTCTCACCAAGTTGCCTCATTGCCTTTCTCTGTTCTACTCTGCTGGATTGACTCCTGCTCCTAGCGTCCCTGAATAGATCTAGCTGTGAATCATCTACGTCCTATAACTCGTGCTCACACAGCTAAGTCTGATGAGGAACATGATGGGAGGGGCCAGGCTGAGTGTCCTGCAGTGCATCAGAGCCTCCCTCTGACACCAAAGGCTCTCCAAACCCCTCCTCCTCTTCAGAATCATCAGACTCAGTTGCTGGTATCACAGGCTGACGCTGAATCACAACAGAATTGGTATGTCTAATTTAATGCAGAGAAGGATGAGGGAGGACATGATAGCAGTGTTCCAATATCTCAGAGGCTACCACAAAGAAGAGGGAGTCAAACTATTCTCCAAAGTGCCTGAAGGCAGGACAAGAAGCAATGGATGGAAACTAATCAAGGAGAGAAGCAACCTAGAACTAAGGAGAAACTTCCTGACAGTTAGAACAATTAACCAGTGGAACAACCTGCCTCCAGAAGTTGTGAGTGCTCCAACACTGGAAGTTTTTAAGAAGAGACTGGACAGCCATTTGTCTGAAATAGTATAGGGTTTTCTGCCTGAGCAGCACGTTGAACTAGATGACCTACAAGGTCCCTTTCAATGTTGTTGTTGTTGTTGTTAGTAATAATAATAATATTGAATATGTTTTGCAAATACAACTAATTTTAATTTAAGAAATTCATTTAAAGATATAATGAAAGGACAGCTCTTGCAGAAAATAACTATGATTGTTTGATAACAATGTTATAATATTATAAAAATATCTCCATTTCCTCACACAATGAAATACATTATTTCAGTGTCAAAAGCCTTCCATATTTATCTATATAGTCATTTGGAAAAGAATAAAGATTAGCTTTTGAGGAAAAAAAACCTTTCATGAATTCTTTAGAGGAAAATGATATGAGAATTAGGCAATTAAATCCAAATATTGCTTTTGAGTTGTCCCTGATCAGAATAGTTAAATATCCATAAAGTAGATTTCACATAATATTGCCCTCAAATTATACTTTTTGTGGAAGAGTTCAGATTATATTTGCAAAAAGTATAACTAATATGCACATTTAACAATGTTGGATATTTGGCTATAAATAGCTACACCAAGATGTTCCCTTTAAACTGTACACATAGATTACAAGTGATATTTGACTTAATCTCCCATAAAAGGTTGTGGCAAAACCTGGCAGTTTTCTTCATTGATTACTGACTTCTCCATTTGATCATGATACTTTATGATGGCACCTAAAGACAGTCTCAGTGTTTGAACGGCAATGAATAGACTGATTTAACCTAACTTGTAAAGAAGTTAAATATAAAAATATATATTTTTATCCAGATTCTTCATGGAGCTGAATTTCCTACCAAACCAATTTTCATTCCATTATATGCTGAAGATACTGTTATTTCATAAAGAACATTTGTAATTCAGGGTTGAAATGAGGGATCTTTGGTGCGCTTGGAACTTGATTGTTTTCTTGCAGTTGTTACATTACCCAAACTAGGTAAGATATTAGTAAGGAATAGGGTTTGCTCTCAGTTTATATTCTAGTGCAGGGGTGTCAAACTGCTCGCCTGTGGGCCGGACGCCTCACATAGAAGCCACACCCACCCCATTGTTGGCAATGGCAAAACAGTCCCGATATGTTGCATGACGTCACATGACATTGTGACTTTGATATGTCTGTTCTAGTGGCTTGCCATGTCAGTGTTGGTGGGAGTAGTCTTGAGGTTCTTTGTTTGGGCTATTTACTGTTGGCTTGTTTCACAGTTCTTTGATTGGAGTATCATTCAATTGATTGTTGATGTTAATCTTGGGTTCACCTGGGTGCTCATTGCTGGTGGGAAGGTGTTTTTGGTCTTTTAGTTTTTCCCTTTTTTTGCTTGTTGATTTCTCTTTTGCATAGTATATAGATAATGTTGATGTGTCTATTGAGGACCCAGATTGTTGGGGGCAATAAGCTGACTTTGTAAAAATGCCGCTGGGGGGGGCGAAAGCCTTAATAAGCAGCCATATACATAGAATGAAGGCTATTGCTAAGCACATTGATTTGTGCTTCTTAGATTGTAAGCCGCCCTGAGTCTTCGGAGAAGGGCGGGATATAAATGGGATTTTTTTTTTAAAAAAGGCTAATTGGTCAGAGTGCATTTTTGGGGGCTTGGCTTAGTCTAGGATGGTCACAGTTTCCCAGTTGAAAATAAGGTTAAGTTTGTCCTTATGTTGTGAAATAAAAGAGTTTTCATCATGTCTTCTTATTCTAGTTGGTGTTCATAGATGCGTTCTACCAGTTTATCCTACAGAGTGGCTGTTGCAGTCATTGCACTGTATGTTGTAAATGACTCCTGTTTTTTTTTTCTTCTGGGGCTGCTGGGTTGATTTGGTTTACTTAGGATGTTTTTGAAGAGCTTTATTTGGCTTCTATGCTACACTATTCCATGTGGTTGTATTAGTCTATTGGTGCTTTCTGAAATGTTCTTGATGTATGGCAGTGTTGTTCTCCTTTTTCTGCAAGAAAACAACCAAACTCAGAGAGCACCAAGAACCCCTCTTACTGTTATTTTCTCTATCTCAACTGGGGCTGCAAGGCAGCCCACATGCACAAGGATGTAATTGTCAATCCAGACACTGGAAATCAACTATATGAAAACTAAGGAGCATGCTTAGCAACTCACATTTGGAAAATGCACAGCTACCAAACTGAAGAGTTGAAAGCTTTAAATATCTAAGCATATGTTTCCAGTTGTCTTTTTTCTGAAAACTCCACTCTTCAAATCTCTTTTTTCATGCTCAGATAACTTCTAATACATTAATTACAAACATGATGTATAACAGAAACAACTATGAGCCTGAAGCAATCAGAAGTTTTTAAAACCAGAGTGTAACGTCTATTGCTTTATGCTGCGTAGTGTTGGGCTTATAAAGATACGCATGCATTGCAAGATGTCCAATCTAATATCTGACACCTGTACTTAGGTGTATTCTATATTCTGGGTTTCCTGCTCAGATGCTAAAGGAAATCCTCAAGTTATGACTTCATATTCTAAGAATTGCTAGTGGCCCAGAATCACTTGATGGAGTTGGACAGCTATAGAAATTGATTGATTGATTGATTGATTGATTGGATGGATGAAATATTAATTGACTGTTCCAAGTTACAATGGTACTGAAAATGAGGGACTTACAACCAGTCTATAAAGTTGGAGCTGTTGCAGTATTTCCACAGTCATGTGATTTGGGCATTTGGCAATGAACTTGTAATTACAATGGTTGCAGCATCCTGTGGTCACATGATTGTCATTTGTGACTTTCTTTGCTAGCTACTCATAAGTAAAGTCAATAGGGAAGCCAGCAGGGAAGGTCACAAGTCACTTCCACTCCCACCACTTTTTCATCTGCCACTCGTTGTACGTTCATACCTACCTGGACTCTATAGCTCCTGCTTTCACCACCTACCTGCCCATGCTCCATAGCACCTTCTCATGGTACCTTCCCTCAGCACCCACCACTTGCCCATATTTCCTATTGCCTACCCTTAACATCAACCTCCATCCTTAGCTCTTACCTACTGGCCTGCTTGTCAGGGACTCCTACCTCTTCCCACATCATAGTCACATTAGAGCCTCACTTAATGACCCACACCATCCTGGAGATATGACGGCAACTACATCTGCTGGGATTGCCATTGTTATGCAATGTAATAATATGACATTGAGCTTCATGGCTGCATCACTTAGCAATAGAAATTCTGATCCCAATTACCTAAATTTTACTTCACCTAGTGCTCAGTTCATTTATGCTGATGCTCATTGTGGCTGCTGCTTGAAATAGTGGCTTAAGCAGATCTTTAGGAGTAACTCTTTAGCCCAGTTATTTTTGAGACCTAGTAGTCTCCTTGGAAGAGACAAGTAAGAGGTTCATTGCTCATTTTATACCTATACTGAGTGTTGATGAAGGCTAAGGGAGCACAGGGCGGATAAAAAATAATATACAAAAAGATAAAAACTAACTTTTCACATCTCTATTACAAAGAACTCTTACTGTCATGATCTAGGACTCCAGCTCTGAATCTGACTCTGAAGAGGCTACTCCAACTGAAAGAGTAAAATCCTGAAACTCTGACCTTTAAACTGGCTAAAAAAATTGACTTGTCTCTCTGAACCTCTCTTATGGGTGTTCCTATTGAAAGTGAAACTACCGAGGCAAACTTTCTTTTTAAGAGGCTGTTTTGATTTATATTCCTTTCCTTGTTTGTCAGTTATCTACTTGGCCTTGAGTAAACTGCTCTTCTCACTTAACAACTGTGTGGGAGAGAATTTGAAATCTGAAACAGGACATTCATGCTCTCCCTTTACCATTTCTCAGTGTTTTTATCATCTACTACTTCCATCACACAAGAGGACTTTTACACTAGCAATAGTTAGATGTCCTTCCGTCAATGCCATTATCAGAAAAATATAATTGCATTCTATACCAAAAGTGACTATTTATCTGCTCAATTTCCAAAGTTTATCTACATACTTCTGAAATATGAATGTCTCTATAATAGATGCACAGGAGAAGTACATGGTCTGTTGTTTTTATGTGTTGTGTCTCTTCCCATATCGGCCTTCAAGGACAGCTCAGAGGAAAACATGATATTGTACCAGAGTTTAGATAACCAGTGTTCTGGTACTTAGAGTTTAGTTAAGTATGCCACAATTAAAGCAGAATAACTGTCGGATTCATTGACAATAAAGGTTGGAGACCTGGCTAGATCCAATTTCTGCTTTATATCAGTGCTTTGACCTGCTCATATCCCATGCTGAGTAGAAGACCTTGGGCAAAGCCCTGATATGTTGGTTGCCACTGTCATTTTCCATATGAACTGAAAGGCATCCTTTACAATTGTGAGACAAGACCAAGAAGAAAAAAATGATAGTTTAAGCCAATGGCTGACAATGGTCACCCATACTATAGCCTCCACTTTCACCAGGCTTGTCTCTAATCTCATTTGCAGTAGAGACACATTCTGGAACTTGATCTTAGAAATTTGGACTGAACAAATTCTAATGGTGCAAAATCCACAGCAGGGCATCATAAACAAGTAGTACTATTGGGTTGGCTCTGTGGCACAGGCTGCTAGAATGCCATTGTGACAAGCTTCCTCTGCTGTTTTAAGCCTAATTGCCATGGGGGATTTGTAGATCAAGGACTTGTTAGAAGCTGTCCACCTTGAGTGTAATGTTGTTTAACCATTGCAATATAAAGATAAGAGTTTCTTCAGACAAAAGGGAGCTTTCATGGAAGTGTTGAATAATGTAGTTTTATGGGGTTCAGGAGAGTTGTTCCAGAAGTTCACTTCCCTGCTCTGGACGAATTTGGGCCAAATCTTTAGAGGGCCAGGAAGGAGATCTGTCCTGTTACTGGATTCTATGTTATAATTTTTGGAGATGAGAGGTATTCTGAGGTTGTAGAACTATTATTCATATTTTGTTGTCTGTCCTCTTGGGTGATAGGAGTCAATCCTCATCTGTTTCTCTGCTTTGTAAGATTTGTTGGTTCCAATACCATTACTGGGACTTGTCCAGGTTCTTTTTTTGTCTGTGTATGGTATTTTGAGGCAATAGGATTAAGCCAGAATAGATAAGGCCTGTCATAAGGTGGGAACTTATTTCAGGAACTGTTATTTTGTTTTGTTTTTTAAAAAAGTTTTTTTGCTATCTTGTTGTTGTTAGCTGCGAAGTCATGTACGACCCATTGCGACCCTATGGACAACGTTCCTCCAGGCCTTCCTGTCCTCTACCATCTTCTGGAGTCCATTTAAGCTCATGCCTACTGCTTCAGTGACTCCATCCAGCCACCTCATTCTCTGTTGTCCCCTTCTTCTATTGGCCTCAATCTTTCCCAGCATTAGGCTCTTCTCCAGTGAGTCCTTCCTTCTCATTAAGTGGCCAAAGTATTTGAGTTTTAGCTTCAGGATCTGGCCTTCTAAAGAGCAGTCAGGGTTGATCTCCTCTAGGACTGACCGGTTTGATCGCCTTGCAGTCCAAGGGACTCGAAGGAGTCTTCTCCAGCACCATAGTTCAAAGGCTTCAATTCTTTGGCGCTCAGCCTTTCTTATGGTCCAGCTTTCACTGCCATACATTGCAACTGGGAAGACCATAGCCTTGACTATACGCACTTTTGTTGACAGGGTGATGTCTCTGCTTTTTAGTGTGCTGTCTAGATTTGCCATGGCTTTCCTCCCAAGGAGCAAGCGTCTTTTAATTTCTTGGCTACAGTCCCCATCTGCAGTGATCTTGGAGCCCAGGAAAATAAAATCTGTCACTACCTCCATTTCTTCCCCATCTAATTGCCAGGAATTGAGAGGGCCAGATGCCATGATCTTAGTTTTTTTAATGTTAAGTTTCAACCCAAGTTTGCTATCTTAGTTCCACCTATATCAATCTCACATGGTAATTGTTTTCTATCTCTGAATTGACCAGGATTGGGAAGCTTCCAGAATACCAGGCAAATTATGTGCCATTACCACAATAGTCAGAAGTTAGACCTTCTAATTTGGATAATTTAGATAATTGTATTCTATACTATTTTCTTAAATTCTTTTTTGTATTTTTAGTCTGTAACTGTATATTTTAATAAAATATCCTTGTAAATTTACTTGTAGAGAAGATGTCATGAAGCAACAGTAAGGTAATCCTTTACATTTGATAAGCAATACATGTATTTTAACTTATTTACTAAAAAAAAGTATCCAACCACAATATTTGTATGGTTTTATATACAATATGTAGAAGTTGAACAGATATAAAATAGATAGACTATGATACATCATTCTGCCTCCAGAAGACATGGCTACCTGAATTTCTAACAAAAATTTACTCTAAAATTCCTTCTATGTAGATATTTGTAAAAATATTTATACAATGCAGATGTTTGGAAAAATATTGAGAAGACAGAATCTTCTTAACTATTACATTTCAAATAAACAAAATTGTTGCAGTAACATACTGATTTAATGGGTCACTTTGGGAAATTTGGTGTCCAGTAAATACAAATGTCCATTACATCTGAATTCTATCTATTTATGTCAGTTAGGTAATTTGCATTAAATATAAATGTGGCATTTTATATTGTTTGCATCAATTGATGCCATTAGAATATTTACACAATTATCCACATTATCTAAATTGATCTAGATAATGTTAAAATATCAATTACATAACTACACAAATGACTTAAATTGACACAAATTTTATCAATTATGTCAATTGTCTGATTTGTTTTGGAAACCATTTTTTAATTGTTTGGGGTGATGTCCAAGGTAAAAAACAAAAAGTCTCTTTTATCTGAAGTCCACTGAATGAAGGTTCAGGAAATTGAAACCTTATTTTATAGAAACCCTTACTCTGCAAATATGTACAACTTAAGTACAACTTTTACTGTTTACAAGTAATTTATAAAAGGAAGTAGATTTGCTATAATTATCTTTGAGAAAAGTGGGGAGGGAAGCACATAGTGGAGAACCTCTTATACAACTGTAATCCTTCTTACTATTAAACTATTTCCAAAGCATTTTCTTCTGGTATTTTAACAGACCCCATTTTTATTTACTGTTTCCTGGAAAACTGAAATAACATTAGTAAATCAGTGTGCATCAGGCAGGGTCAGGAAATTGAGCACAACCAAAATCATTCCCATTGTAATAAATATAGGAAAACTTTCTTCATAGTATTACTGTCTTCTGAAACACATGAAAAAATAATTGATAATATAATCTTTACTCATTGTTCTTTTCCCTTCTGTGATAGGGATAGGAAATGGGTTTGTTGAAAACAAAATGCCAATTCCATGTTGTATGAGAATATGACAAATTTTTCTACCACTAAAACTTGATATATGAAATTTGTTCCTATTTAATTATCATCATCAAAACCACCACAAAATTCTGAGGTACTTAAATTTCTAGAAAAATAAATATAACAGTATCCATATTTGTTTTCTGTCACCTTATTCTAATGTGAACATTATTCACATTAATGGCAGTTTTAGTTCACAGGGGGTTCAGAACTCGATTTATATGTAGGTGCTGTTCATGGCAATCAGCAGTTCTGTATTCAATCATCACTCAGAACCAAAACTGTCCCCAAGGAAGCCATTACTATAATATCCAAATAATGGCAAGCAACATCTCGCAAAGAAAATATTCTCAGCAACAATTATTCCATGTGGCTGCTGCTACCTGAACTTACACATTCCTGAGAATTAATATGGAGACTAAGTAAGTATGAGGCAGGCCAGAAAATTGGTGGTAAATATGTACAACTAGCAATATTTTCTGATGTTAACTCTTTTGTATGGAGATTATTTCATATGTTTTATGTATTGTATGTGTAGGGGTGTGACTGTTTCTAGATGTTACATTATGGTTTCTGCTCTGAATCATGAGAGTGATGATTGCGTCAGTATTCCTCTGATTTAATAATGCAGTGTCTAGAAACTAAAGCACTCATACACACACACACACACACACACACACACACACACACAAGGTATGGATCAGAAACAACTAAAACAAATGAAACAATAGTATCTTCAAAAACATAGCAGCATACTACCCTTGTGGATCACCTCATCAACAGAGGAAATAACAGCAAATTAGAAATGCATGTCTATTGAAAAACAATGCACACTAACTAACGGCTCCATTATCAAAATAACAACCCAATCTCCCTCAAGAATAGCTAGATAAGAACAGATGAATACAAACACTCTGCAGCAACTCCAAACATTAGAAACAGACTAACTATACAACATCTTCCAACAAAATGGATATCCATACAACTTTATCAAAACGTGTCTGAGTACTCAAACTGCAGCACAACCAACATAAGCTATGAAAAGGATAGCACTATCATACATCAAAAACATCTCAGAAACAACCAATAGACTTTTGCAACGAAATGGCATCACCATAGCACACAAATAACTAGAGCAAAATACCTTAAGTAAAACAAAAGACACAGTAGATCAACAAGGAAAAAAAACAAGAAACATCTATAATTCACAGTATAAGGATTGTAACAGCCACTATGTAGCTCAGATAGGCAGGAGACTATGAGAGCACATTGATGAACACCAACTAGCAATCAGGAGACACAATGAAAACTCCTTAATCTCACAATACAGACTCAACCATTGTTTCAACTGGAAACGGTGAGCATCTTAAATGAAGCTAAATCCAAAAACACTAGGGGATTTCTGAAAACTTGGCATTGAGAGAAATCACCATCAGAAAACACATAGAAATAACCATATTTACACACCATTCAAAAGTGCCAATAAAAAGCTAAGTAGGAAACAAAAGACCAGAAGACATACTCTCCAGCAGTTTACACTTAGATAAGCAGGGATTAACACCAGACAAACAATCAAGCAGAAAATAATACCCTAACCAAGGAACTACCAAACAGGGAAATATGTCCCATCAATACTGGGTGTGCAAGCTCTGTATATAAACAGGAAGCAAACTCACTAATAGTGATAATGTTGTCTAATTGGTTAATGAAATGTCTGCAAGCAAACAATCAAGCACAGAGAATACCAAGGACTGCAGAATTTATTTCACATTTCTCAGTAACTCCATTACATTAAAACTTATCGATGTTAAATCATTTTTATTGCCCATTCTATTATTGCTCCATGTTTTTCATATTTTTTCAACCTATAAAGGAGTTTTTATGCACTAGACTCAGCTAACCCCTTCATTAAGCTATCTTTCTTCAACAGGTTAATGATACTATAAAAAAGAAAGACTGAAATGGCAAGCTAATCAGAAAGGTCAAGATAGCATAGCAAACACCGTTCCTGACAAAATGTATGTGATGCTAAAGTTTTGATGTTTAATTCTTAGCAACACATAATATTCATAGGAAATGTAATCCTATCAATGTACTGTCTTCTAAAGAATTATAGTTGTAATTGCTGAAGCTGACAGTGGGAACCAGCAATTTTTAGTTTAGACAGAACTATTACATTAATAGTGGACAGATGGACCAGAATGTCAAGGCAGGGAAAAGGCCATATTACTGTTGACTCATGCAGTGAGAGAAAAAGGCATAGACTTTAAAGTCTGAACAAAAAATATAATGAGGCTTGATTTCTATATAGTTCAATAACTAAATCTTCTGTGTTTGGGTAATTTCTAGGCTTTAATGAAGCCACTTTTCTAATTGCATCATTTCTGTGAATTGTTGTTGTAAGCAAGTCCTGAGTACAGGAATAAGTGTTTGTAGGTTTGACAATTTTGCCAAGCCTGGAGTGAGAACTAAAAATGACGCCAGTTTAGCAGATGAATTCTAGGATTAGAATATATTATCATACCCATAGAATTCATTATTATATCTCCTTGTCATCCTTTAGTAGTGGGAACTTCAGAGACATAGTGGTTAATTAGGCTTAGCTTCCTTTTAAAAACATCATTAGAATATTATGGTGGTTTGAGACATTCAAGGTAATTTCTAAAGAACAGGGCTGTGTGATCTTTAAGTTAGGATGTTTAGGTGTATGTCATGTATGCATTCATTTTGAGAGTACACAATAAAGATTATCTCATCTCATCTCATCTCATCTCATCTCATTTCACTTCATCTCATCTCACCTCACCTCACCTCACCGCACCTTATCTTATCTTATCTTATCTTATCTTATCTTATCTTATCTTATCTTATCTTATCTTATCTTATCTTATCTTATCTTATCTTATCTTATCTTATCTTATCTTTGCTTTTATGTCCTTCAGATTATGCATATGCTTGTGCAGAAAGCATTTTTACTGAAGTGATGCATCTATCTATCTATCTATCTATCTATCTATCTATCTATCTATCTATCTATCTATCTATCTATCATCTATCTATCTATCTATCTATCTATCTATCTATCTACCTACCTACCTACCTACCTACCTACCTACCTATCTATCTATCTATCTATCTATCTATCTATCTATCTATCTATCTATCTATCTATCTATCTATCTATCTATCTATCTATTCCTGCATAGATAAATGTCCACTGCATATGGACATTCAACAAATGTCTATCGAATATCAGATATACAAAGACAAACCAACTTCTCAAAATATTTCCAGTATATATTTGTATTAGTCTTTCTTTAGTAGTAAAGAAAGATGTCCTACACTGAATTAGAACATTAAACAATCTAGCCCAATATCATCAACCAATATTGGGCTAGAGTGTTTAATGCTCTAATTTAGCAGCTTTCTAGGTTTTCAAACCACAGTTCCAAGGACTGTACATTAGGATGTCTATATACAATTTTTTGTCAGTTAAAGCAAACATATGATATCAACAGCCATTTCAAAGGACTGGGTGAATTTAAATAGCATTTGCCTGCTACTTTGTGCATAATAGCTTATTTTGCAGATTGGATTTAATAACGTTTTGTGTAATGGCAGGAAAAAAATCCCAAAACAGGTAAGTTTTGAGTCCTGTTATAAAAACTAATATTTCAGTACGATAGTTATTTCATATTCTAAGGCACATAATGCATAGGAATTTTTTAAAAAACAATATAATTCAGGTTAAGAATGTTTTTTTTAAAAAAAAATCCCTTGGGTCAAATTTGTTTTCTGATCATTTTATGAATATATCCTGGAAGTTTTATTGGCAGCAATATAAAAGCTACCTTCCTTGTCCTCTTTTGAGATTTTCTTTTGCCTTTCTTTTGTCTTTTGCCCAAGTAGTATTCCAAGTCTGATCCTGCTTATCTTTTTCATATCAAAGTTGACTATCTGTTGTTTCATACTCAGGATAAGCCTGGTTGGCTTTATAATTTATCTTTACATGTTTACACCTTCCAGTTTACATGCAGGAGTCTCTGTTTAAACATTGACTATGATAACATTTTATGGCAGAATAAATAATAAACTAAAATCCTCAGCTCACAGTATTTAGACAGGATTTGCTATTCCTTTGGAAACTGTCATCTTAATTAAGCAAGTCCATATGCCCTGCTGTACTTCAGCCAACAATGGTAAATGAAGGTCACATTTGGCAAAAAGCACAGTAAAAGCTACTACATCATTATACAAACAAATGGCAACTCTTTCCTGCAGTTATTTCTCTATGGTTTACACAATTGCTCCAATTCATTCCTGTTTCATGAGGTGTGGACAAAAATCTAAAGACATGTCTAAGAAAAGAAGCCATGCCTTGTGATGTGAATGGTACATTACCTCACACCATGTTATATAGTGTTGAAATATAAATACACATACACAGACATACACAAACATATATACACATATATATGTGTATATGTGTGGTGTGTATCTTTATGTGTGTATCTGTGTGTAAAACATATATATTTATTTTAAAAGCACATGGCCTAATGTTGTGACTGGAAATAGATGTTTTTTTGTTCTAAAGGAAGAGGACTCAGCTTTAAAACCTCTTTCATCAGAAATTCCTTACTGAATGAGATGAATTGTAAGGCAACATGCCAACAGGTGCCTTCTGCCACTTCTTCACTTTGCTTATAACAGAATTGTTTGTAATGTTGCCAAGTAATTATCTACTTCACTGATTCTTCAAATCAAAATAATTCAAAAAAGTGTACACATACAGAAACAAAACTTTATATTTTTTGTTTGAATTAATAAATTCATCTCTTGCATGGGTTTATTCCTGTGACAGAAACAGTCAATTAAAAAAAATCAAATATTTGAATGATCACAAGTAGGCAACAGTTATATTGGCATACATAATATAAATATTAAAAGCTGGCTTGTTTGGGGGTAAAATTAAGACTCATACAGAGTTCAAATAAAGACAAAATTAAGTTGGTAGATATTTTCCATGATTCAGAATTCCTATTTCTGAGATAAATTGAGAGTTTTTCATTTCAAGACTATTTAATTCTGAAATGGCGGCACCTGGAATGGCTGCGGCTGCATTGGCTCTTGAAGGTGAATAGTTTTGGGAGGGATATTAAGGGCTATAGCCCACATGATCAGGAAGGTTTTAATGTGTTTGAGCAATGTGGTGGAACTAAGGTAACATACGACCAACAATATTTGCTGGCATGGCAAGTTTCTAGCTGTTTCGGAACTGTTGGTGAGACTGTTAAAAGTTGTTGGTGCTGTTTGAATTTGTTCTGTCAGCAGCAATATCTGATGGATTCTATTGCAAATCAGGGCTGTTTCCAAAGGAAGTGGAGGAGGAGAGGTCCAGGGCCTTATGGAGTGAAGGAACTGGATGAGGCTGTCGGCATTTTGATGTATGCCGATTGGTGTACATTCAAAGTGACAATAAAGTTATTATTATTATTATTATTATTATTATTATTATTATTATTATTATTATTATTATTATTAATAATAATAATAATAATAATAATAATAATAATAATAATAATAATAATAGATATGATCAGTGGCTTCACAACAAATCAGTATCAATTTTCTGAATTCACATTTTACACGAGGCAATTATCTTGAATTGAACTGAATATTGTATTTGGCCAAGTGTGATTAGATACATAAGGAATTTGCTTTCAGTGCAGAAATTCTCAGTGTACATGCAAAGAAACAAAATAATGATGATAATTATAATAACACCAATAAGAGGGGGAGGAGATAAAGATAATAACAAGGATAAATAATACTACTACAGCCATACTACATGGGTAAATACACATAGACATTAGATAGCATTGTGAAAGTTAGGTGTCCAGCAAGTGATGGCTCATGGGGAAAAACTGTTCCTTTATCTAATTGTTTTGGCCTGCAATATCCTGTAGTGCCTTCCCGAGAGAGGAGTTGAAACAGTTTATGTCCAGGATGTGAGGGGTCAGTAGATATTGTAACTACTTGGAGATTAACTGGAAAGCACAGCTAGTGCAAAATGCAGCAACTAGTCCCAACACAGTTGTGTAACACTAATTGTAATGTTGCTCACTAGTAAGCTTCCATGCTAGCATGATGTGCTAATGGTGACCTACAAATCCTTATAGAGCATTAAGTTAAATCATGAGAAATCTTTGAGAGCTCCCTTAATCTGAGGTGAGGAGGGACAAGGAAGAGGCTTTCTTTACTTTCAGAAATTTACACAGCCCCCTACATCCTGACATTTTGTTAAACTGTTTAAAGATTCTATTTCCCTGTACTTCTTTCTATTATACTGGGCTCATAGCCTACAACTGAGGCAAGTTTCTATACCCATGAAATAAATAAATGCTTACTTGTTATGGAGTAAGAAATTCTATTCCTATACATTTTCTCTTTTCCAGTGTGATACATTTTATACTACTGTAGAAGTATCCTCTTTTAATTTTCCTTTGTTTTACTTATGCCTATTTTAAATAAGCCTGCCTTCCTTCCTTTCTTTCTTCCTTCCTTCCTTCCTTCCTTCCTTCCTTCCTTCCTTCCTTCCTTCTTCTTACTCCAGTACATTTTAGCATTATTTGATTATTCTCCATAAGCGAAGAGATTAAATTTCTCAGATAATGCACAACTAACATTGACTTATCTGATTGCAAGCACACTTTGTTTAAATGTCTTCTATTTCTTACTCCTCAAGACATGTTAAGTGCCTATAATTGTTCAGTACTATGAATCAGTGTATCTAACTGTGTCCCTGGTTGCTTTTAATAGCTGAAAAATGCATAAGGGGCCCACTACCCACTGTTGCCCCAGGTCTGGGAGAAAAGCCAGGTTTTGAGATCCTTTTAAGCAAGGTCAGGTGGATGGGGGGGGACAATAAAGTGTCATTGACTTTCTCTCTGTAAGTGCTGCTAATTTCCTTTAACAAGTATTTTTTCTAAACCATAGAGTACAATGGGGTTTTTCCCCTAAAATTTATGTCAGCTCAGATGTGAATTTTTAAAAGGTTCACCTAATTGTTTGACAATGCATGTGCTATTAAAGAAAGAGTTCCACTACATTCTACTAAAACTAGTAAAATACTAGCACAACTGAAAACAAGCATTAGTAAGCAATGGCAAAACACAACAATTGGGTAGGGTTAACCAGAAAATGGTATTGGGTAGGGTTAACTAGAAAATGGTAGGTGATGATATGAAAATATGCGGACTAATCTTCATATAAAAGAAGTCAACAGTTTAGTAGAGTCTGTTAGCATTTAGTAACCACCAATCTGACTTGTTTCACTATAAACATTATTGACACATATTTAACAACAATAAATAAATAAACTGGAAGAAGTACTTAATCCTATAATTAAGAATAGCATTGTGCAGTTTAAAATGAAAATTGATCCATTTTCTTTACTGCGAAGTGGAATACTATGAACTCATACTGCTTCCAACAATTTTTGTCTGCTTTGAAAATGTGAAACTATCAGGGTTTTGTTTTTTTTATCCTTGAAAATAAATCAGGGTTAGTTCTCAGTAAATCTGTTTCCTATTAGCAATCTATTAGCAACATTTAGGTATTTTCCAAAATTCTTATTTTGAGAATGACAGTATTTAACTAGCATTGAGGATGTACTCGGCAACTGAATTGAAAATAAGCTAATTTGGTTATTGCCAAGTGCATATGGTGATCCTTCTTCACTCATTCAGAAAATAAGAATTAACTTGATTTGACAGCCCTCCAATTTTGCTTTCAGTGTTATTGATTCCCCTTTTCCAAACCACACTATTTCAAGGGACCAATTGGTTTACTTGTTCTAATCACTTTTTATTGTACATTCTCTGCATGCAATAATACATTTGACAATCCAGATCAACTCTGGCTCCATTTTCTTTCAGAAGGCACTGATTGCCTTCCAGGTTTTTAAAGCAGCAATTTGTGGTGCATTCTTTAAAGAGAAGTAAGTGGAATGTTTCATGCATCTGTTCAGTTTGCATTTGCAGTAGCATTATTATTATTCTCAATCATCTCAGCATTTTCAGAACTTATGCAGGTAGAAATGCAGAACTTTTCTCTAAAGGGTTTTTTTAGGAATATCTTATGTGTATGACAAATTTTGAAAATGACATGTTTGTGAATGTAAGAGAACAATTTGGGAGAAGGGCGGTATAGAAATTAAATTAAATAAATAAATAAATAAATAGCAGTTAGGTTTTCTTTAAGATTTACTTCATTAGGTGAGAAATAAAAGCTAATTGAGGAATATTAATGGAAATATGAGATAAACTTGATTTTGAGAACTTAATTCTAGAGTTTATTTCTCTATTCTCAAATGTCATTTTCCAACATCATTTCTGAGATTTATTGAAACAATTATTAGTTTTCTTCATTAACAGAATTATATGTGTTGTAGGAACTCCAACTCTTCTTGTTTTTGACTTTATTATATTTTTCTGCTGAATTTCTAAAGAGGATAGGTTTTCTTAACTTAAACTGCTATAGTGTGTGTGTGTATGTGTGTATAAAATAATATATACTAATAAATAATTATATTGTTACGTAGATTAATTGTTTGTCCAGAAGTGTAGGGGTTTATTTTCTATGTTGCTCAACTACATTTCTTTGAATTACCAGTTTAACTATTTTGCCAATTGGAATACTCTAGCTATACAGATTCATGGTCTATTAGTAATAGCTTAAATAATTAACATGTATGATGGGGCTGTCCTCCAAGACAACTTAGGCACTACTTTTATTAGAGGTAGGGTAGCCAATCTCTCAAGCAATGATACAAAATTTTCTCCCTAATCCTGTTTTTCAAATCCTCCTTGTTTCGTCATTCCTTTCTTTTTCCTGTGTAAACACAGAGAAGGTCATCCCACTTGCTTTAATCAACAGCTGACAAGCATCTGCAACTGGGTGTCCTGAAGAACACCTGCACTATTTTTTTTCCCAGGTCTGGAAGTAAGGAGGAATTTTAGTCTACTAGAGCAGGGCTTTTCAACCTTTCTACAGATTGTACCACTTTTAGGACATGACAATATTCAAGTACCACCAGTGTTTAGCAAGGTGTCCAAACATTGATGACTAAAAAAGGGGGGGGGGATTTTGGATTTTACTGATTAGATTCATTTGTTGTTATAGAAATGGCTAGTTTATAATATTATGGAAAAATAAAAAGTTGAGATTCCATGTTAATTCTTCACTCTACTGCAACAGAGGAAGTCGGAAGTCAATGCCTTTTCTTTTCCCCTTCTCCCCCTCACTTTTTTCCCTTCTTTCTCCCCATTGTGTCCTATTTGCTTTTGTATTTTTGTATTTTATTCCATAATCTAATAAAATGTTACAAACCATAAAAAAATAAGGAAAAAAGTACCGGTTTTAATTTCTTTGGTGGCAGATCCTTTGCTGAATCACTTTCCATTTGCGCTGACAAATGTAAGATGAATTTATCCATATTTATTAATATGCACCACTACCAGCCAGCTGGTTGGCCCTTCTTCCTCTCTCCCTCTCCTCTTCTTCCTCCCTGCCTTCTGACCTCTCCTTCCACAATGTAGTAAGAATGCACCCTGCCAGTCCCTTCACTGTACCCCTAAAGACACAGGAATCAAGCGCAAAGCAAGAAAGGGTCACAAAAGCCTCCCAAAATAAAGAAACACTAAAGTCTGGGGCTTTTTTTCCCCCTTTAAGCTGCCTCAGGTGTGTCACAATGTTGAAACCAAAATCTGAAATGCTCCGGCAATTGTGAAAAGCAATAACCTTAAATTAAGCCTGTTTACCTACAAAGAAAACTTGCTGAAAGTGATACAGACTCAGAATAAGGCGGTATAACTAATTACATTTGTTTAAAGGGATTAAACCTACGGAAGCCAACACTTTGGACTCATTGCTAGCCTTTATGAAACAGACTAAAATATTCCAATAACAAAAGCACACAAACCAAGCCTCTGAATTACAAAACGCTGTAAAAACTGTATGCAAATCCTTATGGTAACCGAATCAAGCTGTCAACTGACCCAGAACTAAATAAACCAACCCTTTCTGACATGCTTGTCTCCTGGCTTTTCATTTCATCAGTGCTGATTGCATTTTCCTGGCTGGAGAAAATGAACCAGGAGACCTTTTCTTCCAGCAACAGCTTCTTCTTCCTTGTCTCTTTTTCCTCCCTGCTGAGCTCTCCTTTCACAGCTTCTTCTCAATCCTCTTCTTCTCAAACCACCTCATTTTCTATCCTCTCCTCCCCACTCCTTTTCTCTTCAAGTCACCTTCAGCTACACGCTGCTTCTGGAAGTGCCAATCAGCTGGAGCCCTACCGGCACTCCTGGGGCTTCAGCCAAGCCCCGCCAGTCCTGCAGCTCCAGCTGCCTTTCCCTCAGGCTTGGGTCACTTCAGCTCATTCTCCTCCCTGCTACACTTGTCTAGGAGGGTCGCGTACCACCTGCCATGTGCCAAAATACAACTGGTGGTACACATACCACCAGTTGAAAATCCCTTGTACTAGAGGAATTCCAATCTGTGAATTATGAACATTTATTCAGCTGAAGTTCAGCAAGGGTGCTGAATGTAGGGACTTAACATCAGTCCTTTTCTGGTCACTTCCAACTTACAACCATTGCAGTGACTCTGTGGTTGGATGAACAAAATGTGGGTACTTTGCAACCAGTTTGCATGTTATAGCCATTTGCACCTATAACTGTAGTGACCTTAAGTCATAGGATTGGTATTTGCAACCTTCACTATTGACTTCCCACAAGTAAAGTCAGTGGGGAAGCTGGCAGAGAAGGTTGCAAGTTGCTTGGATAAGTCTCTCCTTCCCCCTCCCCCAGACTTCCTTTACTTGTATGTGCCATGTCATCCTCTCCTAATCACTCACATGCATCCCATGCCCTGCTTCTATGACCTGCCCACAACTGTACACACATTACTAGCACTCTCCTTCCAGGTCTCCCTGCACTAGTACCCAGGTATGCATTCACCCTGCATTCTGTTTCAAGTCCTTTCTGTGCTCACACACATGCATACATATTGTGCCCTTGTTCCTTGGTCTTCCTCACACACACACATACACATGTATCCTATATCATCTTTCCATGCCCTGCACTCATATACATGCAAAAGGTATGTGCGTGTGAACTTAATCTCCTTCCTCAGTCTCCCAGTGCTTGCATCTCTCCACTTTTTCCTTCCCAGCCTTCCCGAGCTTGGGCCTAAAACTCAGGTGCTGCTTGTGCTGGGTCTCCCAGGGCCTCGACAATCCACCTATTGCAGTGTCATGTTCCTTACCTGGATCTCCTTTCACTTCCCACTTAAGAACCCACATATATTGGGTTACAACAAATGGGACTACATGTTGCTAAATTAAATGGTCATGTGATGTCATGCTTTACAACTGCATCACTTGAGCAATGACAATTGCAGTCCTGATTTCAGTTGTAATTCAAGGACTACCTGCAAACCATTAAGATTAACATTTCGGATTCCTAATGTGTCATAAAGCTGGCCTGGTGAGAATGAAAAGTAAATTATGTATCTCTGCTTAAACTACTAGCTAAAAATATTTTTCCCTTTGAATGGACCACTGTTGTCTTTGCAGGATGGAAATCAGCCTGCTTAGAAGCTATTCTTGGTGGTAAAACTAGGTTATTTAGAATAAATAAGTACATAAAAGAGCCTTTATCTATGCATGATATTTGTGTGTTTTAAAGAGCATGTCATTCTGCAATAATGTTGTAGTATCATATCTCTATTAACTTCACTGCTGAATGTGTGGAATCCCATCTGTAATACATTACATTAGCAGCTGTTAGAATAAGATCATCCATATGTCTAGTAAATAACTTTGTTGATAATTTGTAATTACTAAATTATCTTTGAAAATGACACTGTATCTACAGTGGGTCAAAGGCAAATGGCACTTTATGCATCATAAAAGCACCACAAGATGATAAAGATATTAAATTCCATGCTATCATTATGTAATTGTGTCTGCTGCCATATCATCATAATATAATTGTGGTTATTTTTTATATATGCCTTATTATGAATATTGATAAAATGACTTATAGTTTCTGATTTACCTTGGTATTTTTTTCAAATATTGGTATATGTGATCTTTGTTGTGTAATCTTTATTGGCACCGGAAACAGTGACAAAAACTTTGAATAGCACTGATAATTCTTTATTTTGTGCTTTAAGGTGCAGGAATTCATTAATTTCAGTGATAATGCTACGTTCACATTTCTGCTTTTTAAACTTTCCACATAATGGAAGAGTTTCCATGTTTCAGTTCTTTTACAGAATCTGGAATCATTCATTAGTTGCATAGTTTTTTTTCTGCTTGAAAAATATTTATCTCTGTTGAGGAACAACATCAAGATTGCCTGCACAGTAACCAGAGACTGCATCTTGCCACCGTTGTTTGAACATAGATAACTGAAACTGTAAAATTGAAGGCTCGATTATGAATGCTTTGAGGGAAACGGGCTCAGTCTGTGGAGAGTCTTGCTCATTGGATAGATAACTAGGTATTTATAATTGGGAGTACCCCAGAGTTGGTTAGAAAATGGGAAGCTATTTAAACGTTTTAAATACATACATACATACATACATACATACATACATACATACATACATACCTGCTAGAAAGTAAACCTTTCCCATTTTTAGCATGCTGATTATTTAATTGTATATCAGTATTGGTTCATTATATATATATATATATATTAATACTTTGGGATTTATGAACAAAAGTAAAGCAAGGATACAATATGGGACAGTCAACTGGGACCAGAAGTTTAATCTTCTGAGCTTTCAGACTCATACTGAAGCCCACCCTCAGGGTAGAGAGAAGTTCCCTGAGGATGGGTTCCAGCATGAGTCCAAAAACCCAAAAGACTAAACCTCTGGTCCCGGTAACCAACCCAGTTGGATCTTGCAACATTATCCTGGGACAGGTATACTTGCCTTCATTCATGAAAGAAAGTCAAAGTTGGAATTGTGCTTCACATAGTATTTTCATTCCTATAGCAAATACAGCAGTAAACAAAGTTATGGTGTGCAAAATTTCTCTCTGATCCTTTCCTGGTTTTTGGTAAATGTGGTTCCACATCCTCGGTAATGGATAAAACCGGAAAAGAATGGTTGTTCTTCACTAGTAGGGGTTACTTTACATATAAACTTCCAAGACTTGATAATATTTACTTGAGGTTAATTCCACAAATGGAAACACTGATAGAAAAAAGGTAGCATATCAGCATATATTAATAAAATATCTTGCTATTATTTTATATTCCACCTTTATTGTTTTTAATAAATAAGGCTATTTGTTAAATAATAGGTGGATATACCTAACAATCCTTTTTTTTGCCTATTTTATTTGCAATAGCAGCCCTTTGAGTGAATGGGGTGACAGAGACTGGCCCAAAGTCACACAGTTGGTTTTTCATGTCTAAGGCACAAGTAGAACATGATATTTTGGTTTCTTTCTTCTCTTCTTCTTTACCCAAAACCTTATATTCAGTCTATTGCTCCATTCCATGTTTATAATGTAACCTCACAGCCATTGATGAATATCTAACTCAAATTAAGCCATTCAAATAATGAAAGTTCCTTGGGTGCTCTTTCAGCATGCTTCAGATAAGCCCTGTTGTGCTGATAATATCTGACCTCATGCTTAAGAAGGACTGATTGATTTAAAAGGTTTGCTGTAGCACTTTTCACTCTGACATTGATCCAGACATGTTTATTTAAATAGGCTGTCAGGCTTTAAAGCATGTTCTTCAAAGCACAGCAGCAAATGTAGACAAGGAAAGGGTGTACATAAAAGAGAATCTGACAGGCTAAATAGTGTAAACTAAGTCCATTGCATTGAAACATTATTATAGAGAGTGTGATGTTAGCTCACCAGTCAAAACAGAGAAGATGTGCTACAACCTGACAGAGATAATGAAAGGAAGAACTTTTTTTTAAATACAGATCAAATTAATAATGTAATAGCTGACTATTACAAAGAGATACCAACTTTTCCTATGGGAATACTTGCCTCAGTTACCAAACAGAGCTGACAACTTATTTACTTTTCACCATAACTGATCAGTTATTGAAAGTAAATTGTTTAATACCCTTAATATATGTTTATGTTTACACATATATTTTTAAAAGTATAAAAATAAAGAAATGAAAAGTACAAATAGCATTAAATATACCTGAATTATTTTATTAAAAGACATTCAAAAAGCAAAATTTATATATTTAAATTTATATTTAAATGAGAATATATAATATTGCAAGTTAAGATAGGCAAGAAAATGGTAAGTGAGCACCTGTCCACCCTATATGAGTTCAAATCACCAGGACCAGATGGACTACACCCCAAGGTTCTCAAGGAACTGGCAGGTGTGATCTTAGAACCACTGAACTATATCTCTCAAAGATCCTGGAGTACTGGGGAACTACCAGAGGACTGGAAAAGAGCTGATGTAGTTCCCATCTTCAAAAAAAGGGGGGAAAGTGGATCCAGGAAACTACAGACCTATCAGCCTGACCTTAATACCTGGGAAGATCTTGGAAAAGATAATCAAGCAACAAATCAGCGAACACCTAGAGGCAAACAAAGTCATTACTAAAAGCCAACATGGGTTTGTCAAAAACAGATCATGCCAGACAAATCTTATTGCATTCTTTGACCAGGTGACAAAATTAGTGGACCAGAGGAATGTTGTGGATACAATTTACTTGGACTTCAGTAAGGCATTGATAAAGTAAACCACAACCTCCTACTTGATAAGATAGAAAAATGTGGGTTAGACAGCATCACCACCAGATGGATTCGTAGCTGGCTGATCAGCCATACTCAGCGTGTAGCCCTCAATGGAAGCACATCTACATGGAGGGAAGTGTGTAGTGTGGTGCCCCAGGGCTCTGTTCTGGACCCAGTGCTCTTCAACATCTTCATCAATGATTTGGATGAGGGGATAGATGGGGAACTCATCAAATTTGCAGACGACACCAAGCTGGCAACAATAGCCAACACTCCAGAAGATAGGCTTAAGATACAGAAGGATCTGGACAGACTTGAACATTGGACACTATCTAACAAAATGAAATTCAGTTGTGAAAAAAGTAAGGTACTACATTTAGCCAAGAAAAACCAAATGCACAGGTACAGTATAGGTAGTACCTTGCTCAATAGTAGCAACTGTGAGAGGGATCTTGGAGTCCTAGTGGACAATGAGCCAGCAGTATGCTGCAGCTGCCAAAGAAGCCAACACAGTGCTAGTCTGCATTAACAGAAGGATAGAATCAAGATCATGTGAAGTGTTAATACCACTTTACAATGCCTTGGTAAGGCCACACATGGAATACTGCATCCAGTTTTGGTCACCATGATGTAAAAAAATGTTCAGACTCTAGAAAGAGTACAGAGAAGAGCAACAAAGATAAGTAGGGGACCAAAGGTTAAAACCAGTGGTGGGATTCAGCCCGTTTGCACACATCAGCAGAACTGGTAGCTAATTTTTTGTTGCCCAGGCCCAGAATAGATTTCCAGAAGCAACATCCACACAGAGAACCGGTTGTTCACATATTTGAATCCCACCACTGGCTAAAACATATAAGGAAGGGTTGCTGGAATTGGGTATGTCTAGTTTAATGAAGAGAAGGACGAGGGGTGACATGATAGCAGTGTTCCAATATCTCAGGGGTTGCCACACAGAAGAGGGTATCAAGCTATTCTCCAAAGCACCTGAAGGCAGGACAAGAAGCAATGGATGGTAACTAATGAAAGAGAGAAGCAACCTAGAACTAAGGAGAAACTTCATGACAGTTAGAACAATTAATCAGTGGAACAACCTGCCTCCAGAAGCTGTGAATGCTCCAACACTGGAAGTTTTTAAGAAGAGACTGGACAGCCATTTGTCTGAAATGGTATAGGGTTTCCTGTCTGAGCAGGGGGTTGGACTAGATGATCTCCAAGGTCCCTTCCAACTTTATTATTATTAAGCTTAATTATTATTAAGTATTATGATGGATGGATGCTTTTCTAGACATAATGTCTTCAGAACTAAAATATATCATAAAAATCAACCTGGTTTTTGTAATTAATAGTGAAAAACTTTTGAATTACTTAGTTATAGCTGCAGTTATCTGTTGCTCAATAACAGTTCATGTACTGTATATTGACATATGCTAGCTTATTATTAGACTAAGTTTATACCATGATTTTATACTATATTAGAGACAAAAATATAATGATATCTCTAACTATGTGTGCAATGCTACTTTCTTCAGATTGACCAGTTTGTTATCCTTTCTGATGCTTTTGGCAATAAACATTTAGTTCTCTTCAAGCAAACTTTTTGTAATATCTATTTATATATACAAAACCCTTAAAATATCTTCACTTTTTCTTTGCAAGAAAATTAAGCAACTATTTAAGCTGAAGTAACTGTTCTGAAAACTTACTTATTGCTAAGGAGATAGAAGTATGAAACAATATGTTCTTACTACAAAAACAATAAGCTAGAAGCATCTTAAAATAAATTTGAAGTGTGAAATCCGAACAGCTGATGTTAACTTTCTTTGAAAAGGGTACAAACCTAAAAACTGTTTCTCTGAAGACGAATATATTTTGTATATAAACATCTTGTGGATACAGTATGTACTTTGTCTCCTACATAAAAGCACAGAGTATTAAGCAATGCAAAACTGAAACAGAACTACTACTTCACAGTCACTTTTTACCAAAAGTATAAATGTGTTCTGGCATTCAGATAGTCCTTGACTCACAACCATAAGGGAGCCTGGAATTTCTGTCATAAGTCATGATGGTCATTAGGTCAAGGTGCTCACATGAGTGGACCAGATTTTATGAAATTTTTGTGGCAGCTGTTATGCACATGCCATGGTCATGAAGTGAATGCCACGCTCATTAATCAAATGCAGTGTTCATAAAGTGAATGCTGCAATGGTGAAGTGAATCCATGTATTCCTTTCTGCATTTTTTGTTGGAAACCAACTGAAAAGGCCAGAAACAGTAAAAAGTGTCACAATTCTTGGTCATGTGACCAAAGAATCCTGAAACCAGCTGTAAAAGTAGGTTGGTTGACAATTACCCAAATTGTGGTCCAGTGCCCATGCTCTCTCTCTCTCTCTGTGTATCTGTGTGTGTGTATGTGTGTGCGTCTGTGTGTCTGTGCGTGCATGCAGACATCAGAATCTAGAATCTATGGGTCATAAATAGCTTTGGGGAGTGTCACTCATAACATCAAACAGTCGCTAAGTGGCCAGTCATTAAATGTATTTTGAAAAGATATATAGAAAATAATGCACTGGGGCCTCATGAATTCTTGTACAATTCTTTTGATTATTTGATAGCTATACCATCTTACCCAAGACAGTTAAGCTGCAAGTTTATCCTATGAGCATAAGCGCATTCAGCTGGAAACCCATAATCACACAATACAAAACCTGATAAGAAATAACTTCTCAAATCATTAACCAGTTTTCAGCTTCTGTTGAATTTTCTCCTGCAAGATTTAGTATCAGGGAGGACAGAAATAGAGTTGTACTGAAAATAGTAGATCACTCCATGCATAGCCTGGAGATATATGAATAGAAATATCCATATCCTCTCTATACATGCTTATTTTTTGTCATTGGATACATTAAATGAGTACATTGATATTTGCATCCCAGAGCTGATAATTTTCTTTTGGTCCTAAGAGCTATATTTGATATTAGGTAATGATTGTAATTCAATGGGCCTTGTTGTGCACACATATTTGCATGCATAGACATGTACACATACATGTAACTATACTGTAAAAACACCCTAAACGAATAGCAGGCTCAATCTTCTATACTTATGCTTATTTGCATGGCCTACTGTGTCCAAAATAGCTGATATAGTGAACAAGAATACAACATTCACCTGCCTTTGAAAGAATAAACAATCTGTCATTATACTGTATGTCCTCAGCTACCTTGGTTGTACTAAATACAAGTTAAGATAATGTTTCGAATTTGTTTTGATTTAAAACAATTTTATTTCAGAACATTCGTAGAAAAAATCATGCACATTTTTATTCACATTCTCTCACTTGTTCTTTTTCTTACACACACAGATACACAAGTATCACTTTTTGTAATATGTCCATTTTCCAGGTGCATTTGCACACAACAAACACATGCATACAATATAGATGCATTTTCCTGTTCATAGAATTCTGAAAAGTAGATTTTGCACTCTCCCACTCTCTCTCTCTTTGTCTCTGTGTTAATATTTTCTTTTACATTTGGGGATGTGGCATTTATTTGTTTTTGCTCAAGAAGGCCATTGGTCAATGAAATGGCAACAGATGTACTTACATGACAAGTGAAAATTGTTTGAAAATGGGATTAGGAATGAAGCAACTGTGGATGCTTCTTTTCCTTTTTTTTTGGAAAACAGGAAAAAAGTGATGCTATAATTCTATAAATAGTTACATACTAAAGACCTTAAACTAAATCCGTCATGCCTGCATCCCTATCTGGGGTTGCAAAAAGGCATAAGAAAATAACTTTACATATTATATAGTGTACTAGAGTTTGCCAGACAAAATGTTGGTTACATTCCATGAGCAAAGACTTATTCTATGCATGACATTTTCAAGAAATACTTTGAATCAGATTTAAAACTTACAACTACACAGATGTCTGTATCATCAATTTAAAAAGAACAACTCTTTATGGTAAGATTGAGTAGAATTCATCTTGACATTAAGTTCATGGACTTCTCATTTTAGCAATGAAAGATATAATGCTCCTATCATCCAAATAATTAGAAATATAATCCTCTTAAAATTTAAAGTGTGTGCAAGACTGAAGTTTGAAGCATACTGTAAAAGCACTGCAGTACTTTTAATCCTTTCTTGGAAACTGCACAGATAACTCTCTAATAATTAAACATTTTTGAACTAAACTATAAATATAATTTAAACGGCATAGTTAATTTTTTAAGAGAGCAGATGTGTTCTGACATTTATTGGAACAATTATTTTTTTACAAAGAATTGCATTCTTAGCAGTAATTTGCATGTATTTGTGTTGCCCACTGCCAAATGTTATTTCTTGTTTTTAAGACTACACAATTCTCCTAAATTCCAGTGCAAGTCTTATATTTTGAAGGCTTCACTTTGAGTTTTATTTTACTTTTCAAAAATAAGGCTCCAGGTTCTGTTATTATTATTAAATCAGATTCAATTAAATAGATTTTTAGGGATCTGTTCAAACTATTTATTATTCTTGGCTGTGTGTCTGGCTATAGAACTATTAGAGATTCTTTTAATGACTCTAATATTTAAGTTTGTTATGAGAACTTCAATCACTACCTGTTTCTAGAAAAAAACAAACCAAAAATATAGAAATCAGTTTTCTCCTTACTTCCATCTATGGAATATGTTAATTTATCGGTTCCATAACTGCTGACTTGAAGTAGCATCCACTTATATGTGTTGGCAGAAAACCATAGTGGCATAAAATTGCTATAGTCACTTGACTTCTCTCAAATGTAATGGATGACAAAGTCTAACAGATTGTATACTGTATCTTCAGGCTCCGCTTGAGTAGTATAATAACAAAGGATGGAATTGTATTTTAACAGCAGTACTGTAGGGTAAGTTAAGTCTGTCTCACTTTGGGGCTGAGATGGGAAGATATCATGGCAACAATGCAGAAGCCAATGTAATTTTTTTCAACTTTGCCAAGCATAGTAATTTTTTCTAGCCTATCTTCTGCTTGCATCACATGTCCAAACTATGACTTTCTGCTTACTGATCATCATCTCACAACAAAAGTCAGCCTTTATTTCATGTAAGATTGATTGCTTCCAGTTATAATCCATGATATATTTTTTTTTTGTAATTTTATTCAGTCTCTGATCTGGAAGCGTCTTCTTTCTCTTTTGCAAGAAAAAATCAGTATACAATAAAATAGCTTATGGCTATATTCATGTTTTCTGAGTTCTCTGATTAAGTTATACAGATTGAAATATATTTTGATCTTCAATGTAAAAATGCTTTTTTTAAAAAAGATTAGATAGTATAAAAAATAATCATGGTGTAACTTTAGAGAAAGGTAAATTTATAATTATACTTCTAACCACTGTAATGATTGGCACATTGTGTGCTTTTCTGTTTTTCTTTTTTATTTCTTGTACTTTAGTCCTTGATTTCTCTCTTTTTCTTTTTTTATTTCTTATTCTATATAGTATTTTTTACCTTTGTTTTGAAAACTTTCAATAAAATTGTGTATATATATATATATATATATATATATATATATATATATATATATATATATATAAAGATAAAGGCTTTTCAGCTAATGATGCCTGATATAAGCTGCATGTCAATTACTTAGTGCTATGAGTAATGGCTTGCCATCTTATATTTCACTGAGAAACCATTGTGCCAAAATTGAACACTAACAATTTACTATTTTTTAAAGAGAAGAAAAAATGTAAATGTGTAGACCTAATGAATGAAAGACTATGCCTGAATAATATTTAGTGAATAATTTTCTGGCCTTAGATATTAACTAACATGCAGAAGATGACCAGGCTGAGCTAAGTGCATCATAAGCCATGAATCCCTTCACGCCCTCAAGTGATCTAGGTCCAACCAACCTTGAATTTCTACTCTTATCTACTGCCAATTTCCTTTGTCAGTTAGAAGTTCAGATTCTTGTAGAGATCTTAAGCTTTCAGTAAATCTTTATACCAGTGGTGGGATTCAAATATGTGAACAACAAGTTCTTTGTGTGGATGCCACTTCTGGAAGTCCATTCTGGGCCTGAGCAACAAAAAATTAGCTACCGGTTCTACCGAAGTGGTGTGAACAGGCTGAATCCCACCACTGCTTTATACCCATTATAAACTGATTTTCCTGGCACTTGACAACACATTGGTAAATAACTGTTGATCATCTGCAGGTTCTATAAATTCATAAACACAATAGTCTGAATCAATTCTGATTGTGTTCACAAGGGAAATCAGAAGAGTTGGATGAGAAAAAATCTCTTTGTCTATAAATTCTGTTGTCTATACTGCTCTATAGCAGAATTTTCAGAGCATTTCAAATAGTTCATGTTTTAATACAGTCATGGCACAAAAGTGTCTATCAAAAGCTCTTTCTTATTGCTACATACTGTAACTTGTGGTGTGCTTGACTCTCTCAGTATTTCTGTCTTAGAAAGATCATATTTTGTCTTTTCCTGAATTCCGCTGACATGAAATGGAACTGGATTGACTACATTGGCAGTGTGTTCAGGGAGCTATATCTGAAAACTGGTATGCTCAGCACAAAGCAATTTTGATTTTGCACCAATGCTGATATATGACTATTGGCTGTAAAAAAGGTACCGGTACATAGAAACAATCAAATACCAAGACAAAATTCAGACCTTTTCAAAAATGAACTGAACAGCTTCAAGAAATGAAAATCTCATTTTAACTCACTGAACACTAACATGCACACGTATACTAACTTTTTCTGTACACATATTCAAAAGCCTGTTAGATGTAGAGGATGATTGCGATCTATAGTGAAATTCTGAATCCTAATGACAACATTCCCAGAAAGCTTGATGTGGTAATTTGGTTGTGTTTATCTGGACATCATTAGAGAGGTCTGCCCTATCAGAACCCTAATTCAAACCTCCTGAAAGTACATCCAGTCAAATACTATTGTGTTTCCAGTTCATGTTTCTAGATAAATGTTATGTATGCAGGCACCTGCATAGCAACAGCCACCAGGGGGCATTGGCCTGGATGGTTTCGGCGGGAAACCCAGTTTCGGCGGGAAACCTAGGGCCAACCTCATTGGCTGTCCGCTTACCTGGCCAGGTATTTAAGGAGGCCAGGTAACCCTCATTCCCCCAGTTCACTACCCCCTTCCAATAAAGAGCTGAACTCACACACCGGCTGGAGTCTCTTCCTTGCGTCGGACCCACTACACAACAATAAACATGGCCATATTGTAGATGAGGGGATGGGACTTCAATATGGTAATCATTCCCTTCCAGATTTAACAAATACTGAACATCAATATTGTTGTGTAGTGAGTTCTTCGCGCAGGAAAGGAGACGAGGCAAGTGAGTTCAACAAAGCTCATGGTTTATTGCTTGCAGGATCTGAACTGAGAATTGGGCTGCAGCTTGCAGCAATTTATAGCCTGGCCCCTAGGCGGCAGCCAATAGGTTTAAAGCAACCCATTGCCGCCTAGGGACAGCCAATAGCAGCACTGCAGACCTGGAGTCTGGGTTGCTGGAGAGCCGTTAGCTGCTCCAGCTTACCACGTGGTGTTACAACTGAGCCCAATACATAACAAATATAAGGCAGTTACCTTGGACATGCTCAGTACTTACATTGAGGTACAGAAAGAGGTAAATGTTATTTTTATTTCTCCTTCATCCTGACAAAGATCAAAGCTTGTCTTCCTATATTTGCAGTCATTTTCAAAAAGTACATCAGGGTCATTGGAAGTTGTTTGGTGTTTTGTCTCTCTTTTGCTTCTTAGGAAATGAAATACTGACTAGGAACAATTTTAAGGCTTTCAACTAACAAGACATGCTCTTTTTATTTTAAATAAATAAGCTAGGTCAGATCCACTTTATATAATTAATAAAAACATACTATATGTGTACATACATATTGCCAGTAAATTCAGGCTATATATATATGTTGAATCATACAAAGAATGTCCTTGATGTATTCAATACAACATATATTTATTTTTTCTGGCCCATTAATGCTAAAAACATTACTGAAATGCTTTAACAGCAAACGTGAAGGTCAATTTGGAACCCTAGGCCAATAAGAGTATGCCCATGTTTACTAAGATCTGACCACACAATAATTTTCTTGTGTTTTTCTAAACTGGACAGTGTTTCTAAATTGAATATGTTTTTATTATCATTTTCTAAGAATCAAATTAAGCATTTGCAAACATACAGTAAAGTAGAATTTATGAAAACCTGGAATTGTAAAATAAATGCCAAGACATTGGTATTCTTTTATATGCATGCTTCCCCCTATCTGTCTCTCTTTCATTGAATTGTTTCACACATACATTTGGCAGAGGGTGGTAACATTCAGCATATAGGTCAGCTCCATATATATCATGCAGTTCCTCTGCTAGTCAGGATCTTTGTTAATAACTAAAGACATCTAACCTTCCCTCTTTTGAATTTTTAAAAACTCCCCTGTTGTGTTTTATAATAGCTAATAACCTACCATCCAGCTGGTATCATTTTGAGTATTATAATGTATTTAAAATTCTGTGATCCTATTATTAATATACAAATGTAATAGAAGCAGCATGGGCTATTCACTTCCAGATAGAAGGGTGGATGAAAGCTTTAGAAAAGCTGTGCCACTGTGCTGTTTTAACTCATAATAGAGAGTTTGTAATACCTGACATATATCACAATGTTTCATCAATTGCCATTTCAATGCCTAACTGAAATCTTAAATTCTGGTCTACAGACTATAATTTAGAAGCATTAAATCACTATCATGAAGAAAATATTTGATGATGTATTACACTTTACGATAATAATACAGCTATTGCAATTGAACATAAATCCATAATTACATATCTCTGGTTATGTTTGTGATAGCATTTAATCCATGGCCACTTTCTCTTGTTTTGTTCAGGCTTTGAATTTAATGAAAGTGATCCTACCACAAATTACATACAAAAGCATGTTATTCAATGACTATTCTTTTATAAATAATACTATGGTGGCACATTTTTGGTGATATTTAAATTCTACTTTTCAATCATAAAGTATTCAAGTCCCTGGGAAAGATACCTTATCTCTTATGTACCCTGACCTATACAGGAAGGACATTTATGTGCTAGCTATGTGCTATTTATAAATAAATAGAGAGAATGCTATATCTAACCGACAGAGCAGCAGATTAGGTTCAGATTTGAGATCTTTGGGAATGACTGAAGAATAATAGAATTACAGAGTTGGAAGGGACCTTATAGGTCTTCTATCCGAACCCCCTACTCAGGCAAGAAACCCTATACTGTTTCAGAGAAATGATTGTCTAGTTTCTTCTTAAAAGCCTCCAGTGTTGGAACACCCAAAACTTCTGGAGACACGTTGTTCCACTGATTAAGGTTTAATTGTCAGTAAATCTTTCCTTAGTTCCAGGTTAGTTCTCTCCTTGATTAGTTTCCATCCATTGCTTCTTGTCCTGCCTTCAGGTGCTTTGGAAAATGAGTTGAGCCCCTCGTCTTTGTGGCAGCATCTTAGATATTGTAACACAACTACCATGCTACCCCTAGTCCTTCTTTTCATTAAAATAGACATACCCAATTCCTGCAATCATTCTTCATATAGTTTAGCCTCCAGCCCCTTAATCATCTTTGTTGCTCTTCTCTCACTTATGGAGAAATACGGTATTTGTAAACAGAGAAGAGCAGTTTTAGGTAGCAGAGACTTGTGATTCATAACTGAAACAATTTTTTCTACTCTCTTCCCCCATGATGTCACAATGAAAATGCAGATTCATTGCAGAATTAATTATCAAATACCCATATTTTGGAAATAGTTGAGAGAAAAGGCTAGTCAAGTATTTAATAAGTAGAGCTGATATATTTTGCTCCATGGCAAATAAAAATGTTATTGATTTACAGTCTCATGTGGACTCAGAAAAGCACAAGAAAGTGAAGTGAAGAAAGAACTCACCTAGAAAATTGACAGATTATTTTTGTAAAACCAGACAACAAATCAAATGATGCAGTTATTGTAGCGGAGGATGCTTTTGCATTTCACACTCTTAAGCATCATAATAATTTCAAACCAATGGCATCTTGTGCAGGACTTTTCAACTTTTTCACCCATTGTACCACTTTTAGGATATGGTAACATCCGAGTACCACCAGTCACCTAGCATGGTGTCAAAAACTGGATGACCCCCCCCAAAAAGGAAAAAAGTGATGAAGTACAGGTAGTCCTCGAACTACAACAGTTCGCTTAGTGACTGTTCAAAGTTACAATGGCACTGAAAAAAGTGCCCCCCAAGCCACAGCCGAGCAAGACACCTGCCTGCCCGCCTGGCAGTGGTCTTCCTCCTGTCCGAGGTTTTCATTGTTGTGAGCATTTCTGTTGAGGATTGGCAGTGGGGGTGGGGTGGGGGGTGTTTGGTTTTTATTCCCCCCATCTGCTGGGTGGTTGCAGCAGGTTTTGGTCACTTCACATGACCCTGGGACACTGTGACAGTCATAAATATGAATCAGTTGCCAAGCATCTGAATGTAAATCACAAGACCCTGGAGATGCTGCAACATTCCAGCTAATCGGTGCTTCTTCTGGGCTCAGAAGCACCAAGATCAGCGCCGAGCTCAAGCTGGATCCTGGCACTGATCCTGGTGCTTCCGCTGAACCCTGACAGCCCCACAGCTACAGCCGTCTCTCGCTCAGGCTTGTGCGGTGCTGCCACCAGTTCAGCTCATTGCCCTCCCCCGCTACCACTTTTCTAGGATGGTCGTGTACCACCTGCCAGGTGCCAACATACCACAGGTGGTACCCGTACCACTGGTTGAAAAGCCTTGGTCTTGTGAAGATGTTCCCTGATTCCTGAAATGTTCAAGTACTTGAATAAAGACATAAGCTATCATTAGCTCTGCATTTGCATTACATTCTAGTTATGCTACTCTAAAATCATTTGAAGAAAATCACACACTTTTCTCTGGAATGTCTATACAGAATCGTGGAATTATAAAGTTGGAAAGGGTTCTTTATGATCCTGAGGATCACTCCTTGCTCCATGCAAGAATAAAAATTAAATCATTCCCAACAGATTACTGACCCAGCTCTGTTTTATTCTGTCTATGGACTTATACATTGTATTCACTTCTTAATTTGTTTTAAAATCTCAACATCACACCATCACATTCCCTCTATTATTTCCACCTCATTTACCAAGTTTTCTGTATTGGTCAGTATAAGTCAAGCATGCTGACAACTTGTGTTTTTCTTCCTGACATCTTTCTGAAGCAGAAAGAAGTCAGGAAGACATATAAGAATTTTCCAGAAGGACTGTGCTTAGTAGAATTTGTTCCTCAATGGATGACAGAATAACTAAAATTCCCATCATTATTACAGTATGTGCCTCTTTCCAAAATCTGTAGTTTGCTTTTGCAAAGTAATATCCACATACTATCAAGAATGAAATTTTGGCAGCTACATGCCTTTTCATTTCAACTTGCCATTAGTGGAAGGGGGGAGGGGTTAGATGGAAAATAAAACCTCTACTATTTTTCTGAAGACCATGAGAGCCTGAAACCTTTCCAAGGACACTGCAGCAGGTGTGGAGAGGAAGCATAACAAAGTGAAATTATTTACATGGAACACGTGAGAGATTGGGTGTTTGGCTGGGGAAATTATTGTTTAATTCTATGAACTGGGGTCTGGGAACCTCAGAGTTAGTTTTGCTTTGACATTACTGTGCAGTGTATTCAATAAACAGTAAGATTTTAAGAGCGCCAAAGAATTGAGGCCTTTGAACTGTGGTGCTGGAGAAGACTCCTGCGAGTCCCTTGGACCGCAAGGCGATCAAACCGGTCAGTCCTAGAGGAGATCAATCCTGACTGCTCTTTAGAAGGCCAGATCCTGAAGCTAAAACTCAAGTACTTTGGCCACCTAATGAGAAGGAAGGACTCACTGGAGAAGAGCCTAATGCTGGGAAAGATCGAGGGCAATAGAAGAAGGGGACGACAGAGAATGAGGTGGCTGGATGGAGTCACTGAAGCAGTAGGCGTGAGCTTAAATGGACTCCAGAAGATGGTGGAGGACAGGAAGGCCTGAAGGAATGTTGTCCATGGGGTCGCGATGGGTCGGACACGACTTCGCAGCTAACAACAACAACAAAGATTTTAAGAAACAGAATGAACTTGGATTTTTTATTTGGATTTGCAAGCTGGAAGCTGACACATACAGTATTTTCCAGAAGGACTGTGCTTAGTAGAATTTTGTTCCTCAATGGATGACAGAATCACTGAGCCTCAAACTGTGCATGGGGCCCCTGGACAGTGGCACAGACTGCCCAGAGCCCTGGGCAGCAGAGGTCAAGAGCCCAGCCCAGCCCTTGAGGTCCCATGACACCATGACACCAGGACCCCACAGCCCTGCCTAGCCTAGCCGCACTTCCCCAAGGGGCGCCCACCTGTGCTTACCTCCTCCTCAAGGCTGCTGCTGCTGTGCTCCCTCTCCTTGGCCAGGTTGTTCATGGTGAGTGCAGAAGGGCAAAGTGCCTGGGTCAAAGTGAGGTCCACTCCCTCTCCATGCGAGGAGACCAAAGCATCCCCAGCAATAGGATAGGAGACCACCAGAGGATGGCGAAAGGACAACAGGGCTGCTGGTGGCCAAGTGCTAAAGCAGAACTTCCCTCAGAGCCTCCCTCCCTCTTATTCCAATCTCCTTCCTTCCTTCCTTCCTTCCTTCCTTCCTTCCTTCCTTCCTTCCTTCCTTCCTTCCTTTTTTCTTTCTTCCTTTTCTCTTTCCTTCTTTCCTTCCTTCTTTCCTCCTTCCCCTCCTTCCCTGCCTCCCTCCTTTTCATTCCCATCTCCTTCCTTCCTTCCCTTTCTTTCTTCCTGTTTCCCTCTCCTCCTTCCTTCCTTCCTTCCCTCCCTCCTTCTCTCTGTGCCCAGGAAGGGACGAGGGGAGGGGGAGAGGTTGGCAGCACTTCTCTCAAAGAAAAAGAGTTGGAAGACACCTTTGAGGTCTTTAGTCCAAGCCCCTGCTCATTACCATTCCAGACAACAGAATATCCAATCTCTACTTAAAAGCCTCCAGTGATGGAGCATCCACAACTTCTGAAGGCAAGTCTTTTCACTGGTTAGTTGTTTTCACAAGTCCTTAGTTCTAGGCTGGCTTTCTTCTTGATTAGTTTCCATTTATTATTGCCTTCTGATGCTTTGGAAAATACGTTGACCCCTTCTTCTCTGTGGCAGCCCATCAAATATTGGAACACTGCTATCAGGTCACCACCCCTAGTCCTTTACACTAAGCTAGACATACCCAATTCCCACAAACATTTGTCATATGTTTTAGCCTCCAGCTCCCTAATCATCTTTGTTTACCATCCATTTAGACCAGATGGTCTCCCTGGTTTGGTTTATAGAACAGCGGCCACAAGCAGAACCTTCTCAGAGACAGCACCCCAATCACAGAACTTTCTCCCAAGGAAAATA